>NC_135334.1:3750000-5000000 GCF_023851605.1 Tamandua tetradactyla | reverse complement strand
TGCAGAAAGGGACTGCCCCAGGGAAAGCCATTTGAATCCAGAAGCTAGGAGAGAAGCCCACCAGACACTGCCACGTGTCTTTCCAAATTAGTAAATTTGCAATTAAATAAATCCCCTTTAAAAAAAGCCAATCCATTTCAAGTGTATTGCATTCCAGCAGCCTGAGCAAACTAAACAGGTCCAACCAAGGACTGAACTTCCAAAACCCAGTTTAATATGGACACAAAGAAAGTGTCAAACATGTGCTGGTTTGTATTACTTTGTATTTCATTCTGCCCCTCAATAACATTGGGGTAATTCTAAATTCCAGTTCACACTTACAGGTTATATCTCTGCTATTCTAAGTGAGGATGAGCAGAAGCAGCATCACATGGGAGCTTGTAAGAAGTGCAGAATCCCAGGGAACCCCAGGCTTCCTTCATCAAAATCTGTATTTCAACAAGGTCCTACAACACTAGGGTTTATAAGAAGTTCTGAGGGGCACTAGGTTCAAGTCTTGGTCATGGTATAGTGAGCAAAGTAAAGGCTTTGTTTCTTAAATGCCTGGGTTTGAATCCTAGCTCTGCCACTTAGCAGTTACGTGACCTTGAACAAACATTCAAAATTCTTCAAGCCCCTGTTTCCTTATACATAAAATGAATCCTCACTCATTCAATATTCATTCCATATTCAATTAACATTATTCAATATTTCCAACCATGAGTTGGCCAATATTGACCAACCATGAGTCAAGCATTTTGTATGCATTTTTACTAATTATGAAAACATTTCCATGTTGGATATTTTTATTCCATTTTAGAGATGAGAATGCTGAGGCTGCACATGGTACCAGCCAAGTAGCAAGTCATTAGCTGGGAGATCTGCAATTCAAACAATTCCCATTTGATAATAAATGCCATTTTTACTCCAGCCTACCATTCTATGTTCTATATTTTTGGGTTAGATCATATATTATTGTGAAAGTCAAATGAGAAGGATTTGAATGTGATTGAATGTTCAGTGCTTCATGGCCTGTAAAGTTATTTCCAAATGCTATAGTTTATTAACTTATAACTAGTTTGAATTGTTTTCTTTAATTGTTTTAAATATTTTGCTTTGTTTCCCTGCAGTCAATAGTTACCTTCATTATGGCTTGGGCATTTCGCGTATTTGAGGTATCACTTCTTGCTACCAACAAGAAACATAAAAAATACAGGGAATGTACATGTGGATGCTTGCAGAAGTTGATTGGTGATGAGCCAGAGATGAAATGAAAGAGCTAGAAAACGGGAGACGAAGATAAATTGGCATTTGATTTATCTGGGGGATAGGAAAGTGTGAAAGAAAATTGATTAGAAGTAAGGCTAGGAAAGTGAAAGGATAAACCTAGAGTGTCTTAAATTATTCAAGGAGGAAGTTAGAAGGAATTCTTGAGAATGTCATGCTGGTAAAGCTTGGAAAGAAACAAATTACTGGGATTGTAGATACGGATTTCTATAAAATATGGGATGAGTGTGCTATTTTTTCAGGAAGTTGAGCTTTCTCATGATGTGCCGTTTGTCCTTTTTGTATATTAGTGTATTATTCATCCACCATTTTGAAATGTGGAGAATAATAAGGGTGATCAAGTAAGATCTTAGCAACATCTAAAAATTAGAGGGAGAGTGTGCATTGTTCCTAAAATTGTTGATGTAATCTGTAATCTCACCAACTGCATCTGCCGTGATCACTTGATGAGCCTCCACCTTGGTGAAAGGAGGGGCCTCCCTATGTGGGGTGCAGCCCACAAAAGAGGTCCGATTTCTGCACTTATCCTGTGTAGCCCTTTGGGTTACTCTATTCTCAGGCATCTCAGAGCAACTGAGGCAGTACATCTGATTTCTGATAGTGAAGGAAGATCTTGAACTAGGGGAGAGAGGAGTATCTAACAACTTGGAATGCCAGGGACTACTTAAGAGGTGGGTCTAAATGCTAATTCTTTAAGGAATGGAAGATGGAGAGAGTTCCAGATCATCCAGAAAGCAGGAGTTGCATGGAATAAGGAGAAAATCTAGACTTGTTAAGTTAAGTCACTCTGGATCCTATATCTAGTATATATACACTTATTTTACAGATTTCTATACAGTCACTATTCTCAGGGTCCTCACCCTGTTTCCACCTGCTTTAAGAATATCCTACTGCCAAGGGAACTATGCTCTCCTTCCAGAGTGGTGCAACTAAGGACTGGACTTGTAAAGCCTGCTTTAAGGCTCAAATAAAGACAGTCACATACACTTAGGTTTGGGGAATAACTTCACATTTCTTGGCACCTCCACCCCAAAATAATAATCTTCTTGAGGTCAGGGACAAGAACAACAGAAAGATGATTAGAAGACTGCTGATCTGAGAGTCATAATACTTTTGTTCAAAATTCCAGCTTTGCCATTTAATTGCAGTATGTTCTGTAATTTACTCAACCTTCATCTGTAAAACGGTATATTATTATATTTTATGGTTGTTAAGGAGAGTGAATATAATAATGTCTGCTGGTTTAGCTGTCGCCATGTTATTATACTGTTTGGAGCTCCATTACACATAGGGGCTTTACAAAATTAATTCTTGGATCAATCTCCTCAGGACAATTGACTGAGTGCTCACTATGTGTCAGACACTGCTCTAGGGATTTCATATATACTCTTTAACCCTCTGAACAACTTTTGGAAGTAGGCATTATTTATTCCCTGCAAGTGACAGTTGACTAAATTGAGGCTTAAAGAAGCGAAGTTACTGACCCAAGTTAACATAATTGCCAGAAGGCAGAGACCAGCTTGAAGTTCCAGGCACTCTGAAGCCTATTGGTCTTTCAATTCTAACATCCAGAGGGACAATGATTGTCACTTGTAAAGTGAGGGAGGTGCATGCATGTTGGGTGAGAGCCTTGTGGTTGCCCCAAGAACCATAGGTCCATGTCTTCAGAAGCAAAGACCCTTTCACATAGGGCAGGTTTGCCAGATAAAATATAAGACGCCCAGTTAAATTTGGATTTCAGATGAAGGATAGGTAATATTTTCATACAAGTATATTCCATGCAATATGTAGGACCTACTTATACTAAACAATATTCATTATATTTTTATTTGCTAAATCTGACAGCCCTAATATATAGGAAGGCATTGGTCCCCAAACCAGAAATGAAATCTACGACTGAGTCTCAGGAGCAGTGTTTTTGGAAGTTGGAGGCATGGAGGTCAGTGTGGTGCAGAGGCATCAGGATATTTACACGTCTATCCTTGCTCCATCCTGCCTGGTGGGCTGCCTACTTCCTTTGCCACTTGACTGTGTGGGACCTGCAGCTCTTCCCACCGTCTGTGGCAGCAATAGCATATTTTGGGAATGGGCTTCAGAGCAGAAGGCACCGTAGGCATCACATTATAAATGGGTGGTTGTTTCCAGGATCCAAAGTTTGGAGCAGAGATACAGCCCTCAGGCAGGGGACTGTCTGTGGCAGAGAGGGGTGTGGGGAGAATTTACATCTAAAAACTGAAAACCAATTCATCCAGAGCCAATTTCAGCTCAGACCAGGGGGATAATTGCTGCTCAAATTGGCATTTCCATTGCCAGGTTTATTGACAAAATGAAATTAAAAAAGTCTTTTTGTTTTATGAATTTGTTGTAGATTAAAGAAAAAAGAGAGAGAGAGAGAGAATTATGCTCCCCAGGTGGTGGCATACAGGATTTTTGACAGGGCTTCTCTTTTTTAAAGTATAAAAACGCTCATGGATGAGCCAGAACACACCCCCATTTTCTGCAGAGCAACATGACGCTGGGTCTTTCGATAGAATCTTTCATCTGTGCATGCATCAATGAGTTCTCCCTCCTCCTCCCAGGAGGCCTGGAGCTGCCTGTTCTCATTTCAAAACTGGGGAAAGTAAGAACAGATAAGGGAAGTGACTTTGCCAAGGTCACAGGCTGACAAAGGTGCTCGCTGCTGGGCAGAGCAGATCCCGTCTTCTACAGCTGTCCCCCACCCCCAGCCCTCCTCCCTCAGCTGATGCAGGGAAGCCCAGACTCCCAAGCACCCTGAATACCTCCTGCACAAGCTGAGGACCACCATGTGGTCTGGAAGCCTGCTTCCCCTCTCTCACCGGTGTGGGCAATCCTTCTTCGCCTTCGCGGGTATGAAATGTGTAGGGATCATTACCCGTGGGGTCTTACAAGAAGCCAGCAGCCCTTCCATAATTGTCACTGACATGGAAATGCGGGAGCAAATCAGTAGCAATTCATATGTCTCCGCATGACAGAGCAGGAATCTCTGCAGAGGAAGAAATCTGTAATTGCCCTACAGGATTCCTACCTGCGAGTGCACCCCTGACATCTGGAGCCGTGGCTCCTGAGACCACCGAGCCAATGACTGCTGCAGGGACAGCGGCTGCCTTTACATCTGGAGGCAGAGGGACCAGGAGGGGAAGCATTGTGGGTGGGGGAGGAAGAGGCCCATTGAGGGAATTCGATGAAAGAAGGGCCCCTTCCCCTTACAGTGACTGCAGCAACTGAGAACCCTCAGGCCACTCCTGGACAGGAGCTTTCCGGAAGCTTGCAAAGCACAGTGTCCTAATTCTCGCAGGAAGTATTAGCCACTACTGGCTGCCTCCCACCTGGCAGGCAGGAAGGTGACAGCCCAGAGTCTGTGTTCCCTGAGGGGAACAAGCTGTGGGTAGGGAAAGGGAGAGAAGCTGCAGCTTCGGGGTCACCGGCCCAGTGAGGTCTGGGCACACTCCAATGGGCTGCAGAGGAATCTCTCCTCCAGGCCAGGGGTGGACGGAGCATGCAGGAAGTTTGGGGGGAATCTGATCACGAATTGTTCAAGTAGGGAGTTTTGTGCATGGGTCCGTCTTTTGGCAGGAGTTTATTCTTTCCGGAGGTGGAAGGGGCTTGGGGGACAGGGAATAGTATCCCGTACTGGACGCAGCTGGTGGAAGGTGATTCCCCAGGACTGGTGGAATTGCCAAGCCTGGTTCTGTGGGCTGGGGCCAGCACTATTTGACAGAAGAAAAGAATACTTAGGGACTCCTAGAAATCCTAACGATGCTTTAAGGGGTCTTGAGCTGAGCACTGACTGGGGGCACGTCCCTTTCTTTGCTCCTTATCCTTTCCACCCCTTGCTCATTGTGGCTGAGCTTCTGGGGCCACCCAGGTCTACTGAGCCATTCCACAGAAGCACAGCTGTGGGGGTTGGTGGCAGCTCTGTCTTAGGTCTTTTGTGCCTTACTTTAACTATCTGAAAAATGGGAAGACGAATATCAGCTCGGGATCTAAAGCTCTGTCTTCATCCTAAAGCTTACCCCAGGAAAAGCAGATCCAGCTAGCTTCCTGTTTGTATGTGAAATTGCGAAGATAACAATTATATAAATTTCATGAAGGAAACAGAAAGGAGTCCTCCCCCACATTAATTTAAGGATATAATTGAAAATACTATCTTTTTAATGCGTAGACCAATTTTGAGATTTTATGAAATGGAGTCAGAAATTAGAAGTGGGACTCATGGTGCAGGCGGTCCCTATGTTACATAAAGGCAGAAATGAGCCAAGCTAAAATCAAGGCATATCCCCAGTTCTAAGTGTTGTGTACTTCCCACATTTATTCCCCCAGAGAACACTGAATGTGAGGACAGGCCTTACCAGTAGAAGAGGAAAATGAGGGATAGATAGTAAAATCCCTGGGAAAGTCTGATTTTACTGGGTTGGAGTCAGCACACACTGGCTTGTTTTGCAAGGCTCTACCGTACATTGGACTATTTTCATTACTTTAACATTCACACATGTTGCCTAAAACTCCTGGAATGTTGGCTCTTTTTAGGTCTAGTGAAAAAGTAGGAAACAGAAGACAAATAGTTTTGACTCCAAATCCCAACTCCACCAGCTATGAGCCATAGGGCCTTAAGCCAGGGCTCCTCTCTGAGCTTCAGTGTCCTTCTCTGAAAACACGGATAATATTACTCACATAAGAGTGTGGTAGGAAGGGTAAAGGAGCAGGCATGCAATTTGCTCAGCACATCACAGAAAAAAAATAATTTTTCCTGTGCCTCCTATCCCTCAGCAGTAATCATCAGGTGCCACTGCTTCTGCAAAAGGAGGGAGTGAAAGAAAGCAGCAGTGTAAGCTATGACTTTGTTTATTTTGGTGAATGGTGATGTCTGATTTTTGCACCACCACCCTAACTGGAAACCAGGATAGTCATTTTTCTGAAAAGGCTTCGCCCTACTCGGTGCCCAGGGATTCTGGATGAAAGTTCCTGCAGAGGGAAAGTTAGAGGTTTGAGAAAATCTTCCAGGCATCATGTAATCTGAGGTCCAGTCCCTTGGATGTAAAAATGATACAAATCTTTATATGAAGGTTTAAACTTTTAAACATATTTTAAAGATTCTTATTAAAAAGATTTCACTTAGAAGAGTATATAGTATATATTACCATCTATGCAAATAAGGAGGGGAAGCATCTATGTTTACTTATATATGACAGATTATTTCTGGGACAGTTTGCAAGAAATCACTAACTGAGTGATATTTGGGGGAGGAGGTTGGTGCTACGGATCAGGAATCAGGAAACTCCCTGGGTACCTTTTATCTTCTGGATTTTGAGCTATGTAAATGTATTTATTATTTATTCAAACTGAAAAAAAAAACAGACTATTACTAAGAATCAGAGGTGACTGTTATTTTTTAAAAAACTACATAGGGCTGGCAATGGTGGCTCAGTGGCAGAATTTGCGTCTGCCATACCAGAGACCCGGGTTTGATTCCCGGAACCTACTCATGCCAAAAAACAAAACAAAACAGAAAACTACATAAATATTTGTAAAAGTAGGCTGTGGCAAATGTAGTTCAAAAATAAAATGCCAATTCTAGCTGACACCCAGGGCAATCACCTTACTTTGCACTTGTTACTGGGCTCTCTCTTGGAGATTTCATTGCAGTAGTGGTAAGATGGCCTGTGTCAGTGCCATAGGTGTCTGTAGGTTGTGAGGTCACTGGGACCCTGCCCAGCCCTGATATGGCCAAGGTCTTGAGTCTGACCTGCAGATAGCCAGTTACTCTGCTCAGCTCTGGGAGCTCTGATTAGCAGCTGGTGAGTGTGTCTGTTGGCCTGGCGGTGGCAACCTGGGTGAAAGTGTGATGAGATCCCTACAAGTTCCTCTCTTGGTAGAAAGAGAGCTGAAAGTTGGGTTCTCATAAAAGAATGGAAGCAAATGGTAGGGTGCAGTGTCACGGATGAGAAGAACATGAGGGGTTGAACGGGAACGGGGACCCTGGCACACACGGCTCCCCAGTTGGCAGGAACAGGCTGACTAGAGGGGAACCTGAGCAGGTTTCACCAGTCACCACCACCCCATCCTTTTGATTCCCGCCCATGTCCCTCTTCTATTCGGAATTTTCATCCCTGGACTTCAAGGTCATAGTCTGTTCTTACACACAGTGGGTTGGGGTGGGGTAGAGATAGGGCTAAAATGCCTAAAGGGCCTCATTGGAAGCTCAGACTCAGTACCTGAACTCATTTTGGGAGTCTTCAGACCTGGGATGAATCTGCCTTTGCATTCTGCCCAAGAGCTGCACACATAGTGCTTCATGCATGAGAAGGTTTTTAGAGTAGCATGCAGGGCATGTGTGCATGTGTGCGTGTGTTTGTGTGCATGTGTCTGTGTGTGTTGGGATTATGTGTGTGTATGGAGGGGTGATGCAGGATAAACAGAATTTGCCTCTCTTTTGAGCATGGAAATGTTCCTAGATAACCCCGAGTGTGGGCGCCGGGCAGGGGATCACAAGGTGTGTCTAACCACCTGACCCTCCTACAACTTCCCTTAAAGGATTCCCATGTCCTCAATACTGTCAGCCAGGTTGGAATAATAGCTTTCATACATACACTTTGGCACTGTTTTATATTTCTAATTCTGTTCCCGTGTTAATTACTTCTTTAGCCAGACAGAGCCAACCCAAGAAACAGGCTTATACCCATCTCACAGATGAAGAAACTGAGGTCCAATTTCATCTGTGGCTCAATGCCACACTTACATAGATCACTCCTGATTCTTACATGTCATATATATTTATGAGTAAGATAATATAAGATAATATCCTCTTGGGATATTCGTTCATGGTCTGATTAAAAACCCAGTAGGGGATGCTATTGGTGGGGAGTACACTCAGAAACTAAATTATATTCCTTGATGAAAGTTTTCACCTGAGCCTAGATATGAGTCAAAGTCTAGGCTAGTTCTCATTTCACCTGAACTTAGTCCGAATAGCTACCTGTTAGTTTTCATTGGTGCTTACCTAGCAGGAAGTTATTGGTAAATATGTGTATGCCCAGTAATTACACACCCATGCAAATTACTTACTAATTACGCTCAGTAGGCATGGAAGTCATTAGCACAGCCACATCCCTGGCCCTACAGGTAGAGGCACACCGTTCTGCATTCATTTGATAATTGCATATCATTTGCCATATCTAGGGTTGTTTTGCCACAGACCAACAACACAGGACTTCTTGGTTCACTTAAGGAATCTATTAGAAGTTGAGGCAGCCCTATGCAGGAGGTGTGGTGGGCCAATCCTTCTTGTACAGGAAAAGCCAAGCCAGGAGGCACCTCCTTTTGGCACCTGGAGGTCTCAGGCCAGACCCAGTGGGCCTGAGCTGGGCTTTAACTCCCACATCACTGGGATCTGTGCTTGTCTATCCTAAGAAAATTGAAAATCCTAGGCCAACCAACCCACTGCCCAGCAAGTTCCTGAGCTGCAGTGTGCTTAGGGGATTAACACTGATTTTAATATTAGCCCTAAGCAAAGCATAATTAGAAAGATAAATCTTCAGCAAAACTCTCTCCTACCCAGACCTCCCTGCTGCCACCTCCCTCCCCCACCCAACTCCCTGCCATAATTCATTATGATGCCAAATATAAATGGCTCTGAGAGGATCTGCGACATTGCTAAACACATTTGTTCAGCTAATTGGATGTTGGTTTTGATGTCAGGCAGACATCAGTGGTGTGACACCTGTGAAGGTGGGACAGTGTCTGCCTCCAGAGGCCAAAAGGAGGGTGCAGCTGGGTGGATGCTCCTCTGCTCCTGCCTGCAGATTCCAGCAGCAATATGTGGTTGGTTCCTGAAGCTCCTGCTTACAGGTCCTAGCAGCAGTATGTGGTTGGTTCCTGAAGCTGCTTGCTTATTGTGGCCCCAAGAATCCATAAAACCAATAGCAAGATATTTCTTGCACTGAGTAATGCTCCATTGGACTTCAAAGGTCCATCCTGATCTCCAGAAACACCTGTTCAATTTCATAGCTTTGCGTCTCTCCAGAACGGCTCTCCTTGCTTCTCCTTGAGGGAACAAGCTGTGCGGAGGCAAGCAGGTAAGGATACACATGCCTGGGTATGGAAGAACAGAGAGCAATAGGGTTGGCTTCCCCCCAAATCAGGAAATGCTTGTCCAAACATTGGTTGTGCTGTGGTCTGCCCAGCTACAAGTCAGGGAGAATTGAGCTCCTTGTGGGCACAGAGATACAGCTGGATTCCCAACTATTGAGGGAAAAGTTTTGGAGTTTAGGGGCAACTTGACTTGTAGACTGGATAACTTAGAATTCCCTGTGTTGAAAAACAGGCTTAATTAATGAAAATAGGCTATCTTGATCCAGAAGATAAAACCCTGTGTCTCCTGCCTATTATTTCTTTCCTGAAGGAATCGCTCAACCCCCTGCACAATGTTGCCATCTAATAAACATGTCTCGGTGATTTCACTGAAGGTTTATGGAATGCTTTATGCTTTTAAAAGTGCGAAGTGCTGTGCTGTCAGCATCACTATCACAGCCTAGGAAATTACAAGGATGGAAGTAGAAAAGGCAATGCCAGAAAAAAAGCCAGGCAGGTCCCAGGTCTCGGGATGCATCCTGAGAGCTGGGGATCTTCCTTACCCTGCATGGGGCCAGGCCGGGCAGAACCAGATCAGAAATCACCGGGGACTCTCTGACTTATTCACCCCCAGTTCTTAAGGTCCCTGCCTCCCCATGCCTCTGCCCGCACCAGCGCCAGCCCATCCATTGTTGTTTTCTCATGGATACCTCATGAGTTAGTTATTAACAGAGGAACAGAATTCTGAGCCTTCTGCTCCTCACATATTTCCCACACCTTCTCTACCCTACAACTGTCATCTTTGGCTTTTCTTTATAAAATTTCTGCTGTTCATATTACAAGGTGCTAAAAACGGGGGTATCTCAGCTCAATTAGAGGACTGTGGAGTCAGCTTACTCCCTCCCACCAGCACCCCACCCATCTCTAACCCTATTGCGAGTCCAGGTTCTAAATGTGGAGAGTCCCAGCAATGCATTTTAGTGTTTTCTGTGATGCATATGCCCAAAATTTTCTCTCACAGTTTTTCCAGTTATCGTTGAGTTTGTGAATCTGTGGTTAGTGCTTTAGGGAAGTTTGCAGGATCTCACTGTCACCTCGGTCCCACAGCCACTGGCAAAACTTTTGATGCTTGGTGCAGGAAACTCTGGGGAAGGCAGGCAGGAGAAGAAGTACTCAGGTGAAGGGGATGCACATCCACAGCTCCCTGGCGTGTTCCTGAGCTTTAAGTGCTTCTCACTGAGTCCCACGTCTGCCACATTCATGCCTTCCTCCATGTCTTTCCCCAATGCTGTTTCTTCTATTTTGGATTTTTGTCTCTATTTTTTCCATGGGGAAGAGATATTGGTCCTTCTTGGGTCAGCTCAGCTGTAAAACCCCTTATGTCATGTTTTCCCAAGTGACTCCAAGGGAGACTTTGTGTTCCCTTCTCTGAAAGCCAGCTGCCCTGAGCCAAAGACAAAGCTATCAGGTGATGTTTCTTCCATTGGTTTGTGTATTAGTTAGGGTTCTCTAGAGAAACAGAATCATCAGGAAATATCCACAAATAAAAAATTTATAAAATGTCTCATGTAACCGTGAGAACTTAAAGTCCAAAATCTGTAGGGTAGGCTGTGAAGCTGAGGACTCCGATGGAGGGTCTGGATGAACTCCACAGGAGAGGCTCACCGGCCGAAGCAAGAAGAGAGAGTGTCTTTTCTTAATCTTTCTTAAAAGCCTTCCATTGATTTGATTAAACATCGCTCATTGCAGACGACGCTCCCCTTGGCTGATTACAAATGCAATCAGCTGTGGATGCAGCCAACATGATCATGATTTAATTCTATGAAATGTCCTCATTGCAACAGACAGGCCAGCACTTGCCCAGCCAGACAAATGGGTACCACCACCTGGCCAAGTTGACACATGAACATGACCATGAAAGTTTGCAACTTCTTTCTGAGGTCTGGGACTCTGTCTCCTTCATCCTAACATCGCTATTGCCCAGGATATAAGGACATACAAATTTGACCCTGAATGAGGCCAAATGTGGCCTAACTTCCAAGGCAACTGATTGCTTTCCAGAGAGTTCCAGTCGGCTTGAACTTTGTAAATACTGGGGGGTCTGTGGAAAAGGGGACAACATCTATTAGTACCTACCATGAGGTGATAAGCCCCTTTTACCCGTTATTTTTCATCTAATCCTCAGAATGAATGAACTAAGTGCTTTCATGCACTTTAAGAGAGAAGGAGAGACATAGAAAGGCTAAGAGAGCTTAGGTTAATGACTTGCATGTTTCCTATGCAAACCCATGTTTCGCTGACTCTAAAGCACATGCATTTTCCTAGCCTTTGTTGCCTCCCCAGGAAGGGGAACAGGAAAAGAAAAGCGGTTTTCACTGTGCAGGGAGCATTCCCCTCTGGGGGGCGGGGGTCTCTTTTCTTTCCAGCTGCATGGGGATTTGCGGTCTTCTTTTGCAGAGGTTGTCTGATCCTGTATGAGGGAGACCAGCTAACCTTCCCTTTTTATGTATTATCCCTTTTCATTAAGTTCCTGCTTTAACCAATTTCTGGCCTAATTTCAGTCTCTCCATTGTGCATTGTTTTCCGACAATGTCTGTGTCTGGCTGTTCTAGGAAAATCAGTCTGGCTCTAGAGCAGTGAAACCAAGCATTCGCTGTGAAGGTGTGCAATTCACAATTACTACTTGAAAATAGTTCATTTCCCTTAAACTCTCTCTCTCTGAGCTAGCCCACCCCTCTTCTCTCTTGTTAAAATGCCACTTATTTGGCTTCCCAGCCAAATAAAGTCTTTATTTGATCTATTATATGATGCTTTAATTACTGTTGTTTATTTATTATGATTATATTCAAATTGCCCCAAAGGGCATACAAAGATAATATTGCCATATTGTTATCCAAGAGCCAGCAGCCTGGATCACAAAGGGGACAGAAGAGAAGGGACCACTCTCCTGATGCCTGGGGCTGGCGAGTAATTTGGGGTCTGCATTGAGTCACCAGGCCAGATCTCAGTTTAGAGCCTGTGCTCCTTGAGGGAAGCAGCTGAGAACCTTCTGGAGTGTTGTAACTTAAATACAGCTTGCTCTACTTTCTCTTCCAGAATAACCTTCTCAACCCATGCCCAGCACTTTTCAAGCCACAGGGGTGGCTTTGCTGGGATTCAGCAAATCACAGCCCACCCCCCAGCCCTGCTGTGACGATGACTCAGGGTTGGAGTGAAACGAAGTGCCCCAGGTTGCAACTGAGAAATTAGGATATAAAGGATGGTTTTGATTGCCGAATCATATTCCTTTTTGCTTTCTGGGATATTGGAGTAGACGGAAGGGAATACCTGAAATCTCTAAACTATAGTTCCAGCTGCCCTGATATCTGAAATGATTGTCAAAGTCCTTATCCTGTGCCTTTGTGACTGTAAGAGCTGTTACTCCTTTTATCTGCCCATTTTCTCGTAGGGCAAAGGCTCTAATGCTAACGAAGAATTTGAAGTCAGCCTTAACTAGCTTCAGTCCCTCACATTTGTAGATCTTATTGGCTAGATTCTGCTATTGAAAGGTAACTTGTCTCCCTTTTGACTCACCTTTTAGTACTGAAGTGATAGCTCTGCCTCCCCTCTTTTCAGCTTATGTTCTCCTATGGAAATGTTAATGATAACACTGTTCCTTTTTCTGCTTTGAGCTTCCAGAAATGACCTCCTCTCCCCTTGCTAAAATCCTTAAAAACCTTGAACCCCCTAAATTCAGGAAGGCAGATTTTGGGCCTTGAACCCCCTAAATTCACGGAGGCAGATTTTGGGCCGCTAGGCCATCTGCTCTCCTACTACGTGCCTAGGAATAAATTCTTTCTCTCTTTGAAACCCTGGGGTCTCAGGAATTGGTTATTGAGTGTGTCAGGCAAAAGAATCCACGACCTTTGTCTGGTAGCAGTGTGGGCACCAGTGTTCACCACTGCGCAGCCTCACATTCCAAGAGGCCGAGGACACGCGCGGCTCATGGGCACTAAAACCCAAAGTTCTGCACTAAAAATTTGCTAAAAGCCATGCATGCACCCTTGCAGTTCCTTCACTCTCCAACAGCTGGAGCCAGGACAGGGCTAGGTGCTGCTCCACCCCCATCCCTGGTGGTGGGGGATAAGAAGTCGCTGGCCATGTCTGCCTGGGATTGTAAGATCTGGTTCCTATGTTTGAGAAACTCAGCGCCTCATGGAGAAGAGCTCGATCCACAAAACAGCTCACAGTAACATCCTGTGACAAGTGCTGGGAGATTTGACTGCACTCTCCTCTGTGCTCTGAGAGAGGGATGCCATTACCAGCCATTCCTCAGTAATGCCCCACGGGTGGAGAGGCAAAATTTCAATGCCCTCAGAATTGTGCATCCTGTATCAGGAAGGATAAGCAGACAGGCAGGGGGGCAATCATCCCACTTGCTCCGTTTCCCAGTGATTTCTGTGTCTGTGGGCATCAGGCTTCTCCTCCAGGACCCTGAGGTTTGGGGTAGAACAGTTGGAGGGAAAAAAAAACACAAGGAAATAAAACAATTAGCAAAGAGGACAGGGAGGAGGGAGCAGAGCAGAAGGCCCTGGGTGTGCAAATTCATGGCTCTTGTGCAAAGTCAGCTTTTGGGGGATCCATCTGGGGACCAAGAAGAGACCAGGGTGCAGGGAGTTGGGGGCAGCCAAGGCGGGGTCTGCTGTATGGGAAATGGAAGCAGCAGGGCATCTGCGTGCAGAATGGCTGGGAGCCAGAAAGGCACGGGGAACCTTCAAGGGGATAAATACTAAGAGATTTCCAGCCCTTTTGGGATGAATGCCAGGAAAAGAGGCCAAGATTCCAGGGAACACCGCCAGGACAGGGTTATTATAATCCCTAGGAGGATGCATTTGCCAGCTACCAAAGCAAACGCAAACGTACCCTGAAATAGAGACTAGCTATTTTGGAGCAATTAACCATTGGTGCCTGCTGCTGTCTTTGGAGAAACTCCAGAAGCCAGTGGGGTGGAGAGGAGGGCAAGGAGGGCAAGAGGTCCTGGGCTGTGGTGGGGAAGATGACTTCATTCTTGCCACCACTCCCCACTTGACAGCTCAACTACAAATGGAATGCTAGACCTGAAGAGTCTCCGGGAACCCTGGTGCCACTTGCCCCCTTCCAATGGCCAGAGGATGGTGGTGTACCCATTGTCCCCCAGATACACCACAGCTTCCAAAAGGTATGAATGAATTCCAGAGTTTAAAATCATCCAGATGATCTTCTCACATTAAGGATGCATTAGGGAATCTGCTTTGGGGGAAAACTGAATCACCAGAAATTAATCACAACTTTTATTGGGCATGTGTATTTTTCTGGTGAGAAGTTACAAATGTTCATCAACATTTCAAAAGATCTGTAATTTTTTTTTCTAATGCTTTGTCCCATTCTTTGTCAAACAGAGAAAGGCTGAAGAGGTCCTTACCCCATACATACTGTCATTAATCTGTCAAAATGCAGCTCACCAACATGGCCTCTTTAAGCAGAATTCAACAAGACCTAGACACAAGGGAGTGGGGGAAAGGAAAATTTGCATTTAATGTCACTAAATCACTGCTTCATGAGGAACAGTCTCCAGCCTTTTCTTCTCTACACTGGCTTTTCTGAATCAGCCTCTGGTGCTAATTCTATGCTGTGGGGTTTCTTTTCAGCATCCTGTGGTGCAGAGCTCCTGCTCATAGATTTAGCTCCTTTACCTTGATCTGGGACTTGCACAACCCTGGAGCTCTACTTATGTCCACTTCTCTGTCTGTGTCCTTGGACCTTCCTATAGGCTAAGAACTAAACCCATAGGAGCAGAAAAAGCTTAGATACTATTAGGGTGGAATCAAGCAGCAACAAAGTTGCAATTTTATGCAGCAAGAGAGAGGTGGTATGTTTTCTGTAGCCTGCATCACTGCATTGAACCCAGGAAGTGCTGATTACAAGGGAGCTATTCCACCTGTGAAAATCAACACAGGCCAGGAGAGAGGTGGGAGGAAGAAAGTCTGCAGAGGAGCAACAGAAACAATTTTGAATGTAAATTCAGAGATCTCCAGCAACATTGAATGAAGGATCTCTTTTGTGCATTGCAAAACAACTCTCTAACTCTTCTTCGTGTGTGATGACCCTTCTAGTTTCTGGTCCTTTTCTCACAATTACTCCATTGCCAGCCACAGCCCCCAAATTGAGCTGCTGCACAAGAATTCGCATAACGGGGCTGGCACCACAGATGTCCTTGCTCAAAGCTCAGAAGGGTTGCAGTGCCCACCATCCTTCTCCAGGAAGTTTGTGACAGGGTCATTGGGGTGGGTTGGCATCTTACTAGCCTGAAGTTGAACTTGAACTGCCTTGGGGGGACTCGAATCTCCATGGATGGCCATGGGGATGGAGTTGAGGTAGCAAAGAGAAGTCGACAATCCCAGCCCTATTCCGCAGGGAGCAGCCTGGGGAAAGGGAAATAGGTGGCTTTGTTTCATGTCATTTTGCTTTAAATTCCGACACCCACTGAAAGCAGTGATTGGCAGGTGACCTGAACCTCCTGGTCATGGATGTGTGTGTTTCTTTACCTTTTGTGCTGGTTTGAATTTTTTTTGTACCCCAGAAAAGCCATGTTCTTTACTCTTCATTCAATATTCCTGGGTGGGATTTTGCTAAGTTGTTTCCATGGAGACGTGACCCAACCAATTGTGGGTGGTAATTTTTGATTAGATGGTTTCCATGGAGATGTGTCTCCACCCATTCAAGGTGAAGTTGCTTACTGGAGCACTTTAAGAGGGAACCATTTTGGAAAAAAGTTTTAGAGCCACCAGAGCCAATAGAATGTTGAAATCCTGGAGAGAAAGCTAGCAGACTTCTCCATGTGCCTTTCCAGCTAAAAGAGAAACCCGGAATGTCATCAGCCCTCTTGAAGCAAGGTACTTTCCCTGGATGCCTTAGTTTGGGCATTTTCATAGCCTTAGAACTACAAATTTACAACTTAATAAAATCCTCTTTTTAAAAGCCATTCCATTTCAGGTATATTGTATACTGGCAACTTTTACAGACTAAAACGCCTTCCCAGGCATGTTTCCCAAGGACTCATATTAAAAGAAGTTTGTATTTTCATAGCACCCACCTTTTGGACAGCAACTCCAGAGAAATCCAGCGTAGGTCATTCACGCCTGCAGCCAGACCTCACCCCAGCTGCGTCCTTACTTTCTTACATGTATGAGTCCTGCCTTGCGGCTCACTAGGCCATGGGCTCCTGGGTGCAGGGGACTTCCTTGTGTTGTCTTGTACCCCCTACCTGACTTATCACAGAGCTCCCAAAAAGAGGAAGCAACAGGGTTTGGGCATGCCATTCCTTGTCCCTCTCCCCACCACCTCTAATTTTGTATATGAATCAAAAGAGACTGACAAAGGGATACCCAGAGAATGTGTGGGAAGGAAGAAGAGTATTCCTATCTCCCTGCTTTAAAGATGGGAGAGCTTATTATAGATCAACGATCCTTGAGTCAGTGCTTTTGGTGGTACCGGCTGGTGGGCTGGACACGTTGTTCACTTCCTTGCTGTGGCACTGCCACTTCATCAATAGTGGAGGCTTGGCATGAGTCGTAATCAAAGTCGGCCCCTGGCTCACATAATACCTAAGAAAGCACATCAGCTTGGTGTTCTGGGGAGGGAAGCATGGCTGCGAGCACCATCCTGGAAGGCTGGGGTGGGCTCAGGGTGGGCAGGCCGTGAGCTTCTCTGGCACAGTCCCAGGCCTGAGTAGACAAAGGTTTGAGCTCAGGGCAGGACTGCAGGCTTGGGCTCCAGCTACCCCACCACCCAGACCCCCAACCTGTACCCCAGCACTCCTTGCCTGCTATGCTTCTGTCAGTGGGGGGCTGTTACTAACAAGGGGATCTACTGACCAGCCCAGCTGAGCTCAAGTTCCCAGGGCCAGGTGCTGACAGCCCCAGGGCCAGAGCCAGAGGTTTAAACAGGATTTGGAGAATTCTGAGAGGAGACTGGCATGCACCCACGAGGGCTGCAAGGATGACAGGAAGTTGGTAGCCAGCACAGGCTCAAACTGCCTTCCTCGGCAGGGAGGTGGAGGCGGCTGGCTCGCCTGGGTGGATGGCTGCACCATCTGAGCGTCTCAATTTGCTGCTAATTGAGCAGCCTGACGTGAGTAGAGGCAGGCCCAGATGCAGCTGAGACCAGAGACTCCAGCTCCCCTGCCTTGCTGTGTAGTCGGGGCAACCAACTGCTAGGGTCTGCAGAGGGAGTGATGCCAGCTAGAGTGGCCTGGGTAGGAGCTCCCAGCAGAAATCCAAGGGGTGGCAGCCATCCTGAAGAAGGCACCCTGCTCTGTGCTTTGTGCTCTGTGCACCAGGCAGGCAGGCCCTCCAGCTGGCAGGGCTTAGACCTTCTGAGGCTAGTAATGACAGCAGCCGCAGCTGCCATTGGTCATGTAGTATGTGCAGGTTCCCACATTGTCTTGCTCGGTCCTCTCTTTAACCTCCCAAGGTGGTAGCTGATATCCCCATTTTAGATGAGGACACTTTGGGCACAGGAAGTAAGAGGACCAGGTAACAGTTGATAACTGGTGAGGCTGGAGTGTAAGTTCACTAGTATTGGACTCCAGAGATTTTGCTGAAAAAAGAAAGAAAAAGGAAAGAAGGTGGGAGGGAGGAGAAGGAAAGGAAAGGAAGATAGGAAGGATGGAAGAAAGGAAAGAAGGAAAGAAAGAAAGGAAGGGAAGGGAGGAAAGATGGAAGGGAAGGGAGGAAGGAAGGGAAAGAGGGAAACTTCATGGATTTTATTACAACTTTTGAATTCAAAATATAAGTAAGAAAGATCTGGGGTTCTGAAGTCATAATTATCTTTTACTCATCTAACACTTTACAGTTTAAAAAGTGCTTTAAGTCTACTATCATATTTGATCTTCATAAAGCTCATGCGATAGATATTTTCTGAATTTTTTTCAGATGCAGGTGAACAGAAGAGCCAGGTGATTAGGGGTTTGTCAGGGTGCAGCCCCTTGTCTACCTCTGGACTCTCATGCAAGTGCTCTTACCACTCCCTGCTTGGTGGCATCAGCCAAACAATAGTTGGGGTGTGTCACTGGTCTCATCCCATGCCTGGAGAGTTCACATCCAACTCTTGCAGCTCAGCTTCGACTCTGCAAAGGCTAATGAGTCTGTTCAGATCGCTGTGCTCATTTTGGAAGTGTCATTCTTCAAATCCATTTGCTCCCTTATTTGATTGATCCAAAGGATTAACTCCATGCCAGGAGGCTTTGATGTGGCAGGAGGATTGTTTAAGTGTGGCTCTCTTTCATCTAAGTGCTTCTCCCTTCTGGTGGTATGGAGGAAGGGAAGGCAGGGCATACCTAGATGAGGGTGAGTGAGCATGCAAGTGCCTGTGTCTCTGCAGAGGAGAAAAGAGTCAGAAATGAAGGGAAAGGTCTGGGCTCTCACTTTTGTTTTACAGAAAGTAAAAAATCAATCCATGACCTTAAAGAAGTTTATGAATTCCTGGCTTAGGAATCAATGCACATTGATTTTTGTGTCTCTGCATGGATTGCACATGTACACTATCAAATGATGAAAGCTGTATTTTGTTGGGCTTGAAATGGGGATAAGCAGGTACCATTTCTACCAGATTTCCAAGAGTCAAAAGGAAAACAAAAAATGGGGTTCATCCTTGGCAGCCCCAGGGCATAGCCAGAGCCCAGGCCCCCTTCAGGAATGGGTGGGGCGAATTCCTGAGCTAAAGATCCCAGTGCTTTCCCTCCTCAGCCCCAAACCTTTTCCACAACACCGCCTCCCTTTTCTGAGTACTTTTCTAAGCTCAGCTTTACAGGCCTAGGGTGGCTCAGGGAAAGGAACGCTGGAAGCCACGTGGAGATGGGCATGGCAGGAGTGAGGCAAGAGTTCCGTAATGGCCTTGGTACAGAGGGTCCCACTTTAAAGACCAGTTTCCAGACTTAGGGCATCTGATCACCACGACACCCCTGGCAGTTGTCAGAACACGCATCATCGTTTTCCTTGATATGAGAAAAAGCATTTGCTGAAGATCATGCAGCTAGCACTGGACACAATCAGCCCTTAAGTGCATGTCTTCTGCTCCCAATCCCTGCCAGGGAAGAGCTCCCCCAGGTGTCCTGAGAGGAGCAAAGAGGAAAACCGTATCAACACGTGCACAGAGCATTTAAGGGGGCTAAAGAAATTGAGGCCATGTGGAAGAATCAACAAGTGATCCGAGGACACCGTGGTGGAAGAATCTGGGAAGGAGAAAGCCTGAAGGTGTGGCTTGGGTGCTGCTGGCCAAGGAGCTGGACTGACCTACCCCAACCCTCCCCTGCCACAGGACACTGGCTCCAGGATTGTGGGTGTGTCATCCTGGGTCACTTGGCTGCTGGGATGCTGCCTTCGCGGGTGACCCACAAGAGAACCTCAGCTTCCACTTTCACATCCCAGTCCTGCTCCTTCTGTGGTTTCTAGCTCAATCGGTGCCATCACCACTGGCTGTTCAGAAGCCCGCGTTCCTCTTCCTCTCCCCAACCTAAGTATTCTAATTAACTTCTTCGATTCTTCTCGAACCTATCCCTTCCCTCGTTCCTCCTGTCATGCTCCTCACTCCGGCTTTCATAATGTTTTACGTACAAGATTAGGGCCCCTTCCTTCGATGCATATGCTTATTGGATATTTCTTTAAGAGCTCACTGTGGCAGAGAAACACACTTCAGGTGTTAATGAGGCTCTTCTCTTTATTCCAACACTTCCTTTCCTCCCTAAGCAGAAAGGTTATTGGCTCCTGATTTATTGCCTCAGGGGAGGGACATGGTTGGTTGGAAGACACAAATGAGTCCTTCTGGCTTAAAATCTCTAAAGCCTAAAATATATAGCAGTGGGAGAATTTGGGATGTCCATGGGCTCTTCCAATTGGAGGGGGAGTGGGGAGAGAGGAGGAGAAGAAGGAGGAAGGCAGAGAGAGGGTGGAAGGGGGGAGGGGGAGAGAGAGAAGACAAAGAGAGACTTGTGCCAGCTTCCCAGCAGCACTTCCTGAGCAATCCTAAATTAGAAGGCTGCGTCTGCTCAGATGGGAAGGAAGGGACAAGCTGCAGGGCACTCCCATGGCCAGCACCACGGGCACAGAGAAGTACCCCACATAGAGACGTGGTCCCCGCACCAGCCTGGAATTGCTGGAGCATTCACCAAACTTTGGCAAAATCCATAGGGGGCAGTCACCTCAAAAAGATTTTGGACAAAGTTCTCTAGCAACCTGGCCAGATAGGGGGCTAGAAAGAAAATTTAAGATGCGAGCAAAAGATGTATTTCTTACATACGCAAATTTGTGGACTGAGATTCATAGACACTACTTCCATGTATTGGCAATAAATCTCAGAGACTATGAAATTTCATGCTGAAAGAAAGCAATGCTTCATTTCTCTCCCCAGGATACAAGTTGCTGCTCAAATGTGCATCTGATCACTTCATTTCTGAATTTAAAACCCTCAGGGCTTCTGCATTTCCTGAGGACCGAGTCCATTTTTGTAGTGGGGTTCTCTGTGACCTCTCTCCACCTGCCTCTCTGAGTTCCTTCCTCACGACCGTCTGTGTCTTATGTTCCAGTCAGACCGAGGGATTTATAAACCTCTGCTCCTTCCAGGCCTTGCCCCTTCTTACATGCTATTCCCTCAGGCAGGAATCCTCCCCACCCTAAATTTCCTTCTCCACTGGTAATTTCCACTCAACCTTAAAACTCTTCCTCCAGAATGAACTTCCCTGAGTTCCCAGGTTGGGTCTGGGCTGCCCTGGGGCTCCCTCAGTGTTTTCTCAGGCTGTTCTCCACGCACAGCAGCCATCTTTATGTTCCTTGCTCCATGGAGGGCTCAGCACTTAGTCTGAATGGCTTGGCTTGGACACAGTAAAGTTAAGAGAGATGACAGCTGGAAGGAGACAGGCCTGTATGTGCCCTTCACTTTCTGTCTCTTCAGGATGCAGAGGGGCTGACATTGAATCTGAGCCCCTTGGTGGTTTGGCTTCCATGAGTCTTTCAGCATGGAGACTAAATAGTGGTAGCTGAAAATATCATGTGAAGCAAAAGACTGAGAACTAATATTTTAACCAAACTGACATCTGGCGAGAAAGGACCATATTTAAGGAGTAAAGTTTTACCCCCTTTTCCTTGAGCCTCTTCTAGGTCTTGCTTTTCTCCAAGAACCAACTAGGAAACTAGTGGAGAGACAGGGACAAGTGTCCCCATCCCCTCAAGGGGTGGCAAAGCTCCAGAGAAAGGGCAGGAAGGAAACCTGGGTTTCCATCTGTGAGCAGAATTGCCCCTGCTCCCTCACCCTCAGCTCTTGAATCCTCCCCTGGCTTTTGCACTGTCGCTGCTTGGCCCAGTCTGCACTTGAATGTGGCGCTGGGGGTGTGGGATGGGGAAATCTTGGACCAATGATAAATAGGGACCCTGATTCGTCATATTCATCATGTGCTGCCTGATTTTTAAGGGTGGATTATGAAGGGTCAGACCAAGAAGGAGAGCCAAAGAAGGGCATTATGTGGGAGGCAGTGAACTGAATGGAAGTTTAATCAGCCCATGGAGCTCCCAGCCCTGTTTTTGACCAAATGTGGGCAAAAGATTCGCCTGCGGCGGCCGAGTAGCCGGAACCAGATGACCTTTGGCATTGGCATTGTTTCTGAGCACCCTGCTCAGAGTTCTTTCTTTTCCTTTTTGTGCGTGCATGAGCCTGTGAGGGTCTGCCTGGTACGCGTGCTGCGCTGTGCTCATACATACAGATGGAGAACGAAGAAAAGGGAAGATGGCTGTTTCATTTCTTCCCTGCCACATGTTTGCATTTATTTTGTCTAGAATAAGTATCCACCGGAGTGTGCCTGGCTCAGATTGTGCAGAGAGGAATGGAGAAGAGCAGTTTCAATCCAGTCTGCAAAGCAGCCTCTTCATCAGGGCGGCACGTTCTAAAGGCTTGTTTTTAAGTGGGAGAAAATAAAAATCCATGGGAATATTTGCATAGAACACACACCTACTCTGTGGTTGGTAAACAGTCACCTTTGGGTTTGGGGGCATGGCAGGCAGCAGATAGAAGGAGGAAGTGACAAGGATGGTGGCTGATGGTGAACAAAAGGAGTGAGGCAGGGGGTAAGCCCGGCAAGATGTCAGAGCTTCCTGCTTTATTTTGTGGAAAATATAATTCACTCACAAATACAGTAAGTGGGAAAACCGACTAAAACCAGGGGCCAGTTTCTCACAAACCAGTCATTCTAATCATGATGGGGAGGGCATCTGGGAGAATTATCAATGGTCAATCTCTCTAGTCAGCAGCCGTCAGCAGTCCTACGGGGTGGATATTCTTCCTTGGATGTCTTTCTTTAATTTTGGATTCTGGGAGCATAGGATAATGGGAGAAAGGTGCTAAAAGAAACATTTATTGAGCCTGGAGCTTCTCAACCTTAGCATTACTGATGTTTTGAGCTGGCTCTGATTCTCTGTGGTGGGAAGGATGTCCTGTCTGTGGTAGGATGTTTAGCCACATCTCTAACCCCTACTCGTACGTGCCAATGGAACCCTGCTTCTACCCACCAACCGCCCACCAAGATGATGAAAATGGTCTCCAGACATTGCCAAATGAACCCTGAAGTACAAAATCTATCCTGACTGGGAGTCACGGAGCTACACCCTGTTCTGCGTGCCTCATGAACGATAGCTTGTGTCATTCCCAGCCCTGCCTGGCCTTCCCCTCTCCCTCTACAGACAAGATGCCAGGAGCAGAGAGCTTGCATAACTTGTGTACCATCCACAAAGGTAATCGGTCAGAGAGCTGGGACTAGATTCCAAGGCCTGGGGTCTTTTTTTATACCCACACCACCTGTGAGGCAGCATATTCCATATTTTCCCTGACCTCTCTGGGGATGGTTGCCATACGTGGAAAAAACAACAACAAGAACAACAAAAAACACTTAGACTGTGACTTGGCGAACATCTAGAACACCTTCTTCTCCTCTCTCTTCCTCTTCAAACACATTGGATATTCCACAATTAGACAGTCAATCCTTTAGCTTAAGTTCAGTCTTGGTCTACCGGGGGATAAAAATAGAACCTGAAAGGAATGATATGCTAAGTCAGTTCATATATCAGTAAGAATGACTTCATCAGACCCAAACTCATTAGAAAGGAGGTGTCTTTCACTTCCAGTACCCATTGCAGTTAGAGGAGTGCCGGGTAGAAGAACTTGGTAAGCAAACACACAGTCCGCCCTCCCTTCTTCTGGATATTAGAAATGTTGGATAACAACACTGTGCACGCTGATGAGGTTTCCAGATGAATTAGCTCTTTTATCCTTGCAGTTACATAATTATTACAGTAAAATTTACACCACTTGTGGTATTCTGTGTGGCTCCTTCTCAATAGAAGACACTACCCTTCCATAAAAATCTAAATAAATGTTTTAAATGTTCATCACTGCCATTTACTGCTATTTATCAATGTAGGGGTTTCACTATACTTACCTGGACATTTTTAATGATTCCTAAAGAGATCTCCCCACCTCCACTCTCTGTCCTATCTGTTTATTTGGTTTCTACCCTCCACTTTTATGCAAGACATCTTTCCACATTGTGAATCTGCCCATAATATTCCCTTTCCAATCCTATAAAGGCTGCCTCTGGAACTGCAAGATAAATTTCAAGTTGGTTGGCATGGTTCACCAGACTTTTCTTAATACGAGCTAGACCTATTCTTTACCACTCCCACATAAAGTTCCAATCACACAGAACTAGTAGAAATTCTCCAGCTGCTCTTAGTTGTCTCGTTCCTCTAAGCCTTGGCACCTTCTGTACACTCTGCCTGGAATAACCTTCCCATTTTTCTCCAGCTGGTTAACTTCTCATTCATAATGACTTAGCTTGAGGAGCTCTTCTTTCCAGACATCTCTCCTGACTACCTCCTCCACTGTCCACTGGCATACCCCCCCGGCTGTACTATACTGGCAATGCCAGATAAATATCCCTTTTATTTCTCTGTCTCTCACCAGTCTTTGAGTTTCTCAAGGGCAGGGAATATAAACTTTTCATTATTTATTCTAGGCCCAGCACAATGACTGACACAGAGGAGAGATGGAAGAGAGACTCAGCACAGGTGTGTTAAATGGCTGGAGGGATCCATTGGTCCTTCATACTTAGCCCAATCATTTACCTCTTCGTTTCTGATACCCTAGCTTAGATAATTTCCCAAGCTTAAAATGCATCAGAAACCCTCTCAATTAGATCTCCAGGAACTACTAAGGCATTTTAGGGGGAACATTTGCTTTACTTCTTTGTGGAACACTGATTGAGCGAAGCCTCGATGTTCAACCTCTTCCACTATTCAGATACTCCAAGGCTGGAGGGAGGGAAACACATCACATGGAAGAAAACAGAGGGAGCTTTTTCAGCCTTTGCTGGATTTGAAGTTCCCCGTAATTTGCTCCAGGATTCATCACCCATGTCACCCTTTTCATACTACACAATATTGAGGAATCGCCAATATTGGGTCTCAACCATACGAAAAGATCCTCTTCCTGCTATGCTCCTGCCTCCTCACTACCCTACCTGGATGCTGCCAAGCATGTGGTAGGTGCCCTGACTGTGGAAGCACTGCCTGCCTAATGCTATCCTGCCTGATGTGTATCCTCCCGCAGGAGAGTGGGATGGGAAAAGGGAGCCGGCTTAGGCTGCCGCAACCTAAGATGGAGCATGCTAAGGTTGCAGGCTACTCTGAGCTGAACATTCCACATGGAGAAACTATTTATTTATTAATTTTTCTAGCTTGCCCACCCACCTTTCTTCACAGCTGCAAATGCCTTTTGATAACAACCATGGATTATGAAAGGTGTTAGAAATGTGTTAGGAACAGAAGGTTCAGAATTCTGTTCAGCTGTTAATAACTTGTGAGTAGTGTCAGCAACCAATAACAGGAGCTGGTACTGAGCTCAAGAAGATGGCCCGTGGGTACCGCCTCTGGACTCCTGCTGTAGTGGTCTCTAGTCTCACTGTGGGTAGTCAGAGGCACTGTGGCCACCCGGGTGAAGCTGCCTGTGCAGTAGGATCCCAGAGAGATCACATGCATAATATTATCTGGGGAAGAAAAGAAATTTCCTTCTTTCTTGGCTATAGCAGATTTTTTTTTTGTCAGCCAACTGCAGTACCAACTTGTCAGTCCAAATGGCCAGGGTGTGAAGGGAATGAACAAACACTTTGTAATAGTACATGTGAATCAAAGAGGCAGTATTTGTAATGGGGTGAGTTAATTAAAAAATATATATATAATGTAACTGGATTTAGCATCTCCTTTTCTCACCCAAGCCTGAGAATGATGGGTACAGGATAATGTTTGTGAAGATCTGTTGAGGAAGATAGTGTTGGGTTTGCCCCTGTAAAGGAAGGATGAATGGACATGTTTGCCTTGGAGAAGTGGAAGCCGTCAGTTCCCAGAGATAGGTTATGGGAGAAAATAAGGGCAGGGTCAGTTCTTCAATATGGCCCAGGTGTGAGGCCCAGAAACTATCAGATAGACAGCCAGAAAGGACATCTTCAAGCCTGCCAGAGCAGA
This sequence comes from Tamandua tetradactyla, assembly GCF_023851605.1. NCBI lineage: Eukaryota > Metazoa > Chordata > Mammalia > Pilosa > Myrmecophagidae > Tamandua > Tamandua tetradactyla. Next base: position 4,974,069 of record NC_135334.1, on the reverse strand, counting down.
ATGTCCAAGAGATAGATGGCAGATGGCAAGTTGCAAGGGCCAGTGCTGGGCAGCAATGCCACTGATGGCTGCAGCAATAGGAAAAATTAAGATCAGGATCAGCACATGAATCCACAGAGAGAGAAGGGAGAGAGGGGGGAAGCTTCCAAATAACTAAGACTGGTAGCTAGGATTTTAGGAAAGATTAGATTTCATTTTGAGAAATAAAACAAAGCACCATTTACTGGACTCTGGTAGCATCCCAGCTACATATTCCTGGGGGGTCTAGAAGCCTCATGGAAATATGGGAATAAAAACAAACAGGTGGGCGATTCAATCCCTATACCAGCTACTGTCCATAAGGCTGCTCATAGATAGCACAATTTCTGTCCTTTAAGTCCTTGCATTCTGATAGTCTGTGCTTCCATAGGAACTTAAAATTCTCTAGCACCTATCACTAGGAAAGAAGGGAGCCAAAAATACAGTTTGGGAACAGCAATAGATTTGCAGTCTCTTTGAATATTATAATGAAATAACCTTCAAGTATGACTCTCACTGTTCATCAATGTATCGTCTGTGAATCGAATCACCCATGAGGGAGGAGAGTGTTGTGGTCAAGAGCACAGGCTCTGGAGGAAGCAGCAGACCTGGACTGAATCTCCACTCTGCATTTTGGTGGTCAAATGGCCTCGGTATAGCTACTTTGCCCCATAATCTGAGTGTCTCCATCTGGAAAATAGAGTTCATTGTAGTACCCACCTCATCACTGTGCCAAGGAGTAAATGTGATGGAGCTTGCATTTCAATAGAGGAGAAAAACAATAAACAGAAACGTTATGAAATACAGGCAGGGAAGGGAACAGGAGGTTGGGGCAGGGGCTGGTGATCATTTCAATCAGGGAGACGAGGAAAAGCCCAGCCCCTCATTTAGGCAGGGGCAGAAGGAAGTGAAGAGGGGAGCTGATTCACCTAAATTTAAAGCACTTACTCTGGCACTAGGCTGAATGTTCTGTAAATGCCTGTTACTCTTTATTCAGACACACAGAAACTGTCTCGGGACAATGTCCCTGCTCGTGAGTTCACAGGTTGGCAGTGGAGATTTTTAACTGTCTTTCTTGTATCTGACTTCTGAGTTTGCACGGCTCTGGCAGTGAAAAGGGGATAATAAGTTTTTATCTTGGAAGATGCTTTGACTAGCAAGACACTATCCTTGAAAGGCTGGCCTAGCAGATGTAAAGAATGAGATATAAAAGAAACAAGGGGATTCAAGCAAGAAAGTTAAAAGAAAGCAACAGGAGTGCTAACGTGTGTGTGTGTGTGTGTGTGTGTGTGTGTGTGTGTGAGAAAGAAAGAGAGGGGGAAGGGGGGAAAAGGAGATGGAGAGGGGATGAGGAAGACAGAGGAGATAACAGAATGAGAACAGGGATGGGAAAGAAGAGATGCTTTTTCTTCTTTCTTTAAAGTAAAGGGTATATTTTGAGTTAATGGGTTGCCGCGGGTTCTCGGCGTGTTTCTGAGCCCCCAGTGTGTTGCATGCACCGGGCAGCCTGTATGAGAACTCGACCACCCAGCCAGGTTTGGCCATTTGTTCTCAGTTCTGAATTTTTCCCCCACCCCCCTACAGCTCGGATGCCGACTTTTGACATTTTCCGTCGGGCAATTTATACACGATCACCTGCCAGCCTTCCCATAGTACTCGTGTTTGTTTGATCTCATACAAACTGCTCTCTCCGATCTGTTGATGAAATAATAAATCCAGGAACCTTTGAAGATAGTGCGCGGTGGGAGAGCATAAATGAAAATCTTTTTTTGATACTTAAGCATTCTGAACGCTGTGTCTCCCCAGCGATGATGCGAACTCCATTGTACACGGCCTTTTAGACGCATTTAGACAAATCCATCAAGCAAGAGTCCCTAAAAGCCTGTAATTTTCCAGGCAATATGGGACATTCCACATTGGTAATGGAAGATTCTTGTAACGCAGCATGATCCTGAGCAAAGCTATCTATTTATTTGATTTAAATTGTTTTAAGCACTTTTGAGCTCCTGATGTGATAGCAGGGACCACACATAATTTAACTTGAAGATATGGGTCTGACCCTCAAAAATCTCAAAGTTCCAAATAGCATGGTTATTTAGGATGTTAATATCCCTTAAACAGTTCTCTAGCCCTATTTGAAAACCTTCGGGGATGTGCAATTGTTTGCTGAATAAATTGTCAGCTCTTTAACTTGCAGTGCAAAGTTAAAGTCCCCAGTCTGGGCCCAGCCACCTGTCCAGCCTGCCTCCTCCTTCTGCCTCCTCCAGAAGCATCCCCTGCTCTGACAATACTGCTAGCTGTGAGCTCAGACACTGTCACCTTTTCAAGCACAGTGCTTGTTCTCCAAATCCTATCCATTCTTGAGGACTGACCTCAAATCCAACCTCTCTCATGATTCCCTTTCCTGCTGTTTTATAACTGGTAGATTTAAACGTCTGTACCTGCTCTCTCCATTGCTGGTGCCACTAGCAACATATGGCCACTTCAATGTAAAATAAATGCAATGAAAGAGAATTAAAAATTCAGTTCCTCATGGGACATGGAGCTGGTGGCTACTGCTCTGGACAGTTCAGATAGGGGACACTGTCAGCCTCCCAGAAAGTTCCACTGGACTCTTCATTTGGTAATTAGATGTGCTCATTCTTGAAGGTTCTGCTATGGTAAGTACTTGGACAAACCAATGTACATTAATTTATTCAATCCTTCTTATAGTCCTGTGAGGGAGCTGCTATGATAAGCACCATTTTAAAAGGGAAACTCTGAAGGATTCATCCAAAGTCACCCAATGTGCAGGACCAGGATTGGAGCAGAGTCTTCTTGACTCTAAGACAATGCTCACACATGCATGCCCACCTACCTCTCATCTGCTCGATGACCTCTTTTGTATTGTGGCTTTAGGCTTTGCTACAGTTGAAAAGGATCTTCAGACCATCCATTCTAACATCCTCATTTTACTGATGAGACAACTGAGATTTCCAAGATCACAGAACAGGTAGTAGCATTCCGAAGTCCCTAATGGCCCTGTGTGATCCCATGTCCATCCCTACTCTCTAGCATGTAGGAGCTGTTTCATACTATTGCAGCCCCATGGCAACTAGTGCAGAGCCTTTGCATTAGAAAGGGCTTAATATATGTATTTTTCATTGAATGGTGACAAAGGTCTATGACTATACTTGCCAATGGCTGTAAAGTGCAGAGGACATCTCTGGTTGTGAGGGGTTTGTAAGACAAGAGTGTCTTCTGCCTATCTTCCTGGGCTGCTTTCTGGCTCCTGAAGACATGCAGCAGATGCCAGGTAGAGTTAAAAGCTATGTGGTTTGCAACCAAGAGTGAAAACTCATTCATTCAATACTCCCCACCCCCAGGTACTAGGTACTGTGATGGGCCCTTGGGATCCAGATGTGAAGGAAAAGTCTGGAATAAGATGACAAATTCAAGGCTGAACCCGTAAGACAGAGGATGAATTAGGTACAGCAGCCAAGCAGCCATCAGGATGGGAATTGGAACAGCAAGATATTGTTTTTTGAAAAGGTAAACCTTGAAGCTGATGAAGGGGACTCCTCAGAGAATGCCTGGTAAATGCTAGAAGAAGGATCAATTTCTGACTCTTTCTTTGTGTAGGAGGAAGTCTTCTGAACTTGGTGGAAGTGCCCCTAGCTATAGAACAGACTGCAGCTTCAGAGTTCCAGCTGATATTTACATGTAGCTCTGCCTTCCCAACCTTCTCAGATAGCCGAGGTTCCCTTTCAATGGACACTGGAGCACTGTCTGCCCCTTGGCACTTCCTGAGGGAAAAGAAGAAAGGAAAGGGGTTGGGAAGAGGGTGGAGGTGGAAGGAAGAAGCTGGCTTTGGGTTGTGAGAGGGAGGGAACCTCTGAGCCATAGTTGTTGAGATGCCCCTGCAGAAGCCTTCTCTTCTTAGAGGTCTGAGGGATGGAGTTAGCCAGGAGAGTCAACTACCCGTGTCTCCAGCCTGCCAACAGGAGGAGAGCTAAGAGGAAGCATAGCCATTATATAGAAATCTTTGCAAATTTGGCATAGACATCTGTCTCCAGCCCTGGGGAATATTTCCCTTAAGAATCCAAGAGCAGGAGTCCTGGCCAGTGAGCCTTTACAACACCAGGCACCCACAGCTTCTGTACACAAGCATTCTGGATCCTTCCCAACCTTGGAAAGAGGACAGCTGCTGGCTCCTTAAGTGCACTTCCTACTTCAGCCTAGCCAAGTTTCACTCCTGCTTTTACCTGTGCTCTTTCTTTGTATGTCCCTTCCTGTGTGACTGTCCCTGCTCAGCCCTTTTTGCCAGTCACCACCCTCTCCCAGGCCCTTCTCACTGTCTACGTGGTGCCAGCTCTTGAGACAGAATCTCAATCACACTGGCTGAAGGGGAAAAGCGGGGGAAGGTGTAGCCCTCTGACTCTCCTTGTTTTCGGCATTGTCCTGCTTCCATCTCTTGTTGGCACTGTCACCAACGTGCCCCCTTCAAATACAAGTTGGATCATATTGCCCTCAACTCAAACCCTCTGATGGTTTCTTCCATTCACTCTGAGAGCAGTTGGCAAATGCCTTTCAATGAAAGCCTGGCACAACTTGACCCCAACCCATTGTGACATTTTGGACTCCTGTCTGACTCCCTCTGCTCCCACACATCTAGCCTGTCCACTGCCTCTCAAACATGCTGCTCCCTCTCCAGCCAGGTTTGCATGGTGGTTGCCCCTCTCCTGAGGTCTCATCCCCTGGGCTCCATGGGGCTTGCCTTTGACTTCCTTCAGAGACTGAAAGAAATGGTTCCCATAGGAAAGCTCAGGTACGAAAAAAGGGGACATAGATGAGGGGCAGATGCAAACAGCTTCCTACAAACACTTCCTAATCCCTGCTTGGAGCCACCTTGTTTGGGTCCTGCAATAATTATGAGCTCATGAAAAATATGCTTAAGGCCCTTTCCTCTCCTGCTTATGAATCTTTGGTGCTTAGAGGTTAAAGTCCAAACTTCTTAGACTAGAATAAAAGCTCATCATGAATTGGCCTCACTTTATCTTCCCTGTCTTGTCTCCTTACAAACTCTCCACCTGGCCAGACTGACCTCTCACTGCCCCAATCTTGCCTCCCCTGCAATCCTGGGGGCCACTGTTCTCATCTTTCATATATAGTGCAAGTGTTACCTCCTATTTGAGGACTTCCTTCAACACTTGGCACACTTACTTATTGTCCCTGGGTTTCCCTATATATTGCTAGGTACTCCTGCCAGACTTTACCTTCCGCTTCTGCAACACTATCATAGGCAACTTGTAGGGTAAGGACCCTTTCTTATAGTCCTGGTAGCCCAATCAGGGCCTCAGCATATTGTTGGACCCTAATATATTTCTAATGATTTTTTAAACATCACTTTTCCCAAATTTCAGCCCTCTTGCAAACAGCTTGCTTCTTCCCTACCAAGTCTTCTTGATAGATTTGGAACTTCTGGTTTGGTTCAACTCTACATAAGAGTTAGTGGGTCATTCGATGAGTTAAATCCCTAAAGAAACTTGACACACTGTCTCCTCCTTCCATCTTTCTATCTCTCTATCAGCTATCTACATCGCTCTGTTTCTCTATCTTTTGACCTATTTAAATATCTCTCTTATCTATCTACATTTTTCATCTATGTCTATCTCCTTCTTGAAAGTCAGAATTTCCTCATCAGGGATCAATATATCCTAAAATTGCTCCTCCTTGCTTTTGGTCATCTGGAGACAGCTCCCACGACTTCCATTTGGGCCCATGAGGCCTGTAGTTGAACAAATGTTGTGTTATGTGATCTCCACCATCTCTCCACCCCTCATCAACTGTGCCCATTTTCATTCTTTCCAGTGCCTCTGTGAGATAGATAACATTGACTCAAAGCCAGGAGATTCAACTTTATCAGTTATCAGTTGTGTGAGCTTGAACAAATTATTTCATCTCTCTGAGCCTCAATGTTGAAATTGTAAAATAGGGATGATATGTACTTCACTGTTACTATGAAGGTCAGATGAATAAGGTTTGAAAAAGCATCTAATTGTGCCAGATATGTAGTAAGTACTGACTAAATTATAATCTCTGTCTCTTCCAGTTACCATCTCTCTTTCTTTATAGCTGAAATGAGGTTTCCATCTGGTAGATTGGCAGTGGCCAGCTAGGGGTGATTAAACAGGGATAGGGCCATGGACAAGGATGAAGGCACTCCTGAGTATGATTGGATACCTGCTCCAGCTCTGAGTCCTCTTGCATGATTCTATACCTCAGAGATCACAGGTCCCAGATTCTACATTTGGTTCTCCAGACACAGGTCTCTCGCACACCTCCAGTGCCTTCCATCCTGCTGGCATAGTAGAAGTCTTAAACAGACCCCCACCTTGCTCATGGTCACTCCTCCTATCAATGGGAGAGACTCCATTTTGCTAAGCTCAAGATCCCCTCTTTTCAGCAGTTCTTCAGAGTATCAGATGGAGTGGATATGTGGTTGGGGACACAGCCATGGTTCTGCAGAGCAGAGTGATTTTGAGTGAGTAGGAGTCCACTAAAACCAAAAGTGGCTCTTTCTGATTAAACCTTTGATCAGAGCCAGCATGAGCCCAGTGATAACCCAATTCTGAACCATGAGGCAATCAGCAACTTGAGGCCATAAAAGAGACAGGAATCCTCCAACAGGCAGAACTCATGAATATGACCCAACATTCCCCTGCATGGTGTCATCAGCTGACTCTGTGTTAAGACCACTGGGAGAACTCTGTGTGCCATATCCCAGCCCCTCAGAGCTCTGCAATGCACATCAGCATATTAAGGCATTAAAGGCTCTCAGAATTCCTAGAGGAAAACAGAAATGTGTCTGACTTCGTTTAACTGTGTTTTTGCCAAATTAGATTGGCAAGACAATGCTTTTTCCTGCATAACAACCATTAACACTCCATAGAGCTATTTTTTTTTCTGAGAATATGCTTGAACAATACCAAGTTATATACAGCTATATTCTCAATTCTGTGTAAAAGTGTTCATTCATTCATTCAAAATTACATTTGAACACTTACTGATCTAACCTCTGGGATACAAGCAAAGCCTCATGCCTTCATGGAGCTTACATTCCCATGGGGAGAGACAGACAATAAATATGTAAAGCATATGATGTGTGGGATGGTGATAAGTGTGGTAAAGAAAAATGAAACAGAGATGGGTACAGGGATTCAAGGAGTGAGAGTGAGGACTAGTATTTTAAATAAAACAGCCAGAGAAATATATGAGGGAGATGGAGGAGCAAGCAGCATAGCTGTCAGACAAAAGAGCATTCTAGGCAGAGGAAACATCAAGGGCCTAGTTTCAGAAGTTGGAATGTGCTTGATGGATTTGAAGAACTGCAATAAGCCAGAAAGCCTGGGGGAGGGGGCGGCCAAGGAGGAAAGAAGGATGGTCTGGTGAGATGTTGAAAATGGCAATGTAGACAGACTAGGAGAAGGGGAAGGTCAGAGAAGTCAGCGGAGAATTTGAGCCAGGTTTGGAAGACAGTGGAATATGGAAAGAAGAAAGAAATCAGAGTGTTCTGGACATAGATGAAGTCACAAGGAAAAGTGGAAAAGTGGAGAGCATAGCATGTGTCCTGGTTTGGTGTCATTGAATGTGGATTCCAGTCCCATATCTAGACAATAGTTTCCACCATTATATTGGTGTGAGTGGCTCAGATTTCCAGAGATGTGCAGTCATAGGTGCACTGGTACAATGTGGCAAGCACTGAAAAAACTACAATTTCATTATTCAAAGAGAGAGTCAACAAGTAACCCACAAAAACAGATGGCACAGGAAACTTGCCAGTCGTCCTTGACCAGAGGCGGGGATGTGGACTGCTGTGTCCCAGCCAATTTAGGTAGAGACTGGTCTCTCTGAACCAATGAATGCTTTTCTTGCTCTAATCCCCCACCTGCCATGAGATCCGATTCAGGTTCCATTGTCCATCATGCTTTAGAGAAGGAGAATTCATGTGGGAGCAGGTAGGTATTTTCTTTAAGGAACCCAGGTAGGACTCCATGGCTCTGTCTGATGCCCTTCTGCTGAACCTGACTTGTTTCCAGTAAGTTGTCAAACTTTTGTACTATCTCTGAGATAAGGTGACTTGAAGAAACAGGCAAAGCTGGGCTAATGGTTTTATCAACCCTGACTCCAAAATTTCAGGGGACAATTTCCTTCTCAATCCCATGACCATGAGCAAATTCATGCTCTGTGATGCTGCTGGTGCTGCTGGGAAGAAATAGCCACCCCATGAAATGGCTGGGGAAAACCAGGGCTGGCCTTGGGGATCAGCCTTTCATCTAAACTGAATGGAGCTCCAAGAAGAAATCATGGGTGTTGTTTTACTTTGTTAATGCTGCTAAAAATGCAAGATGCCTGAAATGCATTGGCTTTTATAAAGGGAACTTATTAAGTTACAAGTTTACAGTTTAAGATCATAAAAATATCCAAATTACAGCATCCAGAGAAAGACACTTGACTCAAGAAAAGCTGATTTGGAAAGGCAAGTGGCTGGCATCTGCTGGTCCTTTGGCTTCTGGTTTCACAACAGCTTCCCCAGGGACGTTTTCTTTCTGCTTCCCCAAAGGTCTCTCTCTCTGTGTCAGTTCTGAAGCTTTTTCCAAAATGGTTCCCTCTTGAAGGACTCCACTAAGAGGCCCACCTCAAATGGGTGGAGACACATATCCATGGAAACCACTGAATCAAAAGATACTACCCACAACTGGGTGGGCCGCATCTCCATGGAAACAACTTAATAAAAAAGATCGCACTCAATGATATTGAATCAGGATTAAAATACATGGCTTTTCTGGTGTACACACTCATTTCAAGCCAGCACAGGTGTTAATAAATGATAAATAAATAAATAATAAAATACTCTTGTCCTTTCCTTTTTCCTTTTGCAACCCAATCAGAGACTATATGGCTACAAATATTACTACAACAACTAAAGACTAACAACCCCTATTACTACCCTCGCCACCAGCACAGCTGCTACCACTGGTGGCTGCCACTCTTGAGTGCTTGCTTACCATGTGCCACTTGTGAATCCCTGGTGCCTACCACACCTTGTGTTACCATGGCAGAATCCAACTATATTTGGATCAAGTGGGGGAGACATAACCAGCCAGCCATTCAAGACATTGGACTGGCTCAACATCCCTAAGGCTGTGAAAATGAGAAGAAAATGTGGGTGTTCCTTTTCTCATTCTTTGTTTTTTTTCACCCACACCAGAGAATAATGAAGCTTGCAGTTAAGAATTTTCAGCAGCAGCTCCAGTCAGGCTGGTTGGTTTATAGAGATTAATTTTGCCCTCTTGGAGTGTTCAGCCACCAACCAGAAGGCTCTTCTAAGTCAAGCGATTTTATAATTAAGTGGTAATTTTGGGGGGGAGTTTTAATATTTTTTCCCAGGTAGCCTACAGAAAGATGAACAGCTGTAAGAATCAATAAGCATCAAGGTCATAGGCTGAATTATTTACTGATTCTCTGCTATTTATCTCAAACTTTCCTTTCTACAAGTAAAAACTGTGTCTGCTTCACAGAAGATTTAGAACGTACCACGGTTGTTCTTATTGTCTTCACCTTTTTAAATGCAATTCACAATTATTGGCTGCATGGCAGAGGGTAGAGTGGAGGGCCCTGATGGTTGGGCTCATTCACTGAGAGGGATCAAGGTGGATGAGCCCTAACTGGGAGCCTCAGCTGTAGGAAGTACTAGGGTTCGGGGTGGGCAATAGAAGAGTGAGCAAATACACTTCATCCCACCATCTCCTGTGTCCATGAAAACTGCAGGATTTTCCTACTTTCTTGATCTTCTACTTTACCCCTCTGAACTACCTCCCCTTCACCCCAATGAATTCTTTAGGCTGTGGTCAAAATGGTACTTCTAAACCCAAATCCTTCACTTTTCCCTGAAGAAATCTTCAGATCCTTGCTTGCTATCTAAGGAGCATCTGTGTCCATGTACGTCCTATGAGCACTGCGGCAGTTGTCACCTGTCTGCTTCCCTGGCCTCATAGCTTGCTGCTCCTTGCCTTCCCCTCCGTATTTCTGCCACACTCCTTTGGGTTCCTTAAACACATGAGGTTCTCCCCACTCGGGTTCATTTCTGTTACAGTCCTGTTTGAAATAGACTACCTCTGCTTCCCAGGGCAAGCCCTACTCATCTTGAAATTCTGACAGTTCATCCTTTCTGAGTTTAGGCTCTTTTCCTTTCCTTTGTGCTCCCAGAGCACATCCCACTACCCCCCCCAGGGTTGGGTTTAGTGTGTCTTCTCGAGGCCACTGAAGGATGATGCTCACACGAGTGTCTTTTTTGTCCCTAGCAGTAACTCTGTGTTTCACTCATAATGAAGAGTCAATAAACACTGGTGTAATTAATAAAGGAATCTCACAAGATACCTTGGACCACAGAGAAGGAAAGAGGATTCAAAGACAGTGTTGCCTAGTAGAGTATTGCTTTGAAATCCTGAGCCAGTCTGAAGAGCATCTTGCTTGCCTTTGATTAATCCTCACGCTATCAGCCAATAGTTATGTCTGTTTAAAGAAAGTGCAATAAAAAAAATTAATATTAAAAACTTGGTATATTAGGAGATGGGTGTCTTTTTAGAAGTGAATTGCAATTCCTCTAAACAGACCTGTCTTCTGCAATGTCTTTTACTATTGAATCAAAGTGTATGCAACTTTCAAAGAAAACATGTATTCTATAAAGCAGCAATGCACCTATATCCAAAATATCCACTTTTTGTTGGGTCAATGGCTCTTTCAGACTCCTAGTCTATTTAAAAGACACTTACAAATTTTAAAAATGCTTGGAAGGACAGCCTGACCTCTACCAATTCTGAATTAATTGAGCTAAACACTTGCACTCCCTAATCAAATCGACTTATTGCTTTTTAAAGTCCTTTTCAGGTACTTTCCCAGTTGTTCTTCTTTGTCAGGTAAAGATGATATGTAACTTTGGGCTTATAAAAGCCCCTATTACCTGTCTAAATGGAGGCATATTCTTGGATGGAAAGTGGTTTGATATAATATGAACAAAATATCTGGACAAATAACTGGGATTTTCCCTTTTCCTGTGGAGTTCCTGTGGCTTTGTAGGCAACTCTAAGAGCATGTGTGCTGACTGCTACTTTGGGGCAGAGCACAGAATGTGGGTTATCCTTGGCTGGGCAGTCTGACTTGCTTCCCTGTTTGGAGGTTCGTCACCATCCTGAGTGCTCAGGCACTGATCCTGGCTCACCACAGCACCTGGATATTCTGGCTGAGTGCTCTCACCTGTCCTGCATAGTCTCTTTGAGCAGCTTTCAAAGAGCTTCTAGATCTTCATTAAGGGTTTAGACACCCCTCCCCACCCATGCATTCATTTTCCCTCTCCTCTCTCCTCCTCCCCAGCAACTATCACTGAACCCAAAATCAATCTGTTTCGTTGCTTGATGAGATCAGAGGATTTTTACTAGTCTTCCAAGTGCTCAGAGGAAACCAAATGCAGCAGTCAACCTCCTGTGGACTCTCTTTCTCTTTCTCTGCACTTCTGTTATTGATCAAGTAATGTCTCCCTAGGGCTTGCTCTTGATCAAGCAACTTTACAGAAGGCAACTGGTGGAGTACCACACAATCCTGCCTGTCACTCTTCATCCGGGCAACGGGACAGGGGTGGCACCATTTAAGCAAGGCAACTTGTTGGTGTTGTGTTTGAGAATCCTGGCTTTAATCCCAGAGGGTATTTATCTTGAGCAGAAATGTTTGAGGGTTGGGTAGACCACCACCTGCACAGGACCTGAAAGACATCACAGGATATGCTGCTTGCTGTTTTGGAGGGACCCAAATAACTCTATAGCTGGAACACAAACCATCTTTGCTGAATTTTCCAATACCCAGTCCTTTATATGGTCTTAAAAATTCTAAGTCCTGATGGGCAGAGCCTGGAGGTAGCTGTACCTCATAAGGACCACCAGGAGGAGAACACCTGAGGGCAAAAGGAAAGGACCAGAAAAGGAAGCACTGAACCTGAGAGGCCAGAAAGTCTGCAGCCCAGAAAAGCGACCAGGAAAATATTAGAAATGTCTGTGAGGTACAGAGAGTAGGTGTATGCATTCTCCTTTCATGTATTACATAACCAATGACGTTATATAAATGTGAGGGGCTCCTCTCAACAAGCTGACCCTTAGATCTATGTATAATCTTTTTCCTTTTATGACAATACTACATTTAATACCTATTCCTAAAGGCTCTGCAGTTTGTTAGAAATTAGTGTGAGCTGCTGTGCTTTCAGAAATAAGTTGATTCCATTGTGGATACAGTAGCAAATAGAGAGCTGCTACCGAAGGGTTGGATTCTCTTTTCAGACTCTGTGTCCCCAGATAAAAAGTGATAGCAATTTTCTGTTTTCTTTAAGTAGGGATAATCCAGGGATTGCACGTGAAATTTGAGTTATTGTGCAGCGTTACCAACTCTGTAAGTCCTAGAAAATTAAGCGGATATTACTTTAGGCTTTATTCTCAGTTGCTATTACAAAAAAGATCCCCTGATACAGTGTTTACATGAGAATAAAAACCTCAACCTCATTATCTCAAATGCTTCTCAGCTAGTGGCAGGACAGACAGAAGCCTGGGACTCATATCATTCCTTCTAAAGCCATGAACAGAAATCAGACAGCCACAGAGCCACGTGAGACTGAGAAAGGGAGCCCTCATTGAGTGCAATCTTTCCAGGGAAAACTTAAGAGTTTTTACATTAAAAGATGAAGGGTAAAATGATATTGGTAGAGAATTAGCAATTTCTACCACAGGCACACACCTAGAAGGAAAGAAGATGACACGGAACTCAAATTAAGATATTAGTCTACTGCCTGAACTGCAATTGTGAGTGAAGACAAAAGAAAAGGAGAAAAAAAGAATATGGGGTGGGTAAAAAGGCAGTCATTTCAGACTTAGAAAAAAGGTCAAACACAAATGTGTATACTGGAAGGTGGGAGTGGGAAGTATGTGGTTCACTTTCTAGTTCTTTATGTCCACACTAGCTTAAATGGTGTTTAGCTCTAATCAGTTTAATATCTTGATAGAGTTAATTCTATAAAGCCCTTTACCTTAATTGGACTGTGCCTAAAATTTTGCAATTCCTTAGTCATTTTTTTTAATGTCCTCATTTATTCCTGACAATACTCCTTAGTCTAAAGTCTATTTTGTTTGATATTAATATAGTCACTCCAGCCTTCCTATGATTAGTGTTAGCATAACATTTTAAAATCTTTTTTAACATATTCATTTTTATGTTTAAAGAAAGTTTCTTGTATTTAGTTTGACAATCTGCAATTTCCTTGCTGCATGTAGACCATTTATATTTAATGTAATTATTGAAATGGTTGGATTTAAGTTTCCATTATGCTATTTGTATCATCTGCTCTTTGTTCTTATTCCCTCATTTCTTTCTGTCTTTTGGACTATGGATTTTCTAGGATAACATTTTATATTCAGTGTTGGTTATTAACAAGATCTCTTATTTTATTTTTAATGGTTGTTCTAAGGTTTGTAATATGCACTTAACTTATCAAAGACTATCTTGAAATAAAGTTGTATCATTTCATATATAATATAAAATGCTTACACAGCATACTATTACTTCCTCCCATTCTTTGTGCTATTGTGACATTTTGCTTCTACATATATCATAAAACCCCATAATGCTTTGCTATTGTATATGCTTTAAACATTCGTTTTTATTTAAAGAAATTTAAAAATGAGGACAAAACGGAATATTGATAATTTTTAAGTGCACTCATTTCTTTGTATCGATCCATGTTTCCATCTGATATAATATCCATCAATCTTTCTCATAGGACTAAATTACTGGTGATAAGCTCTTTCCATTTTTGTTTGAAAAAAGCTTTTTTTTGTCTTCATTTTTAAAGGATTCTTTTGCTGAATTTATAATATGAAGTTGACAGGTTTCTTACTCCTTTCAATACTTTAAAGATGCTATTTTATTGATTTAAGCCTTGCATGGATTTCTGCTTTCATTCTTATCTTTATCTGTACATAATGTGATTGTTTTTCCTCCTGTAGTTTTTAATATTTTCCTTTTACCTCTGGTTTTAAGAAATGTGATTATGGTGTACCTGTGGTTATCTTTTGTGGAGTTCATTGAGCTTCTTTGATTTTAATTTTTTAGTTTGCATTAAATTTGGAAAACCTTAACTTTATTTATTTATTTATTGATTGATTGATTGATTTTGCATGGGCAGGCACCAGGAATTGAATCTGGGTCTCTGTCATGGTAGGCAAGAACTCTGCCTGCTGAGCCACCATGGCCCATCCAAATTCTTTTATTTTTTAAATTTTTTTTTATCCCCATTTTCTCTCCCCTCAGATGCATATAAGTTAAACTACTTTTGCTGTCCTCAAAGTCACAAGTTTCTCTTCATTTTATCTCAAGTTTTTTTTTTTTTCTTGTGTGTTTCTGTTTGGATAAATTCTATTCCTATATCTTCAATTTCACTAATCTTTTCTTCTGTAGCATCTAATCTACTCTTAATTCCATCCAGTGAAACTTTTGCTTTATTTATTGTACTTTAATTTTCATTTCTAGGTCAACAGTTGGTAAGATTTTCTATAAAGGGCCAGATAATAAATATTTTATGTTTTGTAGGCCATACAGTTTCTTTTGTATGGCATAGTACTCAATAGTCTCAAAAGGAATACAAGAAGATCTCTATAGCTCTTTTCTACATAATTCCCTCCTCTCTAGAACCCTGTCTTACAACTTCCAGAAGCCCCGAGTTCCTTGAACACTAATTCACCAAAGCTGCAGAACTCTGTTTGGGTTCCCATCTCTGAATGCATAGTAATAGGGCTCACTTAATTGTTTCATTTCTTTCAGAAATTTCTGTTCTTTTTTCAATACCCTGAAAACTGTTGATTCATACCTGTTGATTTTTCTATGTGTTTGTCATGGAAGGTTAAGCCCAGTCTTTAGTACCCCAACACGGCTTGAAGTAGTGTTCTTTCAGTCCTTCAAAGAGAGCTTGTTACAAGATGATTCACTATGGTAATGTATCCTATGAGGAGAAACATAATTTTTTAGCCTCCAACCCATAGATGATCACTGGCAGAATTCTAGTAGGTTTGGTCATCACCGACCTATTTCATGGATGCTACTCCAGGGTCAAAGACTTTTGACATTATGAGATTATAAAAAAGTGGTATTTCTAAGATGATTTTTAAAATGTAGAATGGCTAATGTTCACTGAAATGGGTTGACCAAAATATCCTGCTGAACACCATTGTATTATGTGGCAGGAAGATTATTGCTAAAAACTCAAAATGATCATAGCACATAAGTATATCAGTACTAAACTCATTTCTTTCCACATTCACTGCAGCTTGAAAGCATTTATGATATATATGCTGTGGGGCCCATTACTATGAGGGACAAAAGAGGCATTTTTTTAAATTTAGGGTGCAGTATGTTTATGTGTGAATTTGAAGGAAGGATAGTAATTGAAGCTTGATATATTACCATACAATTCCTCCAGTGAAATAAATATTGAGCAGCAACTTGAATTGTAGATGACAAGATATATACATACATACATACATACATACATACATACATACATATATTCAAAATTGTCTCTTAGATCCTCAAGGTCAGAAAACAGACAGGACTAAAGATTATCTGGACGTGAAGTTAGAACTCAGCTCATGAGTTCAACGTTCAAAGTAAAGATAAGGAAAGTGCAAGCTATTTGAGGTATTTTAGAAGGTCTCTCTTTTGGCAAAAAATCAAATACTTTATTGGGCTATCTGTAAAAGGGGTCACATATTGGAGATATATCAGGTTCCACTATAAGGGATATTTCAGAAGTTATATAGGTGGGCATAGAAATCAATCAGTGGAACAATCAATACATCAACAGCATCATAAAAAAGTGAAGGCAAGCATTGTCATTACAGAAAAGCCAAGGAAATGGTGACATGCACAGTTTAGAGGGCATGATTTCTTGGGAATCATTGAAGGGCCTACTTAATTATTAGCAGATCTCATATATCCTGATAAAAAGTCCATTGCCCTTCTTCATGGAAATTTAGAATACCTAGAAATTGAGTAAATCTTTAGGCAGAATTACTTGAAAGTTGAATCAAGGTTCATTTGTGTGTAATTCTAAGGGGATAATCTGTACTGCTTTATACACACCACACACACATACACACACACACATGCACACACTCCTACACTTCCCCTTTAACCAAAGTAAGAGATTACTACATGTTCTCTTTACTTTAAAGGATACTGCTTTGGAGATTATATTGGCAACCATTGCTGAGGTCAGAAAAGATCATTTTAATTATTGTAGTTTAAGCATGGTCCCAACCAAAAAGAGACAGTTCTGATTCAGAGTAGGATCTGGAGAACTCCTACAATAATGGACTATCAATGCCATTCTCAGAAGATAGGTGGCCTTCAAGAATCTGTAGGGTTCAAGTTAATCTGAACAGGTTTAGGAAGTGACTTTATCCGGCTCTGATTTCTAAACAAGCTTATTTTTTATTAAACTTTTTTTTTCTGATCCTGGAAATGTGTGCTACTGTTCTGAGTTCATCTGAGTCCAAATTTTAGAGGAAAATCATCTTGTGCTACTCTTTTACTTGTCATTAGAATATGGAATTTGCTCAGGTGTAACCCATGGGCCTTCAGTCCAGTAGAACTGGCTCCAAAATTGCTTTGTATTCATCCAAGAAATATAACGAATCTTTTTCATGAATCAGAGATATTGCTAGGTAATGGAGGTACTGAGATGAACAAGACATGCATGATTATTGCCCTCATAGAGCTCAGTCTAATGCTAAAGATATTAAACAGCTATCACACTAAATTATGTGATTACAATTGTAGTTTCTGCAGGGGGAGTGGTGTGTGGGAGAGCCTAAAGTGCTCAGAATTTATGTTAAGGAATTTAATTTAATTTGAAATTTGAAGATTGAGAAATGAAGGATGGTAACTTAGGAGAAAAGGGGTGAGGGTGGGATAGGCATGAAGATAAAATAGCATCTAAGGAGAGGAGATAGCTTTTGTCATGATCCAGAAATGGGAGGGAGCTTGATAAGTTTGAGGAAAGAGAAAAGGCCAGTGCAGTAGGCCAAACATAGGTGAGAGAGAGATTATATGAGATTAGGAGATGACAAAGATCTCAACCACGTTGGACCATAAAAACTTAACTTAATTCTACTATCAATGAGAAAACATTGTAAGATTGTGAAGCACGATGGTGACATGATCATATTTGCATTTATGAAACAGAATTGATTGGAATGAGTTAAGGGTGAATGTGGAAAACTCTTGCAGAAGGGTAAGAATGAACTGAGATTTCAAATAATTTACAGGTGGTCTTTGCCGTTCTCCAGCTTTTCTGTATGGTCCAAACAGAATAATTGCTCTTTTGAAACATGTAGTGAAATGAAGCCAATTTATTATGTAAGTGGAAAGCGGTGAAAAGAGAAAAATTGAACAAATTACCCTTTCCCCCACCCTGATTATGCCAACCCCCAAAGGTCCGATATACTGGCCCCCAAGGGGGGCCTGGCTTGTGGTACTCACAGTGATAATGGTTGCTTGGGGAATTTGGCCACAGCTTCCTCATCCCGGAGATAATTGGAGTGTAGAGTTGGTGACCAGGGTCATTTTAATGAGTCTGGATATTATACCAACCTTAGCAGCCCTAGTCTTTGGCCAGAGCTCAGATCTTTTATAGTTTCTCTCCTGCCCTTGCCCTTTAGAAGAAAATTATCTTCTCACTGGACCTTATCCCTGAGTTACAACCTAATGAGAGGACTCGTCTCTCATGGACTTCTTTTTCAGACTCATTTCCTCTAGGGTCCAGTAAGGGTGGGTGGTGGGGCAATGAGATCCAGCACTGGCTCATTGTCTTGACGAATCTCTCTTACATAGATGAGTCTAGTACATTAAGCAAAAAGTCCTTTATAATCCTTTTCATAAAAGTAATTTTTTTTGGTTCATATTATGCTTAGAGGCAAGTATATTGAATATTTAAACATCAACATTGGTATGGTCTTGGATTTTTTGTGTGTGTATGTGTGTGTGTGCATATTGTTTCTGTTTTGTTTGCTTTAGTGGAGAGGGGGAAAGTAAAATCAGTAGAGGAAAGTTCCTGTATAGAGGTTGAAATATGCTTTAATTTCTTTTGTTCCCATCATCTACAATTACACACTGTACAGACACTCTATTATAGCACCTAGGGTAAAGGATATATTTAAAAAATATCCTTTAGGAAAGACCTTTTCTGAGATAGGGCCATTTGAGACCATAATTATCCTAGCTACACTTAAGCTTAGCTCCCATTTCTCCTCTAAGAGAATTTCCAGAGAAGCCTCAAGTATTACTCCTTCCATGTGGTCCATGAAGTGGTGCCCAGGCACAAACATGTGTTCCTGGTCTACAATGGGATACACAAATGGAGAACAAGCATCTAGAAACTTTCATACAAGTTTGTCTGCAAGGTCTAGTGTTTTACATATCTTTTAACTTTTAAAACATTTTCCTGGTAATTCATTTCTGTCTTACTTTACAAAGAATTTATCCACAACAGATTGAGGAAAAGTAAGAAAACCTGGCCTTCTTTGCCTCTTTGTACTATTTTTTGCAACTTCCTATGAATCTATAATTATTTCAAAATTAAAAGTAAAAAAAAAATGCAAAAGAATGTGAAAAACAAAAGAAAAAGTTGGTCCTTCACCACAGATTGTCAGTTAGAAAAGCACTAGTCTAAAGCATCAGCCTTGGACTTTAATAGCTACTCTTGACAAGCACAACTTGAAAAAATATATCATAAGTTCATGGTCAGTAGATAAGGCTGAATTCGTCAGGTTGTATATATTGCTACCTTTCTTTTTATCCATTATCTATTGCTATAATAATGCTGTGAAAGAGTAAAAAACAAACACAAAGCCCAGATGCACAAAATAGTAAACATCTATTTCATTCACCGACAGATCTTCTGGGTAGAGCTCCTGTACGCCACTGTCCTGGCTGGGGAATGGCTGGTTGAGGATAGCCTCAAATGGAACAACTTGGCTCTGCGCCACGGTCTCGAACCCTCCAGCAGAACAGCTGGGGCTTGTTACTGTGGCAGAGGCAGGGTTCTAAGATCTCCAAGGGAGCAGATAAAATTCAAGGCCTCTTCGGGGCTAGGAACTGACATACTGTCATTGTCACCATATTCTGTGGACAAGTTGGTGAAATACTGCCCTCCCCATCAAGTGAAGAGAATAGACATCACTAACTGATTTCTACACTGTGCTGGTGAACTTGGATGTGGCTTTAAAATCCTTTAGATTTGGAATATGAATTGAGATCTGTCACATGACACTGTAGTTACGGACTGGGGTTGCTCAGGAGCCACAGTCCCTTCTGAGATGAGTGGATGCAGATGTGTGTGGCTAAATATAGATAACTTGACCATTAGGTATTTGTCTCGACCCCTCAGAGGTCATTGAATCCCAATTACAGGTCCAACTAAAAGGCAGAGAAGCAGCCTGGCTTTTTACAAGTCGTCGTAGGGCAGGTCACATTAGGCTGCATGTGGAGTCCTTTGAACTTCCCTGGATTAAGATCCAGGCATACCTCAGATATAATGTGTGTTTGGTTCCAAAGTGCTGCAATAAAGAAAATATCTCAATAAAGTGAGTCGCATGAATTCTTTACTTTCCCAGTGCATATAAAAGTTACGTTAACACTATACTGTAGTCTACTGATTGTGCAACAGCATTATGTCTAAAACTCAATGTACATACTTTAATTAAAAATACTTTATTGCTAAAAAATGCTAACCATCATCTGAGCCTTCAGGGAGTCACAATCTTTTTTGCTGGGGGAGGGTCTTGAGCAGCAGTGTTGATGGCTGCTGACTGGTGAGCACAGTAGCTGCTGAAAGTTGGGTGGCTGCGGCAATTTTTAAAAATAAGACAACAGTGAATTTTGCCACATTGATCGACTCTTCCTTTCATAGAAGATTTCTCTGTAAGATGTAATGCTGTTGTGTAGCATTTTACATACAGTAGAACGTCTTCCAAAATTGGAGTCAATCCTCACAAAGCCAGCTTTTGCTTTATCAGCTAAGTTGACATAATATTCTAAATCCTTTGTTGTCAATTCAACAACATTCACAGCATTTTCACCAGGGATAGATTCCATCTCAAGAAGCCACTTTGTTTGCTCATCCATAACAAGCAACTCCTTATCCTCATCCATTAAAATTTTACCATGAGATTGCAGCAATTCAGTCACATTTTTAGGTTCCACTTCTAATTCTAATTTTCTTGCTATTTCCACCACATCTTCAGTTACTTTCCCCACTGAAGTCTTGAACCCCTCAAAGTCATTCCTGAAGGCTGGGACCAACTTTTTCCAAACTCCTGCTAATGTAAAGAGTTTGATTTCCTCCCATGAATCACAGATATACTTAATGGTACACAGGATGATGAATCCTTCCAAGAAGGTTTTCAGTTAATTTTGCCTATATCCATCAAAAGAATCACTTTCTATGGCAGCTGTAGCCTTAAAAAATGTATTTCATCAATAATAAGACTGAAAGTCAAAATTACTCCTTGATCGATGGGCTGCAGAGTGGGTGCTGTGTGGCGACATGAAAACAGCATTCGTTGTATTGAACATCTCCATTGGAGCTCTTGGGTGACCAGGTGCATTGTCAATGTGTGGTAATATTTTGAAAGGAATCTTCTTTTTCTGAGTGGTGTGTCTCAATAGTGGACTTAAAATGTTTAGTAAACCATATTTTAAACAGTTGTACTGTCATGCAGATTTTGTTGTTCCATTTACAGAGTACAGAAAGGGTACATTTGGTGTAATTCTTAAGGGACTTACAAGTTTCGGAATGGTAAATGAACACTGGTTCCCACTTAAAGTCACCAGCTGCGTTAGCCCCTAACAGGATAAGCTTATCCTTTGAAGCTTTGAAGTCAGGCATATACTTCTTTCCAGCTATGAAAGTCCTACATGTCATCTGCTTTCCATGGAAAACTGTGTTGCCTACAGCAAAAACCTGTTGTTTAGTGTAGCCAGCTTTATAAATTGTTTTAGCTAGATCTTCTGGATAACTTGCTGTAGCTTCTATAACAGCATTTGCTACTTCACCTTGCATTTTTATGTTGTGGAAATATTCTTCCCTTAAATCTTATGAACCAACTTCTGCTGCCTCAAACTTTTCTTCTGTAGTTTCATCACCTCTCTCAGCCTTCATAGAATTGAAGAGAGTTATGGCATTGCTCTGGATTAGGCTTTGGTTTAGGGGAATGTTGTGACAGATTTGATCTTCTATATAGACCAATAAAACTTTCTCCATATCGGCAATAAAGCTGTTTCACCTTCTTATCACTTCTTCTACTGGAATGACACTTTTCATTTCCTTCAAGAACTTTTCCTTTGCATTCACAAGTTGACTACTGTTTGGTACAAAAGGCCTAACTTTCAGCATGTCTCAGCCTTAGACATTTAGACTTCCTCATTAAGCTTAATAATTCCTAGCTTTTGATTAAAAATGAGAGACTCTTCCTTTCACTTGAACACTTTAAGGCCATTGTAATTATTGGCCTAGTTTCACTATTGTTGTGTTTCAGGGAATAGAAAGGCTCAAGAAGAGGGAGAACGATGGGGTAACAATCATTTGGTGGAACAGTCAGAACACACACATTTATTAAGTTCACTGTAAGGTGTGGTTCACTGTGCCCAGAAACAATTACAACAGTATCATCAAAGATTAAAGAGCAACATAACAGAGATAATAATGATGAAAAAGTTTGAAATGTTGTGAGAATTACCAAAATCTGACACAGAGACACGAAATGAGTACATTCTACTGGAAAAATTGTCCTGATAAACTTGTGTCAACTGAGAAACAACAAACCAAACTGCAAGGTGATAAAAACATTTATTTGGGGTCATAGAATTGAAATTTAGAAGCACAAATTCAGGTAGCTATCCAAATCAGGTCCCACCTTGGCATTTACAGGCTAAGGTTTTTAAAAGAAAAGATGATTACACAAGTTTTTTGGGGGGGGGCATATTTGGGCTACTCTAATTGTCTTTCAGGTTAGATAGTTAACTGAGTTCTTTATCTCATGGTTTGGTAATGATGTCCTGATATCCTTAGTGTTTGCTTGAGGCTTTCTTACTTGGCAGTTTGGAATGTCAGACTGAGGTTTCATTGAAAGTAACCTCCTTAGCCATAGAAATTCGATTTTGTGTTATTTTTTATACCATTTGCTCAAGGCAGGGTCGCAAAATTTGTAAAATAAACAATATCAGCAAAGCACAATGAAGTCAAGTGCAATAAAATGAGGTAGACCTCTATATGTATTTTTTGTTTGTTTAGGGTTCACCAAGGTTGGCAGATGTGGTTGTAATAATCAAAATTCCCAGGAATGGCATCAACAGAAACTGGATGCATTAGATACCATATTGGGTCTGAATTTAGAGCCTTGATAAAAGCAGGTTTGGATTCTCTTCTAATTCCCTGGAGGACAGCAGTTAAGGGTTGAGGGAACTGGAAGCTGCAAGGGACTATGGAATTTAACAGGAGTTGAAGACTTCACCTGTATGGTAATGATGTCCTTACCTATCGGAGGAAGGAGTGGCACCACAGAATCAGGGGCATGGCTCAACTCAGCACTGGTGAACCTCAGAGAGTGGCTGAAAGCCTGTGCAAGATTCTTGACAAGGGAAAGGTCTCCCTGGCTTGGAACTAACTGAGGTTTGTCTCCATAACAATTAGCAAGCTCCCAGAGTACAATTATGGAACCCTGAGGGTGTGGAGACAGAAACTCTTTATCAGCCATTCTTCAGCAGTATCTCTATACTAGACAAAAACTGATAAAAAATCTTCAGGTAATAATATTGAATCTGTAAACCAATCTTGTAAGATGGTAGCCCCATTTTACAGAGTGCTGGAAAAGGTTAAGTAATTTGCTCAAGGCTCCATGGAGAATAAGTTAGATTCCATTCATGTATGTGACACTAGAGCCCATATCCTTAATCACTACATTACATGGCCTCTCAAGGACCTGACAGTTTTGGAGAAGGTAAGGTTGGCCTAGATTCTTCCAGAGATAAGGATAGGTTTCAATGAGAAGAAGCACTGGATGTCAGAGAAGATTGGGAAGTACTTCAAATATGAAAGGACCCCCAATTAATTTCCCAGTGTGTCTCAATAAAGTATAAAGAAAAACTGATCTTTGTCTATATGGATGCAGCCTCCTAATCTTTGAAATTTCCTGTGATGGAAGCCTCTTTTGTTCTTCATGCTGGGTCCAGGACCACACCTGATAGTTCTTACATGAAGGAGATGACAGTGTGGGACCAGCCATCCTGTACTCTTAGGGGGCTTGGCCCCACTAGAAAGATGAACCAGGTGAATAAGGGGTTGGGGCTTTGCACCCAACCACACGAAGGTTGACAATCAACCAGGTCTAAGTAATGAGAGGCCATATAAACTTGGGACACTTGAAGTTCCGATGAACTTTCACCGTTGAAAAAAATACATCTCCACCAGGTGGGTGACACGTTTGACTCCACATGGAGAGGATGTGGATGCTTGAGTTTGAGACCCTCCTAAACCTCCCCTTATGCATCTCTTCTTTCGGATTCTTCTTATTTGTATTATTTCACTGTAATAATACAGTGTTTCCACTGATTTCTATGTGTCATTCCAATGAAATATGGAACCTGAGGAAGTGGTAGGTGCCCCTGAATTTGTAGCCAGTTGGTTGGAAGCATTGGTGGCCTGGGTCCCTAAACTTTGGGCTGGTGCCTGAAAGACAATCGTTTAGAGCATGCCTTGAGTCGTAGGTATGGCCTAACTCCAGATAGTGAGGCTCAGAATTGAATGGAATTGAATCAGATTGAGTTACTGCAGTATTGTAGTTGGTGTCAGAAGTTATAAGAAGTGATTGAAGTATTTTTATACCTTTTATGTCTTCTCAGCCAAGTAGGGCCAAGCCCCTATAGGAAGGTCCCTATAGCAGCCCACTGGAAGACATTCTCCACTGGCCAGCAGAGCAGGCTTTGGGGCTGAGTCACATGAAAAGATTTATTTCCGAGGAGAGATCTGGAGGCTTCCAGGCTGTCTGGGGTTTCATGGAGGTAAACAGCGGCACACCAGCAAGTCTGATTAAGAGGGAGCCCCAGAGCAGGTAGAAAGGAAAAAGAAAGACTGATGAGAGGAAAGGGGAAGCAGAATCACTGTGGGGAGTTTCAAGCCAGCATCTGTGAGCCAGTGGGCATAAGCAGGCCCCCACACTCCCCACACCATGGAGCTGGGACGCAGAGGCAGAGCTCAGGGTTCAGCAGAGAACGTCATCAGGGCTGACATTGAAATGCAAGGCAGGGTCTAGTGCAAGACTATCCCTCAGCCCATCCCAAAGCCTCAGAGGCCAAACCCAAGATGGACCATCAAACAGACCAGTGGGAGAATGAGGTCAGCTTGAGATGTCATGGGAGAGCCCTCAATGCCCCCAGACTGCACTTGGGCCCCAGCGAGATCTGAATCTACAGGTGCAAAGTTATCAAATGTCCAGAGATTGGTAGCAGAAGGCATGGGGCAGAGATGGGAAATCCAGATGGTTTTACTAGATTCTGTTATTCTTGAGTGTATTCTCTGCCTTTTCCCATATACTATTTGAAAATATCAGACGCTATTTTCAAGCAGATTTGAAATTTCTGAAGTAGGAGCTCATGAGCTCTATTTATAATTTCTTTGTTCGCTTTTATATTGTAGCATTTGGAAGCAGTCAATTGACATAATCGCTGATTGAGCTGATCCTGAAGAACATGAAATTGGCTGAAATTGAAGGAGGGATTTAAGTTAGACATAGAACTTCCTGGCCTCAAAGATAGTGATATGAGAGAATGAAGTTATTTCTATCGTTTTTCTCTGCCCTGTTCCCTCTCTTTGGAGCATTTTTTTCTTTCCTTCTGCATATAACTCATTGATTTTTAACCAGACCTAGAAGGGCGTTTCATCACTATAAACTTATTCGTGACTGGCAGAAATTGAAATGGGGTACTGTAACCCCGTGTGCTGGGAGAACATACGGATGACAACCTTATGTTAAATTTATATGTTCTCATTTTTGTTGAGTATGACTATATTTCTGTACATTTTATTTCACCCTTTAAACATTAATGGTCCTGTGCTATGATTAATTAAGTGTAGTAAAATGAAGTGCTTGCAGAGTTAAAGAAAAACCCTCAATTCTCCAGAGTCTTTATACTTTGTACTCTTTTTACTCTTGTCAGTCCTTATTTCTTTTTGTTCTTTTCTTCTCTTTGTCACCTTTCTTTATCTGCTCCACTCTTCCACTCCTTTCGTTTCTCTGGACCAGTCTTTCTTCCAATCTCCATTCCATTTAAAGGATTTGCTGACCCAGAATATTTTCAAGATAATAGGGTTTTATCTCATCAGAGAATCAGCTTCTCTTCCCTTCTTTCCTCCCTTTTTCCCTTCTCTTCCTTCTCTCCCCTCCGTTCCCCTCTCCTCCCAACCCTTCCTTGTCTCTCCATCCAATTCATCTCCTTCTCTCTCTCCATCTTATCTGACCCCTCCCATAAGTTTCATCAAAAAATAGCAGTAATGAGTACAGTCTATAATGCCACAGGCACAGGAATTTCAGTGGAAATGGTGAGTGGGTTTTCCTTGGGCAAATGTGCCTATAGAGTCAGAAGGGAAGGTGAGCTTTTGAGACAAGAAAAAAATTCTGGGATCATCATCTACAGCTTGCAGGCAGATCGTCTTAATGAAGCAACTGCAAATTCATGTAAAATGAGTTCTCAAAGTCGATTGTTTAAACCTTTCTTTGCTCAATTTTATATCGGTCAGAAGAAAAGCTTTGTAGAGTGTAATGCTAAAGATGCCTCAATATATGTTTTGGTTGATTTGCTAAAGGAACTTGGGGAAGACTTAAAGGTAGATGAATATGCATTTGCTTCAGTAAATGAATGTTTCTCAAACTTCAAAGAGCATGCAGATTACCTAAGAGTGGGCTAAAATTCAGATTCCTGGGCCTCTTTTAAAGATCCTGGTTTAGTATGAATGGGAAAGGGCCCCCAAACTGAAATTTAAGCAACATTTCCCCTGCCCCCAGTGACTCTGAAGGCGGTGGTCCATGAATACGCTCTGAGGAACATAGCTTTAGTGAATAAAGGCTGTCTTTATTCTTGAGATGAAGGTGAGGGAAAAAATTAAGTTCTCCTTGATATCACACGAGAATTTGAGTCTCACTATCCATAAAATTCTGTGCTAGGCATTGAGTGGGAGGCAAGGAAATAGAAGTCCAGCTCGGCGTCAGCAGTTTCCCACTCACTGTTAATTGCTCCTCCAAGGTTTGAACTTGGATAATTTATCCATGTCACAATGTGCTTTGATGCCCACTTCTTCTGCCTCCACTTCTGTTAGGGGCTGAATTTTTTCCCTGAAAGATAAGTTGAAATCCTAGTACCAGTGAATGCTTTGGAAATAGAGTACTTGCCGGTGTAATTAGATTGGGTTATAATGGATTGGGGGGGGGGGCTCATTCCATCATGACTGGTGCTGTTATAGGAAGAAGGGAATTTAGGCATGGATATACAGACATACAGATAGAAAGGAGAACATGATTTGAAGGCAGAGGCAGAGATTGGAGTGATGAATCTCCTGTGAACACCAACAGATACCTACAATCACCAGAAGTCAGAGAAGAGGCGTGGAACAAAATCTTACCTAAAAATTTCAGAGGAAGCATGGTCCTTCTGGCAGCTGGATTTCAGACTTCTGGACTCCAGAGCTGTAGAAAAAGAAACGTCCATTGTTTTGAGCCACCCAATTTGTGGTTCTTTGTTATAGCAGCCCTAAGAAATGAATGCAACTTTCCCAGCTCATTTCTATTGGAAAGAAAAAAGGCATCCCTCCTTACTCTTGCCTTTGATCAGAAATGGGGCTTGCATACCTTCCATCTTGCCTCTGATGATGACTGGGGTATCCGAGCTGCTTCCCCTAGTGTTGGGTACAGTCCTGAAGTCCTGGTGAAGCTCCCATTGGGAGCACTACCTCCCTTTGCTGTAAAACTCAGCAGCCCTTAGGGTGGTGTGCGGTCTACTTATAGTCTTCCACTCTCAATGACGGTCTAGTGGACACAGATTAGTGTAATCGTCCTGGCTTCTGGTCTCAGGACAAGATATTCCCTTTCCTTTGTTTCACCTGTTAACGCTGGACAGCCCTCCTAGAGCAGGGCATGGCTGGAGGACACTCTTGAAATCTGCCCCTCCTCAGGGCAGGGGGAATACAAAGGTGCGGTTCTTAAAACTCTGGTTCTCTTGAGTGTGCAGCTGCTGTTAAGCATAGTGACTGTGTGTGTGCATTTCTGTATACATGTGGATGCATGTAAGTGTATGAGTGTGTGTGTGAGTGTGCACGTGAATATGTCTGTGAATGCATGTCTCTGTGTGTATATGTGAATACGTACATGCCTGCACATGGGTGTGAGTGTGTGCATCTACATGACTGTATGCAAATGTGAGTATGTGCATGTGAATCTGTGTGCTTGTGTATGCACATCTGTACACGTATGACTGTGATTGTGTATGTGCATGAATTTTCATAAATGTGTCTGCAAGTGTGCATGTGAGTGTATGTCTACACACATATGAATGTTTGTGCACATCTGCACATGTGTGAATGTGCATATGTATATGAGTGTGTATGAATGTGAATGTGTGTGTGTGCATATGTGTGCAAATTTTGAATGCTGGAACATAGTGTAGCCCTCTATGTGAAAAACAGTGAGTTTTGAAAGTGTTTCTTGTTTTCTTCATATCTTTACTGACAAATCTTCACACACATACAGTCTATGCATGTTGTACAATCAATGGCTCACAATATCATCACATAGTTGTATGCCCATCACCATGATCATTTTTAAGAACATTTGCTTCATTTAATTCCAGAAAAGGAAATAAAAAGAAAAAAGAAAATGATCATACCTACCATATCCCTTACCCCTCCCTCTCATTGACCACTAGTATTTCCATCTACCCAATTTATTTTACCTCTTACCCTTCCCATTATTTTTCCCCCTATTATTTTTATTTTATTTTATTTTTTTACATGGGCAGGCACTGGAAATTGAACCTGTGTCTTCAGCATGGCAGGCGAGAATTCTGCCACTGAGCCACTGTTGCACTGCCCCACCCTATAATTTATTTATTTTTTATCCATATTTTTTTTACTCATCTGCCCATACTCTGGATAAAAGGAGCATCAGACACAAGTTTTCACAATCACACAGTCACACTGTAAAAGTTATATCTTTATACAATCGTCTTCAAGAATCAAGGTTAGTAGAATACAGCTCAACAGCTTCAGTACTTCCCTCCAGCTACT
Organism: Tamandua tetradactyla; assembly: GCF_023851605.1. Taxonomy (NCBI): domain Eukaryota; kingdom Metazoa; phylum Chordata; class Mammalia; order Pilosa; family Myrmecophagidae; genus Tamandua; species Tamandua tetradactyla. The sequence continues at coordinate 4,945,589 of NC_135334.1, read as the reverse complement.
CCTACACACCATAAACTAAAAACAGATATCTAATTAATGCATAAGAATAACCTCCTGGGATAACCTCTCTACTTTGCTTTAAATCTCTCAGCCACTGATACTTTATTTCATTTCTCTCTTCTCCCTTTCGGCTAAGAAGGCTTTCTCAATCCCATGATACTGAGTCCTGTCTCATCCCAGAAGTCAAGTCCTATGTTGCCAGGGAGATTTACACCCCTGGGAGTCATGTCCCACATACAGGGAGAGCAGTGGGTTCACCTACCAAGTTGGCTTAGAGAGAGAGGCCACATCTGAGCAACAAAAGAGGTTCTGAGCAGGTGACTCTTAGGCCTAATTTTAAATAGGCTTAGCCTATCCTTTGCAGGAATGTTTCATAGGGACAAACCCCAAGATCAAGGGCTCAGCCTATTGATGTGGTTGTCTCCACTGCTTGTGAGAGTATTAGAAATTCTCCAAATGGAGAAGTTGAATATTTTATCCTCCCCAGAACCCCAAGGGGACTTTGCAAATACTTCTTTTTCACTGCCCAAATTACTCTGGGATATATCAAGGCATCATACTAACCTGGACAAATCAACAAAATCTCATGCTGTATTTAAGATTTCATGCACTTATGGTGTTCAACTAAACTGACCATACAAGTTAAATTAGGTAATATACTACCCAAAATATAAATTTTGCACCAAATGAACATCTCTCCCTTTGGTCTCACACAGAAGTTGAAGTCTTAAAATATGGACAATATCATCCTTTATCCTGTATTCTGCTATGCTTTAGTCCTATACAGCTCAGCTTCCTTCATATATCTACTTGAATATATGATATATATTTCCTTTTTCAAGTTTTTAAACAGTTCCTATATGGGCTACTGCTGACTTTCATAGCTTCAGAGCTCTAACTTTGAGTCTCAGGTATAACATAAATACCCAAAGTTTCTGGGAATGACCATGTTATATACAAACAGCTCAGTATCTCAGAATATAGCAATAATAGTTACAGCTCCTGAATATATGTGACTGCTACAAGAGCTTACAATCTAGGATCCTTTACAACAGGCCAAAACCTGATAACCCATGCTCTCGACTTCAGTTCACTGAATTTACATATAGTTAATCCATATGATTGAGGTATGATAATATTTGTTTTTTTTCTTTCTGACATTTCTTTCAACATTCAGTTCTTAAGGTTCATATACCTAGTTGCATGCCTCATAACTTCATTCTTTCTTGCAGCTACTCAGTAGCCCATTGTATGTTTACACCATTGCTCCCCCTTCCATTCCTCAGTCATTGTACCCTTAGGCCACCTCCATTCATTGTGGATCTGGCACCCTGCCACCAGAAACATCAGTGTGCAAATGTCTGTTCCTGTCCCCACACTCAGTTCCTCCAGGTATATACTGAGAAACAGGGTTTCTGGATCGTATGGCAACCCCACCTCTAGCCTCCTATAGAACCGCCACACTGCTCTCCAAGGGACCGCACCTCTCAGTTTCCCAACTGACTGTGAATAGGTACATCTCTCTGCATTTTCTCTGGCACTTGTTTCTGTCTGTTTTTAAACAGTTTTATTCACACATCATACAATCCACCCTGAGTGAATAGACACTCCTTCACCACCATAATCTATACGAAAACAGTTCTTTTTTTTTTTCCACAAATAATCCATAACCCTGCCCTGTGCCCCCTACCTGTTGACATTTAGTTTTGGCACAATGCCTTTGTTACATTCAGTGCAAGCATATTACAACGGTACTGTTGACTGTGCAAAAACAGGGGTGTTTTGAATGAAATTGTAATTTTTTGTGGTCTGATGGGATATTGAAGCAGTGTGTATGTATTGTGCTCATTCCTATTAGGTGTATCAGATAGCACCATGGTGGAGGAAGGATGTAGCATTTATTGATCAGTTATGGGTTGGGTCTTTTTAAATTACCTTGATCCATAGTCTTCATGACGATGCTGTGAAGTGTCTATTTTTATGCCCATCTCACAGCTCAGCGAGGGTAAATCCTTGGCCTCAGATCACCTGATAGTCAGAGGAGGCTCAGTGTGGGTACCAGGCCCCCCATGCAAAGCTCAGGTTGGTTGCTCTCCACCCTCTTCCTTGAACTGCTCTCTGCTCAGCCTCCTGCAGGGGTCACAGGGCGGAGCACAGGATGTGACCACAAACATGCCTTGTCCTCCTTCCTGCAGATCCTTCTCAACTATCATCCCTACTGCATGAACAGAGAGAACACCTGAGACGAAGGAGGGAAGCCTGTCCAGTTAGTGGGCCAGGTGTGCCTCCCCTGTGAACTTTCCACTACTCCTAGTATTTTACTCCCTCCTTGTGGATTTTCAATTTGCTGACACCCACGGCCTCCTTCAAACATGGCCTGTTCCCATATGCGAACCGTATTCTTCTCCAGCAGAAAACCAGAGCATGCCCTCTCTGCCCTCTTCACTACTTCCAGCAGCAAATCTCCCCTGTGCCTCAGATCAGGGCTCAGAGAGGTCTCCCTGCTTCTGGGGAGCCAACACCCTCCTCTCCATTTATCATACAACAAAAAATAAATCAATTAAATCCAGACCAAAAAAAAAAAGCAATCTTTTCCTCCAAGTTAATTAATTTGAGCACTATTTTCAGGAAAAGCGTTTCTTAAATCCCTATCGCTGAAGGCAATTTTCTTGCCACAATCACTCAGTGTTCCTGACAGAAAGGAGCATAATCACTCCCTGACAGAAGGTGACTGGCAGAAAGAAGGCTGAGGGGAAAGCAGGTTCCCACCGCCATTGAAAGGGCTGCAAGTGCCTTCGAGAACAGCCTCCACAACCCTCAGAGAAGGGCCCCTTCCAGTTGGAGACTGGTTCTCTCTACAGTGAATATGGGCTGCTCTGTGGGGCATGATGTGTTTGCATGTCATACATACATGCATGTGTGTATGTCTGTGTGCCGTGCATGCATGTGTGTGCTGTTACTGGACAGGTCAGAGAGGCAGAATGTTTGCATCACAGAGATGCTGGGCATGTGGTCCGGTTCCTGACCTCAGGCAGGCTGGTTTGGCTGAATCACATGTATAGTAGCGTGCAATGGTGATGGGGTCTGGCTTTACCCAGCACTGGAGGAGCTGTTTTTTCTTGTCTCCATGCCTAGTTTTGCACATCAGCATCGTTCCCAGCCCAGTGCAGTTGGTTCTCTAGGGGATGAAATTGACTATTATTGATGGGAAAACTATGACGGAGCTTTGCCCACTCCTAGAATAAGAGTGAAGTATAGGGTCAGTGTGGAGGAATGTGCATTTTCCCCTCTTGCCTGGGGGCAGCCAGAAAACCATCTCAGCCCCAGTCTCCTGAGTCATTAAGAGTCATAATAACTTTCATTACTCAAGTTGTCAGGTTCAAGGGGACCAACTCACCTATTTACATATGTGATTTCTTCTCACCCTTCTACACCGAGAAGTTGCTGTTTTCATCACCTGTTTGCAGATGAGGAAACTGAGGCTCAGAGATGTATGACTTGATCAGTTTACACAATCCAGCAGGACCTGAGCCTCAGACTGTTCAACTCCTCCACATGGATGCAGACGGGCACCCAGGTCCTGGGTAGGTCTCGAGCCTTGGCCTGAAGCCCAAGGCACTAGGGGTACTAGGAGAGCCTTGACCGAGAGGGCCATCAGAAGGAGGGGGTGCTTCTGCCCTTCAGAGCTCATGACTTCCCTGTGCAATTCATAGAGCACGAGAATTTTTCACAAAATCTACTCCCTTCCTGGTCGATGAAAGTAGGACTGGGGTGGGAGAGCCCCGGGCATGGCAAAGAGGAGACCCCTGAACTCACATTGCATACTAGGGCGCCAGCTGGGGAGCTCCAGGCTTTGGACTCAAGCAGGGGTCTGCGGGTTCCCTGTGCACCTCTGCTTCTGCCCAACTTTGTCACGTAGTGTTCGGAACTCAAATGATTCCCAAGGAGAGGGAGGATAAAATACCATCCTCTCAGATTTTCCATAAGCATTACATGAGAGCATACATTTAAAAGGCTTAACACAGTGTCTGGCTTAAAGAAGTGCTCAGGTAATGGTGACTATTATTATTAATGATTTCCTTCCCCAAGAGGCAAGAGGCAAGCCAGCAATTGGGGCCGTGCAGCGGACTCGGTGAGCCTCGGGGCTTTGAGCTGCAGCTGTCTGAGCCCAGAGCCGGGTCCATATGTGTCCCTGATGTGGATGGAATCATTATCTACTGATAGGAAATGCGTTTTATATGGGCACAAAGAAAGGAGAAGCTAAGCTCAGGCAAGCACTCCTTATCCCAGTGAGAGGAGCATGCTTAGAGGAACACCTGCCATTCTGAAATGATTTGATCAAACATGGAAGGTGTGAATAATTTCTTTTGAATCTTATAGGTGTAGACCTTGGCTTATCCAGAAGGCTCAAGGTGATCAAGGAGGAACTGTCACAGGGTATCAGTGTAGGTTTGCCAGGGAAATGCAAGTCCAAACGGTGATGAGATACCACTGCATACCCTCAAGACCAGTGTCTTCCAAGGCTGCCTATAGAAAATGACCATGAAATGGTTCGACTTAAACAATGGGAATTTATTAGCTTACCAGTAGTGTCTGGGAAAATGTCCAAATCAAGGCATCATCAAGGCAATGCTTTCTTCTGAAAGACCAGCTGATGGTGATCCTCAGCTCCTCTGCCACACAGTAAGGCATGTGGTGGCAGCTGCTGGTCTCTCCCTTCTCTCTTGGGTTCCATTGATTTCAGGTTCTTCCTTCTGTAGTTTTCTATCTCTCTCTCTGTATTCACCCTGTTTATAAAGGACTCCGGTAAGTGGATTAAGACCCATCCTGACTGACGTAGGCCACACCCTAACTGAGGTAGCCTCATCACAAGGTCCTACTTACAATATCTCTACACCCACAGGAACAGGTTGAATATAAGAAGGTGTTTTTCTGTGCACATGCACCTCAAACCCTATAGGTGGTTATCATTAAAACAGATAAACGCAGGGGAGAATGTAGAGAAATGAGAATTCTTGTGTGTTGCCAGTGGGAACGTTACATGGTACAGCTACCATGGAAAACAGTTTGGCAGTTCTTCAAAAAGTCACACTTAGAAATATGGCCTGAAAATCCACTCCTAGGTATGGACCCAAAGCAATTGAAAGCAGGATCTCCAACAGATCCCTGGACACTAATGTTCACTGTCTGGAAATGAAAATTAGAAACAACCCAAGTGAACATCTACAGGCGAGTAGATAAATAAAATGTGGTATAAACACATAATGGAATATTACTCAGCTGTAATATGAGTAGTGGAGTACTGACACCCACTGTAACAAGGATAAGCGTTAAAAACAATACAGTGAGTGAAATAAGCAAGGCACATGAGGACAGATACTTTACGATTTTACGTAAATGAAATATCAAGGAACAGGAGATGGAAGGTTGATTAGAGATTGCCAAGAAATAGAAGGAAAGAGGAAGGGGAAATTGTTTCTTGGGAGGTGTGCTGGTTTGAAAGGATTTATGTACCCTAGAAAAGCCATATTTTAATCCTAATCAATCTTGTGGGAGCAATCATTTCTTTAATCCCTATTCAATAACGTAGGTTGGAAACTTGATTAGGTTATCTCCATGGAGGTGTGACTCACCCACTTGTGGATATTAACCTTTCATTAGAGGGAGCTGTGACTCCACCTATTTCAGGGGGGGCTTGATTAGTGTACTGGAATCCTTTAAAAGAGGAAGCATTTTGGAGAGAGGTTGAGAACAAGGAGAGAGCCAAGAACCACAGCAGAGCCTGGGACTGAGAGTCTACCAGCCAGAGACCCTTGGAGATGAAGAAGGAAAACGCCCCCAGGGGAGCTTCATGAAACCAGAAGCCTGAAGAGAAAGCTAGCAGACGTTGCCATAGTCACCATGTGCCCAGTTCAGAGAGAAACCCTGAAATTCATAGGTCTGTCTGGAGTGAAGGTAACCGCTTCTTGGTGCCTTAATTTGGACATTTCTATAGACTTGCTTTAATTTGGACAATTTCATTGCCTTAGAACTACAAACTTGCAACTTATTAAATTCCCCTTTTTAAAAGCCATTCTGTTTTGGGTATATTGCATTTTGGCAGCTAGCAAACTAGAACAGTAGGTAGTGTGTTTTTGTAAATGTTGGAAAATTTCACATAAAATTATAGATGAATGAGCAAAATAAATAGGATTAAAAATTAAAAACAAAACAAAACATGGAATTGCAACTAGACTACCTTTATAGAGATTCCAGCCTAGTAACTTCATTGCTTTGTGGCTTTGAACAAGTCCCTGACTCTTTCTGAATCTTAATATCTTCATCTATAAAGTAGGAGTGATATTAGCACCTACGCAATAGGACTGTTATGAGAATTCAAAGAGATTATGTGGACGCAGAACATTTGGCCATGTGTCCCATAAACCTCAATAAACAGTTTAAAATAAAAGCTGACTTTTCCCTCCTGTATGAACTACAGAGCCTCTTGTCCGTTAATCATGTGAAGACTTTTCACTGAGGCTGCCTTTTGCTGTCAGTTCTTTCTCTTTCTCTCCTTTCTCTCTGGCCTGCTTATCTCTGAAATTCCTCCTAGCTCCTAACTCCTAACTATGGGCAGCAAATTCAAAGAAACACAAGCTTATACACACACATGCACACACACACGCACACGCACACACACACACACCCCTCTCATGCCCAAAGACAAAGAAAATGGATGACGGTTAATTTTTGTTTTGGCCCCTTCTCATAATGACTTATCCATAATGATTTCCACTGGTTGTATTTTCTTCTGTGACAGAAACAATTTAGTGCATTCCTGCAAAACCCATTTTCTCAGCATGATCCAGTCGTGCGGTGGTTTGGAAAGTAATTTACCGATATTTTGCTTCAAAACACCTAACAAAGACAAAGGGGTTCTGTTGACACCCAGGTGCACTCCTGATGGTCTGGAGAAATAGGATAAAACCATTTAAAAAGTAAAATCATGGTATTACAGTCTCTTTGAACTTTAGTTGTAAATCACCCATCCCTCCTTGAGCCGGGCCCCTCCTCCCCTTCCTTCTGTGTCTAGCTCTGAGAGCTCACAGTGGATTATCTGTTTGTATGCACCCTCCATGCTGTGTCTTGTCGGAGGCTCGTCTTGGTGTTTGATCCTGACTCCCAGATTCAGGATGCTTATGTATGGTTTTCTTCCATTTTGCATCTGTCACATCTGTGAATAATGGGCAGCAATTTTGCAAGCTCATGGAGCTCTCTGCTCCTCGGAAGCTGCCCTTGGTCCAAGCTCCTACCTGGCCTGTTTATTTGTTTTTATGTTCCGGATTTTCCTTAGACTGGGTGTGCTGATTCTTGTTCGCACCAGCACTTCTTTGTGCAGGCTACAGAACTATAGCAGCCTGACCCTTGTCAAGCCCCTGACTTTGAGCAGATGCCACAAGCCTCATCCTATGCTTTCCGGGGAGGGAGAATTCTCAGCCTCTCTGGGTAATCCCCTCCAGCCTGAGCTCTCCAAATTAGACAGGATTTAGTCTTCGTCTTGTCCTTCGAGTTGGCACACATTTGTTATTAGTTTTGCCTCAGGCTTTATATTCATTTTAAAATTAATAATGATTTTAGGATTTCATAATGGGTAAAGGTTTATGATCGTCAGTCTAATCCTATAAACCTAAATCCTAAACCAACATGAATTATGCTCAGGGAGGCCTAAGCAGCTGCAGCTGCAAAGAGATCTTTGATTTCCTAAGCGGGGGACGTGAGTAGGGAGGAGAGAGGAACAGTCATCGTTATCTCCACGTTGTGATCTAACCGATTGAGGGAAAACTGAGGGCCTATGGGAACCTGACTTCTTGAGGAGAGGGTCTCAAGGACCTAACAGAGAGTGTATTTTTAGAAAATATGCATTTAAGCTTCACTTTTAAACTTAGGGTATGATTCTCATGCTATGCTAAATTTCTGGGCATTTAAAAATATCACCTTCAGGAGGGGCCAGGGTGGCTGAGCAGGCAGAGTTCTCACCCGCCATGCCAGAGACCCACGTTCGATTCCCGGTGCCTGCTTATGCCAAAAAAAAAAAGCAAAAGTAAGCTTCAATCATTTTTCCCCGCACAAACACCTGTGGAGGACCTACTATGTGCCAGACTTCTGCTAGGCGCTTCTATAAAAGGATTTTGCAAATGCCCTCTGCTTTGTAGGGGCTCCCAGTTTTGTGGGGGTTATCAGAGGTTCAAGAGACATAAGTGGCAGGATGGCAGTATTTCTTTCTGCATTTTTACCTTTCAGCTCCTTTAGATGGCAATTTGGAACTGAATGTGATCGGGTATCTCACATACTGCTGACTTAATATATGAATAATCTCCCCATCCACATTCATTTCTGTCTCCTAACACCTCAACTGCCCCTTCTTTCCGTTCCTGCCAACATAAAATAGAAGATACACATTTATTTCCAAACAAAAGTATCCAGAAATGACCCATGAAACTACCATGGCAAGTATCAATGAAAGGAAAAGGTCAAGTTCCAAAAAAGTATTCTAAGTATCATGCCTGCCTTATTTTCATCTGTCCTGATTTCAGCTGAGCCTTGGGCATGTCGCTCATTTGCACTGAATGATCTTAGTGACATCTGGGTTCCAAGGATGGAGAGGTAATTCTCTGTATCTCAAGTCTGCAAAGCTATGCAATCAGGTGCAAAGTTCAGTGCACCCTCATTTGAGAGATTTAAGCTATGAATTGAGCCATTTCTCCTCACCCACTGCCTGCACAGATACCCTGGAAAGGCCTGGGAGGATGAGTACCAAGAAGACTCCAAAGGTAGTTGCACACTTACCATTAGGCCTTTCTGGGCCACTTGGCCAAATTAAGGCCATCCTGTTCACTGCTCTCCCCTCCTGGAGGCTGCCGAACATAGCTGAGTGGCCCCAAGACCCTGGGCAGGATGCTGGCAGTCCTCTTGATCTGGCATAAAGCCTGGGAGAGAAACATGTCTCATTCTTAGAATCGGCTACTTGATAAGACTCTTAATTTATCAGAGGACTTCAAACAGCAGGTAGTTGGTGCTAAAAAGGAAGATAGCTTGTGAATAGTGTCTTTTTTTTTTGGCTTGTGGCATTGGCTTCTGAGACAACTCTCACCTGCAATCTCTGGCCCTTTTGGAGTGCAGTTGATCACGGCCAACAGAGGTAGACTTAATAATATACCCCCTCCCAGCCCCATACCCTCCCTACCCCCCGCCTCTAACTGAGATCAATGCATTTTATTTAATTGACATGACCCCATCATACTAGGGCATCTAGAATGTGTCTTTATGTTCTTCCTTATGCCCCAGAAAGGTCTCTAGAGGGCCACCCAAAAGGGCAGCTTTGGGTATTGAATAAGTGCCGCCATTAATTTGGGGTGGACTGAGTATTAGCAAGTTGAATTTCAAGGGCAGCTTAGGAAACTTGACAGTTTGAAGCAGTGAGCCCTGTGTCCAAAGAATCCTTAGTAGCTAGATTTGGAGGCTTGTTTATGTTGGTTTATGTAATAGCTACAATCCCCCAGGTAGATTAAGTAATTTCTTCATTTAGAGCATCTCAAACTGTATGACATTTGAGAAATTTCTTCCACATTGTCAAGGGCAAAGGCTCACTTTATTGCTTTCCCTGATTCTTTGGCTAAAAGACAACAGACTGCTTCCTCCCTCACATCAACTGGAGGAGCAGAGGTGAGTGCAAATTGCCACAGATGTTTTATGATGCCCAAACCCTTGCAATTGTCCTCCCTAAACTGGCTAATAGCTTCTCTCCTGTGTTTTCTCATTCTGTCTCCTGTAATTTTTCCTCCTATTTTCCTTCTGAGTCAAGAACTTTGCCATTTACATGAAACATAATAACACTTAACATTTCTGCAACACTTTGCATTTTTAAAACCCTAAGTGCTCTTTAATTAGTTAAATTCACACCAGATAAGTCTTGTGCAGCTGGCCAGTTGTTACCCCATTACACAGATGATAAAACTGAGGTCTCAGGAGGCCAACTCACCACTGAAAGCCAGCTGATCCCTCTTCTACAACAGTGCCTCTCGTTTGAAGCTCAGGCTTTCTTCACACTCGACTCCAGGAGTAAAGTCAAGGGAAAAAAGAGAGAGAGGCCAGGAGTTGTTTTCCCTACATACCTTTTCTCTGAGAACCCAACTTGTCCCCATTTTCAAGTATTTCCTTACTAATCTGTCTGAGCCATAGAGAATTCTAGGCCTCTTTTCCATGATGCCGCCTCAGCAGCACTTTCCATGAATTTAATAATCCCCATCACCCATGCTAACAGTTGCAGTTGTAAAATACTTCAAGACCCAAGAAAGATTCCTCCCCAACAGCCCTTCTTTGGGTTCCCCAGGCCGACAGAGGGCTGTTTGTCACAATCCTTGGAGTGCACCCACCTTCTAACACAGTCACCCAGGCTATATTTTGTAAGTTTATTTATGAGCCTGCACGTGGGGCAGGCAGAAGGAGTAAACTTGCAGTAGTCAGGATAGAGTGTGTCTATTTCTTCCCCATTTCTACAAGGCTCATCTTTCTCTTTTGGACTGAAGTAAACTAAATTGGTCAGAAATGACTTGCTCCTTCGCAGGCCATGTTGGTCTCACCCTGCACCCGGGGTCTTAAATTGATCCTCCTGTGGTTGGTTTTGAGAAACTTTCCAACAGGCAAATTAGGTTTTGTCACTAATCTCTGACTTCCAATGTCCTGCTCTTTCTGCCCTTTCTCCTGTTTCTAGTCTTTGGAAACTTATCTAGGCCCTCACGCATTCTCAAAAATAGGACTTGTGGAAACCAGCACTTCATCAGTCAATGTCTACTGACGATGACCCCCAGGTTAGAAATCTGTGGATGGCAGTAGCAGTATTTTATTTCTGCTTTCTTCCTTCTTTCCCTGGTATTAAGCATGATGCCTTAGTAGATTAACAAGGGTTTAAAAACGATGAAATGCACGCAGCCCTGTAAGAGTCTGGGGTCTGTGGGGAATATTAAAGAATATATTACCTTGTCCAACCTTCTAGAAACTTTCAATTTAGGTGGCCAAGCAAGTCTTACATCCACCATGAAATTTTTTTAGAAAATAGTAAATGACAACATGATCAAGGGTTGGAACCTAGAATAAAGAGAGTGAATATAATGCGCCAACAAGTAAGATCATTAAGAGTCGTGTTTTACAGTCAGTGAATCTCACAGTGAGCTCTGAGTCCAGCTGGAGGAAAAGGAGGGTGCTCAGCTTGGGCTTTGGAATCAGACAGATTTGGATTTAAACCACCTAGCTGTGTGACTTAGGCAAGTTCCTTAAACCCTTTCAGCTTTAGTTTGCTCATCTATAATATAGAAATAATTATGTTCCCAATAATGTTTCCACAAGGTATAAGCTCCCTGAGGACAGAGTTCGGTTGTCTCCTTTTTGTTCACTTTTGTTGTTCCCCATTGTTTAGAAAACTATGTAGCACTTAGTAAAATAATGATAAATATTTTGCTGGAACTATAAACCTCCTCAAATTTTCGTTGGTTTAGACAATATATATATGTAAAGACATTAGCGTAGTGCTCGGTGGAGTAAATGCTTAATAACACCTTGACCGTTGTTCTCATTTCACCTAAACTCAGGAATTCTCTGTCTCCTGACTTCTGTCTCTCCTGTAGTGAAGAGGACACAGGCCTCTTAAAAGAACCTCAGGCTCACAGAAAGTTGTCCACATGTTCTGATTGTTCCATGCATTTTTTTGCCGACCTCACCTTGCTTCACCTTCACCTGCTGATACGGATTTTTCTGGACCTCGGTTTACTCTGACTACCATGCCCCCAGCTTTAATGACTCACTTGCTATACCTCTTTTCCTGTTGCCTCCATCTCCTCTTGATGGCTCTAGGTAATTCTCTTTTGAATGACTAGTCCCCAGTGTGCATGATAGAAAACCATCTGAAGTCCTACTAGCTCCTAGATAATTAATCAATAGCCCTTTGAGAAAGATGTACTCAGTTCCTCTGGAGAATTAAAATGACCCCGTGACAGAGGCAAAACATTTTTCCGTCTATTCAAATTATTTGAAACTCAACACAAGATTAATTTATTTGGAGACAGTACTTTTGTAAAGAGAACACTCGTTTGGGGTCCAGGCTATGCCAATTTTTAGCTATGCCATTTTGGAGAAATTAGTTAACCTCCTTGGTTTTCCAACCTTTGTCAATAAATTGTGGTTAAAAATACCTACCAAATAGTATAATGGTGGTTTAAAATGCCTACCAAATATAATTATGTTTATATAGCACATAAGTGTTAAGGAGAATGATGTTTGTAAAACATTTTATATTCTGACTGGCACATAAGTTGCTTTTACTTTTCTGTTTCTTATTTCCAAAAACTGTATCCAACTATTGACAAATTTTCCCAAAGGGATCCATTGGTCCTGACATCCCTTTCTATACATAAAGAGATTAATACTAAAAAAAACCAACCTGTGGATCTCATACTGACTGTGGCCAGGATTTCCAGCCCTAGCAGGTGCTCAGTGCTACAAAGGATACCAGACCAAGGAGTTCATGGTCTAACTAAGGTGCCAAGACCAGTCCTTACGTCAAAACACATGAGCAGTGCAAGGAATTGCATTAGGTGATGCAAAATCTGAGTGCTGCACCAAGTCAGAGGAAAGGCAGGTTATTGAAAGCAGGGTAGTTAAGAAGGCCTTCAGTGGAGCTGCTCTGGAGGTTTTACTGACCCTTGAAGGATTGTCTTGAGGTGGAAGATAGGGTGGGACTTTAGTTGACAGCATATTATAAAAAAGAGATTTTCCCAAAATAGACATGGCTGGATATCTTAGGGGTTAGTCTAAATTTGAGGATATGTGTCATACCTGGCACTCAGAAGACCCCACCAGCCCCAGAGACACTCATGGTGAGAGCAGATGGAGACCAAATAATGACCCTTGAAATGGCCAGGACTGGAGACCCTGGACTCACTGCTTAGCACAGAAGGCAGGGCTACAGGTAACATTGCAAGTGGAATCTTGGTCAGCAGGGGGCACTACGGCAGATACTGCAGAGGTAGAAAATGGCCAGGGCACCACAAGGTAGCAGCCCTGGGGGACCACAAGGTGGCAGGCATGAGTATAGTCCATTCTGGATGATGGCGGTCTGCTCCAGTAAATACAAACTCTGGCAAGGTGCTATTTCTGGTGAAATTCTCCCGCAGACTCCATCAAGAGGGGCCAATTTCCCTTGATCAGCCTGAGATGGGCGTTCAAAAAAATAAGTTTACAAGGTTAATTGCCAGGTATTATTATACTACAGTAATTTTGTTCATTCTGCAACCTTTTATGTGTCATGTGTGACAATACTGCAAAGTAAGTTAGTTGCATTGATTGCAACTCAGAATTCCCTTCATTTCAACTTGGCTTTTTCTAGGCATATGTCACCCAGTTGAGTAGCTTGAAATTGTTTTAAATAAGGCATAAAGGGTTCCTATGTGTATTTGTCTTCTATGACTTCTTCGCTTCTTTTGAAAAAGGTATTCCCTTTCTTTCTATCTTCTCTCCTTCTCTTTCTCCCTCTTTCCCTATTCATTGTCTTGCTTTTCTCCCCCTTCTTCTTTTCCCCTTTCCTTCCTTTCTCCTCTTCTTCTGTTGACAAAGGCAAAATGCATAAGAAAGCCTTCAAGGGTCTCTGGGTGTGGAATTGCTTTCCACTCTAGAAAATAGATAAATAAAAGGGGGCAAGTGAGGAAGCATCTGGAATTTGATCCTTTGGTTAAGCTCTTCTCTGTCATTTCGTTTGTTATACCTGATGCCACCTTTGGTTTCTGATGTGGTTCTTCAGAGATTTTGCATATGTTGCATTTCAGAGTCTTTCATATTTCTTTGACTGTGAGAAACAGTAGAAAATGTGTTTTTTATACAGCCCATTATACACGCATACATAACAAATGCATCGTTAAATGATATTCAACCTTATTACGGGTGATACACTCTGACATCTTATATTCTATTCTGTTCTCACCTATTTCACTAAAAAAAACATCCTGGGTCACAACCCACTACGTTCATTTCATAATTAATGAGTGGATGATAGCCAGGAGTTTGGAAAACTCTGTTTTAAATGATTTTTGGCTTCTGGATTAGTTCCATTACTGAGTGGTCTTGCTCCTTCCTGAGTGCAGCATATTTCTGATTGGCTAGACCTCTGGATTTTCCTTGAAACTGGAGCAAAAAATGGCGGGACAAATGATGTGTATTAAAGAACATGCAAACCAATTTGGCATGATTCTTTGGAAGCAGCCATTCAAAACCAGCTTGAAACTCAAGCTCTCACATTTTACTCAATGTTTAACAAGTTTTATTTTTCTATTCTGTTATCATCTTCACTTGCAGTTGGGTGAAAATTCTGGCAGGCTCACTACTCTATTAAATAGGTATACCCACTGGCCAATCAGAATGGACACTAGAAGGAAGCAATTTTGAGGCTTTCCTGTGTGAGTTGAGGATGGATTCAGAAGTAACACATCTTCTATTTGAGTCACAAATTCAGGCTGTTTGGAATTTAGAGTATCACCCTCTAAGATTTTAATCCCAATTCTGAATTAGATTTTCATATGAAATCAACCCTACCCCACCAGGCTTGACCATAGCTTTCTCCTCTCCCCACTTGTGTTAGTCAGGGTTCTCTAGAGAAGCAGAACCAACAGGAGAGATCTGTAAATATGAGATTTTTAAAGGTTTCTCATGCAACCATGGAATGGAAGAGTCCAAAATCTGCAGGGCAGGCTATGAAGCTGGCAGCTCTGATGGAGGGTCTGGACAAACTTCACAGGAGGGGCTCACTGACTTAAGAAACAGTTTAAGAATCTCTCTTCTGCCTTAAAAGCCTCCAACTGATTAGATTATTTATTGTGGGAGGCAAGCCTTGGTTGATGGCAGATAATCAGCCACAGATGCAATCAAATGAACGTAACTTAATATACCAGCCTTCCAGTTTATCAACCAGTCATGAAATATCCTTGTAGCAATGTTCAGGCCAGTGCTTGCCTGACCAGACAACTGGGCATCATCGCTTGGCCAAGTTGACACCAGAACGTAACCATCACACCACTCCCGCTTGTAGATGGCCTCTGAAGGGAATGGGGAATAGGGTTGGGAAGTGACGGTTAGTCCCTGAAATGGGTCCATACCTCCAGCCCTGGCGAGTATTTGTAGCTGAGGAAGGGTTGGGAGGAAAGCTGAGGAAGAGCTGCATTCCCACATCAAAGACTATGACATAAACAGTCACAGGCCCTATTGCCATGGCCTCTGTGGTCCCCTCACCCTCTGGCAGGGGCCCAGGTCTCTTTCTCTGGTCCACAAGAAGCATTCCTTTCTCAGGTTGGTCATTTGCCTGCATGGTCTGGTAGAACCTTTTTTTCTGTGGTAAGTCAGTGACTAGTCCACTCTTCCTCAGCTCACTTCGGAAAAGGAGGGATTGGGGTAGCAAAGCATGGTGACAACTCTTTCAAAAGAAAAACTCATCAACTCCTCCCCTGATGTTTTGTGTTTTAAAGCAGGTGAATTCCTCAAGAACTGTGGAAAGAGTCTTCACTAACTTCCTTTAATAAGTTTCATCTTGCCCTAACTACTAGCTTTGGAGTTTCTTATCTATTGCATCTATTAAAACTAAAATTTTTATATCCTATCACTTTGTGGCAAATAATTGAAAACTACCTGAGATCATATAGAAAAGGGGCCAATTTTTGATGTGTTGTAATTCGTTGTATTATTGTGAGCCCATTCAAATTAATTGATTTTAAATTAAATGGTCAATTGCATTACTTAATTATCTATCTCACTTTATAATAGGGCTTATTTTTTATGCAAATTCATATAAACTCCCTTCTGAATAATCCTTTTAGATTCAGGATTCATTCCTAAAATAACAGTAAAAATCTGCTGTCCACTCTTCTGTCTTCACAAGTAGAATCTTAAAGAATATATTCCAAGAAAGAGCCATCGTATCCTTCTGTTCAGTTACCAAAACAGTACTTAGAGAACCAAGTAAGTTCAGGGACAAATCTCCCACAAATTGTCCCCCACACCCCACTCTACTACACAAAGTTATGAAGTATAAGGTGGCAGAGGGCAGGCAGCCAACTCAAACCATGAATGCAAGGGGACTGACTCAGGACAACAAAGAAAAATGGTGGTTCAGGAGGTCAGGCTGGAGGGGACTAGGTCAAGAAAGGGGCCCTAGAGCTACACAAAGCATCCACCACAGACCCTTGAATTGGTGGCTATTCTTGGTGTGGTTTGCCACTCTAACCAGGCTCTGTCTGTCCATAGATGTCCAGCCAGATGTATTTGGTCTCTGCACTCCCTGCATCCTACTGCCCAGCAATGGGCAGAAACTGTTGTTTGACTTTAATCCACCATTGCAGGAGGCAATACTTTCTTTTTATTTATTTTTTCTCCTTTGATGGTGATGAAAATACTTTTGCTCTTAAACTGGTTTGGGGATGGGGTTTGCTGGATGGGAATTATATGGAAGCTCTCTGCAGACTGTAGAGGAGCACATTTAATAAGTATAACCTGAAGGATAAAGGTTGCAATTTAAAAAAAAATAAATGACTTCATCCATGTGCGTGTTATGAGAGAGAGAGAATGTTTTATCTCAGAGAAGATGGCTCTTTTGTTTAGGAAAGCCAATTAATAGCTTTGGGTTAGGCTCCAAAGCCTAGTCTGCAATGGAAGATTGAGACAAAAGAGAATTAAATCTCTCTGCATAACAAAGCAGAAGGTTTGACCCACGTGATCCAGTCCAAGAGCATGGCACAGTTAAAGGAGCACAGTTCATACTGGAAGTCCAGCTCTGCATCTCTCAAGTGTATCTTTCAGCGTCTAAGAACGCAGTTATCCAGCACTCCCTGACTTCTGAGCGCCTCTAATTTCTTGTCCCCAAAACTCTTCTTTTCATACAAACCATTGCATTCCCCTCTATCTTGCAGCCTTCTTCACTTCTCTTCTCCCTTCCACACGTCTGCAAGATTTACTACTAATGAATCAGTCTAACAAGAGCAGTCTAGTTTATCCTCCATTATTCTTGCTTTTGTCCCTGAAAATTGAATCAAATGGCTATTGTCTTTTCTCTCCCAGTGAATATGGGGAGCAGGACTGTCCTGTTATACTCACATCCTTATGAACCCTTTTGTATAAATAATTCTTGTCCTGACCCAAAAGTAACTGGAAGTTACCTGTATAGGAAAGGGGCTTCTCTGCCCCAGGAACTTAGGGAATAAAACAATGTGGGGGTGGTTTGGGGGTGAAGGATGAAACCAGCCATACGACCTCAGAGCAATCAATACCCAACGATGGCTGCTGGCTGCAGAATGAGAATGCTTATACCAGAGGAAGAGTTAATGACTTCTTGGAAACAAGAGTATCTGACATTGAACTTGAAATTGTTGCCTCTTATAAAAATGTCCTCTCTTATCTCTCAATCTTTATTAAAAACCTGTTAATTTCAACAATCAGTGTTTGTGCTGCTTTGGGGAATGAAGGAGAGAGGACCTGAGTGCAGGATTGAAAGGAAGCAGTGCAGAGTGAGGGCATCAGAGATAAGAAGTCAGAAAGAGTAGACTGGGAACTGACTAGATGCCAGGAACTGCCTGGAAGTATCGGGAACTCACTGGATTTCCTAACAAAAGAAAGGCAGTTCAGGAAAACTGGAAGACTTGGGGACAGATGGTTTATGTACAAAATGGTGATGCTAATCCCTAAAGTAGAAAATTCACTACCAGTATCTTAAGAGCTGGTTTTTAGCACTGAGCACTCAAAGCCCTTGTGTGAGCAAGGGAAGTTCATTATCTTCGCCTCAACCCATTCACCCAAGGCTGGGCCCTGACTCACCCACTTTAGTCGGCAAAAAAGAAAGCATCTTCTAAAGGCCTGTGAAGGAACCAAGACAGCATTTCTTCCTAATGGGATATAGACATTCTCTTTCTCCATCTTCTTTGCATTGATTCATTTGATGTCTTCCAGGCAATCTGTCTCTCACAGATACAGATTCTCTTTCAAGCACTAATTTGTTCTCTTCATTTTTAACTGTTGCACAGTTCATGCAAGAAAATGACTTCCCCTTTTTCTCCCTCCAATCTCTCTCCTTCCTCTTTTCTTCCCTGCCATTCCCTGTTTCTCTTTTCTCAACTGGGGAGGAGAAAAAAACTGACTCTAATTATGAGGGATAAGTGTAAGTGGTGCTAGCTAAAGACCTGCATCAAGCGAAAGCCAAGTCATAAGTTTTGAAGTGAAATAACACCATTAAAAAGCCAGTGGCCTCAATCTCAACAGCCCTTGAAGTAACACCCAAACTTCCTCTGAGAGCACCACACGTGCTCCATCTACCTCCTTATCATTTGATCTAACTTTCCTCAAGAACGATCTTTCATGTAAAAAAATAAAAGGCATTTCATTTTATTGTTCCATTGTTTGATTTAATTACTGGTATTGCACTGTTATTGTTTTCTACTAAAGTTTCCCTGCATCTATATGATGCTAGCGCCGCATCTGGGTTAAACAAGCCTTTGTAGGTTAGGTTGGAGGGCTATTTATTTATAACATTGTTTCCATGGAAAAGTTAATGCCAGGCCCCATGTGACTAACTTAAAAATGAACTCTTGGACTATAATTTGGAAAAAAGCTTATGCCTTGAAATTGCTAGCTTATGAATATGTAAGAGAGGCTTGTGATGGCTTCATTAGTGCATGATTGAGTTACCGCATATGATTGTCTTACCTGTCCTCAGCAAATGCAGGGCTCTCAGCCATGGCTGTGCAATTTACTGGTTAAAAAGGAGAACCACTTGCAAAAAAGCAGGTGGAGCCTTCCTATGCATAAGGGTCCCTCGTTTATGTATATAGTTTTAGGGTCCTGTTTACTGCATGTGAATGATGAATTCCATGGAAACATTTATTCCTGAAACAGGATAAAATGGCACAACTGTAAGTCCCTGGTTTCCTTTTCAGCTCTGCAAAAGTTAACAACTGCAAATCCCTTGTTTCTTATCTAACTCTGAAGGAACTAAAGCTAACTACAAACTTTAGTAACAATCTTCCTAGCACAAAAATTTCCCTAAAGCCCTGAAAACCTCCTCAAACCACTGAAACCTCCTCAAACTATAAACACTTGTAAAATTCTGTAGGGAGCATAGGGTCATAAAGATTGCCAATCATTTTCCCAAAGACAAATTTTAAATATGTGACAACAAACCACAAATTCTACTAGGGATCTCCTCCTGTAACAAAGAAGACACTTACTATTCAAAGGTTACTCTGGAAAACTGCTACCAACAAAACTTTTCCTATAAAACAAGCTGGCCCACAGGACTCAGTGCCTGTCCCTCCCTTGGGCATGTCTGTATTAACCGCTTTAATGTGTACTCTCTCTCTTTGAAAAAGTACTCTTTTTAATAAATTTTGCTACTTATTCCTTCTGGCCCTCTTGTCTCTACATTCTTTTAGTTTTGAGACTATCGAAACTGCATTGGGGCTCAGCTGGCACCATTGCCAGCAGGGCATCTGTTCCGTTCCTATGCAAACATCATCCATGAAAGTACTCCAAAGTCAGTACCCTTCCTGGCAGACCTAAGGAGGAAATGTTTTATGGTAGAAAACACAAGCGCTTTTTCGCTGGCTTCTGTAGATTACCTTGAGGGAGTCAGCTTAGCTTTTTAGACCCCTTCACAAAGGTTATCAAGAGATAAAAGAAGGGAAAGCATTTTTGAAAAAAAGTAAGTGTGATACACACACACGATCTTTCATTTTACGGTCCCTTACGATTCACTGGTTAAATGGCCAATGGAGGGTATTTTCCGAACCTAATAGGAGTTCACGTCATGTACTGGAGATGTTAATCTTCCAAGCATTTACCTCCAGTGATGATCATCTTGGGAAAAAGAAGTTGCCAGGGCAATGCCAAGCCAGCCCAGAAAGAGTCCCCTGTGGAGAGCCATTTACACTTAGGAAGAAATGTGTTCACCTCATGCTTACTGCAGTGTTTGGGGGCAATTTGAATTGCAATGGGGTGTATCCAATCCACAGGATAAAGAAAACTGAACCAATACTATTCAAGCTTGAAGTGCTGAAATAAGTGGCACTAGTCTGGCTTCCCTGGCAACCAGAAATTCACCTGGTAGCACCAGCAAAAAACAACCCCAGTGAAAATGGCCAGCAAGCTGTGTGTTCTAGTTTGCTAGCTGTCAGAATGCAATATACCAGAAACGGAATGGCTTTTAAAAAGGAGAATTTAAAAAGTTGCTAGTTTACAGTTCTAAGGCCAAGAAAATTTCTAATGAAAACTAGTTTTTGGAAATGCCCAATCTAAGGCATCCAGGGAAAGACACCTTGGTTCAAGGCCGATGAAGTTCAGGGTTTCTCTCTCAAGTCAGAAGGCACATGGTGAACATGGTCACAGTTTTTCTCTCAGCTGGAAGGGCACATGGTGAACACAGCGTCATCTGCTAGCTTTCTCTCCTGGCTTCCAGTTTCATGAAGCTCCCGGGGAGGTGTTCTCCTTCTTCATCTCCAAAGCTCTGGCTGGTGGACTCTCTGCTTCATGGTGCTGCAACATTCTCTGCTTTCTCTGAATCTTTTTTTTTTTTTCTTACATAGGCAGGCACCGGGAAACAAACCCGGGTCCTCTGGCATCGCAGGCAAGCATTCCTGCCTTCTAAGCCACTGTGGCCCTCCCATCTCTCTGAATCTCTTTCATTCTCCAAAATGTTTCCTCTTTTATAGGACTCCAGAAACTAATCAAGACCCACCCAAATGGGTGGAGACATGCCTCCACCTAATCCAGTTTAACAACCACTCTTGATTAAATCACATCTCCAGGGAGATGATCTAATTACAGTTTCAAATATACAATGCTAAATAGGGATTAGAAGAAACAGTTGCCTTTACAAAATGGGATTAGGGTTAAAATGTGGCTTTTCTAGGGTACATACATCATTTCAAACCAGCACACCATGCTAACATTGTTTTTTTTTCCTTCTGGTCTTTCTTTTTCTCTCTTAGACGCATGATTTGTTGGAAGACCATTCTCTTTAGGAGGGGATCCAATTTGTCTCCTCTGAGGGGCAGGAACATTTGCAAATTCTTCTTTATTCCTTCCCAACTCCCCCTAAAGGATAATGCACTGATTCGCCTAAGGCTTTAGTGAATGGGTTATGTCCACAGAGCATTAACAGCTCCTGATATACACGCATATCTGAAGCTATTGGCAGAACTGCCCCTTAATAACACTATTCTTTACAGAGTGCTTGTTGGTAAATATTTATGAGGCTTTGCAAGATGGTACCCTATCACTGCATGGGAATGCATAAGCATGTGCTCTCCAGCATCTGACAGGGTTCTCCAGAAGGTTGGTGGGAAGTCTTTTTACTCAGCTTTTCTGTGGCTCAGGTACTATTAAAATGGTACTTCTGAGCTCTAGAAATCATAATCTCCATGGAAGGATTGTGCAGAAGTGCTGGCTCCAGAGCCAAGGGAAAGGCTTTGGGGAGACTCTGTTCCCAAGTAAGAGCCAGGGCAAACTCCCTAAATCAAAACCTTTTAAATATTAATAGCATCCAAAAATATGCTGATAAAAAAATGAACAAAGCTAAAATAAAAATAAATGCACTAGACTGAACAAAACTTTTGCAAACATAGCCAACAGGTTACAGGTTAGTTCCTAATTTCCTCTGTTCTACGTGGTTCCAGGTAACTCAGGACTTGAACAAGCAGAACAGATGGGCTGACTCCATATCACTGTGGAAAGTGGGGCCTGGGATTTCTCACATGCCCCAGAACCTGCTACTTCTACCAGTCCATGCTGGTCCACTTTGAGATATACAGTCCAATCAAGCATTCCACAATGCAATCACATCTCTATCTAATCAAGTTTAATACCCACACTGATTGAGTCATATCTCCGTGGAGATAACCCAATCAAGTTTCCAACCAATAGTGCTGAAAAGGGATTAAGAAAAATGGTTGCTCCTACAAGATTGCTTAGGATTAAATCATGGCTTTTCTCAGGTACATAAATCCTTTCAAACCAGCACACATGGAAAGGGGTATATGTACCTGGTCTGCTACCTAAGTTTAAAATCCAGTGGGAGCACACAGTGCTACCAAGAGGTCACCTTCCTCATTGATCATCCTTCTCTGATCCTTTTGTGCCAAATCCATGATTTACTTGCTTCCTGGTTTGTCCACTTTCTCTCCTGCTTTGAAATGGCACTTTCTCAACCAGGCCCCTGACGGTCTGCCTCTGCAAATCCTTGTACTTGAGGACCAGCTCCTGTGCTAGATTTCTCCAGATGCTGCTGTGGGTCCTCCTCAGACCACATGTCTCCATTAGCATTACAATCACCTCAACTCAAGCATTTCTGTCTGTGGAAAGCTAAAGCACAGACTCCTCTTTATGTTCATGTCAGCCCCATGGACCAGCATAATGCAGAGGGGGAAAAGTTCTGACTTCAAATTCAGATAAACATAGTTTGATACTCAACTTCCTTCTCCCTATCTGTGTGGCCTTGAACAATTGCAACTTTTCTGAGCCTCAGTTTCCCCATTTAAAAATGCTGCCATCTAGATCCATCCTTCAGTTATGTGAGGACTAGAGATGACGTTTATAAAATGTGTTCAATTAATGCTATCTGTTGAGAATAATAATACTGCATTTTATTCCTTCAACTGGACTCATGTGATCAACTTCCACCCATTCCTAATTTATTCTCTTCTCTCTCTGAGCCCACAATTGATCTCCCCAAATCTTTAAAAACCTACATATATGGAGACAGCATAAAATTAATAAGAGGAATTGCCAGATTTACTCTACTATCCAGAGCACTTATGAGAGAAAATACCAATTGTAAAAGAAAAATCTTGGAAATATGTTTAGCTGTGCTAATCATTAAATAAATGAAAATAAAAGCATTCCCAAACTATTAAAGAATCTGTTAGAGCAATATAATTCTGTACTGGTGGCATTGTAAATTGGTATAATAATTCAGAAAGGGAATCTGGCAAGAGTCATTCATTCAGTAGACACGTATTGAGCTCCTACCAACTTCTAGAGATTTTGTTAGGCTCTGGGGATACAGACATGAAAAGGGCCAAGCCTTTGCCCACAAATGCTTAAAAACTGTTGGGCATGTGTAACAAGTGTCATTCCCCAAATTCATCCCACTTCTTGACTTAGTAACCCCAAATAAATAATTCTAAAGAATATTTTCTTTAAAATGATGCTCATAGGTATGCTACCTGTAATAGTGAAAACTTTCTACCACCCAAATACTTAATGTGCCCATTTGAAAATATTATGTACCCCAGAAAAGTCATGTTTTAATCCTCATTCAATCATGTAGAGGTAACTGTTTCTTTTAATCCAGGTTCAATATTGTATGTAGAAGCTTTTGATTAGAGTATCTCCATGCAGATGTGACTCACTGAACTGTCAGTGTGACCTTTGATTAGAGGGAGATGTGACTCCACCCATTCCAGCTGGGTCGTGATTAGTTTACTGGAATCCTTTAAAAGAGGAAACATTTTGGAGAGAGTCAGAAATGACAGAGCCAAGGGAAACCACAGAGGCCTCAGAGCTGATAGAGAGCTGACACAGAGACACGGATGTTTGGAGATGCTTGGAGCCCAGCAGACATTGTCATGAGATGTTAAGCAAGCAGAACCCAGAAGGAATCAAGGGAAGCCAAGAGATGAAAGCCAGTCCTAGAGAAGTAAAGTGAGGAATCCCCACAGGAACAGAGGCTGAAAGCAATGGAACCCAGGAGCAAGGGACCAGCAGATGCCAGCCACGTGCCTTCCCAGCTGACAGAGATGTTTAGACACATTAGCCTTTCTTGAATTAAAATATCTTTCCCTGGAAGCCTTAGTTTGGATCTTTTCATAGGCCTGGAACTGTAAACTTGTAACTTATTAAATTTCCCTTTTGTAAAAGCTGCTGGAATGCAAACTAACACACCTAACAATTAAGAAATGCCTAAAATTACAATAATTTATTGTAATTGATATTATGATGACCTTACAATTACAAACATGATGACTAGGAAGACGTGTGAAATAACATCAAATGAAAACAGAATAGTCTGCACAAAATAATTTTAACTATGAAAAGTAATGTATGAACACCTTAAAAATCAGTTATCAGGGGTGGGCCATGGTGGCTGAGCAGGCAAGAATGGTTACCTGCCATGCCAGAGAACCTGGGTTCGATTCCCGGTGCCTGCCCATGTGGAAAAAAAAAATCAGTTATCAGCATGTTTTATAATTTTTTTAATGTTTTGAATGGGTAGGTTTATTGTGATAGTTGTTAGAGCTGTGGACGAGTTCTGTGTTCCAGAAAGAAGCACTGCATTCCAGTCTTTCTTATCCTAGAAGCACAGCAGGGTATAAACTCCTCTCCCCTTTGAAGGTGGGCAAAGCCATATGATTTGCTTTGGCTGACGAGATGCAAGTGGACAGACCACTGATCATTTCTTGCTGTGAGCTGAGGGGCCAGTTCTCTTAACATGGTCCATTCTCAGCCTCCCCTTCCCTCTGCCATAACAAATGACAACACTTCAAATGTGAGAAGGTCCATCAACTTAGATCCTGCAGGGAAAGAATACTGAACAGAGTCACCCACAACTGAAATGCATATTTAGCACGAGTGAAAAATAAATCCCTGTTTGTTTAGCCCTGAATTTTTTTTCACCAACATGTTGACCAAAAAATATGTGTACTGTTTATTAATTTTTAAAGATATTCCCCAAATGCTTCTAATATGGTCTTGCAGAGCCAGGTCACAGATCAGAAGATAACGTGAGGTTTCTGTCCTTAGAATTTATTCTCTAGGAGACTTCCCTGTGTGTCTATACCATGTGTGGATCAAAACACCAATTGGTAAATTCTAATTCAGCACTTCTAAAGGTTTTTGGTCCCTGGATCTTTTAGGCTCTTCAAAATAATTGTAGAGGGCAGTATGATGGTGGCTCAGTGGCCGAATTCTCGCCTGCCATGCTGGAGACCCAGGTTCGGTTCCTAGCGCCTGCCCACGCAAAAGAAAAAAAGTAATAATAATTGGAGACTGTAAAGAATGATTATTAAATGTGGGTTATAGCTATTCTGCATTTACCATATTAGAAATTAAAAACTATAAACCTTAGCAGTAATTAATGTAAAAATAGCAATAATAAGCCCTTTTCATGTTAAAAAATATTTTTATGAAGAATAACCACATTTTCCAAAAGAAAAAAAAATAGTAATGAGAGTGTCATTTACGTGTTTGCAAATCTCTTTAGTGTCTGACAATAGAATTCAGCTGGATTTTCATGACTGTTTCGGCATTTGATCTGCTGTGACAGGTTGTTGTGACAGTATATGAAGATAATCTGGCCTCATATAGATGGGCAGTAGGAAAAAGGAGGAGTATTTTAATAGCTTTTTCAGGTAAGTGTGGATATTCTTCTCTGACACTACACCAAAATGACAGCAATTTCTTAAAAGTTCATTGCAATGTGAAATCTGAAAATATCAGTAAACCTTTCATATTCTGGTATATGAAAATCTATTGGTCTCTATGCACTCTGAATGATTGTTTTATCCATGAGTGATTTTCTAACATCAGGCATTGGTTATTTGGAAAATACTAGTTCACTGAGTTAGGCAGATCTTCCAAAAGGTGACAAATTTCATTATAGAATTAAAAAAATTACTTTTATTAATATAATTACCAATCACATCAGACAAATTGTTGACTATTGGGAAGCTGTAAGATTCATGGTGGTAGACACAAGTGTTTCAATTTTGATTTTTGCTCAGAAACTGAAATTTTGTCATTGGCAATAGACACTCAGTTGTTTTCCTTTCAGTGAAAGGCTCACTTTGCTCATTTTCGAGGAAATGTCTGCCAAGTATCCAAGTCTGAATAACCATGGTTTGTCTGGAATTATTTTCTTTCAGGCAAAAATGGTTTTCCAAGAAACAAAGTGGCTAGTTCCGCTCACATCTCAGACAATCTCAGCATGACTTTTTGCAAGACAACCACCATACTTCATTTTGCAACATAAGTGATTAATGTACTTCCCATTTTATCTCACAGAATATTAAAAGGGTTGTGTTTTAGGCTGAGAATTTTTAAAACTTAATAATTTTTACTATTTTATTAAGGGCATTCTTAACTGGCTGTTTCAAAATTTTTTTTTTTACTTTTGACTGTGAGCATGTGGCAGTGAAGAATAGAAAAATAAATCCTAGCACAGTTCAGTGACTCTTCCATGACTTGTCTTAAAGGGCCAGGGCTTTTTCTCACCCTGGCTTTCGCATCATCAGTGCTACTGTTAATAGGGTGCAAAAGGTAAACATTCTTAGTACTATTATGAAGATAGTTTTGACCTTACCGGGTCCTGAATGTCACTCAAGGACCCCTGAGTGGCTACAGACCCTGCTTTGTGAACTGCTGCTCTAGTGAACTGTGAAAGCAGTGCGCAGGAGTAGAACTAGTGCTACTTGCATTCCCCATGCTGCTTTTGGTACCTGTGTGGCCTTGGGGAAGGCACTTTCTCTACTGGGCTTCATTTCCCTGTCTGCAAAATAATTCAACAAATACAATATATTATAGAAACATTTAGCAAATAAATGGATGAGCAAAATCAGTATGGAGTGCTTTATGTTCTAGAAGCAAAATGTACCAAAGTTCTCTGCGGGAATGGAGGGTGGTAGAGTGAATGTGAGATGGTCAGAGAAATCTTGATTCTGAGAAGGTGAAGTTCAAGCTATATCTAAAAGAAAAGGTCGATAGAGCTCTAGATGCTGGGGGAAAGCATCCCAGGCAGAGGCAGTTGTTAGTTTAAGGACTTGAGAAGGGATCTAGCTGGTGAGCAAGGGGGGAGGTTGAGAGATGCCACTGAAAATGTAGCGGACTCTGTTATAGGCCATTTTATGAAGTTGTGGTATCTTTCTTTCCAAAAGCAATTAAAGGTTACAAGAAAAATGCTGAATGATCTAATTTAAGTCCTATATAGACCACGTTGACTCCTGAGTGGTCCGGTAGGGCAAGAGTGGAAGTGGGGAGTACAGTTGACAGATGTGGATGGCTGGGTAAGGTCAGTAGCATATCCCCTCAGCCCTTCCCAACTCTCATTTACTGTGACCTTGACAGGGACCCGTGCCTTGCCTTAGAGACTATTTTGGGTTCTAAAAGGGGTGATGAAAGAAGAGTTGGAAGGGGATAGATAACACTAGCCAACATTCATTAAGCTGTACTGTATTCTGGGAGGTGTTTTAATGACCTGACCTGCAATAAATCATTTAACCCTCACTTATTGCTCTATGAAGTGGGACCCTAATATTCTCCTTTGATGGAAGATAAAATTGAAGCACAGAGGCCACACAGCTCAGAAATAGCAGAGGCAGGATTCAAACCCAGGCCATCTGATTTGATAAGTATCAGCTACTCCTTAAATTTTCTTTTCTTTCTTTCTTTTTTTTGGTATGCTGTCTGGCAGGGCCACATTTCATTAGCGTATCTATTATTACAGCACCATTTGTTGAATTTTTATTTGTTTTTGTTTGCTTATTTGTTTGTTTTGGGGAAAGTGCATAGACCGGGAATCAAACCCGGGTCTTCCACATGGCAGATGAGAATTCTACCACTGAACTATCCTTGCATTCTCTTGAAGTGTTTTCATACAAAAGCGTTTATAAAGCTAAATAAATCCCTGGAGGTACGATACCTATTATTGTGATTATTGATAGAAATGCATTTTAAATTGTACATGTTTGAATAATACAAATTCAGTTGATTTCAATAACATTTTAAAAATTATGGGATGCATTTCCTATTGATTTGGCTAAATTTAGAAAAACAGTAAGAGGAATGATTAAAATGTAAATTGTAGTGAAGGTTTATTGCAAAAGAAATTGAGGGTGGGGTGGGGAGCGTATTGGGGATTGAATCATGCCTCCCACAAAAGACACGTTCAAGTCTTGACTGTGCTTCTGTGGGTGAGAACCCATTTGTAAGTAGGTCTTTTGAGGATGTTATTACTTGAGGTGTGATCTCAAATGTGAATGGGGCCTTCTAAGAGCCTATTTAGATGAGGTCGAATTAAATCAGGATGGGCCTTAATCAATATAACTGGATTCTTATAAGGAAGAGGAATTTGAGCGAGTCACAAGAAGTCAAAGTCTGCAGAAATCAGAAAAGCAGACCCAAGGAGAGAGGGACCACGGTGTGGTGGAGTTGTGCCTGGACACTGTAGACTCTGGGAGAAAGTAAGCCCTGTCAAAACCTTAATGTTGGACTTCCAGTTTCTAAAGTGGTGAGACAACGAATTTCTGTTTTTAAAGCCAACCCATTTTGTGGTATTTACTATAGCAGCCCTGGAAAACTAAGATGGGGGATAAATTTTGTCTGCCTTTTTGTCTTATTTTGAACCCAAAGGGAAAGGTTAAGTATCTGAGAATAGAAGGGACTGGCTCTCTATAGCCACTCTTACTTGAGGGAGCTATTCTGGAGAGCAAAACATAGAGGACTCTAGGAATACTAATAACTGGGAGCCAAACTTTGTAGAGAGCCGCTTTCCGGGTTTGGCCTAGTGGACACGCTGCAGCTTGCTCTAGAGTTCCCCCCGCCTATCGAGTGAGCCAAGATAGCGCTCACATCCTGCTTCCGCAAATGACGCACACGCCCACCAACCCTATCTTCCAATCACCTCTGTATACGTGGCACTAACCTATTGGGTTTGGGCACAGTATATAAGAAGTTACCCGGACGGGGTGGGTGGAGACGACCCACAGGGAGCCGTGCCTGACGGCCGCATAGAGGTTGTTCCCCCGCGGGATATTTCGCCCGCGCGGAACCTGTAACAGAGAATGCAAGCTTAACTCCAGTAAAGGTCTGTGCTTACAACTGCTACGTGTCTTGGATCTGTGTTTCTCACCAGCGCGGATTTGTCTGCGTCTCTCTGTCTCTCCTCATTGTCTCACCCGCCGGCCGGGGGCTTGACGCTGAGCGAGAAGTCGCGGACAAGTGGTGGCCCGTACGGGGAACCCTTCTGCTGCCTTTCCCCGAGCTGGTGAGGACGTGCTTCTTGAGTTCGCAGCGGACTTCCCGCGCTTGATCACCGCGAGAAGGTGAGTACTTCTTATTACGTGAGAGTTAAGGGCTGTGGGCGTTCAAGTAGCCCCAGTGAATCGGGAGAGCTCCCCGATTGATTAAAGTACAGTGCCGACTGCAAGCATGGGGCAGTCAAGAAGTTCACCTTTGTTAGCTCCCTTAAAGACCCTTTTAGCGGACGGCTCCTGTGAAAGTGAGCCGCCCACTTGCAAGCCGCCAGAGTCAGACGTTAGTTCGGACGACTCTGACTCGGAGTCAGATAGTAATGAGACCGAGGGTGCAGACGCGCCTCCGCTGATCGATTGGGGGAGGCCCCCTGTCTCACCCACGCAGCCTTCCGCTCCGCCAGCGCCTGCTGCAGGGGCGCGGTGGCTTCCGGTGAATGGTTTTGGTGATCTCGCCAAAAACCCTCACCACGGGCTCCCTCTGGTGGCCGAATCAGGTAATTACAGTGGCCCTCCTTTGCGAGACCCGGAACCCCTTACAGGCTGGTCGGGGGAGGGGCAGTTACAGCCGTACCCCCCGCCTGCGTACGCGAGCCCTCGAGACCTTACGTCACCAAGTGATGGAGGGAGACATTTCTGGAAATGGAACCCCTTTTCAGCCTTTAGACCTTTCGGTATGATGGGTGGTTGCCAGCCGCTTAAGCCAGAACCAGTCTCAGAGATGTACCCGGTTATTATCAATCCCCAAGGTAATAACCAGTATGAGCCATATGATTACAAAATTTTAAAGGAATTGAGGCAGGCTGTCCATCAGTATGGCCCCAATGCCCCTTATACCCTGAACATGATTGAAAACCTCTCCGCCCTGAATCATACACCCGCAGATATTTTTCAGCTGGCCCGTGCTTGTTTACCACAGGGCCGGTATATAGATTGGAAAGCATGGTTTGAGGAGCTAGCTGAAGAACAAGCCGCGAAAAACGCAGCGGGGAGACATGGCGGATGGAATGTAGATATGCTATTGGGGAAAGGTGCCCACTCCCAGAATCAAACAGGGTTCCCTCAAGAAGTCTACGCCCAGATTTTCCGTTGTTTCGTAGGAGCCTGGAAAAAGCTGACAGGTGAGGGAGAGGCTCAAGCCTCACTCAGCAACATACATCAGGGCCCCACAGAACCCTTCGTGGATTTTGTAGCCAAAATGCAAACTGCGGCTGAGAGAATTTTCTCAGATCCAGGAGTGGCAGAGACTGTAGTTAAACAAATGATATTTGAGCAGTGCAACAAGGAATGTAAAGTTATCCTAGCACAAAACAGAGGGAAAAGCTTGACAGAATGGGTTCGGCTCTGCAAGGATGCTGGTAGCCCGTTAACTAATGCAAGTCTAGCTGCCATGCTAGCCAGCTCCTTACAAGTAGCTGCAAAGAAATCCAAAGACCTAGGAACAAAGCCAAGAGGATGTTATCATTGTGGCCAGTTGGGACACATTAAGAGAAACTGTCCCAATAAAGGCCAACCACCTGCCACTCAACAGTTTGGTAGACCATATGCGACAACCAGGCTATGTGGCCGTTGCCACAAAGGACCCCATCGCGCAGAAGACTGTAGGTCAGCCTTCAATGCGCAGGGTGTGCACCTTTCTGGCCGTCCTGAACAGGACCCAAAAAACTGGCAGAGGGGGTCCACCCTTTCGGTGGACCCCCCTGCATGCCATCCGGCGACACAACACCCGTCCAAATTCGCGCATCCCCTGGATCAGCAAGACTGGACCTCTGTGCCACCTCCAGGCTTGTACTGACCCCCTCCATGGGTGTCCAGTTGATAGGGACCTCCTTTAAAAGGCCCTTACCAACGAAAACTGTTGGGCTTATAATAGGGAGGGCATCCACAGCCCTGAAAGGACTAACAGTCATACCAGGCGTTGTAGATTCAGATTTCACAAGTTACGCCCAAGTTATGGTACAATCTCAGCAAAGTACTCTGGTCATTGCAAAAGGTGATAAGCTGGCACAGCTCTTGCTCTTACCCAGCTTACATACATTCTTTCCGAGTAGACCCAGACAGAAAAGAGATAAAGGATTTAGGTCTTCTGGAGAAATTTTTGAGGGCCTCCATATGTCTCTGGAGTCTCGACCCATGCTGACTATTAAGGTACAAGGCAGATCCTTCCTGGGCCTGCTAGATACCGGGGCCGATCAATCAATTATAAAACAACAAGACTGGCCCTCCACCTGGCCAACGTGCAAGGCGGAAGACACCATTAGAGGAATAGGCCAGGTCTCAGCACCCATGCTGAGTGCCACTGCCCTCCACTGGGCAGATAAAGAAAGACATCAAGGCAGTTTTCAACCTTATGTACTACCCTTGCCTGTGTCCTTATGGGGAAGAGACATTCTAGCCCAGATGAATGTTACATTGACCAGTAACTGCTCTCCGGCCTCTAAGCATCTCTTAAAAGGAATGGGATATGTCCCTGGCAAAGGCTTAGGAGCCTCATTGCAGGGACACACCATGCCCGTACAGACTGCTTCCAATTTTAATAGACTAGGCCTAGGTTTTTCCTAGGGGCCACTGAGGGGAAACTCCCACCCACACCTATAAAACTAAAGTGGAAGACCAGTACCCCAGTGTGGGTGCCTCAGTGGCCCTTACCAAAAGAAAAGCTGTCAGCATTGCATACTCTAGTGTCTATACAGCTAAAAAAGGGCCACATCATTCCCTCTACATCACCTTGGAACACCCCTATTTTTGTCATAAAGAAAAAATCAGGCAGATGGAGATTGTTACATGATTTAAGAGCCATTAATAATTGCATGGAGTCTATAGTAAAATTAAATACCTGCATGTGTCAGTAGACACATGGTCTCAGATATTATTTGCCTCTGCTAAGACAGGAGAAAAAGTCCACCAAGTCATTGCACACTGCCTTGCCGCTTGGGCAGCGTGGGGTAAGCCAAAAATATTAAAAACAGATAACGGACCTGCTTACACCAGCAAAGCCTTCCAAAGATTTTGTGCAAATATGGAAGTGCAATTAAAACATGGTATCCCTTACAACCCTCAAAAGCAAGAAATCATTGAAAGAGCACACAGGTCTCTTAAAGACTTACTCAAAAAACAGAAAGGGGGAATAGGCCACGGCCTGTCCCCGAAGGCTCAACTGTCTGTAGCCTTATTTACATATAATTTTTTAAATGAAAATGCACAAGGAATGACACCTGCCCTACAGCACACCACTCCGAGTCCTCCACATAGAGGTCTAGTCCGTTGGAAGGATGTCCTGTCAGGACAATGGCAAGGCCCTGACCCAGTGCTCAGCTGGGCCAGAGGCTCTGTTTGTGTTTTTCCCCAGGAGCCAGGACGTCAACCAGTGTGGGTTCCGGAAAGACTGGTGAGAACCGTGACATCGCCCGAGGAGGCCAAGGAGCTGTTGCCCAAAAAACCAACAAGCCTTCAACCTGAACCATCAGATCAGGTCTCCAACTCTGCTGATGACGGCGGCGACTGACGAAATGGCAACGAAAACGCCGGTCACCCTTCGATTGTTTAGAAAAGGGACCAGTTTTAATAACCCCCGTTGTCTTCGACCTTTCCAAACTGGGCGAGACTGTACAAAGTCTGTGGAACCGAGTCACCTCATAGTTCTCTTGGCCCAATTTGACTACTTGGATTCTCGTGGCAGTGGGACTATTAGTGGGCTTAGTCACTGTTAAATGTTTGTTAGAACGCTTGTTCCAGACACAGCAGCAATTACGTGTCACTACTATGTTGGCTATGTCACTTGCCCCTGATGCCCCTGGCGACACCCGCACCGTAGCCCTGTCCTCCCCCCCACTGCGTGGCCCGTCACGGCCACTCAAGGCGGGACGCTCGAAAGTAAAGTCTGCTGCAAAGCCCATGGCCGTGTCCCGGGTGTAAAAGGCGGCACCAGAAGTCATAATTTTTGTCTAAAGGATGATCTCTAAGGCAGAGTCACGGTCCTGGCCAGACTAGACTCCGGCCATTGCACAGAGACATCTAGTGACACTCTCGACTCTGGTTGCCGCTCTCCTGAGCCCCGCTTAGCCCAGTTGCGAGGCGAAGCACTGCAGGGAGAGTCACGTGGTTTCCAGTTCACGGACTCTCCGGTCTCTATATGAGGTGAGCATTCTGGTCGGTGCCAGAGGCTCCGTCGTGTGATGACGCGAGCCTAGTCCAGACTCCCCAAAGCACCAAACTATGTTGTGAGCCACTCAGGCCCACGGGAGCACCATCATCAATAGAGACACTGGGTACAAGAATACGGTCTACGGACCATGCCTCTTATAAAAACAAAAAGGGGGAGATGTAGAGAGCCGCTTTCCGGGTTTGGCCTAGTGGACACGCTGCAGCCTGCTCTAGAGTTCCCCCCGCCCATCGAGTGAGCCAAGATAGCGCTCACATCCTGCTTCCGCAAATGACGCACACGCCCACCAACCCTATCTTCCAATCACCTCTGTATACGTGGCACTAACCTATTGGGTTTGGGCACAGTATATAAGAAGTTACCCGGACGGGGTGGGTGGAGACGACCCACAGGGAGCCGTGCCTGACGGCCGCATAGAGGTTGTTCCCCCGCGGGATATTTCGCCCGCGCGGAACCTGTAACAGAGAATGCAAGCTTAACTCCAGTAAAGGTCTGTGCTTACAACTGCTACGTGTCTTGGATCTGTGTTTCTCACCAGCGCGGATTTGTCTGCGTCTCTCTGTCTCTCCTCATTGTCTCACCCGCCGGCCGGGGGCTTGACGCTGAGCGAGAAGTCGCGGACAAAACTTCAGTCTTTTTTGATCAGTTTGCTCATGCTGCAGCTTCTCTGGAAGGTATTTAGATCTCATTCCTTCCTGAAATCCTTTCCCTACATCTTCCCTCCTCCCTCACAGCTCAAACCAATCTTGGCCAAAGGAGAATTGGTGAGCTAGGTCTGGCTGTATTTCCTCTGAAAAGCAGCACTGTTAAGAGTTGATATTTAAACACTCTACTTGAATGTTTCTTAACTGAGCACCAGGAAAGATCTGTGAAGGTCACATTGTACTTACTGATGGTTCCCCACCCATCCTGTTCTTAAATTAAGGTAATTTATTGGAGAAAAAAATAGGGTTGGTCTTGACTCTCCCTTTCCAGAAAGTGATTTTTTTTCTTTTCTTTTTCTTGAGCAAGCATATCTTCAATTTCCATTTCCTCAGGATGGGCTTAGAATCAGTTTTCTTCCTAGAGAATCCAAGGTAGACCATGAACTGAACATGAAGTCTCAGAGAATAAATGACTTTCAGAATTTCAGAGGTGATGGACAATAAAATGGACACATTAGTTTTGAAATGAAGGTTAAATCGGAGTCAGTGTGATATCTGGAGGTTTTTGAACTGTAGATTTGGCTCTTTTTTTTTTACAAGTTGTCATGGTCAGTTTCATGTATCAACTTGGCCAGGTGGCGGTACCTGTTTGTCTGGTTGAAAAATGCTGGCTTGTCTTTTACTACGAGGACATTTCATAGAATTAAATCATGGTCACGTCAACTGCATCCACAGCTGATTCCATTTGTAATCAGCCACGGGGCGTGTCTTCTGCAATGAGTGATGCTTAATCTATTCACTGGAAGCCTTTTAAGGAGGATTCAGAAGAGATAGTCTCTCTTCCTGCTTCAGCCAGCGAGCCTCTCCTGTGGAGTTCATCCAGACCCTCCATCGGAATCATCAGCTTCACAGCCTGCCCTACGGAGTTTGGACTCTGCTTTCCCACAGTTACGTGAGATGCTTTTATAAATTTTATATTTACGAATACTTCCTTTTGATTCTGTTTCTCTAGAGAACCCTGACTAAGACACAAGTCATCTTACATTTTCTGTTAACAGATCCAATCATCTGGACTCTGCTCAAATCTATAATCTGTTTCAGATTCTTGTCTCTTTTTTTTAAGAGCGTGTTGGTTCAGATAAAACTTAAATCTATATATTTTAGTCTTCTTCTGCTTGGAACACCATCTCAGCAGTCAAGGAAAGGGAAGGGGTTAGACATTAATTCAACAAACATTTACAGAGCACCTACTATGTACCAGCATCACGTGGGGGCCCTAGACATGTATGGTAGATGAGGTAGAACGCTCCCTT
Source organism: Tamandua tetradactyla (assembly GCF_023851605.1). Classification (NCBI taxonomy): domain Eukaryota; kingdom Metazoa; phylum Chordata; class Mammalia; order Pilosa; family Myrmecophagidae; genus Tamandua; species Tamandua tetradactyla. The sequence continues at coordinate 4,910,392 of NC_135334.1, read as the reverse complement.
GAACCAAGAAGCTAGCACCCAGCTACTCCGTGAGCAATGTGTTATATAGAGAATTGACTCCTGCTGATACAGAAAAGCAGGGAAGCCCATGCTATTGAGACAGATATGGGGGTACATGGGTAGTTTAGGGGAAGAATTCTCACCAGCCATGTTGGTGACCTGGGTTTCATCCCTGGCCCATGAAATCCCTGCCCCTAAAAAAAATTCAACAAATAGTGCTGCAATAACAGGATAGTCACATGGGAAAGGAATGGAATGTGACCTCCACTTAGCATACAAAAAAACAAAACAAATATGAAAAGTTCTTCACGATGAAAGAGCTAAAGTATCATTATTATTTTAATATTATTATTACTGCAGTTGCTAGTGGGTGATGGTGGTAATAAGCATCGTTACATATAAAGTTGGTTTCAAAATAATCGGTTATTTATGCTGAAAGAAAACTAGTATGAGCTTCTCATAATAATGTAGTCTTTATTAATATAATAATATTAATTCTCATAATAATGTAGTCTCTAATAATGTAAATTTTTAGCTATCCGCTCTTTCTTCTTCCTCCTTCACCAGAACACTCAACTTCCATGTACTAATGACCCTTCATGCCAACATTTAGACAACATTTCCATAAGCTCTGCCCTTGGAGGAGGATGGGCACATTTTGAAACAAAGAAATCAATTGTCTTATTAAAATACACTTAAAATGTGCTTCAGATACAATAGCGTTGGCAGCGAAAACTTTTGATTGGCAAGTGTTGGGATTTTTGAGAGAAGAAAAGGATCTGGACATAAAACATATTCCACGACAATAGTTGGACAGACAATATTTGATGGTGTAAGAATTTTCCACCGTGTGACAGGAAAAGGTGATAAAAAAAAAAACTTTCAGGTTGCAACAGTTTGCAGAGAGAGGTGGAAATGGTTATCAAGAAAATGTGAAAGTTACATATCCCAGAAAATAAGACACGGCACCTCCACACCATCTTAGAGTTAACAAGCATGATGGGAGATTGTGGATGGTGGGTAAATACTCCAGAGAGGTTAAGCAGGAGAACAAAGGAGCCGTACCTTCCTTCCCAGGGTCCAGACTCACTGTATGCAGTACAGAGCCCCAGCTGAGGATAGGAGGGTGAATGAGGTGCCTGGACAGACGGGCCTGAGGGCAGTACCCTAGAATGCTGCACCCCAGTGTGGGGCTGGGGGATCAACTGTGAGGCCCTGAGTCCCCAAGTGGGCTGGGCTGGGAGCAAAGGGATAGCGAGTGCTTGCCCTTAGCTCTCACAGAATGCGCTGGAACTGTGCATATCAGCGAAAGACACCACAGTGAAATGACAAGGGCCAGAGGAACCAAATTGTATCTTGAAGTTAACTGACAAGGACAGAGGATGGGAACGGGCCAGGTCATAACTCCCCAATGATTATGGATGATCTAAAGCATGCCGAACACCTTCCTTTAGGACCTTAGATCCATTGGAGGGAGATGAAAATGTGAAACTTGAGTTTTAAACTAGAAGGAAAGGACCAACTTGAGTGGTCCATACAGGTTACGCTTCCCATTGCAGAGTAGAAATGGGGACTAAGGTAAGTGCAGTAATAGAGAAGTACAGACATTGCATCCTGACACATGTGAATTTAAGACATGAGATTTATGCTTGTTACGGCCAGTGTAAAGTCTCCATCTCTTCATGCCTACCACTGCACTATGGTTGCATCTGAGGATATGAATAGGTGAGAGCTATAAGGTGATACATTGGCAATCAGTGCTAAAATCACTTGATTTATAGGATTTATAGGTGACCTGCAGTAGGAAATTGACAAAAGGACTGAACAATAGGCAGGATTTCCAAATAGTTAGCATAGGAAAAGACTATACACATATATATGCCTACATACATACCTACAAATATACATAGATATAATTGCACATATATACATGCATACACTCATATATGCATACATATGTATATATATATACACACACACACACACACTGCACACGTGTTCAGTCACTGATGTGATTTCTCTTAATGGTGGGGAAACAAGTCACATCAGTGACCAAGCTAAACATATGCATCTTGCAGGTGAGTTGAATTTTTATTTTTATTTGGGCATAGACAAAATTTCTTTGTCTTATCCCTGCCAATTGACGCCTAGTGTATGCATGCCACTCATGTGCCTGGATCGATATAAATATGGATACCCCCGAATGTACGAGGCAGGGATGTGGGACAATTTGACAGCCCCTTGCTGAGATCCCGTGGCTCCCACCCCATGGAAGGGTCTGAATAGCTGAGTGCAACCCTGATGGACTACAAGGAAGAAAACAGCAGCCCGGCAAATGCAGATGCTTCAGAGATGCTCGCTTGACAGATTGAAGCAGGTTTGTCATATGGGTTGTCACTTATCAGAGTTTTAAATAGGAGCGGTCTATAGGATGTTACACAACCTGCTGGCTCACAATAGCTCCAGTGGAATGGAACAGGGAGGCTGCACAGATGAGAACGGCTGTGAGATGGAGGACAGGGCCCTGCTTTCTTCCCCTTAATGGATTCCAGGCCTCCCGCATTGCCATGCTTGAACACACAACAAGAGATGGAGACGCCTGCTCTTTAAGGACTGTGTCAATCAAGTAGGGAAAATTAATCAAGGCAAAGCCGGAAGCCAAGCTGGAGAGAAAGAAGCAGTTTCTCCGTGGGAGCTGGACACTTGAGACAGTGCTCCCGGGAAACGGCAGTGAGCTCACTTCCAACTCTATTGCTGATCTACCTGATTTATAACCTCTCTGTTCTGCACACAAACAGACAGTATTCTCCAATGGATTCTTGGCGTTTGAGCTCAGTTCTCCCTTTTTGGGAAGGCTCCTATGTTCATTTTCACGAAGCTAATTTGAGATAATATGTTTGCATGCATGTAATAGCATGCGCTTTATAAATGTTTTATAGGTATACTATTGCTGTTTTGAATTCATACACCTGTCCAAGCAAGACACAGTCCTTTACAAATACTTCTAGGGGACAGGTTAAGTCAGTTTTGCTCAGGTAGAAGCCAGTCAGAGAACAATTAATAGATACTTAACCTACCCTTACAGAGTGCGGGTAGTTCTGAGAATTTACCTATGAAGTAGGTTTGGCAATGAGTTTTATTTTAGAGTACCTAAGGGAGTTGACTATTTTAAAGGATCCTGATGTGGAAGTGAAAAATTCTTTTGAGATGATATGAATCACTCCCTACTCCCTAATTTATCTGTGTTGTAAGTTTGGAATTTTGCATATTCAGTTTTTCTTACCTTATGTGTCTTACCCACATACTGCCAAGTCGACAGAGGGCGTGAAGCAGAAAGTTAGACTTTGGAAATTAGTTTTCCCATCTCCGTTCTTATTGGTTTAAGTAAAAAAGAAGAGCCTGGCTAAGAAATTGGTGTGGTACTGATGTTTGTGGCCTCTTCACATATCAGCAGTGGTCACCCTGAGATGTTTCGGGTTGACAGCATTGTCAAATGTGGAGGGTTTAAAACCATACGAATTTAATTGAGAGTTGCAGCATGGTGGCAGTGTGCCAATAAAGGAGCAGGAATGGCTGGCAATGCCCAATAGTGGTAAACTCTTTGCAACAATGGCTGTACAATTTCCCCCTTCCACGCTGATTCTGAGCCTGGCCACAAAATGCTTATTAGCCAGCCAATAGGACAGTAGCAAATGTGACATAAACAGAGACTTGACAATTGCTTGGGTTTTGCAGCTTGTCCTATTTTGCTGTTCTTGGGAATCTTATGGTGACAACTATGAGAAGCAGCCCAGGCTAGCCTCCTGGAAAATGAGGCATGCAAAACATCATCTTCACTGCCCCAGTGGACATCACCAACAACCAAATAAGAAAGACTTACTTGGATCTTTTAGCTCAGGCTGAGCCACCCAAGAATTGCCCAGGCAGCCCATCTGAGCTCATGAAATGTAATAAATGGTTCTTGTTTGAAGTCACCATTTTGGGGGTGATTTGTTATTCAGCAAAAGCTAGCTGATACACAAATTAAGAACAACAAGTTAGAAGTGTGTTTATATATAAAGGAGAAGGGACATTGGATGATTTGGTCAAGATTAATCCTTAATTAGACACCAAAGTCATGTCATCAACCAGTGGAGGGTTTGGAAACTAATTAACTAAGAAAACTTCAGAGAGGGCAAATGCTGAATTATGAAGAGTTTTATTAGTTAACCTAGCAACATATATAAAAAAATAAAATATTTGAATCAGAGGTGCAATGCTATCTCACAAAGGAATTAACACATTTTTGTAGGTATGGCGAGCTATTGTGTAGAAAACACAATTGCTTTATAGAGCCTTGGCTTTTCCCTCTTTACTCTCTAGTATATCGTGCCACATCCTTTCCTTTCTGGTTCAACATGGTCTGTAAATTAGGACTGTCTGGAATTTTGCATATTCAGTTTTTCTTACCTTACGTGTCTAACCCACATACTGCTAAGTCAACAGAAGGCATGAAGCAGAAGCAAAGTCTCAGAGTTGGTTTTCCTTTGGACTTCATGTTTATCCCTGTAGGCTGGTTACCATCATATGGGATACTAACATCTCTAGAGGATGTTGGCTGTCAGAACTCCCCAATAATGGTCTGTCTTTATTTATCTCTGATTTATATTATTGCAAGCATTTTCCTTTGAAAGTTACTGTCACATCATTGTTATTCTTTCATCTTTCAGCTATTCCCGTATTTGTATACTTGAACGTCTGCACCTTGCCTGGCACTGTGGTTATGAGATGTTTATTTTGGTCTCATTAGGCAAATGATTCTACTTTCACCTTCTGTATTTTATAGGTGATTCATAGCATTGATGCATATTGCCTCAGTTTCCCTGAGCTTCACTAACAACTGAGCTATATTCACCTGCATGAATTTGTAGGTGTCCTTTGCAGCCACTTCTCAATGTTGCCATCTCCCTCTAGTTTGCTTGTCCTCTGAACTTCAGTTTTAGGTTTCCTGGAACTTCAAAGGATTCTGCCTCCCAGGCTATGTGGCCATCCACCTCTCTGGCAATATCTTTCTGGCTTGCATCAATTGACCCCTTCATAAACAGCATCAGGTGCACACTGCCTGCCACCGCCCCTGCTGTTTCTTATGCCTCTCAGAATCAATGCTTCCTCCAATCATCGCTGCCTGCCGGTCAAATAATTTTGTATTCTCTTCTCAGCACATTGGGCTGGCAGTGTAACTTGACCCTATTTTTTTAAATGGAAAGACCAGTGATATTCCTAATACTCCTTTTTTTGGAAGCTGTTTATTCCAGGAGAAAACAGCAGATACTTTCACATTTATATTCTTTTACTCTTTTAAATATGTCTCCCTTCCTTTACTGATGAAGAAAAAGACATACATGATCCAAGTTGTACATTCGAATCATTATTATGCTAGCAGCAAATGTCAACTGACATTCTAATATTCTTTCATCCTTTTAAAACTAAGATATGGGAATTTTACTGAAATTTGACTTGTGAATACGTTAATTTGGAAATGAGTATTTTTCTCATGAGCTATTGATGGAATTGTATAGAAAACACAATTGCTTTGAGATAAAGGTCTGGAAAGGAAGGGACATAGGGCAGTGGGGGTGGAAAAGAGTGCTGCTGAGGGAGGAATTTATTTTGACCTCTTATTCTGGGTTTGTTCTCTGGAAAATGAATTTAATTCAGGGTAATTCTGGGGTGAAAACTTAATAATGCCACTCAGTTGGTCCTCAAATGATTTAAAAATAGAAAAAAACAATTTAACGCATGCACCAGAGGTGGGCCTGTGCTCTAGGCAGGGTAAGTTGTGCATCTCAGATGCCAAGGGAGCTGATAGGTTATTTGGGGCTGAGCTGGGAGAGAAATAGAAAGGAAATTCTGAGCAGCTGTTCAAGGTAGATATAGAAGGGAAACTCTGCCAAGCTGACTTGAATCACAGGAGGCTGGATCGCTATGATTTCCTCATTTGTATGCAATTTTACTTCAAAATTTCCTGCCATTAGTATGATCTTTTTTTCCCTTTATTTACAGACCATGTTGAACCAGAAAGGAAAGGATGTGGCACAATACACTAGAGAGTAAAGAGGGAAAAGCCAAGGCTCTATCATGAGGAAGGAGGACGTGCTACCGGAGTTGCACCAGAATGTCTGCTGAGCATCTTCTTGCTCACATTTGCCAAAAGGTGCATATCACTTCAGGGACTGTAGCGAGAAGGGCATTAAGGGGAAAAGGGTGGATTGGAGCTATGTACCCAGGAGAAAACACACTCTTAAACTTAATCCGTTCCTATGGGTGTGAGCCCATCATGAGTAGGACCTTTGGATAAGGCTCCTTCAGTTAAGGTATCGCCCTCCTTTATCAGGATGAGTCTTAACCCTATTATTGGAGTTCATTATAAGCAGAATGAAATTCAGAGAGAGAGAGAGAGAAAAAAAGCCCCAGAGGAAGAGCCAGAGCTGGATGTCAATGGAACTTGGAAGAGTAGGGAGAGACCAGGAGAGGCTGCCGTGTGTATCGCCACCTAACAGAAAAGTCAAGATAAGGAATTTCTGGCATCCAGCCCCAAAATGTCACAATCTTATGGGAGAAGGCTTTGCCTTGATGATGCCTTGATTTTGGACTTCTCCTAGCCTCAAAACCCTGAGCCAATAAATTCTCATTGTTTAAGCCAACCTATTGCATGGCATTTGCTTTGGCAGCCAGGAAACTAAAAAAGGGAAAGAGAAATGTACTCCTTCTGGACACTGGGGAATTTGTAATCTCAAGGGGTAGATTAAGTGGAGCAAAGCATTAATAGAAACTGCCCTCTCTATGCTAGACTTCTGTTCTTGATTTTCTGCTCACACCTGCCCATCACTCGGAGTAGCTGAGCCATATTTTGGCTCAATATGGAAAGACTGAAAAATCCCACTGCTGGTAGATTCCATATTGAGAGCTGTATTTGCAGCCCCTGGATCATGCTAATCTCTCCCAGCATGTCTGAATGGCTGAGAAAGGACCGTGGGGGCTGTGACTGTGTAATCAAGAGGGAAAACCAGGTGGGAAGCAGACAGCTTTGCCACAGAGCCTCTGGGGTGCTCCAGGAGCTGTGGGTGGACGGAGCCTCTGAGCAGGGAGGCAGACAGAGCCCCCAGATTCAGGGCGGGTGATCAGTGCAGTCCCGAATGGCCTCAGGCAAGCCTTGCTTGCTAACATAGCCATCGTATCTCCTCTGCCCCAGCACAGGGATTGTCTGCCCTGTTTGGCAAATCCACCAAGGGCCATTGCTTTTCTACAGTCTGATGTGTAAGTGTGTATGAAGAGAAAAGATTTCTGACAGTGGAATGGGAAAAAGAAAAAAAATCCCGTCTTCCTAGAGCTCTTCTGTAAGGGGGGAACACCTTGGTCTCCTTCTCTATCTTAATCTAGAATTTTCCAGCAGACAACAACTCTGTTACTTCAGGCTTGTTTGTTCCCCATGTCACAGAATTACTATGTCTAGATTTAAAGGAACTTCAGAGATCATCTAAACCAGCACTTGTTTTCCACTATGTGCTCCTTATAACAATGGTGTCTTCCAACATGTTGATTAGGTTGTGTCAAGAAAAAAATAGGGGTGGGGATTAATGTCTCAGCAAATTTCGAAAAGTCTACAAAAAGGGAGTTAAATTGGCTGCTGTTTACTGCAAGATTGTTCAGAGCTCTTAATATGCCTGTGCTCAGTGTAGGTTTCTGAAAAATGTTTGACCAAAACCTACAGCAAGAAAGATGCACATGCACAGACACACACAACTAAACCAAGAGTTTCAGAAATGATACTTTTATTTTATTTGCTACATGCAGTGGCTCCTGATATCTCTTAATTTATTTATTTTATTTTTTAAATGCTCAATGAATTCCAATTAATTTGATATTTCTTAACATTTTTTTGACCATGGCATCATTTTGGAGGTGAAAGCCTCTTGCAAGACTGGGGTTCTGTGGAACATCTTTTTGGAAATGCTGAGCTAGTTCAATTCCTTCTCTTTTAGTGAGGATGTAAGGATCAGAAAGAGAAAATGGCCTATCAAAGTCAAACAACTAGTTAATGGTGGAACTACAATGCAGACCCAGGTAATCTGACTCCTGGACTGGTTTTCTTTCTTCTATGCCATAGTAGCATCGCACTTAGTGTATTGAAAGATAAATGGTTTGATTCAGGTTACCCTGAGCCCCAGAGGAGATGATGTTTATGGCTGTTACTGTAAGAGACCAGTCAATTAACAATCAATTGATAGCTGCCAGATAGAAAGTAACTGAAGAAATAGCACAACGATGACGAAGACTCCATCTCTTCCCTTTATACATGTTCTTTCCTAGAATGGTAGACAGACACATATAGATACCTGTGACACATACAGATCATGATAGATACTTTAATAATGCCATGATCAGAGAACAAGGGGAAATAAAGGAAAAAGAGTCTAGCATGGACTGGAGATCTGTGAAGACTTTTGGAGAACATAGAATTTTAATAAAGCCATGAAGATTGACAAGGACTTTCATAGATGTCAAAGGGAATGGACAAGTGCAGAGGTGATTTGGGGCATTTCAGAAAAGACAGCATGAGCAGAGGTAAGGTGGTACTCAAGTGCAGGGCATTTGTAGAAGGCCACAATTAGAGAAAATGCCATGATGGGGTGTAAAGCTAGAAAGGAGGACTGGGGTTTTTTATGTCAGACCTAGAATGTCAGGGTGAACCATTGTTTTTATTTTATAGGCAATGTAGGACAGCAATGGGCAATGGGAAAGTTACTGTAATAGTTTAAGCAAGCTATAATAAGGACCTAAAACAACTCAAATGTGGCAGTGTTAAGAAGGAGGGTATTGGGTGCAAAGAGATAAATTTGGTAGAATCATTGGTATCTGACAAGTGAGCTAAGAAAGAGGAAGAGGAATGAAGATTAAGAAGATTCAGTACTTGGAAGTTTCAGTACTTGGATGAGTAGGAAGAAGATGATAATATTAATCAGTATATGGAATCTTAGAAATGCAGACATTTGGGGGGAAGATGATGAATAATATTCTCAGAGGGCATGGGGAGAATGAACTTCAAGCCAAGAGATCCTATTAGTTTCAAAAATGGAAGAAAAAAACCCAAAAATTACCAGGATCCTTTCTGGGTTGAAGATTGCCATCTGCTTAACCCTGTCACTAAGGTCTTCCACCAGGAATTCAGAGTAAGTGAGCAATTAATGCTTTCTGTGAATACATTTGAATAGTTGCAAGAGAATAATCTTCTAACTTATTTTTCATGAGCTCTTTTACTCTGAGGAGTAAGAATTCTATTTCACAATAGAATTCTTCTATTGATTTGTCATAGACAAATGAGACTTCATCTAGATTAGAAGACATTGTGGCATCTCTACAGTATATTACAGTAGTAGAAAATGCGTTGGATGTTGGGGGTAAATAGGCTGATGACAATAATAGTAATAAGAAGATGTGAACAGCAATGGAAGTTGGTAAAGAAATCAGTCAGGCTATGGTGGAAAGCTTTTGATACCTAATAAGGTAAGTGTCCAAGACAGAGAGAAGGTGAGATGATGAGGGAGTCTTAATGTTAAGCAGAAAAATATGAACACGATAAGGTTGACAATAGAAAACCATCCCATTTTGGGTGGAAATTTCATGTGAAAATAAGTCTTTAAAGAGTTTGTATAGCACAAAAATGCCTAGTGAACTAAAATGAGGGAGATACGGAAGTCAGAGAGGTCTTTGAGATTATTCATATATATTAAAGAAGGAGATGAAACAACACTTACCTAACATGAGGAAACTAAAATTGTTCTTATCAAAATTATCAATAACTTCCATTTAAAAACATGCAATACTCATCTTACTGCCTTCAGTTTATTCAAGACTTTAACAATTTGGACAATGTCAATCACTCCTTTTTTTTATTCCTTTTTAGCATATATATATGCACACACACACATACACACATCAAAAGGGTGTTCTCAATTAATTTTCACATGAAGCCCAAGAAATCACCACCTAGATCATGAGTAAGGATATTTTTAACAACACAGGCCCCATTTGTGTATCTCTATCCTTGTACCCAGTCTCCTTAAGTAACTGTTTTCCTGGCAATTTTTACCATCAATGTGTTTTGCTTGTGTGGGTACTTCACATAGTTAGAATTGTTTCTCTAACCCTTTGAGACAGCCAAATGCTTTGCTAACCTTTGTTCTAGGTTCCTTACTCTTTTATCAAGCTTAGCTTAGTAACCGACAAAATATCTTAGGAGAAAACATGCAAACTATGAGGCCTGGTTCTCTGATTCTCCCTTCCCTCCAGGACCTTGGCTCAAGTTTCAGGTGTGTAAGCATTTCCAAATTCCGTTTTTGTCTCCACAGTCCTCTGAGATTGGCCAGCACTCTACTGGCTTCTTTGCCTCTTAGCTTTGGTCACCTACCTAAGTCCTCAGCTTTTCTGCTGTGATTGCCTAAGAATGGACAGATTCCCCAAAGGGAAAACTGGATCACCCAATATTGTGCTCAACACAGTGAGTCTGTACTTGTTGTCATCTTGAGGTCTCAGGTCTGGGCTTCATGAAAGCTCCCCAGTGCCTTCAAACATTTTTTAAACCTCTTGTATTTGACATTTAAAAATTTTCTTTCTTTCTTTAAAAATTGTGTAGGGACAATAATCTTAAAGATTTCTTCCCTCACCACATTTCTTTCATTTTCACTCTTCTCTGCTTAATGTTCTTTCTCCTCCTGATTTTAAAACATTGGAATGACCTAGTGTGTGTTTCTAGAACCTTAAAAATATTTTTCATGGGGAGCTCATGCCATTTTAATGATAGTCTATCTCCCAGTAACTCCAAAAAATGCCCCAAATTTCTATTATAGCTCTGCTTTTTGCACTGAACATCAGGTTCAAATCCCATCTGCCTGTATGAGGGCTCTACTTGGATGTCTAATAGCCATCCCACACTTAATATGGCAAAACAAATATTTCCAGCCCCTAAATTCTTCCTCTACCTGACTCCCATCTTAATATGGTATCACCCCATTGTCTAATGCAAAAACCTACAAACCACTCAAATTCTTGTCTTTTCCTCAACCTTTCCCCCTATATCTAATCAGCAAGTTCTATGCTTCTGGCCACCACTACATGTCTTAAACAAACCTTTGTTTTCCAGTTTCCACAGCCATTATTATTTGCCATGAGGATTATTACAGTGACCTTCCAACCTGCCTTTTTGCTTTCTACTCCCTTTTACTCCAAAATAGTCTTACAAGATAAATAAATCAAAGCCATTTACTTCTTTGCTTAAAATAGTTTAATTGGGCTTATTACCATACCTAGACCAAAATTGTACCTTCTTGCCATGGCCTACATCTAGGAAGGAGCTATACCTAGTTCCTGCCCACCTTTTGCTGTCATCTCACGCCACATTCTCCCTTGTTCACTAGCTCTAAGTACATTGGTTTCTGCCCACTAAGCTTCCTCCTTGCCTTAAGGCTTTACATTTTCTCTTGCCTCTAGTCCATGATCTTAAAATGCATACATCCTTCTCAAAATTCAAATTTCAATTCAAATTTCATCTCCCCAGGAGTTCTTCCATAATTATTACATATCAAGTAGCAACTTTTCTCCTAACTCTAAGCAATAGTACCTTGCCATAGCACTTATCAAAATTTGAAACTGCCTCATTTATTTGTTTATTGAATGTGTCCTCCCCATCTCCCCATCTTTGCCCTCCCCTCGGCTTAGTGCAGTATCTAATCTATGAGAACAGAGGAGAAGGAGGGATCATGAATGGCAGAATGTTTCTATACTGTGAGTAGTAGTGTTACTGTTAGAGCCAGACCCTGGGTGCAGACCCTGCTTTTGGATGGGGGCAGGTAGAGGAATGAGTTTGTGCAGATTACTATGGTTTCCATTTTCAGTTGGTTAGTATCATGTGACAGCATAATTCAGGTGCAGACTTATGTAGAAAGCTAAAAATATGGGATATAGGTGAGAGGTCTGTACCGGAGGCAGAAAATGCTTCAAGCTGCTTTTCAGGAGGTACAGGCTTATAGGAAGTGTAAACTTCCTGAAATTATATGGATTTGATAGCTCTTTAGAGTAGCACCTTGGATATAGCAAGAGAAATTTAGACATAATGAGAACCAGAACTAAATGTAAAGGAAATATAGAAATATCTTAAATTCCTTCTAGGTTCAAAGATACTTTGAATAAACAAGCAGAAATTCTTTGTTCATTCTCTGTGAGGACACTCTTCTCACTTGCTTGGTAAATCCCTCATAATCTGACCACTAAAGAAGGTAATAGGGAAGGCATTATTTTATAAAAGAAAGCACCTTTGCTGGTTTTTCAATCCCTCTTAAGCTACTGGATATTTTTAAGATCTTTCATTGGTCAATCCACATTGCTAGTCATTGAAAGTTAATTGTTCTTGCATTTGTTCTATATAATTCAATACCAAAGCAGGCAGTTCAGCTGCAAAACTCACTTACGTGGCCTGATTCTGTTCAGAAAATTACTGATCTAGACACATCCATTTAGAAGTGCATGATTTTCTACTGTGGGTCTGGCTCTTCCCCGGGAGAAATGTGCTGGACAGTCTCAATGGTGGCTCGAGCTGCATTTCTGTCCTGGGCTGTGATGGAAGAGAACACCAGGTACACATGGCTCTGGGGGAATCTCCACCATGAATTGTGGCACTGTGCTCTAGGAGCCCTTTAGAATCTTAGAGTCTGTAATAGATATTTCGAATATCTCGAAGATATTGAACAAACATCAAGGAAAGATGTTTTACATCCTCAAGCTAATGCAGAGGGTCATTAACATTCTTATTAGAGGCAATCCAGATGATTTAGTCAAGACCTTTGACAAGGGTATATACCTGTCTGTGACTAACAGGCGGCTGTTTATTACTTGTGCTATTAATTAGAGTAAGGATGAAGATGGGAGGGAGGGTCTACCATTAAGAGTTTCTAAGTGGCAAGAGCATTAGCTGAGAGCTTGCAGGGACCTCATCACACCCAGGACATTCAACTGCCGAGCTCTGGCTGCAATCACAGGTAGAACCAGAGAAGAGACATGCTTCTGTCCCCTTATTACTAGACCCCCAAACTCAAATTGCATCCTTCCCCAGAATTCTACTGAAAGTGAATTCTACTGAAAGTGAATTCTAAGTGACAATAATTTGCATCATTTCTGCTATTATGACATATCTTCACCACTGTTTTAGGTGTTTGGAGCTCATATAATCTTTAGCTTTCTCTATCTTACTATCACCATTGCTGAGTTTTTTGTTCCTGTTCATTGGGATAATGCAACTATTACAGGAATAACATGAGGTTTGGGTTCAATTTTTGCAGAATAAGATATTCTGGGTGAGCACCACAGTAGTAATTTTTAATTAAACAATAAAATACTACTTATTTAGGAGATTATAAAGCAACTAATTTATTTTAATTAACAACTCCATGAAGAAATCATAAAACACCAAAATGTTTAATAAATGACTAGACAAATCACAGACACGTGAGTTATACATTTTCATTCTTAATTAACTTTTAATTTATTTACCTGGACACTGTCCCTCAAGGCTGTTCACAACTAAAATTCAAATAAAACAATTTATGCACTTTGGAAAAGTACAGCATGTTTTCACTGTCCCTGTGAAATTTATTAATAGCTTAAACAAAATTTATTCATAGCTGGGATGTTAGAAGTTGTTGTCCTTGTCCCTTTTACTTACTGTTTGTACAGTTTCTCCATTCTCATAATGTTATTGCTCATTTCTGTATATGTCGTCAATGTTTTTGATGAGATTATTATAAATATCAATCATTTTAATGTACATATTCACCAACACTTTTGGATTCTTACTATATGACAAATATATTCTTAAACACTTTGCAGATATTACCTAATTTAATTCTCATAGGAATTCAATTTTTAGTTTTTGGATGAAGACAACTTGTGAAGTTCCTGGATGAAATGCTTAACACTCAAATGCTGATGTGGCTGTGAATCACTTGAGAATCTTGTTACAAGGCAGATGATGCCCCAGTAGATGTGAGATGGGGCTAACAAGCCCCTGGAGAGGGTAATGCCACTGGTCCAAGCATCGATTTTGAGTAACTAAGATCAAGATGGAATTTTTTTCATTGCAAAAGTGGAAGAGGGGAGGTATGTGGAGTTGGAAAACTTGCCTCACATCTTCTAATGTCTGAAACTTTCTGCCCAAACCAGATGCCCCTCTGAATCCAAAAAAGAACATAAATTCAGATGTTATTTTTTTTCTCTGCCTCCATTTTAAGATATGGTGCCTGTGGACAGTGACAGGGAAGGCTTTCTCTATTCAGGAGGGTCTAGTGCAGAACATTGCCCCTCTGTTTTTCAGCAAACACAACTGGATGATGAGATGCCATTGGGTAAGAGCAGAACTTTTGATCTTCTTAGAAAGTCATTCTATTGTTTGCTTCAAAAATGCCCTGAGGCTGCAAATCCCCCCAGTTGAGACTTTAAACATAGGATGGCCATTTATCTATTTTCAGTCCTTTCAAATTCCTTCTCATTCTTGTGATTTGGGACAAGGGAGAGGGCAGCACCTGAATGACCGCTACTTCCCATTCATTATCCAATGTGTCTCTATTAAGCCCCTAAAATTTTTTTCCCAATTGTTTCTTTCCTTCTAGGGATAAAGACCTCCTTTCACCCATTATGCCTCTGATCATTTTCACTGCCCTTTTCTGAAACTTCACTTTGTTGGCTCTGCTTTCTTTGAGGCAACGATGATCAAAGCAGCTCTAGGCATGCCAGAAAATTTTTACAATAAATATCATTTTCTGGGTTATTTTTCATTCCCATTTTAATGCAGCTCACTCACCTTGCTTATTCTTTAAACTGTCCCTGTGCATTTTCTGTACCTTTATATCAAACAGAAAAGTCACTTCAAATTACATCAGAGTATTTGCTCCTTTCCCAAATTCACCCAAACAAAATGTTGTTGAGGTTGGAGAGATTCAGTAAATTTATTCTCCACAGCCATTCTCCATGGCTTTCTCTTCCTTTTCTTTTCTTTCTTTCCGTTTTTTTTTCTTTTGCTGTCTTGTGTTCCTGTGAACACAGAGGTCTACCCTGGAAAGCAATAAATTTGAGTAGAATCAAGAATTTAAGATATTCCAAGCCTTCCCCATGTCCCACACACACCCCTTGGGCTACCTCATCTGCCTGCCACCTCTGTCACTTCACACTCACTGGGTTGCCCCAGTGGATAATCAATCACCCACCAGTTCCATCTGTTTCTACTTTTCAACTGCAACTTATTCTTACTACTGCCACAAATATTTACCAAGAAAGGAGCAATTCATATTAATAAACAAAATTTGTTGAGCACTTCCTATGTAATAGGCACATTTTAGGAACTTCACAGAGGTTAAGTTATTTGGTCCTCCTCACCACTCCATAGGTAGGTACAGCTATCATTCCATTTTACAGCTGAGGAAAGTGAGGCACAAGGCAGCCCTGCCATGTGATCTTGTAACACAGCCTGTACGTGAAGAAGGCAGGATGGAGCCAAACACTCTGCCTCTGGAGCCCAAACTCTTTAACACTGATTTCATTCTTATTATGAAATAGGGATTGCATTGAATGCTGTATGTATATTATCTAGATTTTGATGTTACTATGTCCCATTTGAAGAACTCCATGTTTCTCTCCGTCATTCAGCACAAACTATTTCTCAGTCTTTTAGGAAAACTTTACTGATTAAAATAAAGGGGCAAGTGAAACTCAGAGACTCCATCTACAAATCAGAAGAGCAAAGTCATGTCTTAACATTTGACATTTTGGGTTTTATGTCCTCTGGCTTCTACTTTAGACACTGTTTTAGTTTTCCTGGGTTGTCCTGGAAAGTATCATGCAATGGACTGATTTAAATAATGGGAATTTACCAGTTCACCATTTTGAGGCTAAGAGAAAGTCCAAATCAATGTGTCATCAGGGCAATGCTTTCTTCTTGAAGATTGTAGTGTTCTGGGGCTGGCTGCCAGAGATCCTTGGTCCTTGGCTCCTGTCAGTGGACAATGCACATGGTCGCCTCTTTTGGCCTCTTTCTTTGCTTTTGAGTTCTATTGCTTCCTATGGCTTTCAATCTGCCTGAGTTTGATTCTGCTTATAAAAGACTACAGTAAGAGAACTAAGACCCATCCTGGACCACACCATAACTGAAGCACCCTCATCAAAGATCTTCCTTGTAGTGGGTCCACACCAACAGGAATAGATTAAGTTTACTCACTTAATGGATTAAGTGATTTTGAGGTACATATCTCCAAACCACCATGGACACCAAGCCCCTTGAGGAAGGGCAGTGTGTTAATCATCTGTGAATGAAATCCCTGGAGAGCTCTGAGGAAAGTACACGTGTTCTTCTCTCAGGAGTTCAGAAATTGATTCAAAGCTATATAGAATCCAATTAGGAGGTGGGAGTGGAGTTGGAAGGCTGTTGGAGCTCTAATTTAGGAATTGTAATTTCTGTAAGACTTCAAAAGGTGTCCCAAATTCATAATATTTTTCTGAATTTTTCTCTTGTCCCCTGCACGTTGAGCAATCCTGTCTGTGCCTGACAAATTTTTCAACTTCTTCTGACCAGTCATGGATGTCTTTATGGGCAGAAAGGTGAATTCTGTTTTCTGTGACTCTACAGAGTTGGAGACTGAGTCCCAGTCCTCTGGTGTGGGGCTTCCATTTGGGGCCATTGACCATTTTCCCTAAAAATGTCTACAGTAAATACTCCTATCCACCATGAAGGTCAAAAAGCCCCAGTGGAATGTACAGTGGTGCAGCCACTATGAAAGACAGTTTGGCTCTTCCTTAGGAAACCAAATATAGACTTGCCTTGGGACCCAGCAACAGCACTACTTGGTATATACCCAGAAGAACTGAAAGCAACAAACAGACTTTTGCACACAGAGGTTTATAGCAGCGTTACTCATAGTCACCAAAAGATGGAAACAAACCAAATGCCCATCAATAGATGAGTGGATCAACAAAATGTGGTATATACATATGATGGAATATTATGTAGCAGTAAGACAAAATGATGTCCTGAAGCACATGACAAGATGGATGAGCCTTGAGGACATAATGCTGAGTGAAATTAGCCATACACAAAAGGACAGATACTGCATGATTCCACTTTCATGACAAGCATAAAGGTATCATCAGAGACATAATACAGAATACAGGGAACTTAGACATACATAGAAGCTAGAGATGGGTGAACCATTAGCTAATGAAGTTGAACTCCAAGGTAAGGGAATAGATAGGAGAGAAGGTCATTCTCTGGTGTGTCTAGAAGTAATGTTACCAGATTGAAGATGAAGAAGATTGAAAGGGATTGTGTAGATCTATGTGTCCCACTGACTTACACTAGAATTATGGATGAAGTAAGAATTACTTCAAAAATATGATTCTTGTATAAACAGTGTTTAAGTCCAGGGCACAGGGGGAAACCTGCTATTGCATGCTATGAGCTATGTTCAAAAGGAAACCATTAGCACTGCCACAGCAACAGCAGAGATAAATAAATGGGGGGAGGGGCAAGAGTTAAGAGGAGGTTTATATTTCCTATTTGGTGAGGGGTGTTTATCGCTTTTCTTTCTCTTTGGAACAATGAAATTATCTAAAACTGAGAATGTTGATGGACTGTAGACTTTGGGCCCGTGGCTGAAGGATACTCTGACGGAGAAGTAGATTGGCAAATGATGGTGTATACTTATGAATGAAGGCTGTGCTGCTACAAAAAGGAACCAAGTTGTGAGACATGCAACGATGTGAATGAACATGTGGGACATTTGGTGAGACAAAATAAGCCAGAAACAAAAAAACAGCAATGGTATGGTCACCTTCAGAAAATGCTTATAAGAAAGCAAGGGCCTAGATTGTAAGCTTTTAGAGCAGATACATTTAGTCTGGAGTGGTGATTATTATTATTATTTTTTTACATGGGCAGGCACCGGGAATCAAACCCGGGTCCTTGGGCATGGCAGGCAAGCGTTCTTGCCTGCTGAGCCACCGTGGCCCACCCATGGAGTGGTGATTATTATTTCTGGATTTTGGGAGGTTGTTTTAAATATATAACCTGATATTTAGAAATAAGAATGAAGCCAAACAGGTTGGGGTTAAAGTAATTCAGAGAGATTACTTCAGAGAGTAAATCATAGAGATAAGAAATGAGTGTCTGCATTTTAGAACAACACGTACTCTTTGAGACCAATGAAAGAAAGGTTTATTTGATTTGGAACTGAAATTTTCTGTAGTGCATAATCTAATTCAACCTATCTGTATAGCTCATTTGAACAACTGAAATACAGAGAGCACAGAGTGAGAAAGAGATGTTAATCCTGTATAGATTATTGTAATGCCTGGAAACATCCTAGAGTATATTAATGACATAATCAAAAAGTATTGGCGAAGTCCCCTGAGGGAGGGGAGAAAGACTATGGAACTATTAAACCTTACCAACAGGGACTCTCTTGATACTGTGTCAAACTTTAGGGACACACAAATCAATAGGCCATGCCCTCAATCATGAGGCTTACTCTTGTGAAGTTTATGTATGTAGCATAGAAGCTTACACTACCTATAGGCATGCCTAAGAGTTACTTCTGGAGGACCTCTGTGGAGGCCTCAGTTTCTCTAAGTGAATTCTGCAAGTGAAATCATTGCCCTTCCCCCTTCATGGGACATGACATCCAGGGGTGAATGTCTACCTGACGACGTAGGAGAGGACTACCAGGGATGAATCTAGACCTGGCACCATGGCACCAACAATTACATCCTGACCAAATGGGTGAAAAGAAGTGTAATTAATAAAGTATCATTGGCAGAAAGAGTTCAAATAGAGTCAAGAGGCAACTCTGGAGGTTGCTCTTATGCAAGCTTCAGGTAGACCTTGCTACCTATCATAACCTGCCAACCCCAACCAGGGCCATTCCAGCCAATCCTAAAGAACACTGAGGGCAATTTATAAGATTTCACAAGGGTTCCAGGCACTAGAGTAACTTGCCAGAAACCTACAAACTCCAAGTGGGTCCCTGGTCCTGATAAGTCCTGAAACTTAGACCAGCCTCTCCAGAACATCAGATAGTTTCATCTCCCTACCCCATATTACAGACCCTGCCAATATAAAAATTTAGAATTGCCATAGCCCAAACAACCTCGAAGAGAGGTATGGAAAGATCAAAGATGATGGTGGAATTATACATAGAAGATAGAACTTAACAAATGAACATGAATGCTGAATCATTAAATTGATATCTCTTTTAGTCTCCAGTATTTTAGAGCAGCTAGAAGTAAAAACTTCAAATTGTGAAATTGTAATCCATGTCAAAGTCTGAAATATGTTCTACAACTAATTGTGGTACTATACTTTGAAATATATAACTTTTTTGTATTTATGTTATTTTTCACAAAAAGGAAGGAAAAAGAAGTCGATTGTGATGATAAAAAAGTATTTAAGCTCTCTAGCCTCCTATATTCTGGAGCAGCTAGAAGGAAAAATATAAGAGGATCATATGGTAGCCCATGACAAACTCTGGAATCTATCCTGTAACCACGTTCTGAAGAGTGTTTTGAAAACTATTGTCTTTTATTTCTTTGTTTTGTATATATGTTACACTATACAATAAAAAAAGTTAAAAAAAAAAAAAAAGGTCCCCAGTGGTCCATCCTAGAAATGAATTCTGTTGTCTTTGTTTCTTATGATCTAGTGCCCTAGACCACCTAAAAAGAGGTCTTCCCAATACTACTTTACTTTCTGTAGCTCTTGTAGGGAATAAGGTAAGGTGCCAGGCTCAAAGAATCCATCTCTAGACTCTGGTGAGTACAGGATTATTTGAGACTTTCTTGTTTACCCTGCCAGACTCTAAACATGCCCCTCAGTGTCTAGAGGCTAATATTTGCCTTGTCAGACTGTCAGAGAGATTGCAAACACAAAGTACCCAATTCAAAATGACTGAACATAAATGTTTTAATGAATGCTGAGCATCTTCTCCCTTTTGCTCCTTTAATTTTCTCTACTGTCTCTGTTTCATGTTTGCATGATAATCTGAGCTGGAAAGAGTGGGCAGCACTATACTAGTGTACAGAATGCAAAATTGAGGTAGAGAAGGATGCCTACAGTGACAGTTCAAGCTCTGAACCCAGCACCTGGCTCAGTAACAATTGAAAGGCAGACTCCTTTATTCTCAGTAAAGTATAAACACTCTGTGATGGTTAGGTTCAGGTGTCAACTTGGCGAAATAATGATGCCCCGTTGTCTAGTCAGGCAAGCACTAGCCTGCCTGGACATTTTGTGGCTGACTGATAAAACGGAAGTCTGGTATATTAAATCATCAGTCAGTTGATTGCATCTGTGGCTGATTTTAGCTTTAATCAACTAAAGCACACCCTCTACAAGCAAGATAATCTAATCAGTTGAAGACCTTTAAGGAGGAAGGGAGGCTCCTTCACTGCTTCTTCAGCCAATAAGCCTCTCCTCTGAAGTTCATCCTGACCCCTCATTGGAGCTGCCAACTTCATGTCTTGCCCTGTGGATTTTGTACTCTTCCATTCCTCTGGTTGCATTAGACACCTTTATAAAGCTCATATCTACAGATATCTCCTGTTGGTTCTGTTTCTCTAGGGAGCCCTGACTAATGCAGCTTGGTACCAAGAGTGGTTCTTGAGAAACAGAATCTTAAAAATGGGTTTTATAATTGGTTTTCTACTCAGATTAGACTCAGAGGCACTAATGACTCTGTATCCAATAGTCAAGATGGCACTGATTGTTCATGGGGTAAGCTGGCAAAAAAGATAGTCAAAATATCACTATTAGATTTTGCTAATCATACTCTTACACAAGGCAAGGCTTTAGGTGAGACTGTTTCTGGCACCTTTGCAGAGTTTTGTGGAATTGAGAGACATACTGATGTTGGCTGGCTGTTGTTAGAAATGCTGGATACAGTTATGAGGGAAACGGATGAGCTGAAGGCTTCAAATTTGCACCTTATGCATCCTATGAGAGATTTAAAAGTTTTCCTGTGTGCCCTGAGAAAAAATCTTATTTCCTGTGGTCACAGACTTGAGATCTCTGAAAACCAGACACAGAGCCTCATTGTCCAAGTAGCAGATTTACAATGTAAACTAAAATCTCAATCTTTCGGGGTGTCTGCTGCTAAAGTATGGGCTTTGAAAGGAGGAGAATTGGATCCTGAAATGTAGGATGGTGATATATGACTTGATAATGATGGCGATGGGGAGACAAGATCCCTAGAATCTGCTAGATAGACCTGTAATAGATTACCTTGAGGAAAGAACTTCTTGACCTCCAGCCGGCCTTGAGGAAACAGGTTTCTGGTTTCCAGTCTTCCCAGAAGAGTCTGCCATCCAACCTTCACCTGGCGAGGTTAACCCTTTGCTATATACTAACTCTGTAACCACCTCTCCTGGGAAACAGCCCTTACTCCTCTCTCTGGAGCAACTAATTTTGTTTTACCAGATGAAACTACAATGGAATGCCCTGAGGTAATTTGCTTGAAAGACACTTCTATTTCTTTTCATGGCCCACCTCCACCACCCCTCTTTTTCTTCAAGACCTGTAACTAAAGTCCCAATAGTCCCCGAAAGGTGAGGTACAAAATGTGACTCATGAGAAGACATGTTATACTCCAAAAGAAGGCATGGGTTTTCTAATCTTTATAGGCAGAAATGAGGAACATATATGTGGGAATGGATACTAAGTGTATGGGATAATGGTAGAAGGAATATAAAGTTGGATGGAGTTGAATTTATTGATATGGGGCAACTAAGCAGAGGTTCTGCATTTGATGTTTTAGCTTGAGAGGTTAAAAAGGGCATTAACAGTTTGTTTGGATGGTTGGCTGAAACATGGGCCAAAAAGGTGGCCAACATTACCTGAGGTTGAAATGCCAGAACTGCCTTGGCATAATGTAGATGGGGGAATCCAGAGGCTTAAAGAGATGGGAATGTTAGAGTAGATTTATCATGGAAGATCTGCTCACACACCCCAGGAATGTCTAGAGGACACATCTTTCACCAGAACCTTGAGAAATAAATTGTGAGACTAGCTCCATCATCCCTGAGAAGCTCCGTAGTTGCCCTTCATGTAGGTCAGATATTACTGTGGGGACTGCTGTCACTGAGCTGGAATCCTTAAACACAATGGGAATGGTTGGATCCCAAGTTGGCAGTACCCATGTGGTGACAGTTAATCACCATAGACAAAGAGGATGTGGCCACCATAATGGACAGCAGACTCAAAGCAGCAGTCAAAATAATCTGACTCGCAGAGATTTATGGCATTGGCTAGCAGGTAACAGCGTATCTAAAAATAAAATAGATGGGCAGTGTTCTAGTTTGCTAGCTGCTGGAATGCAACATACCAGAAACAGAATGGCTTTTAACAAGGGGAATTTAATAAGTTGCTAGTTTATGTTCTAAGGCCAAGAAAATGTCCCAATAAAAACGGTCTATAGAAATGTCCAATTTAAGGCATCCATGGAAAGATACCTTGGTTCAAGAAGGCCGATGATATTCAACGTTTCTCTCTCAGCTGGAACGGCATATGGCAAACATGGCAGCATCTGCTGGCTTTCTTGTGGCTCTATCAGAAAGGGACTCCAAAATGTTTCCTCTTCTAAAGGATTCCAGTAAGCAACTCCACTTTCAATGGGTGGAGACACGCCTCCATGGAAATCATCTTATCAAAAGTTACCACCCACAATTGGGTGGGTCACATCTGAATGGAAACAATCAAAATGCTCCCACCCAGCAATACTGAATGAGATTAAAGGGCGTGGCTTTTCTGGGATCCACCACAGATTCAAACCGGCACAGGCAGTCTACTAAATTCTTGTTTGAGCTCTATAAGCAGAATTCTAGGTTGAGTGAATTTCAATTACAAAAGCAGAGAGTCACGGCCCCTTGATCAATTCCCAGACTTGAGACAATTTACAGATCCAGAGCCCCTTGAATGAGTGGGAGGCCAGTCTCTTGGGGAAGGATACTTTTACACTGCCCAAAATTTACAGTGTTAACCTTTCTCCCAGCCTTCCCCAAGGAGATCTATGGCCTTTTAGCAGGGTGACTGTGCACTGGGATAAAGGAAATGCTCAGATATTTCAGGGATTATTAGACACTGGGTCAGAAGTGACACTTATTTCAGGAGACCCAAAATGTCACTCGAGTCCATCATTCAGAGTAGAGGTTTATGGAGGTCAGGTGACTAATGGAGTTTCCTCAGGTCCATCTCATGGTGGTCCAGTGAGTCCCTGGACCATTCTATGGTCATTTCCCCAGTTCCACTATGCATCCTTGGAATCAACATATTTAGCAACTGGCAGAATCCCCACATTGGTTCTCTGACTTAGGGACTGAGGGCTATTATGGTAGGAAAAGCCAGGTGGAAGCCACTAGAACTGACCCCACCTAGCAGAATAGTGAATCAGAAGAAATACTGTATTCTTGGAGGGATTGCAGAGACTAGTGGCATTCTTAAGGACTTGAAAGATGCAGGGGTGGTGATTACTACCACATCTCCATTCAACTCTCCTATTTGGCTTGTGCAAAAAGCAGATGGGTCTTGGAGGATGACAGTGGATTATTGTAAACTTAACCAGGTGGTGACTCCAATTGCAGCTGCTGTTCTGGATGTGGTATCATTGTTTGAGTAAATCAACATGCCACCTGGTACCAGGCATGCAGCTATTGATCTGGCAAATTTTTACTCAATAGCTGTTAGTAAGGACCACCAGAATCAGTTTGCATTCAGCTAGCAAGACCAGCAGTATACCTTGACTGATTTGCTTCAGGAGTGTTTCAAATCTCTGGCCCTATGTCACAATGTTGCCCACATGGACTTTGATCATTTCTCCCTCCCGCGAGACATCACACTGGTCCATTATATTGATGATATCTTGATGATTGGACCTAGTGAGCAAGAAGTAGCAACTGCTCTAGGCTTATTGGTAAGATATTTGTATGTCAGGGGATGAAAGACAAATCCAACAAAGATACTACTGTTTCTAGATGTCCAGTGGTGTGGGGCATGTCAAGATATCTTATCTAATGTGAAGTATAAATTGTTGCATCTAGCCCCTCCTATGACCAAAAAGGAGGCACAATGACTAATTGGCCTCTTTGGGTTTGGGAGACAATATATTCTTCATTTGGGTATGCTACTCTGACCCATTTACTGAGTGACCAAAAAAGCTGCTAGTTTTGAGTGGGGACCTGAACAAAAGGAGGCTCTTTGACAGGTCCAGACTGCTGTGCAAGCTGCTCTGTCACTTGGGTTGTAGGATCCAATAGGTCCAATAGTGCTGGAAGTGTCAGTAGCAATTAGGGATGCTGTCTGGAGTGTTTGGCAGGCCCCTATAGGAGAATCACAATGCAGACCCTTAGGATTTTGGAGCAAATCCTTACCATCTGCTGCAGATGACTATTCTCCTTGTGAGAAACAGCTTTTAAACTGTTAAGGGTTTAGTAGAGACTGAACGCTTAACTATGGGTTACCAAGTTACCATGAGACATGAGTTGCTTACCATAACCTGGGTGTTACTGACCCACCAAGCCATAAAATTGGGTGTATACAGCAGCACTCCATCATAAAATGGAAATGGTATATATGAGATAGGGCTAGAATAGGTCCTAAAGGCACAAGGAAGTTACATGAGGAAGTGGTCCAAATACCCATGGCCCCCACTCCTGCCACATTACCTTCTCCTTCCCAGACCAGAGCTATGGCCTCTTGGGGAATTCCTTATAGTCAGTTGACTGAGGAAGAGAAAACTCGATTGGGTTTACAAATGGTTCTGCATGATATGCAAGGACCAACCAGAAGTGTATGGCTGTAACCCCTTTCTGGGATGTCCTCAAAGGACAGTAGTGAGAGGAAATCCTCCTAGTGGGCAGAACTTTGAGTAGTACACCTGGTTGTTCATTTTGCTTGGAAGGAGAACTGACCAGAGGTACGTTTGTATACTGACTCATGAGCTGTTGTTAATGGTTTGACTGGATGGTCAGGGAATTAGGAGGAGCATAATTGGAAAATTGGTGGCAAAGGGGTCTGTGAATGAGCTATGTGGATAGACCTTTCTGAGTGGGCAAAGAACTTGAAGTTATTTTTGCCCCATGTGAATGCTCTCCAGAGTGTGACTTCAGCAGAGGAATGTTTTAATAATCAAGTGGATTAGATGACCTGTTCTGTGGATACAAACTATCCTCTTTACTCAAGCATTCCTGCCATTGCCCAATGGGCTTATGAACAAAGTGGGCATGGTGGTAGAGATGGAGGTTATGCATGGGCTCAGCAACATGGTCTTCCACTCACCAAGGCTGACCTGGCTGCAGCCACTGTTTAGTGCCGAATCTGCTAGCAACAGAGACCCATACTCAGCCCCTGATATGGCACCATTCCCTGAGAAAATCAGCCTGCTACCTGATGGCAGGTTGATTATATTGAACTACTTCAATCATGAAGAAGGCAGCAGTTTGTTCTAACTGGAATAGACACATACTCTGGATATGGGTTTGTGTTCCATGCATGCAATGCTTCCATGAAAAACTACCATCCATGGGCTTATGGAATGCCTTATCCACTGTCATGGTATTCTACACAGCATTGTTTCTGATTAAGGAACCTACTCACAGCAAATGAAATATGGGCATGTGCACATGCTCATGGAATTCTGTGATCTTACCAAGTTCCCCATCATCTAGAGGCAGTTGGGTTGGTAAAATGGTGGAATGGTCCTTTGTAGACCCAGTTACAGTGCCAACTAGGTGGCAATACCTTGCAGGCCTGGGGCAGTGCTTTCCAGGAGGCTGTGTATGCTCTGAATCAATGTCCACTATATGGTGCTATTTCTCCCATAGCCAAGATTCACAGTTTCAGGAATCAAGGGATAGAAATGGAAGTGGTACTACTAACTATTACCCTTAGTGATCCACTAGGAAAACTTTTGCTTCTTGTCTCTGAAACTTTAACCTCTGCTGGTCTACAGGTCTAAGTTTCAAAAGGAGGAATGCTCCTACCAGGAGACACAACAATGATTCCATTTCCATTAAGACTGCCACCTGGCCACTTTGGGCTTCTTATCCACTGAATCAACAGGCACAAAAGGGGATAACTGTTCTATCTGGGGTGATTGATCCTAATTATCAAGGGGAAATAGGACTTCAACTACACAATGGAGGTAAAGAACAGCTTTGCTGGAATCTGGGAAATCCACAGCGTCTCTCTTAGTACTACCATGTCCTGTAATCAATGCCAATGGAAAACTGCAACAACCCAATCCAGGCAGGACTACCAATGACCCAGAAACTTCAGGAAATAAGGTCTGGGTCACCCCACCTGGCAGAGAATCACAGCCAGCTGAAGTGCTTGTGGAGGGTAAAGAGAATATGGAATGAGTAGTAGAAGAAGGTAGTGATAAATATGAATTACAACCATGTGATCAGTTATAGAAATGAAGACTGTGATTATATGAATGCTTCCTCCCTCTTTTGTTATGAATAAGTTTGCATTTGTACATAAGCAAATATCTCAATTTCCTCTTATCATATGACAGAAGTTGTATTGTTCATGTTATAGTATTTAAGTCATAGGATGTGAACTATAAGAGCAGATGCTACCTAAGGACTTACACCCTATTTTGCAGAGATGTGGGCATTTCTGGTTGTATGCAAGACAGTTGAGTAATGTTAGACAAAAGGTATGTGAGTTATTCTGTTCCCTTGGAAATTAAGCATGTTTCAAGGTGATGTGTACAGCTACCAAGTTGACAAGGGGTGGACTGTGATTCTTAGGTTCTCATGTCAACTTGGCCAAGTGATGATGCCCAGTTGTCTGGTCAGGCAAGCACTAGCCTGAACATGGCTGCAAGGATATTTTGTGGCTGGTTGATAAAACAGAAGTCAAGTGATTTGGTGTATCAAATCATCAGTCAGTTGATTGCATCTGTGGTTGATTACATCAGAGATCAATTAAGGGCACACCCTCTTAAAATGTGATAATCCAATCAGTTGAAGGCTTTATGGGAAAAGAGAGACGTTTCCACTACTTTTTCAGCCTGCGAGACTCTCCTGTGACATTTGTCCAGACCCTTCATTGGAACTGCCAGCTTCACAGGTTGCCCTACAGATTTTGGGCTTTTCCATCCCCATGGTTGAAAGAGACATCTTTTATAAATCTCATATTTACAGTTCTCTCCTGTTGGTTCTGTTTCTGGAGAGAACCCTGACTAGTAAACACTCTTCATTATGGGGAATTGGATCCAGGACTCCAAAGGCAAATACCAAATTAGATCAATAAGTGTGGTATAAAGTAGGGGATTCGCCCAGTCGCCATACCCTATAAAGCATGTTTATATATTGTTTTCTCCCAAATGCCTGTCAACTGGGTACCATCTCATTGGTGTAGTATAAAAGTGAATCCATTAGGAATTCTTTCATTTGCAAATATTTATTTTATTATAATAAAAGTGTGGTGGTAGACATTGTCTCATTAGTTTAGCACCTTGATGATGCTGAACTGGAGGTTGGCACGATTTTGCTTCTGTCGATCTTTTCCTCATGGTGATGAGATGGCTACAGCAGTGCCAAGAATCAGATCCTGTATCACTTAGGAAAGACAGAGCAGTGCAAGGAATTCTTCTTATTTGGAACAAAAACCTCCTTCCTCAGATCTCATTGACTACAATGAGATCAGTGTTCACCCCTGCCTGACTGAGGGGTTGAGCTCATGTTTCCTAAGAAAAACAGCATCTCTTCTGATTCCTAAACAAAGCCAGGGCTAGCTTCTGCCTGCAAGCAAGGAGAGCTGGCTTTTAAGAAGGCAATTAGCAGTGCCTGGCACAAAAGGACATCGGACCAACAAGGAAGCGCAGCCTTTCTCTTCATTTGCTAACCGAGGTACATTGTAAAAGTCCTCAGGCCTCTGCTTTCTTACCTGGAAATTAGAGATAATAATGGCCTATTTTTCCCACTGGAATAAAGTGAGGAAATGAACATACGGAGAAATATTTTGAGGGCTATAAAGTACAATGAAAAAGGCCAAATTATTATGTTTAGGTCATTTTTTTTCACTTGGGGGGATATTAGAAAAACACAAAACTTTCTTCCTAATGAAATTTATAACCAGGTGTTCAAATGCAGAATCTGAAGTAAACTATAGTTTAACTATCAGTACAAGGCAGCAGTAGAAAAGGTTTTACAAGAAGTATAAAGACACAATGAAAGGTAATAGTTAAGAATAGGAGATCTGTAGCTACACATACCCAAATTCAAATTCAAATTCTAGCACCCTTTAGATGAATGATTTTGGGCAGCTCTTCTGAGTTTCACTTTCCTCATCTGCAAAGCATAAATAACACCTCATTCACAATGTTTCTGAGGCGTGAAAGTACATGAAATAGATACGAAATACTACGGTGTCTGCACAGGAAATGAACTCAATACATGCTAATTAACAAATAGCAGTTATTATGTGATTTACTAGAAATTTCTCTTCCCTCCAACACTTCCTTGATCCCCTCTGCAATCAGATATGCTGAGTCCCTGGGAAAGGGTTGGCTGTTAACATATTGCACAGACTTGAATGACTTTATCTACCCACAGGTTCCCTGAAGCACCAGATTAACATTTTCCCAGGACGGTTATTGACAATTTACCCTTAGTCTTTAGTTCCTGCCTCTTAACTGGTTTTGGATTTATAATGAGTCTATGGGTCTAGCCTTGCAGTGGCAAATGACCTCATTCCTCCTTCTGCTGAATCTTGGCTTCTTCTTACACTGAGCAAGTGAAAATGGTCCCAGCTGGATTTTCACCTAGCCTGGGGGAGACCAGGAAACAAGGCATATGGCAAAACATCAAGAGATCTGTCAAAGAAAAGGAGACCCCTGAAATATGGTTCACTCTGTCTTGCGTCCAGCTCCTGTTTTATCCCTGTGAGTACAATTCAAAACTGAGAAAGAAAGGAAGATGGTCAACCGACTCACAGGTTTGATGAAGTTGCCTTAGTTCTTTCCATTTGCAAAAAAAAAAAAAGTATTTAATGTGTCAAGGCTGTTGTTTGGAGACTAGTCTGAGGCTGTTGTCCTTTACTAGAAGTATAAACAAGAATTGAAGTCCGACAGCTAGAATACAGTAACTTAAGTTAGGATCGCAGAGAAACATTTCAGCCTTGATAGGTTAAAGGGAAGGTTGTGTAGTCCCTTTCTCCACAGAGCCATCAAACAGAAGCCAAATCTTAAATGGTGCCAGTTTCTTTCTTTCTCAACATCTCTCCACTCCAGTCAGTCAGGCTTTCTGACACAAACGTTCTTGCTGTCCCATCTCCTAAGCTACACCTGACTGAAGACTGCAGTAGAATGGCAAATACAGACCTGTCAGCTGGTGAGGTCTGCAGTAACTTTGCTGAGATAGACTGCAGCCTGTAAATGCTCACTGAACTGGAGACCCTTTCCCTCCCCCATGCAAACAGCTCTGCACCTTAGTCCATCTGGAATACTAGATTTGCTGGTTTTTCTATTGGAGCTAAAGTTCTACTCTGATTTGTTTAACTAGGCTGTGTATTCTGCCCTTTCTTACCAACCTACCCCTGCAGAGTCTGAGCACTGACCTGTATTCCTGAGCCCCAACTGGATTCTGCAGCAAGTGGGTGATGGCATCTGCCCAGAAGACCCAGAGACCAGGGCCGCCCATTGACTTCATACCAGTGCGAGCCTGATTAGACCCAGGGATAGAACTGCTGACCTGCCAGCTCCTGTTCTCCAGGGGCCAGTCCCAGAATCGCATTTGTTTCCTCTTCTCAGACCTCCCTTTCCCCAAATCCTCCCAAAACTGAAGGCTAAATTTTCACTGTGGACCGTATCTGAACTGTGAGCAATGGCATCTTCTGCATGAGCTTTTAGAAACCACCTGGTCTGTACTACTATGCTTCAATGAATATGCAGCAGTGGCCAAGAACACAGGTGTTAAAACAGACAAGTTGGCTGAAACCCTGACTCTGCCAGGTGCTAGTCATGTGTCCTTGGACAGGTCATTTCGTTCACCAGCCTCAAGCTCCTTATCTGAAGATGGTGATAATCAAACCTGCCACTCCCTGGAAGTGGTATGTGTATCACAGTAAGTGCCAGATCCATGGGGAGAGTCCATAAACCATACCCATAATATTACGTTAGTGATTCAGGAAAGGAAACCCTTTATATCCTGCACTTTCAAGGAGAAGTACTTGACTGCAATTTAAAACATAGTTTTAAGCATTAACATAAAACAGAGATACATTATGAGGCAGAGTACCACATACCTTTTTAAGTAAAGCAGGTGAGTTAAAAAAATTGTTCATGTTTGTTGCCTGCTGCTTTGGGCTCTCCACCTGACAACCTGGAGATAGAGCTGACTCACTCTTCTTGCCTTAGGGGGCATTTCAAAGACTTGGGTAATAGGGAAAACAATACAGCTCAGGAAAGACAGGAAGGAATACAGGAGCTATATACTTGAAAGGAGCAGACGTGTGTTAGCTATAGAGAGTTTATAAGGAAATATATTCTTGGTCTTATTATATGTATATATATGTATATATATATGCAAAACAGATATTTCCCCTGAGTTCCTTCATTATCTTCATCCAAATCCCTCCTAGAAAACAAATACTACCTTCAGGGCTGTAAAGAAAGCGTTGCAGGAATTATAATCTGCAGGGAAGACCAGTTTGGACGCTTTGTGAGCACAACTCTTTGCCCCTCGGTTTCTTCACTTGGAAAATGGGGTTTTGGAGACTCAATTCAAAGAGTTGTGCTGGAATTAGAAATAAGTCTCTGAATTACCAAGCACGTTTCCTGGCCATCCCAGCATCCACACTGCTACCACCCTGGCCCAATCCTGGCCCAACACCTCTAACCTGGGACACTGTGTTACTTTCCTAACAGGGTCCCTGCTCCATTCTTTCCCATCTTTCCCCACCAACCACACAGCCGCCAAGATCATTTTTCAAGAACGGACGTGAGCTTCATCTTTTCTCATTAAAGTCCTCTGAGGGCCTTATGTTATACTTGAAATAAAATCCAAACTCCTCACCAGAAACCAGAAGAATCCTTGACCATTGCCTGCCCCTCCTCTCCCACTGCTTCCCCCTCCCCAGGACCACACACAACCCTTGTTTGTCTTGCTAACACTCTAGACTTGTTCCTGTCTGGGACATTTTGCATCTGCCCTCCTCATGGCTGAGCTGCCCTTTGCTCAGATCATCTAGAGGTTGTTCCCTTTGCATGCGTCAAATCCCATATACAATGCCAGTTCTTTTAAGAGACAGAAGACAGTGCAATTCAAAGGACAGACCACGAGGCCCTGAACTAGGCCTCTAGCTGCTTCTCCTTCTAGTCCTGTTCTTCTCCAGTCCTACCTCCACGCAGCTACAGAGGAAGAGAACTAAAACATGAATGGGTCACTTCTCTGCTTAAACTCTCAAAGTCCTCCCCATGTTCTGCATGGAATAATTAGTTTGGCCTGAATGCTGCGCCCTGATCCTTCACTCTTCTGTCTGATCGCAGGTCATGCTCCACCTGCCCTAATCGATTTCACTCTCACACTCTACATGCTTCATTTCTGCATCTTTGCACACGTTGCCCCATATAGCAGTGCCCTCTTGGTCTCCATTGTGCAGGTTAACTTCTCAATGAGCTTACAGTTTCTGTTTAGCCTGAGCCAGCCCTACCCAATCTCCATCTCTGGGTCTGGCTCTGGTGGGCCATGTGTTCTCACCGTACACTGGGACCAGCTACCATGGCTCCTCCACCTGGCATCACTGCTTTAGGTTTGATGATCATAGAGTCTCACTAGATGCGTGCTCCCCAGCATCTTTATGCTCCCCGAGGTTCAAAATGTACACATATAGGTATTCAGTGTATGATTCAATGACTGAAAAATCTATTTCTTGCTCCATTTGCTTGTTGACTCATTTTGAGTATGCAGAATTTCCTTCCACTCCTTTACTGCAACCTAACACATGCAGTTTTCTGACTGCATCTTAATGGACTAACTGTTCACTTCTCCTACTCTCCATGGCTTTTGTGTGTGTGCTGCTGGCATGCAGGCAGTGTGAAATAATACAGCTAATGTTGACCTAGCACCTACCCTGCCACTCATTGTTTTACTGGCTATGTGGACCAAATCATGGAATTCCCTTTAGATCTTATGAAGAAGGAATTGTCACTATCATCATTCCCCTTTTACAGATGATAAAGTAGAGACAGAGGGTGGTAAACTAATTTTTCCATGGCCACAGAACTGGCAAAGAGGCAACTGAACTCTGAACCTCTGTGTCCAGCTCTGAGTCCTCACCTTAACTATTGCACACCATTTTCCTTTGGCTGCTGGAACCATGCTCTTTTCTTTGGGCATTACCTCTTGGGGTGGCCCAGCACTGAACCTGTCTTCATTGCAGTCTTGATAAGACCAGTCCTAGCTCACTTTGTGCACACCAGTCTCTCAACTATCATTTCAATATCTTCTTCTCTCCTTTTACCTTTTTCTTAATCTCTAGGACAGCAGTTTTCAAATATTGGGTTTACCAGTATCATCTGGAAGGCTTTTTATAAAGTGGATTGCACAGTTCCACTGCCAGAGTTTCTGATTTAGAAGATCTGTGGTTAAGCCCAAGAATGTGTGTTTATCACAAGTTCCCAGCTCATGCTGAAGCTTCTGGGGCAGGGAGCATCTGCTGAGAACCAGTTGATCTGGGACCACCTATAGCACTATTGCCCATCCCCCGCCTCAGCACACATGGCACTCTAAACTCCTTTCCCATCTTCTCCTGATATCCAGTTTTATTTGTTCTGGATCCCATTCCCTCGGGGGCCCTATCTACTCTATAGACATCTGGCATATATAAAAGTGATAAGAACAGTTGGCTTGTTTGTTACCCTTCCCAGGTAGCTTATTCGCATTGCTTTCAGTAAGCATCGTCCCCACCTGGAAGGTTGGGTAGAAGGAGAGCGGTTGGTGGGCAAACTAGTGAAATTTGAGCCCCAGGTGCTTCTCCTCACCCCTCGGCCTCTACCTGCACACTGCCCCATTCCAATGGACTCCTGTTCCATCTCTGCACAGGTCTGCCTTGACAGTGATCCACAGCTTGGACCGACAACCCTCCTTTCTGTCCATCATTCTACAGAGCTGCCTGCCTTATCTATGCCACGTTCTCACCAGGCATGACTCAGGGAATTACGTTAAAGCCAAGAATGAGATTGGCATACAAGCACCAGGCAAAGGACAAACTCCCTAGGCAGGAAACCACACAGCCTGTGATTGCTTCAGGTATCTATGGTGTCAGGTCTCTGCTACCCGGAGAGGCTGCAAACCAGCTTTTTCATCATAGAGGAATGAGCTGCCAATGATTTTCATAGCTTGATTAACGCTCTTCAAACCGATCTCCATTGGGTGCAGAAGTGAAGCCCGAGGAAGATGGATGTTTCCTATTACTTGATGTAATGACTGTGAGGCAGGCTAATGAAACCTTTACAGCCCAAGTTTACAGGGAAAAAACCAACAAACACAGATCAATACTTGAGTTACAGTTCCAATGCATTGATAAATGGGTGACAGCCTGCAGACTTGGCCTCAGCATAGGAAAATACAGCAGAGGAGAGGGTTGGGGCAGGTTAAAAGTGATCCAGTGACAAAAAGTAGGGGTAGGGAGAAGACCACTGATGAGGCTGGTCGGGATGCAGGTTGCCAAAAAGAGATTGGGAAATCTGAGCATGTAGACATCAAGAGAGAGGAGAAGAGGCAGCACCCAAGGGGTAAGAATATGAGACGTCTAGTCTAGGCTTCCTTTGCAGAGTGAGGACATGGAGAGAAGAGTCTAGAAGTCAGGGTTGGTGTACATATGTCCTTCTGGGGGCTGGTGAACCTGGCTTTGGCTTTTGCTGTCATTATTAAAACAGACACCCGTCTACCTCCATGCTTCCTTCTATGCTAATGCAAACCTCATCGCACTGTTTCCAGTCCAAGGTTTCATTATGATTTTTTTAAAGCTGGAGGCACAGACATTTTTTTGTCTTCTGAATCTGAGGACCTGATGGACAGGCAGGCACAGTGCCAGTGCATCTCTGTGACCACCTTTCCCCTTCCATTTAGAAGCAGTCTTGGTCTAGGCATCACCAACGAGGCAGGACAGGTCAAGGGATGCTAAGGCTTCCGACACACCACCCGTTCATGTTTCTAGGCTTACTGGTGGCTCAGACTGGGAATGCAAACTGGAGAAGTCCACAACTTCCCATCGCAGGCTGTGAATAAGACATTGGTGGCCCTCCCTTCCTCCAAGTCTTCTAGCCTTTCTCAGATGTGGCCTTCCAACTGAGGCCATGGCAAGCTGCCCACCTTTGCCTGCCCCTCTCCATCCCTTTGCCTGATCTTTTCCTTCCCCATACCATTTCCTTCAAACAAACATGTTATTATGTTAACCACCTCATCAGCTGTAACTACAAGGAAGGGATCTTGTGTGTTTTGTTCCCTGCTGTATCCCAGCACTTAGAATGCTATCTGGTATCTATCAGGCATTCGGTAGATATTTGTTGAGTGAAGAAATGAATGAAGAATCTTCATGGTGGCTTAGTCTTGGCCTCACAGAGAAGAAACTCTTTGACTACTGCCCCAAGTCTCGGTATTCCCACCTAGAAAATGGGGATAATAGTTCTTCTCAATTTTCAGAGTGGTTGAAAGGGACAACTGGATTCCTATATGTAAAATTCTTGAAAAATATAAAGCACTCTATAAATGTAAAAGATTCACACTATTTTACGTTGTATAGGAAACCCCTTACCATAAAGAGATGGTAGAAACAATTACTAGCAAATAGTCCATGTTGACACGTATGTGTTCCCTGCCCCTTTGCTGCAACTATTATCTGCTCCAAAGTCCTAATTCCTGAAGATAACCCCCATGTCTTTATCAAAAGAGAAGTTATTTTCGGGGGACACAGTACCCCTAAAGACAGTGGATCTCAGACTATTGTATCTAAGTTTTTTTTGCATAATATGCACATTTACTGAGTGGAAATTGTAAAAAAGGGATAAATATAGAATCTGAAAGTGGAATTCTCAGTGCTTTAAATGTGGACATGACATCCTCACTCACCAGCACCTCCAGGAGCAGAGCCTGAGGCAGGATTCTCTGGGAAGTGCCTTCCCTCTAGTTCTGCTGACTCAGGAGAGGCAGGTGAATCAGCGGAAAGTTTTGATAATCAAAGTTTGCTCTGGGTGATGAAGCAGGGCCTGGGCCGAAGAAAACACTTGGGAATCTAACTAGGACAAGTAAGAGGGCACAGGAAACTGGCAGGGAGCAGGACACGGAGATTTTACCTTCCGATCAAGCCTTTCCCATCTTTATTTGTGTGATGTCAGTTTGTCCAATTCTAGCTACCTGGCTGTTCCCTGAGTGTTAGCTCCTCCAGGCAAATAGCATGGCCCTGTCATCTTGCCTGCAAAAGAAACATGGATAAAAAGATTGCAGTGGTGCCATCTAATGCTTTTACGTTAGTGCATCTCTCTGTACCCCAGCTTTTCTTCTGCTCCCCGTGATGTTAGGTGTGAAGTGCATACACATCCCATCCTGCCCTTTTCATTTCTCATGAAGCAGCCATGGAGTTGGGGAAGGAGTAAGGGGATGAACTTAGAGCCAGGAGACTGGAAATTGTATTCCAATTTTGCTGCCATTAGTTGTGTGGCTTTGGAAATATTGCTGAGCTTCTCTAGCTCATTTTCTTCACCTCCATAAGAGGAGAGTCATGCCTATCTTGTAAACTGGTGGTGAAAGCCAAAGAAGGATAGGTAAATAAAAGCACCCAACGTTTAGTAGGGAAATCATGAAATAGGCCACGAGATAATAGTGGTCTCTGGAGAGCTATCTCTTGACACCAGAATTTCAAATTTTTACCACCAGAGAAGAGAAAGAGTTGACATTGAACACTAACTGTTTGCCAGGCTGCACCAGGTGCCTAAGTATGTCATTAAATTTATTCCCCCACTGATCCTTTGAGCTCTTTGGTGTCAGTTGAAGGCAGAGAAAGTCACCTGACCTAATTTAGCCCACTGATAAGGGGAAGAGCTGGGAGGCCACACTAGCTCTGATTCCAAAGCCATGCCCTTTCCCTCTTACTAGGCTGCTTCCCAGGAGATTGAAGGTTAACTAGGGAAGGTTCCAGATGGCACGACTGTGGAGCCTGCCCATAGCTGCCAGGAATGAGGCTCATGGCTTGGTAACGACCTGCACACGCTGACATCCGCTGCCCCCACCTCTCTGCACAACAATGAGAACCACCTGCTACAAAACAAAGCAAGGAAAAGAAAAGAAATCTCCACTGTGGGCCGTGAATAGCTGCAATTCACAGTTGCATGCTAGCCACGCACACAGGCTGGATGCAGAAGCCCACAGGTCCAGGGCTTGGCAGAGAAACCCAGGAAAGCATGGTACCTAAGGTTCTCTGGACCTGAACCAGAGAAAGAAAAAGAAAAAATGACAACATTTATTGAGCTTCTAATATTTATCACAAACTGTACCATCACTTCATATGCTGTGCTTTATTTGCTACTTAGAATAACCCTAAGAGACAGATCTTACTCCCTTCTACACTAAGGAAACGGAGCTCAGCAAGATCATATAGAAGAGAGTGGGCTTGAATCCAAGTCAGTCTGCCTCTAGTTAATAGCTAAGTCCAAGAGTGCAGCAGAAGAGAACTGACCAAAGGAAAGACAGGAGTGACTCTGCATATGCTCTTCCTTCTTCCTGGGAGGCCATCCTTGGATACGACTTCTCTGAAGCCTACCACAATGTTAAGGTTAGACCTTGTAAAAGAATGTGACATAATACCTAACATGCTAGCACCTACCTCATAGGAACTCAAATATTTGCTAACAGGCAAACTGATGACTAACCCAAAGTTCAAGAGCAATGCTGTCTGAGAGAACTTTCTGCAATGATAGAAATGTGCTTCATTCTTTGCTGTCCAATATGGCAGCCATAGGTAACTTTAACAATTGTATGGGACAGCATGTGTCTGGTGACCCTGGAGCTTCATTGCTTTCTTTATTGCTGGCATTAGCAAATTCATTAAATATGAACACTTTGTGGGGAAATGAGGCATGGTTGATTCTGCATACAGGTGGATCTCTTGTGAACATTACTAGCCCATCTTGGAATACCTTTTTGGAACTCTCTCTGCTTTCATTAGCTGTTGGTTCTAGATAGTCACCAAGAAAATATTTCTTATTTTAAGTGTGAGGATTTGGCTTTCTGTGGGCCCTGAATCCCTCCTGGACAATCAGGAAGACTTATTCGGTTTTCAGGGGATCATTTTGACACCATTTTGCTTTTCTGCTCAACGCTGGGGGAAGCTGAACGTACACACACTTAGACATTCGCAAGTTGGTGGGGATTTCGTGTAGGATTAGGGAAACACCAAGGCTGAAGGCACTTGTATGGAAACATGTCAGTTTTCTCCCAGAATTCAAACACCAATGGACATGAATAGCTATTCCAGAAATGGGTGCGTCAGGAGCACATTGATACTTGTTAATATTGATCCATTCCCTCTGCCAGAATAGATCTTTCCAGAGCATCCGAGGCCTATCTTAAAGTCGAAGGGGTAGGGATTGCAGGATGTCAGGCAAGTTGCAGGCTCTTTGATACTACAGAGATGACTTTAATGCAGAGCCATTAAACCAATTTGGAAGAGGTAGCAATCTATTTTCTGTTCTCCGTTGTGATTCAGAAAAGAAAACAGGGTGAATCAGTGGGTAATGTAAGTGGCAGAATTATTGCATTTTCCAGGGAGGCATCATGAGAGGTACCAGCTTGAGGCACAGTTTCTATTTTGAACTAAGAACTCACTTTAGGGGAAGACCCTCAAAGAAGCTCTTGGGACATGAAGAAGATGTTACTGCAGCTTTCTCAAATCTACGAACCCCTAAATTCTAGGTGTTACTGGTTTGCTTGGATATAAAGCAGTGGAAGAGGAAGTGGGAATACCAAGGCAGTGGTGCAGGACACCTGGGCATAGCTGTGACCCCTTCTTTCCCCAAGGCTGTCACTTTGGTCAGACAAATTTCCCACCAGAGAGAGCTCCTTGTCTTTCTTTTCCTCTGAGATGCCAAGGTACTTTTCCTTTCCTATTTGGGTGGTGCGGGATCCTCTACCTCAGGGTGCTGACTCTGGAAAGGAATGCCTACTGAAGGATGGCCCATGGGTGCTAAGCACATCTGAGCTGGCTGACTTGGCATGGGGTTCTCAGGATTCTCCTTGGACTGATTCTGAATGCAACCAATAACTTGGTCCAGAATAATGGGTTTCTGTGCTGTTAATCATGGCAGCTCTATATGAGATGCTGTACTGACATCTAGGAGCTCTAGGACTGCCTCCATCTATGCCTAACTGGAAAGTGGTGGCCTCAGGTCCTCAGTTACTTAATCAATAAAGTGAGGGCATGGGGCCAAAACCTCTGGGCTTTTCAAACTATCCCTCAGTGGCAATGATAAGGATGGTGGTAGGTGGGGCTCTGCAATCCTCACCTAATTCCCACTCTTAATTTATTACTATTATTAGCAGTAGGATTGATAGTACATAAGCCTGTGGCTTTATTTCTTTTATTGGTTTACATTTCTGCCCAAGATTTGTTTTGAAGAAATTATTTGGTGGCTAAAAATACTTTGAAAATCCCTGGACTAGATGAACTCTGAAGTCCCCTTTTAGCTCTCTAATTTTAAGGTAGCACCTGCTAATTGGGGCAGATCATAAACCCAGGTCAGAGACTAACAGCTTATAGTAAGAAGTCCTGATACTTAATTTCAATTCATTTTAGCAATTTGCTCACTTCTTTAAATTTGATACTCAGGGTTAAATCTGTAGCTGTTTTGGCTTGTGAGCATTTTTTGGTGGTTGTTGTTAAGTTAATTCTCTGAGTTCTGGGAGACTGTGCTGGGGGAGTTTGTCAGTTGCCTCATTTCCTGTCTGGGGAGGTTATGGGATGGCAGTAGGGTCTGAGAGGAAGGTGTTTTTCTACCTTTGCACTTGGACATCTCTTCTGCAGCTTGCGTATGCCTCTGCCCCGGGAGAGATCCCCACACAAGGAGTCAGAAACTCCTTCATTCATGGATCACAAGAGAGCCATACCTAATTAACTTTTGCCCAATATAATGACTCATGAAACACAGCTCTGCAAGGTCAACTATAAAGTTAGATATTCATGCTTTGCCGTGAGTATCCATCCCATGCTCACAAACGCCCTCTGTCTGTTCTGATTTCTGGACTGATGCTCTGGGAATCTCAGGAGGAAACTTAATCTTAGAGAGAGAGTTAGAGAGAGCCTTGAAGAATCCCCTATACTCCAAAAGGAGTTTTTCTTTTCTTCTTAAATAACTTGATTGAGGCATAATTTACACATGCACATGCAAAATGGGCCCGTTTTCAATGTATGGCTCCAAGAATTCAGACAAAAGTATGTTCACCTCTGTAACTTCCATACCTGTGGTGATGGCAGAAGTCACGCCAACCACCACCCTTTCTTAACCGTGATGCCCCGCCACTGGTCTGCCAGGAATGCAGCATGGGCCAGGTGAGTGGTGGATGATGGCTGTGCTCTCTAACTTGATTGAGTTTGGGGAATATGGAACACATTTTTCAAAATTTATGGAACTGAACGTTTAAAATGGGGTCAATCTAAAGTTGAAGAAACTGAGGCTTAAAAGGTTAAATATGCTTTTCAAAGGCACACCTTTATTAAGACAGAGCTTACATCTGACTCCAGGGTCATTTGATTTTAATCCCTTACTGGTAACTTCCATGTTATTCCGTGTCCTTTCTTCAGCAAATTCAAAGATGGAGATGATATAGGTTGGGAACAGTAATCTGGTCTAACCCTGTCATTGCATAAAGAAGGAAATACACCCTGAAGATGAAATATTTATGCAACAAGTTTTCTCTATCTGATGGTGTTGATATCAATATATTTATATCAATAAGGAGTTATTATATCTCAAGACCTCCACAAACAAGAAGAGTTCCTGATGTGCCACATTACTGCAATGATTGTTCGTAATCAACATGGAGTGCTTTGCAGCCAACCTTCTCACGCAGAATGTACCTGCGAAGCATGTGAGGATTTTGCTAGAGTACAGATTCTGATTCAGAAGATCTTGAATATCCCAAAACATTTTTGAAGAATTCAAAAGCAAAACTTAAATTAGAAGATCCCTAAGTTTTCCTCTCTCCCTATGAGGGGTACACACACACACCTGTGGACACACACATATGCACAAACATACACAAGCATATACAGGCAGACATACATTTCCAGATGCACATGTGCACACATTTGTGCATGCACACACACACACACACACACACACCTGCTTTGATTACAGATTCTAGCAAGCTTCTACAATCACCCTTAACTTGGTCACCAAATGCCATAACTATAAGACAAATTCCTGGACATGGATTGATTAGTCATGCCCACAAACCACAACTGAATGTTTTATTGGCTTACATTTTCCAATTGGAATTAGACGTCACCACGCTGAGTATATTTCTTGACTTTGCGTCTGGGTTAGTCAAAATTGTAGGGCCCAGGGAAGAGCTATGTTGGGCTAAGAGCTTTTCATCTTGTGCAGCCAGAACCCCTTTTGGCTAGTGATTGACTGATAGATCCCAATCCAAATCCAATTGCTCATCCTTCCTGCCCAGGAGGATTCAGATATATTGATCTCTGTCCAAACTCATCTGTGGAGAACAATGCTGCTAGAATAGAGAGAGTGCCGCTTGGAGTCCTGCATTGTTCTGCTTTTGCTTCTTCTGCCAACTCAGACTAAGTCTTCATCTGCAACACTTTCAGCAGCTGGCAAGCACAATCCCAGGCCTCAGACGAATCTGATTCTCCATTCCACAGTGTCTCCTTTGA
Source organism: Tamandua tetradactyla (assembly GCF_023851605.1). Taxonomy (NCBI): domain Eukaryota; kingdom Metazoa; phylum Chordata; class Mammalia; order Pilosa; family Myrmecophagidae; genus Tamandua; species Tamandua tetradactyla. The sequence goes on along the minus strand of NC_135334.1, from coordinate 4,869,381 downwards.
TGGCATATTCATTTAGGCACATTACAGTTGTACAGATGCAGGCTGACCCAGTTAGCTCTACATGTGTTGTGAATCCAGTTAATTGTATATCAACTAATTGCATAATTCATTTATTAATGGGCTGAATTAAACTCCAAGTGCTGCTTCTCCTCTTCAGGGCATCAGGGTTGAGAGGAAAGCCTTGAGAGAATTTCGCTTTTCAGATCTACAATCCTTCCCTCCTCAAAACTTATTCTGCTTCTTTTATATCATTTGGGAAAAGAAAAATTCCAGATTAGAAACAAACCTCAGCTATATCACTAAATTATTAATAATCCTTTATATCCAGCTGCAAAATGTTAGGATACAAATATTGGCACATCACATTAGTGCCCTCAAAAACAGTGATTCTGAGAACTGATATTCCCAGTTCAGAAGGAAGTTCAGATTTCTCTTTGTTTCAGTAATCTCCTGTTGTTATGACTGTTATGACTGCCTAGAACCTCTGAGAGGCTTCACAGAGCACCCTCGGAGTTGTCCTACCAAGGGTGTTTATCTGCCAATGCTTCTCTCTCACTGGATGAGGTCTTCTCCCACGGTCATCAACACCTTAGCATGTAGGGTCTGCCCATCCAATGGCCTGAGAGAAAGCTTTCAGGCAGAGAATCACAGGTGCCAAATGCTAAGAGCTACATGAGCTTTCTCTCTCTCTCTTTTTTTTTTTGCATAGGCAGCCACCGGGACTCAAACCTGGGTCTCGGCATGGTAGGTGAGAACTCTTCCTGCTGAGCCACCGTGGCCTGCCCTACATGAGCTCTCTTTTTACTAGTGAAGATGTACTCTTCATATCTGAAGCCCCCAGAATGCTATCCTTGGTTGCTGGCTTATTCAAAAGAAGGTTGCATCTGTCAGCAGCAAAATGTACAATCTCAATGTTGCCACTTCCTCACAGTGTACCCCAGGCAATGACACCAATTGTCCCCAAAGTCCTCTCTGCTGGTGCAGGAGGCAAGTCATCACACTCCTTTCTGCTACTACAACAAGAGTAGGAGCTGTCCTTCCCCTAAACACATGTCTTAAGTTAGCTTACCTAGAAAGAGAATGGAGATAAGAATTTGACTACAAGAATTTTCTGTGGGAAGTGGTTTCAGAAAGCACTGGAAGGGGGATGGGGAAGCAAGACAGGAAAAGAAGGAAGTGCTGTGGACAACAGACCTTCAGTCCTGCCTAGAACCTCTGAGAGGCTTCACAGAGCACCCTCAGAGTCGTCCCACCAAGGGTGTTTATCTGCCAATGCTTCTCTCTCACTGGATGAGGTCTTCTCCCATGGTCATCAACACCTTAGCATGTAGGGTCTGCCCATCCAATGGCCTGAGAGAAAGCCTTCAGGCAGAGAATCACAGGTGCTTACAGTGGGAGCCTATGGACACATATTGGAACACTGAGGGCCTGGGGATATGGGCAAAGCACTGATGACTTAGCATAGCCTAAGGTCCTTACTAAGCCAACATTCTTTGTGAATTAAAACACCTTTCTTCCTGTCTACACTGTAGGTCCAGAAAACCCTGAGGCTCTAGAAAGAGAAATTTCTCCACCTGTCTATCATGTACAACTTCTCTAAATCCCAATTTCTTGCTTCGGTAGTAAGCTCTTCACAGAGAGACTCTCAACATGGAATATAAATCCCTTTCAGGTATAACACACCCATGCCCATTTGAGTGTGTTCCCACTTTATATCCTGAGAAAACAGTGAACATGTCCAGTGGGATGCATTTCAATATCTAGTTTGGTTAAGTCCTGTTTATTCTTATCTTATTACAATAATAATAATAATAACTACTTTTTCTACTATTTTTATAATTTCCAATGGGTTTTTATTTTCTGAGTTGATTGCACCACAACTCCTGGTGATTAGGCATATTAGATATTGCCAAGAAGAAGAACAAATCCTTAAGAGGGGAATTCAATTCCTGAGGTAGTGTGAAGTAGCTATCAAGAACTCAGGCTTCTCACTCAGTGGACCTGGATCCAAGTATTGCTTCCTTTGTGTACCAGCTACACGTCCTAAGACATTTTCCTGAACCTCCTATGAATGTTTCTTCAAGCAAGGAGTTAAATTGGTAGTAGGACCAGTCCACTGGACTGTCTTGGGATGTGATAGGATGATGGAAGTGAACACTAGTCTCTGCTTACTCAGTTTCCAATGACTGTTAGTTATTGTTTTTACTATAAACTGACTTAGTCAAAGTCACCCCACAGAAGCAGAACTGGAGCTCAGATCTTGTAACTAAGTCTTGCCTTTCTTCCCACCATTTCAGGTTCTTGGTTAAATCCTGGAAATGACTCCAAATCAGTCTGGTTGGGTTTGTATTTGCACAGAACTTTCTTTCTATTCCTACAAAATGTGTAGCCACCCTTGGCGCATGAATTGGGAGGAGAGTGTTTTTATTCCCATGCCCACAGATAGGAGTAAAATGATTGAAAAATGGAAATAAAAGCATAAATAGATCCATACTGCTGCAGCCTCTATGGGTTTAAGAAAATGAATGCTATGTACCCGACACAAAACAATCTTAACCTGAATGAATAAATTTGCCTTTTTATGCAGAGAAGAGGTTGAAATGAAGCGTGCAGGGTCTTGTTGTCACCAGCATCATCTTTATGCTCTTAAATGAATAACAGATAAAGGATTTGCCTTATTACAGGAGAAAGGGCTAAATGTGTTTGCTTTCAAATATAGACTAAAATAAAATGCATATTCTCAATGTGGAGCTTCATTTTGATTACCCGTCTGGAAAAGGAGAACAGAAATAAGCTGCCCATACCTTCCCAAACTCACCACCCCCCTCGCTTTTTATTTGTTATTGAAGAAAATGAGGCCAATTGTTGGAAATTTTTGTGCAGCCCTGAATGCCTCAATTGTGATTTTCACCAAGATTAATGCATTTAATTTACCTCTTTGGTATATTCAAGATGCTATTCAGCAGCCAATTGGGAGTTCCTTGCCCTATAAGCTATCCAATGAAGAGGTAATTTCTGGCTGTCTCTATAGTGGCTTGTTTTATAGGTCTTTGGCTGAGCGTAGGAGAAGAGGAGGTGAACCCTATACTTCCAGAACCTCTCTCCTCCACAGGTGGCCACAGCTGCAGAAAATGTAAAAGAGCTGACCTCCAGGGAGAGACAAGCACAAAAGACTTGGAGTTACCATCTTTCCAGACACCATGTAGTATCTTCCTTCATAGTATTCTCATCAGTAAAGAAGCCATTTATATTCGAGGCAAATTTCCCCATCTATGGAATAAACTAAGGGGCTAAGTACTTTCCTTATGTCTCAAAGAGGTGTAACTTTTTGATGCTAAGAAACAGCTTTGGCATTGCTTGGAACTAATAGAGACAAAATTTTCTCTCCCTGCACATTTTTTCCTAAATGTTTCATGAGTGTCTGCCTGGGATATAGTAGGATGGGGTGTGTGGCCTTTGGCTTCTTGGTGTTCCTTTCATAGAGGGGGAGATCCACCTTACCCAGGCAATCACACAAAGACCTATTTGATTAGAGTTATGATCCATGCCATAAAAGAAACATATAAGAGATCTAATCTAGATGGGGACTTCAGGCAAGGTCTTGTGCATCCTTTCAAGAGGCTCTGCTTAGTCCCACATCCTTGTTCAAATTTTGCACCAGAGACTTGTCCAAATTTTAGTGTGAACTTCCTTACTGCAAGACCATGTTCCCTAAACCCATCCCTGAGTTTTGACCAAATATGATGCAATACTGCCTAATCACAAACTGTACTGTATGCGGAAAAACTGTACAATTATCTGACCCTCTTCTGTAAGCCCATTGCCAAACCTCTTCAGACTTCCCATAGGCCCTCAGTAATTTTCCCGTCTCCCATCTCCCTTTCCCCTTGTGCCCTTTAAACAATCTAGCTACCTCTGTGTTAATGAGACAAGCTGTTATTGGTTTCTCTTCTCCCCTGCCATGGGGGAGTGTGAATAAAGTTTGCCCAGACACTTTAACTTCTGACTGGTGCTTTTCTTTGACAGTCTTCCTGAGGTTTACATTAAGGTTTACATTAAATTTTGTAAAAATAAGGTTTGCATTAAATTTTGAAGGAAAAGCAAGAACCAAGAGTAAAGGAATAGTGTTTGAAGGGAAACTAGAATGCAGGTCTATGGCTTCTAATCAATAGCTCATTCAATGGCAGTTTTCTGCCCATATTGGGGTTGGCTCATTTTGCTACATCTATAGTATCTAAACTGCTACATCTCTAGTATCTAAACCTTCATGAATTCCCAGAGGGTAGAAAATCTGTCTTATTCGGATTTTTTGTTGTTGTTCTCATTTTTAGAGATGTTGTATTGCTTTTGTCCTCAGAACCCATAAAAAGTAAGATGCTTTAGTATTATTTCCAACATTTCCTGGTGCCTCCTTCCAGAATATGCTTGTGAATTGCTCTACCTGCTCTCTTAACAGGTAAGAGGGTATTATACTAGTTGCCATACCCCACCTCTCAAATTGCATCAGGAATATCTTCAGCAGGAAATCACTTTAAAGAATTTTTGTAGGAGTCAAGTAATGATTTCCTCAAATAGCCTTCTGCAAGATCAAAATAGGGATAAGGCATCATATGGTCCCCTCACATGCCTATATAATTGGGAAAATCCTGAAGGAACCATTTCAAGAGAAACCCAAGGGGAACACAACAGGTTATCTTGCAGACAAGTGAGAGAATCTTCTAGGCCAAGGCAAGATCTCAAATCCAATTCCCACTTGCATTATGCCATATGAGATTTTCTCCAATGGACAAGAACAAATATAACCTTAAAAATCCGAAACATGGATAATACATTTGGATTTTGGTCTAAATTATTTTTTTTTAAGAATATGGAGGGCAGTGGCTCAGTGGCAGATTTCTCACCTGCATACTGGAGACCTGGGTTTGATTCCTGGTGCCTGTCCATGTGAAAAAAAGGAATTTGGAATATTTCAAAACTAAGTTCAAGAACAAATTCAATGCCTTGCTGTTTTGGCTTGCTAATGCTGCCAGAATGCAATACACCAGAAATAGAATAGCTTTTAAAAGGGGAATCTATTGGGCAGGCCACAGTGGCTCAGCAGGTAAGAATGCTTGCCTGCCATGCCCGAGGACCCGGGTTCGATTACCGCTGCCTGCCCATGTAAAAAAAATAAATAAATAAAAGGGGAATCTATTGAGTTACAAGTTTACATTTCTAAGGCCATGAAATGTCCAAACTAAGGCATCCAGAGAAAGATACTTTGACTCAAGAAAGGCTGATGGGGTCTGTAACACCTCTGTCAGCCAGAAGCCACATGGCTGGTGTCTGCTGGTCCTTTGGCTTCTGGTTTTAAACAGCTTCCCTGGGGGTGTTTTCTTTCTGCATCTCCAAATGTCTCTGTCTGTGCCAGGTCTGAAGCAACTGTTCTCCAAGCACCTGCCTCTGATGTTTCTCCAAAATGTTTCCCCTTTTAAAGGACTCCAGTAAGCTCCAGCAATCAAGACTCACCTTAAATGGGCAGAGTCACATCTCCATCTGATCAAATGGTCACACCCACAATTGGGTGTGACACATCACTACGGAAACAATCTAATCTAAAGGTCACACTCACAACTGAATGGATCAAACTCCACAGAAACACTTTACTCAAATGTTTCAACCTAAACAATAGTGAATCAGGATTAAAGGACATGGCTTTTCTGGGATTCCCAGCAGTTTCAAACTGGCACACTAGCTCGCTATGTGACATCAGGAACTCATTGTTTCTTTGGAGCCTTGTTCTTTCCAGCTTCTAGTATGGAACTATGGCTATCATGATCCTCTTTTCCTGATTGTGATAATGTTGGATGATGTACTTAAAGGAGAAGAGTTGTTTAAAAAGCACTATTATTTGGTTGTATGTCTTGTCAGAGAGAATGAATTGGGAACGGGATGCATATAGACCCCTTCCTCAGAGTTCCTTTGCACCACTCACCATGTGGAGGGGAGAAAACTGCATGCCTCTCTCCTAATCCAATGGGCTTCCTTGTTAAGTGGAAATCATGACTGCCCTGCCTCCACCTTGCCCATCTGGGTCCCTGACTGTGGAAACCATGAGCTCTGTAGAAAAGGAACATCAAGCTTGCAGGGATGTGTGAACCTAAGAAGGCTTCATCATTCACTCCGAAATGCTGGCAAAAATTCAAGTTAGTTCTTATGTGACATTAAAAACCTCACTTCAGTGAGGAAAACAAACAGATAAAGAACACCAGCTAATGACTTTGGAAGGCCAGAGAACAGCTGAAGTATTGTTTTTTTTAATGTAATAGATTTTAAACGGCATTTCCAATAATGAATAAGTCACCCAATTACTGCACTATCTTCATTCTGAACACCTGTCCCAGTGATTCTCAATCCCCAGAGTGACTTTTATTTTTAACAATATTTATTACCACGAGTGTTATCACATTAGATGAAATCAGCTGGAGATAGACGCTGCATTCATCGATGGCATCAAGGCGCTGTAGATGGGTTCCTGTTTTTTTTTTTTTTTTTTTTTCATCCTCCTTCAGATGCTGCAGCTGCTCTGAGCTACCTTTAGCAGCAGTTCCCAGCAGACAAGGAGAATAATCTCATCGCTGCCCTACAGAGTTAGATCACTCTAGGGTTCCCATATGACTGTCATCTCAAAGGGTCTCTAAGTGTTTCACAGATCACCTGCTGGAGAGAAAACTAAGAACAGCTCCACTTAGCAGTCAAAGGCCGGTGCTTTGGGGACTGGGACAAAGTAATATTGTCATCACCCTGTAGCTTTCCCCTGTGCTCCTGAGAAACTGCTGGAGAAATTTCAGGAAAGCCCCAAGAGGCAGTGACTTAGAACTGCCCCTGCGCATCCCTTCTTGGCCTTCATGGGTGGCCCAGAAATCAGGCAAAGCATCTTTACACAGTTTCTATCATGTCCTAGCACTGAGTCTGTTCTTTATCCTTATTAATTTTATCATCTAACTGGGAGGAGATATCTAGTCCACACTGAACAATTAAAGAGCATTTTATAAAAGAACACTCTTTTAGTGATTTATTCAGCATTTATTGAAAGTCTACTATGTATTTTATGTGATAGCTGATATATCGAGTTGAAATAAGACAGCCCCTGCATTTAAGAAAGGTCTAATTCTCCTTACTAAGGGGAGATGGCCATGCAAACTTCTAAATTAGATGAGGTTGAATGCAATAGTTAGCAATCATAGTCCTTCACATATATTGAACTATCCAATCCTTATTACATCCCCCATTTTACAGACAAAGATATTAGGGCAAAGAGATGCATCTACTGAAGGCCGCATTGATACCGAGTGGTAGATCTGGGCTTGACACCCAGGAAACTGGTTTCCAGAGTCCATGCACCTTATCACACACCTAAGCACCATGCTGTGCATCTCCCCAAGAAGACAGGTGATAAGGATAGAATAAGCACCAGTTTTGCATGATTGAACTGTGTGCTTTCCAATGTGCTAAGCATTGCCATGTGCTATGTAGCTTAATGTTTACAACAATTTAGCCAAGCAATTAGGACTCTTGGTCCTAAGAAATAGGCTCAGGCGAGAAGAGGAGTATAACACACAGAGTTCATGAAGTAAATGAAAACAGGGTAGATCGTATGGCCACAGTAACTAGAACCAGGGACATTGTCAGGCCACTCCCTTCTCTCTATCTTTGCTTTACTCTCTGCATAGAGTTTTCCAGTCTCTACACATGGTGGAGGCAATAAATCTGTTAGCCCTTGGCCTACAACTTCACATCTTTACAACCAGACAGAAAAACAGTCCCTCCCCCAGCTTTAAGAACTTTCTTAGTGAGGACATCGATAGGTTTGCCTTTTATCGAGTGTCTATTTTTAGACTAAACACTATGCCTAGAAAAGGAAGATCATATAAGAAAATTGCTTTTCCAATTCAGGCCATGTGCAAGACTGGGGGAGGTGGGAAATGAATGCTTCCTCAAAAGGAAGGGTGCAGGGAGGCAAACAACTTAGAGAATCATTAGGAATGCAGCAGTCAGCCCAATGAATGTTGAAGTGCAGATTTGTTTATCACCTTTGTGCAGAGGGGAACATTGGGAAGAAGAGAGGTTAAATAACTCGCTCAAAGTATCATCCTTTGTTCATAAGAGATCTTTACAAGGTGCAAAGTATAAATCAGGTTGTGTGTGTTGTGGCTTAGACGCTAAGCCATATTGGCACGTCATTAGGGTTGAATTATTCACTAATCCTCAAGGTAGAGATAGTGCTCATTCTGCTTACTGAAGAAGGGGTAGAACTGGGGGAGACAGAAGGAAGGTCATACAGGGGGAGCCAGCAGGAGGCAGAAGCAAGAGTTAGGCTAAAATGAAGAATGTTTGTCTCGATGAAATGGAGGTTGGAATAGTGTCAGTGGCAGTTAAATCCCTTCACATAGACCTAAGCGACACTGGGTTCTGTGTACCTACCCCACGAATACTCTGGGATGGGCCCCTTGAGGCGTGTTGAGCCATTGCTGTGGTGTCCCTGCTTGTGGCTGAGTGATCTGAGTTGCCTCAAAAGAGGGCAGTTGTGTTCTCGAGGTTAAACCATCACTGCCCCACTGAGACATAAGGGGCATTCGTATTTTCATCAAACCTGGGTATTACAGTCCCAACTCAAATGCTCTTCCATGTTCCAGGTCCTCCACAGTTTGGAAATGAAAACAGGCCAGGACGGTCAGTTGAACCGTGCTGAGCAGAATCTATAACTGTGCCTTCTATCTGAAATTTCAACACAAACCTGTGTTTGAAATGGAACTGCCCCCAAATCCTGGGTTTGGGATTCTCTTCCTGGAGTCTATGGTCATATCCTCTTTAAATCATTTTTCCAAGATCTTGCCTGAGTCCTTTCCCTAAGAAACTTTGAGACTCAACTGACTCTACATCTTCGCTCCTGTTCTAGATTTGGTGAGTGTCTAATACCCTCTGCTCCTGCATTTTGTTCATTTCTTCCTGTTTTTTTCTAAACTGGAATCACTACTTTCCTTCCCAATCCTCACCCTCTGGCCATACCTCCACCCATATTCCATTCATAAGCATTTGCTACTTTTTATGGTGAACCAGTTCAATTCCCTTTCTGACATTGTCTTTTAGTTCTTTTGCCAGGTGGGCTGGGATCCCAGGAATTTATTTGTTCTCTTTTGTGAAGAGAGAAGAATTCATTCTGTCTTTGTCCAATGACAAAATCACCAGGGCCTCTCACAACAAGGTTCCCAGAATTCACCGTGGGTCACTTCACTGCCTCTGGCCCAGGGAACACACATCCTTCTCTCATGGAAGCATTTAGTTTTGTATCCCTGCTTTATCATCCATGAAGAGTACCCATAGCTTAGCTATTACTTTGGGGGAAGTTTTAAATGATCCCACAGAATCTGCCATATCCTCGCGATCTTGCTATGGAACAGAGAGGTTGTCCTTTAAACACAAAGGAGAGAAATTAGAAAATCGGTGACAACTGGCACAAATCCTGAACAAGAGCAATTTGGAAGTGGACCTTTCTCTATGTGCTCTGCTTTCTTATCTCTTCAGCATGAACTAGAGATCTGTCCAAGCTCCAAGGGGTTCAATCTCAGTCCTCTGCGCTTTTCCAAAAAGAAGTCCAACAGCCAGTATCCAATTGGAAGTTTCTAATATGTTTATTCTTCCTCTCAAAGAAATAAGCCCTCTGATTTCTCTGTCTTTCTGCTTCACTCTCTTTCCCCCCAGGTTTTTATTATGTCTTCACCTGGGCCCTTGTAGCTTCTTTTGTTTTTGCTTTAGTTTTTCTTTTTGCTTCTCCCATTTTCCAGATAGGTATAATGAAATAAAGAAGAGAATTTACCAAGCAAGAACAATTCTTTTCTCTTAGACATGTGAATGTGTGTGTGAGCGTACCAATAAAAACTTTTTTTGTGTGGGGTGTGTTAATTTAATTTTATTTCTATTAGAGAAGATGTAGGTTTATAGAAAAACCACTCAGAAGACACCAAGTCCCATATACCTCCCTTACATAACAGTTTCCCTATTATTGACATTTCATTTTAGTATGATACCTTTTTTACAATTCATGGAACAATAGTTATATTACAAACTTACATTAGGGTCCATAATTTACATTAAGGTTCACTGTGTTTTTCTGTCCTATTTTTATGGTAGCATGCATGCAACCTAGAATTCCTGTTAGTAACTAAATTCCAAATTATATTCACAATATTGTACTGTCATTGCTACTATCCATTACTAAAACTTTTCCATCAACCCAAACAGAACCTCTGTACTAATTAAGCATCAACTCCCCAGTCCCTACCCCATTCCAGCCCCTGTAACCTGCATTCTTAGTTTCTGATTCCATGAATTTGCTTATTCTAATTATTTTATATCAGAGAAATCATACAATATTTGTCCTTCTGTGTCTGGCTTATTTCACTCCAATGGTAACTTCACGATTCATCCATTTTGTCACATGTATAAGAACTTCATTCCTTCTTATGGCTGAATAATATTTCATTGTATGTGTATACTGTATTTTGTTGATCCACTCACCTGTGATGGGTAATTGGGTTGCTTCCATCTTTTGGCAATTGTGAATAACACTACTAGAAACATTGGTGTCCAAATATCTGTTAGAGTCCCTGATTTCATTTTTTGTGTATATAATTAGAATCGGAATTTCCTGGTTATATAGTAATTTTGTACTTAGCTTTTTGAGGAACTTAAAAACTGTTTTCCACAGTGGCTGAATAACTTCACATTGCTTCCAACAATGAGAGAGTGTTCCTATTTCTCCACATCTTCTCCAACACTTCTTATTTTCCATGATTTTTAAATAGGAGCCATTCTCGTTGGTGTGACGTGGTATCAAATCATGGTTTTGATCTGCATTTCCCTAATGGCTAAAGATGTACAGCTTTAGCCATTTTTCATGTTCTTGTTGATCATTTGTACATCTTCTTTGTGTAACTATTTTGTGTTGATTAGGTTCTGGTGTCAGTTTGGCCAGGTGATGATGCCAAATTGTCTGGCCAGGCAAGCACTGTTCTGACCATTGCTGCAAGGATTTTTCATGCCTGGTTGATTAACTAGAAGGCTGGTATACTAAATCATCAGTCAGGTGATTGCATCCAAAACATTACTTCATAAATCTCATATTTACAGATATGTCCTGTTTGTTCTATTTCTCTAGAGAACCCTGTCTAATATATATCTATTGAACTTTTTTACCCATTAAAAAAATTAGATTGTTTCAATTTTAGGATTATTTCATTTACTCTGGATATCAAACCCATATCAGATATACGGATTTTGAACATTTTCCCCCATTCTGAAGATTGTTGTTTCACTTTCATGATGAAGTCTTTTGATGTACAAAAGTTTTTAAGATGATGAAATCCCATTTATTTTTATTATTTTGCTTTGTTGCTCATGCTTTTTGTGTAAAGTCTAAAAACCACTGCCTAACACAGGGTCTTATATATGTTTCCTTTCAAGAAGTTTTAGAGTCTTGGTTCTTATATTTAGGTCTTTGATCCATTATTTGTCAATTTTTGCATACTGGGTGAGGTAAGGGTCCACCTTAATTCTTTTGCTTATGGATATGCAGTTTTCCCGGCATCATTTGGTGCATACACATTCATTGTTCCTGTGCCCGACCATCCCCCTACCTTCTTGTTGTACTTGTTATAGATTATATCTTTCTAGATTATATGTCCAAAACCATAGTTACAACATTACTTTCTACATGTTTTCATTTTAGATCCTGTGAAAGTAAAAAGTAGAGTTACTACCAAAATATTATACAATAGAACTTGCATTTATAATTACCCAAATAGTTAACTTTATCTGAGTCTTTATTTCTTTTTGCCACTTCAATCCACCATTTACTGCCCTTTCCTTTTAGTTTGAAGAACTCTCTTTAGCTTTGCTTGTAGGGCAGTTCTGGTGGTGATGAACTCCTTCAGCTTTTGTTATCTGGGAATGCCCTAAACTCTCCCTCATATTTGAAAGTCAGTCTGATCAGATGTAAAATTCTTAATTGGCAATATTTTCTTTCAGCTGTTTAAATATTTCATTTTACTGCCTTTCTGCCTCCATGGTTTCTGATGAGAAGTTGGTACTTAACGTTTTGGGGACTCCTTTGTATATACCCATTGCTTTTCTCTTGCAGCTTTTAGAATTCTGTCCTTCTTGGCATTCAACAGTTTGACCTTTGTGTCTTGGCATGGTCTTTTTTTAGTTTGTTCCATTTAGGGTTCATTACAATTCTTTATTGTGCATATTCATATATCTCATTAAATTTGGAAGTTTACTACAATTTTATCTTTGAATACTCCTTCTCTTATCTCTTCTTGTTCTTGTGGAATTCCTGTTGTGCTTCTATTAGTTTGATTGATAGTGTCCTACAGATTTCTTAAGCTTTGTTCTGTTTTTCAATTTTTCTTTTGTATCTCCATTCTGTTTTTCAAACCCTCTAGGAAATTTTTCATTTTGTATATTGAGATCTTTGACTCCAGTGTTTCTATAGGTTCCTTTTTATAATTTCCATTTGTTGAGATTCTAATATTATAAACGAACTGTTTCCTGATATCCTTTAGTTATTTCTCTGTGCTTTTCCTTTTGTCCTTGAGAATTTGAAGATCATTTAAATAATCTGGTATTTCCACAATCTGTTCTTCTTTGTTGATGGCTTCTGGGTTTTTATCTTATTCCTCTGAACGGACCATCATTTCTTGTTTCTTTGTTTGCTTCTTTCTTTTTTTCTGTCTTTTTAGAATGTTAAATCTGCTATTCAGTCCCTGTGTTGTCTGCTCCTTAAGTTTATATCCAGCTAGTGATATGACAGAGATTCCTTTAAGTGCCAGGAGCAAACAAAAACTAACGCTCCACATACACACATATACAAACTCCTTTAACAGTCATTGCAAAGTGACTCTGTATTGGCTTGTGCTTTCTTTCAGAATTTAGCCCTCCTACGAACAAGATCAGCCTAAAGCAAATGTGAAGTACAAGGTTCTCTCAGTCTTTTCTGAGCCTATGTCTTGCTCTGGGTTTGTTTTTACTCATGGTCTTAGGAACTCCCTCATGTATAGGAATTTAAATGCCTCTTCTGCTTCCTATGATATAAATATTCTCCCCTTCCCAGATGCTCTATTGTTTGTCTTGAAGCAGGTGACCTTTTGCCCCAGGCCACTTTGATGTAATTGTTTCTTAAATTGCTTTAGCTGTCTTCAAGCTGTTTCTGTCTGCAAGGCAAGTTGTGGGAGGGCAAGTCAGGGGCAAATTTCAGTCTTTTATGCTGTCACCTGATATAATGGCACTGCATACCAGCACTGCAGAATGTATGTAGAGGTCACGATGCTCCCTCTAGAACAAGGCCAGGAAACTACAATTTGGAGCTCAGGCTGACTCCCTACCATACCAGGAAAGTGGCTGGGGGAGGGAGGGGGAGGGGTCAGCAGTGGTGTCATGAGCTTCTCCTACCATTTTTTAAAGCTGTGTTTTCTTGATTCAGCCCTTGCTCCTTTACTGCAACCCTTTAACTGCTTTCAGGGTTCTAAGGAAGATGACTCTGACTATTTTTGCTACTTGTTTAAATGTTCTGAATGAGAACTCAGAGTTCCTTATGCCACCATCTTGGTCAACTAGAAGCCTCTAGATGCCAATACATCCTTAACTGAGAAACCTTTACCAGGGAGACACTTATATGTTGTGCTGGGCTTCCAAGAGGCTGTTTTACACTAGTTGGAGCATATTTGCACATTTTGGCTGAACAGGAAGATCATTCTTATGGAAATTCTCAATCTAGATAGCAGGGTTTAGGGTATTTCTGAGAGCTTAGGGGGCATGGGGGATGAAATGGCTTTCATCTGAGTTGCTTCAAGTCATTTGGCAAATATTTCATTAAAATTCCCCTCCCTAAGAAAGAACTTCCTTTAGTAGTTTATAACATTTGTTCATAACTTCTTCTCTTTAGATTCCTATGTTATCCAGAGTGGAATAAAGGTAATTGAGGCAATTTCCTGCCCTCAAAGAGCAGGGACCTCAGTGAAGCAGCCTCTCTGTCTTTTCCCCTGGAACCCTTTTTCTCCTCCCTCTCCCTCCCCCTCTTTTTCTCCCTCTTCCTCTCCCTCTCCTTCTACCTGTCCCTCTCCCTCTCTCTCTCCCCTCTCCCTTTCTCTCTCCCCCCCCCTCTTCCTACCTCTTTCTCTCTCTCTTTCTCTTTCACAAGCACAAACACACTCATACAATATGGAAACATTTAAAAATCTAAATTACATATAAGCATCTATAAAAATAGAATTCAAATGAGTTTTCGTTTTTGAAGTATAATGGAAGAGTCATTGACATTTTCTGCAGAAAGAAGTAAGTATAAAAGGTGTTCTTAATGATATATTTTGTAAGTTTTTGTTTTCTCAATGTGAATCATATATTTTTATTGTTATGCAATGCAAAATTATCAGAACCAAACATAAAATCTCACTCTTTGATTCATTTATTTCTCAGTCATTTATAGAAACAAGTACAGACTCAGGATGCAGAGATGAATAGTGTATGGTCCTTCCCCTTGAGGAGCCTGAACTAACTTGGAGCAACCGTTGCACAAAGATTCTAATCAGTCAATGTGGGAAAGCTAACCATATAGGATACACTATGAATATGGGCACACAGAGTGAGGGCACGTGGCATGTTGGGTAAGGGGGTGATTACAGAGGGTTCATGAAGAAAGTGATGCCTTAGATGTGTATTAAAGTGTCTGGAGGAGGTAGCCTGGTGAAGGGAACTTTGCAGGGCATTGCAGCCAAGACAATATCAAAACAAAGTCCCAAAGATGAGACACAGTATATAGAGAATGTGTGATTTTCTGGATTGGGGCAGGCTGAGACAGCATGGATAAGGTATTTGCATCTGTGTTAGGAGCAGAATGAGTCAGCCTCAGGTTGTTCAGTGACACATCCATTCCAAAGGAGTGTATGTTGAAAGACAAGAGTGGACAGATAGATATGGGCCAGATCATGGATTTCTAATGATCCATGTCCGGGACCTGAGATACTCCCTGTAGGTAAACATGGGGGTGGGGTAGGTGGTCAATTTACAGGCATCCATTTTCCATGCCATAGTCAGGACTTGATACGTGCTGGGTGAATAAGTTAACAGATTTTAAACATGATTCTGAAAGCATAGAAGAGTGCAGATTGATGGGGAAGACTGCCCAGGCTTCAGAGGCACCAGGGTGGAAAGGAGCAGAGTTGCAAATCATTAGCGAATATTTTTAGAAAACAAAATGTCCACTCTTTGGAACTCTTTCTAACAGTCCAGTTTGTTTTCCCAACATGAAGAAAACAAAGATATCCCATCCAGCTCAAATGAAAGTTCTCAGAGGAGGCTCTGCTTGAGAACTGAGCCCAGCCTACTGTCTGGCAGGGAGTAGCCAAGCATATCATCCTTATTCCCCAACACTTGCCAATGCTTCTGCTGGCTGCAAAAACACACTTCAGTGTTTTATTTAGGCCCCTGGTATTTACCTGTGTGCAAACATCCACACAGTTACATGCAGAATCTGGAGTGTGCATTTTTTTATGTGAGCTTACATGCATAGAAGGCTTTACCTTCAGCCAGTGTACACAGAAGAGGCCTGCAGAACACAGGTGCACAGCATGGTCCCCTCTTTCTAGGGTCTCTGGAATTGATGCTCTCACCCACAATAAATTCATTCCATTCCAAGTCTCACCTTTGTAAACTTTGCTTCACGAGGTAGTGCAAAACGCTTTATTTCTTTCCAACTATCTCCATAGCTGAGCATATAAGGTGTGTGCATGCACGTGTGTGTGTGTTGGTTGTGATTGATGAAGTTATATAAATATGTGTATATGTACTATACATGCATCTATTTATGCGTGCTGGTATATATTTTCAGATTTTAATTAGTTGGAACAAGGAGTGCTGTATAATATAATGATTAAGAGCATACATTACAGAGTCTACAGATCTGGGTCAAATCTAGCTTTATTTGACAGCCTTTCCTTTTAACTGAAGCACATAATGTCCCTAAGCCTTCCTTTTCATCTGGAGAATGGGGATAATGATACCTGCCTTTCATGATTTGGAAAGGTTTCACTAGACTAAGTAAGATAATGTTAGCTGTTATTGTTAACAGTAACCTAAAATAACACTGGACATTTAATACAGAAACAAAGACATATCATATTGGAGGAAAAAGAAATAGACAGTAAGAAAAATTTAAGTTGGTGTTCTAGTTTGCTAGCTGCTGGAATGCAACACATCAGAGATGGATTGGCTTTTAATAAAAGGGGATTTATTTTGTTAGTTCTTCAGAGGAAAGGCAGCTAACTTTCATCTGAGGCTCTTTCTTACATGGGAAGGCTCAGGGTAATCTCTGCTGGCCTTCTCTCCAGGCCTCTGGGTTCCAACAACTTTCCCCGGGGTGATTCCTTTCTGCATCTCCAAAGGCCTGGGCTGAGCTGCGAGTGCTGAGATGAGGTATGCTGAGCTGCCTGGGCTGTGCTACATTGCACTCTCTCATTTAAGCACCAGCCAATTAAGTCAAACATCATTCATTGCAGCAGGCACGCCTCCTAGCCCACTGCAGATGTAATCAGCAACAGATGAGGTTCACGTACCATTGATTCATGTCCACAGCAACAGAACTAGGTGCCTTCACCTGGCCAAGTTGACAACTGACTCTAATTAGCACAGTTGGTTTGTTGGTTTTTATGACAAAGCACTTGAGAGGCGTCATCAAGGCCCACAAGCTCTCAGAAATACTGTTTTCTGAAAGTCCTTCAGCCAGAGCGTTTCTTTCTTCGTGCTGTTGCTGTTAAGAACTTCCTGGATGGCAAGAAAAGCCTAGATTTGAGCTCCTACTTCTCCATGGGGGAGAAAGCAATGCTTATAATCTGCCCAAGGCTGCCTGTCAAGTGTGTTGGGTAACTACTCCTAGAGTAGCTCTTACACCAACAGGTCCACATTCACACTCCAACAAATTCTGCAGGACTGTTTTTATTTATTGTGTATAGAGATTGACTCTTTATTCATCTTCTTGGTGACTCTCAACTTAGGAAGTCAAAGATGGAAGGCCTCTTAGTTTTCCAGGGCTGCTATTGCAATTCAGAAGGCCAGAAGTCCAAAATCTGTGGGTGTCAGTAGGGCCACACTTCCTTTGGAGTCTGTAAGGTTCTGGAGGTGGTTTCCCAGCCATCCATGGCACAACCAAACCTCTGCTTTGTCACCTAGCTACCTTCTCACTCTGTCTCCTTTGACTCTGTCCCAAATCTCCCCTTCTTATAAGGACACCGATCATATTGCATTAAGGCCATCCTAGTCCAATATGACCTCATCTTAATGAAAATCATCATCTAAGATCATATTTCCAAAGAAGATCCCATTCACAGGATCAGACATTAGGACCTGAGCATGTCATTTTTTGTGGAGGAGGTACACAATTCAACCTATAACAGAAGGCAAGGCAGAAAGAGGCTAGAAATCAGAGATCTCTACTCAGTTCTACAACAGGGCTGCTGAGGGATGGGGGGTGTCAGGGGCAGAGAAGAAGTCAGCTCACCTCTTTTCCTAGGAGCCTCTGTTGGAAAGTAAACAAAGAGTTTGGATCTCAGGACTCTTAAGCTATCCTCCCTGGAAACCACATTTATTCAAAAATGTTTAATTAACATGCTCCCACCTTCCTAAAAATAGGAAAGAAAAATCAATAAACACTAAATGGTTACAATCCTCAGATCAAAGTGGTGTTAAAGAAGGTTGTCTTCAGCTTTGGCCCCTTTTTCTTGCACTTTCTGACTACAAGCAAAATATGTGAAGTAAGTTCTTTAGGAAGTGGGAACTTTGAGGTATCCTAAATATGTCCTATGGACACATGCACAGATTTACACAACAGGAATTCTTCTGCCTATTTCAGTGCATTGCAACAGTTGGAATTGTAATGAAGAACAATTATTTCAAAATCTACTCCAAGATCCATGTCCCTTTACCCCTAGTGATTGGATTTGTTTGTAAAAGCTTAACAATTAGAGGCAAGGAAGAAGTAGAGTTGATGTTACCAAGCAGAAGATTTTATTAACATATCTATAACCAACATTGCAGGCCTCAGGGCTTTTGGACTTGCTTCCTCTGCCTAAAATGCTCTTGTCCCATATCTGCATGGCCAATTCCTTCTGCTCCTTCAGATCCTAATGCAAATGTCATTTTTTTGTGCAGCTTTCCTTGATCCAAAATGCTTCCTGCATGTTAAAACATTGTACCACCCTCCTCTGCTTCATGTGTTCTCCTGAGAAGGGGCCACCTTCAAAAATGCCAGATATGTTACTTGTTCAATTTGTTAATCTGTCTCTTTCTATAAGATGTGGAGAACTGAGATTTCATCCACTTGGGATTCAAATGGATTCCAAGCCCTGAAACACTGCCTGGGTTTAGAAGGCACTCAGTCAATATTTGTCGGAGGAGAGGCAGGGATTAAGAATCTGGTCTTGACAGAAACCACTCAGGTTTAGATCCAAGCTCTACTACAAACCAGCTTTTACCTGGGAAATGCTTTCCTTAACCTCTCTATACCTTGGTCTCCTCATTTGTGCAATAAAGATGATGGCTGTAGCACCTCCTTCATAGAGTTGCTGGAAAGATGAAATGTGTTGATAGGACAGAGCTCGGCACATGATGTGTGCTTTAGAAATGTTCACTATTGCTCTTGCTACTAGCAATGGCACTTAACAATTATTAAGACTTACTGTGTGCTGGGAACTGTGCTAACTGTTTAAGTTTAATTGAGTTTATACACATAAATTGCTTAGACTAGTACTCGGCACTATTAAGTGCATAATAAATATTAGCTATCATTTTATTTGATGTCCTTTAATACAAAAAACCACACTGAGAGAAAGAAACTATTACTGTTATTCTGGTTAAGCTTGGAGAGGTTGTTTAACTCTCCTAAAGCCAGCCTGCTGGAATCCAGAAAACTAGCCCCAATCTCACCAGCACAACGTGTCTGCCACTCAACAGCCTCACCCATTTTTTCAAGGTCCAGATGTTGCTGTTTTCTGTGAGTCTGCTCATGCATAGTGGTGAATTTTAATGGTTATAAGAGGAAATTCTAAGGCTCCTTGAAGCCCCTACTCCACCCCCAACAAGATTCAAATTTAATCTAAGTCAATTCTCTCCTCCATAAGGATGCATTGCATGCAATTTATCATATGGGGCCTGTTGATTGAAATTGTTTAAATTGTCACAGCACAGACACTATAAATCCAGAGCACAAAGCTTCTGAACAGACCTGTGTTGGGAACTGAGGTCGTGGCTTTTCCCTGAGGGCTTCCATTATATTTGCTGTCCTATAAAACCAAACTCACTCCCGTTCCTTTCTGCAGTGAAAGCTATTTGGAAGAGCCCCCACCTTTGCTCAAATCCAGGCTGATGGGGCTGGAGAAACAGCCCAGCATGGCCTTGGCTGAGGTAGATGGAACTTGTCGAAGTAAACACATGTAAGTTTTCCACACCACAGACAGAGGAGAGATGGGCAACAGGTCATGTGCTCAGTGTTGAGTGGCAGCCCAATTCCAGGAAATTTCCCAAACAGTACTCATTTAGAGATTGTGCTTCCTTTCTGCCCCATGGCCCCAAATTCCCTCTTGCTTCAGCAGGGCATTGCTGCAGGAGAGGAATCCCTCCCCTGGACTGTAGCCTCAGGGCCCTGGGCTTGTCCCTTCCAATATAGAGAGATTATATTGTGGGAGAACTTTGGGCAGGACACAGCTGTGCATTGCCCCTATAACAAACTGAGCAGGATGGAAGCTGCTCACATGGGGTAATTGGAGAAACACTAAAGGTAGAATCACAGATGGGTAGTTATGAAGAACAGAGCCCATAAATGTTCCTCTAGAAGAAAAAGAAAAACATTTAGCATGATGGGGGTATATTAATAGAATGAATGAGAAGAGAGCAGTGAGTCAAAGCTGAAGGTATGGGTGTGAGAGAAAATGCGGTTAAAAGGGGGATGGTCAGAGAGAATAGAGGGGGCATAAGAGTAGACAGAGGAGAGGGAGAAGTGGTCCTCCCTGAACTGATATAGATAGGTAATATTGCAAAGAAGACCTACATCAGCTGGGGTCCCAAGTCTTGGCAACAGAGAGCAGTATCAGTTCTTATCGTTGGAGCCTCAGGGTGTCAGACAAAAAGGCTGAACGCATGTCCAGCAAAGGGGAGCAGATAAACTGTTGAGATAACCACCTTTAAGGATCATAGAAGGTCCTTCTGCCACTGTGTAAGCCCTGTAGCTTCTCTCTCTTTCCTTCCCTTTATTCTTGGCTTAAAATGTCCACATTTAGCATCATCCCGCAGGTTAAACAACAAATTGGTTTCTGAATGGGAGATACCAGAATGACCATATACACAAAAGAAATTGGTAAATGTTGCCCCTTACTATGACCGCATCACACCCTTGCATAACTGCCTTAGTGGAGGATACCTGGGGAACCCGTAGGAACAACCTCACAGCAGGGAGCAGGCAGGACTAGTGGGTAACCCTGAACAAATGAGGTTAAGGTGGAGAGGGTGAGTGTACTGAGCTAAGGAAGTCCCATGCAAGAGCTGGTGGCCAGTCCCAGAAGGAAGAGAGAACATGGCTGGGTTTTGTGAAAGAACATGGAGGCTATAAGACTAGCTGTGGAGCACAGCACTCTACACCCTCTCATTCCTTTGCTGCTTCCCACCGTGGAACTTTCTTTCTCACAGCCCATTTCTCTTCCATTGATTCTTCCCTCTCTGCTCAACACTAAATCTTAGCACTCCTAAACACTATTTGTTTTTGTTTTAATGAGAAATCAGCAATTCTAAAAAGTTTTCTGTGGCACAGTAATACAATGTTGGGAAAAAAGTAGAACAACCCCATACAGATGGACTCGGCTTCTCTTGCCTCAGAGAATTCTTCTAAAATTGTGTATTATGAAACAAAGAAATAAACAATATTTTCTTAGGCAATCAACACACGAGTATAAGGGACACTGTTGCTTCACAACTCTTTCTCATTCTCCTTGCTTTCTGCTTTCTTTTCTCCTATAGGAACAAGAAATGAAGGGGAGTGGGAAAGCAGTTAGAAGAAATAGGGGTAAAGCTGAGTAGAGGGACTGATATGGCACCAAGAGGAAGAAGAGGAGGAGAGAAGAAAGGAGGAGAAGGGAGGGTAGATATGCAGGGGTCTAATATGTGGTCAGGGCATACACTTTTGCTAAATTAAAATATTGAAAAATAAGACCACTTGTTTTAATTGGGATGTTTTTCTTTTAAAGTAGAGAGGAAATACGTGGAGTTTGTAAGGGGTAGAAGTAAAGACAGATTTCCTTTTACTCATTAGACTAGGACCATTTGCTGTTTTTTGCAAATCAGATTCTGCATTGAAAGTGGAGAGAAAGGTTTTTATGTATTCTCTAAACAGAGTAAAAAAAGAATCCCAGAATTAGAAACCATGGTATAATCTGATTCCGCTCAATGCCTTTCCTTACATCCAAAGGGGATTACATTTAAGCCACTTAAACTGCAGTCTCAGGGGCTGCAGTTGGTCCTGTTTCTATTAAAATCCCACCTAATGGGAGAGCACAGTATATTTTTTTAAAGAGAGAAGAGAGAAAAAAAAAGCTGATGATGGTACTAGTCCAACTCTAAATGACACTAGTTCTTCTAATCACTCAATGATGCAGTATGTTTGCCATCTAATTTCATCCAAAACACCCTAAACTGAAAATAAAGTGCTGTTTAATAGGCATGTGAAGATGTCATTTCATTTCGCTGAATGTTCTAATAGCAACTACTAATTATTTCAACGTATTTTTTTCCTGTAATTATTTGAAACCGACTATTCAGAGCTCCCCCATTAACTTCAAAAATATTTCGGTGTCCTACGGAAATTCAATAGTATAAATTTAAATAGCTCTTTTTTTCTTCCTTTCTTTAATTCGCTAGGAATACAGCTGCATGAGGCTAAGGGAGGCAACACATCTTGTGCAAGCAGCAACAATCAAAGAAGAATAAGAAGGAAAGAAATCCCATCCCTAAACCCTCTCCTTATACTTCTGGGCTCTCCATGGGTTGCATTAAATTTTCTCCATATTCTGTGGGCAGGTTATAGAACAAACCTCCTAGACACTACTCATCCTTTCTGTGGGGCCAGCAAGGGCCTGGGTAGTCAAAGAGTGGCTGAAGATTCAGGTGGAAGAATCAGCTCAAGAAGGCAGTGGAGAGGCATGGCATCTCCTTCAATGGCAATTTTCAAATTGACCTCTCTCCTGGAGCCAAGTTCAGATTCCTGTTGATACAATTTAGAAAGGCAACGGAAGACCCAGCCTTACCATGGCCATACCCTCCCACCTGAGGAGATAGGCTCAGATAATGCCAACAGTCCTTAAAAGGTCTTGCTGACAACTTGCTCCCTCATTTACTGAATGCTTTTATTGGGCACCTACTGTGTGCCAGGAACAAGAGTGGGCACTAGGAGCAAGTCTTCATCACAATAGAGGTGGAATGTGACGTCTCGTCAGGAAGGTAGAATGTCAAAGTACTTGACACATAGTGTTATAGATGAGAAGGGTCATGAAGGGGAAAAAGAAGGTGATGAGATGGAGAGAAGAGCTTCCAGCTGAGACCAGGTAGGCAAGGAAGGCCCTGTTGAGGAAAATACATCTATGCTGAGACCTTAAGACAGTGAGAAGAAACTGAACATGGCACATACTCCAGAATGAGCATTCCAGGCAGGGGAAATGTATCCCAGGTATAGATGCCCTGAAATGATAGCATGCTAGAAAGTCTGAGGCCTGGCAAAATGCATTGCATACTTAGATTTTATAGGGTGAAGAGTGTTTTAAAGGAGGTTATTTACACAGGTGGAGGCAGGGCATATGGGAATCACAAGAGAGAGTCAGCACCATCGCAAAAATGGCAGGGGCTTGGAGGGCATGGCCCCTGGAATCCAGGGATGGAAGGTTGTGTGCACAGGTCTCCTCCCAGGAGTTCAAACTTCCATGGTTGAGAAGGGCCAGCTCAACTGACAGACCGTCCAGGATGGGAGCTAGGATTGATTTCCATAAGCCTTGTTGATCTCCTGCTAGTGTTCCCTACTGGCTGAATGTAGGAGGAACCTAGAAGGTAGGGAACCCATTGATGTCATCATTGCATGTGACCTCTGATCACACCAAGCATAGTTGGAAGCAGGAAGAGTGGATCTACAAGGCAAAAGGAAGATGGTCTGGTCAAGAGGTCAGGATTGGGGAAATATGGATAACCAGCTATAGCTGAACAGAGTGATTTGAGTATATGAGGCTTTGGCAATTAGAATCTGTGTGTTCTTAAATCTAATCCATTTCTGTGTGTGCAAACCCATTGTAAGTAGGACCTTTTGATGAGGTTACTTTTGTTAAGAAGTTATGGCCCAGCCCAATCAGGATGGGTCTTAATCTTACTATTGGACTTCTTTATGAGCAGAGTCAAATTCAGACTGAGAGAAAACCACAGAGAGCAAGCTGGATGTCAAGAGAATTGGAAAGAGAAGGGACAGACCAGGAGAAGCTACCATGTGTTTTGTCATGTGACAGAGGAGCCAAGAATTGTTGACAGCTGACCGAGAATGCCAGTCTTTGAGGAGAAAGCATTCCCTTGATGAGGCCTTGATTTGGACTTTCGTTTAGTCTCAGAACCATGAGCAAATAAATTCCCTTGTTTCAGCTGACCCATTTCATGATGTTTGTTTGAGCAGCCTAAGAAGCTAAAACAGAGGTGAAACTGGAGATACAGGTAGAGCCAGCCAGGCAGGGCTGGCTGGGCTGAGGTTCGGATCATTTGATCTGACAGGACTGGAAAGCCATAGCCAATTTTAAGCAGGAGGGTGACAGGATCCAATTTATGGATTCTTCACAAAACTCAGTGCAAAGGGTTTGGTTTTGTTTCCTGCTTTTTGGGAAGGTGAGCACAGGGTGCTTACTGCAGCTATTAGCAACATTTATGTCACTCCCTCTTGGAGCCAGAGTTCAAAATAAACCATTTGGAACTCATCAATTGCAGTTTTCTCTTTGTTGTTTTCCATGTTGATTGGGTCCTGTGACTGTAAAGGGCAGATTGATTCACTCTTGTAATTTTCTGCCTTCTTGATGATCCTCTCCTCTCCTGTTTGCTTCCTGTTCACAGGCAATGATTAGTCCCCTTCATTCAGGCCCAGCTAAAATTGCACCACCTGGGAAGGAAAGTTTTGCTTAGCCCAATGCCTTTGTCCTTAGGCCGTTTGGCCTTGGGAGGTTCCCAGAGGCTCTAATAAGAAGCCAACATTCCTGAAGCCCTTTAGAAAGCAGAGGTTGCCAACTGGCCTCCCCAGTTGGCAGATGAAATCCCTGCCCAAGGTTCCCGGTGTTTTGTTTGACCCATGTAGTGATTAAAAAATTGTTGCCCACATTTAAAATTAGGGAGACTTTTTTTTCTTGAGAGACCACAAGTATTGGTAATACTGGATACATGCTTTCTGAATCTTGGACAGCAGTCTGTAAGCCTTGAGTAGGGACCACCAGCTCCCATGGGGCAGGCACTCCCAGTACCCCACTGTACCCACCTGGATAGCTAATATCATTTATGGTGCATGTCCTGCTCCTGGGAGTATTATGCCTCTGCTCTCTGCTTTATGGATCATAGGGGATTTCCACATCCTATTTAATCCTCCTGACCTTGTGAAGTCAATGTTTTATAGATCAGGAATCTGTCCTTCTCAGAACTGTATTTGTATGCACTTTTTATAAAATATTTCTATTTGGATTCTCTGGGGGCCAGGATTAAGTATTCTGCTTTCTCTCCATTTTTAAACAGAATATAACCTAGACTCCCCCCAGGGGTATTCCCTGGGTGGGATCTGACTGGTAGCATATACTGCAAGCTGTGAAGAGGCATGTGGGCTCTGGGCTCAGACTGCCTTGTTTTGGCTGTGAATCCATCATGTGTCCTCTACGTCTCCTTGGGCAGCTTATTTCATCATCCCACACTATGTTTTCTCAACTATATAACAAATATGGAATAAAAAGAATGATAATGGTTATTATTTTCTAAGTTGTTTCCCCCCCAAGGAATATACATATATGTATATGAGATTGGAGAGATAGGTCTAGATCAGTACTTGGAGAGTCCTCGCTGCCATGAAAATGAAATATGTCCATAAGCCAGTGATTTTCAAATCTCTTTGGAACCCCAAGACTCTGCAGACTTGTCCCTTCCTCCTGGACAGTCAAGGGCCAAAGAGGTGAGAGGTCTGAACTCCAGGCCACAAATCACACTTATGTTGAGAGAGATAGGGAGGGACTGAAGGGTTTTAAGCTGAAGTTGAGCCACCCAGATCTTGATTTTACAGAGATTGCTGTGTATGGAGGATGAATTTAAGGGAACAAGTCTGATGTCCAGAAGGAATGCAAGTAGGAGACAAAATACTCATTCGCTACAGAGGAAGAGGGGAAGGTTTATGAATGGGTTAGCAGGTAAACATGGTAGAACCAATGAGTAGGTGGACTGAGGGCATCAAAGTGGGGGAAAGATCAAAGCCTCTTATTCAACAGTTGGAGATTAAGATTACATGTTAGCATGTTAAAATCTCTGAGAATCTTGTAGTAAAGAAACCTGTCCAACTTTGTTTAACTCAGCCTTCCACATTAGTTAATGTTCACTAACATTCTGTGGAACTACTGCTCTGTTGAACACAACTTGGGCAATGCTGATCTCATCTAAACCTCACATTTAATTAAAGACTAAATCATCAACCAGAGAAGTTAAGTGTTCAGACCTGTAACACACAGGAGCAGAGCGAGGTTGGGACTAGAACTCTTGACTTTGATATAATGAAGCATTAGTTCCCTCACTTTGCTGTGACTTCATAATAAATGATATCATCAACCACAGAAACAGGAAAGGCCCTCTCCCCATTGATTGACATCATCAGATTTTTTATGGTGCATTTACACCTCCTTTACCATGTTCTTACAGAGAAAAATTGGCTTCTTTCTCCCTATGAGCTCCAACTCCAATTTGGAATTTCAGAAAGGAAGAAAAAAAACAACCTTTAAGAATAAAGGTTTGTGCAGATTGTTGGCAGTATCAGTTTTGCTATCTGTACCTGGATGTCTTGTTGCACTGCATCTTTAAATGAGGGGAAAATTGCTCTTTAAATAACAGCAATAATCAACCATAACTTTAAGATGTGTGAAAGCTCACAAACTGAAGGTTGCAGGCAAAAAGTCTGCCATTCCAAAGCCCCCATTTCTGCCCTAAATCCCCTCTGTACATGAGCAACTCATCCCATGCTCATGCCTTCCTCCCATTCTGTGCAATGGGATGTGCCTGGTGGGCATTTTCAGATGAGGTGGATGGACTGTGGCTGTGGGTTGGATATTCACTGTTGGAAATCAGGTTCCTGTCTAGGCACATAATACTTGATTCCCCAGGGTCTGCAGAGTTACAAAACAATGTAGACGAGCTTTTCATATCCATATTGCTGTTTATATCCAGGGAGATTGTGGATTCCAATAACGGACTTTTTTCTTAAACATCGTGATATTAGATGCCAAATAATGCCTCTGTTTGACATATGACTGTGGGCAACATACCCATGTTTCTCTAATCTTAATGTGGTTTTAACTCCTATTTGTTTGTGTTTGCCTCATGGTTACACTATGGGATGCACAGGGGGTTATATCATTATATCACATCCCTTCTTTATTTTATTTTATTATTATTTTTTTCTATGCTGTATGACGGAGTCACATTTCATTATTTTTCTACGTGAGTATACCATTATTGCAGCACTATTTGTTGAATTTTTGTTTGTTTGTCTATTTTTGCTTGTTTGTGTTTTGGGAAAGTACATGGACTGGAAATCAAACCCGGTCTCCCTCATGACAGGTGAGAATTCTACCGCTGAACTACCCTTGCACACCTACATCCCTTCCTTACACATGAGTAAATTGAGGCATAGGTCAGGAAGTGCCTCTGCGAAGAGCAGATAAGCAGAAAGCCGAAGTATCTGGACTTGAACCCCATTAATTGACTCTAAGTCCTACTCTGTCTTCACAATGCATGGCTCATGATCTAGGAAAGGTTGCTTTAAAATGTTCCTGCTCTTTCTGCTTTGCTAGACTCCTGCTCAGTGACCTGGAAACAAGTCCACACCAGGTAGAGGCCAAGGTCAAAGGTAGTAGAGCTCTATGTGCTTTCACAGCCCTAGGCGACATTTCAGTCCACAGCTGAGTGGACAGACTTCCCTCAAACTTCCTTCTCATCTAGGCTAACATCAGGAAAAGAAAGATTTTATATTATCTGATTGTATAATTTTATGACCATTATATTATACTTTTTGTGCAATACATCTTTATGCATTAGTCAGCAAGGCACATCTATAATTAACAAAACATATAATTCCCCATCAAATAAGAATGGCTTTAATGTGTTGGTTTTCCTAATTATAAAAGTGGCATGTTTTTGTAAACAAGTTGGACAATACAGAATCATATAGAAAAGAATGTAATATCACCCAATTTCCTACTCCCAAAGGCAAACTCTGTGAGCATTTTGAAATATTCTTCAGGCTGTAGTAGACTCACTTGCTCATCTGCCTATCCGAGGGACAGTTTGCTTCCATGTCATCCATAAATGTGAGCAGGTCTAATCAATTCCAATGGGTGGCACTGGGAGAAGAAAAGTATATGGTGTGCTGTTAAGTGCTGGTTCTTAATTTTTATGAGACCATAGACCTCTTGGAGATTTTGGTGAAAGATGCGGGCATTTTTCAGAGAAAAAAGGACCTGCCCACCTGAATAGACTGTTATCCATACAGCTTTAAGGACTTCACACACTCCCACCTCTATGGTTCCTGAAGCCTTTAGTTTGGAAAGCCTCTTGCTGTACAAAAAGAAAGAAATGTTCGTAACACACATTGCATTCTATATTTGTGTATTTATGTATCTAATTATTTGTCATCTCTCTTTCCAAGTAAATCATAAGTTTCACAATGTGGCAGAGAATCTATTTCACTCCAAGTTGTAGATGCAATGCCTGGTAGGTAATGTATGCTGTAGTTATTGTGAAATGGATGAATGGATGAATGGATGAACAAATGAATGAGTGTCCACTGATGTTCCTTCTGCTATCAGAAATAACCTATGCATTATGTAAATAAAAGAATAACTAACAGAGGGACAAGGAAGGAGATGCCGTTTGGTGGGAGTGAGAGTTGGTAAACTCTACTTAATTCAGGGAGGGAGGGAACAGTAGACATGTGGGTACTTAAAAACCCTGCCTAATGATCTAGAGCCAGGAATATTTTTCATCTACTTGGAAGAAGTTATCTCACCCTGATCCATCATGGGAAGGCATAACCCAGCATCATTGGCCTTAAGGTGTTATGCAGGCAATGGTTACAAGACATAGCAATATTTCATTGCTCTCCATTTTTCCAGGTCCTCCTCTCCACTTACATTGTTCCAAAGTCCCTCTTTTCCTTGCATTGAAGAACAGCATGTCCAGCATCCAGCCTCCCCCTCACTCACACAAATTGTCTGGGAGCTCAAATTACATCGTTCACACAGTGAAGTCCTCATTTGTTTTATTTTTGTGGAAAACATGTTGTATGCTCCTCAACCCTGGAGCTACCTGGGCCCAGGCTTGCATCTGTAGTGCCCCTTAGGCTACATGCCACTGAGCTCCTTCTCCTGGGGCTTGCAACTCAGGCTTGAATTGCATAAGGCAGCTAGACTCTGGGTTAAGAGAGAAGTGGAGTGTGTGTGTGCATGTGCATGTGCATGTGTGTGTGGTGATGGGGGGAGGGGGTCCTCATTGACTGCACAGACAAAGCCAGAGAGCCATCTCTTGGCCTTTGATGCATGCTATTACCTTGTTTAGTGTACTCAGCACTAATCACACAATAAACACAAATGTGTTTGGTGAGCTGAGCAGTGCTAAGCAATCAACTGGATGGGAAAATTAGATTGCAGCCACCCTATGGGGTGAGAGGTACAGGCTAGGGTGATTGGGAATGAGCATGGCCTAGCAAAGTGACCCTGAGTCTGCCTGCTCAGAGGCAAGTATTACTCTTTAAAGCAAGGTTGCAGAAATTGCCTTGTTTCTTGCTGCCTTCACCAACTTGAACGTGCTTTTGAGGACTTCCTAGCTTCTAACCCTAACTGCTGGAGTAGGAATGCCTGGCACCTAGTAGATAATCAATAAATGCATGATGATTTAGACTGAGAGAGTTATTTAATTCAATTGTTCTAACATTTATTGAATGCCTCTCTGCTAGGTGCTGTGCTAGGAGCTGGAGAGGAGTTGATGCTCCTGCCATTGGAGGTTCTAGTCCAGAGGGGGAAATAGGCATGAACAATAAGGAAAAATTGTACATCATAAGGGCTAGAACAGACTCATTATATCGCTCTATGAAAGGGCAAAGACATTATAAAAACAGAAACAGATCATATAAGAAGTTATATGTGAGCAATTATTTACTCAGTCCATATGTATGAGCACCTATGATGTGCCAGGCATTGTGCAAAGCACTGGCAAGAAAATAATGCAACATAATTTTGGTCCTAAAGGAGCTAATGTTTTAGTGGGAGAGGTAGACAAATGAAAAAGCATGTGTGGTACGACGCAATATTGTTTACAATTATTAGTTTCTTCCTCTATAAGAGGATTATATACCCCCATTCTCTCCCTGAGTGAGGAGTACAGTTTCTTGCCTTGTTGTTTTGGGGCTCACATAATGTAATCTGCTTCCACTAATGGAATGTGAGTGTATGTGACTCACACGTGTCTTATCAAGAACCCTATTCTGGGGTGGGCCACGGTGGCTCAGCAGGTAAGAATGCTTGCCTGCCATGCCCGAGGACCTAGGTTTGATTCCCGGTGCCTGGCCATGTGAAAAAAAAAAAAAGAACCCTATTCTTTTACATTTGACTCAGGTTTGTGTGTGCCTGTGCTATTTGTGTGAGAAGAGCATGTCTCCAGAGAAGGCTGATACTTCAGCCTGGGTCCTAGAGGAGAAGATCTATGGAGCAGACCTGATCCACAGCCTGAGGCAGAGCCATGTCAGACAGACCTTATCTGCAAATGTACAATATGAGCAATAAATAAATATATTTGCTTTTGTTGTAAGCTGCTGAGCCCTTGGGGTTTTTGTCGTGCAGTATAACCTAGCAAAATCTAACCAATGTTATGCTATAACAGAGATAAGCAAAGAACATGGAAAGGATGCCCTAGAGGAGCACAAAAGCTAAGTGTGGGCAATGGTCCTCCAAAATTGTCTGGAAGAGGAGATGAATCTGAGTTGAGTTCTGAGCAAAGAAATCAGAAAAAGAGGGGAAAGGGAGGGAGAGTGATGACCTGGGGAGCGGAAGTATTCATGGAAAGTTTCAAATATGTGAGTTTGCATGATATATTCAAGATACCTTAGCAATAATTGTGTAGAGTTGAAGCTTAAATTATGAGCTAATGCCTGCATGAAGGAAAGAGTTGGGGTGGGGAGCAATTTAGAGAAAAAAATTGTGAGAGTTAAGATGGGAGAGGTGAGAAAAATCATCTGAAAGGCCTTACTGATATGCCAGCACTTTGGACTTAACGGTTTGACTGTGATTATTAAAAGGATTTGAAGAAAACAGGGTGTTGGGGGAGTAATTTGGCATTTGAGAATGATCGTCTGGCTGTATTTGAAGGATTGGCTGAGTTGAGAGAGATCTTCATATGAGGGAGGCAGTTGAGAACCTTTTGCTCTGCAGGAGGGAGAGATGGGAGAAGCAGAAAGTAGTATATGCCTCTACAGATATGCAAGGTCCAGGATCAAGGAGGTCTGGCAATTGGTGAAGAGATAGGAAAAAAAGAGATAGGAAAGGAGGAGGACTTCCAGCTTCTGGAGGGAAATGAATAAGTGGTGATACTATCCTGTGAACTAGGAATAAGAGTACAAGAAATAGTCTTGAGGGGGTGAGCAAGAGAGGGTTATTAGAGTTTGATGTCTACAGAGTATGAGGTACCTCTGGGTATCTGGATGAAGATATCCTCTCAGCAGAAGAAATATGGATATGAGGTACAGGCTAGAGATAGAGATGTGGGAGTCATTAGGATAGAACTTGAAAATGGAGTAAAGTGAAGGGATACAGGATGAGAAGAAAATAATGTTAAAATGAAATGGAAACAGGGCAGGCAATTATTTTCAGAAACACAGCTGTGAGGCAGGGTGCAAGACAAAGGTATAGTTTGAGGAAGGTGGAAGGAGGGTAGGATTTTGTTTTTGAGAGGGTTTCTTTCTTTTATTAAGCTAATGTGCTTAGATGGTGGTGGTAGAAAAACCTGACAAAGGAAAGAGGTTGGAGATAGAGGAAAGAGGAGATGTGATTGATGGACGGACTTCTCTAAGGAGGGGTGTATTAGTTAGGATTCTCTAGAGAACAGAATCAACAGAGAACGCTCGCAAGTTTAACATTTATAAAAGTGTCTCATATGACCGCGGGAACGCCGAGTCCAAAATCCGCAGGGCAGGCTGTGAAGCCGACGATTCTGATGGAGGGTCTTGACGAACTCCACAGGAGAGGCTCACCAGCTGAGACCCTTCTTCCTGTCTCTTCTGAATCCTCCTTAAAAGGTTTCCAGTGATCAGATTAAGCATCACTCATTGCAGAAGACACTCCCCTTTGGCTGATTACAAATGGAATCAGTTGTGGATGCAGCTGACATGATCATGATTTAATTCTATGGAATGTCCTCATTGCAACAAACAGGCCAGCACTTGCCCAACTAGACAAACAGGTACCACCACTTGGCAAAGTTGACACATGAACCTAACCATGACAAGAGGGAAGAAAGGAAATGCAATCCTGAGCTTTTGGGAAGGACAGCAGGGGGGCACCAGGGCTTCACTGTGGCGGGGACGAAATGCAGCACTGGTGGGGATAGATTCCAAGTTTGGGGGCAAAGGAGAAGAGCTGGAGAAAGTTCCATGCTGGTGTTCACTTAGAGTCCCTAATCAGATACTGCCTTATCAGTGAAGCCCACTCATTTAAAATGGCAATTTATTCTTTCTCTGCCCCTTTATTACTTTCCTCTATAACAACCCATATTAGAAATATTCTGTAGTAGTGAACCTATTATTGAGGATTTAATCCTGTCCCTCCCCCAAAGGCATGTTCCAGTTCAACTCCCTGGACCTGTGGTTGTGAACTCACTTGTCAATAGGAACTTTAAAGGTGTTATTTGTTAAAGTGTGTCCAAACCAAACGATGGTAAGCCTTAATCCAATATGGCAAACATCCTTATAAGCAAAGGCAATGCTATACAGAATGAGAAGCTATGGTGTTCTAGTTTGCTAACTGCTGGAATGCAATATGCCAAAAATGGAATGGCTTTTAAAAGGGGGGATTTAATAAGTTGCTAGCTTACAGTTCTAAAGAAGAAAATGTCCCAAATAAAACAAGTCTATAAAAATGTCCAATTTAAGGCATCCAGAAGAAAGATACCTTGGATCAAGAAGACCGATAAAGTTCAGTGCTTCTCAGCTGGAAGGGCACATGGGAAACATGGCAGCATCTGCTGGCTTTCTTGTGGCCCTACAAAAGGGAATCTCTCCAAAATGTTTCCTCTTTTAAAGGATTCTAGTAAGCAACTCCACCTTCAATGGGTGGAGACACAGCTCCATGGAAATCATCTAATCAAAAGTTGCCACCCACAATTAGGTAGGTCACGTCTCCATGGGAACAATCAAAATACTCCCACCCAGCAATATTGAATGAGGATTAAAGGACATGGCTTTTCTGGGGTCAACCACAGATTCAAACCGGCACATATGGGGAGCAGCCAGAAGCTGAAAGGTAATAAATAGCACCTGGAAGAGAAAGAAAACACTGTCATGAGCATTGCCAAGCAATGGAAAAGCCAATGAACTCCAAAGATTGCTGGCTGACCAGAAGATACTGGCCCGAGGGGGAAGCAAGCTTCTAGCCTCTGAAATCATAAGCAATAAATTCCTGTTATATGCCAACCCATTTCATGGCATTTGTTTTAGCAGTCAGGAAACTAAAATATCTGTTTATTTGTTTATTGTCTGTCACTTCCTACTAGGACGTAAGTGCCATTAAGGTGGGGATTATTTTGTCTACTGTGTTCACTACTTTATCCCTAGCACCTAGAAGTATGCCTGGGTCATAGGAGATGCTCAATAAATATTGGTTAAATGAATAAACGAGTCACTTTTCCTTTTTCCTCAGTGAAATAAGAGGTATGGTCATTTGCTAAAATAGAAGAGAGTGTGACAACTGAGGGAGAGGGGTGTCTCAGGAAGGATAGAAACATTACCACCCAATGTTAGGGACATACAGGAACTTGAAGATCAAGAAAAAGTTTGCAAATTGTGTTTTTTCTCTAAAAATTCTTAGCAGCTTGCATGTAGATGAGAAAAACACAGATAGTTAAATGGACCCAGGGTTGAGATATGTTCAAGTCAACATAATGGAAGGCAAAGAGAGCAAGGAAATTTAGGGAACTTGGCCAGAATATGGATGAAGTGTTAGGCCATGGAGTTTTGCCTGGATAGGGAAGGGGATGAAGACCAGAAGGGACTTGAGAATGGGAATGAGGATGGGCTCCATTAATGATGAAATTGAGGATTCTAGTCACAATGAGAATCACACCCTGATGACTGAAGGCAAGCAAGGTCATATCCTATGTGAAGGAGAGCTGAGTGAGTCTGCTGGACAGGATGCAGTTAAACCTGAAAGGGGAGGGTCTTATATATCACACTTAAAGATGAGTGTAATGGAAAGGGAACTACATTCCAGCCTAAATTCGTAGGTTGAATTTAGCCTCTTTTTTTGTGTATGGAGGTCCCATTTCATTTTTTTTTAATTAGGGATGTTGTGGGTTTGCAGAACAATCATGCATAAAATACAGTATTTTAATATATCACCCTATTATTAAGACTTGGCATTCTTTTGATACATTTGATCTAATTTATGAGTGCTTATTTTCATAATTGTATTATCAACAATAGTCTACAGTTTAACTTAGGATTCATTGTTTGTGTTGTGCTGTTCCATGGATTTCTTTTTTTAATTTTTATTCTAGAAACATATATACAACTTAAATATTCCTCTTTTAATCACAATCAAATATATAATTATGCAAAGAAGTTTGTTGGAATTTTGGTTAGGATTGCATTGAATCTGTAAATTGCTTTGAATAAAATTGGCATTTTAATATTATACTTAATCTTCCAGTCCATGAACATGGAATAGCCTTTCATTTATTTAGATCTTTTTAAATTTGTTTCAGCAATATTTTATAGTTTTCTTTGTACAAGTGCTTTACATTTTTGGTTAGATCTATTTCTAGATATCTGATTCTTTTAGTTACTATTTGTATTTGTCAGGGTTCTCTATGCAAACAGAATACTGACAGGTGATAACTGTAAATATATAAGGCTTTATAAAAATTGTCTCTCATGACTATAGAGATACAGAAGTCCAAATTCCATAGAGCAGGCTGCAAGCTGGGAGCTCTGATTAAGGGATTCAATCAATTCCCTAATAGAAGCCCTCTGGCTGAAATAGAGATAGAAATGTTCTCTTCTGACTGCTAAAATCATCCATTCTCCTTGTAAAGCCTTTAACTGATTGGATGAGACATCTTTCATTGTTGAAGGCATTCTCTATAGTTGATTGCAGATGTAATCAGCCATAGATGCAATCAACTTACTGATGATTTAAGTCCATGAAATATTCTCACAGTAACAATCAGCCTAGTTCTTTCTTGACCAAATAATTTGGTACTATTACCTGGACAAGTTAAAACATGAACCTAACCATCACACTATTGTAAATGGAATGTTTTCCTCAATTTCTTCTTCAAATTGTCCATTATTGATGTATAGAAACACTAATTTGAGGGTGTTGATCTTGTACAATTCATTTATTAGCTCTAGGAGTGTTGTTGTGTGTTTATTAGGATTGTCTGTTATATGGGATCACATCATCTGTAAATAGTGAAGATTTTATTTCTTGCTTTACAATTTGGATGACTTTTATTTCTTTTTCTTACCTAATTGCTCTGGCTGTAATTTCCAGTTCAATGTTGGATAACAGTGGTGACAGAGCACATCCCTGTTTTGTTCCTGATCTTAGAGGGAAAGCTTTCAGTCTTTCACCATTAAGGAGTATGATGGCTGTGGGTTTTGTATATATGTCCTTCATCATGTTGAGGAAATTTCCTCCTATTATTAGGTTTCTAAGCATTTTTAATTAAGAATACTTGATGAGAAGTACACTTGACTCAGAAAGGGATTGTATTTTGTCAAATGACTTTTTTTTTTAACACTTTTTTTTTTAACATGGCCAGGCACCAGGAAACAAACCTGGGTCTCTGGCATGGCAGGTGAGAACTTTGCCACTGAGCCACCATTGTCCAGTATAATAACTTTTATGTGTAATGATAATGTGTATTTTTTCCTTAATCCTCTAATTTTGGGGTATTACAATAACTGATTTTCTTACATGGAGCCATTCTTGCATACCTGGGACAAATCCTAATTGATCATGATGTATAAAAATTTTTAATGTGCTGTTGAATTCAGTTTGCTAATATTTTATTGAGTGTTTTGCATCTATAATCATGAGAGTTGAAGGTATCTCTATCTGGTTTTAGCATGATGTTATGTTGGTTTAGTAAAATGAATTAGGGTGTGTTTTTTCCTCTCCAATTTTTGGAAGAATTTGAGCAGCATTGGTGTTAATTCTTCTTGGAATATTTGGTACAATTCCCATGATGCCATCTGGTCCTGGGCTTTATTTTGTTGGGAGGTTCCTGATTACTGGTTCAGTCTCTTTGCTTATTATTGGTCTGTTGAGATCTATTCCTTCAAAGTATGTAGTTTTGCATGTTTCTAGGAATTTGTCCATTTCACCTAGTTTACCTAATTTGTTGACATACAGTTGTTCAGAGTATCATCTTATAAGTCATTTTATTTCTGCAGGGTCTGCAGAATTTATTATTTTAGACATTTGTGTCTACTCTCTTTTTACTTTGTCAGTCTATCTAAAAGTTTGCTGATTTTATTAATCTTTTAAAAACCAACTCTTGTTTTTTGTTTTTTTTTTTTTTCTCTATTATTTTTTATTGTCTGTTTTATTTATCTGCTCTAATCATTGTTATTTCCTTCCTTATGCTTGACTTGGGCTTAGTTTGCTCTTCTTTTTCTAGGTCTTCCAGTTTTGAGATTAAGTCTGATTTGAAATCTTTCTTCTTTCGTAATGTAAGTATTTAGAGATAGACATTTAGCTCTGAGCACTGCTTTTGTTGAATCCCATAACTTTACTATGCTTCATTTTCATTTTCATTTGCCTCAAGATATTTCCCAATTTTCCTTGTGACTTCCTCTTTAGCCCATTGGTTGTTTAAGATAGGAAAAAGGGGTTTACTTTTCAGAAATTTGTGAATTTTCCATTTTACCTTCTATTATTGATTTCTTTGAGTTAAGAGTATATATATATAATAAGATTTACTGAGCCTTGTTTTATGACTTAAGATAGAGTCTGTCCTTGAGAATGATTCATATGCACGTGAGATGACTGTGTCCTGTTGTTGGATGACATGTTCTGTATATGTCTGTTAGTTCTAGTTGGTTTAGAGTAGCATTGAAGATACTTCTGTCTGGATGTCTACGCTATTGAAAGTGGTATATTAAAGACTGTTTGTTATTTTAAATAGAACCATTGAGTTCCCCCCACAAATCTGTGAGTATTTGCTTCAAATACTTAGGAGATCTGCTGTTAGGTGCATATATATTTATAATCATTATTTTTTTTGTTGAATTGACCATTTTATCAGCATATGATAACTATCTTGTCCCTTTTAACAGTTTTCTTCTTTTTTTTTTATTTTTTTATTAACGGAAAGAAAAAAAAAAGAAATTAACACAACATTTAGAAATCATACCATTCTACATATGCACTCAGTAATTCTTAACATCATCACATAGATGCATGATCATTGTTTCTTAGTACATTTGTATCGGTTTAGAGGAACTAGCAACACAACAGAAAAAGATATAAAATGTTAATATAAAGAAAAGAAATAAAAGTAGTAGTAATAGTAAAAAACAACAACAACAAACAAACCAACAAGCAAACAAAAACAAAAAAAACCCTATAGCTCAGATGCAGCTTCATTCAGTATTTTAACATGATTACTTTACAATTAGGTATTATTGTG
This sequence comes from Tamandua tetradactyla, assembly GCF_023851605.1. Lineage (NCBI taxonomy): Eukaryota > Metazoa > Chordata > Mammalia > Pilosa > Myrmecophagidae > Tamandua > Tamandua tetradactyla. The sequence goes on along the minus strand of NC_135334.1, from coordinate 4,832,091 downwards.
CTGTCCATTTTTGAGTTTTTGTATCTAGTCCTGTTGCACAGTCTGTATCCCTTCAGCTTCAATTACCCATTGTCTTACCCTGTTTCTAACTCCTGCTGAACTCTGTTACCAATGACATATTTCAAGTTTATTCTCGAATGTCCGTTCACATCAGTGGGACCATACAGTATTTGTCCTTTAGTTTTTGGCTGGATTCACTCAGCATAATATTCTCTAGGTCCATCCATGTTATTACATGGTTCATAAGTTTATCTTGTCTTAAAGCTGCATAATATTCCATCGTATGTATATACCACAGTTTGTTTAGCCACTCTTCTGTTGATGGAGATTTTGGCTGTTTCCATCTCTTTGCAATTGTAAATAATGCTGCTATAAACATTGGTGTGCAAATGTCCGTTTGTGTCTTTGCCCTTAAGTCCTTTGAGTAGATTCCCAGCAATGGTATTGCTGGGTCGTATGGCAATTCTATATTCAGCTTTTTGAGGAACTGCCAAACTGCCTTCCACAGTGGTTGCACCCTTTGACATTCCCACCAACAGTGGATAAGTGTGCCTCTTTCTCCGCATCCTCTCCAGCACTTGTCATTTTCTGTTTTGTTGATAATGGCCATTCTGGTGGGTGTGAGATGATATCTCATTGTGGTTTTGATTTGCATTTCTCTAATGGCCAGGGACATTGAGCATCTCTTCATGTGCCTCTTGGCCATCCGTATTTCTTCTTCTGGTAGGTGTCTGTTTAAGTCTTTTTCCCATTTTGTAATTGGGTTGGCTGTCTTTTTGTTGTTGAGTTGAATAATCTCTTTATAAATTCTGGATACTAGACCTTTATCTGATATGTCGTTTCCAAATATTGTCTCCCATTGTGTAGGCTGTCTTTCTACTTTCTTGATGAAGTTCTCTGATGCACAAAAGTGTTTAATTTTGAGGAGCTCCCATTTATTTATTTCCTTCTTCAGTGTTCTTGCTTTAGGTTTAAGGTCCATAAAACCACCTCCAGTTGTAAGATCCATAAGATATCTCCCAACATTTTCCTCTATCTGTTTTATGGTCTTAGACCTAATGTTTAGATCTTTGATCCATTTTGAGTTAACTTTTGTAAAGGGTGTGAGAGATGGGTCTTTTTTCATTCTTTTGCATATGGATATCCAGTTCTCTAGGCACCATTTATTGAAGAGACTGCTCTGTCCCAGGTGAGTTGGCTTGACTGCCTTATCAAAGATCAAATGTCCATAGATGAGAGGGTCTATATCTGAGCACTCTATTCGATTCCATTGGTCGATATATCTATCTTTATGCCAATACCATGCTGTTTTGACCACTGTGGCTTCATAATATGCCTTAAAGTCAGGCAGCGCGAGACCTCCAGCTTCGTTTTTAACAGTTTTCTTCTTAAAGTCTATTTTGTCTGCTATTAATAATGCCACTCCACATCTCTTTCAGCTACTACTTGCAGAGTATATTTTTTCCATACTTTCCCCTTCAACCTACTTATATCTTTGAATTTAAGGTTAGTCTCCTGTAGACATCATATACCTGCTTTTATTTTTTTATCTTTTCTGCCAATCTCTGCCTTTTGGCTGGATAGTTTAATCCATTTACATTTAAAGGCTCTACTGATATTACAGGAATTTCTTCTGTCATTTTGCCAGTATGTGTAAGTCATGCCTTTTTTGCTTCCCCGTTTTTTCCATTCATGCCTACTTTCATATTTATTTGATTTTTTTTGTATTGCACTATATTGAATCCGTGCTCATTTCTGAATATATTTTTCATATGTTATCCTCTTGGTTGCCACGAGGCTAAAATTTAACATCTTAAATATATAATAGTAGCATTTATTTGATGCCAACTTCAAAAGCATATATATATACTTTTCCTATACACCTACATGTCCATTATTTTTGTATTTGCTACACATTATATCTTTGTACACTATATGTCCAAAGCTATAGATTTGCCATTACTTTTTATGCATTTGCATGTTAGCACTTGTAGGAAGAAATAGAGTTACATACCAAAAACTACAAAAAAATAGTAGTGCCATTTATAATTACCCAAACGGTTATCTTTTTCAGAGGTCTTTATGTCTTTATGCTGCTTTGAACTGCTGTCTAGTGTCCTTTCCTCCAGTGTGAAAAACTCCCTTTGGTATTGCTTATAGGGTAGCGCTACTGGTGATAAACTCCTTCAGCTTAGTTTATCTGGAAATGTTTTTATCTTTCCCATATTTTTGAAAGAAAGTCTCATCAGATATCAAATTCTTGGTTGGCATTTCTTTTCCTTCATCACTCAGAGGGCCAACTAGGAGAGGCGGAAAGTTCTGTCTCCTGGAAAGTAGAGGATTTCTATAACAGGGTAACTCCTAAGATCACTAGTAATCCCAACCCAGGACAGGCCATGAGTCCAGAAAAAGTAGGGTGATCAATGCACTTTGCATTGACCTTGGGCAGATCTTGCTGATAGGAAGGCTGACACTAAAAAGAAAAAAAAAAATCTCTGCCATAGCACCATCTAGCTACAAAGCCAAGAAGCAGTTACCTCAGAGAATAAATTCCAGAGTCAGCATTTTAAAATATTGAAATGTACAGTGTTCAAAAAAAATTATAATAAAAACAAAGAAACAGGAACCAATGGCCCATCCAGAGAAAGAGTATAAAAACCTAGAAAACATTGTCGAAGAAAACAGACTAGGGACATAGTCTTTTAAAAATTTATCACCAGTATGCTGAAGAAGATGAAGGGAAATACAGAGAAAAAGCTAAAGAATATCAAGAAAACAACTAAGGAGCAATATGAGAAACTCTATAAAGGGGTAGAAATTTTAAGAAAGAACCAAAGAAAACTACTGGAGTTGAAGACCACAATAACTGAAATGAAAAAAAAGATCCCAGGAGGGTTTCCACAGCAGATTGGAGCTGGCAGGAGAAAATATCAGTGAACTCAGAGACAAGGCAATTGAAATGAATCAGGCTGAGGAGTATAAAGAGAAAACCATGAGGTAGCCAGAGAGAATTCCAGGACACTATTAAGAGTATCAATATGTACTACAGGAGTTCTAGAAGGAGAAAAAAAGAGGCAAAGGAATATTCAAATAAATAATGGCAGAAATTATAGAAAACTTCCCAAGCTTAGCAAAATACATGAAGAGGGACATCAGAGAAGCTCAGAAAACATTAAACAAGATGAACTTGAATAAGCAAGCTATGCAGGGTGCAGGACCCCTCTGCTGCTTGCTGTGAGAGCAGGGACTGGGCAGTTGTGATCACTGTGTGGAGAGAGCAGTTTACTTGTATTTACTATGATTTACCAGCCATTCTCTTATTCTTCATTGGATGCTGTGCAATGTTCTACTGGATTCCTCAGTTTCAAAATGGTTGATTCAGATTTTTCCTGCCTATTTAGTAGTTGTTCTGTTGGAGGGACAGATTCTTGGAGCTTCCTACTCCACTACCTTCCCCCAATCCTCTGAACTTACCTTCTTAAAACTTAATAACATGAAAGCTTAGTAGGATTTGTCTCCTGTTAGGAGATCAGGAGGAGGGAGAAGCGTTATTCTCTATAGATCTTTGTTTCCTCATTTTAAAACTAGGGGAAATAATGACAACTTTCTCATGGAACTTTTGTGGTGATTGAATGAGATAAGACATGCAAATACAACTAGTATATTTAAGAGAATAACTCACATGGTGTATGACACTGTACTTATAGCCTGTATGGATATATATTCAATGACTATTGGAATTCTACATTTTACTTATTTTCTCTTTTGTTTTCTATTAAGTTAGAGGTTCACACCTGGACATAGGGGTGGTTGGGGTACAGGGGAAATGGGGGACATTAGACTCATCTGGGGAATTTTATTTTTTAATACTAAGGGTGATTTCAATATTCCCCCCAACTAGATCCTCACACCACTGAGAAAAAATGCAGGAGGCAATGAGGTACCTTTGAGAGTTTTTGTGTAGATGAATAACAGGTCTTGATTTATCCAGATCACTCTGGTGGTAGCATGGGAGACATGGGTGGTGAGAGAGACTGGAGGGAGTGTGCGGGAAGGGTGGGTAGCATGGAGGAGCAAGGTGCTCCTCTTAGGACTGGGAGAAGGAGAGGTTAATTTGACTTTATTAACTTTCATGTGTCTAAGAAAAAATAAGCATCGGGAAAAATGACATGTATTCTTTTTGGTTTATTTCTGAAATACTGGTCAAGTTTCAAATCCCGACTCTAGTATTTTGGGGCTGTGTGAATTGGATTAATCGCATCATTATTTAGCTCCATTTTTCTCATGTGAAAAATAGAGAAGATAAAAATTACTGCAGAGGTCTGGTGGGAGGATTAAAGGATGTCATGTATCTTAAGGGTCTTTCCCAGAAATCACATCAGGTACTAAGTAAGTGCTCAACAAATGGCAGAGTAGTTATTGTTGATTTTGTTACTATTGGTTTCCGTGGGTCTCCGTGGGTAGGAAACTCTCTGAGTATTTTCAAAAGGTGGATGATGATAGCCTTTGTAAACAGAAAATAATGTTTGGCTAATATACTATTTAGGATGAATGCTAAACACTGCTATGAGGAGACACCAAGTCTGAATGTTAAACAAAATAGAAGTTATTCTTCTCTCCCTTAGCAATCCAGAGCTAACTGATACAAAGCCATCCTCAACATGCTGTTCTTTCTTGAGTCTGAGAGATTGCTCTAGTTCTCTCATCTCTAAAATGCACAGTGGGTTCTATCGCCAGAAGGGGAGACTAGATAATGAGCTAGAAAGAAAGTAAAACAGGGCAACACTGGACAAAGAAACTGAGGTGGGAATTTTTGTGAGGGAATGACAGCTTTCTATCTGCTGTAGCTGACTCAGATGCAGCCTGGTCTATGGAGTGCTCAGAACCAAAGTGCCGGGATGGGGTGGACAAAGAAATTTCATAGGTAGACAATCAGATGAATGCAGGGACCATCCATTCCAGTTTGCCACCACCAGTACTAATTTTAGCAGAGAAATTTCTACATCCTGGGAAACCACTCAATCCTCGGAAAGCCAGGATGCTTGGCCACACTATCATAGGTCTCATTTTGAAAATCTCCTTCCAGAGATGCCCCAGTTACTGCCAAGAAGGGCAACTTTTCATTCTTCCACTCCCACAACATCAACACACATACACACATATACACACAAACCCCTCGGAACTTCTCTGTTGGGTCAAAATGCTATGGTCCATGAAAAGATGGGGGAGAACGCAACTCATTCATTCATCCAGCATTTACAATATACCGACAGCTATGGTACGAACACAATGTACAAAGCCAAGTGAGACATAGACACTGATTTCAATATGTTCACAGTTGAGCTGGGAAGAGAGACTAGCAAAGTGGTGATTGTAGTGAAATGTGTAAGTGTGAGTGCTGTGACAGAAAGCAGCCCAGAATCTGTAAGAATATAGGAGAGGTTGTCCAGAGCAGATGAGCTTCTTGGGTATGGTGACACTGAGTTCCAACTTGAAGGATGTATACTACATACTCAAGTTAAGGGATTTTGAGAAGGAGCTAGGCGTGTGGGGAGGGGGTTGAGTAGGAAGAAGGGGGAAGGAAGAAATGTCCAGCAAAAGAACACTTGGATAACAGGAATAGAGATAGGCCCAAGGAAGAAGAGGGAGATGTATTGGTTGAATGATACCGCCTTCACAAATCCCCGTACCCTCCCCACCCTTTCCTTTAACCACCTCCCCCAAGACTGGTACAAACTGATCATTAGAGCTTCATCTGGATTCTTAGAAGTAACTAATGGAGTAGAAGCTGGAAAGGGAGATGTTCCTTTAAAGATGTCATAACTAGTGTTCAACATTCTGATGAGTACGTGGATGGAGTCGATCAGAAGATGGCCACACATAAGTTGAGAATTGCTCCACCATCCCGATTTCCAGTCCTCAGCTTGCCCAGCCAGAGGAGCATGTAAAGAAACACTAGGAAGCATGATTGATCAAGATTCAAGCAAGCAATTATTGATGAAATTTCTCCTCTAATGGGGCCATGCCAAGGAATTCTAGGAAGCAGGGCAGTTGTGAAGTTAGAGATTCTTCCCACTGCTTTTCATGTATACCATTTAAAGTAGCAATCACAGTTATTAATTAAATCTTATGCTATCATGATTGAGTTTAACCAAAACCCTATTTGATATTTATATTAATGTTTGCCAGAACTTTAATTCAGTGCACTTTTCTTCCTGAAACCTTGATCTGGCCTGGTCTGCGTGGAGCCTAATCAGTCCCTCCTGATCAGCAACATCAACAGGCCCCTGGGATGCATTTCTTTACCCTGCCTCTCAGAATAGTAAATCCCCTTTTGGAGAGTATGCTTATTTCTCCTCAGACTGGTCTTTCCTGTCAGCTGCCGCAAATACAGACTCTTCACTGAATTAGGAAGGTAGAAGGGAGCACTTGTTCCTGATTCTCAATCTCAGAAGGGGCCACACCTTTGCTAGAGAAAGGGAGTTGGAGTGCTGTGTTGACTTCCCAAAGGGTGGGAAGAATCTGTAGCCAGAATCCTTTCTGCCTTTAATGAGCTGAGGAGTGGGAAGGAATCTCAGGAAGGATAATTAAACTGAATTCCAATTGCAGGACATCCCCAAACTTCTTAGGCAGGAATCCAGGTGTGTTTTGAAGACCAAGTCATGTTTCATTTTGTGAAGGGCATATATCTTTACTAGATATCTCCTGGCCTGGGGGCAAATGGACACTTGCGTCTCTCTCTGGGACACCTTTCCTCTAGAGAAACTAAAATACCTCCTTTTTCTACTGGGCCCCCTGCCTGGGACAGCTCTTCCTCTTTGAAGAACAGAAAGCATTGTCAGTGATGAATACACTCCAATTACCCACACACTCCCTGACAGAGTGGAGAGTGCATACATGAGGGATGATGAAGGATGCATCTAGACAGGATTGCCAAGTGGAGATTGGAGATGCACCCCGGGCTGCGTTTATGAAGAATTCATGGACATTTTTGCTGCAGCCACTTCATTTAGCCTGATCCCTCTTAGAAGGGACACGTATGATTGAAAGGGCAACACAAATGGCGTTTTCTGCAACAGTGGAGGGGGCCTCCTGAGTACTTGCATCTTCTGTGGCACTATTCATATCAAGCATTTCTTTTCTAAGTAGAAAGGTACTGGGCAGTCACAGTGGAATAAATGGTGCAGAAAGGCTACACTTACCTTGTATGTGGTTAATATAGAATTTAGATCATTCTTTTCTAACAGCAAGGCATGACACATGATTGGTCACAAAATCAATTTATTGCAGCATAATCAGCATTTTATAGTAGAATGGAATTAAAGTTTCAGAATATATACTCCCCACACATATATACACTATATCCTGATAGAAAATGTGGGTCACAAGAAAAAATTTTGGGAAGCCAAGTCATAGGTGTAAACGCCTCTTAGTCCGTCTTAAACTTGAGTTCCATAATTCCAAGCTATTTCTCGTTGGTGCTAAGCACTGTGCTGGACATGGTGGGATACAAAAAGGATGAAGGTATAGTCTCTGATTGGTGACGTAAGTTGGGGAAGGGAAAGGCAGCTGTTGCTCCTAAGCTCCTACTCTCTTCCAGTAACTCTGTTAGACTCTGTCTCATATGCTGTATCTTTCAATTTTAGCAAAAATCCTGTGAGATATTTATTTTTCTTTTCATCTTCCAGGTGAGGAAACAGACTCAGAAAGGCTAAGTGACTCTATATAATTTACACAGTTATCATGGGAACACATGTCTTCAAATGAAATAATAAGAGGCTGATAAAATACAATTTAGTTTGATGTTTCCATGTGCTTAATACAGACAATACCACAAGGGATCCATGAGAGAGGAGACCAGTGTGAAATGTTCCATGAGAAACCAAAGGTTTTCTTTGATGACGAGGTGAAGGAGGTTGTTCTAAGTTGTGAAAACTTAGAATTATTTACAGGCAATTCGAAAACATGGACTGAATTCCAGATGGTGTGCTATCAACTGGAGTGTAAAAATAAACACAAGAGATCCCTATCCTCAAGGATTTTAAACTCGAGGGTAGGAGCTTATAGGGGAAGCATTTGGAGTAAATGCTGCCCATCTTTATAGCTGAGAGAATTCTATGAGGCTCAACTGATTTCTTGATACCTAGCACTCATACTTGTGAATAAGGTGCCTGGGTCTAAAACACACACACACAACAGCAAAATTGTCCTTTCCCAGGATACCAGGATTTCACTGATTAGAGAGAAAGCAATTTATTGATTAACACAGAAACTGGAGGAACCAATACTTTTTCAGAGTAGCCAAGAATATAATCACGGAGTTTTCTCAGGCATGGGAAGGTCCTCATTCAGCAACTTTGAATAAAGCCCAAGGTATATGCAACCAGCCATGCTATGGGTTTGGTTAAAATCTATGCAGCATGCTTTACAAGCAAAACTGGTTCTGGGGTATTGCTCCAAAGGCCACCACCTGCTTTCAGCACCTCATCACTACCTCTCAGAAATGTGCCTCTTAGGATTCTCTATTGCCAGGGATAAAATATCTCCCTCATGGTTTAATGGTGCCTGCCACCATCTCCCTCTGACATGTTTCAACCTCTGTATCACTCTTTACTCTGGATTTCAGTCTTTGTCCTATTTTGTGTTCCTCCACTGACTTTTCTATTTTTGCAAAAGCTTAGTGGAATGTCTCTTTGTCCAGCTCCTCTTTTTCTCCCACTCTTGTCACTCTCAATTCATGACTCAAAGAGTGCCTATAAGGCATCTTTGATAGGCAGAACACACAACTTCCTCAAACATTTGTCACTTCTCCAATGAAGCACCTTTACAAAGTTTTCCCTGTCTCTGGCTCATCTTATAGCAACACTCTTTCTATAAAACCTCTTCTCAGAATGAAGTCAGTGCAGGAGTTGTGCAAACTCATTGACAATACTGGTTTCTTTACCTTTGCTCTGTGGCCTTCGCACAGGTATTTCCAATGGCAGAGTCTCAGTTTGCCAGAGCTGCTATAATAAATACAACACAGTTGTTGCTTCCTATAGAAACGGAGCTCGAAGGATATTAAGGAATGATGAGAAAGAAAGAAAGGAAGAAAGAAAGAAAGAAAGACACAGACGGGCTCAGGGGGTCTGAAGCTTGAGTCTACATCAGACATCAGACAACTTTATTCTCAACCAGATCCTTGTCATATACCACAGGATGTCAATAGATATGCAGGCATTTCCTGAGGGAGCAAGATTCTTATTTCACACTGTTCTTCATACTTAACATAACTGTTTGGGGTAAACATTCTCTTCCTCTCAGACTGCTCCACATAACAATTTCCACAGTTTACCGCCGCCATCCTGAGGCCAGCAGCTTGCAAAAATTCTGTAGGTCTTGCTTTAAACTTTTGGCTTCTACACACAGTAGCATGGTTTAAACAGCAGAGCTATATTGTCTCATAGTTTTGAAGGCTGGAAGTCCTACATCAAGGTCCTGGCAGGCTGTGCTTTCTCCTTGAAGCTTGTACTGTTCAGGTACTGGTTTCCCACAATCCTTGGGGTTACTTGGCTTGCATCTCTGTCTCTTTTACATGGTCTCTTGGGTTTTCTCTGACTGACCACATCCAAATTTCCTCTCTTTATAAGGCCCCCAGACTAACACCCACCTGATTCAAAATGACCACAATTTAGTTAATAGAAATATCTTGAAGTGGTCCTATTTATAAGTAGGTTCACATTCACAGGAATGATGAGTAAGATCTGAACATGTCCAGGATACACAACTCAATCCCCAACTGAGGGATTCCCTTGTCTCTCTGCTATGTAATCATGTGGTACCTGGCATACCAGGATAGATCCACTGAGCCACACATAATTAGTGAATTTATTCTACATAACATCCTGTGCTGGGCATAAATGATGGGGGTACAGAAAGAGATTAATACATAAACTCTGTCCTTCCGGGTCTTGCATTTGAGTTTGGAAGGCAAGCGTACAGGCATATTTGTATAGAATCTCTGAAAAAATAAAAAAAAAAAACCCAGAATCCTAAGTGGAAGTGACACGGATGATTCTACCTTGTTCTATTCTGGTGTTTTTGCTTGTTGGTTTTCTCTCTTTCTCAAGCCCACCAGGTCTGCAGTCTTTGTGGGCTTTATCAGACAGTTTCTGAGCTCTTTGCTTCCCCTTTCTCCCACTGTACATGTAACCTCTCACCTGATCTGCCTTCCCCAGAATCCAGGAGATAATACCCTGTGGATGAAAAAGAGAATTGGATTTCATTCTCCAAGCATTAGACTCAGTTCTGGGAAGGACATCAAAATAAGTCAGGAGCTTGGAGCAAGTGCTGAGGATATGAAACAATATAAAAACTCAGGGTTTTACAATTATTTCAAATAAAAGCAAAATATTCTCAATTTAATTTTTCCATATGAATTCAGCTCTTTCACCATTTTATAGATACTTCATGATAATGTTTTCAAAAGAATAAATCAATGTGGAAGTATACAAATTAAAATGTGAATGTCATTCCCCCTCTCCCCTCCCGGCATCCTCATGGAAGCACTGGCCTCTCTATAATTTACCTCAACTCCTTCCCAAAATATATGTATACATATGTACTTGTTTTTGATCCATAAATGGAATACTATGCTTATTGTTATGTGATCATTTTGCAGAGAATAATCTGACTCAGATGTATTTCCATGATAGTACACATGGATATACTTTTTAAATAATGGCCTAGAACACTATATAATAAGGGAGCCAAAATTTATTTTAAAATTTCCCTTTTGATGGACATCTACATGGTTTCCTTGTTTTCATGCTCATGGACAAGGCTGTAGTAAATACACTTATAGAAGGGCCTTTGTGGCCTGGTACATTTCTTCTGAGTAAGGTCCTTAAATTAGCAGAATTATTGAGCCAAAGGAGACGCACATTTAATAAGTTGATTGGCACTGCCCACATGCCTCCCAAAGGATTCAGGTGTCTATAATCCCATCACCAGTGTGTGAAAGTGCTCTCTTCTTACATGCTCCACAACCCTTGATATTATCAATATTTAAAACGTATTACCAGTCTATGGTGGGGGTGGAGTGGAGAATCTCATTGTTTAGAATCAAGTAGTCCTCTCATGAGTAGCTTAAATATCTTATGCTTGTTAGTTTATTTTTTGTATTGCCTTGACGGCATGCGGTTGTCATTTGATTGTTTTCATTTTGAGACTGCGGCTGGACATGAAGATGCACTGCCCAGCTGCTGGGAGGATCGTCACCCCTTTAGGGATGACCTCTGTTGTTGAATGCCAAATTGTCCAAGGCCATGTCCTTCCCTGGTCAGACTCCATCCAACGACTGCTTGACGTAGGGGTGCAAGGGCCTGGCTATTTCAGCCAATGCAAGACAACTCGGATGGGACACTGAGCTGCAGAGCTCCTCATAGAATCCGTCTAGAAGCTACTGGGGATGTTACACAGAGTAGCCTCTCCGGCTGGCCCAGCCTGCATTCCCCCCTACCCCCACGCCTTTCACGGGTATTCATTCAAGAGCACTCCTTGACAAACCTTCTGTACAATAAACTCCATCTCAGTCTGCATCGTGGAAAATCCAACATGTGACAGACTGTTTGCCTTTCTCTTAATGATTTATAGGAGTTCCTTATGTGTTTTGTGTAACAAATGAATGTGGCTAAGCTAATGGGTTCCAAACTCAGGTAAGCTAGCTGTATTTTTCTCTTAATTATTTGATTTCAGCCCTTTCCACTAGGAGGCAGAAATTGCATCTCAGACCCCCTATCATCACCCTTTTCCTCTGGTTGGGTTCAATTTCCTGGGGGCTTAGGTAGGCCAAGCAGTTGGCCACAGGATGCCTCTGGACCTCGGTCACCTTTTGCTGGCATCTCCTGAGAAATATCTTATTTGCTTGAGTTGTTGGTCCTCAAGTTAATGCTGAATCATCCCTTGTTCCCAACAAGGTGTTTTTGCTTGTTTCTTCAGTGCCATTGTTTGGTGCACTGGGATAATTTGCTGTGTTGGCCATGGCGGGGTGGGCATCTATAAGAATGTGCCAAGCCCATCTCCCCAGACATACCATACAGGCTTTTCATCTACTGGGGCTGGGGTCATCCATGGGGACACTGGGGTCTCTTTCTTCCTGGGCTTCCACTTTGGGAAAAGGGATATAAGACTTTGTTTCTGAGTTTGCTGTCACTAGCACATGCTTACCTAATCCTCCCTCCCCATTAGCCCCTATAACCCCAGCAACAGCCCGTGGCAGGGGGCTGAGGGCAGAGTCTCCTTCTGATGTACCTGCCAGTTTCCCTGATCACTTCCCTTTCAACTCCACTTTTTTCACAAGCCAATAGAATCTTGATTAAGAATCCAGACAATCAGATCTTGAGACCGAGATTATTACAAACACATTTCCCCAAATATTTTTTTCTATGCCACATTCTAGGCTTTTGAAATTCAAAAGCTGAGAACAGACTCCTTTGTTCGCTGCCTTGTGCTGTGTCATCTGTTTTCTGAGGCCATGAATGTAGATTGTCCTTGCTACTGCCAAAATAGGATGTGGTGGTTGTGGGGATAGGTGCTGGGTATAACAGAAAGTTAGAGGAAAATCAGTTCTCATATGAAAACATTATTCCACTGCACAAACATTTCCTTCACTTGTCTTTTAACTCTGTTTATGGATTCTTCTGTCATGCAGACATTTATAATTTGTTGTACAGTAAAACCTGTCAATCATTTCCTTTATAAATTCTAGGTTTTTTATCTCACCTAGAAAAGCTTCCTGATATATAAGTGAAAATATGTTCTCTGATATTCTTTAAATACTTTAAAGATTTTATTCTTTATATTACACTATTGAATCCATCTTGATTGATTTGTGTGTAGATGGTTGAGAATGAAGAGACTTTCTCTGTCTCTCTCTGCCTTTCAGTGTCTCTGTTTCTCCTTCTCTCCATTTGAGTAGACAGTTGACCATTTTCCGAACACAAGTATTTCATAATCTGTTCATCTGCTGCTGATTTGAAATTCCATATGTATTATAAAGCATTGTAGGCAGATCTTTTTAAAGTCTGTGTTCTAGAATATTCCAGACTCAGAGTAAGGATGGGACAGGAATTGTATGTTGTTCCGTAAATTGGTTTCAACTCCTGTGCATTTTTTATGAAAATGAATGCAATTCCAATGTCTCAAAATTATGCATTTTCACGCAACATGGCCACTAAATTCAAATGAACAACATCATTTCTGACCCAACACTGAGCAACCTCTAAGCCTTATAATTCTGAATAAAAATAAAACAGCTATGCTGGTCTCCTAAGAGATTCGAAAAGATTATTTTTTGCAATATATCATTTTGTATACAATAAGAGTCCACTGTATTATTTTAATATGCTGGTAGAACCATTTAAAATTTTACATTTTCTATACAGGATATCTACCTCTTGTGTTGAAAATTCCATATTCGCAAAAAACACTTCTTTTCCCTATATTTTCAAACATATTTTCTTAAAGTTGTACCTACCATTCTCCCAGTATTTAAAATTTTATTCACATTTTTTTCCTTTTTTCTGATGTTGCTGTTTAATGTATTTTCTTGGATCACCTTCGCTTGAGTTTTATCTCTTTTATTGGTCTTTTCAATAACCAGATTTTATTTTTATTAATCCAGTTTTCTGTTTTTATTGCAGTTTCTTTTTATATCTTGTCTTTTTATGGTTACTCATTTCTTCTGTCAACTTTGTTATTCATTTTCAAGTTTCCCTTGTAACTGATGTTGCCCAGTTCCTATAGTTCTGGCCAATAAGAATTACTTGGATATTTAGGAAAACACTTGCTTCCCTGATAAAATCGAGTGGACAGACACAGGTATTCCTCTTCATTTTCTCCTCCTTCCTGCTTGGAATATGTCTTCAGTATCTGGAAAAGCAAAAGGCATCCTAGATGATGAGGAAAAAACAAGTAGAATGGCAAAACTATTGGCCCTGGCACTGTATTTCTTTTCTTTTTATTTGTAGAAATATTCCTAATGAACATTTATGCCTAGTGAATTTATTTCCAATGTTTCTTGTTGTCTAATAAAGTCACTTAAGGCTATAAATTTCCATTGACTACATCTCATATGATTTAATAAATAATATCCTCATTCCCCTATACATAGTTTCTAATTTTCACATGAATTCCTCTTTAAACCAGATTTTTTTGTCCTTTTTAAGTAGATAGCATCCTCCATTTCCACTATCCATTTTCTGTTCATTTTAAGTTTATTGTATTCTCATCTGAGATTATGACCTATAGCATTCTATTCTTTAAAATGTATTCTTATTTTGAGGCCAAAATATGGTCAATTTGTAAAAACCCCCTTCTATTTGGAAAGGATGAGTGTTCTATGTTGAGTTGATAGTTCCCTCTCTCTTTCTTATTCTCTCTCTCATCTCTATTTCTATCATTTACTCATCTAATTCCATTGTTGATTGTGTTATTAAAATCTTCTGTGTACTTTTTTTTGCCTATTTTTGCTAACGTTTTTTCTGAGTCATTTTAATATCTTTTATTCTGATTGTGAAACTTTCCATTTCATCTTGCATTTCCAAAGTTTTTTTTTTTATTTTATAAACTTCTCATTGGTTTCACTCAAGCCCATTTTTTAGTACTTCATGGCAGATTGCATCATTTATCCCAAGATTTTCTTCATTGTTAGTACTTTTCTCCTTGACTTCTGTTTCTTCTAATATTACTATCATTGCATTTGTTTTTGTTGCCATTTTACTGACATTATTATAACTTCTGTATTGCTTTATTTTACTGTATCATTTCTAAACAGCCTAAGCTAGACTTTTTTCCCAATTGGCAAACCTCTGAGCCTTAACAGAGAAAGTAACACACTATTATTGTGAGTAGTGAAAAGTCAGGACTTTTTCTAATGTTCTTTCTTCCTATTTATTCCACCATTCTCTTCCCAGTGTACCGCTGTTTCTATTTTACCATTCTTTGCACCGTTTATCCACTCACCCCTCAGTTTCCTGCATTTTAAAACTTTTCCATGTTCTTTTAAAATTCTCTTTTCTTTAATTGTTTTCCTCAAATAATTATGAAGTTATACATTATTTCTCAGTTTTTCTAGGGTATCCATACATTTTACACATAAAATTTAGTGTATTTTTTTCTAACGATATCTGGAGGTGGTTATTACTATTATTTTTTCCCCTTTCCTTAGGAACACAAGAATCTTAGCTTGTTCTTCTTTCTGGTTCCCTGTTCCACTCATGCTCACCAATCAAAACCGTAGTTTTTTCCCATCTTAAGAATATTTGAGATTCGAGTTTGAGGTGTTAAATATTATTTTATTTTTACAAAACTATGGTAGTCATAATTATTTAAATGTATCAATAAAATTGACTGCTTTCCTTCTCCTCTAACTTGTATTTTCATCACTTTGGCATTTAGAATATGATTCCTTGCCCTTTCAATTACTTTTTCATAAAAAATCATCATGTTCAATAAAACTACTCTGATATTTGCCAGTATTTAGTGAGAGATATCATCCAGCTTAAAGCCTCATATGTACTAGCTCTAGGATCCAATGTCTTCTTGCTATCTCATTGCTGTTTGCTTTAGTCCAGATCCTTCTCACTTTTTGTCTAAACTACTCTTTTGACCTCCTAACTCACCTCTATGAGCTCGTGTGAGACTAAAGATGAGCTAGAAACCAAATCTCTTATGCATTAAGCCCCTGTGATTTTTAGGTCTTCTTTTGTGTCACTAAGTATTAATTATCTTGCTTAATTTAATATATATTATATTTATAACTGCTTTAAGGAAAAAACAATTTTACTCCTATTCACATCTATAGTACTTGTAGGTGTAAATAAGTACTGGACCCTGAATGAATGAATAAATGCCTTGTACCCTTCTGGGTGGCAGGGATGGATTGTTACTACCTTTGGATAAGACACAGAGCTCCTATCACAATATGCCAGAACATAGCTGGAACCGGATGAGTACTTGTTGAGAGTTTGATTTATGAATACATATTTTTAAGTCTCTCTAACTTGATAGAGAAACATAATATATTTCTGTATTGTATTTAAAGGAAATAAAAGCATTCATCATTTTTGTAATATCAACAATGCTCTTCCAAAGGCAAGGCATATCTGGAATTGGTCATTGCAGCCTAATGGCTGAGTGTCAGACCTGGTGAGTTATCTCGTTACCTTTTCAGTTTGAATATACTATGACTGCTTGATCTTTTTGCTGCTCACTTTTCCCATATGTAAGTTGAGAAAGAAAAATAGAGGTTTGCAAAACATACCGTGATAACCAACTAAAACATATCAAACTCTTGGTTTTATTTTCAATATTCTTACTTCAGATGTGATTTAGATTGAATTACTACTGAGGATGAAGAAAACATAACTGGAAGAGAAAGAGGAAGTGTGTGTTTGTGAATGTAGGTATGTGTGTGTGTGACTTCATTTTTAGCTTCTATTAGCAAGCACACCTTGCCCCAGGTAGGTGTCTTACATAAACAGTAACATTTCTACAAACATTTATTTCTGGTAACATCAAACAGTAACACTCTTGTTCCTCCTTCAAGCCTTTGCAGCTCTGCAACGTGCATCTTGCAGCTGCATGAGGACATTTCTGGATGGCTGTAGGAGGCACGGACCATGTCTACGCATCATGCTATTACAGAGTGCTGGCATTAAAAGCCCCAGAATATCCCCTTCTTCCACAAACAGACTTTCCTTTACCATGCGGTGATGCACGGAGCACCATCTGACCCGGGATCACTTCCTTTTGGTTAGTTTACTAGCCAATTTTAATGAATTTCAGATATGTCCCCAGTATACACCACCCACAGAATGCTGTCTTGGACTAAAGACAGGGAAGGCAACCAGAAGCCTAAGTTTTATATTAGATCAAAAACCTGCTTAGATTAAAGAGAAAAGAAAAGAAATCAAAGTTAGAGCCAGCAAAAATCAGAATCATAATACAAAATCAAACAATCTTTCCTTTCTTTAAAAAAAAATTCTTCCATCTACAATGACGTTTCTCCACCTGAAAGGAAAAAATAATGGTCTTTCAGTAGACCATTAATATGCACTCAGTGTCTACAGAGTACCAGTGGCTTTACCTGTGTGCTATAGTTAATCCTCTGAAGTTGCTTTACTCCTCTGTTTCACTAATGGGAAACCTGAAACAAAGATAGTGCAAGTAACCTGTAAGCAAAAGGATGAGAACCAGGCTCAGCCTTACCTTACCATTCTCTTCACCCTGTAGATCTCTATCTTAATGGGAACTTTCTTGTCCCGGAAGGGTTATTTTTGTTAATGTTTTTGTCGTCTTTACAACATCTTTATGTGTTTATTTCATTTTATTTTTTTGTATACCATATGGTCGGGGTCATAGTTCATTCTTTTTTCATGTGAGTATCTTGTTATTACAGCATCATTTGTTGAAATTTTTGTTTGTCTTCTTTCTTTGTTTTGCTTGTTTGTTTGTTTTTTTGGGAAGTGCATGGGCTGGGGATCAGAACCTGGGTCTCCTGCATGGAAGGCGAGAATTCTACAATTCTACCACTGAACTACCCTTGCACCCCCTCCTGTTCAGTTTTCCTTTTTGGTTTTGTGTTAGGAAATGATGGCTGATGCCTAAATTGGTGGGAGGAAGGTGGGTGGTAGGAAACCTGAATTCTGGCCCTCATCTGTGGCTGCCTCGTTGCGGTTGAATTGGGCTTCTCTCTTCACCAGAAGCAAAGATGTGTTCATCATACCACTTCTCTAAGATCCATTCCGGATCAAATGTGCATCATTCTTTGTGCCTGACCTTCCCATCCAAACCCCAAAATGACAATAACAAGTACTGCAGCACAGATACGTAAAGATAAGATTATGAAATACAATATGCAAAAGCACTTAGAGAAAAGAAATCCAACTTAGAGAGCGATGTGCAAATGTTAATATCGTGAATACATAAACCATGGTACCAGAATAACTTATTTTGGAAGGGACCTCAAAATTCATTTATTTTACTCCCCTGCCATTTAGTCTTGGTATCATCCAAATATAAAAATATGCTGAATTGTGGGAAGGAACTGTGCACAAGGGAAATGGGTCAAAATTCCTAGTAGAGACAAAGGGCAAAGAGTATGGGCAGGTGGCCTTTGGCACTCAGGAAAGATCAGGTCACTGTCTCTGGCTTTCCTCTTCTGGCATAAATCAAGGGCTCTAGCTTTCTAATCTGCCAATTCAACACCTTTCATGGGTACTTAATTCACTCAGAAATTAAAAAAAAAAAGATAGATAGATAGATAGACAGATAGATAAGTATACCCCTACCAGAAAGCACCCTTATTCTTCAGCATGACACATGATTTGATGCTAAGCCCTCCTATGTCCCTTTACATCCTACTGTAGGTTAGAATCAGCCAAATATTCACGATGAGTAGCTATTGCTGTCCAGCCTAGTCCCCTCCTTCACACACTGCATTGACACCCTCTTTGAAGAATCTTCGTTTTCTCTCCCTCCCCTGCAGAACTCCTCAAAACAACTCACAGAGAGGGCAGCCTATGGACAAGTCAGGCACATGACAAGAGGGTCATGTCATTCCCTCCACCCTCTTTTCCATCCTTTCTTGGAAGGAAAGTCAGAATCACCAGCAAGCACAAGTTGATCGTGTCTGCAAATGCAGATCTACCTCACACCTTCCCCCATCCTCCCACCCTCTTCAAGCCCATACCCTGAGCTCAAGGACTTTATGATCTCACCACTGTCCCTTCTTTCAGAACTATGCTCTCTAGAGAAGCTGAACCCTCTTCACCCTCAGCTTTTAGTGAGAGATTACAGCTTAATTTGTGCACCCTTCCAAAAGAATGGTTGCTTTTTAAAAGAATTTTAGCTTCAACAAATGCCATTGGAGATAAATAAGCAAGCCAGGACAAACACATATTTTCAGAGGAAGAGAAAACTTCCTGAGCAACATTAAATCTAATTTTGAACTAAAGTATCCAGGCATATTCTGGAATAAAAGAAATAACATTGGACCATAGGCCACAGGAGTTGATTCTACTCCTAGCTTTGCATCTCGAATGAATGAATCTAAGTGGGTCATTGTCCTTCTCTGGACACCATTGCTTGGGGTAACATGATGGTGTGAAACACTGCTAGGGGCATTCCCCAATTCTGCTTACTTCACAGTCTCCCCCAAATTCATCTGGTAGCATACGAAGATATTCTGAGGCCAAAAAACTCAGAAATATATGATCTTTCCCAACATCAGTGTACCTCTCACCAGAAAGTCTTCAAAGTAGAACGTTCGTGGGGAGAAGTGGCCAAAAGCAGAGCCATGGCACTCTGTTGTTAAGTAGTCTGAGTATGAGTCCCCATGTAGGGACATCGTGCTGCTCCAGATACTCCAAATCTTTCCACTTTCCTTTAAGTTCAAGCCTGACTCCCACAATGTCACTATGCTCATCCCACAATGTCACTGTTTCATCCCACCACCTGGTGGGCAGCAGACTGTAGAGAAGGGGTAGCTAGATCCTGTCTGAGTGAACCAGGAAAGCAGGCCTCCTTTCACCACCACTGCCATTGGATGGGAAGATTGTCTTGTACCTGCCCATTCAGGGAGAGGAAGAAAGAAAACCACACTCATGTGTGACCTCCAAGAACCCAGGAGCCAAGTGACTAAGTCACTGTCCTCAAATCTGTGTGGTGAGAGTAGGACAGACATGGGGTGGGCAGTTGTCTGAAGGGGAGGGTTGCAGGCCCCAACCTGATTTCTGTGCTTCACACCATATCAAACTGCCTAAATACGATTTTTCTTGCTGCTTTTTCTTTCTTGCTCGGAGTCAACCATGGCTTTCTAATGCTCCTCAAATTCAGTTCAAACATCTTAGACATTAAAACCCTCTACTTTTAGGCACAGAGTGAATTAACACTCAGTACTCTGGAATGCATAGCCTCCACTCCAGGTGGATTGTACTAATTTCCACAGAGCTTCCATTTCTACTTCCAGCCCTCATCCATGCCAATTACCTTCCTCTGAAGAGGCTCCTGCTTTCTCTCATTCAATGCTGATAAAGGTCAGTATCTTTCTGATAGCCAATTCTGGCCAGGCAAGGCGACCTCAAATATTAAGAAAGACAGGGACTCGGGCGTGAAGGCCACACACTATCAGGCATTGGGGAGTGGTTTAGTGAGCATCTTTATTTGCAAAATATGGATACCAGCACTCACCTTCTTGGACACCGATATGAGAAGGCTGGCACAAGGGCATATTCATTCAACAATAGTTTATGTCCCCATCCCTGCCTTTAGGAACACCAGGGATTTGGTCCATTTTGTCCTCAATGTGACATTATTTAACTATAATTTGATGATAATACTCATTATTTTTTAAGGACCACTGTCATCTACCTTTCTGTCAAAGGCATCTTCTCTCCACAAGCTCTGTATAATATCTAGAAATTTATATATATCAGGGAAATTAATGTGCAAATGGGAGGGGAACAAAGGCAGTTTTTACTCAACTGGCCTCCCCACAGAAACTTTCCACCCAGACCCTATCAGGTATATGCAACAGAAACTCAATTCAAGCTCACATAATCCGTGAAGATGCTAGGAAATCTAAGGGATGTATATCTGGCTTCAGGCACAGCTTGAATTTACTTTCAGTGATGCCCTCTGCTCTTGGCCCTGCTTTTCCTTTCTTTGCCTTCATTTTCTTATAGGCTTCCTCTGCATGTTAGGAAAGACGGCCCTCTAGCAGCCTATTTTCCAAAAGCTCCCAAGGAAGAAACTTATTGGCAAGGCCTGGGTCATGTGCCCACACTTATGCCTTCAAACGATATGGAAAGTGCACTGGGCATCAAAAATAATGGCCACCCGGTCCACTCTAGAACCAGAGTAAACTTTTTGGCTAGAAGCTTCCTGGAGGTAGTGACTCTATTTCTCAAGTTCTTACTGTTATCCAACATGCTGCTTTTTTTTTTTTTTTTTGCAAGAAACTGAGTATAAAGACAAGAGAATTCATTATGTGTATGCTGGACACTGTGCTGTGTGTGTGTGTGTGTGCTGGACACAGAGCTGTATGTGTACTGGACACTGCTATGAGTGTGTGCTGGACACTGTGCTGTGTGTGTGCTAGACACTGTGCTGTGTGTGCTGGACACTGAGATGTGTGTGTGTGTGTTGGGTATTGTGCTAGGACTCTAGCAGTGTTCACCTGGGTGAATGCACAACAGCTCTGTGAAGTAGGTGTTAAACTATTTCCACTATGGAGATGAGATGAGAAATCTGAGAGTCACAGAATTGAAGCTGGCAAATGGATTTAGACTCAAATCCAGGTCTTCTGACCTTTCATCTTAAATTCTATCCATCATATTCCAATGCTCTGTTGCTTCTTTTTTGAGGTGATGATGATAATTTATAGAGGTGAAGGCCAGACAACTATCTTTCCAGCTAGAAAGGGACTGTGGATTGAAATCACTCCATCTCTGAGCTGTTAAGAGTCAAACTTTCATCCTACTATCAGCTTAAGCAAATTATGAATCAGGATATCTGCTGCCCTCAGTCACGGTCCCAAAGTACACCCACAGAAGTTGGAGATTATTTACATCATGGATCACATACTGGACCCCCATACAGGGTGGCTGCCACCACAACCCCTTTTGTGGAGAGGGCCACGAAGAGGTGGGAGACCGTCTCCTTCCCACCGGAGAGACATTGCAAGTCAGAGCTGGACCTTGCTCTGCCCCAGGTGTGCAGAGGGCAGACCTGCTCCCTCCTTCTCTGCAGCAGGGTTCGCCCAGGCATCTGGGTCTGTAAGATCACCCACTGAACTAAGCCTCAGCCGAGGCAGGCCACAGCAGGCAGACGGCAGAGCAAAGCAGCGGCTTTTGTTAAGCCCTGAACATTTTTTCAGGGCTGCTCTTTAGATTTAAGCTCCTGTGGTTCGTTCCATAATAGCGGAGAGAAATAAAAACTGCTGCCCCCATCCCTCCAACCCTCCCTCCTTCCCTCCGTCCCTTACACGCACCCCATGCGCCCACGTGGCACACACCCACCTCCTCCCCACCCTCGCAGGGGCATTCTCTCGGCTAGTCCTCCAGTCCGGGCACACGAGATGTGTGCAATTGTTCGCCAACTTCTCCCAGGGTCCAGTGGCCACTCTCAGAGCTCGATTGGGATTTGGGCAGCAGGGCAGCTATGCCCCACACTAACCTTACTTGACTTAGGACATTTGGTTGGGTGAGGTGACAGGTGTGTGTATTGTGTGGGTGTATGGGGGGCAGTTTGCTAAGAATCAACTGTACTAGCTCATTGTACATCCTGCAGAATCCTTACCTAGCTGATGGGATAAAGGTTCATGAAAGACAATTCTGGCTGCTCTCTCCTCGGAAGTTAAGAGCTCACTCTTTATCCTTTATCCTCCCTTCTTTATTCTTTATTATTCCTATAGTAAAATTCTCTTAACATCAAGGAGCGTGGATGATGAGAGAATACTATTCTGCCTTGAATTTGAGGTCCCTTCCCTGGCATTAATTTTCTCTTAGGACCATTTAGCCTCCTCTGCAAGATATCTGACCCACGAACTGAGAAGTTAATGGTGCATAAGATGCACCTGGCCAAATAGAGGAGGGGCTTGAGCTTCTTATTGTAAAGGAAGGAGCTTTGATTAGTGAGGAAGGAGCTGTGATTTCAGAGTCTCCCCTGCCAATCACAGCCTCTCCACTACAGAGCTCCTTCAGTCATTCTAAACTGCTAGACATGGGAAGCACTGGCCATAGCCATGCCCTCTCCAATATGGAAGAATCAAGCTACCCACCATTTGGAGCAGTTGCAGCAATGGAAATCCCCAACTTTAAGGTCTGATAGACCCTGAGACCAAATGGAAATGGAAAGGAAAGATGCTAACTCTATCAACGTGACCCATTTCATTAGGTAAAGGATGGGTCTGATTGAACAAAACCCTTTCTATAGCTCAGGATGAGTTTTTCAAAATTTAATTATAGCAACGAACTGCTGAATGATTCAATAGGTCTGTGTTGGTGACATTGTGCTAAAACCTTTGACAAAATGGAGAGGAAAGATAGCTTCTTGAGGAATAGGTAAGCTGTGTTCTTTTGCAAAACACGAAAGCCTTTGGAAAATTTTACACAATATAGAAAATTCAAGCATTGAAAGAGATATGGGTCTCTAGATAGTTTAGCATTTAGCTGCACTCAGAGCCCAAATAAGACTTTGGGTTCAGCAATCCCTGAGGATATATTTAGCGCAAAGTACAGTTCTGGAACTCTTAGGGACTTAGTTAACTAGCACAGAGAGCCCTCTTCTCAATGGCACACGGTGGACCACATCTGTCAAAGCTAGTTAACATATTAAAAAAAATAAAAACTAGTTGATGGTGAGGATGAGCCACTGTTGAGCAGCTTTGCAAACAGTAGCTCATTTAGTATCCTGATAACCTTGTGATGGACGTATAATTGCTATCCCCACTTCAGACACGGTGTTTAGATGACTCAGACAATGTCCTATAACCCCCTGAGGGCAGACCAGGCTTAGAACCCAGCCAGACCCCACCTGCATCCATCCTCGCACCCACCAAGCCAGAATGGTAACAAGGGGCTGATGGCTGCACCTACCTTGAGCCAGACATGCTCCCAGGCCACACATTTACAGGAAGCAACTAACAAATGTCAGACAGTGAGCTAAG
This sequence comes from Tamandua tetradactyla, assembly GCF_023851605.1. Classification (NCBI taxonomy): domain Eukaryota; kingdom Metazoa; phylum Chordata; class Mammalia; order Pilosa; family Myrmecophagidae; genus Tamandua; species Tamandua tetradactyla. The sequence continues at coordinate 4,808,381 of NC_135334.1, read as the reverse complement.
TCTTTTCTAAAAATTTTATTGCAATACAACAGGGCAAGATGGGGGATCTCAAGCAAGTCTCTAGAACCCCAGATTTATTTGGTATATTTCCATCTCAGATTTTTAGTTTACGGCATATCTTGCCTGCTGTATTCCTTTCTGCACTGTGGCACTGGTCTCTATCTCAGCTTCAAGGAGCATCGCGACTCCTACCATCCCCGCTGGGCTTCCTTAAATTATTGTAGAACATGACAGTCCATCACTTCTTAGAATCTGATATCATTAATTATATGCACCAACAGCAATTCAATTAACACTAAACACAATATATGGGGTTTCCTACATTTTCTGTATGGGTATGTGCATTTCTCCATAATCCATATTAAATTGGAATCCCATAGGCTATTATAAATATTAAACAAGTCATATGTAAAAATGTCAGCCTCTATTTGGGTCCCTCATGTCGTTTAGCATAGTATTTTAGAGGCTGATGTCCCAGATGAATTATTCAGGTTTGAATCCTAGCTCCACTGATGATGTGTGGCTGTGGACTTGTTTTCTCTGAGCCTCAATGTCCTTATCTCTAAAGTGGGGTGATAATAGCACCCCTTCATAGGCCGTGAGGAGTTAATGAGAAAAAAAGTATGCAAAATACCTTGTCTCATGCCTGGCACGTAATAAATGCTCAATAGATATCAATTATATTTATTAATTTATTATTGTCCTACATGCAGATGCTCAGTAAATATTGGTAAATTAGTGGATTAATTGCAGCTTAACATGAGGACGTTAAAAATGCTAGTGTCTCTGTCTCTCTAGGTTGGGCCTGGGACTTACTGGGACCCATTGTCTTTATTGTCCTCAGAGAGAAGTGAAATGCTGGGGAGAAGAAGCCAGCCTTGCTTCCATCCCACACTGTTGTCTCTGCTGTTTCTGGAATTCCAAAGCATCTAATTGCACATGGGATGATGCTGCACCCTGCACAGAAAGAGCCTGACACAGATGAAACTCTTGTCCATCAGGAGCTCACAACATCAAGGACATTTGGATGGACACAAGCATTAGAACTTAGTATCTGGAACAAAAAAACTTTTAATGAAAAGTACCTTTAACCTTGAAAAAGGTTTTAGAAATTGTTTCAACTCTCTGATTTTATAGATGGGAGAGTGAGATTCCCAGATGTAGAAAGACATGCCCACAGTCCCTCATTTGATGCGGAGCTGAGACAGAGGCTCTCGTGTCCACTGAAGCTTCTCCGACCCAGGGTCACTGCCACGCCCTCCTCCAAGAGGCACCGTTCTCAGCTACAGACTTCTGCAAAACGGCACCCCATGGTTTCCATTTCTCATCTGTGTCCACAAATACTAACAGAGTAAGTGCTTTTGTTCTATGCACTTTGAGAATATATATATCAAAATTATTATGGGGTTACAAGAAAGCATAACCTTTGGAGGTCTGGAGGAATATTACAAAAATGTGTGTCGAGGCTGTGAAAGACTAAGTTCTCCAGCATTTTGGTTCACATCCTTCAAGTGGTTTTCCATAAGAGGAAGTCACAAAATAGAATCAGCAACTTTTGGGACCAGCAGAAGATCTCTTAAAAACTTATTACTTCCATTCAATTATTTCTGATCCATATTTTCACTACCAAGGAGATGAATGTTTACAACTCCTGGAGGACATTTGAGAACCATCCAAAAAAGCTACATTCAGAAAATCCTTCAGCGTATCTAACTTAAATCTGTCTTGCTGCAATATAAACCCACATGCACTTAAATTATTCCAACCGTCAATGGAGACTGATTGAAGCATGTAGAATGCATTCATTCCTTGTTCCCTTTTAGAGAAGGTCCTTCATACTTAAACTGCAGTCCTTCTCAAATCCCAAACACATCATCACTTTTCATGGTGTCATATACACCTTGGTGACTTTAGGAAATAAATAGAGTGAAGGAGGACTAGGAATAAAGCCAGTATGTTACAAACAAAAGTGATGGAGAAGGGAAGAGAGTTATTTATTGTTTTTCAAAGCAACTAAGCAAGAGAGTTGATTGCAAAAAAGGGAAAGAAGAAGAGAGAGAAAAATTCTGTCATTGAGTGATATTTCCACTGGAGAGGAAAATAGGTACTGACAAATAAAATTGGACTCACCTTTGCAAGTTTCACCGAGCATGAAAATGCCCCTTTAAAATTTCCCGTAAGCGGTTGTTGGCAATGGGATTTTTCCAGTGTGAAAGGAATCTGAGTTCAGGAGGCTAGAGAATGCCAGGAGAGGGGGATTTTTGGTTGCTCAGGGCTCTGAGACTGTCAGTTTAAAAAATGAAAGTAATATAGCAGGGGCAAAGTGGCATTTATCATTCTATCTCTCCAGGCTCCTGTCTCTTTAATCAGCTAGTCTGATTTGCCCAGTAAATGATTCCTCTGTGTGTGTGTGTGTGTGTGTGTGTATGCGTGCGCGCGTGTGCCCGCATGCGTGTGTTGTAGCTCTGTCAATCCTTGGATTAGAACCAATGATTGCAGCTCGTAGGAGGGCTGTCCAAACGCAGATTGTACAATGCGTTTCGGTGCCAGAGTATGAGTGGGGATGATTACTGAGAAGTCACACTCTCTCACACCCTCAGCTTTCTTGTCGTGTCCTTCAGCAAAACACTGGATTTAAATCTCCTTCCAGGAGCCTGAGAGCCACGCAATCTGTCAAGAAAGAGAGAGGAAAAACCGAACCTGACAAAATAGAAGAAGAAAAAGAAAAAAAAAAGAATGAAAACCATCCAGGCAAAAATGCACAATTCTATTTCTTGGGCAATCTTCGCGGGGCTTGCTGCTCTGTTTCTCTTTCAAGGTAAGCACTTGCTATTGATTTGCCTACCGTAGACCCAGGAACTGTGCTTGATATGATTCGCAGACTCCCCAAGTCTGCCGTGCTGCGCGTTTTGCAGGTGAAGGAGCTAGCGTTTGAACAGCATGGCTGGGGCTTCAACCTCCCTACTGGGCTGTGAGAATATTGATTTGATTCTGGCTGCTCCCAGAATGGGGGAATGTATATGCATAAGTAAAATGTGTCTGGTCTTGTTAGGTACATGGGTTATGTTTACTGCTTTCCCTGGGTTTACTGTGCATTCTTGTGCAAAGATACATAGAGCAGGCGTGTAAACGGGAAATTTACAGCCTCAAAGGGCAGCAGGGTTGCTACTATGTTGCTTGTGTTACTGAGAAGAAATTACAAGAGAAAACTTTAAATATCTGCCAGTAAACTTGCAAGGCTTTTAAAGGGAGCAGACAGGAAAATGCAGGCTAGAAATACTCAGCTAACTGTGGCTGTTGGACAGTCCTGCTTAGCGATCCAGCTTAGCGATCCAGCTTCAAGGGATAAATCAATTTGCGGCTGCGGTGGACAGCTGTATTAGTTTTGAAGGCGTTTGGAGGTGTGTTTCTGGAAGGGGTAGTAACAAGCAGATGAAAAGCCGCTGAACTCTGTGGTGCTCTGAAATTCGAGAAAGATTTTTCTAAGTTGAAGGGAGAGAAGCATTAAGAGTCGCATGCTAATGCTCTGTTTATTTGTCGGAAGAAGCTGCAGTTGAGGTGGGAGCTGGCTCTCTCACCCGGAGTGCGGCTGTGGGGGTGTGTGCATTTGGAACCTGCTACAACCTGGAATCCATCTGCTGCTCTGAGGGGACCCCCACCTGCCCCAGCTCTCACGTTTCAGTAGCAACATTGCCCACCTACCCTGTCTTTTCGGAGGTCTGCTGTTAAACATCCCTAACTCAGAGGGATTGAGATTGGTATTGAAACTTTCCCTGGGTGGTTCAGTGGAGCTCTCCACAAGGAGCAGGTGAGAGAGGGAGGGTCCAGTGCAGTTTTATTCCCAGCGGAAAGTTCTCTCTGACCATGTAAGAAAAGATGGGGAGTCCCACCCACTTGTCCTTTTCTCTCTACTGCAGTATGGAATTCTCTGGTCTTGATTAAGTTGTGAACTCTAATCCCACTCACTCTTTCTGGAGGTTAGGATTTGGGGATGGGGGGCAGCCACTGTCCCCTTGAGATATGTTGCAATGGCTACACGTGGACCTACAGAGAGACAGAAGGAACCTGGCTAGAAAAAAATTAACATGCGTGTGAACTCCTTGGCTGAGCTCAAGCAGCAAGGCAAAGGAGGGCTGAGGGATCTGAGTTGGATGACAAGGGAGTTTATGGTGGTGGATTTTGCAAGGATATCTTTGGCATTGCCTCTGCCTCTACCCCCCCCCCCCCCAACAACTCCCCTCACCACCACCACCACCCCCGCCCACATCTCCAGAGGGGCTCTGATCTCTGGATCTCTCTACTCTTCCCTGGGGCATCGGTGGGCGGGAGAGTGGAGGCAGCCAACTTGGAGGCATCCTTGGTTGACTCTTCTTACGTAACATGGAACCTAGCAGCAATGTGTGTGTGCCTGTGTGTGTATGTGCTGGATGCAGAGGGGTTCACACAGCGAGCAGTAGGGAAACTGAGTTAAAGACCAGGCACCTTCAAGGAAGCAGCTTCTATTACACTGACAACAGAAAAGAAAATTAACCAGGCAAGGGTGAAATGAAGGGTCAGAGCAAGGGAGAGGGCAGCCCAATAGCCCTCACTAGTATCCAGCTGTCCTGGCGCTCTGTGCCTCGTCCATCTAGCAATATCAAACTGGAGACAGTGGTCAAATTCCCACCACCCTGCAGTGGGCCAGGAGCCCCGGGGCCATGCTGTATTTACATATAAATTAGCATACATGATCTTTTTCTCCATCAGAAAGAAATGCAGGGCAGCATAATATTTGCTCATACTTTGAATCTTTCCTGAACAGATGAGTAGAAAGTCGCGATGCAGAATTCTCCAGGGTGAAATCTGATTCTGCGGTTCTGTTCCTATTTTGGGGTAAGGGTGGTGGCAGCTGGGATATCTCAGACCTTTTCACATCCTACCAAATCCTGAATTTCCTATGGAAAACAATTGCCTTATTTGTGCAACCCACTGGAGTCACCTCTGAATAGGCATTGGTATGTCATCATGGAGCCAAAGGCTGCCCAATTTTAAGGCAAGATTGACCCCCCAAGACCCCCAGTCCACATACCAGTCGGAAGCGGCAAAGGTGATGTATGTTTTCTCTTTCAGGGGAAGGAAGCCAGAGCCTGCCAGCTATCTCTTATCAAACTTACAGGATTACCGAGGCAGCCAGGTCTTGCCTGCAATAATCCGCCCCTATTGCATTGACCCAGTGGGACTACTTAGAATGCAGTGCACATTCCAAGGCGATTTTTTTTCTTCTCTGTTTTTGTTTTAGGTTGGATCTTTCTAGAGCTGCTACTTCCTGTGTTTCCTGCCTCTTGCAAAGGTGTCTAGGGGCTAGTGGCAGGTTATGGAGCCCTTTGAACCTATTTCTCCCTCCACACCCCACCCCCGCCCCAACCAGCAGCCATGATCCAGCTTAGAGGGGAAGGCATCGCCACAGTAATCCGTGCTGATTAGGGACAAATGGAGGAAGAGGGGGAGGGATTAGCTCCCTGGAGACTCTGGCCCCATGAGACACCAGGTTGATTAGCTAGAAACCCACCTTTCCTGGGAGCATGTGCAGGGAAGCTGGATTGGGAGCTGTCCCTTTCAGCACACCACCTCCTGCCAGGGAGCATCTGAGAGTAATGGCTGGTGATGCCCCAGCTATACCTTCTAGAAATATGATAACTTCTCCTTCAAAGGATCATTGTTCCTTTTACCACTTTCTGATCAGCTTGCTAGAATCCTCTCTCCTCTTTCTCATTTTCTTGGATCTCTTCAATTTCCATATCAGCTCTCCTGCCCATTAGGGATGCAGACATAGGCAAAGCAAGCAGGAAAGAAGACTGGGCTAAGTTCACACTCCTCTATGCCCAGTACTGAGAACACAGACCCTGTTCTTGCCACTCGCAGTGAATATTTGGGTACCAACAGCTGCCTGACTGGAGCCATGCTTCTAGGATGTGAGAAAGGCAGGTGAAAAATGCACAATATTTACTAACAAGGTGGGAAATTAGTGGCAGAGGGGGGCTTGACAAAGTGGAACTTGTCCTGCCATGCTTGGAACTGCCAACTCGGGCAAGTTACATACCAGGTGGGCACAGCACAACTGATTGAGCTCACCTGCATCCTCTGTGTTCAGAGCTGACCCCAGTAGTGATGGCCTACTGAGCCTTTGAACGTGTGTGATGGAGATCCCATCAGGGATTGCTTCCTTGCAGCAGGGAGTCCATTCTTGGGTTTGTACCTTTAGTTACCAGGTACAAAACCTGGTCCTGGTGGTGACTCCTCCTTTTTGGTATTTTTAAAGCCATACTAAGCCCAGGAACCCTTTCTTATGAGCCCCTGGCTTTTGGTGTAAGTTTCACCTACAGCGCTGGTATCAAGGTGTGCTGAACTGGGTTCTTGAAGTGTCTCTCCTGGTTCCCTGCTTATGAGACTCTGCTGTGGGCTGTCTTATGACAATTCTCTGGGGAATCTACTCTCTGCCTGCATGTGGTCTGGCAGAGCTGATATTTGGAGATGAATTTGCCATGGTGGTCCCAACACACCAGTGTTGGCTTGAGATACAGATTATCCTATGGGTTGAAGCCGCAATCTCTTGATATCCTAATGAGTGTCAGAATGTCTGAATACACATGTGGCACGTGATTCTCACATGTGCAAGAAACACAAGCTGGCTAGACCTGCAACACCATTGCTTCCCACTCCTGGTGGAAACCTGCTTTGGATTGGACTGTTAGGTCTGGTACTTGCCTTTCTTCCCAGTTTTTTGATTTGGAGCTTAGGGCCTGCATCTGCCTTCCAACTTGAATGCTAAGGATGCACAAAAGTTGTTTTATACCTGGACTTGGTAGAGGTCCAACAAGACTCTGCAAACACTCCAGTACACGTGCCCTCCAGGTTTCAGGCCAGTTCTGGTGGCCTGAGCACAGACTGGTGGGGGACATGTACATCTGAGCTCAAGTTCCTTTCAGTTTTCTGTTAGGAAAACCCTTTCCCTCTGTGCCTGTTGCCCCACCTGCCTGCCAGGCCGGGAAGGGACTCCCCTGGGTGTTGTAAGGACTCATTAATGCTTGTAACATTGCAAACATGTGGTGCTAAGTGGAGCTCCATGCTGAGACTGGTCGTATTCATGCAGCTTACTTCCTTTCTGCTCTATTGGCTTGTTACATTTTTACTTTATGTCTATGGTAATTTGAAATTCAATAAAACAAATTAAATGTAAAAGTGAAAAAAATGCAAATATAAGGCGCTAAATGGCATGAAGTTTGGAAGGGGCGGAAGACGCCATTGATAGCATTGTCCCCATATCTCCTCTGACCTGGTGGTGGTGACTCTGTCCTGGGGACTTTAGTGCCCCCTCATCTCTTATCCATACTTAGGAATGCGTGGGGAAAGGGCAGAGGGCCTTTAGGAAGAAGCTGCAAGGAGTACAACTTTTCACCCATTTGCAGAAGATTTCTGCCTGAAGGTGCAGGACAGAGTGAATGGCAGAGAGGGAGGGGCATGGACTGGTGGGTGGGGTGGAGGGATTGGGACCTGAAGGGAGGGGCCTGGGGAGAAAATAACCCAGCTCTAATTTGGATTGGCAAATGCTGGGAATAAAGGTTGGGGGAAAGGAAGATACACTTCTCTGCTTTGACTATGATTTGGGTTATATTTTATTTTATGTCTTCATATTTTATTTTATGTCTTTATTTATTCGTGCAATCTTCTGAATTATGCCTGCTCTTGCTATTTTGCTGCTTAAATTTAAAAGACCCATGTGCTCATCCACGTTCCCTCCTCTCCTCCTCTCTCCCCCAACCCACCCTCCCCCCTTTCTCTCCTTCCCTCTCTCTCTGTGTTCTCTGTGCTCTCTCCCCCCTTCCCTGTCCTCCCTTTTCTCTTTTGCTCTTTCCCTTTTTCTTTTCTCCTTTCATTTCTCCTTCTCCTCTATGGGGAAAGTAATTGATCAGTTGACAGATCTAGGCCAAGCTGGCAGGGGTTCTGTTTCATGAGGGCTTGCCTAAGAGTAGGAGGGGGAAGTCTGTCTTCTCAGTTCACAAGGAACCTGGAGTGACAGCGGAACGGGAGGGAGGGGGCAGAAGAGATCCAGGTTCCTGCTGATATGGACTCCGCAGCTAGTTGGTGCCCCTGACTTTCTAATTTTCCATGTCCAATTTATTTTTAACTATTTTCTGTTTGTTTGTTTTTTCCTCAGCTTCTATATGCTGCTTGCTCCAGTTTTTCCCGTTCTTCTTCCTATCCATGCCTCCTTCGCCCCTCTCCTTTTCATCTCCTTCCAAACTATGATAGGAAATTACAGAATTTCTTTCACTTAAGTCATATTAGAGTAAGTGGCCTTTTGCTTATTTGCAAGAATAAAACGGAAACCCTGTAAGTCATTTGCAAACTGCAAAACAACCCAGCAAAATGGCACACTTCCATTGCTGAGAAGAGTATTTCAAGAGAGACTGTCAATCTGAGAAATCAAATATTGGAAAACACATTCTTCAGCCCTATTACTAAGTATATCTTGGGTACCTAAATTGGATTTTTATTTAGCTTCTGTGAGAGTATTACCCTTTGTGATCATAAAAGACTGATCAAACGAATGGTTGGTTTTCACCTTAAACGTTCATTCAAATTCACTCTCTAGTTGTGCTTTCTTTGCCTTCAAGTTGGAAGTTTCATCAAATTCTAACCAAAATACAAAGTCTGCCTAGTTGTTTGTTTGTTCAGTAGTTAGACCAACCAACAAATATTTGAATGTCTACTATACTTGTGTATTGCTTTAAGGGTTGGGAATACTATGGTGACCAAAACCAACTAATGATGACAACAAAGACCTAGAGCATTCTCCCCAGCTCTGGCCTGGTGTGCCGCCCATTTTACTAAATTTGGAAGCACCATTCTGTATGCCAGGAGCACTGGAAGAGCTGTTGGTTCCAGTGAAAATGATGTTGAGGTGGCAGGAAAGCAGCTAGCCTTCTATCCTCATTTTTAGAAAGCACACATCCTTGTTCTGCATTAATACGAAATTAGAAGTCCTGCCCTTTCTACTTCATATTATCCTTTGCCAAAAAGAAGCTCATGTATTCTTGATGTGCTTTTAGTTAGCATGCAAGGTTGTGGAGGCTGGAGCACCTGGACTTTTACCACCCTGTCCCCATTGTCTCTTGTCCTTTGAGTTGTTGGTTGGCTCTCAGCAGCACCATCTCTCAGTCCTGCCTGACCACCTGCTTTCTGCCCTGCCTTCTGCACAGTGCTGCAGGGTCAGATAAGATAAAGAGAAAACACTTTAGATTAAGACCAGTGAGGAATTTGCCTCAGGCAGCTCATCTGGATGAGGCAAATGCTATTTATGGGACCTCTGTGTGAGATCAATATTTCAGAGTAGATCTGAGATAACCTCCACTATGAAGACACACACCGTCTCTTAATTTAGGGTTCCTGGAATAATACAAATGCATCGTTAACCTAAGGAGTTTATTTGCTCTCTTTTAGTGCCTGCAGTGGTTGAAACATGAGCCTTGTATACATGCGTCGACTGCTGTTTTCAGCTGTATGTGCCCAGAGAGAATGTGCTTTCTCTTGGGTGCACACTGCTCTAGGGACCCTGCTGGTCCCAGCACCAAGAATGCTTCAGGAGGGCTGCTTACCTGTCAGCTTCTCCTGCATTTCTATATGCTGGTAGTTACATTCTTAGCTTTCATTATTTATAAGAACAGGTCACTCCCTTTCTCATGGACCTACAATTCTTTCAAGCCAAACACCTTTGAGTGGTTCTACATGTCTGGACTCCACCTCAGAGGTTAGGAAGGTCTTCACGGGAAAGGGAGAATGTGTGTTTTTTATTTACACTAATCTCCTTCTCTAAGCAGTGGTTCTCAAGATTGCTGTGCAAAAGAATCACCTGGGGAGCTTTATACAAATATCAATATCTGGACCCTACCCCAGAACAATTAAATCAGAATCTCTTGGCAACACAGCCACACATCAATATTTTTAAGAGCTCCATGTGGTTCTAACCTGCAGTCAGGATTGAAAACTATACCTCTAAAGTCATCCCCAAATGCTCCATGTCCTTGGGTGAGACGCATCCACTATCAGTTTCAATATTGCTAAAATAAAGCAGTCATATGAAAAAATTTTCATGTTTCATTCCACATTCAACATTTTGCAATGCTGCAAATAGTCTTTATGAGTATAGTATTAGATGGGTACTGGTGCTAGAAGAAAATACTCAGATATAGTACCTGACTTTACAAAGCTAAGGATATAGACATAGTCATAAATGAATGAGCGAAATCAGAATATATGAGTGGCATGTGTATGTGTGTGTTTGTGTGTATGTAAAGTACTCCATACCATATTATATATGCTATATTGCATATGCATATATGCATGTATTTATTTATCTATAAAGCATCCTTTGGATAAAGGGAAAGGATTCACTAGATATAATGTTTCAGGCAGGCATGATAATGACTCTTAACTGCTCAGTCTATTATGGCTTCCCAAAAGAGAAATTCATGAGTTTCAAGATTGAATGTATTGGACATGGATTTACAAAGTTCTACGGGATGGTGAGGCTTTAAAGTTCCATTCCAAAATCTGAGTTTTGCATTTTGTATCTCTTTTCTTCCTGGTCTCCGCTGCTTCTCTGAAATTTGTCATCCAGCCCCATTTCTTCCATCATTCTTCTTCTCATGGTTTAACAAAGGTTCAACACCCAGAATCTCAATGGCTATTTTGCAGTTTAATATATTAAAACAAATTGGAACTGGCTCCATCCCCCAGGCCCAATCAAAGTGATGTGTAGACAGTAATTACCTAACACATTTTGGACTTTATAATTATATAGGTCCACTCTATGATTCTGTTAGTTCTTTTTTATTTAATCAGACGTACCCCTCTTTTGACTCCTATTGAGTTTATAATCATCCTTTCACAAAATCTGCTATTAAGCAATACTGCTCCCATCTTTGCTTAGAGTCGATTCTTTTAGAAATCTTTCTTTCTTTTTCAGTGGTGGAAATTTCATGAAATTTAAGTCCATTGTTTAAATCCATTGGGTTTATTTTTGTGTCCATATGATGTATCATCATCAGCTTTGTGTTGTCTCTAAATTATATAGCCGTGTCATTTCCGTATCATCCAGGTTAGCGATTTTAAAAAATGCAACATGATAGATCCAAGGGTACAACTAAGTTCTTACTTACATTTTTATTTAATCCATTTATTTATTTATTTATATGAACCCTATTGTATGCTAGGCATTAGAGATCTATACATTAATAAGACAGACAAAGTTCTTACATACAGTGGAATAGATAACAGTTCTTACATACAGTGGAATAGATAACAGCATGTGAAGTGTTGGGGTAAAAGCAAAATCTAGGGGATTTTGGAGAGTCAGTGAAGTCTTCAGGAAGGAAGTGATATGAAAGCTGAGACACAAAGGTGAGTAGATTTATTCAGGTGAGAGGAGAGATAAGTGTTACAAGGAAACCTTACATGCAAAAGCCTAAAGGTAAGAAAGCATGGTAGAAATTCAGGAAACAGAAGTCCAGTCTGGCTAGAATGAGTACATTTATGGGTGGGGAAGAGGGATGTAAGTAGAAAACTAAGAAGTGTAGGTAGAGAGGAAAGTGGAGATAAGAACTCAAAGGGCCTTATAGCCCTTTTAGAAGATTCTCTACTAAGGGAAAAGGATGCATTAAAAGGTTAATTGTCAGGCATGATCAAGTTTGCATTTTTAATTGTTAAGTAACAATAGTGGGGTATTTGAAAATGTTAAAATACAACTCTAGTTGCAGCGTGGGAAATGAATTGAAAGGGGGAGAACCAGAAGCAAGGAAACCTCTTAGGGGATGTTGCAGTCGGGCAAGAGGTAACCAAGGTGAGTTGCAGAGACAGAGAGATGAAGGATGGTTACGAGTTGTCGAGGTAGAACAGGTAAGACTTACAGATAGAAAGGAAAGGCGATGAGAAGTGATAAAGGGAAGTGAAGGCAGACTTCTAGTTTCTGGTGAATGGAGCACAAGAGGACAGTGGAATTTATGGAGAAGGTGATGAATGCAATTTAGTTCATGATGGGTTTGAAGAAAGAGCTCTCCTATATGAGGTTAGTTAAATGGCTAGGGGACTTTGGAGAGATGTCCAAGCTTGAATAAAGATAGTTTTTGAAGCATATGCAATTAATTACCCAGGCAGTACCTGAAGAGATAGGAGAGCAGAGCACTAGTAAAGTTGAGGAGAGGAAGAGATCTGAGAAAGCAGATTGAGAAGAAGAGGCAAAAACAGGATGTATGATGTCATAGAGGTTCAAGGGATGGGAATTTGGGGAAGTTGATAAAAGATCAAATAAGATTATACTTGATGAAAGAATGTCTTCCATCCCTTTGGTGACAACAGTTTGCATGGTGGTGGCATAGTGTAGGGCACAGAAGTGGGGTGAGGGAGTGGAGACAGAATATATAAGTAATTATTTCAAAAGGTTTATTAATAGTAAAAAAGGGTGTGTGTGGGGAGATAGAGATCATTGCAGGTTTTTTTTTTTTCTTTGTATGCTGTATGGCGGGGGTCATATTTCATTCTTTTTCCGTGTGAGTATCCCCTTATGACAGCACCATCTGTGGAATTTTTGTTTGGTTTGGTGTGTCATTTATTTGTTTGTTCCTTTGTTAGTTTGGGAAATGCATGCATGGGCCAGGAATCAAACCCAGGTCTCCCGCATGGCAGGTGAGAATTCTACCACTGAGCTATCCTCTCACCCCCAAGATCATTGCAGTTTAAGAGGATTTCATTTTTAATATTTTAAGATGCTATGTTAGTTTCCCAGCTGCTAAAACAAATACCACACAGTGGGTTGGCTTAAACCACAGGGATTTATTGGCTCATGGTTTTGAGAATACAAGAAGTCCAAAACTGAAGAATCAGCAAGGTGATGTTTTCTTCCTGAAGACTGTGGCACTCTGGAGATGGCTGTTGACTATCCTTGGTCCTTTCCTTGTACGTGGCAATGCACATGGTGGCATGCTTTCTTTTTCTTCCAAGTTCTGTTGACTTTCAGTTTCTTCTCCAAAATCCTTTGTCTTTACAAAGCTTCTTGTAATAGGATTAAGATACAACCTCATTCAGTTGGGCCTCATCTTAACCAAACATAATGTCTTTAAATGGTCTTATTTACAACGGGTTCACATCCACAGGAATGGACCTTTTTTTTTTCTGAGCACATAATTCAGCCTACTATAGATAAGGAAAGCCTGTTTAAATGCTAAAAGCTAAGGGCTCATAAAGGGGAAGAATGAAAAGAAACTATAGGAGATAATTGACCAAGTGAGATCCCTGAAAGAGCAAGAAGGAATGGATGGGCTGGCAAATCTTGAGCACAGACAGAGGAATTAGTCTTGAAGAGAAGTAGGGAGACCAATTCCATTTCTATTAAAGGAAAGAAGGAGAAACATATTAGAGTATGTCCATTATAATTGGGTTCAGTTGCCAATGACAAAAACTCCCCAATGAGTGACTTATTCTCTGTCAGTACAAAAAAGAAAAAAGAAAAAAACAAAAACTCCACACTAGCTGTCCATGGCTTTGGGTCTGCTGTGCATGGCTGGGCCTTGAGTATAAGGTGGAAACATGTGCACCAGGCGGTGAGAGGAAGGAAGAGTTGGAGAAGGGGCAGAATACACACGTGTACTGTCTCCTAAAGAAGGTTCAGGTGGTATTCCCCACTCATGATTGGCCAGAAATAGTCTCACTACCACATCTACCAGAAGGGAGTTAGGGAGATGCTTTATCCATTTTACCCAGACAAATATCACCATGGAGGAAAGGAGGCTGGATACAGTCCTTGGAACAGGATAGATGCAGGAAAGTGAAGGAGTTTGCATTTGGTGGCTTTCATTTTCTCTGAGCATAATGCAGGGAATGTGGCCTGTGTCTGCACACATGTGTGCACGGATACATGTGTGTGTGATTATATGTCTGTAGGTTGGTTTTCGCTTGTTTTTTTCTTTTATATGGTGGGCGGAGGGTCACATTTCACTCTTTTTCTGTGTGAGTATCCCATTATTGCAGCATAATTTGTCAAATTTTGTTTTGGGGGGAGGGAGTGCCCAAATGGGAAATCGAACCCAGGTCTCCTGCATGGCAGGTGACAGTTCTACTACTGAACTATGCTTGCACCCCATGGAAGTTGGTAAAGAAAGCAGAAAAGGACTAAATTGGCTGCTAACATGGATCAGAGGGATTCCATGTGATATTAATCTCTTCTTTTCTCATGACATTCTCTTTTCTCTGGGACTTCAATAGATAAAATGCTCTATTTCTACCTTTTTGGCTGATACTTCTCCATTACTTTCTCTGGTTCTGGTCCTTCCACCTAGGAGATGGTAGCAGGTCATCTCTTCAACATATTTACAATTCATCTCCTACTTCCTTTTTTGCACTCTCTCCAAGGAATTACAAACTACACATTACATCTGCAGTTTACAGAGCATATTCAGACCAAATGTATTTCTTGATGTTCACAGCTATCAGAATATCCTGTGCTTGTCCCAGTTCTTTCATTAACTCTAAGTTTAGTTGAGTTTTTCTCCAAGCTTTTATTGTCCTCATTGGTAAAACAGGGGCACTTAAGCTTCCTTGGAAGATAGTTTTTCATTTAATTGAATTGTGATTGTGGAAGCTTCTGTCACTAAATACATATTGGAAAGTAAAAGCCCTTTCTTAGGTTTATTGAATAGGGCAGGTATTTGTAGTTAAATATCCTCCTTGGTGTCATCATAAGCCAATCCCTTGCACAGTTTGCCTCACCTCTATCCCTTCCTGCTTCTGAACAGTATCTGCTCCTTTCCCTACTCTCCATCTTCTCTGCCAGTGTCTCAGCTCAGACTTAAATCACTGCCTGCTAGACCTTAAGGCAGTCCATTTATAGGCCTCCCTCCTATAAGCTCAGACCCTACTCAGTCCCTTTGCCATCTTGCCAGTAGTTATCTTGCTAAGAATGTATCTAGTCACCTCAGCTTTTCCTTAAATCCTCCATTAGCTTCTTGTGGCTCTCAAGGTACAGGACAAGTTCCTTTGCTGGTACAAGAGGCCTTTCCTCCCCTGCCACAGTCTCCCTGTCCCCAGCATCCTCGGTTCTTTCTGCCCCCCGACACTGTCTGCCTGTTCATGATAAGGAGCCTGTGCACAGACTGGTCTTGTGCCAGGGATGCCTTTCCTGAAGTATCTAGCACCACAGAACCCTATGCATGCTCGCTTTGATATTGAGGATCACGGAAAAAATAAGTTCAGGAAAACAATTTTAAACAGCTGGAAAAGGAGAACAAAAATATTTTGAGACCTGTTCACACACAACCATCTCCATCCTTGGCCTTCCATCTTGGAAAGCTCCTTGTCTCCAATACACCGTGGGAAAGTAGGAAGGTGCCCATGCTGTGTGATGTCATTGGACGATGGTTCTCTAAGTGTGGTCCTGGACTAGCAGCAACACCTGTGAGCTTGTTGGAGAAGTAAATTCCCACTTCATGAGAAAAACCTACTGAATCAGGAAGGCTGGGGCTGGGCCACAGCGAGCCCTTCAGCTGACTCATGCTTCATAGGGATCACCACTCAAGTAGGGGAGTTCTGAAGCACAGATGGAAGGAGCTGGAATTGAATGGACACCCACAGACCCTGGGTCAGGGGGAAATAGTAATTCTGGGCCCTTTTCTCATGGGAGGGGTCTCAATTTCTCTCCCATGCACCCACCTTAGGGAAAAAAAAATACAAAGAGAAAGGAAGCTTGTCCGTATGTATGCTATGTAAATATTTAAGCTGTAAATGTCTATGCACATCCCCCTTTGCTAGGGTTGCCAGATTTAGCAAATAAAAATGCAAGACAGTCAATTAAATTTGAATTTCAAATAAAGAGCAAATATCTTTTACTATGCATGGCACACACTTACACTAAGAAGTTATTTGTTATTTACCTGAAATTCAAATTTAACTGGATATAATATTTATTTATTTATTTATTTTTAATCTGACAACCCTAACTTTTGCCCATAAATTTTAGACACATAAGGAAAAAATCCTGATCAGAATTGGTGGTCTAAAAGATAGAAGTGAGCTTTACTAGCCTATTTGTTTACTTTTTACTGGGGGAGTATATGATTTGGCAGAGAAATAACAAAACAAACCACAACAAAGAATGGCTGTTCTTTCTGGTTCATTCATTCATTTGTAAAAATCTACACTTGAAGAAAAATGAAAAACAAACACAAAACAGAATATAAGAAGAAAGAAATAAGATGGTGATTAAAGTGGCCCAGCAGCTGGAAAGTTCCTTCCCTCAGTTCAAATAACTGACCAGGCATCACAGACCGGGCTTGGATCCAGATGCAACATAATAGAAAAATGGAACAACCTCTGGGGAGACTGAGCTACTTCCGACCCTCACTTAGAACCTCCGCGGAGCCCTGGGTGCTGGGGAGCTTTCCTGCAGAGCCCCTCTCACCTGTCCCAGGTGACAGGATGCCATCTCGGAGGGTAGCACCGCCCTGCCGAGCTGTAGAATGACAAGCTTCTTAACAAGATGCAGCTGAGGGAGCGGCTTGCTGACAGAACAATTTGCTGGTGCCCAGAATATCTGCCCAGCCTCACAAAGCGGCAGCCTGGGCGTCAAGAGGAATTTCAGGATTTATCATCTGCCGCGGTGTCAGGTGTTCCGCAAGCCTGCTTCCCACTGCACCTTCTCCAACCTGCAGCCTCCACGTGCTGCTCACTGAGGCGTCCGGAGCCCGTGGAATCACGTGTGGAACTGTGTTCATTCTGCCCCTCCTGATGTGCTTGGGTTTACGTAAATGACTGGAAAAGCAGATTTCGGCTTATTTCTGAAGCGTAAGGGTTTCGTGAAAAACGTGTGATTGAAAAATCAGAAACGGAAAAGCAACTTCTTAGACAATGAATGAGCAGCGCGGTGAGTGCGTGTGCAGTGCTTGCTGTGCCTTAACTGGCTGCATTACAAATAGGAACTCCCCTGGGATTCAGTAATCAAACACGTGGTAACAGGTTGTCTGTTTCAACAGAGTGAGTAATCAAAGGAGATTTGCAGCTAATCCAAATATAACAGAGAAGTATCCAAGAGAAGCTCAGAGAAGGAGAAACTGGGAGGGTGAGGGGTAAGATCAGTGCTCTCTCAGCTGAGGTCTTTCTAGACTTGTGAGTTCCATGTGCAGCTGAGAGAACTTTAGGGTATGGGCTGAATTTGATCTGTCTGAGCAGCCCAGGCACTCACCACAGACAAGGGAAACTGAGGCTCAGCATTACTCGCAGTAAACCAGAAAATTAGCCTCAACATTCATCTTCTACTTGACCAGTGAACTGAAATCTGGCAAAGAATTAACCATTATTTCATTGCTTGTTTCAAAATTCTGAGCCCCACACTGGATTAATGGTGAGGGGTGGGGTAAAGGGGATGTAGGACTTGCACCATCTGTGAGCTGTTAGGAAGAAAAGCGACTCAGGCCTGGGAGGAAGCAACACTCATCAGCTTTGCTGGGAGAGGGTTCAGTGCATCTGTCCCAGTGTTTGCAAAGCATAGTCCCTGGATAGCCGCATCAGCATGACTTGGGACCCCACGAGAAGTACAAACTCTCAGCCCTCTACAACCCACTGAATCAGAGACCCTGGGGTGGACCCAGGAATCAGGGCACTGAGAAGCCCTATCTCTTTACTAGATGCTGTGGGGACCAGGAAGTGTGTGGCGTTCTTACATGGACCCTGCGTGAGCATGCACAGCTGGTTCCAGGGGACACCCCGAGACGGGATCCCTCTTATACTTTAAAATCAGAGCATTCGGCCCTGGCCCACCTGGCGTGACCCTCCTAAACAGAAGGGGCTCTGGGGAAAGAAATTTGACATTTATTCCACGTGTACTAGTACTATGTCCCAGGCACTGGTAAACGTTTGCTGTGTGATATTTTATTCGCTCCTGGCTGCATCCTTGTGACGTGAGTGTTGTAGATATCACTTAGAAAGGTCAAGTTGTCCAGGTCTCCAAGCTTTTTCACTCTTCCCCCTGCCCTGCACAGCCTCCCTGGCACCTCGGATTCTGTCCCCGGTCTGCATTGGGCGCTGCCTACACGAAGCCACCCCAGCCAGGGCCCTGCTCTGTGTCACCATCCCTCCCCCATCCCGCCCGACTCCTTGCCTCCTATGTTAATTTCCCACCTGAGTACTGAGTACTTTATAAATAGCAAATCTAAAATGAATTTTCTACCAGCAATCATTAGCTCCCTTGACAGCCATTAAACATTTTCACAAGCAGAGTGAAGTGACAAAAGGGATTGATTTTTACAGTATGCTTAATAGGGGAAAAGAAAGAAAGGTGTTGACAAGCTTTTCTTTTTTTTTTTTCCCCGATCCTGATATCACGAGGAATTTGAAATCAGTCAAATGACTTTTATCTGGGGGGAGGGGGGGTGAAGAAGGCTAGGACTGGGGATGGAAGGAAAGAGCGTGGGGAAACAGAAACCAGCCGCTTTCCCAGCACCCTGCTCAGCTCATTTCTACATCCCTGACAGGTAAATATAAAGTTAGTTACCTGCTGCCAGCCGGCAAGATGAATATGTCAGATTTAATGCTTCAAAATATATAGGGTCCGAGGCTGCAGAGGGAGTGGGGGGCTTGGGGAAGGAAGGAGGTTGGTGTTAGAGGAGAGGAAAAATAACCTACCTTCTGCTGAAACTATTGGAAGGAAAATGCGTTGATGCAATAGTTGGAGGTCGTAGTAGGATGGCAAAGGAGGCACTGCAGCTGAAAATTTAACTTTGATTTCAATTTTCATATTTGTCAGCAATAATTAGAGTCAAGGAATGTTTTGCCACAGTTCTAAAATACTAGTAAGTAAAAGCCTTTGTAGTGTAGTTAATGGAGTCCTTTTATTTTTCCTAGTGGGCTAGAAAAATTCCATTAAAGTGAAAAGTCATACTGTATTACAGTGTTTCAGCATACATTGGCTCTGCTGCCGTGGTGAAATCATCACCAGAGAGGGAAGCCCTCTGTTTAACCACAGAGTCACTGGCTGGGAAGGTGGTTTGGGCTTAATCCCTTCCTCTCTATCAGTTCTGACCTGGAGGGACCTACATGGTTCAAGGCTTGGGTGGGGGAAATCAGCAAGGGAGAGAGGGTGAAGGAGAAGCAAGCTGAATCAAGCACCCCATTTGAATGGTGAGCTTCTAGAAGCATGGCCTCTTGAAGCAGAGGTCGATGAGAAGGGCAGAAGGAGTGATGCACCTGGGCACCTGGCCCTGGCTGGGAAGGGTGGCTACTGGGAGGTGGACATGCCTTCCCCTCTTGTCACCAGCCTGGACATCTCATCAAGGTCCCCTCCACCCAACCCAAGCTGAGTCCTCAGGAGGTCAGGATTTCATTCATAGGTTCAGGGTCTATTATTTTTGAGCCACCTTTCCTGAGGTCACTGAGCCTCTCTCTGGTGTCCAGGCACCTGCCTGCAGAAAAATAAGTGATTCACTGGGTTTCAGCTTTTGAATGAAGAGGGTGTGTGATGGCACATGCATGGCTGAGTCTATAATAACCACACGGTTCAGAAAGCGGGTGCAGCTTGGGACGGGGCCTGAAGTCCTTTGCTAGATATTGCAGAAACCACCCATGTCTAAGGGACCTGGCCTCCTTCACTCATTGCCTGCTGCCTCCCTCCAGTGAGGGGCTGACCTGTGCTGAGCCTGCCCAGGTGGGCTGGTGTCTCTCTCTCCAAACACTCTCTCTTATGTAGACTGTTTACCTGATATCTGAATCCAGGAAACACAAGGAGCCCACTGTGACACTCTCAACGAAGACCCAAAACTATCCATTGTAAGTTTTCTATACACATCAAAAACAAAACAAATATATTAAAAAAAACCTCACAAACAAACCCAAAAAGCCGGTAAACCTATGTGACTTCCCTCTGCTCCCCTAACATTGCTTAAACATGAGAAATCCTGCTTGCCTCGGCCTAGTGGCAGAGAGAGTTGGAGTTTGCTAACTGCAAGCCATGGCTGGGAGGAGATGCAGCCATGTGCTAGAAGGATGGCAGAAGCTAGGCTGGGTCTATAAACCCCACCAGAATAAACTGGAAATTGCAGAGGCCAAGTCATGGCTAAGGGGAAGTTCAGTTGATCCCATTCGGGGTGGGTTGAATCATGTCCCTGCAAAGCCCATGCCCACCCAGCACCCCAGAATGTGACTTTGATTGGAAATAGGGTCTTTGAAGATGTAATTAGGTAAGTAACCATGAGGTTATACTCGGTTAGGATGGGATCTAAATCCAGCGACTGGTGTCTTTATAAGAAGAAGAGAGGACACCCAAGACACACAGGAAGGGAGGGCGGCCATGTGAAGACAGAGGTGGAGAATGGTGACACGGTCACCAGCCAAGGCTCATGGGCAGCCACCAGAAGCTGAAAGAGGTCAGGAAGCTTTTGGCTCTAAAGCCTTCAGAGGAGGCGCGCCATGTCGATCTCACCCTCCCAGTGTCCAGAAATGTGAGAGAACAACTTTCTGTTGTTTCAAGCTGCCCATTCTGCGGTTCATTGTTAAGGTATCGTCAGAACACTCAGATACCATGAATAGAGGGATCTGCTCCCTCTTCCCCTGGGATCCGGTGGCCCTGGGACCCTGGCCATCCTGTCCTGGTCTCTCTGCACCTCTCAAAGTGAGAGCAGGGGTCTGGGCTCCAGCTGACAGACGACCCACCTTCCTTTGGTCCCAGCTGCTCTTGCTCTCCTTCCCCACCCAACACGGTAGCTGTTCGTGGTTCTCTTTTCCCCCGTGGTGTGTGCCAGGTCGTATCTCTTTGTAGCACTTCGGGATGAAAGAAGGAAGGTCATAGTAAATCCACCAGTGATACGTGCGGCAATTGGGAGAGGCTTTTGTTGTGTCATTTCCTACCTCCTTCAGCCTATTAAGCAAACAAAAGTGCTTGTGGAATGAGAAATGTAAATGGCCAACACAAGCCGATTAATCCTAGATGCACAATTCCATTAATAAGGCTACTTTTTAATAGGCAGCTCTGCAGCAGCAGCAGGCTGGCCAGGAATTGATGTATTCTCTATAATTGTATTGCAACTAATAGGATATGAAGAAAATTGTACTTTAGAACCAGGTCTTTCAGCACCATTTTCCAATCAGCTGAAATAATGACTTGCAGTGGAAAAACTTGAAAAGTAACTACGTTAAAAAAAAAATACGTCTCCAGGGAATATCCATTTTTCCAAATCTCAGTTTGGGGGTTCTTTCCTTTGTCCCTTCCACCCTAATCCCACCGTTCTCTCTCTCTGTCCTCTGTCTCTGATTTCCGCCTACCTGTCTCTGTCTCTCTCTCCCAACCTCCCTTCTTTCTGTCTTCTCCACACAGGTGTTCCCCAAAACCCAGAAGAGCCTTGTCACTTGTGCGTGGACTCCCAGATAGATTAGCTTGGCCCTCTGCTTTTACCAGACAAGCCCAGAATTCCAGGTTGAGATTATTTTGCCTACTCATCTAGAAATCAAGGGAGTCAGGAGAGAAGCAGTGGTGTAATGGAGAGAACACGAGAAGAGACGAAGGATTAGCTTTTAAACTAGTTAGTTGAGTGACTTTAGACAAGTCCCTTCACCTCTCTGGACTTGGGTTTCCTCTTCTCATAAAGTTGTCCCAGCTCAGACATGCTGTGAATCTGAGTTTTCAAAGAGCAGGCTAGGAGATAAGCCCATGTGAAAGCATGCCAGGATCAAAGAAAGCTTTCTGGGAAGGAGCATCTGCACAAAGGGGCATGTGCACTCTTTGAATGTCCATCTCAGGAGGGTCTCTGTGGGACCAGGAATCTCAGCATCTGCTTTGGCTCTGAAATGAGACCTGCCATGCCTTCTAGTGAGTCATTCAAAAATGTGTTTATTCACTCATTTCTTCACTCACTCAACAAATATTTACAGGGTGCCTACTCTGCTCCAAGCACTGTCCTAGACTCTGGGGGTGCAGAAATGAATAAAGCAGACCTCAAACCCAAATCCTTGCACTCACAGCACTTACATTCCAGTAAAGAGTCAGGCTCTGCACAAGATTAAGTAAAAGTCATGGTTGAGCCAGTGCACAAAGGTTTTTGAGCCTCATGATGTGCATGTTAGGCCCTGGGCCTGTTTCTCTGGGACTGCCCCAGGGTAGGACTTCAAAAGAAGCTCCACTGTTGTATATTTTGCTGCGGCTGGCAGAAGCCAGGCCTCTCCCTGTGGCCCCTTGCCAGGGGCTCTCCCTCTTGCTCACCTACCTCCACAGGCCACTGGGTCTCTCCCATTTGTATGCATACTGTGACCCTCCCTTGGTCGCAGGCTGGAGAGTAAATATAAAAAGAAAAGGCAAAGCACACTGCAGTTGAAATCCCCAAGGAAACTGATGTGATTGCCGTACAGAAATCGTTCCAATAAGGGCAGAAAGGAATATTGCTTTTATAGCTTTGGGGACATAAAACATTTAGAAAATGTGATTGACTGGCAGAGTCTAATTTATCATTTATCTCATTCCCTCTGCCCTCACACTCACTGCCTTTCTCCCCGCAACATGCAGACAAGACACTCACATACAAACTTCTCTTCCCTCTGCTTTCCTTTCTTCTTTCTTGGAGACTTGGCTTTATTATCATCCTGTTAAGCAAGAGAACTCCTGTGGCTATTTATAATTAATACTCAGAAACCTGTCAATCCACTTAATCACACTAACAGGTCATGGCCTCCTTAGAGCTCTTCATTAATCATCATTAGAACAGCTCTGAGTTTTTACATTCTTTTTAAATGTTAATTCACCTTCCTAACGCTCCTTTGAGTTAAAACTGTAAAGGGGGACAAGGCTGTGCCTCTTTGCAGTGGCGCCTGCCTGCCCGCCAGTGAAGTGGCCTGGTGGGTTTGATAAAGTCTGATGGATTCTTTTGTCCCCCACCTCCTATCCCCACCACCAGATGACAACCTAGTGTGTCCTTTGGTTGCCTATAGTTATCTTTAAAAGAATAGATTCTCATTGGCTGAAAGTTCTGGGGAATAAACATGTTCAGATGCCTTCAGACTCTCGATGCTCAAGCTATTTCCTGCGTGAAGCTGCCAACGTCTGGAGTTGGGCCAAGTGCCCTGATGCCAATATTGTAGCTGTGGAAGGTCCTGGCATGCAGAGTGCTCGAACTAAGTTGATGCAATTTTTCCAGCACTCAAGAATATGCTGGAGATGAGTGGCATAAAGAAGCCATGCGAGCAGTTCTCTCTCCCCATGTCCAGAGAGCTGGTTGCTGGCTGCTGGCCACACTTTTGCCGCTGATGGGACATGATACATTGGGCATGCCGTAGACTCCTCTCTCTCAATCTCTTCATCCGTAAAATGGAGACCATATCTGTCCTGCCTAACTGCAAAGGTTAAATCCGTAAAGATTAAATGGATGTGAAGTTATCCGAAACTTTTACAACTGGTATATAGTGCAAGGGGTAAGCAATTGTATTCTTTCTAACCTTTCTTGGTCACTCCCCACATACATCCTGCCCTCTCATCTTTCACACCTGTGTATGTGTGTGCACTCAGACCTCTGCATCGGTCGCATTTATATCATATTCCCAAGATGCAAAAGATATGTTTCAGCTCTTCAGTCTGATGGAGTAGAAGGAATGTTAAATTGAGAATTGGAGAACCTAAATTAGAATGCGGTATATGTTACTTATTAGCTGTGCAACTTCAAAACAGTTCATTGAATGTTGAGCATCATGTCTTGTATTTTGGACTCTAGAGTTTTAAGGGCCCCTGGATCTAGTAAATCTATGATTTTATCACTAGCTTGTGGGTCTCCCTAAGGGGTCATGGACTCACGCTTAAGCTGGAGAAACATGTCCCCTCTGCTGTCAGAGGCAATAAATCCTCCTTAACTGTCAAGCTATGCGCCCTGCGGTTTAGGGTTCATGATATAATCATTTGCTGTACTCATTGCCAGCATAGATCTCTAACAAAAGCAAGCACAAATAGATGGAATATGCAACATGTGTGTTTAATTCATTCTTCACTTGTTGTCTGATTTCTTTTGGTACCGCCCATGTTTGTGCTGGGCGTTTTGAACCAGGTACTTCAACTGATAATCAAGGCCACCTGGAATCCTGTAATAAACTAAAGAGACCCCTCAGCGCCTACCAGGCACCTTGTATTTTATATCACTTAATCCTTTTTGGCATTCCTCCAAAATAAGTTAACCCCATTTTAAATCTGAGTAAATTGAGGTTCTATGAGTTAATGGGACCGGTCTGAGATTTATATAGTAGTTTGTACCTTGCAGGGTCAGAGGTCAAACCTAGATCTCCCAAATTTAAGCCCAGGTTTTGTTTGATGTCGCTTCATCTTGTTTTCCTATTCCCCAGTTTCTTAGGGTGAGGATGAGTGATGTACCTTGCATGAAACAGAGATACATCCGAGCACCTGCTCTTCTCCTGGTCTGATCTGAATTTAGGCTCAAAATCTACTTTCTGAGGTTAATTCCCCATTGTGCTTTAACTTTGACCTTATACTGTATAAAGGGACTTCATGAGGTTTTCCACCGGAAAGCCCACCAAGCAGCCCTTTTCCTTTTTCAGCCTTCCTACAGGAATAACCCTACTCCTCTTCCCCCTTCCCTGGAGACCATCTCCAATGCTCTAGGTAGACATACATCCCCAAGCTGGCCTCAGCCATCTGTTCTGCCCTTCACTGGAGAATGCAATAAAACCTACTTGACAGTGATGTCAGTACAAAGGGCAGAGAGGACGGCATGTCAAAAAGCTGCGTAAAATTCATCCTTCCAAATGTTGCATCAAGAAATATTCTGGCCAAAATGAGCTCTAACATTAAGTGGAGCATTGTGCCAGCCACCTCTTTCTTACCAGTTACTTTTCTTTATTAATGGATATGTGTTAGTTCTTGCTTGGTGCTCACTTAATAACAATAAGAACATATAATGGTGCAGAGCTTTGTACATTTGAAAGGGCTCTCACTAATCTATTATATCTTTGAATCTTCAGGACTGCAGTTGGGTTTTAGAACTGAAGGGGCCTTTGAAAACATTTAACCTAACTCTCCCAGCTTATTATTATTGATGTATTTTGTTTAGTTTAGGCAATATATCTTTATTAAATAAAATCTGGCAGCCACTCAAAAGTAGTTTTAGAAAGATTTAAAGTCACTCATGAACAATTACATTTAATGTATTTCCTTCCCATTTTTTTCTCACTCTCTGGCATGGTTTTTATAATATAGTTATAATCATTTCTATTACATACCATTTTTTAAGGAATAGATCAGAAGCAATTTTCTATGTGTTACTTGGTATTAGTGGACATCATTTTAATCAGTTTCATAATATTCTATCACGTAGATGTAGAATGCCATTATCCTTTGTTTGGGCATTTATGCTCTTTGCTGTTGTAAATAATGTATAAATAATGTCTCAGTGAACATCTCCATTTGTATTGCCTTGTTCTAGTTTGCTTTATGATTGTTTCCTTAGGCCAGATCACTAGAAATCCCACCACTACCAGTTCACTTTGGGGAAACTGAGGCACAGAGAAACAAAGAGAGTCTAAGCCCACAGGCAGACAGAAGAGCAGTCTAAGACTGCAAGTCACAGTTTCTGTCTCGTCATTTCACATTTCTCCCATCGCATGGTGATCCTCAGAACTTCTAAATAAAAGAGCTTTAAAAGTACCCTGGGCTTCCACATAAAAGTAATTTTATTTTTAGTATCCAGTGACTGAGGAAAAAATCACAATGGGAACAATGATGTTTTCTGTAGCACTTTGAACAATGTGTATTAAATTAAGCACAGAGGATCCATATGTATTTTAAAAACAGCATGAACAGTGTATGTTGAGAAAGATTTACTCCATCTGTGGATGATGCTTGCTGTACATATGGATCTAAACCCATTTAAGAAAGCCTTGCTGACTACTTTACTGTCCACCCCCACCTGGAATCCATTGTCTTCTAAAAAGAAGGCATCTTTCATTTTCTGCTGAGATGCTTATTCCAGCTTAGACCCATGAGAACCACAGTGACCTCCCTGTAGATGCCCCCGACCCTCTTTCAATTCTTAGGGGTAACTGGAGTGGTAGAAGATGGATATTTATGTATTCTGAATGTGAATGGGCTGAAAGAGACATGTGGTAACTTTTTAGACAAACTTCAAGGCTTCACAACCTGAAAGGATGTTCTCCAACCCTAACAATTATATAACTATGCTAATGGCTTACTAGGTGCTACATCCCCTCCTACTTGCTGTGTAGGTACTATTTCTGTTAATTTTTACAATGTTCCTATGAGATGAGTACTGCAATTATCACCATTTTACAGATGACAAGACTGTAGAAGACAAAAGTTAAGTTTATACAGAAACTATGTGATGGCAGGGGAGGGAATTGTTTAACCTCTGCTTGACCAGTGAGCCTGTAGTCTTTCCTCGGCACACAGACTCATTTGCCCATTGCCCTCTGGGCATGCAAGAAGAGGTGCGATGCAGTAGGGTATGGCCCCATTGGGTTCAGCTATTGGTCTAATGCTTTACCACTCATCAATGGGTCCATATGAGTAGAGGGGCAGTGTGGGACTTCTGGACCCTCTTTACTCACTGGCTTGTGAGAACTACTGAGCCAGCTCTTCCAGGTGTGTACAAATTGGTAGGTGTTTATCCAGGCAAGCAACCTCTTCTGATCCTGGGTTCTGTGCTCTGGCATGACTAGGAAGAAATCTGTAGGTAGATCATGATAACAGTATTAAATTGAACTGTGTGAAAATCGTGTATCTTCAACCATTTTGAAGGACGATGACATCATTTGCATAAGCCTCAACCGAGGACATGCTATGTATGGGGCCTTATTGCCCCCTGAGCACAACTCATGGTGAATTGATAGTATACAGTAACATAAAAGTAGGAAGATGAATATCTAATCATTCTGCTTGTCTCTTGTCCAGCATAAGGAAGCTGCAAAGGCACCCAGTTAAACTTAGGGCACTGTAGGATGAGAAACTTTTGATGAGTTTAGGTAACTAGGACATCACCTGTCCCTTCTCTCCAATGTCTCCTGATGTCCCCTCTGTTTTATCAGCCATCCTGAAGCAATTGCAACTCATTTTCCTTCCTACTAGCTTTTCTGAGGACTCAGTGTTGGGACCCTTACCTCCTTATGCTGAAGACCATACTCATTTCTGAAATAAAAAGCTCTACGAGAGCTCCTTCCGATTGCACCATCTTTATCTTTGGACAGTTCCTCTTTTAAATTCCTGTGGAGTCGGCTGAGCGAATAAGTTTCCAACTACAGAAACTTTGGTTTCAATCTTGATTCTACCACTTACTTTATGACCTGGAGAAATTTGTCTATCCACTCTCAGCTTCTGTTTTGTCTATTATAGAATACTTGTGATGATTGAATTCCAGGATATATGTGGAAAATTGGTGCTCCATGGTCACACTTTGCTCTTCCTTTATGGATGACATAGAATAAAATCTGAAGGTTATCTTTTTACAGAGAAACCCCCTGTATTCAACTGTAAGTTGGGCTTTAGTTCCAATAATTGTGGGAATGCTAACATGAACAATGGACCACCACATTTGAAATAAGGAAGGTCTTAGAAAATCTAGGACATGTGTACTTTACTGTTAAATCTCTCTCCCATGAGCTTTGAGCAAAACTAGTTTTCACCCTCCTCCCTCTCAGCCTTACTTTGGGTCTTCTAAAAGTCTGGAGTCTGCAATTGAGCCTCACTAATAAACACCCTTGTTCCTCATGCAGAGTCAGAAAAAAGTGAGGCACACAAGAGACACAGTCAAGAAACTTAAAGAGAGACAGAAAGAGAAACAAGACAAATGGCAGATATTACTGATAGACCCACTATAGAGCCACCTTCACTTCTATCTATTCTCTTACATTTGAGTTCAACCTCATTAGCTAACTGTTCACCCATCTCTAGACATATATTAAACCCTTGGAATACTAAAGGACAAAAATATTTGAATGATCAGATAAGCCTTTAGAAGAAAAATCCAACAATCCTCATAAAACATCTCCAAGGAACACAAAGAACAAACTCCAGCTTTGTCTGTTCTCTACAGGTCCAAATCCTGTCTGCACATGTAGCATTTGGGAAAGTATGTCTGCCACCATTTTTAAATCAGAACAGACTATTGGGATGTCTCTTCTCATTTTTTTTCCCCTTTGGTAAAATTATGGGTTTGGGAACAGGTGAACAATGGTTCAACTCCAGCCTGTGCCCTCTACTGGCTGTATATCCAGAGTAAGTGATTTCACCTCATTTAATAACGTGATAGTAACTTTCTCCTAATGCTGCTATAAGGATAAGTGAAGTGATATATGGCAGTGTTTGATATATAATAGATATTTAATAAATAGATATAATGTGTTTCATTTTCTGGTATCTAGCTCTTTCAATCTTGGCTACTTCTCCTTTATTCATCTTCCATGTCCTAAATATATGCCAGTCTGCCTCTCCCTCCTGAGAACATTGGGCATTTGGACAAGGGATGGGAATAATTAGAAGAAATAAAATTGAAAGAATTTCTTTCAGGTATATTTTATCATTAGAATTTTCTTCATTATTCTACAATTATCTTCATCATCATATAAGTCAAGCTGTTGGATATTCTTTTAATTTATACTAGGAAATTTACCAAAAGGGACTAAACTGTGACTAATGCCTACATTTCTTGTCTCTTAACCTTGCAGTTAGAGGGTACTGTAGGATGTGAAACTTCTAATGAACAGATAACTTGGACATCACCTGTCCTTTCTCTCATAGACTGTCAGCTATGCCATGCTCATTCAGCAATGTCTTGGCAGAGTGTACCTTGCTACTGCAGAATATTGTACCCTGTTAGCTGGAAGTCACTCTTAGATGATTTCTGAATGGAGTGCCAACTTTGGAGAGATAGCTGGCAGGAATTTGTTATAAGGATCTTCACTGATTTTTACAGTTAGGAGCATTTGACTTCAGAGACCTTTATCATAGATTATATTCCAAAAGTCATGCTATGGATGAAGTACCATGAAAACTACATGTCATATCATAACTACAATGAGTAAAATGTAGGACCCACTTTAGCAATTATTATGATGTCTCTTACATTACTCAGTTCCACACACAGAGCATCTCTGGTATTTGGCAACTTGTAATGAGAAATTTCAAAGAAAATGGCCATGGAGATAATTTCCTCTCCCCACAAAAGGTGATAACTAGGCCAAAGAGAAAATGGAACCAAATGTTGGAGGCTCTTACTGGGTGTAGGTCACTGGGTATGAACCAGTGGAGTTTGACAGATGAGCTCCGGGTTAAAGAAGGGTAAGGAAATGAGAAACTAAGGGCAACAAAAGAGCTATTAGAACACCCATAGAGGGTGGGTTATACAAATGTCAGACATGGAAAAGAAGCAAAAGTCATCAACTAGGTAGCGTCAATCTCAACACAAGTATATGCCCACATGGGAAGGACAGCGATCCGGAAACAGTCAAGAAGTGAAGAGAAGGCTGCACAAGAATACTACTACCCTTAAAGTGAGTGTCAAAGCATATAATAGGAGTACAAACACAGGCAGTCTGAGATATCATCTGGCCATATTAGTATTATTCTACCTCTGTTAAAATGTTAGAAATCCTTTTTTTTTTTTTTTTTACCTTTGAAGTAGTTTTTACAAGAACTTATTTATAATTCTAGTGTTCTTCAGAGGGACACGTAGGTCTATACAACGCCTTTCAATCTTGCTCATCTTCAATATAGTAACATTACTGATAGACCCACTATAGAGCCACCTTCACTTCTATCTATTCTCTTACATTGGAGTTCAACCTCGTTAGCTAACTGTTCACCCATCTCTAGCTTCTATGTATCTTTAAGTCCCCTATATTCTGTATTATAAGCATCTGATTTTACCTTTACCAAGGTCATAAAAGTGGAGTCATACAGTATCTATCCTTTAGTTTCTGACTTATTTCCTTCAGTATCATGTCCTCAAGGTTCATCCATCTTGTCATGTGCTTCAGGACGTCATTTCGTCTTAACTGTTGCATAATATTCCATTGTATGTATGTACCACATTTTGTTAATCCACTTATGTGTTGATGGGCATTTGGATTGTTTCCATCTTTTGGCGATTGTGAATAATGCTGCTATGAACATCAGCATGCAAATGTCTGTTTGTGTCACTGCTTTCATCTCTTCTGGGTAAATACCAAGTAGTACTGTTGCTTGGTCATAAGGCAATTCGATATTTAGAACTGTTAACACACTTTTATAACATATGCAGTAGCATGCCAGAGGACCTCAGTAGGAATGATCAAAGGGCCACATCACAGGGTTTATACAGAGAGTCACAAGGAAATAGGGGTGTATGCACCAGGAAAAAGTAATTGAAGGGGTGACTTCATACTAGTTCACAACTAAATAAGAGATATGCCATGCAGATGACAAGCAGCTGTTCTTCATTAGGCTTTGGGGACTAAGGAAGGTGAAACCTAATTTAATTTCAGTAAGGAAAGCTTCAACTGCATAAATGAAAATCCAACCAACCCATTTACAACTTCTTCCAGAATCTAAGATCTTTAGGCTCCCTGGACTGGCATCATTCACTGAGAAGAGGCATTTGCACACAATTTTAGATGGATTCATTCCCTTCCTTACTGGAGGTCATCTCTGTCTCTGCTACCTAAAATAATGACACTTCCCTTTCCTCATCAAGCACAAACAGTCTATCCTTTTGACACAGATGTTACAACATATTGCCCATACCATGGGCCTCGTTTTCATTCTTCTCCTATCTTCACTTGAGTCATATCTTAAATGTCTTTTAAGACATTTAAAGAGTCTTTACTTTGCAATTACTTTTAGCTCCCTAGCTCTTTTTTCATATTATATTCTCCTAGCAATGCCTCAAACCTGGCTGAAACAGCACATCTATCTACGTCCTTTGAACCTGTATCTGCAAAGATGGATTATTGTTGGAAAAAATATAACTTGGTCTAGTTTCATTTTAAGTCTCAGATTAACAAACCTCAAATGGGTATTGAATACTACCCAGGAATCCAACCATGCCTTCTAGAAAATTTGCTTTGCTTTGCTCTGAGACATCTAATTTTCACCATCTCCCTCTCCTCAAAGTGTTTACAATTTTCCAAAAATCTCTTTACTCCCATTTTTGTTGAATGACTCATATTTTGTTGAGGAAACAGAATCAGAAAGTAGTTCATCTTCTAGATACCCCATCTTCAATATTTCTGCCACTCATTTGTAGACCTACACTTCACTGTGATTATAATGCAAAAAATGTCCTATATCCTATTTATGCTCAGGAGCCTCTCCGCTCTTACTGCAAGGGTTTCACTCCTGCGATTATCCTCCTGTGTCTTCTACACCATTATTTTTCTCTCTCCACTGGATCCTTTTCATCAGTACACAAACCTTCACTAGTATCTTCCATCTTTAAAACAACCATAACATCAACAACTTCTCACTTCATATCCTCCTTCAGATACTGGCTCCATTTTCTGTTCTCCTTCCCAGTAAAGCATATCAAAAAATTATCTTTATTTACTTTGTTCACTTTTTCACCTCTCATTCATCTTCAGCTCTCCAGCCTGACATTGGCCTATACTATTCCACTAAAACGTTGACATCAAGGGCATTGGCAGCATTTACATTGCCGAAAACAATGGTCAATTTCCAATCTTTAAAGTACCTCTCAGCTGCCAGTTGAGAGTTACTCAACTCTTAGTAAGTTGACCCTTACTTCCCTTTTGAAACTTTTCCTCTTGGCTTCTCTGGCATCTCTTTTAGTTTCTTCCTACCTCACTAAACACTCCTTCTCTGTCTCTTTTGCTGGCTTCTTCTCATTTACTTGAGCTCAGCTTGCCAAATGTCAGCTTGCCAAAGAGCTTGGTTAGCAGGCATTTTTTTTGATCTATTCACATTTTGGGGAGAGCTCTTTCAGTGCTATGGCTTCAAATAAACTTAATATACTGGTGAGTGCCACATCTCCATATCCACCCCAGACCTTGCCTGTGAATTCCAGACTTATGCAAGCATCTCACATTTTGTGTCATTTCATTCCTCCGGTGGCCTATATTTTCTCATGTGATAACTCTGAAAGTGGATGCATCTTCTCAATCAATGGCATTTTCTAATTTCTGTCTTCCAGGTGGCACTAGGGCCAATGCTTACTTGCACACACTTGGTCACAGCTGTTTGCATTTTCTTCACTTTGTTGAGTGATGCACATTGTTTGTACTGCGTGTGTTAAGTGTAGCTGTCGTTCAACATATCTTCTAAAAGATTACACAGTGTTTTGTCATTGAAATAAAAACGACCGTGTACATAGAAATGCATGGAAAGAGAAAAGCAGGGGTAAATTTGATAATGGAGAAGTAAATACTTGTCTTTTTAAGAATGACCACAATCCCGTACTTTCATGCAAAGAAACAGTCAAGTGATTTTCAGTATCTATGATCTAAAGAATGCCTACAAGCTAACAATTTTGTTATTGACATACGTGGAAAAGTTCTATCACATGTCAGTGTAAGGCAGGGAAAATTGCCGAGTCCCTTGGGATAGAAAATTGCTAAATCAAAAAGAGGCTTTTGTGGTCAATTGAACATTATTTTTTTTCTTCTTTATTCCCCACTTTCTTTCATAGTAGTATTTAACTAATCTTGTGTCTTAGAAGAAATTGCATCTAATATATGATAAGATATTGAAATATGTGTCCAAAATGTTTTTCCAAACTTGTTATCCCACAGCTGTACACCCTATGGGGAATCAGTTTGTCCCTTATTCTTCCCTATCTCAATTATTGGTGCCCTTTTATAAGTAATTTCTTGAGCTCCAAACCTAAAAATTATCCTATTCCTCAATTTCTTCACCCTTAGTGTAAAATCCACCAGTGTTTCTTGTTAATTCTACCTCCAAAAATATGTCTTCAATCTGCTTTTCTTCCCCTTCTCTCTCATACTTTCATCCAGTTAAATATATCTTGCCTGGACTATTGCAGTAGCCTCCTAATACATTTTGCTGCTGCCACAGTGCCCATCCATCCTTCACCTCTTGCTGCCTACAATCTATTCACCAAGCAACAGCCTAAATATTATTTTCCAAACAAAAATAAGATTTCTTTATTCCCTGTTTACATGAAGAATAAAATGTATACTCCTCATTGTGCTTTCAAGACTCATCTTTTGTTTTGTTTTTATCACTGCCTTCCTCTTAGCTATCACCATCTTCCTTAAGGTCCTTGATCCAGCCAACCTTTCTTTCTTTCCATCTCTCAAACTTTCCCAGCTTGCTCTTACATCAGGGACTTTACATCTGTTATGTATTCTGCCTGGAACTTTTTTCTCTAAATCTTCGTATGAGAGGCTGCTTTCTATATTTCAAATCCCCAAGTGGCCCTTTTTATCAACCTATTTAGGCATGCCCTGTCCTTTGGTATCACCTCATTCTGAGTAACTTCCCACAGAGCACTTATTGCTTTCTGAAATTATCTTCTTAATTCATTTACTTGTTTATTGTTTTTTTTTTTTTTGTCCAGTGTAGGTGTTAGTGCAAGAGGGCCGGGCATGATCTGTCTTGCTCATTATTGTACCTTTTAGACATAAGATGGTATTTGGTAAATAGTAGATGATTGCTCAATAATTACTGTTAGAATTAATGAAGGAATGCATTTCTACCTTTTTCTTTTTTTTCCCTAGTAAGTGGTATCTGTGAATGTAAGAATGAAATCGTTGTCCCAAATTATGAAATATAACTTCCTTCCATCGATGAAATTGGAGAGTTTTTTAAACCACATGTACCCTCTGTTCACTCATTTGTATAACAGCCATACAGATATCTTTGTCTTCCTGGGATGTTGTAAGGAGTAAATGCAATAATCTCTGTAAAAATTATTTCATCAAATGGGGAACCTTATCATATTGCTCTTTGAGAATTGGATAAATTCCACTGCCTTGCTCCCAGAGTTCACAGGTATACTCCAGAAATAGAGTGTGTACACAGATGTACAAACAGGGCTTACTCTGCATTTAATAGCTCCAAAGGTCACAGGTAAAGACAGACTTCTCTATACAAACATTGCTCTTTACATTGTCTCACATTGATTTACTTTTCAAGTTGAATCAAGTTAGTTGATTAAAATAACTTAGAAAAGGAAGATATGTTAGTTGATTAAAACAACCTAGAGAATTAAGATAACTTTTTCCAGTTAATGAGACGTAATGACGGTTTATATTTTAAACATCGAAGACCCAAGACTGTCTTTTGTTCTAGCAGTGCTTCTCTAGTTGGTGGGTCTCAGAACCGGGGCGAAGACCCATTCCAGGCTCTTCCTATGGGTGACCTCAGGCTTTCTGGAGAATAGGTATAAGGCTGGATTATAAACAAAAACAAGAAAAATAAATAAATAAATAAACAAGAGAAATACACAAGTCTCTCTAGAGAAGGCCTCAGCGACTCAGTGCGCCTATCAAGGGATCCAGTGGGTTTTCATCCTAAAAAAATCTGTTATGTGCCCAGAAAGTAGTAGTGTCACAAAAGAGAGCTCCGTGCTCTTGCTGTTCTTTGCTTGTCAGATTTTTATACAAGTGCAGCAGACAATGCCTTGGGAGTAACTTATTCTCTGGTTACTCTGAAAGCTCTGTGGTGGGGTTGTGAAATATCCTGTTGTGACACCCGGCCTGCAGACTCAGAAAAATCCCAGGGACCAGAGAACAGAAATGTGGATTCAAAATTCCTGTGGGAAACGCTTCCAGTGCCCAGGGGGGAATTAAAGGGTAACCAGGGCAGTAGGAGCCTCAGGAAGAGGAGAGCAAGCAGCGAGGCTTAAAGACCACAGTGTAGAGAATCCTTTGGGCTTTTCCTCTAGTTTCCCTTCGGGCACTATTGTACTTTCTGCCTTAATTAGCATACCTTAGGTTTAGCATAGGGTGGGCTGTTTGTTTTTTTTTTTTTTACATGGGCAGGCACCGGGAATCGAACCCGGGTCCTCTGGCATGACAGACGAGCATTCTTGCCTGCTGAGCCACCAGGGCCCACCTGGTGGGCTGGCTTTGAGAAGAGCGCGTCCCATGCCTGGAAACACTCCCTGAGGTCGTCACACACAGGCTTTCTGGCTTCCCCGCCTGGAGTGTGCTTAGGTCCATGGCAGGGAAAGCAGCACGGCTTCTGGTGAGGTTTGAGTCTAGTCCTTTCCCTGAGCAAATATGCCAGTAGCATTTGGGTTAATGAACTGTGCCTTTTAATAAATGGTTCTTATCTCACCAGAGTGGTGCTAAATTGTCAGGATTTTAAATTAACTTAATAGTTTCGTGGATGGTACTTATTCACTGGTTACTCTGAAAGTGACTGCAGCCCCCCAGCCTGGGCTTCTCATTGAATTATGAACAGTTAGTTATTTCATTTGAGTTTAAGGGGAAATGTTTAGGATTAATGTGCAGTGCTTCAGTGCCCCCCTTAATGGGCATTTCTGGACCTACTCTAAACTAAAAGCAGTTATTAATCATTGGGTCACTCAGGGTTCTGTAGACAGTTCAGATTCTGTTGTGATCAACGGGCCCTTGGAAATACTGTCCCCTGTCTAACTGAGGGAGACAAAATATCCACCTCCCTTGGATTCATTCATGTAAAATGCTCATTGAGTATGGATGAGCTTCTACCCTTCCTGTAAGGAGTTTACTTTCATCAATATGTTAGAAAGTGATAAACACTATTCATAGATAGCTATGAAATTCTTGGGACTCCCAAAGAGGATGGAGAAATTAATTTTGTCCTGAGGAGAAGTAGAGTTTGGTTAAAGCTCTTAGAAGGAAGTGACATGTGAGATGGGCCTTGAAAACTACATCCACACAAAGATGTGAAGGACATTTTAATTTTGAACCTTTCTACCTGGTAATAGTCAGCTTAAGGGTAAAAAAAAATGTCACTTTTTGAGCACTTCTGTGAGACTCCTGCCAGTTTTTTTTTGCCGAGGCATAAATCTGTATTGTATCCATTTTACAGATGAGAAAACTGAGGCTCAGAGATGGCAAGCACCTTACCTACAGTCACACAGCTTTATGCATGCACATTCTAGCTGAAGCCCAAGTTCATTAGTCAGATTGTTTACTCATAATCTCAACTAAATCACCCCTGTCCCACAGACATTACTCCAGTATCCAAATTCATAATTCACAAGTTTTGGCACTAATTCCATTCTAACAGACCATACATATGTTTTGACTTTTCAATGGTAGGGGAGGCAATTCCTTTCTACAGAAGTTTATTTTGGTGGATCATAATGATCCCAAAGCAGATTTGCCCATCATGCATTAGAAGTTTCATTTGGAAACAAAGAAACAATTTTGCATGTAGCGAGTGCCAAGGCTGTGCGAAGCATGATGGCTAGTGGGCACTGTTGCCAGCGTGGGGGTGTCTAAGACGTTTCCTACACGCTCAGAGTCTACCAAGACATACAGAGCAGGCGCATCATCCTACCAACCAAAGACATGTGCTGCATGGCAGAAACCCCTGCTGCTGGTGCAAATGAGGGGCAGCCATACCGCCAGACTCTAACAGGAAAGTCAAGTGTGGTAAGACTGGTACCAGCATCAAACGCTGAGCCACAGAAGAAACTAGAAGCATGGGTAATCGAGTTGAGAATAGGCACTTACACTTTGCCCTTAGAGCCCACATTCACCTTCCACCTGCATGCCAGCCTCCTGTGCCAGAAACCTGGGTGCAAACTGGAGAGCTGGTTAGATGCAGCCTTTGGCCTTCCTTCCACGGAGCACTGCTTTGGTCCCGCCCTGCTGGGAACTTCAGGTGTCTGTGCCCCGGGGCAAGGACTTCACTGTGAGTGAGGAGAGACAGAAAACAAAACCGGGCCCTTTCAGCTCCTCTGCTGGTCCCTGGGAGCGGCAAAAGAAGGCCTGCTGTGCGGAGTGACCTTGAGAAGGTCAAGCTGGCTCTGAAGTGGTGCTCAGCACCGGGGCAGGGGAAACAGCGCGAGCCATAAAGGAGACGCTCTATATGAAAGCTTGGATCTCCCTTTCTTCTGGAGCACACACAAGGCACTGGCTTCATTGTGCATTCAGAAAGCCTTCCTTTGGAGGCGCCTTTAAGTACTGCTGAGGGAGGCTTGAAGGAGCATGTTGGAGGGTCACATGCATGTCTCCTTGGGTTTTCTTTCATCTGCCTTAAAAACAAAACTCTCTCCTCTTTGCATTGCCTCTTCAGCTAAAAAGGGCTAATTGTGTGTTAACTGCAGCCTCCCATGGCGCAGAATCCCAGCAATTAATACAGAGGAGCTGGGGCAAGACAGGTGGAGGAGGAGACTCTGGCTGAATTAAGAAGGAGAATGGGAGGGAGACAGGAAGGGTGAAGGGCAGGGAACAGGGGGAGCTAACCACTTGTCACACGGGAGGGGCATGGGTTGTGACTACAAGGAATGACCATGCCAGAGCTGACCTCAAAAGAAGATGCTCACGAGAGTCAAGTCTGCAAACGCCGCCATTAAGTTCAAAGTAGTTCCTTCAAGGAAGGGAGGGCAACAAGAGCTAGGGGATCATGTGTTTCTCTTGTTTGGACCTCTTCTGCCCGTGACCTCTGGCATCCACCTATATTTTGTAATTATTTTGCTTTTAATAGAAGGGTAGCATCCTTCAACTCTGTTGTGAGCAGATTCATTATTTTCCTTATTTCTGATTATGTTCTTTCCTTTAGAATTCTGTTTCTAGGATAGATATCCATTTTTAAAAAAAAAATTCATGCTGGCTCCTCCCCATTTCTCCTATGGTGAAACTTCAAACCCTGCAGTGTGGTTTAAGTTTCTCATGTCCTGAGTTTTGCAAAGCTTTCCATCCTCATTTGCTGCAGGACCCTTCCCTAATACCCTGCATTCTTGCCCTCTAGTCCGGTTGCGTTCTGAGATGTCTCCCGAAGTCACTCTAACCACGTGGCT
This sequence comes from Tamandua tetradactyla, assembly GCF_023851605.1. Taxonomy (NCBI): domain Eukaryota; kingdom Metazoa; phylum Chordata; class Mammalia; order Pilosa; family Myrmecophagidae; genus Tamandua; species Tamandua tetradactyla. Next base: position 4,770,396 of record NC_135334.1, on the reverse strand, counting down.
AAGCCCTTAAAGTCTATGGTCACTTCTTAAAACTATGCTTAAGTATCACCTCCTCTGTGGCTTCCCAGGGAGCTTCAACCATTTTCCCCTAGATGTCGCATGACACTCTGTGTGCACCTCTGATAATGTACTTATTGCCTTTTAAAATTATGATTCGTTCATGTGCACATTTTTCCCTCCATAAGATGTTCAAAACCATGGAGAATGCTTTATCCTTCATTCTCAACCGCTGCCTGGAACCTAGTAGACACTGAATGCATGCTTAAGCTAAATGAAGATCGCTAAAGGTGCATTAATAGAATGCAAGAATCTGTTCCTGCCGCCAACACTCCAAGTTATGGTGGGAAAGAAGAAGGAACATTTTCTGCATTCTAATGATTTTATTTCATCTGGCGAGGGGAAAGAGAGATAAGGCTTGCTGGAGAATTTAGGCAGGGCCTTCTGAGTGTGTGTGTGAGAGAGAGAAGTTGGCAGCTGCAAAAGCCAGCTCACAACAAAGAGCCGGCAGTCAGCAATTCCTGGGGTTTAGGAAATCAGGAGGAGGCAATGCACCTCTCCCAAACTTGGAGGAGGGAATTCCCAGTGCCATGAAGTCTTAAGTTACAGGTGGGGCTTGCTCCATCCTCCCTGCCAGATTTGGAGGGCACAAAGAGCATGTGGGGCAAATCAGAGCACATGGATGCCACTGTTTTATTCTACTTCTCCAAATGTGTGTTTGGAACAGAGCTCTGAGGATTGTCTTATGCAGCATAGAGAACCAATCATAAACAGTATTTTTCTTACTTATGTGAAAAGAGCTGCTGCTGGAGCCCAAGCTGGCTGGACCTGGAAACCTAGCTGGCTCCCCTTGGAGCTCCAGCCTTGTGATTCCTGAGTCTGGACCAATCATTCGCCCTCCCTCTCCTCCTGGGCGCCAACCTGTTGAGGTGACATCAGAGTCACTACAATTATAGTAGCAAAACCTGCACTGCCCCATGGCCTGGCCTGTCTTAGCCCAGAATGTCCTGCCAAAAGAGACGAGACAGACGAGGAAGCAAGCACAGCATTTGGTTTTGAGTTTCTGCTCCTGTAGATTGTAATCTACAGGATTACACTCAGCAGGTTGGGACCTATGGCACTTAAGGGGAAAGACCCGCCCAGAGGCTCAGTATGTTTCACTTTTTGGTGAGTCTTAGTTCCGTGGAAATGAAACCTTACAGAAGGAGGGAAGGCAGGAGAGAAAAAAACAAAAGAATGAGCTAAGGAATGGGGCAGCAAAGGAAAGCATACAGATTGTATGGTATGTACATTTTCAATCTAAATCATGTATTGGGACACTAATATTCACCACTATAATCTCTGTCACTCCGGTTTCAGGAATATTAAGACAAAACTGTGCTCTCCTCTCTCATGCCCACTGCAACAAATCAGCCATTTAGATATTTGCCAGAAGTAAAAAGAGTTTGTTAATATCTCAAGTAATTGATGATAATGAATTTGTTTGCTGAGTGATGTCTGTTTATTGATGGCATTAGCATCCGACCTGCTCTCTCTGCTGATAAGTTCAGTATTTGTGCTTAGCTTGCTGAGTTAATAGACCAATAGCAAACCAATAGCTTGCAATGTGGTTTCAAGAATGACTATATAGTCTAACAAGAAAACAGCTATCTCTTTATGGTGTGTGTATGTGTGTGTGCGGGTGTGTGCAGGTGTGTGCAGGTGTGTGCATGCTTCTCAATCATCACTAGTTACAAGAATGAGGAAATGCTTGTTTCCTTTTACTATCTTTAGATGGAAACCATGTAGGATAGGGAAAATATGTGGTCCTAAACGGTTTTACAGTTGATTTTTTTGTGAAAAATAACATATATACAAAAAAGCAATACATTTCAAAGCACAGCACAACAAGTAATTGTAGAACAGATTTCAGAGTTCGGTTTGGTTTACAGTCCCACAATTTTAGGTTTTTGCTTCTAGCTGCTCTAAGATACTGGAGTCTAAAAGAAATATCAGTATAATGATTTAGCAATCACATTCGTTTGTTAAGCCCTACCTTCTCTGTAGAGCTCCACCATTCTAAATAGTTTTAGATACTGAGTGGATTTGGGGCCTGGCTAAGTTACAGAGGTCAGAGGCCAGAAAATAGCATTTAACATTTAAGATCTAAAAAGACCTCATGCTGGATTTGGGTGAAAATGAGACAGGCTTCCAACCCCTGGCTTATGAGATTGATGAAATCCTTTACCTCTCCTTCCCCCACCTGCTTCTGTGTGCCCAGTGAAAACGCAGGGGAAGGCATGAGGGTGCCAGGAATAGAATTGACACCATTTTGCAACATCCTTGAAGAAGCCACTGCTTGCAAAAATATTGTTATCAAGGTTAGCAAAGTAATTAAAATGAGCTAATCATTTCCCCAAATATTTATGTATTGAGAGTAATTCCGACTGATTGCCTTTAAATGGCGTTTTATTCTGTTTCAGGAATCAACAGTTTCGAGCATACTTCCTTTTGCTTTCTGGAACTCCAGCCCATCCATTTTGGTAGTGAGGCTGGAGTGGGGTGCATTGTCCATTTGAGTGCGAGTTTACAGTGGGAGCTAATCAGAGGCACAGCCAGAACTTCTCCCCAGAAATTGCCCCTGAGCTGTTATATTCTCATACCCGCTCTGTCAAGAGCTCAGGGAGAAGTTACTATCCTGTAATTATCATTGGAGTTTTCTACCCACAATAAGAATCTTTCTCAGTGTTGTTTCCTTCATACCAAGGCTTTAAAGAACCAGGAGTTTGATTAAATTAAGGCAGACAGGCAAGCAGCTGGGTTGCCAAACCCAGGGATTTTATTAACAATAATATTGGTTACAGCAGTGTTGTCTTTTGAAGTTGCATGTAAGACTCAACATTCCTGTAATGTAAACATCAGGCCCCTGGCAGTTCAGACCCTGGGGAAAGACAGGACAAGTTTTGGGGAAAAAGAGGCAAGATGAATGAACCAGTGCTGGCATTGTGGCAGTCAGACTGCGAGGAGGAGAGAGAGTTGAGTAGGTCCTATTTGACCCTAATTCACCAATGTGGCTTTGCAAAATCCCCAGACTCTTATCCATTTTATCTGTCTTATGTGGAAATGGATGGATCTTTGAGGCTCCTTCCTACTATGACAATCTCAAATTCTGGAGAATGGACACATAAACAGAGAAAGGGAGGAGGAGGGCATTCTGGTTGAAGGCTGGATAACATGAAAAATAGGCAAATTCTGGAAGAAAAAAATATACCGTCCAGATGCTTCCTCAACTAGGGGGAAATGAAGTGAGGGAGAGTGCCCTGGGGTGTGGCATTCCCTTGACTGGAATTGGATTGTCATGTTCTCTCTGTCTGCCCTGTCCAGGACTGACCGAAGAGGCCCTGCCAATACCCACGCCCCTGCCCTGCCCTTTGCTAAGCTCCTCCCCCACTGAGGCTCTGGTCACTGAGCCCTAAGAATGGGGCCAGTGCTTTCAAGATCAGACCAAAGTCTGTCCCATGAGAAGAGATGACTGTGCATGTAATATAGAATACAATGAGACTATAATAAGGGGATGAAAATTGGAATGAGATCGAGCTGGAATCTTAGAAAGGATCTTAGGTGGTTTTCTAAGTCAATAGATTTCAAAGTATTAATTTATTTTAACTAGGAGCACCTTTTTCAAACAAAATCTCCTACCAGACCCCAGTATATAAAGCTTCTAACCGCAGGGCTGCTCCTGTTGAAACAAGGTCAAGTTCTAAAACCTTCTCTGCTCAGATTCTGCACAGACGCCTTGTAAACCTCCACTGAATTCCTAGTTCTCAAGGCATACACCCTGAATGCCATCAATCTAAGCTAATCAACTCTTCTACAAATGCATCATTAAGGACAGTGCTTAAATAACTTATTTCCATACTGTTTGATTTTTTAATACTGAGAATATAACTATGTAACATGTTGCCAAAAATAAACAGAATGAAGAAGGCCAGTGTGGCTCAGCAGGCAGAGTTCTCACCTGCCATGCCAGAGACCCGGGTTCGATCCCTGGTGCCTACCCATGCAGAAATAATAAATAAATGAACAAATAAACAAATGAACAGAATGACTGTAATCTGTTTATAGCTAAAGTTGCACAACTGGCGAGGAGTGATGCAGGGACCAGAAACGTGGGCACCTGCCTCTCAGGTGTACAGGTTCTGCTTCTCCTAAACCACTCTCTGGACCAGCAACATCGCTGTAACCTGAGGACCAGACAGAAAGGCAAATTCTCAAGCCCAATCCCAGTCCTGCTGAATCTCTCGGGGTCCCCAGCAAACTGCGGTTTATCAAGTTTGCCAGGTGATTCTGATGCATGCTGAAGTTTAAGAACCCTTGTAGTGGGCTAAACCATGGTGAGCCTTGAATTTTACTATTTGTTTAGAATTTCCTTAGTGATATATAGGATAAAGCTTTGTTTTCCCCCTTGGTGTTTTTACATGTTTATTTTGGTAGTTGGTGCAGAAAGGAAGGGGAGGATTTTAAGGTATTACTCTACATTAGTCACTTTGGGACTAAAGTTTCCAGATTTAGCAAATAAAAATACAACACAATTACATTTGTTGTTCAGATGACCAAGAACTACTTGTTGTTGTTATTATGATATGGTATTTTCCAAAGCAATATTTGGGAGATACTTATTCTAAAAAAAAATTCATATTTTTATCTGAAGTTCAAATTTCACTGGGCGTCTATATTTGGAATAGACCATAAATTAGGAACCTTTCCTTTCAATCATTTTCTCTTTCCTTCTATAAACCCAAAGTCAGACAAATATCTCAATCCTGTATTCTTGTTTGCCAAATCCCTCCATATGGTAGTGAGAGAAGCAGGGAAAAAGAGGAACTAATATATGAAATGGTAACAGAGCTTACCCGTCAAGCTCATCACCTTTTCCATCATTATTTCACTTGCACATTCACCACATTACAAGAACTGCTGAGTAAGAGGCCAAGAAAACTTTTGAAAAATCAAATGCTGGCCTCTCTTTGCCTTTGCTCGCAGACCCAGAAAATGCCATCGCCCTGTCTGCTGCCTCTAATGTTTGGTGATGATTTTTAAAATTTTATCCTTGCCGTATTGGGGAGATGGCTGCAATTAGACTTTTGCAGCAAAGCCAATCCTATATTTTTAATTCACAGAGTTAGGGAAACCCAGCAAAGCAGATTCAGTCTTCAGCTTCTAGTGTGTCTGTGTGCAGCCTGAAGAGAATCCCTGGGAGGTGGGCCATGTACCACTGGTCTCACTACAAAATTTTCTAAATGAATTTGAACATTCAGTAGGACTTGATTTGAAAAACATAGGAAACAGATCTAATTTTTTTTTGATATGCAATCATTTAAAATAGAAGTTGAATTAGGGAAAGGGAGACTGAGGGTATTTAGGAAGACAAGTACCAATAGGACAGAAGACTAAACAAAAAAAACAATAATGTGTTTTCTCAACATACACTTTGATTTTATTTGGTGGTTCAGTTAGGACCAGGAGTTCAAAAGATCTCCTTTCTTATCTCGATTCTTTCAATATCATCAGGCTTCTTTGGATTATCAGTGAATTTTCTCATTCTCAATTTTCTTACCTGTAAAATGAGGGTATTGTGAATTTAGAGAAGCTTTAAAGTCTCTTTTAATTCAATGGTTCAATAAATTGTTTTATTTTTCGTGGAATCTGCTAACCTCTTTCTCAGACCCCATTCATCTGAATGGCAGCTTAAACCCATTGTCATCCTGGCAAACTGATGAGAAGCAAAATATTGAAAGATCAGGTCCCCCTTATTTTATCTAGAAGATTGTGTGTTAAACATAGGGAAGGAGGAAAAACCTTGGATAGACCCTTCCACTCCCCATCTTCATGATAACAGCAAAGTCTTGTCAGACTGTGGGCTCAGGGCCGACTTTTATGAAACAGGATTTTGGAATGAGCACCCTCTTATCTGCCCAGTGTAACCTATCTCTGGTGCTTTGGTGGTTACTGGGGGAGGCCTTCCCGACTTCAGAAAGAGCTGGACTTTGTTAGACATTACGAGATGTTTTATTTGGCACTGTGGGACCTGGCGAGGGCAAGTTCATCAGTCCAGAGGGGAACCACTTGAAAGCAATGTTTAGGCCACTATGAGTAGATTAGAAACGTAATCACTGAGGGGAGAAAACATACTTTCTTCATCTCTACCATGTGCTGTGTTCAGCCACAGCACGTGGTTCTGCAGAGGGCTCTGCAGAGAGCTGAGGTAGGTGCATTTGTGCTCTCTGGGATGGCTGCATGGGCCTGCAGCCACAGTGCTGGGTTCCTGCCAGCTGCTGCCCACTGTGCCCATGGTTGGGCGCATGTCTCCTTCAGAGCAGCCCTGCAGTGTGGAAATGGCCACTGCCATGTGTTGTGCTGGCTGGATCCTTGCAGAGGGAAACATGGGCAAGGTGAAAGCATATGGAACCACAGTAAGCCCACGGCTCCAAAGTGTTGGTTCAAGCAGGGCTCAGACCAACATTTTATTTCCCTTCTTGTCCTGGGAACTCTACCTGTAAGAAAAAGGTCCAGCAGTTAGATCTGACCTGGAGGTCAAGTGTTCTGACCACTGAATGCTTTTCAGAGAATATTTATTAAAGAAAATTCAGGTTATGTTTTTGCATTGAAAATTTTGAGTTAAACAAGAAATGGCATGTTCAACTATTGCTTATCTTATTTAAGGTACTTAGTTTGGCAGTTAAAATGGGGGTTGTAGAAGTTATGAAGAAAAGGACAGAATCTAGGATTCTTAAAGTGATCAAAGCCCTTCAAAAGCCCTGGAGACCGTGTCTTTGCCTGAAAGAAGAATGGAATGCAATCTCTCCACAAGGAGGGGGCCAGGCAAAGACTTTCTTTTCTCGATCCATAACATAGGCAGTTAGGAAGTTGTATGTTATGTCTCACCTAAACCGCCCCTTTGGTAGTGCATGTCTTTTGGAAAACAAACTGTCAATAATGGAAAATGTCCTAAGGTTTTGGCAGTCTCCTGATAGGTTTGGTTGCAGGTTTCATTTGCCCTTTTAATGGGATTTTCTGTGAGTTATTGGCAGTCAAAGGGGTTCTGACAACTGGCTGAACAGGAGGCATCATAGCATCATAGAATTTTAGAGCTGGAGGGAGCCCTTGGGCTTGCTATCCAGACAGCAGTAATTTTGTCTTAGGTTCCATTAGGAGGCTATGAGGTGAGGGTGGTTTTACCTGGTCCTTTTTTCTGCAACAAGACTGATGAAGACGTTTATATGTCAATAAAATCATTCCAAATGGAATTTGGAGCTCACTGGGAAACTAGTACCTGACTGTGATGATGGAGGGATAACATGAGCCACTGGCTTGTTGCATTCCCACAGACATACTCAGTACGGGCTGCAGGATGCAGCAAACCTCATCAGCACCTCAGGGAAATGGCTGATCTGAAGCAATGTGGGCTTGAAGCTACGTTGCAGCATCAGCATGGGCCAGACACCACCTGAAGATACTCGTCTCCTTTGTCTCCTAACTCTCACTCACGAGGGATTTGGTAACAGTTATTTCAAAGCCTGGGCTTTGAGAGAATCAGAGCAGGTATAGAAGCAAGCAAATCACTCCAAGCTATCCTGTCACTTGCTAATGCAGAGTGAGGGGCTGCCCTGGCACGGGGAGAGGGCAAGCCATGTCTGAGTTGTCCTCGAAAGCCTGCCCTCCACAGTCAGACCAGATGTGTTGATGGCCTGGTATTCCCCGATACAAAGCCCACTGCTTCTACACTGGCGGGATTCACCATGGAAGTTAGAAGGAAGAGACCCAAAGTAGAGATTTGTTTGGTTAGTTTATTGATTCTCTATTAAATTTCAAGAAAATGAAACAAATCACCAAGTTTTTTTCTGGCTGTTTACTGAGATTTGTTCATCATGTATGCAAGCAAGGAAGGTATGTGCTCCACACTGATTTCTCCCATGCGTGTTCATTAGCAACACTTCAAGATTTGTATCCTTATTGTCAAATAGGCAGAGCCAATCACCAAGATATACAGTTATTAAATCAGTATACAGAGACCTCACAAAGTGGGGTGAGTTAAGTGTCTCCCTTGGATTATCTTTCATAGATCCCTCTGTCTATTTATTTATCTACCCTTACATCAAACTATCCATTCATTTATCCATACATCCAACAGATGGCTGAGCCCAGTCTGTACCAGGCGCAGAGCTAGTGCTATGTATACCCTCATGAAAAAGCAGATCTGGGTTTGGTCCTTGCGAATAACTGGCAGTCAAGTGGGGTAATTGTCTGTTCTAGAGTGAACAGATAAATTTTAGATAAGTTATTTGTCTGATCATCTTATCATATGCAGGGAAGCAAATATATGCAAGAAGATTATTATGAAATTAGGACACAGGCTGAAATGAGGAAGAATAAGGTGAGGTTTGGGGGAGATTCCATAAGTAGATGATCCAGGGAAGGGCTTCAAGAAAGGGACATTTAGCTGAAACCTGAAGAATGAGGCAAGAAAAGAGCAGTAGTGAAAAGCACAAGCGGAAGAGTATGCCAGGCAGAAGGGGGTGAACAAGAGAAGGCTGTGAAGTGGGAAATAACTCAGCACATTTCAGAAGATTAAAAGAGGCCCTTGTGGCTGGGTCTGGGAGGATGAGGGAAGAATGTGATGAAATGAAAGGGAAGGAGACAGAAGCCAGATCATACAGTGGTTTGAATTTCATAATGAGAAGGTGGATTTTATTTTAAGTCCAATGGCAAGGCATTGGAGGGTTTTAACTGGAGGGAAGAATGGGTATAAAAAATTAATTTAGCTTCTCTGTGTGTGTGGGAACATGGAGTTGGAGGAGAGAGAGAAAAGAAAAATCAAGATTATCACAGCAGAGTGGGTAGGAGATGCAGTGACTTGAACTAGAGTGAACTGGTTCAGGGCTGGTAGCTCGTCATTCTTAGAGACTTAATCCTGAGCTATTGGTGCCTAGGAAGGTCCTTCGATCATTCTGTTATAGAAGCCCCCATAACCCCTACCCCCTTCCTGTAGCTGTGGTGGGCAGGTGACTGGTACTTGGCATGAGGTCCTGTGGTCACTTAGCAGTTACTTGATTTAGTTTTATTAATGACACTGTCATGGGCTGAACTGTGGTCCTCAAGGATGCTGATGACCCCATCCCCAGAACCATTGATGTCCTCTTACATGGCAAAATAACTTTGCAAATGTGATCAAATTAAGGATCTTGAGATAGGAAGAGAACTTGGATGATGTAAGTGAGTCCAAATACAAACACAATGGTCCTTATAAGAGGAAGGGAGGAGGAACAAAGACAGGAGGAGATGTCACAATGGAGGCAAACGGAAGGAATAATGTGAGGAGGGGGTCATGAGCCAAGGAATGAGGGTGGCCTCTAGAAGCTGAAAGAAGTGTGGCAGTGGCTTATCTCCTAGAGTCTCCACAAGGAACCGTCCTGGTGCACACCTTGATTTTACCCCTGTGCTTTTAAGCTTCTAACATCCAGAACTGTAAGAGAATAAATTTGCATTGTTTTAAGGCACTAAGTTTGTGTTCCTTTGCTTTGGCAGCGTAAGAAACTCATACAAACTGTTAACAATGATGGAATTGTGGAGCTCAGAGCCCACTTAGTATGTAGGGCTCTGTTTTCTACAACACCCTTTAGACCCACCTATGAGATATGGCTCCTATGACAGTTCACCTAGGGCTTGTCTCCCTTAGCTGGACAGCCCATTGAGGAAATTCATGCCTTGGGCTTCTGGAACTGTATAGTTTCAGCAGTCATAACCCAGAATGGTGATAGTCATAACTTGTTAGAACTAGGGAGTATTTGTTGGCAAAGGCTTGGTCTGATTTTCTTAAATGATCTAAGGCTTTGCCTACTCGAATACAAGCTTCATTCTTTAGCATCCTCCTACCTATTACCTGTCTTTGGCCTTTCTCTCTTGCACCTGTATCCCTACCATCAGTCTCATTTTGGCCATATTTTAGGTTGTGGTGCATGTATTCTGATGGAGCTTCCTCCATCAAAATCTCTGGAGAAGAGCATGCTGACCTTGTGTGATGGGTGATGAGCTTTAAGCTCAAAGAGGACTCCACTGGGAAGTAGAGAAATACTGACTTATTGACTTCTATTTTACTTCAAGAAGCCAAGCATTGGCTTTGGAAAGAATTTATGCATGCATGTGCAGCAGCCCTGCTTTTTTCTCTGGAGTCCACTGCGTAAGTGTGTCCCGGCTGTCACATCTGGGGCATGGCTGACTCATGAGCTTCCTGGTCTGGTCCACTAAGGGCCGTTGGCTCATCTTTTCTCTGTGAAGGTGGCAGGCCCCACCAGTGGAGGGGAGGACAGAGGCATCTAAGGAAGTCTGAAATTATGGTCCCTCTTGATGGCCTTTCCTTTTCAGGGACTGCTGATGTGCAATCCTGCCTGGAGGAAACACAAGGGATCGGATGATGGCTGAAGGTTCTTCTGGATCCTTTGACTTTTTCCTTATTTAGACTCTTTCTTTGAAACCGGGACTAATGATCTGGTAACTCTCCAGACAGGCCTCCCAGAATCGGGGCTTAATTAGGGCTCAGGTATAGTAAGTTACTGATCTACAGTTTCAGTTGGCTTCCTCACAGGCTCCTGGCAGAGATGGCAAGGTGGTGATATGGGTCCAGACTGGGATGGATGCTCCTTTTCCCAGAACATGTCACCCAGATCATGCCTGGTTCCAAACTCCCACCCTCTATCTCAGATTTAAACAAAGCAGTTGCTGACTGACCTACATATCTTTATTAAGAACTATCCACCTTAGCCTTGGAGAGATGCATATTTAGCATCATGATGATTTGGGGTTAGCTATTTTCTTCTCCTTATGAATACACATGAGGATTCTCCTTTTCCTCTTAACTTTGTCATGGTGACTGCCTCCCTAATAAGGGTTATGCCTAGAAATGCGTTTACTTACATAATTACCGAGGGACTTAAATGCACCCTAGAGATAAACTGCTCCATTGTCCTGGATTCAGGCAGTGGTCAAGATCACAAGCTGATCAAGAGTCAATGCATAGAATAACCCAGAGAGTTCTCATCTTCAAATCGGAAGCTTCGCTTTGGTTATGTTTTAGGTCGTAATGCATGTATCCTGCTTTCTCCTGATGGAGAAGAGGGAGAAGGTGTGTCTATCCTGGTAGAGTGCAGAGGGATACCTGTGACATCTGAAAGCAGTCACATCTGAATATTTCCTCCCAGATATTGATGTGCAAACCAATCCAATCTGCTGTTTGCCTTCTCTTCCCTCTACCAGATTCTCCATCAAGGCATCCCTTACTTTGTATCTGATGGCTGTCTCCTTCCCACAAGCTTTTCTACCTTCAGTTCCTTCATCTGTCCATTATGGCTAGCAAAACACCTTTTCTGCTTGCTTTGTTCACTGCATCCTTCCCTTTTTATGAGCACACTCACAATGCCACTTATCCCTCTCAATTCTGACTTTGGATTTCAAGGCTTGTGCCAGCTGTGACACTCCACAATTGGCACTTTAGTTTAGGAGCTACATCTTCCTGGTGCACTGTCAGGTAGGTGCTAAAAGGGACGTGATGAAAGCTATAGTCCTGCCATGTGCAGAGCTCAGGGACCTTGTTCCCCTTAAGAAGAGTGATGGTGATGATAATGATAGTAATGCCTAGTAGTCAGTGTTTATTAAATGACAGCCCCCACTCAAAGCCTTAAAAGGTAGAAACAACAACCTTCCAAGGTAAGAACTATAAATATTCCCATTATTTTTGGAGACACAGCAAGCTTAGATAACTTGCCGTGGTCACTCAGCTTGCACGTAGTTGAGAAAAGATTTGAATCCAGGAGTCTGGCTCTGAATCTGTGCTTAACCTCTGCTATAACAGCAACAAGAACAATTACGATAGCATTTATTGAGTATTTATATGTGCTAGGTATCATCCTAAGAACTTTATGAACATTATCTCATTTAATCCCTACCGTGACCTCTTTTAAGATAAGTCTTTCAAGTCATCTTTTAATATGGGTAAATAGAAGATTGGTAAGAAAAGCCAATGAACTTAAGGTGACAGTGCTAATAACTGTGAGAGTCCACTGCTTGAAGGCCAGGCTGTGTGACTATACAAAGTGAAGTGCCTAAGCCCACCCAGTGCTACCTCCTGACCCTTAGTCATCGAAGGGTCAGGCAGTGTCTTTAAGGTCAGCAGCCATCATGATGTCACTCAACAAATCTCTTAACTTGCTGTGCTTGGTTTCTCCATAGGTGAAATAGAGTTAAAATGATCTGAAAGCAAAGAGAGGGGTAGAAAGCTTTCCTCTTTGAAATAGCTGGAGAAAAGATGACTTATCAAGTATCATCAAATTTTCAGTTTCCCTTTGGGAAGAAGCAATTTGCCTTGGATTTTAAAGTTATAGGACACTACAACTGGAACAGGGTGCTTGGAAATCGGGAATACATAAGAAGTGGCTGTCAAATACCTGAGTCTTTAACAAGACTTAGTTTTTGATCGGGTACAAATTAAGTAGGAAATCAAAAGCTGTGAGCTCCTTCTGAAATCTGCGTTGTCATGGATTTCCTGGATAAATCTCAGACTCCCCCAATGTGAGTGAGCATCTTCCCAAGTCAACTGGCCTATCGTCCCTCCTCCAGATCATAAAGAACCTGAGTCATATTAGACAACTAGTTTGGGAAGAAAATCTCATCAGATCCCCCTCCCACACCCTCAAATGTATCCCAGCATAAAGCCAGACGTCAGCACTCAGGAAGTCGTTGCAGATGGTTAATTTTACTCCTTCCTCCTCCACTTGCTTATTCGATGCATTTTCCATGTGAGGTTTATTTCTTCTTCCAGATTTTAAAGAGTTCTTGAATATTCAATACATTGTCAGTTTAAGATAAGGGACTCCGTCTCTTATGGTCCTTGCATCTACTTTATACTGGCAAATGAAGGCGGCTGCAAGCAGCAAACAATCAATAGCAAGACCTACATTTGCTGAGCATTTACTGTGTGCTTGGAAGTGTATGAGGCACACTACATCTCTGCTACACAAACTGTGGTGCTAGGACCAACAGCATTTCTATCTCCTGGAAGAAATTTTAGAAATATAGACCATTAGGCCAAGTTCTTGAACAGCCTCATGTGTTAAGGACATATGTTTTAACTTGAGAAGCACTGCTACACATCACTTCATTTATTATTTGCAGTTTCTGGAGGAGGTAGGGATTACTGGTTTTACTTTACAGGGGACAAAACTGAGGTTTAGGAAAGTTCATCAATTTGTCCAAGGTCATATGTACGAAATAGGGGTCAGAAAAGGGATTTCACTTGAATTCCCTCTGGTTCCATATTCCATGCTTTTCCTGTTTGCCTGTGATGAAATTTAGAGGTGAATCCATCTAGAGAGATGTTCAACCCAGAGATATCTCTGTTTTGAAATTTGTTGGGATAAAGTTTTGTGGTTAAAGTGTTGACGTGTGGACCAGTAGAGTCTCTGTAAGCGTAGTGCATCACCCACTCAACATTACAGTTGTTGTGGAGTTTCTATTCCTGCCTGGCAGTATATTAGTTATTTCAGGGGATACAAGAAGTTAGGGGTTCGGTGCCTCCCTAGGAGGAGGTCTTGGGGCTGGGAAGTCATGAAAGTTCCAGAAGCTCAGAGATATGAGTGCTTTCTGAGATCATGTCAGAATCTTCAGGAATGACGGGATGCCTGTATATCAATAAATCTCCATTTTTCTTCAGGTGATAAAGGATCTTTTTCCTTTTAGATTGCAGGTCAAGATGTAGCATTTTTCTACCTCTTGTCCAGGGAGAGTTGCAGAGAGTGTTTGGGATGTCTCCAGTAAGTCCAACAGCCAGGCTTTGCTTGCGCAGATAACTTCTTTCCCAGCAGTTTCTATTTCACTAAGGAGCCCACTCACCCCAGGGAGGCAGATGGGGTGGCCACCTGGCCAGCTAGTTTCATGTTGCCCGAACCTTTGACTACCTTCCCAGATGCAGAGTGGAGAATGAGCTTAAAGCTGCAGTTCAAATAAACCCTAATGGCTTTCCTCCTGCATGTACATTATTAGGATTTTGTTTGACTGGCATTATGATGATAAATGAAAAATGCTTTGCACCATTACATCAAGCACTAATGCAGAGTGGAAAGAATTTCAGATCTCTCTCTGTCTCTCTCTTTTAAGAAGAGAAAGGGAAAAGGAGAGAAAATAGCAGATGGGAATGTCAGGTTGTGATAAGTTATTTGCATAGGGTCTGGGTGGCGGCTGCTGAAACAGAAGGCTGTTCACACCACATGGAGGTGGTCCCACACTGCACCTGCCTCTTCTGGACTGGATTTGCCAGCCTGAATGTTCACAATTTCTCAGGGAGGCATGAACAATTTATACCCATTTGACAGGCAGGAAAGCTGAACTATGCAACTTATCCCAAATCGTTACGGAAAAATGCCTGATACCTTTACTTGGTCTGTGAACCAGCATGTTTCTGGCAGAAGGAACTCACTGATAATCTACTCTCTAGTTTGCAATAGTTTAAGTTTCTTTTAACCTCTTCTTTCTCACATCTTTATCTCAAGTTGAAGCACACTTTGTTGTTTAGACAATTGTACTAAGAGAGAAGAGGCCTGAATTGAAGTTCTAACTTTCTCTCTTGAAGACACACCCTTAAGTAAATCACTTAACCTTTGTGGATGCAGTCTTTTATGTTTAAAGTGGAGATATTTGATACTTATCTCACGGGGTTATGTGTATGTATGAAATAAACGAAATAACTTACGTGTATTTTTGTTCCATGTAAGGCCTTAGTTTCCAGATAACCACCTATGGCATCTTGCTGTGCATTAGGGATCATCATGTGAAAATAGCCATGGTCAAGGTCTCATCAGTAGCTTTTGAGGTTAGGGCCCAAAGTAAGTATCATAATAGCATAGCTTAGGATTGGAGGACAGGAAGAATCTTGGGATAGAAACTGTCCTTGGATGTTTTCTATTGATGGGTTCATGGGCCTTTCAGGAAGTTGCTGGAATGAACAGCAAAGCCATTTACAGCATTTTTCATCATGGGAAAGAGTCTCATGAATAATAAAATTGTGTGGTGAAGATGGTGACATTGTGAAGAGTCATCGTGTGGACAGTGAGCTGTAGAAGGACCAAATTTCACCAGCTGGGTCACAGCTCACTGTGGCTGGGGCAGTTTCTGGACTGGCCAGAGGCCTGGCTGATGGCCAACTCAGAGTCATCTCTTGAAAGCAGTAGGGTCTGGGGCATCCTGCATCTTCTTTAGGCCAAAACTCCTTCACATCCCCAGCAAGTCCTTACTGGGCCAAGAGGTTCTCTTTCCCTTCGGGCTCTTTCAATCTTCCTGAAGATGCTTAGTGACCATCATTTGGGTGTCAGGATGGAGCTTGGGAATTGAGAATGTGAGTTCTTGATTTTATATGTCCATGCTTCTCATGTGGACCCTAGCAGTTAAAGAGACCAGAAAGCTTGTCAGATGATGTTGTAGGAAAGTGGTAGGGTAGAGTGAAAGAAGATAGAAACCAGCAAAAGAAGTCAAAGACCCCCATAGTGACACACTTCTGTGCCCATTGCTCACCTGAGGAACTCCTCAATGTAACTTAAGAAAGCAGGGGGAGCATTTCTCTGTTCCTGGCTTCTAAGAAGTTGTATTGAGTAGCCATGAAAAAAAAAAAAACAAAAAAACCCAACAATTAAATTTGCTAAAGGTCTGTGAAATAAGATCTCATCTCTTTGGGGACTTGGGAAAAACAAGCAAACAAAAGAGTTGAGTTATCGATTGCTGCATTTCAGCAACTCTTAATCTGAAATGAAATCAGCCTGGGCTGGGGCCCGAAGGCCAGGGACCTTGATATCTATCCTCCCCTTGTCAGGATGCTCACCTGCCAGAACCAGGACTCCTTGCTCAACGACTACATTAGTAAGCAGATGGTGGATTGCAGAGAGCCTCAGCCATTGAGCTTTCTTAGGGAACAAAAAGCAGAGGAAGAGCTGGAATATTTTCTTAAGTTTAACACAGTGGAGCAAATTGAGTTCATAGGGTCAAAACGACTCTCCACCACATTGAAAGAAGCACCTAATCCAGCAGGCAGCACTTTCCCTCCATCCTTAGATCTCCCTTTTATGAGGTGCTGTCACTCTATTATCTTCACCAAGTCAGTCTTTACCCCTTTGACCTTTGGGGGGCGGAAGGCAGAGAGGGAGCAGGACCGGTGTTTGGGGGTTAGCCAGGGAGGAGAGAGACACTGACCTTGAATAAATAAGAGATGCAGCTTTCCCTGAGTTCAAGTCATGTCTGGAATGAAGGGAGAAGCAGCAGGAGTCTGGGCTGTGTGATGTCCTAAAGCAGAAGACCAGCCCTTAGGAGTCGATGTACCTTATTTGGGTTTCTGGTTTAATCATAATAAATAATACTGGGCAAACCAAATGGGTTAAGAAATGTGAGCTTAAGTCAATTACTCTGTAACAATCTGGTTGGGTGAGTTGGAATGTCTTAAAACCTACAGATTCTCAGTTTACCATGTCAGGTCTAGGGGTAAGGAAGGGGAAAATTACTGATGTGGCTAGGTAGTGAGACCCCATTGAATTGTGCTCCCCAGGAAACCACAAAGGGACTAAGTACACAGGGAAGGGGAGTCTTTAAACCTTCAGCTTGATAGTTTAAAATCATTAATTTGCAAGCATAAGATTGACTTCACTCCAAATTACCTGCCCTTCAGTTTTCTGTACCCCACCCCATTTCACTTTCCTTCACAGCTACAGTTCTTAGATGTGGGCCTCTACACCATTACTTGGTCCTCACTTCTCCATCCACTACAAATCAGCTTCCATTGTGACCCCTGGTTGAAATCAACTGAGCTGTTACCTTTGACTAACCCAGTGGCTTCTTCCATTCCTTCTTCAGTTTGATTCCCTGGAAGCAGTTGGTATGGTGGACCTTACCTTATTGAAGTATTTCCCTATTTTGACACTCAGGTGACCCCAGTCTTCTGCTTTTCCTTCTGCCTTCTTGACTGTACTGATGTTTGTTCTTCATGTCCATGACAGCTGAGTTAATATCCATGTGGTCACATCTATTCCCATGACTTCGACTCAGTTTTACACAGATGGCTCTGAAATTTGCACCTTCAGCTGAGACCTCCCTCTTAGGATCTGGGTCCAGATTTCTATCTACCAATTAAACAGGAGTGCTTGAATATCCAAGGGTCATCTCAAGCTCTATACGGGAAAACCAAACTCTCAGGCCTTCTCCTTCCTGCCCCCATCTCATGATCACCATTGATGGTATCTCTATTTACCTGGTGGCCCAGGCTGGAACTTTTGATACGCCCTTCACTCTTCCGTGCCACTTCCTTTTTCAGTCTAAATCCCAACTTTTTAGATCAGGTCAGTCTGCTACCACACCACACCCCTTTACAGTTATCTACCTTTTAATATTTGTTGATTACTGTTGATGTATGTATAAATACCTACTGTGTCAAGCCTCTTTCCCCCTCCTCCCTGGTCAATGCCTTCAGTACTTTATCCTTGAAGTCTTGCTTGGGATGACAGCTCCTTTGCCAAGCTCTTCCACCCTAGCAGGAGAACCAACCCCTTCCTCCTTGGTGCTCCCTTTGCACACACCTTTGCTGCTTGTGCCTCACTGTGGGATAGCATATCTACCCCTCACCCCAGATTTGAGGAAAGAACAGGAAAAAACAAACATTTTTGGTCTTTTATCAGTCCAAATTTCCAGCACAATTTCTGACAGACAATAAAGTCCCAATAAATGTTGTTTCAATAAAATAATACACTTTTGCATTAAGAATAAACTTCTCTAGACGTAAGTCATTATAAAGGGTTGCAATGCTTCCTAATTATGTACCTTCTCCCCCTGCTCTCCCCCCAAAAAAGGTTGCAATGACTTCTGCAACTTCTGCAAGCTTGTGACACCAACTACAAGGTAATTCAACCGATTTGATTGTGACTCTTAACTACCCAGAGTTAAGTTGGACAGACCTGGCAGATTACAGGCAGTTTTTCACAGGACTGTTCTCACTCAGGCATCAGACAGAAGTTCAAGGATCCTGCCCACCTGCGCATCTGACCAACTCACTACAAATTCAAAAGTTATTACCACCTCCTTAGATTCAGTAATTTGTTGGAATAACTCATAGGATTCACTGACATTGCTGTACTTATTATTATAGTTTTGTCGTAGTAACAGGATGCAAAGAAGAAGGAACCGAAGGAAGAAACTTTTAGCGTGAGGTCTAGAAGTATCTTAAACAAAATCTTCAATGTCTTCCCTATGTGGAGTCTAGCGTATCACCCTCAAAACAGCAATGTATCTTCTCATCCATGCAAGTTGACCAAAGGGTCCAAAGATTATATAGGGTATCATTGTGTAGCATGATTGATAGAAATCAAATGTCCACATTGTTTAATTCAATCTCAAGGTCTCTTTTCCTCCCCAGAGGTGTGGAAGTTCAGGCTGATAAGAGATGAGGCATCTCTTTAGCTTATGAGCTATCAAATGTGATCTGAAGGGCCCATCATGAATAACCAGACAATCTTATCTCAAGAAATTACAAAGATGTAAAGGTTACCTAACCGAGAACTGGAGACAAAGGCCAGCTAAGTTTTTCATTATACTACAGTCATAGAGTTAGACATGGTCAAGCCCAGGGGCTCTCAGCTGAGCTCTGTAAGGTAGTAATACTTTCTGTTTGCTTTTTAAGAAGCTGAGTGATTGTGAGATGGACTTCTGGAAATAAAAGGCCATATTCTCTAAGGCACACTCTAGAGGGATGGTCGAGAGAGGACTGACTCTCTTGTCGAGAACACAGGAAAGGGAGAGAAGAGCTTGTCCTTGTTCTCTTCCAAGATGGGATAAGAACCACCCTGAGGCTCAGATTTGCATTTGTTAAGTGGGGATAACAGACCTACTCTCCAAGATTGTTGTAAGCATCCATTAAGATATGTGGGCAAGTGTTCCAAGCGTTTACTCAAGCCATTCATGAACCCAGATTCTGGTTATTATTCCTTTTTAGAGTAATCTTCTGTGATGCTGATAGTAATGATGTTTGTAAAAGTTACATGAGCAATAAAGGCACAAAATGACACAAAAATAAATGGCTGTGTAACTCACAAATGAAAAATAAAATTGGAGAACACCAAAGCCACTTGAAGTGACAATTCTGGTTTTCCCATGCACATTATTTGAACATTTATCAAATGGGGTGGGGGTGGGGGAGTCTCTCTTGTGAAGCAATGATTCAGAATGCATTTTTGTCTAGTCTCTACATCACCAGGTTTTCTACTCACATGGTTTTCTATGCTCTAATGTACCTATTTAGTAGGATTTATAAGGCAATTGTGAATTCATGCCATAAACCTTTCCTGATCTCCTGAAATAGCTTATATTCCCCTTCTATGTGTCCCAAGGCATTCCACCCTTATCTTATTGTGGCACTTACATTGAAATTGTTTGTTTACTTCTCAGTATATCCCCCATATTATTTGAGCTTCTTCAGAACAGGGACTTTGTCGTGTTCCTTCTACCTGTCACCTGGAATACCCTGAAAAACGGAAGATATGTTCAAAGGATATGTGTCGGTCTTTCTTCATGGACTATGTGCATGCATTTTTGGGATGCCTTATACCATTCTGGCCCTGGGTATACAGCTGGACCTGTCCTTTTTCGCCAGGGACTGCAGACCAGAAGGGTGTGGTCAGAAGGGATTTTATTGTTGGAATTGCAATCAGTGCAATAAAGCAAAAGTACCTTGCACCAAGACAGTCTTGAAGAGACCCAACACTGTGTGGAGGCACAGGGAAGGCTTCTTGGTGGAATTAATATTCAAATTAAACTCTAAAATATGAGGACGAGTCAACTATTGTGGGGTTTGGGATAGGTGGATGGATGAAGGGTTCAGACTGAGGGAACAGTGAAAGGTCTGGGCTGGGAAGCTGCTGGGAGTATTGAGAGAACAGAATCCAGAGGCCCACACAGTTCAAGGAACTTGCTTCTTTGGGCTTGTCAAGGCAATTCATAGTAGAGCAAGGACTTTTCTCGTGTCATATAGCTGCAGTCAGGAAAATGAAAAAAAAAAAAAAAGGCTTGTGAGATTTGAGAATGATGATGAACTAAGACCCAGACTGATTAAGCAAAAGAGAGTGGTGAGCTCATCCTGAAAGTCATGGCATGTTCATATGGACCAAACAATTCCCTTGAAGCACAGCGCTCAAATGGCAAGACACAAGCTGATGGTTCCAGGTGTGCAGCCAGGGACCTTGCCCATTTTCCTCTATTATGAGTTCTCCCTGCAGGTTCCAGCAGCCAGTGGTCTCTCTGGATTGCCGTCCTGGGTAATTTGCCCCCCCAAATGCTGTCTCCCTTCAGTATCCTACAGACTGCTTCCTCACTGAGGCTCTTCCTCAGCCTAAACATCTGTCTCCCCACAGGTCTCCATACCCTCAAACCTGCTGCTGAATTCTGGTGAGGATCCCTCCAGGTACTGCAGTCCCCTGCAGGCTGCAGGAAGATATGCTACGGTGATTCATATTAGCTTGATTTGTAGCAGCTCAGCACATAGTGTCAAAGAGACCTGCAAACATCCCGAGGGACTTGATCATGCTTGCTTTCTGCTGTTTGTCAGTGGTACCTGTCTGTTTTTATAGCCTATCCTCAGCAGAGCTGAGATGGCAGCTTTCCTGATGCAATCCCCCTGATAAGGATATTGATCTTCATTGGACTAGCATAGGGCCCCTTGTCTGTGGGATTTTAGGCATTGGAAGGGGAGAGGAAATCAAGAGAATACAGAAGAGCAATTACTTCTTCCTTAACATTGTGTGAGTTACTGTCCTGGTTAAGGCACAGGCACCTTGATAAGCTCCTTTGTAGCTGAAATACTCTTTCCCTAACTCTGCTCAGAATCTCACAGTTATTTGAGTTGCGGGTAGTGGTAGTTAGAGAATGGCAGATAAGTAAGGTAAAAAGATAACTTGCAAATCACATACCCAAGTTACCAAAATTAGGAGGCACAGTTCCAAGTTGCCCTGTTGCCCAGCCCCACCTCTGCAATTTCTGGTAAAAGACAAGTCTAGGGGAATGATCTGCTCTCCTACCTCCCCACTCTGTAGACACCAAGTCTGAGAGCAGAGATTCCTGCTCACCAAATATCCCATCCTTTGTCGTCACGCATTCATTTGGCAAATATGTATTATTTCATTTGATACTCACAATTTCCTTGAGGTTTGTATAAAGTAGATTTGGTTTCTATGGCCACTTCACAGATGAGGAGGCTCTCGGAATGACATAGAGCCCCTACCCAAACATGGATCTTCTAATGGGGCATTGGCCAAGATCTGCTTGTCCTGCCAGAGAGTTTCCACACAGCTCCTGGGCTCTGGGTGGACAGGGACCAAAAGGGAATTCCTTTCCACCACCACTCCCCACTGCTCCCCACTGCTCCTCACTACTCACCACCACATCCGGACTTCCCCGTTCTGTGTGTGCTGGAAGGAGACATTATAAAAGGCATATCTACAAAATGAAATTTCAAAAAAAAGCAATTTTATGCTTATGTAACATCCTTATTTGAGAATTCTAACAAACTATATTAAATGGGTGCAGGTGATTTTGAACATACCTAGTGAAGGAATGATTTGGCCCTATCTCTGACCTGTGAGGATACTTGACTGTTAATAATATCATAGCAGGAAGAGTGGATTTACTTTATGAGGTAAGCAATAAATTCCTCTGGAAGAGGAGAACTGTCATTTTCAATATAGAAAGTCCAGAAGGATAAATTTGTGGAGGTACACAAATTCATTCATTCATTCTCTGCTAGTCACTGGGGAAATATGATTAGCAAATCAAAATCCATGTCTTTATGGACTCTAAAAGTCTAGTGGGTAGGTAGGGGCACATGTGAAATCATTGCCTCATTAAAAATTGGGATAAGTGCTCAGAGGGAGAATTAGTTTCTGAGGGGAACTGACCAAGGACCTCCTTTCTATTGGAAGGTGTCAGGGAAGACATTCTTGAGGATGGAAGAATTAAACACAGATGACAGAGATATACAACCAAGACAGAGTAGATTCAACATTAGGGGTAGAGAACTCAAGTCCTTGGCTTAAAAATAAGTGTTATTTTGTCAAAATAACTAAATATAATAGTATTCCAAGTGTAACTAAAAAAATTTTTTAAATAATTGGCCACATTTTTTCTCACCTCAGAATTTCATTCTCCAAAGGCAAACATTTAAAGCTCCCAGCTGTTTATTTTTATATTTACCTCCAGATTTCCACATAGCATGACTATAAAGTTATTCTATGAATTCTGAACTTTCCTTCCTACTCTAGAAGGTGAAGAGTTAGCACACATATCTCCTTTTTCATTTACTTCTTCCATTTTCTTAATATATAGTTTTATGATGCAGTTCTTGGTTAAATCAATAATGAATATTCAAATTACCAATATGGCACCAATTAAACCGAGTGAATTATGAATACATATATTTTCCTACACAACTTTCTATTTTTCCTAGAATTGCAGTACTTCTTTTTCTGTATTTTTATGGTGATATTTCTTATTCAGTAGCTCTGGTGCGAAGCCTGTGCATTTGCATTTCTAACAGGTCTGCAGGTGATGCTGATGTTGTTGGTTTGGGCAACACACTTTTGAAAACTACTGCTCTAAAGAAGAAGCTTCCATCTCTGCCCAAGGTAGTCGTCTGGTTCCTCAGAGTGAGAGCGGACTTAAGGAGCATAACTTTTCCTCGTGGGGACTTTTCTCAGTCCTGTTACTTGCTCCACCCCTTACCGTGGCCTCTATAAAGACATAATGTCTCACATTCATGATTACATCAGTGGGTCTGTAGCCTGAATCAACTTGCTTCTCCCATTCTGGCATTTGGGTTTTCATTTTCCCTGTCTGCTAAATCAGTTACCACTCATGCATCTGCTTTCCATCCTGATGCAATTTTGTCAATGTATTTCATCTGCTAATGTTTTCTCTCATTTAATTTGTATATATGCATTTTCATTACTGTTATTTTAGAAAGGTATTGGGAAGAAGTAGAAGCTAACACAATTCTTCGGCCCACTATACTTAGCCGTGTCATGAGTTATTCTGATTGCAGGGTATTGCCTCCCTTCCCAGTTATCCAGCACCGCTGTCTTTAGCCATGTACTTGGGATGAGCTGATGCTGTTCCCAACCAAAGCCCCGGAACTGTGACTGTGCCATTATCCCAGTCACGCCAAGCAGTCTCATTTCTATTCCTGCTGAGGAAGGAATGTTTCCCAGAACTAAAATCCCAACTGCAAAAAAGAAGAAAAGGCAGTTTGACATTTTCTTGAGTGTTTGGAAATTTTTCTAGCACAACAAGCTGTTTATCTTCAGCTCTGTCTCTTATTGAATTAAGGAGGGAGGAAAGAAATCAATTCACTCTCCATATGTTGCACGGTAAAAACCACCACTCGCTAAACTCTATGGGATATGTAGGGAAGGGAGAAAAAAAGATAAATCCATCAAGTAACGAGATAAGTGCCTTGTTCCTCCATCTGTTACTGCTGTGTCCTTATCTGGGATTGGAACATGGCAGCCATGATGTATCTTGTGTCAGGTATTATATTCCAAACTCACAGGAATGAGTTTTCATGCTTGCAACCATCCATGATCTAACCTGGCCACATTTAAATTTGTCCTAAGGCACCAAGTGTCTTTTTGCATTTGAAAGTCCATTGAATTCACAGGCAGGCATAGGATTGGCTGCCACTCACTCCCAGGTTATAGCATTTCCAGCGTGGTTCTTTCTGCGCAGCCTTAAGGCTGAGGGAGGTTGCCTAAGTTGGCTCACCCCTGGGGAAGTGCTGATATCTGTACAGGAGTCAGGGAAGAAAAATGGAAATGTATATAAAGGGTGTGTAAGTGTACAACTACAACAGATTAAACCATTGCTTCAATGATTGATTAGATGTGCCACTCCTGAGATCACTGGGGAAACTTTAGAATAGTGTTCAATTGGAATGACAGCCCAGTCTCTTCAGCAGCCCCAATTATACTGTAATGATTTCCTCATTCAAAAACAGAGTTTATTTTGAGATCTCAGCCCTAACTGAGCATCCAGGTGCAGAAGTGGAGAGGATCCCATGTGACAGCAAAACCTGGATGCCTGGCATTCCTGACAGGGGCTAAAAAGTCTTAGTGGGTAGACATCACTATTTTTGCATCCCTGGGTGACACTAAGTCTCACACTTTATTAAAAAAAAAGTTGTGTCATTCATCTATATTAGCATCACTGTTATCATCATCATCATCATCCTCAGCAGATATAGCAAAAGCCGCAACAGCACAACCATAGGCGTTTCCATTACAGCCTTCAGCACATGGGGAAAATCTTCCATATATCAGTCTCTGCACCATAACCTGAGAGCATCTCAGATATGCTGTAGTGCCCAAGAACAAAGTTTGCTTCAGTGGTCCATGTGAGAACCATGGACAACTCAGTTTTGCAAGCAGTAAAAAGTTGGAAAGGAGGGAGCCACATTGAAAATATTAGCAAATAAATTCAGCAAATGAAGACTAGTCATATGTGATAGACTATAAGAGAGTGAAAAATGAAATCTGTCTCCTAGGTTTCTAGCTGTGACACCTAAATTTATGACTATACCAAATCAAGGCACCAGTAAGGCAATGCTTTCTCTCTGAAAACTGTGGTGATCTGGGGCTGGCTGTTAGTGATTCCTGGTCCTTAGCTTGTCACGGGCAAGGCCCATGGTGGTGTCTCTGATTACTCCATTCTCTTCCAGGTTCCACTGATGTTCGGCTTCTGAGTGCTCCCTCTGGATTGTTCTTATTCTGTCTGAATTTCATTCCACTTCTATTTGATTCCAGGAATAGGATTAATGCTCATCACAATTGAGGTGGACTATACCTTAACTGAAGCAACCTCATCCAAATGTCCTACATACAATGGGTTTACTCCCACAGGAATGGATCAGATTTAAGGACATGTTTTTTTCTGGGGTACATACAGCTTCTAATCACCACAACTTGCTTCATGTGGGTAGAATAAAATGCAAGTTATGGGATGCAGCTCCTAAGATTACATTATAAAAAGACTGTGACTTCCACCTTGGGCTTTCTCTATTATGCTGTCTTGGATTATTCACCTTGATGAAAGACAATTGCCATGCTATGGGACGACTCTCTGGAGGGACCCATGTGGCAAGGAACTGGGTTCTGCCAACAGCCTTGTGAGTGATCATGGAAGAAGATCCCCTCTCACCACTAGTTGAGCCTTCAGATTAGCCCACAGTCTTGGCCATCAGCTGACTGCAATCACATGAGAAATCTTGGCCCAGAAGTAGTTAACCAAGTCTCTTTAGGATTTCTTAACCACGTAAACTGTGAAATAATAAATGCTTATGATATTTAGTTGGTAATTTTGTTAAGAAGCAATTGATGACCAATTTGGGCAGTTAAAATTATAAGAATAGTTGAGTTCATTCAGGAAGACAGTATAGACAAAAGAAAAGTAGAAACTTTATGCTCAGTAGTGATTAAAGGATAAACAAATTAAAGGAATAAAAGAGGAGCCAATATAGGGGATAAAAGGAACAGCAAGAGTAATATAAGGCAAACTTGGGAATTTGTCATTATAAAAATCTGGACATACATTTTATGAAAAAGAGAAATCAACAATATCAATTGCCATTGATGGCTCAAGTAATTGGGGGTCTTGGGTAGTCTTACTAAGAGCTGCTTCAGTAGGGTAGGAAATAGAGAAACCAGAGAGCAGTGGGCGGGGCACCAAATGGCACAAAAGAATTGAGGAGAGAGATCATAGACTGTTTTGGGAAGAATGAAGGACAGAAGGGAGAAGGAAGATTATGTGGTAAAGCAGGGCATGAATAAAAATAAGGATTTCTCATAATGGAAGGTAACTGAGTATATTTGTAGGCTAAGATAAAACTGGAAGAAAAGGGGAGGGTAGAAAATTCAGGAAAAGTTAAAAGATGACTGATGGAAGAGAGCCACAGATGATATTGGATAAGCTGTGGTCAGGGTCACGGGTAAAGGCAATCAGTCTAAATAGGAGAGTATCTCACCAGCTAGGACTGAAGAAAAAGTATAAACAAAACCTGAGACTGTGGGCCTAAATATATTTCTAGGTAGGAAGG
Organism: Tamandua tetradactyla; assembly: GCF_023851605.1. Classification (NCBI taxonomy): domain Eukaryota; kingdom Metazoa; phylum Chordata; class Mammalia; order Pilosa; family Myrmecophagidae; genus Tamandua; species Tamandua tetradactyla. The sequence goes on along the minus strand of NC_135334.1, from coordinate 4,744,211 downwards.
GGGATGAGAAATTATAGATTAACCTGACCTCAATTTTCTCATCAAAACAGGAAGAATGCAAATCAAGACAGTTCTCAAATGTTTCCACAAAATCCCCCAAATGAGAAAGTAGAGTAAACAAATACTTCTGGAAATCTGAAGTCATAACACAGAGTGCTCAGCAGCAAGCTCAAAAATAAATATTAATAATTAATCTATACTCTTTATATCACCCATATTATAGCCATGTTTGAATCTAAAATGTTTTGAATTAATTATAATATTTGAATTTCTTCCAAAATTATTTAAATGCAATTTACACGTTTGAAAGCTGCATTGTATTTGTCCCGTGGCATGTTTATCTTGGTATGTTGCCCTGTACCCCTAAGGGTATTTATGCAGCGGTTTGAGAGCCCTAGCATCAAACCATTAGCACCCACTGATGCATTAGCACACTCAGGTTTTGAGATTAATTCAATTCTCAGTGGTCACCTTGGGAAGCAGAGAACACCATCTGAGTGAAAAATTAAGAAAATAAAATTTACCTTGAGTTCAGGAGATGAGGTGAGTAAGCAGAGAGGCAAAGGCCTCAAGCCTGCGGTATTGACTCCCAACTCAAGTAGGCCTCCTTGGTTTACCAGAGGGAAGGCTCTGGGCATGGCAGAGGAGGTCAGGGATGGCATATGGTGACTCAGTAAAAGATTCCAAGAGTAGGATAGAAATCAGTGGGCATTATTGGGAGGTATGATAGTGGAAGGGACAAAGATATACTTGACTTCCCCTTTTTCCAAATAATAGAGCTGGGACATTAACAATTCCTGCAAGATGATATATATACACACACACACACACACACACACACACACACACCATACGTTGGGGATCTATATAAATGAGTCTGAACACAATTCTTGTTATTATTTTTCTTCTAGATAAGGGATCATCATACCAAAGCCACCTGGTAAAATCCAGAGTCTCATCTCTGATAGTAAATAAAGTTCTATTGGAACACAGATATGCTCATTCATTGACAAATACTCCATGGCTGCTTTCAACCTATGTTGACAGAGTTGAGTAGTTGTGACAAAGACTGCACAGCTCACAAATCCAAAAATATAGGTTATCTGGTTATTTACAGAAAAGTTTGATCTATCTCACAAAATACAATTTCTAGATAATCCTTGCAGCTCACCTCTGCTCATTTTAGACAAAAATTATGAGTTTTCAAATATTGAAGTGAAGACATCACACTTCTCAGCCCACCCCTTCAAGCCTAATGGAAGATGGGCTATTTTACACTTGAGATTTCCCATCCTTCACCTGAATCCCCCTCAAGTTTAGTTGTGTAAGGCCATTGCAATGATCTGTGCTTGAATACAGTTTCTATTCTGACAGAACTTCCTTAGGTGTAAGGAAGTTGAGCCTTACAATAGTCTCCCAGATTCTCCAAATTGTAGAATTTCTATTGCATTATATCTATTATGTAGAAGTCTATAGAATTTTTTTTTGCATTCTATCTATTCACCCTTCCTGGCTATTCTCCACTTCTGATTTCACATCTTCTCCCTTGTGGAGTTTTCAAGCAAGCACAGAGTTCTGGATTCATACTCTGCTGTTTTCCTCGTCTTTGGTCCTGAGGACTTTGGTAAAAGGGAATAGTTATCACTTTTTAAAACTATAACAATTTTTCATCTTAGAGGATTTCCTCCATCTATCACATTGAGGCATGCACTCACATCCCTCTCCTTCACCTTTGAAATCAAGAACCCATGAACTGTGCTCTTTAGTCCTGTTTCTCACCTGTGATGGGGGTGGGGCCAGTCAAAGTGAGTGCTTACAGCTCTGATCCAGGTTTTGCTATCAAGTCAGGGCAAATCCATGTACCTATGACCAATTCTGCCAACAGTTTCACACACAGATAATGCAGTTTTTAAGATCCAGATGACTTACTTGTGCTGCTCAGACACTGTGGAGCTTCTACCTTTATTGTTATTCTGAATGTTCCCAGCAAATGAGTTATAATTTATGAGTCCCAGTTGATGCAGGGACCTAAGCTGAAAGCTACCTGTGTAAGTTTCAGGGTGGACATTTTAATTGTATTCAAAGGCAATGTGAAGAGTCAACAACCAGAGAATAGATAGTAGTAGTCTGATGCAAGACAATTGATTAATTTATAGGTGAACCCCAGAAAGAGGCACCAACTAACTGGGCCCAACAAGTAGACTGGGGTTGGGACAAATCCCCAGTACCTGTGTATGGTGTCTGTACCACTGCTGCCCCTCCAGTGAGGACTGCATCATTCACTGACACTCTGTTTTCTTGGAATGAAGTTATCCTATTGTGACTGCTCCTAAGGAATCTAGCTTTGTAGGTTACATGTGGCTATGTTTATTGAGCCACTATCATGTGTGAGCCCTGTCCTACACACTTTGTATACATGTCTTGATTTATTCTTCCCCAAAGACTTCTGAAGTGGTGATCTTAGCCCCATTTTATTGATAAAAAGCACAAACTCAGAGAATTAAGTAATTTTTCCCAAATTAGACTGGCAGTAGGAGACAGAGATAGGTTCCCAACCTGGATCTGCCTCACTCCAAAGCTGTACGTGTGGCTACCACAATTCTGCTGAAACTGCAGCCGGAAAGCATCGATGACCTCATTGGAGTGGGGCCGGGTAAGGAAAGGCCAACAGAGAGCAAAGGCATTTAACCATTACTGAAATAAGAAAACAAGGAACAAGGAAAAACAGTAAGAGGATATTTATATGAATATATAATACACACTAAAGCCCCAAATAATTACTTTTTGCTTTAAATATTCTGCCATTTTATGTACTCCTGGCCAAGGCTCCTTCTATTAACATGAATCATCGAGGTGTTGGTATTGTGGGTTGATGCATGTTCTCATTTTGAGATCATTTCCAGGCTTTGATGAATTCCCTGGGGACATTACATCTTGCTTTGGGGATGATGCCGGGGCGGGGCGGGGACCGCTGGTTGGGTATTCCCTTCCGTGCTTCTTAGAGCCCCAGCAGCAAAGGTGAAGGGGCTATTACATCTTCTCTTGGCTTTTTTCCTTAAGCTGATGCTTCAGTTTATCATCTTATCTCTCCAATGTTCACGTGCTTACCCTGGAATTAAAGAGATGTCTCTTTCCTTTGCTTCCCATTTGGGTCCTGATGGATTTGGGTTGTCTCTTCCGAGGCCCCCAAGTCCCTGCTCTAATTTCAATTAAAGCACTCTGTGGCAGTGCAGGCTGGGGTTGAAGATTCAATCCCTAGTTCCCACGTAGCGCTGATTCATCTCTTTCCTGAGCTCTATCATCAGCAGCCCTGGAGGGAGGGAGGCGGGTGAGAACTGAGCAGTATTTCAGAAGAAGAAATATAGTTTGTTTATGTGTGTATTTGTTTCCACGATGAATTCTGATGCCTCCCAAGTCTCAACACACAATTATTATTAATTTCTCCTTCTGCTCTTTGATTCTTGCTGCCACAAAGATGCAATGATGGATAATGTTAGATTTGGTAATTGGATGAGTTCGGGGGAAGGGAAGGGGAGGGAAAGACAGATGCTTTATTATGAGATCGTGAATATCAGTTTGGGCCTCCGGAACAGAGGCCTAAAATGGAGCAGCTTTGGTGCACCTAGGATTTGATGAATCCCATTCCAACCCTCTGCAGACCTGTCCTCGTTCTGTATTGTTGCTCCACTTACTCTCTTAGTAGTTTTGTGTCATGGACAGTTGTATTTCACACCCATTTCTGACTAATGCTAGAAAGAGAGTGAGAAGTTCTGAAGCTGGACTCTCACCGCTCCTCTAACGGACACATCTCATCATGTCCTTGCTTGAATGTCCCCTTGTGGAAGACATTCCGTTGGTTGTGGATATCAGGTCTCTCCTGTAGGCAGTGTCTCAGTGATTCATGTTTAAAATGGAGGCTCTGCTGGGTTTCAAGTCTTACAGCTGTAAGAGCTGCTCTTTAATGAGGAGTCAGCCTGCAGAAGGCTCGCCTCTGGAACCCACTCTGCTCCCCCTGCCCTTGTCCCAGCTGAGCCCTGAGCAGAGGCATGGAGTAGCCAGTCACTTCTGTGTCGCTGCTTCTTCTACTGGCACCCCAGCCTTCCACCCAATCGCCTGTACTCCCCACTGATACTTCCCTGCCCACACAAGCCGTCCTCTCTGCGTTTGATCTCTTTTCTTCACAAACACCAGTTTCCAGTCCCATGTGAGAGGGATGGCAGGAGAACGTGTGTCTCTTAGACTCCCCACTGAGCACGGGGTGTGGTCCTTCCTGTACTTCCAGGTATGCTAAGTTCCAAGCTGAGCTGGTAGAATCTGGACTTCAGGAAGGGAAACAGGACCCTGTGGTCTCTGGGCACCAATGAGAGCTTATGGATACCGACAAGAGCCCTCTTGTCACAAGGAGCCAGGCAAAGGCTACCGCATTCCTGATTGCTTTTTCTCTGTATGGTTCTCAGTCTATCGGTACAGGTCATATGGAAGGAGAAGGGGACTGACGGCCTTAGCAATGCCTGCCTGTCTTTGAGACTTTCCTTCTCAAAGGAAAGGGGTCAAGCAATGGGATGGGCTGGAGCAGGCCTCGAAGTTCAGCCTCTTCCTCAAGACCAAGGCTTTTTGCAGAGATAGCCAGTTAATGGGCTAACTGGTAGTGTTGGTGAGCCAGAAAGACGTGAATAGGCCACTACATGCTAAATGGCCTTCGTACTCAGCTGGAGGGGGCCATGGCAGAGGAATCCCTGTTGCCCAAGTCTTTTGAGGGAGTCCTGCTGGGGGCATATCTCAAGGCCCTGCTTTTGCCCATCCTCCATCCACCGTCTGGGGATGATAGGCAGGGCAGACAACACCCTCGCACAAAGAAGAGGGTAACAAAAACTGTCGTGAAGAAGAAGAAACAAAGCACTGTTCCCTCACAAGGAAAGGGGAAGGAGGAAAATTCTTGGGGAACTGTTAGCTATAAATCGGCACAGTCAGGTTAGGAGCTTACATTTGTTTTTTTTCCATCAGCACAGATGTTGATGCTGGTATAGAGGTTCTGTGCAGTAACTCGTGTGTGACATTAGGGACAGAGGAACAAGAATCTGGGAGCTGCTAGCTGCGAGGGTGGGCTGAGGTGACCAGGTGTGGCTGCTTTCCATGTGGACTCCCCTTTCGTCCAGCAGGGAAGTGGAGACTGAGGATTGCATTCATAATTCAGCTTCCTAAATTTTCAAATGGAATACAGAAGCCCAGATTGATGAAGGGATTTGTCCCTGCAAGCTATTGGCAGAGACTGGCCAGTACTTAGAATGGTGAACTTTCCTCTAGCTCATGTCTTTTCCTCTGCATGATCCTTCCTGCAGAGGGATTAGCAATGCAGGAAAGATGGAAAATGCAATGGATGCAGAGCCAGATAGCAATTCCAACTTGGACGACATCTTTGTCTCCTTCATCTTTCCCTACCAAACTCCCTCTCTTCTCCAAATTAACTCTCTCTCTCTGTCCTTGTGGTAATTTCCTCCAGCTGGCCTTTCACAGGAGCATATGTACATGTCCCCAGAAACAGTGGGTCTGCAGGTGTGCTAGCTGAGTGTGTACTCCCCATGAAGGATGAGATGTTCTGGAAAGCCCAGCACGTCTCAGGTGTGCATACCGCATACGAGAGCTGGACTTGACAAATGTGGCTCTGTCATCAATGCTAGTTGCCAGATGAAAATTGGTTGAGCCAAGGAAAGACTGCCCTGCAGCTCAACCAACATTCATCTCCAGCCACTCTGCCCAAACTAGTTTGGAATCTGACTTGCCCCCGGCGTGATTTCCTTAAGACAATGACTACTGTAGGAAGCGGTCTCTGTTCCAGGGCGGTGGCTCAGCTCTGCCCTGGAGATGATAGTAGCTTTTCCCTCCTTCAGGCCCATGATAGGCTGCTTTAAAATAATGTTGTCCCTCAAAAACAACCAAAAACACAAAAAACAAACTTCCACTCAAAATCTAAGCTCTCTTGTTTGGAAGGCTTGTCAAGCACCCCTTTCTCTGGAGACCCATTTCAGTCCCCAGATTCCTTTCCATTCATCCAGCAGATGGGGAGGAAGATCAAGGCACACAGGGAGGCTTCTGGAACATTCTCTCAGCACAACTCAACACAGGCACTCCAACAACAGTGACTTACATTCTGACACCTCTTTCTCGGTCCATTTTGCCATCAACCTCCATCCTGTTTTCATTTCACTAATTCCCACCCTGCAAACTTCAAGTCAGATTTTGGTTTTATGAGGAGGGAACCTTCCCTGAATTGTTAACCAGCCTGGTTGGCTGATCTGCCAGTACTACTTCACACTGTCAGGGCTTCCTATCCATTTTCCTCAGTAGACCACAGGCTTCTCAATGTCTGAAGTGTACTTTTTCTCTTGGTATTTCCCGCTTTTGATTAGCACATTGCTTCATGTAGTAGACCAGTGGTTCTTGATGGAAATTTTATCTTAGTGTCACTTGGAGACTATTGAAAATATCTGTGCCTGGGTCCTACCTCTAAATAATTAAATTGAAATTTCTCAGAGTAAGTCCTGGTATTAAAACCCAAATATTCATTCAGGGTTGAAAACCATTGTAATATGATTGTAGATGTCTCAAAAATGTTTGTTGTATGAATGAACACTTCTTCCCAGCATTTAGGTATGCAAAGGAAACAGGGCAGAACAACAGGCTTCCCCTCATACCAAATGGACTCTGTATTTCTCAAAACCCCTGAGATGGATCATACCTCTTTTACTTGGTCTTTATGAGTAAAAATTGATCTCTATTAATCTTGATTTCTTAATCACCCAAACTTGCATTGGGTATTATAAATTGAACAGAACAAAGACCCTTTCTTCTCTTTTCAAAATTAGAGGGGAAAAATTATCTCTGCAGAAAAAGAAAAACAACTAATTAATAAACATTGCATTATTAGCATTTATTGAGCACCAGTTATATGCCTAATCCCAAGTGGGTCTGTGGGAAAATATGAAGTAGAAGACATGGGGCTTCTAGTCTAGGAAGGAAAGAAATATTTTCTCTAGCTATTTTTGAGGAGTACTTGATTTTGTAGAGAAGACAGTATACCTCCAGGTGCTAATTATGCAGTGCAGAAAATAATGTAAGAGGAGCAAGACAAGGGAGAAATCATTTATGGGTTGCTGCATTTGAGAAGGCCTCATGGAGTACAGAGGATGTGGATTCAGGCTGGAGGGATGTGGGGTGCAGCTACTTCACGTGGGCAGAGAGAAACCAGGCTGGACTAGGGGGCACTTGTGTGCATAGAGCTTCAGAAAGTGGTCTGCGTGTCTGGACCTTTTTAAAGAGACAGGTATGGCTGGAAGAGAAGGCATTCGAAGGAAAGAACTTGAACTCTATCTGCTTGGGATGGGTAGGATGAATTCCTGGGGGTTCAGAAAAGCTAGCAGCAGTGGTGGGAATGGAAGCTGGGGATGACCCGAGGGTCTGTTTTGGGGGGAACCCGTCTGATACTCGTGTGTTTTTAGGAAAATCATTCTGTGAATAAAAGACTGGTATGAGGAGAAATGGCAGCCGTGAGGGCCCATTTGGGCTGGGTGTGCATGAAGTAATTGGACAATGGAGGGAGGGAGTGGGTTTGCTGCTGTGGCCACCGCGAATTCCAGTATCCTGGCATTTCCGGGACAGTTGCCTGCGGAGCCCAAATATCCACTGCACAGACCACTCCAACACCGGCTGCTATTCCACTTTGTGCACCTTGACTGTAGTCCAGGGTAATTTGGGACCCTGGGATAGGACCTGGGATGGTGTCTCACTTAGAAGGGTTGGGGCTGGTGTGAATGGTGATGTGTACTCCATGATAGTTTATCACTGTATAAGTTTTCAGGGTGCTTGGAGTTTTCTGAGCTTAACGGGCTGAGAAATGGAAACTCACTCAGTTGGCTGTGGCTTACCTCCTGCCTGAGGTTTTACAGCCCCCCACCTGCCTGCAGGAGCATCCACCTGGTATGCCTTTCCTTACCCTGAAGTCCTTTCTTGCTCTTGGGCCAGGAATCCCCCTTTGAAGACCTGGGGAAAAACTCTTCCCCCTTGTGGAGCATAGAAACTGAGCAGAGGGCTACCAACTATTTCTAGTGTGTGCTGAGACAAAACGGGCCTCAGGAAGTCATCTGGACTAGGAGAGGGGTGTGTTCTCATATGCTTTTTTCTTCATTTGTAGAAAAGGCGGGTGACACTGCTTTTGCAACCTTGTCAAGATAAATGATAAGATACGAAAGGGTCTCCAGCATAATAGTTGCTCCATAAAAAAGGCTCTTGGTAACGTGCTCATCCACTTCTTTGTGTGAAGCCATGGAGGCGTGAAATCTTCTAGACTTTCCCAAGGCTGCACAGCTAGTTATGGTCCTCCAGCACCCAAGAGTCTCCCACACCTTCTCCTCTAGCACCAGATGATGATTTGGAAGAGGCCAAGCTAGTCCCTGTGATGTCCTTGGGTGGGCTTTTTTTATCACCAAGATGACTGTGGCTGCTAATTTATCCACTAACCCCTCAAGGAAAGAAATAATAATAACAACCACTTCTGAGGGCAAGCTAGTCTTTGGGACTGTGCAATTTTCAATGTCTTGGGTAATAAAAGCCCGGGACTCTGGTTTCCTCTTGTCTGGAAATGTATTTCCACTGGTCCTGGTGCAGTAGCAGCACCTGGCAGGTGTCTTGTCATCAAAAGGCAGACATATTTTCAGGACATGGATGCCTTCTGAATCTCTTAGCCTTCTTTCATGCCCACAGTATATTCTTAAGACCACACAGCCAATATGGAAGCTCAGGAAGGTCATCAGCCTTCATCTGCTGTACACAGGAGGGGTCCCAGGAATTCATGACAGGAAGGAACTCCTGGGGAAAGCAGACCTATTTTGGGAAGTTGAGAAAACATTTGCCAGGGGAAAAATATGAAAGAGGGAAAAAAAATCCCTTCTTGAGAAAATCCAACCTCCACATTTTCTCTCCCCTTACTCCCAACCAATGCTTTCAGAGAAGGGGTCTTGTGATTACAACAATAGTGAGTGATTTGAAATATGCTTTCTTTTTAGAAGGCTTTTGGGATAGTAACTGGTTGGTGTTAACAATCCCACTACAAATCAGAGTGCAAGTATTATTTAGTGCATGAAGATTAGAAATTCCTCTCTCTAGTGGTGGAATAAAAGGGAGAGAGAGAAAGGGGGTGGGTGGAGAAAAGGAGTACAAGAAAATGAGTAGTTTTATTCAAAACAAAACAAAACAAAAGTAAAACAGCTAATCTATGCATTAGCAAGACCCCAGGGGCTTTATGGAAGATGCACCTGTTAGATGTATTGGCACCTTGTATATCGGTATAGAATATCTACGCCAAAGTGAAAGAACTGTCTAGAGTTCCATAACCTCAGTTCCCATGTCTATACTTAAAACATGAACCTTTTGGCACTTCTAACCTCAGGACAGCATTTGCTCCAAGCGCCTGCCTGAAGAGCAGAACATCATTACTTTAAGTTCCTTGTGTTATCAACCTCACTCCACTTCCAGTGAGTCCTTCCCTCACAGGGCAATTGGCCGGAGCTGTAGGACCTTGCTGGCACTCACGGATGTGGGGTTCCAGGTGGTGACAGGAGGGGCAGTCCCAGGTGGCGGTAGGAGAGCTGGGAAATGGAAGCTGGGCTCCTTTATAATTTTCTTTGGGGATCCTCTCCCCATCACGTACCATACCTAATGAGTAGGTACCTAATTCTAATTTCTAACCAAATGCTCATTTTCTCCTACTTTCTATGACTAAGCACTCTAGACCCCTCAACTCACCTGTAAGTGGATGACTCTCTCTTTTACTCTCACAGGAACAAAGTATTTCCTTTCTTCTCTCGTTCCTGTCTCTGAAAGGTGGAATGTGGCAATAACAAGTGTCCTCAAGATATCATTCCCCTCTTTGAATCTGGACTGCAATCTTTGACACATGGCTGCCTCCTGGTTCTTTGCAGTCAGGGCCAGCACATCTGGCTTTCTCAGTGGGTGTGGATGTTAGAAAGACAGAACACTTGTATCCATCCAAGGAAGCACATGGTTTGCGAGTACCATAGACTTTTGAATGCTGTCTCCATGGCTCATGTGTGGAGGATTGAAGACTGGGGCAGGTGGGATGCAAGGAAGAATGGGCCAGAGATTTAGAAGTGAATGGCATCTGCACTGAGCACCATTTCCTGATTTGGTGTGAAGTTGACCTTGCGGAGAGAAGAGAAATCACCTGTACACAGATCCTGTGTTTGGCACAGTTTAAATAATTTTAAATGAAACTGTCAGCTTTAAGCTCTGAAATGTGCCTCCAGCAAAAGAAACACACAGAGATGAGAAGACAGGGGGACTAAAGGGAGAGGGAGACATCATCTTTAATATTTTTAATCTTCCCCAAAACTGGAAACATTATTACTGGCACCTTTGCAGACTGTAAATTTTCTGATTTTTGTGTGCACTATTCAATGCAAGCCTGAAAGTTCCATTTCAGAGGCTCAGCAAGACTGGAAGCTTCTACTGGGTGGTTGTTGGGTGATTGCTGGGCTGCTGAGAACATCATATTCTACAATAGGAAGGCTCAGTAATCCCCTCAAATCTCTGAATGGACAGCCTCAGCTCTACCAGCCCCTTGGGTATGTGGGTTTGGTCACAGATTTGAAGGTACTGAAAATAGACAGGTGAGCCACGGCACAACTGTGAGGGCAGAAAGACCCCTGTGTCCTCCATCCTTTCTGGGATCAGGCTGCTATTGACATTTCCACCAATAGATTCACATCCCTGACTTCAACCTCTGCTTTAAAATTCTAAAACCTCAGTGAGAACCTTCACACGGGGGATTAGAACAATGTGTCAGGTCAGGTTCTTTCATTTCAGAGCAGGGGTGGCTCTCTGGCAGGATAGTGGCCTCTTGCAGTAGAGATGAAGGTTAAGCAGAATGGGAAGTGGTCTTACAAAGCTTGGAGGAGGAGGGTTAAGCAATGGTGTTCACAGTCAAAGAGACTTTCCTTAAGCTCAGGCTCAATGAGCTGGCTCCCTGACCCCAGGGTTAGATAGAGGAGTTATATGGGGGTCTGAACTTAATAGGGAAGGGTTCTGAAGCAAAGCAGCTCAGTGCTGGGGCATGCCTGGTATGGGAGTGGCATTGGCAAAGAGAAGCTCTCTGAGATAGACATTAACAAACCTCCACTTGGCACATCCCCTCTCTGCTTTGGGAGCTGTGCTGGAAGTTCTGTCCCTCCTCATTCATCTATCATGCCAAAATCAATAGTCCCAGCAGAGCTGCAAGATGGACAGGCTCAGAAAGCGGGGCTTGGCTCTCAGACTCCAGGGGCTGTGCTGTGCTGTGGCGTAGACAAAATAAAAAGCTGAAAGTTGAGCTAAACTCCAAGGAAATGGGACTGAGCATCAGGAGATGAGGAGGGAAAAGGGAACTCAAAAGCAAACCTTAATATCATACATAATGTTAACTTGGGATTAGAGAACACTTTTTTTTTTTTTTGATCATCTTTGACTGTAGTCATCTGCTTGTGAGGGTGTCCAGGTGATTTCATTTTGAGTGAGGCTACAGTAGATGGCTCCTGCATATTCCTTCAAGGCCTACAATCATTTCTTTATTTGTGGATATTATTATCTCTCTCTCTGTCTTAAATGGACCTGTGCTCCAACTAAACTGGATTATTGGCTGTACTTTGGATCCCTGTGCTTTCCTATCTCCATGTTTATCTTCAGCCTCTTCCACCACTTGAAATGTCCTCTTCACAATTCATTCATACAACATTCTGGACACTGTTATTAGGTGATGGAGATTAAAAGTTATGCAACGCATTTCAGTCACACTCAAGGAGAACTACATTCATTTTGGATCGTGTAATCATATTACAAATCTATACTCCAATGGGTATTTACTGAGCATCCTCTGTGCCTTGGGGTTCTAGGTGTTTAGGAGATAGTAATGAACAAAATCAAAGTCTCTATCCTCAAGTACCCAAGGGTGGAAAGAAGGCAAAACAAACAACAAACCAAACAAAGGGATAAAAAGTATATAGAAGGTTAATGTGAATAGAAAGTGAAAGCTAGGTATGGCTTTTCACAGACGCTGACCTTTGAACAGAGTCCTAATCAGAATGAGAGGAATGGGCCTTGCAGATAGTTTGGGATAAAGGCATTCCGTGCTGTGGAACAGGGCAAGTTTGAGGACAAGTTTGTGATCCTGGAAGAAATCACAGGAAGGCCAACTGACTGAAGAGGAAAGGGGGAAGAGTGTGCGGCTAGAGATCAGCTCACAGTGGGGGGTTAGATTATGCAGGGATGCTTAGGCCATGGTGATGAATTTGCATTTTACTCTGATGACATGGGAAAACTGCTGGAGGGTTATGAAAAGAAAAAAATGGGTAGTGAATAGAGAGAAGAAATGAGAAGCAGACAGAATTTTAAAGGAGGTCAAATAGAATTCTCTTGCTTGGGTGTGGGGATTGAAAGAACAAAGTCAAAGATGTCTCCAAAATTTTGGCCAGAACTTTGAGAAAAATGCCATTTCCTTTTATTGAAATGAAGATGATAGATGGTGGAGAAGATACATTAGAAATGGGACACAAGAGTTATTTTGGGGCATGTGAAGATGTCTGTTAGATGGTATTGTGGATTAATTTATGTCCCCCAAAAGGCATGTTAACATTCTAATCACTACTCATTCAGAATGTGACATGATTTAGAAATAGGACTATTTCAGATGGAATTAAGTAAGTTAAAATGAGGTCATATTGGAATAGGGTGGTCTCAATAAAGTAGGCATCCCAATAAAAAGGGTAGAGGAGGCACAGACAGCTACCAAAGAAGCCATTTGATAATTGGGGTAGAGATTGAAGTCCTGCAGCAGCAAGCCAAGGGACAACAAAGATTGCCAGTCACCTCCAGAAGTCAGGAGAGAGACATGGAGAAGATTCTTCCCTACCGACTTCAGAAAGAACATAACCCATCTCACGCCTTGCTTTTGGACTTCTAGCCTCCAGAACTGTGAGACAATGCATTTCTGTGTTTTAATCCATTAGTTGAAGGTACTTTGTTTTAGGCAACTAACAGAGATGCCAGGGCAGGGATGCTAAATAGCATTTGTATAAGAGTCAGGAGCTCTGGGAAAGGCCTAGACTGGAAGTTTCAGACCCACTTGGATATGGAACTCATTTGAGATTAGGTTGGATCATCTAGGAGATGAGTACAGGTAGAAAGAAAATGGATTTGAGGATAAAGTCCCGGGTCACCCCAATGTTCAGTTGTGAAGGAATAGCCAGCCAGACAGGAAGTTAAGGAAGAGAGTACAGTCTTGGCAGCCAGGTACTTTATGAAGAGTGATCAACTGTAAAATGCTACTGACACGCTGAGTGGGCTGAGAACTGGGAAGAGTCTATTGCTTTTGACTATGTCAAGGTTTCTGACGCACTGACAAGACCTTTACTAATAGAGGGATGGAGACCCACATATATATACATATATATATATATATATATACATATATATACTTTGAGTGAAACACCACAATAGACATATTGAGAGGGTTCAATGGATGGCAAAGAAGGAAAAGCATGTTCAATGACACCTAGGGAGCCCCTTCCCCAACCTCTGCCAACCAAAATCCCACCATCTTTCAAAGCCATACAAAAGCCATCCTTTCTAGGAGTCTACTTTTTCACTCATTCTCTGACTACCTTTTCATTCATTCTCTACCTACCCAACTGGACTGCTGTCTTCCTCCTTTTCATACACCATTCCCATTGTTGATACTTAATCTGCTGCTTTCTACAATTTTTTTTCTCTGTCTGCTTCATAAACTCCTTAAGGATGGGGTTTGTAATTTACTCACATTTACATCTCACCTTGAGCACGTAGCTTTCAGCAGAATAGCCACTCCAGAAAGTGCTGGCTGAACTGAACTTTGAAAGTCGTTACCAGTCTCAGACCATCCATTCTCAGAGGCTATCTCAGTTGTTCAAATTTCTAGAGCAGTGCTTCTCAATCTTTGACAAAAATCAAAGTCACCTGGAGAGCCTCTTAAAGGACAGATCTGTGAGCTCCACCCCCGGTGTTTGAATTTAATAGATTTGGACAAATCTGAGAATTTGCATCTACAATAAGTTCCCAGGTGACACTGATGCTGCTAGACCAGGAATCACCCTTTGAGAAACACTGACTCAGAGCTGAAATGCAATTTTTTTTTCAAGATTCTATTCCCTTAACTTGGCTTCCTTAGGCATCTGGCCTGGCTACATGGGGGAAAGCGAATGCTATCTTCTCAGGCTGTTAAGATGCTTGTGTGGCAACATGTCTGAGCTTCCGCAAGAAGCAAGGGGCATACACTAACCTGCCACTGGAGAGCAGGGCCAACAGCTGCCATTCTGCTCCTACTGAACCCCAATGACACAAGTGTCCTTGCTCTCACTAGCAAGGATGCTGAGTAAGTAGGTGCAGAGTCTCCTGGTGATTTGCTTCTCGACGGTTTCAGTACCTAGGTCATTAAGGTCTTAGGTGTTCACAGAAACGTTTTTGAAACTGTCTTATAGATTTTTTCATATGCCCATCATTGAATGGCTAAACTCTAGGGCTACTGTCTATTCAGGGAGAAGAAAAGTCCATCTATAAGTTTGTGGAGACTAAGAAACATGTTGTATTTATTCTGAATACCTATGTCTAGACGACTTCTATCTGTTGCACAGAACCTGCTCTTAAGGAGAAAGACTATAGGGAAAAAAAATCATTGCTAGGGATCATCTATGAGTACTTCAAGAGGAAAATGACCCTCAGTGGAAGCAAACATCAGTTCACTAAGAATAAGCTCGATCAACCCAACCTCATTTCCTTCTTATATGTGGTTACTTGTGGGGGCATTGGTAGACCTTGTCTTTTTAATTTTAAGCAAGTCATTTGACAGGAGCTTTTATTTTATCCCAGCAGGAAAGATACAGATGTGTGAGCTGGGTGGTGCAGGAATTGGGAACTAGTTTGAGAACTGTCTCTAGACCATTCTGAGTAAAGGATTGGTGGCAACTTGGAGGAGGGCCTATTTTCAACCCTGTCCTCTTTAGCATTCTTATCAGCATTAGATGGAGATGCAGAGGGCACACTGGCACGCATCACACTTTCACCTGATTCAAAAGTAGGGTGGACAGTTGATAGTCAGGATTACAGAATTGGGTTTCAAGAGATCTTGACAAGCCCAGGAAGGGGACCAGGTATTTTTTTTAATGAGACAACTGTCTCTGAGCAGTGAAAGGAAACAAATCTCAGTAGCAGAACAGCAACAAAAAAAATAACTGTTTAGGAATTTTAGCTCTAGAAAGCCCAATGCATCATTAATGCAACGTCACATTCCCCAAAGCTGACATACAGGACTGGATTAGTTGACCAACAGTGTCCGAAACAAACTGCATTTGAAGTATTATAAACACTTAGAAATTCATAGACCCACAGAACCATGTCCTGGGTATGCTAGATGAAGAATAGACCGATGAAAAGTAGTGGAAGAAACCAAGAGAGTTTACCCTTGTGTTTGGTGAGGAGACTCAAGGAAGATAGGATGACTGTCTTCCAATATTTTGAACCTGTCATGTGGAAAAGGAATTCCACTCACTTTGAGTGATCCCAAAGGTCAAAAGTAAAATCAGTGGGTGAAGTTACATGATGACAGATTTTTGTTTAATATAAAAATGAAATGTCTAGTACACGGACTTATCTATAGGTGGAATAGCAATAATACTTGTGAAGTTGGCAAAGAACGTAACAACTCACCCAGTTTTATGAATCACTTCTTGCTCTAATTGCTTCCTTGCTCCACTGTACTATAAGGTAGCCAGTCAGGTGTCCTTGGGAAATTCAACTGTTGACTGAACAACAGTGCTACAGAGGATGTCCAACTCTTGGGTTGCAGACAGACAAGATGATCTTGTATGAAATTCTGAGACTACCTTAAGAGTTTCACAGTTCACAGAGAGCACTGTCAGTGCAAAATATTTTTGTTATCCGAATTTTTAGATTATTTCCTCTGGATGTTTTCAAGTAGGAGGGAAATTATGCAGATGAAGGACTTGTTTGGAAAACCTCCCTTTGCCCCCATGTCTGAATGTGGGATGGCCAGTGGACCAGATCTATGGGTGAACCTGCAGGTGGTTGCTGCTTGTTTTATTACTTGTGTTCAGCTGATCTTGTGCTCATCTAACTTAGCATTTCATCTGCCACTCAGTCACCAGCTGGCATCAGTCTGATATAAGACACTTAGGAGGGCGTCTTCTCTGACTTTATATCTTCAATGCTATTATATTTACTGGCACCTGACAGTACTCAAAAGTTTTTGGTTGATGAAAAGAAAATTAGGGACCAATTAAAGAAAAGGCTCCCTGGAACTCACCTAAAGAGGTCAGATGTAAAAAATCAGAGAGGATAAAATTAAACATACATTTACCATACAACCAAGCTATCCTACTTCTCGTCATTTACCAAAGGACAATGAAAACACAGGATCGCACAAAAACTTGCATGTGAATATTTGTAGCAGGTTTACACATAATTGAGTAAATGGCCTTTAATTGGTAAATAGATACAAATATGTGGTACAGCCATGCAATAGGATACTACTCAGCATCAAACAGGAATGATATGAACCACGGATGAGTCTCAAATGCATTGTGATATGTCAGAGAAGGTAGATCCAAGAGGCTAAATGCTGTATTTTTCCACATATATGACATCCTTGAGAAGCAAACTATACTGAGAGAAAACAGATCAGGGCTAGGGGGTGGCGAGGCAGTGGGGAGAGACCACAAAAGGGCCTGAGGAACTGTTTTAGGTGATGAAAATGTTCTATATTTGCTGTGGTTACATAACTGCATGTTGATTAAAACTCATCGAACTGTACCCTAAAAATGGTGAATTTTATTGTATATGAAGTATAGCTCACTCTATAAAAACAAAGAACAAAAAAATCTGTAAACATCAAGAAGAGCTGGATCAACCTCAGGATGTAGGATAAAATTGTTTTTGGGGGGTTGGTGAATAGGTTAAACTGGGACAAGAGAGGGAAAAGCCTCATCTAAATGCTGCTCCTCTTTATCCTGAGTTGAGAGATTTTTCTTGCCCATTTCAATGATTCCCTTTCATCCTACGCTGAGAAGGAAATACCAAACAGATTTGTCCCCTTCTCAGCACCACAGCAACTTCCAGGAAGAACCTTCCAGCAAGACTACTCTTGACCTTGCTGGGTCTCAGCTTTCTCTTCTGGAAATGATTATAAAAGATTACAAGCTATCTAAGGTCTTTCCTAGTGTTCTCCTGTCACTCACTGAAAAGCAGCCAAGGCTTTTAGATCCAAAACAAGTTCTGCTTTTGATGCATGCAGCTTCCGGGCGTCCCTTTAAATGAATGCCATCAGGGCACCCATCCCAGGGTCCCTGGAATAGGAGTAAAACCATCACCGTGAGTTCAGAACCCTAGATCTGCCCCTCACTGCGTGACCTTGGGCAAAATGCCTAACCTCAATTTTCACAGCCGAAAACCACAGAGAATAATCTGTGCCTCTCTGAGTGTTTGCTGAGATGAGTATGCTTGCCTGGCATGTAATAAGTACATGATAGCTGCTAATATTTTTATTGTTGCTGTTGTTATTATTCATATCAAAGGTATGACTTTCAGCTAAGAAGCCAGTCAGTGCACAAATGTGCAAATTATCTCCTACCTTTACAAATCCAACCCCTATAAAATGGCTCCTTCCTGGCCCTTTCTTCATGGTGGAAACTGCATAGATGGAATCTACGCTGGAGCGTGGGTCTGATTCCCAGCCTCAGTCCAAAACCAACATGAAATCTGAAGGGTGACAATGGCAGGCTGCACCCCAAGCAGGCAGTGGCTCCAGCAGAGCTGACTGGGGAAGGAGAGAGGCTGGATTCCTGGGGCAGCTTCTCCTGGCTCCCAGAGTTTGATTTATCCCAGGTTTCAAAGGAAGGTGTGAGAAACACAGCTGGTGAGAAAGCAGCACAGGCCATAATTAAAGTAACAGCTCTTGATTTTTAAACTCTGTTTACGTGGTGCTTGGCTTTCTAGACAATCTCCCCCACTTTCCCACTTTAGGACCAATTGTCTCCTCCCTTTGTGACTGTTGGTGAGAGTATGCCGAGCCTGTAAGAAAAGCATCTGAGGAGCAGAGAAGAGGGGGAGATGGGTATTGCTTCAAGAGGCCTGCCCTTTGGTCCTTAACTAAAGTTTTCGGAGGAGATCCAATGCAATGGGGGAACCTTCTAAGAACAGGGAGTTGCCAACATACTGCAGATCCTGGAACTTCAAGATACCAAAGGGACAGTCATTTCTTCTCAAAGTCTGCAGAAATCAATAGGAAAGGGAAGGGAGAGTGGAGACGGGATAAGAAGCTGCCTATTACATTGCATCTTCAATCGCATCTTTCTGCTTTCTGGCAGCCATCTCTAACCTGAGTGGTGTATTTCACAGGTTATAAATTAATGGAGGCCCTAGGACAGATTTTGTCTCTCTGACAGGATTCCAGCTCTCTTGGTTTCCTTCTGTCTTCCTGACTCCCTCCTCCTCCTCCCTCTTTTTTCTTTCTTCCCCCTGCCCTGCTCTCAATTTGGCACATGTCCTTTTGACTTAGGCGCTGTGGCACTCCAAACAAGCATACCAATCAGATACGTCTTTGACTGAATCTGGGGACCAGCAGTGGCCTCCAAGGGGCCGAGCAGTCCTTCTCCCAGCTGACAGCCACAGTTTATAGGAGGTCCTGGCAGAATTCCATCTGTCAGCGTCCAAACAGTGCAACGAGGGATCAAGGGCAGCAACAAGTAATACTTAAAAAGTTGGTTATACAATAGCCCTGTTTTCCTCAAATCCCATGTCCCTGAGCATGTTGTGCTGGGTTGATACCTCTTCTGACAAGGCTTGCAGTTTTCCTTGTTGCCTAGTATTTCTAGAATATGCATTCAGGAGAGGATAACATTCAATGAGAAAATGACACAGATGCACCCATTTACTGCTTTGTGTCTAGCCATTTCCTAAATTTTTCCCAATGTGGATAAATCACAAGAATGGATGATCCCAGAGCAATTTATCTTTGTTTTTGGTGCATATTAAGTAATTAATTTCTAGTGGCATCGCTTTCCCAGTTGGGCTTTGCTTGGCTGATGAATGAGTTTTCATTCCCTGAATAAATCCCTGCTGGGTGGAGCGGCTGAGATGACTCACAGTGGCCTGCTGGATTGTCACCTCTGAGACTGATATTCCCGTACGCGGTTACTGCTTCAACCTCAGTCTTTTCTTCCTCTGTGTTTCAGAGGTAGAGGGAAATGCAAACCCTGAATCAGACTCAACTCCAGAAAATACGCAGTAGGTCATGTACTAGGTGCCATCGCCCTGCTGGCCCAGGATGTGGGAGTCCCAGGATTTTGTCCAGAGTGCAGATTATTGCATCTTGTTCTATACCCAGTTAAAATCTTTGTCACATGGGGAATGTCCTATCTCCAGGCCCTTGGGACCTGTATACTAATTGAAGGTTTCCTGGGTGCCATGATTTCACAGAGCTGAGCACAAACTCTGGGTGGAAAGTCGATAAAGTATTGAATTCCATGGTGAATACTGTCTCTTCCTTTCCCAGAACTCCAGACCAGGCTATCATTAGCACAGGCACACAGAAGGGAAATTGCCCATCTGAAGGCACAACAGCAGTGCATAAAACATATCTCTGCAGGTCTGCATGAGTGGAACTGTACCTAGGCTGGTACAGAGTTCTACAGTTGCCACCGCCCCCACCCCCACCCCCTGTTGTTCTTGGAGCTATAAAACCTCTCTCTGCCCTATGAATCCACAGAGGATATCCTGATGATGGCTAATGACCCACAGATGGCTGATGGCCACCAGGGGTTGAACTCTGAACCCCCTTCCCCATAGGAGCTGTCCCCCAGAGGTGTGGGGTGTTTGGGGTAGTCTGTCAGGGTCCCACATCCTTGCCCAAAGCCATGCATCTTTAGCACATTCGACAGAAAGACAAACAATGTAGGAGCAGGTGCATGATCTATTTTCTATTGCTGATGTACCAGGCATCCGCTTAGAGGTTCCTATCCCTGGCAGCCCCTGGAGGGAGCCCAAGGGAGCAAGTAAAGTGAAGAGGAAGATGTAGGGAAGAGAGCAGAAAGAGGGAGGGGGAAGATGGAGAAGGAAATCTGAACAGAGATATGCGGGGATATATTACAAACTGAAGGAAATACACACACAATACTTTGGACACTTCCTAAGGGCCTGTCCTCGTGCAAACTGTACCTCATTTAATTTAAACTTCCAACAATCTTAGTACAGTGGGTGTTGTTACTATCTCCATTTTTAGCTGAGAAAACTTCGATTCTGAAAGTTTGAGTAACTTGTCTTTGGAGAAATGGAAAACAAATATTCTGGCTTGCACTTAAGCTTAAAAACTTGCTCATGGGAAGGTTGAGAAAAGTGGCAATTGAATCTTTTTTTATTATTAATTAAAAAATTAACTAAGACAACATTTAGAAATCATTCCATTCTACATATACAATCAGTAGTTCTTAATATCATCACATAGATGCATATTCATCATTTCTTAGTACATTTGCATCAATTTAGAAAAAGAAATAGAAAGACAGCAGAAAAAGAAATAAAACGATAATAGAGAGAAAAAAATAAAAACTATACCTCAGATGCAGCTTCATTCAGTGTTTTAACATAATTACATTACAATTAGGTAGTATTGTGCTGTCCATTTCTGAGTTTTTGTATCCAGTCTTGTTGCACAGTCTGTATCCCTTCAGCTCCAATTACCCATTATCTTACCCTATTTCTATCTCCTGATGGTCTCTGTTACCAATGACATATTCCAAGTTTATTCTCTAATGTCGGTTCACATCAGTGGGACCATACAGTATTTGTCCTTTAGTTTTTGGCTAGTCTCACTCAGCATAGTGTTCTCTAGGTCCATCCATGTTATTACATGCTTCATAAGTTTATTCTGTCTTAAAGCTGCATAATATTCCATCGTATGGGCAATTGAATCTTAATCTCAGTTATTGGATACAAACCCTTTCCTGACACCATGCAGGTGGGGGCTAACACTTCCTAAGTTTCTCTGCATGACGAGACCATCACACTTGTCTCTCTCTCTGGGTTCTTGTGCAGCACAATTAGCTAATGTTTATAATGTGTTTTCAACAAGGAAAGTACCACTTACATTTGCAGCGTTTCTAACCTCTGTGTGGCTTTTCTACAAATTCCCCTCTCTCCATTGAAATGAGGTGGTTAAAAAGTATATCATGGCTCCAAAGCCCTACAATTGCTGATAGAGCAATAGAATCAAATGTATAACTGATGTGCTTCGAAAAGAGACAGATTTTTGAAAGTGACATAACAAAGCAATGGTTGCTTCTGTCCTTCATTTCAGTGGTGGGGGGATGCAGACTCACTCCTCTTTCCACACCACACTTTTGCAAACCCTGGTGCATAGGAAAGGAAGTCATCAACCTCCTCTCCAACTTAGGACAAATGCACGTCTCACCCTGACACATATCTCATATTACCCTATGTCACACACTCATTTCATATCACACACACAAACACATCACACACACACAAACATGGATCTCATACCCCACATCACACATGCTTCTCATATTGCACACACATATATCTAACACACACTCCCCCACATCATACACAAACACACCGCCCACACACAAACACATGCATCTCACGTCGCACACATGTACCTCACATACACACTGCATTACACACCTACAACCACACACATATCATACCACTTCACATCATTCAAGCACTTCATATTACACACACACCACTTCACACATATACATGTCACACACATGATCACACACATCTGATACCTCCCTGCACACATCACGTACACACACACACACACACACCACTTCACACATATACATGTCACACACATGATCACACACATCTGATACCTCCCTGCACACATCACGTACACACACACACACACACACACACACACAGAGTACACGTCTTCCAATCCAATCCTTAGGTGTACAAAAACTTTGAAGAATTGCTTCAGTAGGTTATAAACAATGTAGGATGAAATTAATGTATATCTTGTTGGTAAAGAAAAGATGGAAAATTCGGAGGAAAGAGAGAAAGTCAGAAGAGGGACTGAGGGCAGAGTAGTGCGGAGGGCAAAGGAGGAGCAAGGTCCTGGGAGGAAGTGAGCCTCAGCTCAGACAAGCCGTTACTCCCCAAGCAGGACCTTCCCAGTCCCCCTTTCTAGGAACAGCCATCTGCATAAACTCCCCCAGGTCCCTTCACATGTCCGTCATGTTTGGGATACCAGTTCCCAGCCCAAGCACTCTGGACCTTATCACCCAAGGCATACTGCCTCCTGGAATGGTTTTTATACAACTTAAAACCATCAGCTCCTCTCCAGCACCCAGGGCTGCACTTAGAACCAGCCGTCACAAAAGGCTCACCCTGATGTTTCTGGGCCATCACTTCCATGTGGATGCCTGCTCTGGCTGCAGGCCCTCAATTTCCATAATGCTCAGATTCCTGAGTGTCGGACTCCATTCGTATTTTTCAAACTGCAGATTGCCACTCATTAGGGGTCATGGAATCATTTAGTGTTCCCACCTGTGAATTTTTGAAAACTGGAAGAAAACAACTTTTCAAAGTACACAGTAAGTAGAAAAGGCATCAGTTGAACATTTTCTTTCTACAGTGTGTGCGTGCGTGCGTGCGCATGTGTGTACAGCATGACAGAGGTAAATGAATTTCTTATTGTGGGTCGTAATCAAATTCATTAGAAAGCCAGGGGACCCAGTGCAGGACGTCAGAGTCCCCAAATGCCAAGCCTCCCCAGAGACCACTCTGAAACCGAAACCATGTATCAATACATCTTCTGATGACAGATTACCCCTTGCTTCTCCTATCTGTGGGTTTAGACATTTGAGAATATTCTATGTCTGTCGACACCTGAAGCTTAACACGATCTTCTTGAGTAGCCCCTGTGGACTAGGGAAAGGGAGAAGCTGCGGTCAGTCTGAGCTGATCTCACCATGAAGCCTATTTTCAGCAGAGTTTGAAAGCCACAGCACTCAGGTTGCCGGCTGGTGCCCCTCCTGCCGCCTCCCCCACTCCTCCTGCCTCCCCGTCTTGCCCTTCTGCTCCACTCACATCTGATTGACTGGCTGACTCTGGCAACCTAATGAGAGGTAACACCACATATGACGGAGCCAGCGCTGGGTAATGGGCTGATTGACATCCCGGGGATCTGACTCCTGGCACAGCCCCGCTTGCAGATAATGTTAATGGTTGAGGAATTAAAGCGCTGCTCGGTGCCTAATGAATGCAGCATGTGCTCATATTAGCCCCTGCCAGCTGCATCTCTGAGAACCAGGAAGCAGCGACAATTTCTAAATTATTTATCAGCTCCCTTACCTCCACCCCAAAAGAGAGTTTGCTTATGCATTTATTTATTTCACGGGCCAATATGCAGAGTAATTGCTTGGGTTTTTGTGATTTTTTTTTTCTTCTATGGATTTTCTTTTCCTGATTCAACAGCAGATGGAAAAAAAGAGAGAAGATATCATGTCAATGTCATTTGAATCATAATAGCTACAAATTCACTCCCCTGAATAAATAGAGAAGCTTATTTATCAAACACAGACAAGATGTCTGTCGAGTTGTTAACAGAGGGAGAGAGATTTGAGTGTGGAGAAGCAATTGCAAAAGTTTGCATATCACCAGAACTCCCTCAGGAGGAGCTAGCAGCTCCTTCCTTGGTTTGAAAACTTGATGATGCTTGCTTGTGTTTTGGCAGCTGATTGGCCAGCCAAACATGGCTGTCAGAATCCGTCCCAGGCTAAAACGAGGCAGCTGAGCATGGCACGTTGCTTGGACCACTTTTTGCCCCTTGCCCATTTCAGACAGAGGGTTCAAGGGGACACCCAGAGGAGTGAGCAGGTAGCTAGAGTTAGCTTGTCCCTCCACTTTTCTTTGTCCCTCTGAATTTTTTAAGTTCATTTTTCTTTTCCTGGAGAGACTGGCTGCTCTTCTCTGTTGCAAACACAAGCTTCTGGTACATTTTTTCTCCATCTCTTTCCTTCCACAATTTGCCTCTCTGGTCTCATCTGTAAAACTGCCCTCATGTCACCTCTGCAGCTCTATAGCCCCTATGTGCACCCTCTTGAAAGGAGTAAGGTGGATGACAGCCGTGGCTAATATCCACTGCACAGCTACATCTAGGGGCTGCACCAAGCACTTTTACATGGATGGAGTTATTTCATTCTTGCAATGGAAGCCGAATTCCAGGTAAGTCGCTGACTCATCCAAGGTCACTCCCACTCCCAGTGTTGGAGTCTAAAGTCTGAATGTCTACCTTATGCTGCCATCATCCCATCTGGATGAGGGCTCAGGAGATCTGCATTTGATCCCTGACTGCTGAGGTGTCTTGGGCCCATTCTTGGGCACCTACTGCACCTCTTGGGTTCTCAGGTTCTGGGCAGGGATTTAATGCAATAATGGGGAGGCTGGGTCCAGAGCTGGATGGGCAGGGCTTCCATCCTGAGAGTGCCATAGCACTCCTGGACCTCTTGACTTCCTCACCCATAGAATGGAGCTGACAATATTAGGGCCTCCCTCATAGAAGTGTTGCTACCCAAGAAATGAGCTAGGAATACATGTAGAATAGTCAGAGGCTCGTTTGGCTTGTAGGAAGCACTCTGTAATTGTTTGCTACTGTCATTTAGTTTTTGTCCTGTCCTTATTTTGGGACTTGATGCAAATATCTTTAAGCCTTCTTTGTTTGGGAATTCTAGGAGTCTGATCTTTGCATCAAAAGTCTAATTATTTATGGTGTCATATCAATGACAACAAAATTACAGCATGAAAGCTAGAATGACTATAAGCAACTTGATGTCTACATCTCATCTGAACCCTACGTCATCCCTGACAGGTAGGGCAGGGATTAGCTTCCACATTAACAAAAAAATTAATTAAGATTTCATTAGTGGGAAAGCCAGAATTCTAGTCCACTGATCCTGCTTCCAAGATCATTCTCAGTTGTCCACAAGGCAAATTCTGAATTGCCCTGCAAACAAGAAGGTGCCTTAGAAAATGAGCTTTTGTCTAACTGCATTAGGCACTTTCCATTTCAAACAAAAACAACTGGGCCAAGCATCCTGGCTGTATTTCACTAGCATATCTTTCTTTAAACTCAAAATTTACCATTTGTTCTTTTTTCTGACTAGAGAGCAATTAATCTCATGTCCTCTAGACCCTCACATTGGCATGCATAGGAACTATCTTGAAAGAAGAGGCTGCCTTGAGAGAAACAGAAAGTGAAATAACCCAAGGCAACCAGAAGGATGGAAGTTCAAAGCCTGGCCAATGGGAATCAGTAAAAGTCGTCCAGAAAAGCTCACCTGGTTGCTTCAGGGGCTGTCAATCATGAAGTCACGTCTTCACCTGTGCCTGCTCTCCCGGGCTCACAGGTGCCTGTGCATAGGTCAGATCATCAAAGGAACACAGGTCTGTAGGTCTGTAATTTGCATGCAATAAAGTTATAAAAGGTCCTGAGGGATAGAGAAAGTCTAGAGATCTGTGAACTTAAAGGGAAAGCCGACAATATTCTAGGAGATTTTGTCAAAGGAGATGCAGCGAAACAACACCTATTAACACTTTCATTTCCAAACTCCCACAGCCTTGGTCACCTATATCATGTAACCCCTTTCTGTCAGTGGAAATTTCCCCTCCCTGCAGAGATCATAAGCTCAGAGTTGACAGGAAACCTGCCCTCTGCTTTTACCTCCTCTTCGGCTAGGAACGTATCTGACGCTCAGTGAAATTCCTGAAACATCAAATTGAATTGAACAAACAATCCTGGGGTTGTCAGCTTTAATCACCTGTGCTGGGATGGACAGTACTGACCCAGATAGTCCAACAAGAGTGGCTAATCCACAAGAAAATTATTTATGGTTTCTAAAGACATTGCAGTTTCATTTGCACCTATTTTCCTTCCCAAAGAGGGTTTGCCTTGGTTAATTGACATGCACATTCAGCTGATATTTACAGGATGCATATTACATGCCAGACACTGTTTTAGGAAATACAGGGGTGGCTGAGACATCGATAGTTTTTGCCCAGACAAAAGATATTACGACATAGATGCATAGATGGTTTATATATTGCTGAGAGTTCCTTGATGTTGTAAGAGTATATCAGAGGGAGCCCTAACCAAATCTGTCCCAGGTTTGGGATAAGGTCAGGGAAGAAGTCTTAGAGGACATGACTGTTCTATTAAGACTTAATGACAGAAT
Organism: Tamandua tetradactyla; assembly: GCF_023851605.1. Taxonomy (NCBI): domain Eukaryota; kingdom Metazoa; phylum Chordata; class Mammalia; order Pilosa; family Myrmecophagidae; genus Tamandua; species Tamandua tetradactyla. The sequence continues at coordinate 4,717,857 of NC_135334.1, read as the reverse complement.
AAAGAAAAAAAAAAGACAATGAATGATTGAGAGAATTCCATGAAAACTGGGGTCAGAGTACAGGTTCAGGTGCCAAAGTTAAAATGAGTTTGCATTGGTTGAGAACTCCCTGCTGAATTTTGGGCATTGCTAGGTATAGAATTGTACCAGCACATTCATCCTGTTCTAGGGTGCAATTGTTTGCTCAAGGGTCTTCAGAAGAGCTTGTCTGAAAGGGTAAGTGAGTTGCTCTTTGAGAGTCTATCTTCTGAACTGGGATTATCGGAATATCTGGAGATTGCTTGCTGCTTATCTTTTCACCCTATGTACTACATGGAACCAGCCTGAGAAAAAGTTCTTCTCACCGATGATTCAAAGTCAAGATTTGCCCATCAGGAGATTCCAGTGGGAAAATGGATATGCTGCCCAGTGTTGTAATGACTGGGAATTCCAACCAGCTTCTGAAACCAAGACATTTTAATTACCAGGCAGCACTTCACACCTGAACATCTCTCTTCCTGGCTCCACAGCTATATATTATAAACAACAATAAGCTGGCCCAGTCAGAAGCTCTAATGAGTCTCTCCTTTCTGCTGACGTCAGTGGAATTCCCTTGAGTGAGTTCCTGCATGGTATTTAATTTGGGGACATATAGGGGAAGTCAGCAGGCTTTGTTTAAAGCATTGGGCACACCCAACTGGTGTCATTGTCTATCGAGGACATTGTCTATCAAGGAAGGGGCCTTGAGCACCATGCTTGTCCCAGAAAACTAGGGCAAAGGTGTTAGGGGAGCAGGGGCAAAGAGGAATGGCTAGAGGTCTGCAAAATAAAGAGAACATAGATAGAAAAGGGGTCCAGTCCTATGAATGGAAACAGTGGTCCTGGTTTACGGTTAAGTAACTTGTTCTCTAGCTTAATATTTCTTAAAGATAAGAAAGTATTGATAAAGGAAGGTGAAGGGCATTGGAGAGTGCACATAAATCACAAAATACAAGATTGCAGAAGTTGAATTCCACGAGGAAGATAACGTCCTTTATGTGAACACTTTCAGCACCACTTTCCCCTTCTAGAAAGGAAGAAACAGGGAGAGGATTCAACTTTGCCTAGCAAGGGATATATGTGTTTCTACCCTTTACAACAGCCCTGCAAGGTAGTGTTACACATATCCATTTGACAGAAGGAGAAACCAAGGCTCTGAATACACAGCTAATAAGTGATAGCTATTCATGTCTTTCTGACTTCAAATTCCCTATAAACTCTACAACATCCCAAGGATTCAACAACCTCTGAATACGTTTTCAGAGCTGCCTCAAGACCACATCAATTAATTTGTCTGTAAAGTATCAATTGAGTTTCCACTACACGCATGGAATAGATGCAGTCTTGCAGGGATATAAGGAACAGCTATAATAATAGTAATAATAGTAAATATTTACATGGTGTTCACTATTGACTAAGTTTTGTTCAGAACATTTTTCAAGTATTAACTTACTTAATGGGGTACCTGCATCTAGACAATGTCATCCAGGCACACCATCAGCATTCCCATGAACAGTAAGCCCCTGCCCCTCGTTATTTTGGGTTAGTGTGCCAGGTGGCAGGCAAGAACAAAGCAGAGGCTATTAACCCACTGCTACAACAGGAGCTGAAGCAGGTTGGGTAACCTCGGGCTATGACATATTTTCTCAATGCCAAGAAAAGCCTCCTGGTTGGACAACCACTTGAGAAACATTTTTATAATGGAATCAATGAGCAGAATGTATGGAGTCCTGGATGAGGAGGGAGGGCTTGTGCATCAGGGAGTGAGGGTGTGTGTACCAGACATTTAGACATTTCCCCTTTCTCTGCCTGGAACTCAGTTTTCCTCTGCAACCTCTAGGGATCCCACAGAAAAAAGATGTCCTTTATCTTCTCTGCAAAGAGACTGGGGTGGGCAGGGTTTAAATCATGTCAGAAAAACTAGAGATTAGACATTTCTTCGGATTTCCTACCTGCAAGGATTTTGAGAAAGTTGGAAGCAGAATTGGGTTAGGGAAGGGAAAATGACAGCTCGCATTACTGAGTGGTTGTTCACTTATTGCAGTGGTGTGAGGAAAGGTACCCAGCTCCCTCTCCCGTTCCCCATGGGGATGATTCCAAACATCCACTCTCCATGCCTCATTACTCCATAGAGTGACAACGGGTCCCTGGCTTCTCATCTCAGCTGCTGAGCTGTTATGGGATGAATCCTCACTTCCATCACTGACTCTTCCTCCTCCTTTCTCCTCAAAGACTTTGATTTGTTTTTGTGTCCCTCTTCCTCCTGCATCTTCCCCTTCTCCCTCCCCTTTGGCAGCTTTTTTTTTTTCCGACCTATCAAGGTTTCCTAAAAAATTAGGACTAAAAACAAACCTTAAGCATGTATCTCCTTCTAACAATTGTCTTCCCTCTCTCCTCCCGTTCTCATTTGCACTTCTTAAAAGAGGAGTCTGCACCCCTCTGTCTTCACCTTATTACATCATATTCACTCTTTGACTAACTGTAATCTGGCCTCTGGTTTCATTATTTCACTAAAATAGCTCTCATTAAAGTCAGACATGATGACAAAAATGACAAGGCACTTTTCAGAACTTTCCTAATCTTTCTCTGAACAAGTTAAGGTCTCACATCTTTGTAATAGTTCAGGCACTGGACCACTCCCACAATCCTCTTCTTCCTCAGCTTCTAAGATACCTGCTTTTCTTTTTCAGTTGTCCTCTTAAATGGCTGGTTTCTTTGGGTTCTACCCTCAACTCCATTCTCTCTATACTGCTTCTCCCTGTCAATGCTTATGGCTTTAATTTCCATTTACATGTGAATAATCAGTACATCCTTATTTCTAACCCAACAGCTCTATACCTACAGCTTCAATCAACTGCAGGACAGGGTTACCTGGTTGGCTTGTCTCCCAGCACAGTGGGCTTCATCCTCTCTAAGTCCAGCTTTGAATTCATCTTCTCTATCCCCTGCCCTCCTCTTTCTTCTGCTCAGTTGCCCAGCCAGGAACCTAGACTTTTTGGTTTTCATCTTTCTCCAGAACCTCATTTAAAACCAGTCCCCAGTCTGGAAATTTTTACTTCAAATGTATTCTCTTTTTGTAATCCTGATACCACTATCTTAGTTTAACTTCTCTTTATATTCTTTTTGGACAATTGCCATGACCTCATATCTGTTCTCCATATATCTAATCTTCCCCTCCTCCACTCCACCTGAATACATCCTCTATGCTGTTTCCAGAATGATATATCTAAAAGGTTGAGTTGGTCATGTGAGTACCCTCAGCTGACTGGACAAAGTCTAAACTCCTTCATGTGATGTAAGATTCCTTCTTTATGTGACCCTGACCCATTTCTCCAACGTCATGGCCCACCCTTGCACTTTATATCCTGTAGCAATATCGTGTTAGTTGTGATGACCTCAACCTCCTACACTCAAATATTTTCTGGACCTTTGCTCATGGTGTTTCTTCTCCCTGGAAGTTCCTTCTCTCTCTTTCCTTCACTATTTCTTTGCCTGGCTGCATTAGCCTTGTAGTCTGCTATCTCAGTTGGCTGAGCATGGTCCTTCACAGACATAAAGCAAGCCCAACTTCTAAGTAGATAGAGTAGGTGCCCACCCACATAAATTAAATGTTAGGCTTAGGAAAGGTTCATAACTCATTATCTCTCATTGTTTAATAAGACTCTATTGCTAAGTCAGTTCTCTGGTATTTGGTTTTGGAGAAACCTCTATAAATTTCTCAAAAAGGGTGTTAATCCTTTACATTTTTTGCAGTCCCCACAGATGATAAGTGGGTAGTGACGGTTAACTGAGGCGAGGCTTTTCATGAAATAGGACATAAGATTTAGAAAGAAACTGCAGTAAGGAGGGGAAGGGGTGCTGCTGTTCAAGGAGCATAAAAAATGCCAAATAAAATGGTCTACATCACACACCTGATCTGGGTGACCCCTGGTAGGTTAGGATTCTTGTTAATACTCAGTCATAGAAAAGGAGAAAAGACAAAAAGTTTTCCTGAGCAGTACAGAATCATCTCCCATTAGCCCAACGCTCATTCGTTTAAAGAAAAAAGTCAAAGGTAGATTACTTAATGGGATCTTCTGAGATGGAAAAATGCATGCCTGTGCTTTAGAAATGAAAGATAAAGTTAATTAACTTAGTATCCTACAGGTTGTGACAGATAGAGGAAGGAAGAAATGGTGTTATCATCAAAAGAGTGAGGAGAAAAAAAAAAGGAAGAGGAGAAAAGATATCTGGTGGATATGTGTTGAGCATCTACTACCTAGACATTACAGTATGCCACTAAATTTGTAGTGGTGATAAATATCGACATACACACCAAGCACCCGGTAGGTACTCCATACAAATATTTGTTGGAGGGAGGAAAATAGAAAGGAAGAAAGGAAGAAAAGGAAGAATGAAGAAAAAAAAAGAGAGAACTAGGGAAAGAAGGAAGAGAGGGAAGATGGAAATATGCCCTCTGTTACTAGGTCTACAGTAGCCTAAATTAGCTATAACTATATTAACATTTACTGTTCAGCTTTTAACCCCATGGTTTTCTATGGCATGCTCTTCTAGAAAATTCATTCTAAATGCATTCTGTTCAGGTTAGGGAGCATTCCACCAGAGAAAATGTGGATCATATATCAATTCAGCAAGTTAAATTGGATGAATTATTGCCTCCAGACAGCAAGTCAGTGATTGAGCTGGGATTCCCAAAACACACTAGAACCCTGGCTGAGTATCTACCTGTCCCCGTGGGTCTTCTGAGAATTGGAGAATGCATCGCTGCTTGTCTAGACCCATCCGAGGGCCAGCTCCACGGCATGTGTCCAGAGGGGGCAAGAAAGATGTGGCTGAGCCTGGGCTCCTGCAGGTCCTGGCTTTGTTTCCTAATCAGTTTCAGTTATTTACAGGCTTCAGAGCAAAAAGAGGAATGACAGGTTTATGTATGGTCAAAATGGTTTATGTGTGTTCTGGGCCAATGTTTAAGATGGGAGCCCCAATAAAGGACTTATCAGGACAATAAAAAAGGAGAGGAAAGAGCCTTAAGCCCCTCTCATGAAAATAGCCCTTTCATATTGTAAAAGTCAAAGGTGAACACTTTGGAAGAAAAACCACCTTTGCCCATGCCCATTCCATCTCACCTCTTCCCCTGCCCAACCCAACACATAGGCAGAAAAGCTTTCATCTTCATCTTGAGGTCTAAATACTGTAGGCATTTGGCATTTCTTTTTTTCTGTATGACACCCACCACCCAAACTCCTTGTTCCATATGGGTTTTCCTTAGAAATTGCTTTCCTGTTTGGCCTATTCTTGGAGATGGGAGTGGGGTTTGGGAGGACTTGCTGTGACTACCCTACATCATTTAAAAGGTCTATGTCATAGTGGTAATAAGACCAGCTCAGTGAACATGTTTGAGGCTTCAGTGAAGGTCTGTTTGATGGGCAGACTATGGGCAGGTAACATAGCTACTTAGAACATGGTGTGCATGGAGGACAATGACTCAGGCTGTCCTCTAGATGTCCCATTGACTAATGCCATGTACTTTTATTGGAACAATCACAAAAGGACAGCCACAAAGGAGCCTAGTCATCGTCAAAGTGTCGGTGAACTATCTCCATCTTGAAGATGAAAAGCTGAAGTCCATGAAGCAGGAAGAGGAAGAAAGCAATTAAGTAACTTGTCTAAATTCCACAGCCAGCCCAGGACAGAGCAGGGACCCTTGATTCTTGCCTGTACACACTGTCCTTCTCCACTTCTGCCTCCATGGCCAGAATGTGTGATCTGAACTAGCATCCTGGTCAATGGATGTTGCTGACCACCAGAAAGGTGGATAGAAGATAGAACGTTTATTGCGAATATGCAGCAACTTAATTTTTGGCCATCTGAGACATTCTGTCTTCTCCTCCTCATCATCAACTAATCCCTCTATCTTCTTCTTGTGCTATTATTCTCTCCAACCATTTAAATGCTAGGTTCTCGTAAGTCAATAAGTGTCTGCTGTTCTTATTCTACACACTTTCCCTGAATCATCTCTTACAATGTCCCTGACTTCAGCATAAAACTATTTGCGGATGAGTCCCAAATTCCTTTTTTCAGGACAGACCTCTTTTCTGAAATCCAAGCTGAAATAATCAGTTGTATTATTGTATTGATATCAGTTGGACATATGAAAAACCCTCAAATGCACTGTGAATGAAAGCTGCCCACATTCTCTTCACTCCCATTCTTTTTGCTGCATTTTTCATCCATTAGTATACCAATTTTGTTACTTATGGGTCATTCTAGATTGCTCATTTTCCCTTACCCTCAACTTCCAACTGGCTACCAAGTTCTATTGCATTTTTGTAAGAACAGTAGAATCTGCTTTCCCTTTCTCATTCCTTGAGGGGTTTGACACACATATTTCTGGCCTAGACCACAATAGAAATCTACGTTGCTCTTCCTTCCCTTGGTGTTGGCCCCCTCGTGTCTATTCTCTCACTGCCTTCAGAATCAAAACCAAAATCTTATCAGATCAACTGCCTTTAAAAAAATCTACAAATGCCTCTCCCAATTTTTCAGGGTAAGTTCTGCTTATGCTACACAAGACCCTTTGGGGTCCAACCATTACTCAACCATTCAAAATTCAGTTCTTGGGAATGTGCGGGTAGCTCAGTGGTAAAATTCTCGCCTGCCATGTGGGAGACCTGGGTTCAATTCCCGGTCCATGCACTTCCCCCAAAACAAACAAACAAGCAAATCAAACAACCAAACAAAAAAAAAAGCTGCAATAACAGGATACTCCCATGGAGAAATAATGAAATGTTACCCTGCTATACAGCATGAAAACAAAATCAGTTCTTGCTGAACAGAAACCTTCAGTATGTTTTGTAATTTCCTTCATGGGGGTGAAATCTTATTATTTTTTTTTATTAAAAAAAATTAACTAACACAACGTTTAGAAATCATTCCATCTACATATGCAATCAGTGATTCTTAATATCATCACATAGATGTATGATCATCATTTCTTAGTACATTTTCATCGATTTAGAAAAAGAAATAGCAAGACAACAGAAAAAGAAATAAAATGATAATATAGAGAAAAAAATAAAAATAAAAAGTACAAAAAATATATGTAAAAAAACAAAACAAAAAAAACTATATCTCAGATGCAGCTTCATTCAGTGTTTTAACATAATTACATTACAATTAGGTAGTATTGTGCTGTCCATTTTTGAGTTTTTGTATTCAGTCCTGTTGCACAGTCTGTATCCCTTCAGCTCCAATTACCCATTATCTTACCCTATTTCTAACTCCTGATGGTCTCTGTTACCAATGACATATTCCAAGTTTATTCTCGAATGTCGGTTCACATCAGTGGGACCATACAGTATTTGTCCTTTAGTTTTTGGCTAGTCTTACTCAGCATAATGTTCTCTAGGTTCATCCATGTTATTACATGCTTCATAAGTTTATTCTGTCTTAAAGCTGCATAATATTCCATCGTATGTATATACCACAGTTTGTTTAGCCACTCTTCTGTTGATGGACATTTTGGCTGTTTCCATCTCTTTGCAATTGTAAATAATGCTGCTATAAACATTGGTGTGAATATGTCCGTTTGTGTCTTTGCCCTTAAGTCCTTTGAGTAGATACCTAGCAATGGTATTGCTGGGTCGTATGGCAATTCTATATTCAGCTTTTTGAGGAACTGCCAAACTGCCTTCCACAGTGGTTGCACCCTTTGACATTCCCACCAACAGTGGATAAGTGTGCCTCTTTCTCCACATCCTCTCCAGCACTTGTCATTTTCTGTTTTGTTGATAATGGCCATTCTGGTGGGTGTGAGATGATATCTCATTGTGGTTTTGATTTGCACTTCTCTAATGGCCAGGGACATTGAGCATCTCTTCATGTGCCTTTTGACCATTTGTATTTCCTCTTCTGAAAGGTGTCTGTTCAAGTCTTTTTCCCATTTTGTAATTGGGTTGGCTGTCTTTTTGCTGTTGAGTTGAACAATCTCTTTATAAATTCTGGATACTAGACCTTTATCTGATATGTTGTTTCCAAATATTATCTCCCATTGTGTAGGCTGTCTTTCTACTTTCTTGATGAAGTTCTTTGATGCACAAAAGTGTTTAATTTTGAGGAGCTCCCATTTATTTATTTCTTTCTTCAGTGCTCTTGCTTTAGGTTTAAGATCCATAAAACCGCCTCCAATTGTAAGATTCATAAGATATCTCCCTACATTTTCCTCTAACTGTTTTATGGTCTTAGACCTAATGTTTAGATCTTTGATCCATTTTGAGTTAACTTTTATATAGGGTGTGAGATATGGGTCCTCTTTCATTCTTTTGCATATGGATATCCAGTTCTCTAGGCACCATTTATTGAAGAGACTGTTCTGTCCCAGGTGAGTTGGCTTGACTGCCTTATCAAAGATCAAATGTCCATAGATGAGAGGGTCTATATCTGAGCACTCTACTCGATTCCATTGGTCGATATATCTAGCTTTATGCCAGTACCATACTGTTTTGACCACTGTGGCTTCATAATATGCCTTAAAGTCCAGCAGCATGAGACCTCCAGCTTCGTTTTTATTCCTCAAGATACTTTTAGCAATTCGGGGCACCTTGCCCTTCCAGATATTTGCTTATTGGTTTTTCTATTTCTGAAAAATAAGTTGTTGGGATTTTGATTGGTATTGCATTGAATCTGTAAATCAATTTAGGTAGAATTGACATCTTAACTATATTTAGTCTTCCAATCCATGAACACGGTATGCCCTTCCATCTATTTAGGTCTTCTGTGATTTCTTTTAACAGCTTTTTGTGGTTTTCTTTGTATAGGTCTTTTGTCTCTTTAGTTAAATTTATTCCTAAGTACTTTATTCTTTTAGTTGCAATTGTAAATGGAATTCCTTTCTTGATTTCCCCCTCATTTGTTCATTGCTAGTGTATAGAAATACTACAGATTTTTGAATGTTGATCTTGTAACCTGCTACTTTGCTGTACTCATTTATTAGCTCTAGTAGTTTTGTTGTGGATTTTTCCGGGTTTTCGACATATAGTATCATATCGTCTGCAAACAGTGATAGTTTTACTTCTTCCTTTCCAATTTTGATGCCTTGTATTTCTTTTTCTTGTCTAATTGCTCTGGCTAGAACCTCCAACATGATGTTGAATAATAGTGGTGATAATGGACATCCTTGTCTTGTTCCTGATCTTAAGGGGAAAGTTTTCAATTTTTCCCCATTGAGGATGATATTAGCTGTGGGTTTTTCATATATTCCCTCTATCATTTTAAGGAAGTTCCCTTGTATTCCTATCCTTTGAAGTGTTTTCAACAGGAAAGGAAGTTGAATCTTGTCAAATGCCTTCTCTGCATCAATTGAGATGATCATGTGATTTTTCTGCTTTGATTTGTTGATATGGTGTATTACATTAACTGATTTTCTTATGTTGAACCATCCTTGCATACCTGGGATGAATCCTACTTGGTCATGATGTATAATTCTTTTAATGTGTTGCTGGATTCGATTTGCTAGAATTTTGTTGAGGATTTTTGCATCTATATTGATTAGAGAGATTGGTCTGTAGTTTTCTTTTTTTGTAATATCTTTGCCTGGTTTTGGTATGAGGGTGATGTTGGCTTCACAGAATGAATTAGGTAGCTTTCCCTCCACTTAAATTTTTTTGAAGAGTTTGACAAGACTTAGTACTAATTCTTTCTGGAATGTTTGGTAGAATTCACCTGTGAAGCCGTCTGGTCCTGGGCTTTTCTTTTTGGGAAGCTTTTTAATGACTGATTCAATTTCTTTACTTGTGATTGGTTTGTTGAGGTCATCTATTTCTTCTTGAGTCAAAGTTGGTTGTTCATGCCTTTGTAGGAACTTGTCCATTTCATCTACATTGTTGTATTTATTAGCGTAAAGTTGTTCATAGTATCCTGTTATTACCTCCTTTATTTCTGTGAGGTCAGTGATTATGTCTCCTCTTCCATTTCTGATCTTATTTATTTGCATCCTCTCTCTTCTTCTTTTTGTCAATCTTGCTAAGGGTCCATCAATCTTGTTGATTTTCTCATAGAACCAACTTCTGGTCTTATTGATTTTCTCTATTGTTTTCATGTTCTCAATTTCATTTATTTCTGCTCTAATCTTTGTTATTTCTTTCCTTTAGCTTGCTTTGGGGTTAGTTTGCTGTTCTTTCTCCAGTTCTTCCAAGTGGACAGTTAATTCCCGAATTTTTGCCCTTTCTTCTTTTCTGATATAGGCATTTAGGGCAATAAATTTCCCTCTTAGCACTGCCTTTGCTGTGTCCCATAGGTTTTGATATGTTGTGTTTTCGTTTTCATTCGCCTCGAGATATTTATTAATTTATCTTGTAATTTCTTCCTTGACCCACTGGTTGTTTAAGAGTGTGTTGTTGAGCCTCCATGTCTTTGTGAATTTTCTGGCACTCTGCCTATTATTGATTTCCAACTTCATTCCTTTATGATCTGAGAAAGTGTTGTGTATGATTTCAATCTTTTTAAATTTGTTGAGACTTGCTTTGTGACCCAGCATATGGTCTATCTTTGAGAATGATCCATGAGCACTTGAGAAAAAGGTGTATCCTGCTGTTGTGGGGTGTAATGTCCTATAAATGTCTGTTAAGTCTAGCTCATTTATTGTAATATTCAAATTCTCTGTTTCTTCATTGATCCTCTGTCTAGATGTTCTGTCCATTGATGAAAGTGGGGAATTGAAGTCTCCAACTATTATGGTAGATATGTCTATTTCCCTTTTCAGTAATTGCAGTGTATTCCTCACGTATTTTGGGACATTCTGATTCGGTGTGTAAATATTTATGATTGTTATGTCTTCTTGTTTAATTGTTCCTTTTATTAGTAGGTAGTATCCTTCTTTGTCTCTTTTAACTGTTTTGCATTTGAAGTCTAATTTGTTGGATATTAGTATAGCTACTCCTGCTCTTTTCTGGTTGTTATTTGCATGAAATATCTTTTCCCAACCTTTCACTTTCAACCTATGTTTATCTTTGCGTCTAAGGTGTGTTTCCTGTAGATAGCATATAGAAGGATCCTGTTTTTTAATCCATTCTGCCAGTCTATATCTTTTGATTGGGGAATTCAGTCCATTAACATTTAGTGTTATTACTGTTTAGGTAATACTTTCCTCTACCATTTTGCCTTTTGTATTATATATGTCATATCTGATTTTCCTTCTTTCTACACTCTTCTCCATACCTCTCTCTTCTGTCTTTTCGTATCTGACTCTAGTGCTCCCTTTAGTATTTCTTGCAGAGCTGGTCTCTTGGTCACAAATTCTCTCAGTGACTTTTTGTCTGAGAATGTTTTAATTTCTCCCTCATTTTTGAAGGACAATTTTGCTGGATATAGGAGTCTTGGTTGGCAGTTTTTCTCTTTTAGTAATTTAAATATATCATCCCACTGTCTTCTAGCTTCCATGGTTTCTGCTGAGAAATCTACACATAGTCTTATTGGGTTTCCCTTGTATGTGATGGATTGTTTTTCTCTTGCTGCTTTCAAGATCCTCTCTTTCTCTTTGACCTCTGACATTCTAACTAGTAAGTGTCTTGGAGAACGCCTATTTGGATCTATTCTCTTTGGGATACGCTGTACTTCTTGGATCTATAATTTTAGGTCTTTCATAAGAGTTGGGAAATTTTCAGTGATAATTTCTTCCATTAGTTTTTCTCCTCATTTTCCCTTCTGTTCTCCTTCTGGGACACCCACAACACATATATTTGTGCACTTCATATTATCATTCAATTCCCTGAGCCCCTGCTCAAATTTTTCCATTCTTTTCCCTATAGTTTCTGTTTCTTTTTGGATTTCAAATGTTCCATCCTCCAGTTCACTAATTCTAGCCTCTGTCTCTTGAAATCTAGCATTGTAGGTTTCCATTGTTTTTTTCCTCTCTTCTACTGTATCTTTAATTCCCAGAAGTTCTGTGATTTGTTTTTTCACACTTTCCATTTCTTCTTTTTGTTCATCCCATGCCTTCTTCATGTCCTCCCTCAATTTATTGATTTGGTTTTTGAAGAGTTTTTCCATTTCTGTTCGTGTATTCAGAATTAGTTGTCTCAGCTCCTGTATCTCATTTGAGCTATTGGTTTGTTCCTTTGACTGGGTCATATCTTCAATTTTCCTGGTGTGATTTGTTATTTTTTGCTGGCGTCTGGGCATTTAATCAGATTTCCCTGAGTGTGGGACCCAGCAGGTTGAAAGACTTTCCTGTGAAGTGTCTGGGCTCTGTTTTTCTTATCCTGCCCAGTATGTGGTGCTTGTCTGTCTGTGGGTCCCACCAGCAAAAGATGTTGTAGCTTCTTTAACTTTGGAAGACTCTCGCTGCTGGGTGTGTGGTAGAGACAGAGGAAAGGTTGTAGGTTGGTTTTAATGGCTTCAAATTGTGAAGTGTTGGGATCTGAATTCCTTGAGAGAGGGATTCCACCTGAGTTGCGTTTCACCCCTCCCACGGGGAAGGTTCAGGTGGTAGAGAGCCCTGAAAGCAGCCTGTTTCTGTGTTCAGGGCAGTTGCAACCTGTGTAATCCCAGTGCTGAGCCCAGAGGCAGCCAAGCCTCCGCAGAAACAGCCACAGAAGGCTCTGTTTCGCCCCCTTTCCTCTTTTTCAGTTAGCCCAATAGGCGACTTCCGCCTTGATCAGTTTTGCCTGAGCTGAGGGCCTGTTTTTAGTAGTCAGAAGTTGTTCATTAATGCCACTATTGGTATTAGGTTGGGCTCAGTCTCTACTACTGTTGAAGTCACTTTCCTTTCCCTCCGGGAAGCCACGTAAGTGGGAGGGACTCCGGTCGCCAGACACCGTGGCTTGGGGAACCGCTGATCCCAGCCTGCCCAGGAAGCCGCGTGTGGGGGAGGGGTGCCGGCCACCGCGGCTTGGGGAACTGCTGATCCGAGGCTCCCAGCCGGCCTGGGAAGCTGTGTGTGTGTGAGGGGCTCCGTTCGCCGGCCGCTGTGGCTTGGGGAACCACCGATCCAAGTCTCTCAGCCAGACTAGGAAGGAAGGAGGGAGAGGGGCCGGCCGCCAGCTGCCGCGGCCCGGGGAAGCGCGCACCTCTTGGGGACCTCACCGCAGCGGAGTCTCATAGCCGGTCCAGCCATTCCAGCCTGGGGTACACTGTGTTCTGGTCTCTGTCATGGCTCCGGGAGCTGTTCTGTACTGTTTCTAGTTATTTAGTAGTTGTTCTGGAGGAGGAACTAAGATGCATGCACCTTACTAAGCCGCCATCTTCTCCGGAAGTCCTGTCTGAAAGACATGAAATCTTATTTTTAATCTCAAAAGTTTGCTTGTAGTGCCTCACTCCCTAGAGGACTTTGTTTTTCTCTGTTTCCTTGCTATTTCATGATGGGGGATTATCTCCTCCCTAGAGGAGCATTTCTTGACCCCTCACAGAAGATTATGTTCTCTTCCTCTGTTATACCAGAGTGCCCTGCATGCATTTCCATCAGAGCAGTTTACGCATTATAGTGGGATTCTACATTTACTGTACTTGTCTTCCTCTTCCACTAGATCATGAACCCCTGTGTCATATGTCCAGCAAAGTGCCTGATTGTAGTGGGTCTTCAACAACCTGTTTGTTGAGTGAATGAAAGGACGTTCCTGGTGGGGACTATTAGCTTATATGTACTGTCGAGTAATTTCACAATTCTGCTTCTTTGACCACTATGGCTACAGTTATTTGCAAAAACATTTTTATTCCACTTGCTTCATCACACAGCACCCTAGTAAGAGAGTCTCACTACTATAATGTTTCTACTGAGCAATGGTTACATTTCAAAGATGGATGCTTCCATCTAATGGAAGATGTTTTTACTTGAAGCTGGCATCTCAGACCTGTGGAAGCCAGGAAATGCTTCTCCAGGTAACTCATCACCTACATTTCAATCCAATTAGGCAAGTTTGGAGTGTCTTCTCTGCTCCAAGCACTCCAAGTGGGGTGGAAAGGACAACAAATAAGTGACAGCCAGCCCTGCAGCCTGTGCAGTTCCTGGTGAGCAACCCTCTCTGAGGGCAGCTCGGGTTTACAGGTGATGTGCAAACTACTTCGCAGATCCAGAAGCTTAATCAAGGCATATTCATTAGCATTCTAGCCATGATGATCAAATAATTCACTTATTCATAATTCATTTATCTATCAAACTTGTTTTGAGCACCTGCAAAAAGCCTGGAGTATAGAGATGAATAAGAGACAGTCTCTCTGCCCTTGAGAAACATTTTAGAGCTTGGTAGAGGAGATAGATAGATGTACCAGAGCAAAATTATGTACCAATGGGATAGATGCACCAGTGGAAAATGAATTATAATAGAAATCTACACAATGGGTACTTATTCCAGACAGAAGGCAAAGAAGACTATCCTGGGCAGAGAAAACAGCATTTGTGGAATGTGAGAAGTGGGGAGAGAGTAGGAGGTGTTCAGGGAACTGTTAGTTGTTAGGTCTGTTACCTCATAAGGTAAGTGCATATGGGGTCTTTTGAGGAGACTGGAGGATGAAATGGTGGGCAATGTGGCTGGAGAGGTGAACTAAAGATCACTTAAGGCAAAAACCCATAAAAATGAGACTGTGGACAAAGTAAGGTTTGAGCTCCTTCCTGTGGACCCCAGGGAACCCCGTATTGGTTTTAAACACTAGAAAAAGTAGAAATGCAATTTTGGAAATGGGGAGTTCTGGAAACTGGAGAAACAAATAGAGGGTTATGGAATGATTGCAAGAAAGATATGATGAAGAAATGAACCAAGGTTGGGGTAGCAGGGATGGGTGAGGGGAGTGATTTAAAAGGTAGTCAGGAGGACTAAGTGAAAGTTGAGATAATGGACTGTGCAGGACAGGCCTAAGGAAAGGTGGGTGACACACTGAGAAATCACGATAAATAAAACTTTAATGTAATATTTTTTAAAAAATCAAAATCAATTAAAAAATGTTAATAAATGAAATGTCAAGTTTTTAATTAAAGACAGAATCAGTTTATCAAATTTTCCTTTTGCTCATGACTCCAATCTGCCTCTACACAGAAATGTACCAACCTTGGCTTTATCTAAATCCCCACCTCACATGGTCCTGGCCCTGGAATAGGACTGCAGATGAGAGAGAGAAGTCCTGAGAAATGGTGCTAACTGATGTCAAATAGAAGGCATTATTTTACCACATGGTACCTCCCTAAACTTCTCCACTGAAGGACAATGATGTCTGCATCCAAAGGTGACTTTGTCCTGGGGGCATCTGTCCTTTATACATCAAAGGTTGCCATTTTTTCATTTTGTACTAAGATTTTTCACCAAAAACAGACATCAGGCAGCCCTGCCCTTTGCCCTCCCTCTGAGCAAGCTGAGTTTGGGTCTCCCATGATGAAACTCATATGCAGCTTGTAAAAAAACTTGCCTAAATGCCACAAATGCTTTGAAATAAGCATGGAAATCGGTTTCTAAGCTCCAGCAGTTTCTACAATAGGGGTGGTTTAAAATAAAGCAGTACAATAAAAGGATTCCTATAGAGCTGATTGTGGGAAATAGCAGTGAGTCTTCAAAATGTAAAACCTTGGGAAAGAGTTACAAAGGGCATCCAGTTGTTTCTGGGTACAGACAGCATGGAAGGAAAATGTGGTTCACCAGGCAGAGCAATCTGCTCTGTCTTCAGCTCTCCGGTGTGGTAAAACTCATTTCTCTTCATCCCCTGAAGCTTCTTTTCACTTTATACCCTGTCTCAACACAGACATAATATATTCTGTGAGTGCAAACTTTGAGCTAGAATATATTGTGGCCTTTGGAAATCTAGGAAGGAAATTGGGTAGGGGTTATCCAAATTAATTGCAATGTGCAGAGAGAGTGCATTGGAGGATGGTGGGGTGGAAGATGGAAGGGAGCTGAGAAATGTACTTCTAATCAGAAGGCTGCAGGTAAGACAATGTTTGGGTGGAGAAAATGACAGGGTAGAAAGGAATGGGCACTGATTTAGATAATTTGATAGCTAGGAACAGTGGATGAAAATTTGTGTAGGGCATGCCTAAAATTCACAGTCTGAATTTTCTTAGGGAAGATGGGGAAAATGTTGTCGCCTGAGAATATGGAGTTGGGAATGAATATTTTACAGTATAGTGGGGAGGGAGGAGTATAGTAAAAGTGGAGAAGGTGTTGACCAAAGAATATGAATGAATTTGGAAGCTCTGTGATTTTTTTCTTCCAGTTTTCTCAGCTTTCTGAGTCCAGGTTAGGTGTGTGTAAGGCATGTGAAAAGTTGGGGGGCAGCTGGGTTGTATGGAAAAAGGGGGAGGACTTTAGAAGTTTGTGTAGAGCCTGTGAGTAATGAGACCTATTACTCATAATGAAGATAGACACACACCATGCTGGTGAGAGTCTCAGGTTGCCAAGAACTGATGTAAAAATGTTCATGTTGCTAGATATGGCTTGGGGACTCTATGTGACTCCATGGTCGGTCTTATCTTAGCAGAATCTGCCTTAAGTGGACATAGGCAGTCAACAGCTTGTGGTTTTCAGCCACTGGGGACCCTTTGCTATGGTGGCATCCCCTGTAAACATCATCAACTTGGCAACTTTGACAACAGCACTCAGTGTTCTCTTGAAGTGCAACCATCTTTTAGGTAAAAGAAGACGCTTTATCTGTCTCTGGAGTACCATTTAGGAATAGGAGTGGTGACGAATACTTATTTCCTTAGGAACTTGATAGGTCCCCACATCCCCTTGTTCATGATGGAATTACTACAACACGAGAGCCAATGATGAAGGTGACATCCTCGGGTTGCTGATGAAGACCGATGCCGCTAACATTTCTTACGACCATACCGCATGCAGCTGTCAGGGCAGGAAGGCATTTAAGAAGGTGTACGTAATTAACCTACTTGGAACTAGGCCGAGGGACCCAAGGTTAATGGCCCTGGGAATGGGAGCATTAGTGACCACTGACAGTCAAGCCCCTTTTCATGTTCAACTCATTACAGCCACTTTTAATATTCTATAGGGCCATGGCCTTTGGCCCAAGGACCACGGGTAATGAAGAGTTGCCACTTCCCCAGACATTGTGTTATGCATTCTGACAGCTTCTGTCCAGCTCTCAATCCCTCCATCACAACATTCAGGTATAGACGTAGCCGATCTCAACACACACCAGCCATCTGCTGAGCACCGCTGATGATAGCTAAGACATATATATCATGCATATTCATGGGCAAAAGTTGTTTCAGGTTTTCATCCAACAGACTGTCAAGAGTGTGGCATCCTCTTGCTTTCACCTGTTCGGCGCTAGTTTTCCATTTTCTACTCCCTCCCCAGAGGTCTTCTCTTGTATGTGATGGGGGCAAAATAATTATTAACATGTGAATCTTCAGCCTTACCCCCTGCCTGAATGACAAAGAGAATGCTATTTTTGTCCACTCCCATTCTCCTTTCTCCGTATTCCCTTTACCCTCCAAAAAAGAATCCCACTTTTGCCAGAAGCAAATTTCATGTGATAAGTTTTGTGATGCAAATTTGGGACAGCGGATAAAGCTAGACAACTGGAGCGGGAGAGATGGGGGTGTAAACTCAAGGGAAAGACGAAAAGCAGAGACAGAGCAAAGGGCAAAGGCAGAAAAGTCACATTCAATACGGGCATAATTTGTTGGGGAGAGCTTAGCGCAGGGATTGATAAGAAAGAAGCTTTACGGCATCTGTGTTTTGTGCGAGAGAGATAAAGTGTGAGAAATAGGGAAAAGTGAATTTTAAGAAGTCTGGTTATTGTTTTCAATCAGATCCCTTTTAATATTTTTAGAGAGCTACAAATAAACACTGGTTTGAGTTTTAATTGTGTCTAGTTGTTGAGATGTTCCCTTTGCATGTAAGACGCACTGAGAATGGGGTCCTATAGGACTCTGGGATTATTCAAGTTTCATGTTTAACTGTAAGGCTGAAGTTCAAGCTTTTGAGAGAAACTCAGACAGGAATGGTGACATTGCTTCCTCCTTTCTTTGACCTTAGTGTCTCAAACACACTCTGGTGCTGTCTCTGCTAATGAATTTTAAAAAGCAGAATGTGTTAGAAATTACTAAATACCCATCGCGCTGTCTGCTATAAGAAACATCTACAGAAAGCTTTATGGTGGAGCATCAGTTTCACACACATTCTTATCTTTTAAACACTTTATTGTCATAAGATATATACAACTCAAACTTAACAACTTTAACCTCTTTCAAATGCACTCTTCAGTGGGATTAATTGTAGTCACAATATTGTACACCCGTCACCACTGACCATTACCCTAATTTTTCATTTTCCCAAACAGAAATCCTATATCCATTGAGCAATAATTCCCTGTTTCTACTCCCACCAGCCCCTGATTATATCTAATCTACTTTATATCTCTATTAATACACATATTCTCATTTTATTCCCACATAAATTCACAGGAATAGATTTGGATCCCCATTTCACAAATGTGGAAACTAGTCCAGGATCATATTGGAACTTAACTTGTCTGTGGCTACAAAGGTAACAACCAATAGCTCAACTCAGTGAAGAAGCTTAAAGCTTTATAAAATGGAAGAGAAAGAAGGGGAGAAAGTGAAATTGGGAATGAAGTCTCTAAATGGAGGCAGGGGCTGTTCAATTTCATGTTTAGGCTTCTATGGGTGATTCTCTCCACACATGGTCCTTGGAAGCTTTGTGAAGTGTGAGCAAAGTGGCAGAGAAGCAGAGCAGCTGCTTTCATGCTGCATTTCCTTCTGCATGATAGCTTATCTGCCTGGTGGTCTCTGCCGCTTACCTGGCCTTTTTCTATGAACCCAACCAAAGGACACTGGAGGAAACAGATCCTGTCTTCTGCCTTTGCCAACTGGATATTGGATCCAGGCAAGATTAGGAGGAAATGCCTACATGGTGTTACCAGCATTGGCATTTCCTCCAGGGATCTGCAAAGTAATCTAAGCCATATAACCATCCAAAATCATACCCAGCGACTTTCATTTATCTGTGTGAACATCTCATCTCACTGGCTGAACACAAGCATCTCAATAACCACAGTGCCCTAATTTTCTTCTTCAGAGACAACAAAACAAAAGGTAATGAGCAGGAGGAGTGACTGTGTCCCACGGGGCATACTCTCTGGGGAAGTCTCTTGGGCTTAAATACATGTAAAGCGAATCCTGAAGAAAGCAATGATTACTGGCTAATTTTCTGCCTGCATTATATTAAGTGTCCTGTTGGTTACACAAATGGCAATTGCTTTATTCCAGAAATGTTTTCATTGAATTTCTCTTATTGGCAAATTTGGTATTAAAAAAAAAGACAGACTAAATGAAGGTTTTTCAATTTGAAGATGAGACTATCTGAATAGCAGTAAAATATATAAGACTGGCACATCTCCAGGAGTTAATTTTCCTTTCAAAATGCAAATATGAAAGAATTTAGCCAGTTAGGAGACTGAGGGCCCCATGCTTGAGTCTCAAGAGGTCATACCTCTGCCTAGAGATGACACTTAACTCTTTTCAAGAGAGCTTAGTGGGCTGAGATGGGTATGCCATTACCTGGTCAACACAGTGGACCAGAGGCAGGGAAGGGAGGCAGTTCTTCCCTTTTCCCATGGACCATGAGAGTCAAGTGAGTAGCTTCTTTGAGACCCTCCTACTCCTCTGGTCTGGGTTTCATGTCCTAAAGGCAGCTGTAAGGTATATAAATTCACTCAGCATTCATTCTATAAACACTAAGGATCATCCAGGTTGCAAACTTTGGGCCACCCCCAGGAAATTTAAGGATAATCTTAAAGCATGCTAGTCAAATAAAAATGGAGCACAGTCAAAGACATCAGAGAGATCTGGATAGAAAATCTCACTCCGACTCCTTATTGCCTCGGTAAAATAACTTATCACCTTATACTTGTAAAATGGGGTGAGGAGAACTAATGATACTCAACTCAGAGGTTTGTTGGGAGAATTAGTTAATCTGTGTAAAGCAGCTGGCGTTGAGCCTGTCGCCACATTAGTGCTCAATAGGCCATGCACTGACTGCCCCCTTCTTCTCAACCTCATTTTGTACCCAAGCCTTTACTTTCTGGGGATGCCTCTGACTTCCAGCATCAAAGCATTGGCCCTTTTAGGACTATAGCACGAGACAATTACATGTCTCTATTAAGGTCCACATCTACTAATGCTGTGCTTGGGAGTTACTGAAAAAGGATAATTGATGTTGTACATGTTTTCATAACTAAAAATCAAGATATTTAAAAAGAAGAACAATTAAGGAAACAATGAGTATTAAATGTGATCCATGATCTTGGACTGGAATTAATAATGGCAGAGAAAAGATCCAAGAGGACATTATTGGAACATCTGAAAATATAAACTAAAGACTGTAAGCTCTTTATTAATCTTAAACTGCTTGAACTTGATAACTATATCACATTAAGTTTACATTAGTGAATATCCTTATTCTCAGAAAATATATGAGGACGTATTAAGTTTTCAAGGAGCATGATGTATAAAACCTACTCACACTTCTGTACCGCATGCGGCAGCCCTGGTTACAGAGGCTGAGGAACTGAAAGGCAGGAAACTGGAGCCTAGGACAGAGGTGCAGAGCCTGCGGGAGTGCACGGATGGGTACACAGGACTAGAAAGTAAGCCAGGCTGGGTCCCTTGGGCGCACTACCCTTACCAGCACAGCCTCGTGACTGGCAACTCATCCCATACCCCACACACATGAGACCTGTCACCCATTCCATTCCCTGTGTTCCAGGCACCCCCACCCCACCAGCCCCAGTACACATACCTGCCCCACACCCTGCAGCCCAACCCACCTCTCCTGCATCACCTCCTGAGCATGACCTGCCCCTCCCTGTGCCCTGCAGGCTGTTGCAAGTGCATAAAAGCTGCTGGCTCTAACCTCCATACCTAGGCTACCCCCACCCCCAGCCCATAGTATCACACAGCCTCACCCCGCCCTCCCTGATCTCAGAGCATCCATTTATGGCACTCCCAGGCCCATGCATGTGCACGGCCCCCAATCACATCATTCGGCTCTGGGAATCGCAATTGATATCAGTCCTAGAACTGCGCATGTGCACGGCCCTCAGCCTCACCTCCCAACTCTGAGAAAGTGCTGACCTGCGCAGCTGGGTCACATGTATCCCCAATCCACAAAGGCATAATGCTGACCTACTGATACAGCTCTACACATGCGCACAAATGACACTGTGCCTTAGACCAGCACACGCCAGGGTTATGCCCCCCAGACAGGTGCACCCACAAAGTTACATCCTCCCTGGCTACTGGGTGCCCACATTCACAAGCATCAGTGTAACATCCCCAAACTGCACCCATACCTGCCCTGAAACAAATCACCGTACTTAATGCTCCACTGTTTGCCCTGCTCCCTGCTGTACAACCATTGCACAAACACAAGGCCTCACACTACTGAAAGAAATCAACTCCTAAAGTAAATCAGTCAAGATATTTAAATGCCATGAAGAGAACAAAAGATCACTAAACATATCACAATGCAGACAGATATTGCCCTGCGTAATGACCAAATTCAAACACCAGAGGAGGCAGACATTGGAACAACTAATCAAAGATGTTCATACAGCTCTACTTAATAAAATAAGTGGGACAGCAAATGACATAAAGGACATTAAGAAGACAGTAGAAGAGCACAAAGAGGAATTTGAAAGAATGAATAGAAAAATAGCAGAAATCACAGAGATTAAAGACTGTTGGCCAAATTAAAAACATACTAGAGGCCCACAACACCAGATTTGAAGAGACGGAAGAAAGAATAGGTGATATAGAGGACAGGGTAATTGACTTCAAAGACTCAAAACAGCAAATCAAAAAAAAGTGGGAAAAAATGAATGAAAACTCAGGGAAATGATAGACAAAACAAAGCACACAAATATAAGAATCATTGGTGTCCCAGAAGGAGAAGAGAGGAGTAAAGGGCTAGGAAGAGAAGTTGAGGATATAATGGGGGAAAACTTCCCAACCCTCATAAAGGACATAAATATACAAGTCAAAGAAGGGCAAAGAACTCCAAGCAGAATAAATCCAAATAGGCCTTCCCCAAGGCACGTACTAGTCAGTTTGTCAAATGTTGAAGAGAAGCAGAAAATCCTGAAAGCAGCAAGAGAAAAAATCTACTACATACAAGGGAAATCAAATAGGACTGCTTTCAGACTGTTCAACTAGCACTCTGGAGGTGAGAAGACAGTGGTAGGATATATTCAAGATCCTGAAAGAGAAAGACTTCCAGCTAAGAATGCTGTACCCAGCCAAATTGTCCTTCAAAATTGAGGGAGAAATTAAAGTTTTCACAGACAAAGAAGTCCCGAAAGAATTTGTCAACAAGAGACCGGCTCTGCAAGAATTATTACAAGGAGTTCTCCCAGCTGAAAAAAAAAAGACAGGAGAGAAAAGTCTGGAGGAGGGCACAGAACTGAAGAGTACCATTAAGGATAATTTAAATAATACAAAAAGAAAGAAGGAAAAGACTATACAGATCTGACAAATAAAATAACAACGATAAGATGATGGAATCAAGAAACGCCTTTAGTAATAACTTTGAATGTTAACAGGCTAAACTTACCAATTAAAAGGTACAGATTGGCAGAATGAATTAAGAAACACAATCCAGCTATATGCTGCTTACAAAATACTCATCTTAGACACAAGGATACAAATAGATTGAAAGTGAAAGGATGGAAAAAGATTTTCATTAGAAGTTGTAGCCAAAAGAAAGCAGGAGTAACTATACTAATAACAGAGAAAATAGACTTTAAAAGGAAAGACATCATAAGAGACAAAGAAGGACACTATATACTAATTAGAGTCAATTCACCAAGAAGATATAACAATCATAAATGTTTATGTTCCCAATCAAGGAGCTCCAAAGTATATGAGACAGACATTAGTAAAACTGATGTGAGTGATAGATGTTTCAACAATAATAGTAGAAGACTTTAATACACCACTCTCCTCTATAGATAGAACAACCAGACAGAAGATCAACAAGGAAATAGAGAAGTTAAGTAACTTGATAAATGAATTAGACCTAACAGACATATATAGGTCATTGCATCCCAACTTATCAGAATTCATGGGATGTGGCAAAGACTGTGCTGAGGTAAATTTAGCATCCTTTTCTGATAAAAACACTCCAAAAGAAAGGAATCAAAGGTAACTACTAAATGTGAAAAACTGATAGCCAACACTGCACTCAATGGAGAGAGAATGAAAGCTTTCCCCCTAAGATCAGGTACAAGACAAAGATGCTCACTGTCACCACTATTATTCAATATTGTGCTAGAAGTTCTGGCTGGAGCAATCAGGCAGGACAAAGAAATAAAAGGCATCCAAATTAGCAAGGAAGAATAAAACTCTCATTATTTGCAGATGATATAATGCTATACTTGGAAAATCCTGAGAAATCTACAGCAAAGTTACTTGAGCTAATAAACAAACTCAGCAAGGTGGTGGAATATAAAATTAATGTGCAAGCATCAGTAACATTTCTATACATAGGCAATGACCTAGCCAGGAGTCAGTAAAGGAAAAAATTCCATTCAAAATAGCAACCTAAAAGAATCAGGTACTTAGGAATGAACCTAACTAGGGATGAAAAGGACTTGTACATAGAAAACTACATAACAATGCTAAAAGAAATCAAAGGAGACCTAAATAGGTAGAAAGACATTCCCTGCTCATGGATAGGAAGGCTAAATATAGTTACGATGTCAATTCTCCCCAAATTGATCTACAGATTCAACACTGTACCAATCAAAATTCCAACAACCTACTTTGAAGATTTGGAAAAGCTAACTACCAAATTCATCTGGAAGGGAAAGAGACCCTGAATAGCTCAAAGCATCCTAAAAAAGAAAAACGAAGTGGGAGGATTAATACTCCCTGACTTTAAATCTATTGTAAAGCCACAGTGGTCAAAACAGCATGGTACTGGCACAGAGACAGAAGCATTGACCAATGGGATCAAATTGTGAGTGCAGAAATAGGCCACCAAATCTATGGTCAACTGATTTTTGACAAGACCCGCAAATCCTCTGAGCTGGGACAAAATAGTCTTTTCAATAATTGGGCATGAAAGAACTGGATATCAATAGCCAAGAGAATGAAAGACAACCCCTATCTTACCCCCTCACAAAAATTAATGCAAAGTGGATCAAACACTTAAATATAAGAACTAGCAACATAAAGCTTCTAGAAGAAAATGTAGGGAAATATCTTCAAGACCTAGTAATAGGAGGTAGCTTCCTAAACTTTACACCCAAAGCACAAGCAACAAAAGAAAAAAATAGATCAATGGGAACTCCTCAAAATCAAATGCTTCTTCATCTCAAAAGACTTTGCAAAAAAGGTGAAAAAGCAGCCAACTCAAAGGTAGAAAATATTTGGAAATCACATATCAGACAAAGGTTTGATTTCATGTGTATACAAAGAAATTATACAACTCAACAACAAAAGAGCAAACAATCCAATTATAAAATGGGCTAAAGATATAGGCATTTTTCTGAAGAGCAAATACAGATGGCTCAAAAGCACATCAAGAGGGTGGGCCACAGTGGCTCAGCAGGTATAGTTCTCACCTGCCATGCTGGAGACCCGGGTTCAATTCCTGGTGTCTGCCCATGCAAAAAACAAAAAAGCAAATGAAGAGATGCTCACTTTCATTGACTATAACAGAAATGCAGATCAAGACTACAGTGAGATACCACCTCACACCTACAAGAATGGCTGCTATTAAACAAACAGGAATCTATAAATGTTGGAGAGGGTGTGGAGAAACTGGGGCACTTATGCACTGCTAGTGGGAATGTATAATGGTGAAGCCACTGTGGAAGACTGTTTGGCAGCTCCTTAGGAAACTAAATACCAAGTTGCCTTATGACCCAGCAGTAACACTATTTGGTATATACCCAAAGGAGCTGAAAGCAACGAGACAAACAGACATTTGTACACCGATGTTCATAGCAGCATTATTCACAATTGCCAAAAGATGGAAGCAAACCAAATGCCCATCAACAGAAGAGTGGATCAACAAAATGTGGTATATACATACGATAGAATATTATGCAGCAGTAAGACAAATGACATCCTGAAGCACACAACAAGATGGATGAGCCTTGAGGACATAATGCTGAGTGAAATCAGCCAGACACAAAAGGATAGATATTGTATGATTCCACTTTTATGACCAGTATAAAATGCTTATAAGAAAACAGGGACTTAGAGTGTAAGCTTTTAGAGCAGACATGTTAAGTCTGGAGTGGTGATTATTATTTCTGGATTTTGAGAGATTATTTTATACATATATATAACCTGATATTTAGAGATAAGAATGAAGCCAAACAGGTTGGGATTGAAGTAATTCAGAGCATAGGGGTAAGGAAGACTGTGTCTATATTTTAGAACCATACATATGTTTTGAGACCAATGGAAGAAAGGTTTATTTGATCTGGAACTGAAATTTTCTGTAGTGCATATTCTAATTCAACCTATCTATATAGCTCATTTGAAAAACTGAACCACAGCAAGCACAGGGTAAGAAAGAAATCCTTTATTCCTGTATAGATTATTGTAATGCCTGAAAACATCCTAGAGTAGATTAAGCAGATAATCAAAAAGTATTGGCAAAGTCCCCTGAGGGAAGAGAGAAAGAGTGTGGAAGTATTAAACATTATCATCATGGAATCCCTTGATACTGTGTCAAACCTTAGGGACACCCAAATCAATAGGCCATACCTTCAATCATGAGGCTTACTCTTGTGAGACATATATAGATAGCAGAGAAGCTTAGACTACCTATAGGCATACCTAAGAGTTACTTCTGGAGGACCTCTGTTGTTGCTCAGATATGGCCTCAGTCTCTCTAAGCCCAACTCTGCAAGTGAAATCATTGTCCTCCCCCTTGTGTGGGACATGACATCCAGGGGTGAAAGTCTCCCTGGCAACGTGGGAAAGGACTCCCAGGGATGAATCCAGACCTGGCACCATGGGATCAACAATTACATTCTGACCAAAATGGGGGAAAGAACTGTGATTAATAAAGTATCACTGACAGAGAGAATTCAAATAGAGGTTGCTCTTACGCAACCCTCAGGTAGACCTTGCTACCTATCATAACCTGCCAACTCCCAACCAGGACTATTCCAGCCAATCCTAAAGAACACCTAGGGCAATATATAAGATTCCACAAGGGTTCCAGGCACTAGAGTAACTTGCCAGAAACCTACAACCTCCAGATGGGTCCCTGGTCCAGATAACTCCTGAAACCTAGCCCGCTCTCTCCAGAACATCAGATAGTTCCATCTCCCTACCCCATATTCGTGACAGACCCTTCCAATAGCAAACATTTAGAATTGCTATAGCTCAAACAACCCCAAAGAGAGGTGTGGAAAGATCAAAAGTGATGGCGGAATTATACATAGAAGATAGGATTTAAATGAATATGAATGCTGAATCATTAAATCAATATCTCTTTTAATCTCCAGTATTTTACAGCAGCTAGAAGTATAAACCTAAAATTGTGAAATTGTAACCCGTGTCAAGTATAAACCTAAAATTGTGAAATTGTAACCCGTGTCAAGTATAAACCTAAAATTGTGAAATTGTAACCCGTGTCAAGTATAAACCTAAAATTGTGAAATTGTAACCCATGTCAATGTCTGAAATATGTTATACAACTAATTGTGGTGCTGTGCTTTGAAATTTATAGTTTTTCTGCATCTATGTTATTGCTCACCAAAAAGAAGGAAAAAATGTTGATTGTCATGATAAAAAGTATTTAAGCCCGCTAGCCTCCTATATTCTGGAGCAGCTAGAAGGAAAAATATGAGAAGATAGTATAGTAGCCCATGACAAACTCTGGGATCTATCCTGTAGCAACTTTTTGAAGAGTGCTTTAAAAAACTGTTTCTTTTATTTCTTTACTTTGTATATATGTTATACCACACCATAAAAAAAGTTAAAAAGCAAAACAAAAACAAAAACCTACTCACAATGTTCAGATAATAGAAAAATAGTAATTTACAGATAGAATGACAGCAGATGTGGCAAAATGCTAAAAATTTGTGGATCTGGTTATCTGGAGGGAAGTGTGGAATATGTTGGAGTTCTCTGTATGGATTTTGTATTATTTTTATAGTCTTGCATGTTTGAAATTATTTCAAACTAAAAAGCATTAAAAATATTCTAATCTATGATCTTCTTGACATAAGGAAGCTGGAAGGATGTCAGCAGACTGTGACATGGACTAATGGACGGGGCGGGGGGGTTGGGATTAATTGTAGGGGAAAGCAACCAGAACTTGTGAGAGGCCCCTCCTTTAGGCATTCTATATTAGCTCTTCCTCAGGCATATCCTGGTGGGAATCCTCATCCCACCCCCACCCCTTCCCTGATCTCAGCAATTTCAGGCCATTATTCCCAGTGGGGCTTGGAAGGACAAGTAAGAAATTACAACAACTCAGAGCCCCAGAAGTGTGCCAAGCCTTGGTCTGTGACCACCAAGGTGTGTCCATTTCTGAAGAGATATGGCAGGAACACTAACTCCTAAAAGGAATGAAGATTTGTGTTGCAGCTGAGAATAAATGATAAATTGGCAATTAATTACTTTATAATTATCCCCTTCGGACAGGGTTTTGCTACCAGGGAAGATCAACCTAACTTCCAAGCATCCCAAATGGGAACCTGGGGCTTAATTTAAACTTATCTCCATATGTCATTTGCTTGTGCTTAAGGGTGTTCACTATCTTGAACATGCTGAGCCCCTGCTCCTACAATGTGCATGCTATTGTGGAAACTTACATATGAGAGTAATGTCCAGTGTTGAATGCAACCTCCAGAGGGCATGGTTGTGAAGGAGAGAGGCAGGGTGTTGGGCTGTCACAATCTCTAGGGGAACCTAGGCTTGGGTTGTAATCCAGACTTTGCCCATCATAAGCTATGTAATCTCAGGAAAAATTACTTTATTTCTCTGAGTGAGCTATATCATCTGTAAAATAGGGATTGCAAAATCTGACAGGGTTGTAAGACTTCATTTCAGTCACACAGTTCAAATAACAAAAATAGCAACTGCTCTTACTAAAGGCTCAATTAACATCAGCCACTTGACCCAATATACAGAAAGAAGGATTCTTGGCAAATATTTAGTGTTTGATGATGATAGTGATAATAAGAATATGACTATGGACGTTCAGAAAGGAAGACAAACGTGGAACTCCATAACCTCCAGAACTTGACAGTGAGCTGAGTGCTCAGAGCAGAAATAGGGTGGATGTAGGTTGGCTGACTCAGGCTACAGAAGGCCGTGATGCCCCAGTTGTAGGTGGAAGAGCAGTCTGGAGCATGTGCTACACAGGGTTGCACAAGGAAGTCAGTTGTGCTGCTTGGTCCCTCTGCTCTGTCTTGGGCATCTCAGGTTTTCAGGACCAACCTCCGTTCTTCTCCTTTTCCAATAGGGGATGCTCTTAAATTTGGTCTTTCAGGTTTCTGACCTGCTGAATGCCACATGGGACTGAACTCTGCCTCTGATTAACCCTTTGGAACGTAGCAGACATGGATTTCCCAGACAGATTTTAGTTAGTCAGGAAATGGTAGGGACTTTAAATGAACAGCCCACTTTCCCTGCTTCCAATTTAATAGAATCTGCAGACAGTTTGCTAAGGCCCTGGGTTCTCAGGATCAGGTTGCACAATTGCAGCTACCTTTGGCAAACTGTGCCTTCTCCCTTTTCTCCCTATCCCTTCTATCCACATTCTTAGCCAACTTCTCTTTCTCCCTTGTCATCTCATTTCCCTTTCATTTAGACTTGCTCAAAATTTCAGAGTCAGAGATTGCTTCTCCTGCTCCCCCTCATCTAAAGCAGACAAATGGCAGGATGCTGGCACTGGGTGGGCTATAAATAACCCACAATGCACAGGAACAGCTGGAAAGGACCTCTGATTGCAAAGAAAAGCTCTTTCCATAACATGTAACACTACTTACTGTTCTTAATGCCACCAGTTCTTTGTCAGTAGAGGCTCACTCCAATATGCTATTCAGTGTGAAACCCAATAAAGAGCCTGGTGTTCCATCTACTATCTGATTCCATAACCACCCTCCCTGAGGGGCCTGCTCGAAGTTCTCGCCTGATTCACCTAGGCTACCTTTTCCTGGGTCACTGTGAACCTGACATAATGGTGCCAAACTTATTTCAGTCCAAAGCCTATTTCTGTTACTTTAAACTCATGTGATAGCTTTCATTTCTTGATATCTGCTGGACTCTGGAAAGGATGATGGCTCAGTCCCCTCAAATACTTACATGTAATTCCTAAAAGTTCCACGTGCTGGAGCAAGGCCTTGGTGAATATAGATGCCTCAAACCCGATCTTATAAAGTAGGTTACTATTATTTCTGTTTTCAGTGGAGTAAATTGAGACTCAGGAAGTTAATTGATTAGTCCAAAGTCACTGAGCTAGTAAATTATAAACCTGCGAATCAAATCCAGTATCTAGTGTTTCATATTCATTCTTTTTTTCCTGCTGATTAAGATTCAGAATTTGGGGACTTGCAAAAGGGAGTCTATCAGTGAGGGTAACAGCAGGAAGCCGAATTCCACTCAGTTCAAATGAAGATATGGTGATGAAAAGACAATTTGGAGAAGTGCATGCAGGGTAAAGAGAATCCAAAGGGTCCTTTTGAGGCACCCTGTGATCACAATCCTCTAGGCCTAAGGGAAGAGATCATTTTATTGCAGCCATGTGGTAGCTTCATCATGGGGGAGCCCAGCCCACTGGCACCTGTGATTTGGCAGGGTGTGGGCACTGCCAGAACTCCACTGATGAGGTGCAGAGGGAGCAGGCGAAAAACCACTTTCTCTGTTGACGTTTGCCGATGCCACGTAGAGTGAGCCAGCGAGGAGAAAAGCAATGCAGTGTGTAGAAATCAACCTTCCTTGTCACAGAGCAGAGCTGAAGGGGGAGAGAATGGTCTGCCCTGGAAGGAACTGGAGACTAAACAGCACAATGAGCTGCATGTGACCCTTGCCATGTGGCTGGCATGAGGAGGAGCCTTCCACTCCAGACTCTATGTCCAGAGGTGGGTTTACCATGAAGCTAATAAAATGGCAGCTTCAGAGTCTATTTCCATTATGTCCTGCTGCACAACAGACCATACGAAAGTTCAGTGGCTTGAAACAAAAAAAAATGAGTTATTATTTCTCATAATTCCATGGGTTGATTAGGTGATTCGTCATGAAATCACACAGGTAGCTGCTTTCAACTAGGAGCTTAGTCACACGTTGTGACTTTGCTTATGGGTCTGGGGTCCTCGATTCTCCTCCACATGGCCCCTTCTTCTCCATGTGCCCTTTCATGCAGTGTTTCAGCATGAAGTAGTTACGTGCAATGTGCTTCCCAAGGGACGAAAGCAGAAGCTGTCGGGCCTCATAAGGGCCACATCAGGTGCTGGCACAGCATCACTCCTGCCTTATTATACTGGTCAGTAAAGTCACAGCCTAGCCCAGATTCAAGGGGAGAGTGCATGCTATCTGCTTCATGATGGAAAGAGCATCCCAGTGGGAGGAATTGTTGGTGGCCATCTTTTCAGACAATCATCCATAAGCTGCCTTCTCCAACCCTCTTATGTATCTTCTCCCAAGACACCCACATTTTCATCCCATTGTAACATCTGCTCAAAGCCAATATCCCACGATCTATGTTGAGTTGTAGATTAGGTTCCTTGGGTTTGACAACTCTCTAACTAGAGAGCTTTAACCCCCACTGCATACACACCTATATTCCACATATAATTACAATATACAGTACTACAGAAACAGGATGGTTGTGAAAAACACTCCCATTTAAAAAGGGAAGATTAGGATGCACAGAACTATCACTGTTCCGTAGCGCTTTTAAAATCTTCCAGAGCCCAGGTTGCCCATTCAGCCATCCCTGAGGGATTGAATATGACAAAGTTCCACCTCTGGGGACAGTTCCCAAATCCATCTTATTGGCCTTTTGTCCTGCCTTTTAGAATCTTGGATTTTCTCTGGGAGTCATTCTCTCTTTTCCATGTAAAACATCCCATATTTGTAGCTATATAACTTTCTCAACCCACTTTCCGTTCATAAAAAACTGGAAGCCTATTTTCATTTTGAACTTACTCAATCCCTTTTTCCACCCTGACAGTTTTCTCACAGGATAGTTCTCCTAAAACTATTGTGTGTTGATTACTTTCTAGAAATCTTCGAACTCCAGATGGGTTCCTAAGCCAGATAAATCCTGAAACCCAGAGGGCCAGCCTCTCCAAGAGCATCAACTAGTTCCAATCCCCTATTCCATACTATCAACGCCTCTTTCCAACATGAAAAATTTAGAATGGGCATAGCCCAAATACCCCTAAAAATGGGGAAAAGTATCAAAGGAGATTTAACAAATGAGTATGATCACTGAATCATTACATTGATATTTCTTTTAGTCTCCAGTATCTTGGAGCATCTAGAGGGGAAACCCTAAACTTATAGAACTGTGACCCATACCAAACTGTGAAATCTGTTCTATAGCTAGCTGTTATTATGTACCTTGAAATTTATTGCTTGTTATATATATGTTTTATTTCACAATAAAGATATTTAAAAATTACTGTGTTTTATCTAACAATCTTACTGGAATTTACTCCATGCCCCATCTCATCATAATTTTATTCTGAGACTAAACTCTCTCTACTTTAGGCATAGAAAGGTTCTGTGGGACAACATCCTTAAAATTCTTTGGAATCTTTTATCTCAGAGGGTCTTTTAGAAGTATTAAGTGGTCTTTCACTCACAATCTTTATTTGATATTTTATCTGATCTTTTCTCCCATCTTTTGCCACTTAGAGGAACTGACTGTGACACTTTTATTTCTTCTCAATTCTACTTGAAAACTGATCAGTTTCTCTTTGGCTTCCCTCTCTCTTGCAGTATTTTAACAAACACTATTAAATGAAGATACTTGACATTTTCAACAAAATTCACCAGGTACTCACTCACCTCCCTGCTCTGCCAGCCTCTGCTTAAGCTCTCCTTTTTGCCCTTTAGCCTTTGCCTGCTGCACAACCCCAATGCCAAGGCCACGTGTCACAGGTTGTTGTCATGACAGCATCATACTCTTAAGAGTGGTGTAGTTGGCTGTTGCTGTTTTAATTACCTATTGCTGAGCAGTCCTCCACTCCCTAACTTAGTGGCTTAAAGCAACCAACCATTTAATTGCCCATGATTCTGCGACATGGACAGAGCTCAGCAGGGACCACTGGACTCAGCCTGACATCGGTGGGGGTCATTCACATAGCTGCATTCAGCTGGGAGCTCCACTGGGGCACTTAAGAAGGCCTCAAACCATTACTGTTGAGGATGCTTTTCTATGCTGTAAAAGATAACAGAAATGGGGCCCCTCACTTGCATTGGCTCCTTTCAAGATCCTGGAGGAGACACTAAGAAATAGTCAACTGGTCATATATATATATATATATATTTATATACATATGCATATATATTTAATATGTATGTATATATATTTAAATGTAGGAAAATAAAATATTTTAATAGCCATCAATCAAGACTGCTACTCCTTCTAATGTTCCATAGCAGTCATACTGCTTTCCTTTGTGCCGAGTGGCACTGCAGTGGTAATAGTCCTTTATGTGGTCCTGCTAAGAGGAATTTGAGTTGGGGCTACATTTAGTTTGGGCTTTATCAGATGAACTTTATGTGCTTTATAGAACTCCCATGTATATTAAATTAGTGCCAGCAGCTCCTATTGCCTGTGCAAACACCCACAGTGTTATCCAGAAATCGTTCTGCAATATGAAACGGGTCCTATGGTGCTGCGGTTGGAAATATGTAGGAAGCAGAGGAGAAGCACGTTGGAAATGTAAGGAGCCAGAAGCTAGTGTGTGGAAGATTCTTCCAAATATCACAGAAAATACAGAACAGAAGCATTCTTTTCTAGATTTGACCAATTCCTAAGAATTCCAATGCCATTACCAGTAATAATTTGGGAAGCTGAAAGAAACTGTTCTAAGCTATCAGCTAAAAAATAAAATCAACCACGTCAGAGGACATACTGAATTATCTTTCTATTCTCTCTATAGAAAATGACATTACAATAGTGTTATGTGAAGAAGGGATTACAAATATGTAGCTAAAATGTAGGGAAAATATTACAGGGGTGTATCAATAGCACAATTAACAACTGTGAAGTTTTTGGTGATTGTGGATATTTTCCCTTTTTAATAAACACACCCATACCTAATTTTTTAATTGTGTATTCTTTTCTCTTAGAGCGTACTTCAAAATTATACGAGATCCAGGCCCCACGAAATCTGGGCCATGCCTGTACTTATATTAGAGGCTTTGCTCTCGAAGGCAATGCAAGGATATTAACTAATAACATCCTGGAGTTGTGCTGTCTCCCAACATGGAGGAATCATTCTCACTATAAAATGACTTATCTGGGTTATATTTCCGGGGAGGATAGAGAATCAGAGAATAGCAGTGCAAGATTAGACAAGATGAGCGATGAGAATTCAAGGAAAATGTAGCCTGATCCAGGGGCTGCAGAACCAGGGACTGGAACAGTAGCTTTAGATGACGGTACACATACAGAGCTGATAGGATCTAGAGGCCCAGGGATAATAATTTTACCACTAAAAACAACATGGAAGATAATAGTTTAATTTGCTTATTAGATTATTTTATCAGCTATTGTTTTCAGCCACTTCCTATGTATTAACTCATTTGGTCCCCTTAGCAGCCCTAAGGGGGAAACTCTACCCCCTTAGGTAGAGTTTCCACTACCATATATTTTGTAAATAAGGAAAGTAGCAACAACAATGTAGGGACTTGCCCTAGGTCACACTCTTTGTGAATGGTGGATCTGGGTCTCCAAGAAATCCAACTGGCTTCAGGAGCTGGTTAACAAATATTAAGCAATGTGACCTTAACAGGCCACAAGAACGCCTTGCACTTGAAGAGCATGGTGCAGTTTGCAAAGCAATTTTATATACAGCATCTCACTTGCAATCCTAATAGCGCTGAAAATTGGCAGGACAATTGTTGTTACTCTCATTTAAGGGGGATTAATTGAAATCTAAAATCGCAAAGTTACTTATTCATGATCACTCAGCTATTAACTGGTGGTATCGGAACTGAAAGCCAAATCTTGTATGCTTTTCATTATATCACACTGTGTATTAATAAATGTCAGGTATAGTACTTTAGACTTTCTCCAACATCTTTATGCGTAATGTTAATACAATGCCTTCTATGATTTTATGAAAAGATATTATTACCACTGTGATGTTACTGAAGAGAAAGATGAGACTCGGAGGGATAATGCAGAGCCAGCAGTTGAGCTTTTTTTTTTTTTTTTTACTTCAAATTCAATTTCTCCCTGCTCCATGCTGTCACCTTCACAAACAGTACATTCCCCAGTCTACTTGCCGAAACCTGAACACAACTTGTCCTTTCATAGCTAGGGGAATGGAAGACAGAACCAACATCCCAGCACTTGAGAATACATGGTGGGCTCAAAAAGAATAATTCAATTGATGTGGCTACAGCATAGGGTGATTGATAACAAGTTGAAAAAATTAAATTGAGACCAGATATGGGAGGAGAGGGGCTTCAAACACCTCAATGTGAACATTATTTTGCAAGGAATGCACACATTTGGTGTACATTCATTGTACACAGGGACCTACAGACTCTGGAGGAAAAATCTGAAGAAATAAAAGTGTGGGTGTTAGCTTCAAACTTTGGTATCTGATCTGGAAATGACAAAATTTGTAAGACAAGGAAAAAAGTAACAACTAAGAAGTACTGATGAAAGAATGGGTAAATAACTTAAAAAATAAAATTAATATAGTGCCCAGTGCATCTTAGAATCATAAAGCCACATATAAAAGGGCAGTATGATAACCATAACATTGAAAATGGCCAAGGGATACATGGAAAAAAAAAGAGCCCTGCTTACAAAATATTTTTTGTTCAAAGTTGACCTAAAAGATGACTAGGGCATGAGTGGGGAAATTCTCCTTTCTCCAGCAGTTCACTAGATAATTTTCCTTAAGTTACTCCATAATAATGGTAGCTGCCATTTATTGATTGCTGACCTTGCCAGGCAACTCACACACCTTATCTCTGATCCCAAGTTGCCCTGAAAGTTAGATAATAGCAACCCCATTTTACAGACAAAGCAACAAGACCCAGAAACACCAAGTGCCTTTCCCATGTGGTAAAACAGAGCTAAACCTAGGTTTACAAGAGTATAAAACCTGTAATCTTTCTGCTGCACTCTGCCTCCCTGTTTCTTTGCTCCAAAAGTACTGGAAATCCATCGTCTGCTCAGTCAAGACTGAGCAGCTAATTCTCATATTCATGGCCTCTGTGACTGAGCATAAGTCACATATTCAAGCCTACATTTTTCTCTGTAGCCTCTTATTTCAACCAAACTCATAATCATTTCTTCTCAAAAGCCTTTTCTTCTTGGACCTCCAAGCATGTGTCATTCAACAAGTTTCATTTGCTTAGTATTTTTTCAATTGCTGTACTCAGTGTGTCCCAGTCCTTCCTTTCTAGACTTCTCTCCCATCTCTGCCAATCAGAATCCTAAATATCATTTAAAGTTTCGCTCTCAAGTGTCAGGTCTTTAGTCAATCTGAACAAAGTATTAATATCATTGTTGTTATTTTTAGTCCTACTATTTTCATCGTCATTATCAGTGATCCAGCAAATGTGTGGGTGCCTGCCAGGTGCCTGAGCACACTGAGGTGTTGGGAATGCAAAGACAGATGAGACACTTGAGCATTGGCCCTCAAGCACCCAGGTGTGGTATGGAGGGGCTTGTGAGGAAGAAAACTGTGATTGGAGTAACTAAGTATGCTTTGGAATAGTGAAATCCACTTAGGTGTTATTATAGAAGGCCAACCAGAGTGGCTCAGAGCTGATGCCTCATTGGCATGTTGAAGTTAGCCGAGCAAATATGGATGCACGATGATGTGGCTAGTCACCTGTGCTTCCACAGGATGGAAGGGTTGTCTAAGAAACGAGATTTTCACTGTTAAAAACTGAAATGTTCTTAGGTAAACCAGGATGGCTCCCATCCTATTACATGTACAAAGACTTGGAAGTGAAAGTCTGGCAAAATAGTTTTGAATGAATGAATGAATACATGGGAAGAATAACCCACTGTCAATGGACCTCCCTCCCAATATTTGCAAACCCAGATCTGACCCGAGTCTATGCAGTCGAACTCTGAAAAGTCTGCAGTAAGTATTCCTTGGGGGTTTTGGTTGATGATGATGATTTTAACAGTGAAGAGGAAATTGCCACCAGAGGTTGGGTAAGGAGAACTCCAGGAAATCTCTTTCTCTCTCCTTCTCTCCCTTCCCAAGCCTGTGTGTTTCATTAAAGTATGTATGACAACATTTCTTCTTATGTTATTGTACTACAACACTCCTAATTGCATAATTCAACATTTTCAAGGGTATTTAGAGGAAATTTGGATGGTTCATTGACTGGTATTTGAAGGAAGCTGAGAATTAAATTAAAAAACATGAGGGAAAATTAGTAGTAAAAGAAACTGATTGAAGGGCAGACATAGCCGACTTTGAGCTTCTTGCCCTCTGGCTCTATCACCCTGCCTTCCAGAGTTTTCTCAGTCCACCCCATTCAGCAGGGGATGTTCAGGAGCATCCAGCCACTGAAGACAGAAGTCTACTCTGGGTTGTTTTCCTCCCAGCTCTCCTCACTCCCCTTGTTGTTGTGATATTTGACATAGATTTTGCAGATTGCCGAATTTCGCCCACTCTGTTCAATGCAGGCTGGCTCCTGGGCTGATTGCAATCATGCTGATTGGGAGGCTGCAGAGGCCTGCCTACTGCCTCTGCTCTTGAGCCAGCAAACTTTCCTCTCCCTCCCTTCTTTCTTCAAATCCCACCCACCAGCTATGCTGGGCCAGCATGACAGATAGGTGGTAATAGGTCCCCCTCTTTCCCTTCACAGGACACTGAGATCAGGAGCCACACACAGCCCGGGAGGACAGCCAGGAGAGCTGGCGTGGGAATGAGGTTGGGCAGGGGGTGGGGTGCTCTGGGGCAGCCCCCCAGAACCCATGGCAAGCATTCCAGCCCTAAAGCTTTGTTCCAGCTGCCGGAGCGGGCCCTTTGCCAGGCCTGCCAAAGGCCCTGGGCGAAAGCCAGCTTCATCGTCTTCATCTCCTCCCTCCAGGTCCCCTGCTCAAACACTGAACACTTTAACAGCGAGTGCGCAGGATGATGCGTGCATCTTCACTGGGGATGTGGTATGGCTGGGAAAAGAGAAGGCTGCGGGGAGGGAGAGGAGTCAGTTTATGAAAACCAATGCTAAGAATTTTAAAAAGTGATTGTGAGCCATCTGAGTTGGCTTCCAACTCCAGTGAGGGGTGGGGGGTGGAATGTAAGATGTTTGATTGAATTCCAAACTGAATGTGTTGGGTTTGAAGGAAACTTGACTTCTATGGAAGCAGGTCTTTGTCCAAAGGCTCAGAACGAAAGAGAGCCCTCCTTCCACCTGTTTTCGTGCAGATGCCCCACAGGAAGGCTAAAGAGGAAGGAGGCATTGCAAGATCTTTTGCTTTGCTGGGATTTAGAGATGTGTGACTGAGAATAATGTAGGGAAAGGTTTTTGCATGCCCTTCACCCCCAAAAATGAGACTTTGAAGATCATGCCAGCATCTGGCTGGGGTTCACCTTCGGGTCTGGGTGAATTTACAGCTGTGCCCCTGCCATAATGCAGTGACTCCACAAACTTTACCTTGTTCTCATGGGCAGGTGTGATCAGCCTGCTCAAAGACAATACCGCAAACCCCTGGCTACTGACAGAACAGGGAAGCAAAAACTGGGGCAGGCCAGGGATCAGCGGGGCCAAGTCTGGGGTTAAGGGGACCTGGGGCCCAGGCGCTGAACCCCTTCACCACTTACCAGGTGGGGTGATGCGGAACTCCCCCCCGCTCAGCGGTGAAAGAAGAATGAAGCCCTCTTCACTGGGGGAGTAATTTAGACCCAGCATCTTCATCCGATTATCTGGGAGCATTTAAGCTTGTTCCAGTTCAATAATACAGTCAATAAAACTGTTAGCGCTTGACATGAAACCCAAATTGGAGTGTATCTGCTGGCATGCTGGCAACCTGGGCTGACAATCCCTCCCCCCACACCGCTCCCCGCAAGGAAGAACCTGGGGCTGTCACCATCACGAACACGGTTAACGTGAATCGTGGCAGAATCTCGGTCAGGCACGGAGGATCTTTGGGAGCCCTTATCCTGAAACCCATAGGACACAGCTCAGCTCCCTGACCTCATTTCTCTCCCAATTTTCCCTTTCTGAACAGAGATGGGATTTGCTAAAACTGAATTCTCTCCAGTAGGTTATTGATGGCTAAGAGATTGGGCTTCGCTTCGTGTCGAGGCTGCTGGGTTTTTTGAAGAGAAACTTGGCTCTAGGTGATGCTCCAGTTGGGGAGGAGAGATACCAATTAATATCTTCTCTCCTCACCGACCCCTAGTGTTTCCTACCCTCCATTTCCCAGGTTTGCACCCTCGTGCCTGGTACTGCCAGACCCTGCTCTAAATGGTGCCACCACCTTAAAACTTGGTGTGTGGACAAGAGCAGCCTGTGTGGGATTTAGGAATGTAGTCTCTGAACCCAGACAGACTAAGTTCAAATCCTGGCTCTGGCACATGCAGCTAATGTGATAGGCCGCAGGCAGTGCTGAGCTTTAGTTTCCATTTTTTGTAAAATGGCGATCCCGATGCTGTCATGGATTGAATCATGCCCCCAGAAAGTCACATTCAAGTCCTGACCCCCAGTCCTGCGAGTGGAAACAGTCTCTTCAAAGATGTTGTTAATTAAGAGAAGGCCAAACCGGATTAGGGTGAGTTCTGTTGCAATATGATGATGTCCTCATAAGGAGAAAAACTGTAGTCAAGATCAGTAGGAGCTGGACCGCAAGAGAGAAGATGGCCATGCAATGCCAGCAGATTGGGTTATGCTGCAAGTTAAAGAACAAGGATTTTTGCCACTGCCACACCCTTGCAGACTTCAGGAGGGGCACAGCCCTGCTCATACCTGATTGGACTTTTAACCTCCAGAACTGTGAGACCATGAATTTCTGTTGTTTAAGCAACTACTGCATGGTATCTTTTACAGCATCCCTAGTAGATGAAAACACAACCCACCCTCCAGAGTTGTTGGGGAGCTTGATATACATGCGGCTTGGCACATAGCTAATAGTTATTAAGTGCTTACTAACAGTTACTGAAATCAGATTTACTGTTTTGTGTTGTCACCTTATTATGTTCTTTTATTATGTTTGTTCTTAGACATGGTTCTGATTTCTGCCCTATAACCACGATCTTTTCCCACTGATTCTCAAAAATATATATATAAATAAGCACAGCACGTTATTGACCATTACATGTGCTCTTTCCCTGTGGTCTTGTTTCATCAAAAATGCTAATTCCTCCAGCCTTCCCATGCTGGCATTTGCATATACATGAGCGGCTCATTCCTATTCCACAGTGGTGGCCTCTGGGCTGAGATGGGGCTGAATGGGAGCTCTGTTGGGAAGGGCTGGCAGAGAAACCTGGGGCCAGAGCTGTAGGCAGGGGAGGACCACTTGCAAGCCTCTCATTTGAGCTCCTCTCTTCTTGCCTGCCCTCCTCAGGAGGCACCTGCTGGTAAGCAAGAGGATGTGGGCCCTGCCTGGGCCGTCTGTC
Organism: Tamandua tetradactyla; assembly: GCF_023851605.1. NCBI lineage: Eukaryota > Metazoa > Chordata > Mammalia > Pilosa > Myrmecophagidae > Tamandua > Tamandua tetradactyla. The sequence continues at coordinate 4,678,068 of NC_135334.1, read as the reverse complement.
TGCTAGGTCCTGCCAGCATCGGTTTCAGGCAGGAGCCCCGACCTGTGCAGGAAGCTGTTGCTGGCCCTGCCTTCGCAGGAGATCAGTGTGCTTGCTGGGATGTTCCATTCCAGCACTTGGATGCACACTCCAGAGTCCATTCAAGCTAAAAAATAAAGCTCTGTAATTATTCCAGCTCACGTAGCGCTGAAAGACGTTATGGCCGCTAAGCAGGTGTCCATAATTTTATAGGAAAATGTCAGGGAACAGGGATTTGATGATTGTGCATGTTCTTTTTGCAGTGAGTGATGAGCTAGATAAAGACAAGAGGCTCAGGGTTGCTTCAACATAGTTTCAAGTATTGTCTCTGTCACTTAATAATGAGGTGACCTACTCATTCATCTCAGCTTCTGAATCTATAAAATGGGTTTAATGATAATGACCTCATAGAATGAGAATGGTGTTGAAATAGGTAAAGATCCAACAGTCTTCCAATGTTCTCTAGATCACCAAAACTTAAAGTATCATAAATACCAAATAAACTCCTTTTGTCCCCACTGATGCCACCTCAGCCAAGCCACACTACCCTCCACCAGACATACTTCCATTCCCGTATCTCACCATGCTGCTTTCCAGCCCGTTCTTCACATCACACATCATAGCCACAGCATCCTTTTCACAACACAGTCAGATCCATCGCTCTCTTGCTTTAAACTCTTGAATGGCTTCCCCTTCTTCTCAGGGAAATAAAGTTAAAAAATCCCTAACTTGTCCCCTGTGTCCTCTCCAGATTCATCTTACACATTTCCCCCTGCTTACACTCCCCCTACCACAGTGGTCTTCTCTTAGTTTTAAAATGTGCCAAGTACCTTCTCATGTAGTATATGGGTTGAGGGGTGGGAGTGGGGGATCCTCTGAACCCCCCAAATGAGATTAGGTTCTCTCTCCATCTGCATAAACATACTCTGCAAACACCCTCCCAGTGTACACACATTCGTATTAGTCTGCTTATCCTGTATTATTTTGTGAATTATCTGCCATCCTTTGAGATGATACACAGTACAAGTGAAACTTCAGGGTGATTTGTATTCTGGCACAGGCAAGGGGATAGAAGAGGGGCTGGGTGTCTCTGGGAGTGGAGGGTGCAATGGAACCTACTGGAAAGACCCTCTTTAGCACTTCCTTATACTCTGGCATCTGACACCCTTGCAGGAAGACTGTCCTGGGTCAGGCAGGAACTGCCAAGTGTGCAGCCTCATCCCCAGCACAGCTTTGACCACTCTGAGTTCCAGACCTCACAGACCTTCCTTCAGCTCTGCTGTCCTTAGTATGGTGGAGACCAGAGAGGCAATAAAACCTCACAAGTTCATCAGCAGCCTGGAGTCCATCTGAGAAGCATTTTCTTACTTTGGCCAGGTCGGTCATTTTGCTGGCACAGAAAAACAGGAGCCTGTGCAGAGAAGAGGGTTTGCCTCTTCTTTAGACCATTATCCCCCAGGTAATCCTTAGGATCTAAGGTTTATTCATTCTGTAGATATTTTTTTAAGCAGATATTCCATGTGAATCTCTATAACACATGCTTCATATTTATCATCTAATTAGCATCTCCTTTACATTTCTCTCTTATTATTATCATCATTTTACAGATGAGGAAGTTGAGGCACAGGAAAGTAAAGTAATATTTCTAAGATTTATAGTTAGTAGGTGGTGGAGCCAGAAATCAAATTCAGGCAGTCAGCTTCCAGGCAGGCCTTCGTCATTATATAACTATAATCCAGCTGTATAGGCAGAATTCCTGCCTTCATGATACATATGTTCCGTGAGGTTAACAGTCCACAGGCAAATGATGAATCATGTTTCCCCAATAGCTGTTGGAGCAGTAAAACATCTAAGAGAAGGTGAGGGAATGCCATAGTTAGGTTCTGGTTTCAACTTGGCCAGGTAATAGTTCCTAGTTGTTCTGTTGCTGTGGACTTAGATCATCAGCATGTGAAATTCATCTGTGACTGATTACATCTGCAGTCATCAGATGAGTGAGGCTTAAAAGTAGAAGTCAGAAGAGAGAGCAAGAACTCAGTAAGAACTTAGTCCAGCCAGGCACACCTCAGAGCTATTGTCTGATGGCCATGATCCCTGTATGTTACATGCCAAGTCAACACATTTTTTTGCGAGATCTGAATATATGGAACCACAGCTGATATGGACTAGAAGGGACAGGAAATGGACAGATAGAAGGAAAAATAACCTCAGAGGCAGAACCATGGAAGCTAAGGTCTGAAGACAATGAGCCTCAGTCCAAGAGAGCAGATGCACCTGTGCATAGGCAGGGGGTGAATTTGCCACAGAGGCAGGGCAGACTTTCCACCTCCAAGTTCAGGAAGAGTTCTGGTGTCCCAGGCCTCAGAAAGGAGGCAGCACATTCCCTGGAGATTGAAGGGGGCCTGGCTGCCACCAGGGGTTCAGTATGTGCCCTGGAGATGGCAGAGAATCTGCATGTCACCCCAATGCTTGAGGGGGATGGAGCTGAGAAAAAGGTGGTCTCCCCAATGTTCCCCAGTGTTGCAATACTCATCCCAGTGTTTAGAGAGAACAGGGCCACTGTGTAGGCACTTGGAAAGCATGGGATTGCCACTTTCTAAAGTCCTGAAGATGGATGACTGTCACACTTTGAAAACTAATGGAGTTTGCCATGAAGGTTTTCAGAATTGTTTAGGTCTGGTGATCCCTGTTTTCCTTCCAATTTCTCCCTATGGCAATGGAATCATTTATCCTATGACTATTCTTTCTTTGTATATTGTATATTGAAAGCAGATAACTTTCTCTAAGTTCACAGGCCCACACCCAGAGGAGAATTCTTCTGTAAGCAGACCATGCCTGTGACTGACCTTGATGAGATTTTATACTGTTTTTGAGTTGGTATTGTATTTGTATTGTTACTGAAATGATTTAAGGCTGTTGTGATATTGTGGTGAAATGAATGCATTTTGTGTATAGTAAGATTTAGTGCACTGCATGCATAGCAGATGAGCATTATTAGGAAAAAAAGGTCTGTTATTGTTTTATATTTAGAGATTAAGTATGGTTTAAGGTGATATGTATAGTTGCCAAGTTGACAAGAGGTGGACTCTGTAGTAGTTAGGTCCAGGTGTCAACTTGGCCAGTTAACGGTGTCCAGTTGTTCTTGCTGTGGACTTAAATCATCAGCATGTGAAATTCATCTATGGCTGATTAATATGCAGTTGGCTAAGGGGCATATGCCTTCCTCAATTAGTGAGTTTTAAAAGGAGACGTCATCAGAGAGAGCAACAGCTCAGTATGAGCTCAGCACAGCCCAGCACACCTCAGGTTAGAGTTTAGAGCTCAGAGCCAGCTCAGACACAGACGTTTGGAGATGCAGAAAGGAACTGACCTAGGAAAAGCTGTTTGAACACAGAAGGGGGAGAGAATCCCAGTGGACATTGCCATTTACCTTCCAAAATTAGTAAATTTTTAACTAAATAAATCCCCTTTATACTAGCAATTCCATTCTGGTATCTTGTATTCCATCAGCCTTAGCAAACTAAAACACAGGGTAGGGAACAACTTTGCAATAATGCAGTGATTATTGAGAAAATGACCAGCAAATTGCTCTCCAAGATGATGACTTTCAGGAAGAGACCAGGATGGAAGTAGCTAGTTGTGCAAATATCCAGGGGAAAGGCATTCAGGCCAGGGAAGTGAACGGATGGATCTGTGGTGTTTGGAGCATGAGGAATGGGGAGGAAGATGGCAGAGGTGGTGTTCAGAGCAAGAAGCAGGTCCAGTGCTGAGAAGACATTGTGGGCCATAGTAAGGAGTCCAAATTCTGCTCCAGGCCTACCATGTTTTCAAGAGAAGTATGCAAAGTCTGATTTATATTTTTTTCAAAGTCGTTTTCATTTTAATTCAGACTGTGAAAGCAGGAAGAACAATGGCCAGGTTTTTGCCAGTCTAGGTAAGAGATAATGGTAACTAGAACTGTTTCAGTGAGGGTGATACAAAATAGTAGATTCAGACAACGTTTTGAAGGAGAGTTTTGACATTTTCTGTAGAGTTGGCTATGTGTAAGGCACAAAAGAAAAATCAAGGATAGTTAGCAGGTCACGATTCAACCCAGTGAAAGAAGAGAGCAGTCAGTGGGGCCCAATGATCTTTGTACAAAGTCCCCACCCTGATCCATTTCTCTCATGTCACTCATCACCTTGATTGACCACTTATGGTATTGTCTGACTTCCCCACTAGAATATACCTTCATAGGAGCTGGAATTTTTGTCTCCTTTGATGACAAGGATGGTATATTGTAGGCATTTAACAATCTACTTGATGGATTTGGCATATGGGTGAGAAATGGAGCTAGACCCAGGCTGAAAATTGACCCCTGGCTTTGTCAGAAAAGAAATCATTGGTATTTGCGAAGAGATGTGTTTGCATGTGGGTGGAAGAGAAAAAAGCCCCAGCTGGGTTCTGTGCAAGAAAAAAAATGGGAGATGAAGAAAGGCAAGTTGAGAAACAGACAGTCTTCTCAGGAAGGCTTGATGTGCCAGAGAGAAGAGAAGGACATGGAGACAGGGGAGGTTTGTTGTGTTGATGTTGTTTCTTTGCTTTCAGAGGGGAGACAAAAAAGAATGTCTATTTGCTGAGTTTGTGTGCAGACAGGGAATATCCAAGGAATCAATGGTGAAGAAAAGAAGGGATGAGTAAAGGCAGGGAAAAAGTCCAGAGTGGGGGGAAGCGTCAGGGAACTAGAAAATCCTGAGTGCAGATAAGAGGTGGGAGAGGATTGACATATTTGGAGGCAGAAGTAGAGAAAAGGGGTATAGGGGGTAGAACAGATAATGAATAGTAGACTTAGGGAGGAAAGATTCAGCATTATAGTTTTTTTCTGATTGCTTCAGTTGCCTTAGTGTTGTAAGAAGCGCAGAGGAGGGGAAGGAATACCGGGGTCTTAAAGAGAAAGCAGAAGGCATAAGATGGTCATCTCCGGAGAAGAGGGAAGCAATCCACTGGGAAAATGTACTAGGATTGTTGGGCCGTTTCAAGCCCACATTATACTTGAGGTCATGAATTTAAACAGCCTGAGTAGCTGTGATTGTGTAGTATCCTTTAACTTGTTTAGCTGCTCTGTTAGAGGTGAGGTTAACTGGGGCGGGGATAACTCAGATCCCACTAGCAACCCCGCAGAAGGGGTGAGCGTTCTTTAGGACCAGGCAGGTCTGAGAGGGAAGGAACGGGGTGCCAGCAAGGGTGCTAACATGGCTAATTCCTAACAGACCGCTGGGCCACTCTCTCCTGGTCCCCTGTGTGTGACTGTGCTCACTCCCATCACTGCTGCTTGCCTCTCCTGACAAGGGATTCCCTCAAATTCAGCAGCTCTTGGCTGCCCCCACCTGCTGCAAATCCAATGGAACTGCAGCTCCTCCTCCTGCCCCATCCCTCATCTCAGGCTCTGTCCTGTTTAACCCTCGGGGCTTGAAGGGAATAATTTTCCCATTTGCAGAGAACTGGAAGGGGTTTAAAATGGCCAAGCCCTACTCCTCCACCGTCTCTAGCAGCAAGTGTAGTTTAGAGGGCATTTTGAGAGGCATCTGGTTCCTTTCCTTGCAGATGCGTTGTCCAACCATGAGGGCTGCGTCTTGTCTGTCTCTGGGCTGTCTACCTCCACTCAGCATCGGTGCTCCCCCACATTCTCCCTGGTCTGTGTGCCATCTGGGTGCTGGTTCGCCCCCACGTCTGTCAGCTGTCAAGCTCCCTGCATAGCCATCGTCTCTGTATTGATCTGTAAATATCCTGCCAGTGTGCATCCTGTCACTCAGCACTTCAGTTCCTTTTCTTTCTGTCTGTGGATGCCTCCCTATGCTGCCTCTTCCTTCTGATGGTAGCCTTCTCTCTGCTTCTGCCAGTTGGTGCTCAAGTCTCAAAATCAACATGTGCTTGTTGGAGTCAACCTACCTTGTCCTCTACAATATCACTGCTGGCTGGACAACCGGCAGAGTTAACATCAATATGGGATGCCATCTTGTTTCACAATGGGGTGGGAAGAGCACTGGCCTTGGAGTCATAAACCTACCACCTACCTGACCGAGGGGAAGTCACCTAGTCTCTCTGAGCCTCATTCTCCTTATTGAAGAAATAGGGACAACATTGCCTGTCACCCAGGTAGTTTGAGGTTGAGATGACAAGATGTCATTGTGTGCCTAGCTCAGTTCATGACACACAGTAAATTGTTGAAAATACTCTTGAATCTGTGACATATGGTCTAAATCTCAAAAGTGTGATACTGACAACTACCATTTACTCAATAATTATTCTCACTGAGTCAGGATTTTGTATTTAATTTTCATAAAGCTCAAAGTGTGATCCCTGAAACAGCTGTATCAGTTTTACCTGGGAATTGCTAAAAATGCAGCATCTTGGGTTCCATATCTCCAAATCTTTTGAATCAGAATCAGTTAAAAAGGTCCCTGAGATATTGGGAAATGGGTGCTTATTACTTACCCCCACTTTACAGACAAAAGCACTGAGGTATAAAGTACGTGAAGACTGTGTCATCAGTCACACAGCTATACATGGCTGAAATTGGCCTCTCTGGCTTCAGTCTTCATCCACTGTGGCATGGCACAGCATGCAGACAAAGGGAACACACTAAGACACAGACATACACTCTCACATGGGTGGAAAGCAGGTGGACAGCCACTTAGCAGAATCACAGCCCATGATCTGAAATGACCAGGGTTCAGAAGACCATACCAAGCTAAGGATGACCCTTCCCCTGACTTCAAGGAACAATAATGGCAGGAACCCCAGCCTGGGAAAGAGGAGACCTCAATTCAATGAGCTGTGTGACCTTAGGCATGTTACTTCACCTCTCTGGGCTCTGTTTCTTCATTGATGAAGTGAGATGATTGGACCAGATATTTTGTTTTGCATGTGGTTCTGTTTTGATTATCTAGATGTATAAAAACTTGTCAGTATCTCCATTTGGTGTTCATCATTACTCAGGCAATGGAGTTAGGATGGGGAGAGAAAGAAGGGCTGAATTCTGAAATCCAAGCCTGGCTTCCTCAACAAGGACTCATTTCCAAGACACGTCAAAGGGCCCTGCATCAATTACGCCTCGTGATTATTCTGGAGTCTGTTTGTGGGGCTAGAAGCCCTTTCATACATCATTCTCAAGACTTTTCTCAAGGGGTTTATGGACCAAGGACATCTGGTGCCTGTGGCTTTATGTCTGTTGGTGCAATCATCCAAACAGGGGAAGGGCCCATAACACTTCAAATGCTGGTGCCCAAATATCTTTAATTCTTTCTGAAGGGTCGGGGTTATTTCTCCATCGGGAGTGCTAATGGGATTCTAATACCATGGCAAATGGGATTTTTTACAACTGCCATTCTGCAGTTACTGAGATGGCGTGTCGCTGGGACAGCCCTATAAATCCTGCCAACTCACTCCGAGGAGGAGGAGGAGGAGAGGAGACTGCTGGGAGAGAAGGCTTGCTTAGAGGCAGGCTGTGCATTGGAACCTGCTGAGGGGGCTGGCTAGATCCAGTTCCCAACATGAATTACTAACTCCATAGGATCTGAGACTAGCAGGGCTATGACAGCCTAGTTGAACCGTGGAAATATGGCAGGGTCTACAGCCTCAAGGCTGAATGAAATTAGATAAGACTTGATTTAGATGAGGCAATGGACCTATAAGAAATGGTCTTTGCTCTCCTCCTCTTTCCCTTGGTATTTGTCTTTCTGAGGCCCCTGGTTTTGGGGTCATCTGAGCAGAGAACCTACAGATATTTTCCCAAAGTTGACGCCTCTGTCCTTTAAGCCCAATGGAATGGGACCCAGAGAAAGACACATGGTGGATATTAAAGAGAAAGAACAGGAAACAGGACAAGTCTTGGTGTTGGAGTTAAAACAGATGTCCTAGATTAAAATAGATAGACAGAAAGAAAGATAGGTGAGCAGATGGAGAGATAGGTAGGTGGGTAGACAGATGCAGATGTAGATATAGATTAGATAGATAGATGATACATATAGATATAGATAGATAGACAGTAGCTAGCTACAGATAGATTAGATAGATAAATGATAGATGGATATAGATATAGATGGATAGATGACAGATTATAGATCATAGATATAAATATAGATAGATATACAGACAGGCAGACAGATAGATAGATAGATAGACAGACAGAGAGATAGAAAGATAAAGAGAGAGGGAGAATTAGCTGTTAAGATGAATTGCCCTCTAAGCCTGAGTTCCTCATGAAGTTAGGTCCCTTATGTCAGTACACTGCTTTTCTATACTCTTCCATTTGATCCCAGAATAGATCATAAAGATAGGCAGAACAAATCATGTTTTTTCCCTTTTACAGATGAAAAAATTAATACCCCAGGCATTAAATAACTTGCTCTGGGACACATCAATTTTACATTACTGATATAGAACCCCAACCTGCATGTTGTGATTTTAAATCCACTCCCCTCTGCCCCCTGCCCCACCGCACAATGTCTAAACTCTAGGAAGATTCTGGTGCCCCTCCTTTCCCTCTCAAGGTCAGGTTGCCTCCGATGTGAAGCTTCACTTGGAATGGCCTTAAATTAGGGATGTTTGGTTGCTTACAAATTGGAGGAGTTCCCAAGAACCATCTAAGAGTGGTGGCACTGACCAAGGAACGCCTCAACTACTCCATTTTGATATCCCCTTTCCTCTTTCTTTATAGCCCGTCTGTAAATTCTTTCTGGTTTTGCATGTCTTTTCCTGTCTTAGGTTGCCTTATGCCTTCCTCCCTCAGATACCGACATATATTTACATGGCATTAGCTTGTGTAGTGAACATATATTTCTTCTTAGTGAAACGTAAGTTTCTCTAGTGCGAGGCTTTGACGAGCATTTACTGAGTAAATAATGTTTGCAGAACTAGATCCTATGGAAGCTATTAAGAAATATAAGACTCAGTTCTAGTTTCCAAGGAGCTTATAAAATTCCTGGAGAGACAGGATATACTCTGTAGTTAAAATCAGAGTAATCTGCTACAGTTTTATAGCACTTTATGCCACACTTTCAAAAGCTGTAATCATTGCATCCTCGTACTGGTCATGAGAGAAGGTTGGGATTCTAATTACTTCTTTAGAGATAAAAAAATGTAAGCTCAAAAGTGTAAAATGTGATTCACCCAAATGTAAGGTAGAAAGCCATTTGGGTAAAACTCCAACTTAGGCCTATTGTTTCAAGCAACATGGGGCTGGTAAAGTTTATGCCAATATGCATGGTATAGACACAAGCACCACAGGGCATCAAAGGAAGAAAGGAATCATTGAGGAAGCATGATTGGAAAAGGCGTCAGGAAGGGGTTGCCTGTGGGGTATCCCAGTTGCTCTAAGGCTGAGCTCATAGAGGTGCCTGTAGAGGGATGGACTGTGAGCCTGGAAGCCAAATGACCATCACGTAGATCTAAATTCACATGAAGAAGTCCGGAACTGTCCATATAGGGGAAAGCTGTGCAAGTCCATATCTGGGAGCAAGTCTGGTCTGTGCTGCTCGCCCATCCCAAATCCCCAGCCTCTCTTCATGTCTGGATAGCAGGCCACCTGGCTGAACTGGTCTTTCATGGCCCTGGCTTGTGGTTCTACCGTCTCGCAGCTCCAGTCTGGGTTGGCAGGGCTGAAACATGTGGCACTTCCCAGGTCAGAGCGGAGTCCACTTTTCACACAACCATGCGTGTCTGTTCATATTGATCTCTAGGGACGCAGGGCAAATGGAAGGCCTGCTTCATCAAAGGGCACTTTCTATTCCCATTCATGGACTCTCATTTCTTGTTTCTGTCACCCAAAGAAAGAGTGTGGGAACTTTATGGACTTCAGTTCACATTCAACTCTACTTCTCACCAGTTGCAAGATTGTATGATTGTGGACAAGTGTTCTTGCAGGAGCTTTCCCTAGCTCCCGCCTGGGGTCTTCCTCGCAGCGAGACGGGGGAACTCGGTAGCCGACCCGTCCCGGGGGCTCGAAGGTCTGGAGGGCGTGCGAGACGAAGAACGACTTGCAGGAACTGCAGGAGCTGGCAAGGCGTGCGCACTAAAACGTTTATTACAGGAAGTACAGAGCTTTATATAGTGGCGAGGCGGAAATGGGGGGGGGCCAAGGGAGGCGCGCTGCGTGATTGGTGAGGAGGCTAAGGGGTGGCAGCGAGGGATTGGGGGAGCTGAGAGCAGAAAGGTCCAATGGAATAGCTTGAATATGTTGCTAGGCAGAGAGCTAGAGGAACAGGGCCGAAATTACATCCGGCATGTTCTGGTTTGCAAGCTGCCAGAATGTGATAAACAAGCACTGGAATATCTTTAAAAAAGGGGAATTTAATATGTTACAAGCGTACAGTTCTAAGCCTATAAAATTGTACAAACTAAGGCATCCAGGGAAAAATACCTTAATTCAAAGAAGGTTGATGGGTCAGGAACAGCTCTGTCAGCTGAATAGTCAAGTGGCTGGCATCTGGTGGTCCCTTGCTCCTGGGCTCTGTTGCTTTCAGTCTCTGTCCCTGTGGGGGTTCCGCTCTGTTTCTCCAGGGCTAGCTTTCATTTATTGCCTTCCCTTAGCTCTCTCCAGGTTCTGGCATGCTTAACATCTCATGGTGATATCTACCGGGCTCCAAGCATCTCCAAACATTCGTGTCTCTGTTCTCCAAGTGTTGGCATCTGTATCATCTCTGCTCTGTCGTTTATGTCACTTCTGTCACTTCTGAGGTTTCTCCAAAATGTTTCCCCTTTTAAAGACTCTAGTAAACTGATCGAGACCCACCTGGAATGTGTGGAGTCACATCTCCATCTAATCCAAAGGTCACATCCACAATTGATGTGTCACATCTCCGTGGCGATCACCTAATCAAATTTTCCAACCTAGAGCATTGAATTAGGATCGAAAAAAGGGCTGCCCCCAACCCACACAATTGGATGAGGACTAAAACATGGCTTTTCTGGGGTACATAATACTTTCAAACCACAGCAAGTTACCAACTCCTAAGTAGCTTAAACTCCAGCCTCAATGCTTTTTTTCTTTAAATCTGAAAAACTGGAATAACAGTTCCTATCTATCATATTGCTATTATTATCACTATTATTATTGCTCTTATTTTATTGTCACTGGGACTTTAACTAAGACCTCAGGGCCTTTGTAACGGGCAGAGGGAATGCCCACATCCGGAGCTTTGCCCGCAACCTGGAAGTCACACCCTGGGCCCTGTGGTCAGGGGTGTGAGCAGCTGGAGTTGCTGGGCTTTCCAGGGGTGGCAGAATTGGGCTCTGCCTTCTGCCCAGTCCAGGTCAAGGCACTTGACACTGACAGTCCGGCTGTGAGAAGAGCTCTGTCCTCTAGTTGGATGACTCATAGTTTCCCGGAAGGAGAAAGGGGCCATCTGTGGGAAAGAAGGCTTGTGTATTGGCACACCAAGGTTCTGCCCCAAGCTCACTGCCTGATCAGGGGAAGTCCTTAACCCCTCCGAAACTCCATTTCTTCAGGTGAAAAATGGATTTTGAAGAGCAGGAGATCTTTTCAGGGCTGTAGGCAGCATCAAAGCAGAAGATGCCCATGAAAATGTTTTATAAGCGATGCCGTTCTGTGTTCCAAGCTGTGTGTTCATCTGAGTAATGCTTTTAGGGGCTCATCGCACATTCCTCTGAGAACTACAACATGTGTAGATGCATCTGAGTAGGGAGGCCAGTTGGTGAGCGGATGCAGGGTCCTGGGCCCAGCAGCAGAAGCTCAGAAGGAGCTGAACCAGCCCCGTAGGCCTGAGCCAGGTGGAAGGGCACAGCCGGTGAGGCCGGGTTGGCAGCTGGTAGAAAGAACCCAGTGATTTGGCTCTAATTGAATCAGAGTGAGATGCAGGAGGCCTGGCTGTCAGGGAACCTCAGTGTTGGCCTGTCACAGGACACGGCTCCATTGATATTCATGCTGTCACCCTGTGAACCCCATGGAACCCCTCAACTCCCTTCCTGCTTAAGAATGGTTTGTGTATAGCAACACCAGTGCCCTCCAGACTTCCCTCTGAAGCCTAAGGCCTCAGGTAAACTTGACTTCCTGGTCTATGCGTAAAGCAACAACAACAACAACAAACAAAACAAAGCGAAAACTCCAAGATTATACATATTACATGACTCTATCCAATCTCTGCTTTGGATTGATTTCTCTGTATCCCCGACTGCAGGAAGCCAGAAAGATGGGATTGTTGTCTCGAGCAATCACAGACAGTGGCACCTGGCAGCTGCTCCCTCCTCCTCCTCTCTCTGCACACTCGTAAATCGTAAATCGGTTGCTTCTAGTTTCTTTCTGTTCCCAGAATCCTCAGCTCTTGTGGCATAAATGGAGGCATTTACTAAATCCCCTTATAACTTAAAGCACTTTGCAGAGCCTTTCTTGGCGTCACAGGGCAACATTTCCAGCTATGACTGCAGAGCAGCCTGCCCCACACCTGATGTGTCAGGCACAGATCCAAGCCAGCATATGAGGTCCAGGTTTTTCAGGCACAGTGAAGCCAAAGCCACCTGCTGCCTCAACAGATCTCCATTGATCTAGGAAGATACTAGAGAGGAAAACACTTACTTAGGTACCTTAACCCACAAGTTCCAAACAGAGTACATTGCTTGCTAATCCCAGTCTTAACCACCAAAACTCTAGGAAGGGTGGACCCCAGCCCTGGGGAGATCAGCTGATCTAGTTGTCAAGTCCTCACTGCTTTACAGTGCCGCTCAGCACATACACTCAAGCGTGTGTTGACTTGATTATGAAAACAATTTGCAATGTGTTTGCTCATTTGTCTCTTGTTTCTTCATTTTCTGAATACATTTAAAGCCTTCCATCTGTGTCCTTGTAGCCTGACTCAGATAAATGGCAAGGTCTCCAGGGACCTTGTCTGTCATAGGCTCTGCATTGTCCTGGGTCAATGCCCTGTTCAGGGCAGGGGCGTCAAGAAAGACAAAGCACCACGGGGAGAATTCTGTGCTCTGGGGCCATGTAGATTTCACCTGGATGGAGAGCCAAGAGGCCAAGGCACCCAGTTGCTCTCCTTACAAAGTCCCATTCATCAGGGGCCAGCTTGCTGCTTCCAAAAGCCAGGGAGCTTCTTCCCTTTCTGTTGGCCTCAGTTCTTCTCTCTAGACTTTTTCCAAATCCCTGCTGCAGGCTCTGTCTACACTCAGTGTTCCTGAGTTAATGGCAACAGGGCATACCTGGGATTAAGCTGTTTTCCCAGACCCAGCTTTTCTGGCCAAGTATAAGGTTGGTTGGTATTGGTAACTCTCTCCCTAGCCTTCTTAACCACCTAGCAGGTCAGTTTGCAGGACTGGGAAGAGAGGAGAACCCCGGTTGCCCCCTAGTTCCTGAAGGCACAGCCCCACACTGTCTGCTCACTCTGTGTTGGCCCAGGTTTGCTTTCTGAAAAGTTTTCCCTTCTGTAGTCTTGACAACTTTTGCATGTAATTGCTCAGCCCTGTACTGTCTCCATCCCCACCCCAAGAACTATATCCTTGTCCTGACCCCAGACTGAAGGTGGGTCCTGATAGCTCATGTAGTGCTTTCCAGTCTCTTGTTGGCTGCACTCAATTCCCTGTTCCATCCTGAGATGACTCACTTCTTCCTAAGACACCACGTCATTCCCATGTTCTCATGGAAGGTCCTGCCACCCTTATTCCCTGGACATCACAGACTATGAATGTGTAAGGAGGGGCCTCCCACTGCAAAGGACCAGCCTTCTGTCTTCACTGTGATCCATTTTGCACCAGCACACCTCTTTCCTAGGAAACGTCAACATAATCAGTGTTGGAGGATCACTGGGCAGAGGTGCTACCTGCAGAGAGCTGGGAGCTGGCCCTGCACTGACTCTTGGGGATTCCACAGGAGATGACAGGGTTGAGGACAGACCACAGAGTGTGCAATGCTGGGCCTCCAGACATACAGACAAAGACCAAGAAGACCTTGTGACAATTTTCTCTGCACGCAAGGGTCAGCTCCTCTAGGAGTCTGCAAAGTGTGGGGAAGATGTAGCAATTTCCAGTTTGTGGGAGATGGGATTAAGGGATGATCCTTTAAGACTCCTCTAAGTCTCCTCCTACTAGATGCGGTGGAGATAGATTGAGGGAGCCGATCTGAAAGGGCTTTGAACTTTCTGAGGCTCCAAGTTGTTTAAAGGATCTTAGGCCTTATGATTATCTCTTAATGTTATGATGATATTGACTTTGTGGGGGCGTGGCCAGGAGTCTCTGGCTGCCTTCAAAGAATCCTTGGAAGTGGAAAGTGATTATAGGATTGTTTGTGCAAAGGTCCCTGGAAGGCTGAGACTCAGAAGGAGATTTCAAAGGCGGTGGAGGGCTGGAGGTTGAGTTTTATCTTAATTATGTGCTGGGATGTGGCTCTCAGCCAAGTCAGAGTCCCCGGGAGTGAAGCCAAGGAGCTCGTCCCTTGTGTGTGCTGTTTCCACTGTGGCTCCTGCCTTGGGCATTTATGCTCCTAACCCCGGCCTCAAGCATCACAGGAAACATTAATTATCATAATGGTAATGATGATATTGATGATATCAGTTAACAGCATGACTAATGTCCCAGGGGAGAAAGCATAGGAAACTCACCCCTAATATCAACACTTGTGACTTAATTTCCTAAATTGGGATTCTGCTGCAGCTGATAGAGAGGAAAGAACACAGATTTCCATGTCCTGATATTAATGGCTGTGTAGTCTCTGGCAATCCCCCAGTCATTTCAAAGCTTCAGGTTCCTCGTCTTTAAACATAGATAATATTAATGCCTACCCCATAATGTTGCGATCAAAACCAAACGGGAAGGAACATGTAAAGCATTCAGCTAACTGCCTGGCACATGGTAACTCTCAAGGGATGCTTGCTAGTATGAATATTGATATTATTACCAGTCTCTGAAAATCCCCAGGTTCACTTTGATCAGTAGAAAGATGCAGCGATGAGAACCCACCCCTAAGTCTAATGAACTAAAATCTCTAGGGCAGCAGAACTTCGACATCCGTGTTTTTCCTAACATGGCACTTCTGATTCTCACCATACAGCAAAAATCAGAAGCACTGACTTAGCTCAAAGTTTTGTGAGGATTAATTTAGACGATGTGGGATAAGCACCCAGTACAGTGCCCAGGCCACAGAAGGTCCCAGAACCTGTTTAGACCCATCCTCTGATATGGGGGCAGTCCACAGTAGCAGTGGGTATTGCAAGGGACAGACCTGCCTGGCTGTGGTGCTTCTTGCCTCCATTTGAGCATTGAATCAACTACTGGAATAGTTCCATTCTCTCTGCCCTCCTCTGGCATAAACATGAGCCCTTAAATATGGGGGATGATTAAAAGTAATTTGGTCTAGCTGGATAGAGCCACTTGCCCAGAAACCAGTTAACAGACAAGGTAAGAGTCCTACATGAGTTCAAGGTGAGAATTGTGAAGATGATTTTCTTATGGTGTCAGGAATGTTATATTAGTAATGCGTAATTGTGGCCTTGGAAGCCAAGCCTGTTTCAAAACAGTAACTCACAGTTAATGAACTTACAGAGTTATAGCCCAGAGTTCAGAGATTCCTTCTCACTCATGTGGTCGTTTTGTCTGGATCAGTTGTTTAAGCAGAGAAATGAGACATATTTCATGGTGATTACACATATAATGCTTCCTGTGAAGGCCCAGGCTAATTTGTAGTCATTTTTTTGTTGAATTATTATATTGCCCACCATGAGAGAGATGGACAAATGAGCTCATTTGTTCTATTTTGCCAGCTGCCAGAATGCAATATACCAAAAACGGAATGGCTTTTAAAAAGGGGAATTTAATGAGTTGCTAGTTTACAGTTCTAAGGCTGAGAAAATGTCCCAATTAAAACAAGTCTATAGAAATGTCCAATCAAAGGCATCCAGGGAAAGATACCTTGATTCAAGAAGGCCAATGAACTTCAGGGTTTCTTCCTCAAGTGGGAAGGCACATGGCAAACACGGTCAGGGTTTCTCTCTTGGCTGGAAAGGCACATAGCAAAACAGCATCATCTGCTAGCTGCCTCTCCAGTTCCCTGGGAGGTGTTTTCCTTTTTCATTCCCAAAAGTCGCTGGCTGGAGGACCCTCTGCTTCTCTGGCTTTGTTTTTTTGCTCTCTCAGAATTTCCTGGCTTTCTCTCTTGTCGTTCTCTAGCTTTTTTCAAAGTGCTTCTTCTTTTTAAGGATTCTAGTAAAACCAATCAAGACCCACTTGGAATGGGTAGAGACATGTCTCCACCTATCAGGTTTAATACCCACACTGATTGAGTCACATCTCCATGGAGATAAGCTCATTAAAGTTTCCCTATACAGTACTGAATAGGGATTAGAAGAAACTGTTGCTCCCACAAGGTTGATTAGGATTAAAACATGGCTTTTCTAGGGTACTTAAACCTTTTAAACTGGCACACTATTTGCCAGTTTTTAGGTGGAGAAATAAAAAGTGAAGATTTTTGTATGTGGGTTCATAGAGAATTTGGGTTGAAAAAATTTGGAAAACATGTTAAAGTTCATACTGTTCCAAAGAGCTAAATTGAATGTATCCATCCCATTGATAACCATGTGTATTTGTTAATTTTTTCCTTAAAAAAAATATACGAGGTATAGAGAAGGCACTGCTTGATTGAGTAGATTTCCTTTAAGTAGTGTTTTAATTCTGGAATGAGTTTTAATTTTTCAAAGTATTTTTGCATATATTATCTCATTTGATTTGCACACAATGGTCCTGTGTCACAGGAGAAGCAAGTATTATTTTTTTCCATGCAACAGATGAAAAATCCGAGGCATGAATACGTAGGTGATTAGTCCAGGGTCTCTGGGGACATTGCTAGGGCTACATGAGTCTTTTGAATTTGAACCTTTTGCCCTTTCCACAAGATGTTCCCTTCTCTGTAATATGAGAAAACATGTATTAGATTAGTGAGATTGGGAGCTGGAGAACTTGAAAAATTGTATAGAAGAATTGCTTGTGAAACTTTTTAGGAGAAGACTTCTCTCTACTTCTCTCTCTCTCTCTCTTATTTAACGTAAAACAAGTATCATTTTGCCTCCTCTTGGACCCTTTTAAGTGGTTTCCAGAGAGGTAGATATGGAACCACGTGAGATTGCATTTCAGCGTTGGTTGCCGTCACAGGAAAAGTGACTAGTGCAGATGAGACGGCTGCTGTTTTGATAAAGTGATGCGGGTGGGGAAGGGTGCCCATGTGAGATGGTTGCCTACTTGCCTCAAGGGGATAAGGAGGCTGATTGGAAAGTCTTTCCCAGCTTTTACTGTGGACTTGAATGTTTGGGGGCGTGACCATAAAGTCTGACTGCTCGTCATCTGTGCTGTGGTCAGGGTCTGCGATGCTGATTGGGTCTCAATTCATAGCGCTCCCAATCATGCATTCCAAATGGCTGCATGATTTGCATGATTGCGTCTGCACCCAAGACATTTGTGAACGATTCTGAACAGCCTATGGGAAAAAAGAGACTCTGGATGCCTGGTTCACAAAGCAAACACAGACTACAGGGTCACTCTACTGGGAACCACAGGGGCCAAAACACCCTTCTCCTTCAATGTTGTCTATCCTTCCCCTAGCACACATCCTGAGTATAGACCTTGCACGCTTCCCAATGGTTTAATCACAAGAGTGGCTATCATAGAGCAAACATAACACGTAAGCTGGCAAACATTTGTAGAGAAATTGAATCCCACTTTATTCTCCTTACGTACAAATCCCACATCTTACATATGTCCTTTCTATAGCCTTCCTGATTGGTTCCCTGTGCCAGTCTTTCTTTCTTTTAATCAACTAACCAGAGTAGAACCTGGGCTGTGTGGTCTAGTTCTTTATCTCCACTCTGGCTTAGGAAGAACAGCCTTCCTTTTGTGCCTTTGTATGATTCTTGAGGTAACGTTATTAAATCTCTGTGCTTGTATTTGCCTGCTTTGAGGCCTTGGATTAGTGAGTCCATTTTCAAGCAAAGGTCTCCATTCGTTTTAACTTTTCTTGCATACATCTCCATTACCTACCTCTCCTGAATCTCAGCCCCTCCTTCTCTCCTAAGTCGGATGACTTATCTACACCACTCAATGCAATGGAAGGAGAATGCACAGAAAGGGACACTTTGTCTGTAATGATAGTTTATCTCATTTTTATCCTATCCTCTTCCACAACTTCTTCAGTTCTTTCTGTATGCATTTTCCCTGATTCTGCTTATAACTCTGTGAGGCAAGCATTCATTCATTCATTTATTCCATTGTCAAATATTCATTCAATACAGGCACAGATCCTGATCAAGAAGCTTACATTGTAAGATAGTTGTAGACAAAACGGATATCACTATTGCTGTTTTACAGCTGAACTAACTGAGGCCCACACAATTAAAAACTTCAATCACCTGGGCAGTTGGTGTAAGCAAGTGTGTAAAATGGAACCCACATCTTCAGATATTGAGTCTAGGGTTGCTTGTACTTTACCTTGCTTTTTCTCTGAGGCCACAGGAATTTCCCATTTCCACACAGGCTGTGTTTCCATTATATAGTTCAGTGCTTGGAATTCAGAACACACTTTCCCATAGAAAATATGTTATAAATGGTTACTATGTTACAAGGTCATCCAGCAAAAGCCCAGTTAACCCATTTAACCCATAATGTAGCTGAAGCATGCCTATTAATAGGACAATTTCTTCCACTGATGCATTATTTCGAAAGTATTTCATTGGGCTCATTCAAAATTGATGTTGTGTGAATAAAATGAACTTCCAGCCTTTGGGTTTCCTTAGTTATTCACTGTAGGCATAGCACTTCAGTGTAACATGCCTGCCTTGTGACCTTTGTTTATTTTTCTCATCTTTTCTGCTCTCTCTGTTTTTGTATTCGGTAGAAGGACCTAATACACAAAAATATCAAGCTTAGTTTGTATGGATTACATACCAGCAAATGAGAAAGTGATTGTCTGGCTTAAGGACAACTATATGGCTGTTTCCATAGATACCTAATCACAATAACTAATTAGATCAACATGTTTTCCAAAGCCTATTGCAGGGCATCTTAAATGTAGAATATTCCAGACGTCCTAGATTGCAAGTACATTTCTCTCTCCATTTCTCTTTAATAGGAAAGGGATGCCCTTAATAGAAACTACAATGAATAAAAAACAGGAGCTTTGCCTTTTGATATGTTGAAGTAGATTTAGGTGAATACTATGCCTCACTGAATTTCTGAATGATAGTCAGATGAGCTCCTTTGAGGATTGTTTCAGAGGAAAAAGCCCAGAGTTCAAATCTGAGACTTGAGGGACATGTCTTTCCTTTCTGCCCCATTCCCCTTCTCTCATTTGAGGATTCACGCAGACCTAGCACCTCCTTGTGAGGGAGACATGGACTTAGCTACTAACAACCCAACTCTGCTTGAACTCCAGAAGTTCAAGAAGGCTGCATCTTTGAGGGGCATTCATTATACTGTTTTCTACTTTAGTAACAAATAAGTAGGTCATAAGTACAGCCTTCAGCCTATATCTCTATCCATGGTTAAATGTAGACTCACCAAACCATAAAACATCACATTTCTAAGTGATCCTAGAACTCCTCTCTTGCTGGTCAGGTGGGAGCTGCCAAAAATGATGATGATGATGATGGTGATGATGATGGTGGGTGGTAATGATGATGATGGTGATGATGGTGATGATGATGATGATGATGGTGATGATGACAGCTAATATTTATTGAGCAGCCAGCATATACAATCACCATGCTAGATGCTTTATAAAGATTTTTTTGAGTCTTCCCAACAATCAGATATTACCACAATTTTAAGATAAACAGATCTCAAAAAGTGAGGTGACTTTCTTGTGACCATAAATCTTATGAGTCGTAGAGCTG
This sequence comes from Tamandua tetradactyla, assembly GCF_023851605.1. Taxonomy (NCBI): domain Eukaryota; kingdom Metazoa; phylum Chordata; class Mammalia; order Pilosa; family Myrmecophagidae; genus Tamandua; species Tamandua tetradactyla. The sequence goes on along the minus strand of NC_135334.1, from coordinate 4,658,185 downwards.
GGGTTTGAGACCATTTGGGCTGGTTTGATCAGGAAGGTCAAAAGACTCTGGAGAACAACAAATGTGTTTTCTCCTTAATATTTGTCACTGTCCTTAGGCGATGTCTAAGGTAGTTTGATTTCTGAAAGCTCTCAGATATTGACTCCCTCTTAGAAACTCAGGGAACAGGAAGAACTTAAGAAAAATCCTTCCAACTATCACTGACTTATTATAATTAACATTTCTTCTCTTCTAGCCTTCATGTCTTATGGCAGCTGCCAGTCATTATTGCCTTGTCACAGATCCTTATTTTATCTTGATGATGAAATGGCTTAAAAGCATTAGAAGTATACTGCTTTTCATGGAAAAAAAATCTCTGTAAACTATCAGTCAGCACTGTCCCCTTCCAAGTACATTTTGAAGGTAATCTGCACATATATGAGTTTAAACGTGTTCAGTTCTCATCAGATGTTTTTCCTACCCTCACATTTATGCCTCTCTACCTCCTGATTCCCATTTGTCATCTCTGAAGACCCTTATGCCAGGATTTTTCATAAATCTATGTTTCTCGCATTTCTAAAATAGCAGTAAGGCAACCTTCTCTTGGAATAATAAGCAAATTTAAATTTAAATTGACTTGACTTGTGTGAAAGGGCTGCTATGCAGATATCTGTGAAAAGACAACAATGGAGGATGGCCATCATGCCTGGATGAGAAGTGAGGAGTTTTATGACTGATATCAAGCTTACAGGTGCATATTAACGAACTGCTGGGGTCATCCAAGATGCCCTTTCCTTTCACGTTCAATAGCTATAAGCTGACTTTTGAGCAAGTAAGTTTTTCTTCGGACCATTGCTTTCTGCAATGACTGGGAAAAAAAACAGAAGATTTAGGAGAACCAAACAAAAGCTCTGTGTAGCTTCAGTTGTCTCTAAACCAGGTGACCAAATACATTCCTAACAGCATTTGCAGGATGAAAGAGGAGCAACACCCTGTTGATATGTATAGCATTTCACTTTTAGCTAATGTAAGTTTAGGAATAAAACAAATTGATCTGCTGAAATCTTTACTGATGTGTGTTTCATAACAACTACTGTGCAATTCGCAGTTGAATTGATGAGTTCCCAGGGCCATGTGTTTCTCTAAAACAGAGGCATCTAACTTCGAAAGCTTTCTCCAGGGAAACAGACCTATTTGAGCTAAATCAAAACAAAATTAAAGAGTGATTAAAGTGCTGTGAATAAGACCTGTGTGAAAAGGCTGGAAGAACTGGGTTTATTTAACCTGGGATAGAAATGCTGCACAGAGATTTTAGGGAGAACTTCCAGTGTCCAAAATGTTCCCCAACCAGCACTTTCCTCTGTCTCCACAAAGTGTAGAACAGGCAGAATGATCTTAAACTGTAATAATAGGGATTTACGGCAGTCATATGCTCTGGGGACCACTAAAACACACTGATGCCTGGTCCCTACCCTAGACTAATGAAGTCAGAAACAGAGGTGAGGTATTAGAATTTTTTAAAAAGTTCTGCTGGTGATTCTAACATGCAGCTAGGACTGAGAACTGGTTTGAATAAAGGGGCCAATTTCCTAGTAGTGAGGGTCATAGAAACTGTCCTGAAATCATTGTAGATATCTTCAAAATTAGGAGTCATATTTGAGCTGGATTGGCTATGAAGACATCAGATGATTTAGTATCCACATTTCTTACTTGGCCATTCTTTCTGCTATTAAGTTTCCTGGGAACCTCAAGTCATAAAAAAATATCCAGGATGATTCTCAATCAAATTTGTTGAATGAATGAATGCCAAGATTGGTCAAAGGAGGGAAGTTGTCAGTTTATGATGCTGGTATAGAAAGGAGGGTTTCAGGAATGGCTTCCCAAAGAAAGTGATGCTATAACTAGGAAAATACCACTAGGCTATGCAATTCAAAAACACCTGCTAAGCTTCAATATTTTAATATCAAAGAGTGATAAAAATGGAAGCCAGGATTCAACGGTTAACAAGGAACTGGATGGTACAGAACTGGAAGTCGTATGTGTTGGTCACTCTTTTTTGAAATTTGGAAGAAAAATAAAGAAACAACAAGCTGCACCTGGAGTTGGGGCAAGGTAGCATGGCTGAGGGAAGAGACTCCAGGGGGCAAAGTAATTCAGGCTGTGTGCCACTATTTTAATTGTTTGTTTCTGTGAAATGAACTGCTCAGATGTCTTTCTTATTCAAAGATGAGAGGGTTGGGCAGGACTCAGTCGAATGAGTAGCAAGCAAGGTCACCTGGTGGTATTCATGCTGACAGGTTGGTCTGGGGTCTGATACAGCTTCACTTACATTCCCACTGACTGGGTAGAGGTTGCAAAAGGTTGGCCCCAATTGCATTCCTCTTCCTCTCCATGAAACTCAGGACCTTTCATGGGGTCTCTCCAGCAGAGGCATTGGGCTCCCAGAGACCAATGTGGAAACTGGTAGCCTTCCTCAAGACTGGCCCTGGCCTTGGGAAGGTATCACTTCTGCCTAGAGCTTTGGTCTAGCAAGTCACTAAAGGCAACCTTGATTCAGAGGGAGGGGACGTGGGTCTACCTTCCAATGGCTGGAGTCTCAGACAATTTGCATCCATCTTTTCTGTCACAGTTGCTTTCTAGAGAGGACAGAGAGAATCAAAAAGAATATTTCAGATGTAGAAAATAGTAAATATTAAGTAACACACACCCTGAAGGACCTCTACATCTCAGTTAGACAATGAATGAGGCAAATGTATATATGTGGGTTCTGGTCTTAGACTCACTTGGGTTCAGTAACCAGTGGATCTTGGGCTTCTCCCTCATCTATGAAGTGTGAATAATAGTGGGATCTATCCATGTCTAAAGTTGGACTTTTCAAAAGGCAAAACCTGAGAGAAAATTTAGCACGGAAGTGTTTCTTGGGAATGTCCTTGAGATCATCACCTGTGGAAAGGAAAGGAAGAAAGTAGATTTGGCAGAGGGAGGGGAGGAGCTGAGACACAGGCTCATTCATCACCTCAGCCACTCCTTAGGGAGCTTAGCAGTAAGACTGACCCTTTTGGTCAGTCCTGAGAGCCGAGGGTGCTAGGTCATTGGACGTGGCCACCTCGGGGTGGGAGTGAAGTGACTGTATGAAGTGACTTCCTTGAGAAAGGGCTGAGAGCTGAAGGCTATCTGCTGACTGCACTGCCAGCAGCTGGGACAAGCCCTCTTTAGGGGGTGGGGTGGGGACTGGGTGTGAGGTCTCAGCGTCCACCACAGGGTGGAAATAATACTTACAAAGCACCATACAGTGCTGAGACTCTACATACGATTCAAACCCTGCTTGTCATTTGCCAGTGTGGGTGGTAATAAAGGGTATGTAGGCCAGAGAAGAGAGGCAGTATGCTGAAGGATGAAGTGGAGAAAGACCAGAAGATAACTCTTGAGACTGTGCAGGCAGCTGGATCAGCCTTTCACAGCGTCTGCAAGGACCAGGGGTCAAAGGTAAGCAGAGAAAGCCTAGCTAATGGACTGGGCGATAAGAAAGATTGCTAGTCTGTTGCAGCCCTGCATCAGTGAGGTAACACCTTCACTGTGAGAATGAACCAAAAGGCCATGGACCACACCCCTTCTCTTCCCTGTGATTACTCTGAATCTCTAGGGCAGGAGGTAATGGGAAGATAATGGGCTCTGGGTTCAGATCCCAACTCCGTCATTTCCTAAACGTGTGAACTTTAGCAGGTTAATTAAGCTCTCTGATCCAAATGTCCTTACTTCACAGTGGAGATCATAGAACAAACTTGCGGGGTTGTGACAGGATTAAAGGTAACGCGTGTCTGAGTGGCTTAGAAGAAATGCCTGTGACCAACAAGTAGAAATGGTTATGGTAAATAGCATCACTGCCTCCTTCTTCCAGTTAGAAATGATCAGGGATGCATCCAAGTGTTTACATTCAACCTAAATATTTACTGATGTTTGTGCTGTCCACCCTAGCATGCACTTGCATGGGCGTGCTCTCACTTAATTGTCATCACTATGCTCTTTCGCAAGTATTATCACCCCCTTCCACACAAAAGGCAGGTAAGGGTGAAAGGGGCTGCCAACAAAGTAAGTGGCTTGGCCGGAACTTACCAGTCCTTTCTGCTGCATCGCCACTGCCTGGCCCTAAGTTGAGGTGCAGATGAGGCATTTCTCTGCACAACAGCAACCATCAGGGTGCCCAGGAGAGTTGGGTGGTCAGCATGGGTCCCCAGCAGTGTCCCTGCCACGAGAGGTCAGGTGTGCATCGCAGGATGGTGGTGGATCACCATCGGTGGCACAGCCTTCTCGCTTGGATTGTCAGCTTTCTTAAGGATAGTTGCGAGAAGGTAAAGGAGGAGGAAAGGGACTCAAGAAATCATCTTTGTACTTTTTAATCTGAGCCGTTTTTGAGCAGTGTGATAAGGCAGGCTGTAGAAATGTCAGCTTTTTCTTATCTCTAATTGCCTTAAGTAGAGGCAGCCCTAATCCTTGTGTGCACAGGAGCCTGGGATGAAGAGATGAGGCCAATTGATCCTGCTTTTCAATTAACAGATGAGCTGCTTATAAACAATAGTATATGGGGGGCCATTTTGGAGCAGGAGAGAATGTGAAGGGAGAGGCACCTCCACAGCAGTGACATTTAGAACAATATTGATAAGGGTCAGCATTTGATTTCATTCAGGGGCTAAGTGGTATGGACGTGGTCACAGAAGGCTGCTGCTATGGTGACAATGGGTTTATATTCCTCTCATGCAATCATGGAGTAAGCCCTTCAGTTTACTGGACATTCTGTGTGGGACCTCATGGTACACGTGTGTGCAGATTTGTCCTCATGCTGCCCTCCAGGAAGTGCTTGTCCAGGGGTAGTTACTGAGTTTGGTGGTTTGGGTACTACCTAGTCCCAAGCTGTAGAAACCCACTAAGGCTATGTGCTCTTAGACCATCCATTCCAATGGGCAGATAGTGGAGTCAGTTTGCTATGAAATGCCTAATATGCATATGAATAACCCCCCTGAGACAAAAAGGTCACCACCTACACTTCTTCTCTGTACTTAGTCTATATGGAGAGGCTTTGTCCTCACTCTTGTAAAGACATTATCCTGAGTCCAGAAATAAGATGCTGACTGGTGCTTTTCTATGAAGTACCTTCTATTGTTCCACACTGGGGGCTGGATTTTATATTTTGCATCCTGCTCCCCTTACTTCAAATCTAGTCTCACATCAGCTTGGTTAAATCTTCTGTTATTAAATCTTGGTTAATTCTAACATTCAGTAAACATTACCACTATCTAAATATTCTCATTGCCAGGTCCATTCCATTCCCAGCTTTGATTCCTTGCAGTGCTGTTGCCAGACTGGGTAGGAACTAAGATCTGCTTTATCTCCTGGATATTGAAATCTGAACTCTGCTCCTGTCCCATTTGAGACTAGAGGAAGGAAGAGGAAGCATCGTTGTTGAATTTTCAGGAGCCATCTTATGTTATTTTTCTTCCTTGACCATTTTCAAGATTCCAGTATTCCAGGGAACTTCAAGGTCAAGTGACACAATGATGATATTTATAAATTTATTAGAGCATGCATAGAGGAAAAGGGTCTTAATTAATATGTTTGTTACAATAGTAGATGAGAGTAAGGGGGATGAACTAGATGTATGCTTTCCTTCCCAGGATCTAATAATTGGCTCCTCTGTAGAAAATGACTGTCGATAGCTGTTCTAGTTTGCTAACTATGTGATATACTAGAACTAGAATGGCTTTTTAAAAGGGGAATTTAATAGGTCACTGGTTTACAGTTCTAAGGCTGAGAAAATGTCCCACTTAAAGCAAGTCTATAAAAATGTCCAAATTAAGGTGCCAACAAGAGGTTACCTTCACTCAAGAAAAGCCAGTGAAGTTCATGGTTTCTCTCTCAATTGGGAAGTCTCACGGAGAACATGGCGACATCTGCTAGCTTTCTCTTCAGACTTCTTGTTTCATGAAGCTCCTCCAGGGGCATTTTCCTGCTTCATCTCCAAAAGTCACTGGCTGGTGGACTTTGTGGTTCACTCATCATTCTGAAGCTTTCTCCAAAATGCTTCCTCTTTTAAAGGATTCCAGTAAACTACATCAAGACCCACATGGAATGGGTGGAGTCACATCTCCCTCTATCCAAAAGTTAATATCCACAATTATATGAGTCATATCTCTGTGGAGATAATCTATTCAAGTTTCCAACATACTGTGCTGAATAGGTTTAAAAGAAATGGTTGTTCCCGCAAGACTGGATTAACATTAGGGTATGGCTTTTCTAGGGTACATAAATCCTTTCAAACCAGCATGATAGCATTCTGTCCATTCCACCATATAAAACTTTCACTTGTCTCTCAACTTTTGTTCCCATTTTATTTATTTTCATTTTCATTTTTAAAGTCTCCCCCAAGGCTCAGGTTTCAGGAAGATACAATGATCTGCACTTATGCTTTTCTTCCCCACTAGAATAAGTTTCTTAAGAATGCGGGCTATTTTGTATCTATTAGAGAAACTCCATAATAATAATAAAGCTGATATTTGTTAGATGCTTACTGTGTGTCTGAAGCTGTACTCTGCCTTTTATGTGTATTAATTCATTTAATATTCACAATGACTCTGAGACAGAGGTACTATTTTTATCCCTTTATCAATGAAGAGGCAGATAGTAGGGGCTGTTAAGGAATACTTAACCAATACAGAACTCTGCCTTTTTGCATCTAGCCCAGCTCATTTAGAATTTGTTGAATGAATGATAAGTTAAGACGTGGATTCTGTGCTAGTTCTGATACTACTTTGAACAATTTCCTCTAAATAATTGAGCTTTTTTTTTTATCCTCATCCACCATGTTTCACAGGTCCAAGTTCATAGCAGTTGTTCAGTAAATACTTAGTACATGAATGCTAAATGAATAGATGAAAGAATGAATAGTTGATGCCAGAAGTCACTTCTAAATCTAATGGTCTGTATCTGAAGCTTACATTGATCTCTCTCTTCTCTGACCTACTATGGCACACTCTGCAATTAGGCATTTGATTATATTTCATCTTTTGTTGGCTCTAACTGTGCAGAGTGTATATTTTGCATCCCACAATATATTATATTAAATTTATTTTCTATTACCCTTAGTGGCTAGCCCAGTGTCCACATTACGACAAGTGCTCTGTAAATATAGATTGAACTTGAATTGTGTTGCTTCAGTACACTTCAAGCCAGAAGAAACACTCAAGGACCAGTCACCTCCTGGGCTGCTGTTTTAATCTTCAGAGAAACTGCCATGTGGTTTCTTCTAAACAGATGTTTTTGACAGGACAGGGAGATGCATCCAGGCTGCTGGCTTGAGGCACAATTTGACATACTGCCTCAGTAAACTTACCCAGCCACATATAAATGCTGGTCTCCAGAGAGAAAGTGTATTTATGCAACACTTAGTAAACCCAGAGGGCAATGGTCTAAGAGGGAGACCCCAGGCTAATTGGCAAAATTCTTCTAATCCAATAAACTGTGCCTTTAGATGGCTGAAAACTCTCTCTCTCTCTCTCTCTCTCTCTCTCTCTCTTTCTCTCACACACACACACGAACATAAAGATACCAACCTCAGCTTTCTGATCATTGAGCTACTCCTAACCTTGGGGGCACTATAAGACTCTCTACCTTACTCCTGCTTGGAGATAAGGAACAAAAAGAATGTCCAGAGGGAAAATAGGGTAGGGATGTGCAGATAGTCTCATCAATGACCAAGGAAATTAAAAAGTGTCCTTTAGACATTCTCAAGAGCAGGCCGGAAGTGGCTTCCTTTGCCACAGGAGACATCTAAGCAGATATTGAAATCAGGCGAAATTGATGCCTGTGTTGGTTTCATGCCATGGATATTTTTTCATAGGTCATATATTCTGTAGGAAGTAATAAAAGGAAAACTCAAGAGGAGGACAGGAAAATCTGTGCCCAGAGTAACTGACCATCTACTCTTAGATATTACCCCTGAGCTTCACCAGCATGTCATTCCTTGATAAAAGACTTGACCACTGTTGTTCTGTAATTCCTTCAGAGGAATGAACTATTGTATCCACAGATACATCCCCAGGCCTCCCCTTCTCCACTCCACATACCCCTGAAGAGTTCATTTGAGAGGTGTGGAAATCTTATATAAAGGAATTTGCCCATTTCCTGAGATCCACCTCATGCCATCGATGCCAATGGAAAGCTGGATTCACTTGGTGCCACTCTGTTCCTTGAAATACATCCATTATACCAGTTATTAACTCACCTGGCAATGCTAAGATCTCCAGAAGCATCTTTAGATCAGGAAGCATTGCCCTATTGCTCTGAATCCCTCCAGTGCCCAGCACAATGCTTGGGGAATAGCATGTATGCAATTAATGTTTATTGAATATGTGAATTAAATTCTAGATGGATTTGAGATGTACTTAGATTACTGCAATGGTGCTTTATATCCTGTTTCCATCTGTGTCTTTTTTTTCCTACAAGAATATGGAATATATGAGAATGCAAGGGCAAAAAAAAAAAAAAAAAGACAAAGGAATACATTTACCGTGGAAATCATCCAGTAAAGTTTAGTGCCTTTCACACACGCAAAAAAGTACCAGTTATTTAATTGGGGGACTTGAAAGCTCACAAAAGAGAAAGGAGGGTGGGAAAATAGAAAGGAAGGGAACAGCACTTTCCCCACTGTAGAGAGGGCTGGGACTACAAACAAAAGCCCTGTGATTCACCCAAGAATAGAAGCTGAAAGGACCACAACTACGTGCCAAGGCACCAGAGGTCCTGCCAACCTTGGCTCATGTTGGGCATTTGCCCTTTGATGTAGCCAAGGAAAAGGATTTGCGCAGGCAAATGGTGACCTTCGGACAGCTGTGCTGGAGGACCATTTTGGAGAGTAGGAGCATGCGCATCCTCACCCTTGTACCCTCACTCTCTCCTTTCCTAATTGCTGAAGGAAGTGAAAGAAATAGCACATTGTCAGAGTAGAAAAACCAAGATAGTGTTGTTGATGGAATAACTTATGCAGAGAAATATGGAGACAATTAAGAAAGAAATCTGAGCTACAAATTGTTGGCAATAGGGAGAAGAGAGAAAAGAAGAGGGAGACAGAGATGGGCCAAGGAACCTAGTTACAGCATGAGGCCTCTGCAGTAGGCAGCTCAGCCAGCAAATGTGTGTCTGCCATGAATAAGGGGCATCCTCTGTTAGTCCCCAGAGTTGTCATTTGATGAGACCTGCCATTCTCTTATTTTGCTGAGGACACGGAGGTTTTAGCAAAGTTATATAACAAGACCAAGATGCCACAGCCAAACCAGAAAACCTGCACGTGTCAGATGTCACCACAATGTTTATCACAACAAAATCTAAGGAGAGGAGGAAACACTTTTATCTTCCTTGATGTGTCCTCACTACCACTATTATAATTGTAATGGTTTTCTCTGAACCCTTAAGACTGCCTGCCCTTCCTGCCCCCATCTAACAAAGATTAGGCATAAATATTAAAACCAAAAACCTCCAAGACCAACTGGTTCATTAAGTATTTATTGAGCCCCTATGCTGACATAGAAATGCTACTATGTGCTGAGGATCTTGCTGAGATGTGAGACCAGGAAAAAAATATATTTAAATAACCTCACTGCTGTGGTGGTGGTTGTTACACATTTTCTCAGATTTCTTGAATAAGTGATTCTCCCACACTGCCCCCTGGCTACAGGTGATAAGACTCATAGCAAAAGTGGGAAAGCCAAAATAATAAAAACCCAGGAAAGCCACTGGGAAACCATTGGAAAATGCAAACCATGTATTGTGAAAGCCAATGGATTAGAAACACATTACCCTTGTCTGATTTGCCTCTTGTTGAATTATACCCCACCAGTCAAGGAAATGGGAAAGGGTCTTGATAAACATCTTTCTGTGCTTCTGTTATACCAACACTGAGCATAACACTGTTATACCAACATAGGGGGAAAAGGACTAGGGCCATGAGGCTCAGGGCCCATCCACCCTGCAGGGTTGGGTAAGTCAAAGTCACAGCTCCAGTGCGATGGACCCAGTCCTGGATTTGCGGTCACAATCCCTGTCTTCAGACCCTAGGTCTGATCCATTCCTTGGGTGACCTTGAAGCTTCCTGAACCTTAGGATTGCCTACGCAAAACTGGTAAAACACTTAACAGCTACAGGATCGTTATATGAGTCATTCGAAATGATATGTGTCCCCCATATAAAGTCAATCTGACAGGAGATGCAGGTTGAGACTGAGGGTTGCTACAAAAGCAGGAGGGAGGAGAATGTGGGGCCCAAAGGCTGGAACAGCAAAGCAGATACACGTAGAAAGACAAATAGCAGTTTTTGTCCAGCATCGGAAACCTCATTGCTGGCAGATTTACTTTTTGAATTTTCCTGTGTATTTAAAGGCTCCTTCCCATGGTACAGACCCCTGCTCCTGGAAGGCACTCCCACATGGATTCTCCTTCCCTCTGGGCATTTGCATTGCTTGGCGATCCTGCTCTACAAACGCTAATCCCCATGGCTCCTCTCCCAGGGAGGTTTAGCTGCATCCATGAATTCAGACTCAAATGGCTCCTATCCACCGATCCGAATGAACAGCTAGTCCTGGGTGCTGACAGCACTGAACGAAGTGATCACTTTTCTGGGTGTTTCCCTGAATAATAAGCAGACAGCTTACAACGTTTCTGAGAGTATGGGAAACTGCCATCCCCTATCTCCAACCACCACCCTACCATTCGGCTTAGAAAAGAGGCCATAGTTTGAAAAACGGATAAAGGAGATAAATTTTCCTAATTCTCATGGAAAATTCATGCAAATCATGGGACAGTGGAGCAAAGACAGAGCTCTAAGGACAGCAAGTGACACTACACACACACACACACACACACACACACACACACATAGACACAAAGACCCAGATGGAGAATCATGTTTTCATTAGTAACTTGTGACCTTAGTAAAGTTGTAGAGCATCTTCAAATATTTGGACCCCCTCTGTAAAATGGGGGCCACCTCTTATCTAAGGTCTCCTGTTAAGATGAAATATGATGGCATAAGGGGTGTCTCCAACCCCAGAGGTGCTGAATAATTGTTTGTTCTTCAGTTCCTCATCCAACATAAAAGAAAACCATGTGCTTATTCCTTGCCCAACCATAAAGCTTTTAAAATGATATTGGAGAGGCTGGGAGGACAGGAGCAGGGGAAAAACAAATTTTGCAACTGACCGCAACAATCCCATACGCCCTTCTTGGATACAGAGCCATGACTGAGCAGCGTCCTGCAGGAATGGTTGCCATGCAGCCTCGGCAGAGTGGCATGTTGGGCCTGAGCCTGGCAGCCCCAGTGCCTGGAAGCACAAAGCTCTTCAAAGGTGCTGAGTACTTCAGGCCTGCTGTGAACTCAGCCTGCCCCTGGCTGCAGCACAGAGCAGCACAAATCCCCATACTCTCAATGGAAAGAGATGCTCCAGTGGCCCTGGAGGGGAAAGAGAGAGAGAGAATAAAAAGCATTTCCCATGTAAGCAGTTTTGTTCTGGAACCCCCACTAAACATGATTTTAAAATTGGCATTGGGCTTGCCTCCTTGATGCTCACAGAGTGAAAAAAGATGAGGTTCATTTGTCCACATGCCCCTGTGACAAAGGATGGTCCAGGCAACAGCTGTCAGCTCTCTTGGATGGCAGAAGCATGACAGGCCCTGAGCAGAAGGACTGAATTAACCAATGCATTGCTTTAATACCTCTTGTGGACCAGGCTCTGAGCTGGGTACCATGGGGGAGAGAGAACAAAGCATGGGCTTGCCTTCTGGTACCTTAAATTCTAGCCAAGGGAGACAGCATGTAAACCTGTGAAAAGTTAAATAGCAATACAAGAAATAAATAATAACTCAATTCAATAATATAGGATACTCCACACACTAGGCCATCCCATGATTAATTGCCAAATAAATGGCACAGATATAAAGTGCATAGGGAAAAATCAATTAAAGTGCATTTATTGGCTGTCTCCTGCAAACCAGGGAACAAGACAGATATCTCTAAGGTTATGAGTTTTTATTGGAATCCTCATCTCCTCTTATCCCAGGTGGACAGACCTGATGCTTAGGTCCCCAAAGGGAAGAGAGGTATGCATTTACCCAAAGAGGTTAGCTCCCATATCCTCTTTGTATATGCCCATTAGAACAATTACCATGTGTTCTTGAAGCTGCTTTTGCATCTGTCTCTCACACTAGAGCACAAACTATTCAAAGACAGGAACTTGTCTTCTTTGCTTTTGTACCTTCCTCTCTTGCCATCGTTTAGTATGATGACTGCAACACAGAAGCCACTCACAAAACATGAACTGAATACATGTTTATATAATGCATAGCAACTTAATGCATTGCTGCTGCCAAGCATATCTGGTATCTATTGAAGAACCCTCAAGAGCAGATGATGCTCCACTGGAAAGAATGGATCTGTAATTCTTGAAATGAAGACATTCTAAGAAAGGTGCAGGTTGGGTGGGTGGTGGCTGTGTGTCCCACATTTCTTCTTTCCCTTGAACTTGGGGGGAGGGGTCTGTCTTATATCATCCCTGTGATGGTTCAGAGGGCCATCTGCACTCCAGTGGGCAGTGAAACATGCTGGTTCTCCTGGAGGTTGGGGCAGAAAGGAGGGCAGTGATCCTTGGGAGGAAGATGATGAATATTCTGGTGGCCCTTAAATCTCCCAAGCGGGCTATGAGAACATTGTTTAAACTGGATGACAAATCAGAAAAGCAAATCCAGAATGGAAGGGTGAAACAACACATGGGCAAAGCTGGCAAAATCAGCAGAATCTCTGCTAAGCATTCCCTGAGGTTCTTCAACATTAACCTGTCTATTGCAGGGGATATGCACGCTAAGTATGGAGTCCAGAATGTGGTGAACACTGCATAAGAGCTTGTTAAATAAACAGATTCATTAGTGAATCAGAAGATAAAATACATATATTATTAAATACATAGAAAAGAGGAAAGAATTTCACAGTGAGCATCCGTAAACCCATGACTAGATTCTACAATTAACATTTTACTCAATTTTCCTTATCAGAAATTCACCTATCTCTATCTGTTATCCATTCATCAGCCTGACACTTGATTTTATAAAGGAATATATCCTCCAGTTAAGGAGACAAGATGCATACATACAGAACAATTACTCCCATTTTAAAAGGACGGTGCTAAATAGTGAAGCACAGTGCTAACTAGTGAAGTACAGGCACCCATGTGGTTGGAGCAGAGGAGGTGATCACCAACGAGGGACAGATAGTGTGCTTGTATACCAGTTCATGGAGGGAAATGACACTTCTGTTGGGTCTAGAGGAATGTGTAAGATTTGAACAGATAGAGAGAAAGAGAGGTATTTTGGAGGTGGAGTCCTCTAAGCAAAGTCCCCGAGCAAAGATAAATCTTGCTGTTTTGAGCAATATTCCTTCCTTCCCGTAATGCTGCTTTGGCACCCACAGGTTCATCTGTACCTTCGTCATCCTGGATGTCATCAGTGCTGAGAATTCAAGCTCAATGTGAGTGCCTGCAGGTGCCCCCGCCCCTGACGAAGTTGAGCATCTCTCTTGCTGAGTGACTCACAGGGAGACTCAAGGGACTGGTCAGGAGGAATGAGCCTTTTCCACCCAGAATAAAAATTTTATGTAATATATAATATATAATATAATATATGGTATGAGTGGACTGTTGGAAATGAGAAAACTGTTAAGAACTGTTAAGGGGTAAGTGGGGGTGGTTTGAGACCCCATCCCGGCAGTGCCTGATGAACACACGCCAGCACATGCCACCTGTCCCCGTCTACGAACAGGACAAAGGTAGATAGTGCCCATTGTACACCACCTGCCCAGCAGGAGCCTGCAGCCCGCTGAGAACCCAGCCTCCTCTCCCAGTGCCATCCTGGGAAGGGCTCCTGGAGATTAGCTTTAAAAGGCTATTTTATGGTCCTTCCTGGGACATTTGCTGGTGATGGAAATCAGAAGCCATCCTGGCTTGCACTTAAAAGGCAGGTAAGAGAAGAGACAGAGTAATTACTGGATATGTCTGCACAATTTTGAAAACCAGTTACCTGTCCCTTGTCAGGGCTGCCTGCAGCTTGAACACACTGCCTTGCCTTTGCTTCTTTTCTTTTACTCTGTCCTCTCGCAGCAAGTACTGCCTCCTCTTTTACCTGCCTTGTTTCCATCCCCTTGGGACCATTTTACTAGGCACAAATCCAGTCTGGCCCAGATCCCTGGAGGAGAGGAGCCACCCTTTCCCTCAGCGTGGCTGCCTCATGCCAGCTTAGGGGCCTGGTGTGTGCCAGACAAAAGATATGTGTCCCCATGTGATCCCACCACACTGGGGCCAGAAAGAATGATGCAAGCAGGGTACATGGATGACCCTTTATTTTGTGATGTGCCTTCTGTGTACTTTTTTAGCGAGATGAAGTACATTCCTTGTTTTCTCTGGCTTTTAGAATTTCCATATTTATTACTTGTTTGATACCACTAGGGAGAAGGGATGGAAAGAGAACGACTTCCTCCATTTGAAATTTTAAACATGGGCACGTGAGACCTACCCTCCCTTCCCAAGTCTCCCTGCAACCCCAGCAGCTCACGGAGCTGTGGAATGTCAGAGCTGAGAACACTGGAGAAATTGAAACAGTTTAGATTTGCCTCAGTTTACACATAAGGGACTAAAGGATCTTGGTCAGCATCATGGATATCATTAGTGGCAGCCCTGAGACTAGAATCTTAAATTAATTTCTTATCACTACCCCACATGGACTTTATTTTTATTCAAGTGGAGAAATGCCTGCTCACTTCCTTCATGGTGTGAGATGTTGTGCAGAAGACTTTCTGGTGCATTAGCTACTCTAGTTTCACAGTGACCCTGTGGCTGGGGATTTATCCCCTTCTTCAAAGAAGAGGGAAACTGAGGTTCAGGAGAGGGTCAGAACCAGGCAACACCAAGGGCTACTCTGACCTCAGGGAATCCAAATCTAGGAGAGACATAAGAAGGCAGGAGACAAGGACTAAAAGCCTGTATCTAGAAGCTAAAGCACTCCTTTCTTAAAGGAGAAGAAGGGGCTGTCCCATTAAGGGGCCCAGAAAGAAGGTTCTACCAGGGAGCCGCACTGAAGGTGCCTTCTGGAAAGATCTCAACTGCAGTTGTAGGGCAGCATTTCAGGGAGAAGGAAGGACAGGGCAATCACGGCAGGTAGAAATAGGGTGTGTTCAGGGTGCAGTGAGCAGGGGAATGTTGGTGGGGCCTCAGCCCGCATGCAAGAAGTGCCAAGTGATGCTGGAGCTTGGAGATAGGTCACGCATGAGGCGGATATTTCCTGAGACCCACCATGGGTCAGGAACTCTTGTAAGTCTGTGATCTCATAGGGAAAAGAACATGAGGCCTAAACCCAAACACTTATTGTGAGGTGACAGAGTGTCCTGGGCTTCCTTTAGCCTGTGGCCATTTGAGGTAAGGCCTTCGGGCAAAGGGTATATACTAAGAGCAGAAGCTTTGAGGAAGAGGGAGCTTGGAATATTGGAAAGAAAGAAAATTAAAGACCCATGTGAAGTGAACATTAGTAGGGGTGGGGTCCAAGGTAGGTAGGTTGGATTTCACTCTCAATGCTATGAGGCCTCATCTCCATGGGAACAATCCATCAAGCTTTATGGAAGCCTTTCCCAGCCTTAGCACTGAGAGCCCCCTGTCCTGGGTTCTCACCCAGTGGTGGGTGTTTTCTTCCCTCCCACTGTTGTTCTTGCTTATCCAGTCCTGTCACAATAGTTTGAGGCCATGTGGTGAAGCCCGTGGAAAAGCTCTAGGGAGTTCTTTAGAAAGTTGATGGCCATTCAACATTTCTGGAAAGGGGGCTAATTAAGCCTATTTTAGCATGTTTAAGTTTCTGACAACTTCCAGGATCATTCAGTTTACATCAAGAGGGCTTTTTGCTGAATTCAGGGGATTCATTTGGATGTGGAAAGGGTAATGGGCCAATAAGCATAGCTGCTTTGGGGATAAAAAAGGTCATTTCCATCCAGATGTTCCCGTCAGCACCCTCTCTTGCAGAATTGATTGGACTATTTATTCCTCATTCTTCAAAACTTGAAGGAATGGACTCAAAATAGCTCCACCGGAAGAAGAACTTAAAGAAACAAGCCCTTACATGTCCCAACTGAGTCTGCTCAGATCCTCACAGCATTAAAGACCGTGAGCAGTTGTGTCCTGCTCACAGTCTTTGGAACTGTATTAATTAAAAAAAATTTTTTTAGCCTCCTGTTAGTTAGGTGTGACATCCAAATACAATGTTGCCCCTTTAAGAATCTTTGCCAAGTTAATGGAATCGTGTTCTCACAATAACATAAATCACTGCCAGCCCCCTTAAGTCAATTCATATTTCTCCAGTTCGTTAGTGACTCGGGAAGTAATTGCATTTATTATAATTGCATCTAATTGCACCAGATTAGTGATTACAATTATTGATGGCAGCTGATTATTCATTAGGCATCAAATCAATTCCTGAGGTTCCTCATTACTGGAAACAGTAACTCTGATGAGGAGAGGTCTAAAGGAGGCCACGTCCATCCTCTTCTTGTCATGGCAGGCAGCCTCCGAGGGCTCGCTCTAAACAAGCACCTGAAAACAATTTATGACTTAAAGTGACAGTGAAGGATCCCTCTCCTTCCCCATCCATTTCCTAAACCCGAGGTGAGCTCTGAATGATGAAATTCTATGGAACCTTTTAAACATCACCAAAAGCAGTTTGGAGGTCCTAGAAGACCATGGAATCTCTAACTCATCCAAGATGCATTTCTTGGTTGCCTAACAGATACTTCAAAGCTTTCTGGTCCAACTCTTTCTGAATCTATATTACTTAGAATGTGGAAAGAGAATAGTGCTTAGAACTGTCCAGACCAGACTTTAAATTCTAGCTGAACACCAGTGAGCTATGTGAAGCCAGGTGTGATGGTTGTCCTCTCTGAGCTATAGAATCATCTGAAGATTATAAGGTAGAGAAGAAATGAGACCTTCCCTGTATCTTTCATATTGGACTCAAGCACCAAAAACATTGTAGTGAATAAGTGTTTGATAAAGATCTGAGGAATAAGTGGATGAGGATAATAGTACCTAATTGTGAGGGTTATAGTGAGGACTAAATTGGAGAGCACATTTTAAGGACTTTGTGTTGCACCATGCAAGAAGTAGATGTTCAACAGATATCACTTACATTACCCTCTACTTGCTCCATAATGTAACACCAAGATTATCCTTACAAAATCTTTTTCTTATCCCTTTATACATTGGATTAATATTAACTTTATATGTATCACTCATGCACTGTCTTGATGGTGAACACCAGGTTATTTGCCATTGAATAGCAGCTCCAGAAGTCTTCCCTAAAAGGTGATTTTTGTTATTTGTCTTATTTATCTGGACCTACAGTATGCCAGGCACTGAGTGTAAGGGGACTGATCGACAAATAAAAGATAGGTATTGATGTTGAACAGCTCACAAACTAAGGACAGGACAGCCATTCTATTGCTGTACTTTGTACACTTGTAGGAATCTGCAAGGTCAAATGAGCCCATCAAGGATGGGAAAATCTTGCTCGCTTGGAGGGTCAAGAAAGCCTCATTGAGGGGGCACTGAGATGGTCCTTGAAGCTGCGGAAATTCCTTCAAATGTCTAATGGAGTTGATTATATTTCCAACAGAGCATGTAACATTTGCAAAGACAAGAGGGCAGAAAGGGGCCCATAGTTTGAGCTGTACCTTGTACTTCTAAGTGTTTGATACATGATAATATAGACAATGATAAGTGCTGTTTTCTGGATGTCCCAATCTCCTTGTGAAAGCCTCTGTGACTAAAGGGATTTTCTCTTAGCATCACAGATGCCAGAAATGTAGAATTCTCTTAGGGTTTTCCTTGAAAACTTTCTGAGATGTGATGGTACCTTTCATGGCACAGAGTCCTAACCCATCCTTTCCCCGAATCTTCAGCTCAACATAATCCACCCCATCTTTCAGCACCCATATCTCTCAACTCTCCATGCTTTTCTCAATCTTTCCCCAACACTAAATTCAAAGAACAGCTGTGTGCACAGCTAGCAAAGGCATTAGGAACTTACACCACCTGCCCAGATGCTGAATCCTCTCCCAACCCAAGATGGAGGACTAGAAGGTCCTTGTTAGGTCTTTATCCTGGGAGCTGGTTCTGTTCCTGGTTGTTCAGGCTTGAGCCTGGCAGTGTTTTTAGCCTGAATACAGTTCCTCTGGGAAAGTAAACAGCAGTTCTCAAAACAATCCAAACTATGGAGCTGAGGAGCTCAGGGGACAGGTCCCTGGTGCTTTTTCCCTTGGAGGCCTTCCCTATACAGCTGCCAAGTATGGTGTGTCTTTTGGGGAAGCTGAAGGTGAACATGTCATGTGTCTGGGTAGAACGAATCTATCTCCTGCCCTAAGTCTGTTGTGCTTTATAGTGCTAAGCCAGTGGGAACCTCACCATTTCCTCTTGAGAACCTCTCCCCTCCACCCCACATCTCAGGCCCATTAACCAGGCAGGAGGAGGTTAGCCCTCTTCTCCAGTTGGCATGTTCCTATACCACTCTCTTCTAAATCTTCTATATAGTGGCAGACTCCTCTTTGAAGGCTGATTTGGCAAGGGGAGACAAACACTTTCAAAGAAATCATGTAAATATTCGTGATGGCTCAGAACCTGACGCCTCTTCTCCTTTCTTGGCAATGCACACACATGCACTGCACCCTCTTTCTTGAGAACCCCTGGGGAAAAGGATCTCTCCTAATTGGTAACAGAAACGTGCTCACTGACTTGTAAAGGGAGCCATGCTTAGTGATTTTATGATTGGTGAGAATGCTCTCTGGTGGTCAAGAGCCGTGGGGGATGCTTGTGCTGCATTTCAAAACTTTCTTGACCGGTGAGCAGCTCCCACCCAGCTGGGGGGAGACACCCTTCATTCTGAGCTTCCAGAGCCTCAGTCCTACCCAGGTCTCCTTAAGCCATGCCTGTGTCCTCTGCCCTGCTGGAAACAGTTGGCAAACGAATCACTGTCTTGCTGCTTGTACAGGACGGCTGTGCAGAAAGAGCCTTCCTCCTTACGGAAAGCACATTAATGCTAAGTCTGTTCATTCTAATTAATAACAGTCAGTAAACACCAAAGAGAGCTAATGATGATTACAGGCCGCAGCTCCCGCGTGTTAGCAAACACACCAGGCAGGTGGCCTCTCTTCCCTTCCCAGGAAGGAGACTGATCTGCCTCTCGCAGAGATGCCTCCCTCCTCAAGGCCTCCTGTTATACTTTGGCCAAATCTTGGGTTATGGCTCTGCTTGATTCCTGGGAATAAAGAAAAAGCCAGCCTGGTGGAAAGGACCCCAGGGCAGGCTTCAGAGATGGGAAGGCGAGGGAGCAGAACCTGGGGTTCGTTTGGATTTCCAAGCATCCCTCCCCAGCACTTGGTATTGAACAAGCGTTCCTTTTCTGTCTTAGTTGTAAATTTTTTCCCAATTACCAGCGCAATATAATTTTCAAAGAAATTAAAGTACAGAAGTATGCCCTGATGAAAATGGGAGTCTCCCTCATTTTACCCTGAAGTAGGATTAAGGCCCCCTTTGCTTGGCCTCATTTTTAGGGTCCTGCCCATCTCTTCTTTCTACCCTCATCTCTCCTTTGATTTGTTCCTCTTCTACTCCTGGTGAACAGACAGCTTCATGCTACCACTAATCATCCCATTTGTTAAACCTTTACTGGGTGTTCTGCAAAGCTTTGAGCCATCTTCTCCAGCTAGACATTGATCCCTCATTCGAGGATTCTTCCAAAGATAATATTTTCTGGGCCCAAGAATGCAGAACAAGCTTCAGCTTAGAACTGTGGTGTCACCAGAATATCTCATCCTGGAATTTGTTGTTGTTGATTTTTAATCCTAGGGGTTATGGCAGTTAAGTATAATAAGACCAGCAACCTCTCCTTCAGGAATGAATCTAAATGTGAAGAAAGTTGTGTTTCCGCAAATAGCTCCTCACTCCATAGGTGTATGGCTTGCGGGAGCTATAGACCCTGTTGCATCTGATTCACCTTCCATGGGGAAGCCCTTTACTATACACGTAGGCTCTCAGAATCCAGAGCTGCACTACAAATGTGGGCCTCCGGCCAAGTGAGAAGAATAAATATACGGAAGGGGAAGAAACATTTTGCGAAAAGTGGCTGGCCACTGTGGTATCCGAATCTTAGCTATAGCTTAATCCTTTGTGGGAAACTTCCTAAACTTCTCTCAATCTATCATTGTTTATTCATTTATCTTTTGTCTTTCCTATCCTCCTACTGGCAGAAATTCATTCATTTGGCTACCAGGAAAACACTTCATCTATCACTGCTTCAGCAGTTCAGACAATACTTTCTTTCTCGTTGTACCCATATAGAGCTGATCTCTAAGGGTTTAAGATGAAAAGAATTTAAAGAAGTATGAAAGCTGGTTAAGTAGCATTTCTGAGGATGCTTGTAAACAGATCCTGGTAAATAACAGGGTGTGATTAGAATGGGTTCTCTTACTGCCTTTTGACTGTGCAGGACCTTTTCCTTCTCTTTTTGTTTTCCTTTCCTGTGATTGTTAAATGTCTTTCCTCTATTTTTTCATTACTCTTCCACTTTTTCTCCCCCATATTTCTCATTCTCTTTCTTCTGTTTTTGGTGACAATAAGCAATTGAAAGGCATTGCTGCATTTGGTTTGATGCATTGAATGCGTCATTTTTCCGTCTATTCAGTCATCCATTCCACCAACATTCACTGAGCTTGTACTCTGTATCAATCTCTTTGCTGGGTTCTCACAATAAGGAGATGAAAAAGACAATTCCTGCTCTCAGGGAATACTGAATCAGTGAGGAGAGAAAGACAGAAATCAAAGAAATGGTTATGTACAGACAGGGTATAATGGGAGTTAAAAGAAGGTGATGAGCGGTTCTATGGGGGCATATCAGGGAAACCGTGTTAGAGTAAGTGGCATTCAGGATGAGTGTTAAACTGCTAAAGGTGACTACCAAGGGCAAGGTGAAGACAGGGGAGGGTGGGAGAAAGGAATTTGAGGCACAGGGAGCTTCCTGTGCAAAAGCCTGGAGAGGTCAAATGGCCAGAATCTGAGTATCTGAGGGATGGCGAGGACAGCAATGAGAAATGACCCTGGAAATGGCTGTTGATTTACCAGTCAGGAACCTGGCATGCTATTCAGAAAATGCAAGCAATATTTATCTGTAGGTGGGCAGTCAGCTCAAGGAGTGGGGAGGGGACATTTAGATTTTACCTAGCACCCTTCGTAGAGTTGAATTTTTATGCCCTGAACATGTATTACTTTTTTTTAAAAAAATGACACTAATAGTTTATAGTGCTATACCTCATATTAAGGAATTAGGTCTTTCCAGGGGAATTTGGAAGTGTCTAGTAGGACAGTGACCAATGCTTTATGTATCCCACCCTTTTATTTTAGAACAGGTGGAGTATAATATGCTCCTTATATGTTTAACAACCTATTATCAACTTGCTTTTAACCTCTGTGTACCCCTTGGCTGATCTTATTTTTTCTGTTGGCCAGTGCCGTTTGATAGAAACAGGGGTTCCACTCTATTCCCTGATTACTACCCCATTTTCCTCTCATCCCATTTATCATTTCACATCTTGCTTCCTGCTAGGCTTTTCTGCTATAGCTGAAGACTTGCCTATCATTCCCAGCTGAAGAAAACTCATGTTTCTCAGTCCAGGAAGCCAGTTATGGTTTTTTCCTGCCTGCACCAGCTGACACACCCAGACCCCCAGGTCCTCTACATCAGACCCATTCTGTCTAGTGTCACCAGGCTCCCCAGGAGTGAGGGCCATCCTGCAGTGTCTGCCACTACCTGGGCTGCTGGGGGATGCAGATGGAGCAGCCACACAAACCAGGGAGGACAGCACACACTGTCTCCATAGAGCTCTCCTGTGACTCTGGGAGAACAGGAGGAAGATATTAACCTTGGAGTGAGAAGCAGAACACTCCCTCTCTCTTTTGCCTGCTTCTCAAGCTGTGCCTTTCTTCTTCTAATCCATCTACCCAGACCTTAGGACCCTCCATAATATATTCTAACCTACCTCGTGGGTAACCCTCTATTCCCGATATAGGTATACCTTATGTACCTACCGTATATTCAGATTCCCAGCAGTCTGGTCTCTGGGCTTCATGCCATTCATTCTGTGCCCAAACACCCCCCCTGGGCATTCCTGTCCTATGAGGCTCTGCTCAAGCCCCCCACCCCCACCCCTCCAAGAAGTCTTCCCAAAGACTTTGGCTCTTATTTATGACCTTATCTCCGCAACTCTGGCAGACTTCATGGGGCAATTTCCCACTTAATTCATCCCTTCTGGATTGGTTATCCTTGGAGTCTATGTATTTCTCATTTTGGAAATCCTTGAGGGTGGGGCCAGGATTTGTATGTCATTGGTCTCTCCCAGAGCTCCTAGCACAGTTCCAGCACAGGCAACGGGTGGCTGATTACTCAGAAACCCAGGAGGCATCTGGTTACAATCACAAATTTTCAGTTTTTTTAACCGCACCAGGAAGTTCATGACCTTTACAAAGACAGAGCCTCAAACTCAGCTTCCACTTCGAATAATCAAGTGACACTGGTCAAATTCCAGGATTTAAATGAGATTTACTTTCCATTACTATGAATTAGAAATAGGTCTACTTCTCTGGGAGTTTTACTGTAGAGAGAAAACTAGCTCAGGGCTTGGATTTTAGTAAGTAGTTAATAAATCGTAGTTCCCTTCCTTGTTAATCTTTGTAAGAATTTATTATTTTCCTTTGGGCACAAGCATGTTTTGCTTTCACTATCTCCCCTCCTTATCTCCATTTTTCCCAAGTTAATTCTACCCTGTAAAGAAATGCCTTCCCCATGGCATTACATCCATGTGATGCGTCAGGGATTCAGTAGAGAGAAGATGAAAATGAGGGGGAAATCATATATTTTAGCTACCTAGAAAGGAGGAGACTGCTTGAGCATCCGCTTTTATATTCCTGGGGATTCTGTCTCCCCTAGATTCCATATTATATAAATATAAAGTTATACTATTTATGATAACATTGAGATTAAATGTGATACTTGTCAGGTTGCATGAGATACAAAAGTTTGTTGATTCCCACCGGAATGGGCACAGCAAATCTGCTTTGTTTATCCCCACTTCTCTATTCTGATCTAAGGGGACGGCCTGCAGGTCTGACCAGATGAGAAGCTGACAGCACATAGCCTTATTTATTTATGTGATGTATATCAAATACACCTATTGCCTCCGGGCCTCTTAGTGAAGCTAAATCCAGCCATTAGCACCCACAGCATGTGAAAAGAAACTGAACAGTGGCAAAGCTCCACTATCGGCCATAATCTAGGGTCAGTTACCAAATGCCTGGGAATTTGGAACACTGCTACAGGAAGGGTGGCAGTGAGCAAGCAACAGTTATACAGGTCTTAACAGCCAATGACATGACTGCCCTCAGAATCGGGGTTCCCAGAAGGCAGAACGCATGTCTTGTGCATCTCCGTTTCATCTTTGATGCTTGTGCATGTATGATGGTTACATGCACATGAATGTGTGAATGTGTGAGTGAATGGACAAGAGGCAAGAAAGCCACTTATCTCCACCATTCACAACTTATCTCAGCACCAAGGAATGACATCAAGAAAGCCTGGTCACAGCTCAGAGGAAGGTTGGGGAAGGAAGTCATTCATTTCTGGAATGCCCTAGAATTCCATTCCAGAGTTTGATGGCAGAGCCTGGAGGATGAGGAAGTTAATTAGGAAGGAGGCTTGTGAGCATGACTCTGAGAACTCTACCCAGCAAATTGCAATCAAGGGAATCAGGAAATACATGTTTGGGGTCATACCCTAGGTAGAAGAAATTCCAAGCAAATAGGATCTCCTAAACTTTTTTAAACAGGAGAGAAAAGTGAAAAGTTTATTGACTATGTACAAGATGTCTGACACCAAGCTAAATGTTTTCATATATATTAACCCATAATGGACACATGGAACAGAAAAAAAAAGTCAAAGAAAATTGAGCATGAGGAAGCTAAGTAGACTATCCCAAGACACAAGGGGCTATGCATTCCCTACTTCCCAATTTTTATTTTTATCCCTCCTACTCATGTGCCTTGGACATGGAGAAAAGGTTGTCAGTCCAAGATAGATTCTGTAGGAGGTTATTCAAAATTATTACATGAAACCTTTCAAAAATCTTCATTAGTGAGGGCTCTGGAAAAAAAAAACATTCACATAAAGAATTTAAATTCTGCCCTAAAGATGATTAATACCTCCTAACACTAACAAAGAAGTTCCATTTTTCAAATGACAGTACACATTTCAAGCTAATGTCTTTGTCTTATGCACATACAGGCGTGTGTGTATTATACTAGCGTAGTTAAATGTGTGATGACATGCGCTTCATGTCACCCAAGGTAGAACTTAGCAGCAGACATGAAGAGCTTGTATTTGCCCCGAGGGAGTGTTAGACCCTGAATCTGGAGAATAAGGGGATCCAGACAAGGAAGAAGAAGCAGGAATAACAACAAGAAAATAACATAAACAATAGATAATGGCATTAAATATTTGCTAGGTGCCAAGTCCTATTCTGAGCATGTTACATTAAATGTATTAAGCTTCAGCAGCAATAACAAAACCCTCTGAAATAAACAAAAGTCTGCCTTTTCTGATGAGGGAACTGAGGCTTTGGAGCCCAGATTTGGACTCAACCCCTTGTTCAAGCCTATACTCTGACCTCACTATTTAATCTAAAGGAGAAGACAGGAAAGGTCCAGGGTGACCTTGAGGACAGAGTGACAGCTTTAGAGAGAAGATAAGAGTTCCTAAAGGAAAGACTTCTCAGGTAGCCAAGAGAGCAAGTTAATCTTCTCTTGGAACTATGCAAACAAGAAAGAAGGGATTTCAAGGTAAAGGAACCACCTCTAGATGGATGGTGCGAGGATTTCTTAAAGTGTGGAAATCCTGTAAGATGTTCCTCAAAAATAAGCAAAGAAGCAAACACCGAAATCTCACAATGTGATGAACCAAGAAGATCGGGAACATGGCATCTACTCTTATCCCCCTATTGGGAATTCAATTTACAGGTACATAAAGGCTCCAGGAAGGCTTGCAGTTGAGAAAACAATTTAACTCTGTTAACACCAATGTTTTCAAGCACATGTATTTCTGAACCAACTCCTCCACCATTTTTTCTTTATATGGCCTGTTAACATCCTTACAGATGTTCAAGAATCTTCTATGCATGAGACTTCTTATTTGCTAAATTGCTTATTCCCAGTCTCTTTCCTGCCTCTCTGGCCTTGAGAGGACTGGCTGACATCCTTGTGGAGAGTGTCCCAAGGTGATCGGAGACAGAGAAACGCATGCTAGAGTTACAACCACAGTAGCAATCCCTCGGTCATTAGATGAAGAAAGAAAGCAGCAGCAGCTACCAACAAGCTGATATGGGCTAGCAAAACTGTATTTAGGCTGTTGAGGTTATATTCTCACCTCTCCCACCCTCCTCTCATATCAGGTTGACCATGCACAGGACATAACAGAGGTGGGACAGGGTCTCTCTGGACATCTACTGCACTAACACGGCAGGTAGAAGAGTGTAGATTACAGCTTCTTCTTGGCTAGAATTGCTATGGATCTCACTGGAATCATGCGTTTTGATCAAAATCTAAACTTTGGATGATTCAGCAGACTACAGTGAGCAAAAGCTTTAAGTAGGTATTTTGCCAAAAGGCCAATTCAACATCATTTGGTATCAGAGAGAGGCTGATTAAGATTGCAGTGAGATACTAATACACACCCACTAGAATGAGGAAGGGAAGAAAAGACAGAGGGAGGGAGAGTGGGAGAGAAGGGGAGAGGGAGAAGAGAAGAGAAACCTGCCAATACCAAGTGCTGCAGCAGATGTAGAGAAATGCTAGTTTTCACAGCTAGAGGGAGTGTAAGGTGTTGGTTTATCACTTTGGAAAATAATTTGCCTCTATCTACCAGTGTTTAAGATATGCATACCATATGACCCAGAAATTACACTTGTAGGAAATGTCTGTTCATGTGAACTAGGGACATGTGCAAAGACGTTCTAGGGAACGTTGTTCAAAATATCCTCCAAGTGAAAACCACGTACACACCATACAGAGGAGTAAAAATGTGCATTGTAGTCTACTATTCAGCAGAATGCCAAGCCACAGTGAAAATTAATGAATTCCAACCACACGCAACAGGATGACTCACACAAATCACACAGCTGAAGCAGCCAGACACAAAATTACTACATCCTCAAACAGGAAAACTTAAAATCTAAGTTTAAGGATGCATACTTAGATGGCAAATCTAAAAGAAAAAAAAGCATAAAGAAGTGATTATCATAAAATTTACCATGGGGGTCATTTGGCTTCATGTGGGGGGAAAGAACAGAAAGTGATCAGGAAGGGCTTCCAGGCTTCTGGCAATTTCTTGCCCAGCACGGTGGTTACAAGGGTATTCAGCCTACCTATCATAATTCATCAAAGTGGATGTCTTAGTTTCATGCACAAAAACTAATGAAAATGCAGATTTTATTCTAAAGTTTTATAAAGGTTTAAATAATCTAACTTTGGACACAGATCACTGTCCTCTCCTAAGCTTTAGACATGTTTCCAAAGATACCTACAAATACTGTCATTGAACTCATCGTCTCATGCCTCTGAGCTTATTCCTTCTCTTGAGTTTCCTGACTTTATGAATGGCAGCCTGTCCATTCTAGAAACCCAGGGATCATGCCATCTCCTTCTCCCACATTGTCTATGTCCAATGAGTTCCTAAATACAGCTTATTTTCATCTCCTACACATCCTTACATTTATCTCTACCCTTCATGCCCACTGCTACAATCTTAGTTGGAAAGGCATTTTCTCTAAGTTATATGATAGTAACACTTACCTTATTTCTATTCTTACCTCCATATAATTCCATTTGCTTCACTGTCCCTAGAGGGATCCTCTTTAAATGCAAGTCTTATTGGGCTATATCATGGTTTAAGATCTTCACTACTTCTCTATCACCTGGAAAATCAATTTCTAACCTCTTTATATGGCACACAGGTCATCTGTAGCCTGACACTTTCATATATTTTCACTTCCATTCTTAGTGAACTTGGCCACTTGCTACGTCAAGCCCTCTCAAACCAGGTACCTATTATTCCCTCTGTTGCATGTACCCTCATTCCCATTGTTTGCCTGGGCAATCCTTGCTCAATTATCATTTCTTCAAAACCCAAATCAAATGGTACTTCACCTGCAAAAACGTCTCTTTCTGCTTTTACATATTGGAAGTTTTGATACCCATCTCCTTCTTACTACTTCCATTAGTAATTAGCTTTGACTGTTCTTTATTTTGTGACGTGTCATGTCCTTTGGCCATTATGTGTTGACATGCTGACATCCCTTTCAAGATCATGCTGTTATTAGCCAAAAGTCTATCCTCACAGTTTCTAGGGCAATTCTTGGCATAAAGTATGCTCTTAGTAAAAGTTATTGAACAAATGAATGAACAGATAAATGGCAGACCTGTGATATTGAGGCTTAGGGCAGACTGTTGTGAAGAGGCTAAGATCCTTCAATATTTAGTGTTCTATCTGTCATTGACCAAAAACCCAAGATTTAGTCACATATGAATTTTAACAAGGAAATGAAGACTCTCATGGATGTAATAATTTATAACCAAGTATTGCAACAAATACTCTCTTTTTATATAAAGATCACATAGGTCACTTTTAAATCCACACACACATATACAGCTATAAAGAGCCCATAAGTACAAAAAAGGAAGACAGATGCAACTGTTTAATACAGGAATCTACTCGTTTACCTGACATTTCCATTGCTATGGACTGCTATCTCAGATAATTCACAAGTGAGAAGCAAAATAATGTATAAACTAGTTATACGTTAGCACTACTTTGCTATATTCTAAGAGCAATTATATTTCAACAATGTTTTTGAATTTACCATACCTCCTCATTTACTGGAGAAAACCAGACTCTTGTTGGATTTACTTTCCTTTCCTTTCTGCAGGATTTCACCTCCCAGCAGTCCTCCTGATTGGGTAATGGAGGAATTGGTGGCATGGTGTCTGACTCAGCTGCTTTTTCTAATTACACCACTCAGGTTGTCTCTTGTTGACGAGCTTATCGAGACTCAAGAATCTGGCTCTTTTAAAAGGAACCATGCATTTCCCAAACTATCAATATGGGTTAAATATCAATTAATTCCTCACATATTATAAATATTAAATGCAAATATTGTCCCTAACCTGTGATCAAGGTCAATTTATAGCTTGGGCAATTTTGCTGGTTCTTTGGGAGAAGAGGAGATAAACTGAACAGAGTGCCATTAGACTGGAGTTTTTTTGATCCCTATGATTGAATTTATATTGGAAACAGTCTTCTAAAGGTAAAAATCTTGGAAGTCCATTACTAGGTCCCCCAGTCTTTTCCTGGTGATGGAATGAGCTGTAGAACACTGTTCAGTTGTGCAGGAGAATTAACGATGGCCTTGGATTGCCTACAGATCTCCAAGATTTCCAGCCAGTGGCATATCCAATTATAAGACTATTAGGAGTGAGGGGAGGGTAGAGCAGTACAGGAGCATTTTTTTTTGTTCTTTCCTCACTTTTGTAAGTTGGTCTCAGCTTAACTGTCATCTTCAGCTTTCACATGGTGTCTGGGGAGAGGAGCATGTACAGCTCTCAACCAAATAGGAAAGGTCCATGCATCTGCCTTCTCTTTGCCTTATCAGCCTTGTCCTCCAGGGGTAACAAAATGATGGGACACAGAGCACATGTCCCTGATAGTATCTCTTTCCTATCCTCAGGGCATGACTCAGTAGGAAAAATGTAGAGGCCAATATGTGACAAGGTAATTCAGCCACCTGCTTGTCACCTGCTTGTTAAGACTCTGGTCATGGGCCACACAAGTGGCAAACCCAGACATTTCACATTGCAGTAAACATACCACCTTTGCTAACTACTGATGGCCCCAGTTCTGTGCCCATGCCTCTAGAGGAAATCACCGGTCTCTAAGGAAGCAAGGTCAAAAGAAAGCCTTTTTCCTTTGCCAGGGAATGGTGGTTTAGCATACTATGGATGAAAGTGTGTGTTCTGAAATCTGTCAGAGTGAACAGCAGTTCCTTGGAGCTGATGGCAGCAGGGCAAAAAGAGATGGAGCATTGGAGACAAGGGTGAAAGACAAGAGTGGTGAGGTTAGCAACCTGATGCCTTTCAGATCAACCTCTTATCTCATCTCCAACTCACCTCCCATGTCAAAATCAAACAGGTCACACCTACTACCACCCCACAACAGGGTGGAACAGTGGAGTATCATCAATCAATCTCAATTTGCAAAAAAAAAAAAAAACCACATATAGATAACATTAAAACAGAGCATTATAATTTAATGCTTAAAACTACACCCTGTTGGCGATTTGAATCACATATGTCACAAAAGGCGGGTTCAAGTTTACGCATGTGGGTATGAGCCAATTTGTAAATAGTATCTTTGAGTATGGTCAGGTGAGTCAGTGTGTGGACGGATTTGTGAACAGGCTCTTTGAAGATCCTGTTTAGATGAGACTCAGTTGTCAGGGTGAGCCTTAATCCATACGTCTGAGTTCTAATAAATAAAGGAAAATGGTCATGGAAGTAGAAATCAGAAGTCAGAAGAAGCCAGAGAATGGAGCAGACCACCGTGTGAGAGAGGCAGAGATGCAAACCAAGGAACCCCAAGGGTTATGGCAAGCCAGCCCCAGAATACAGTTCCAGGAGAAAGTATGGTCTGTCAAGTAATTAAGCTTGAACTTCAAGCCTCCAAAAGCATGAAACAATAAGTTCCTGTTGCTAAAGCCAACCAGTGTGTGTTATGCTTTGGAGCGGCCCTGGCAAACTAAGATACATTCTTACTAGAAGTGGTATTTGATAGTGGATAAGTCAGAACACCTGAGTTTAAAGACCAGTTCTGCCAAGTACAAATTATGACTATATAGGCAAATTAGTTAAACTCTCTGAGCCTCAGAATTGACCTCTATAAAAGGGCATAAAATAAATAGTGCCTACCTCATAAGAAATATTGAGAAATATATGTGTGTGTGTGTTTGTGTAGGTGTATTACTCAGAAGACCACGTTGTAAGTTTTAGCTGTTAGCATTACTTATAGCACTCTGGAGCAGCACGCTAATAACGGGGTAACTTAGTTTCATGTCTTCTTGGTTTATACATGTTTGAGTGTATGTGTTTGACTTCCAAGGGGAGTTTTCAGGGGATTTAGGGCTTATTTTTTAAAAAATTGATCTGTCATGACAAGCAGAGACAGCTCATTCCAGTGTACTGAAGCAAACCTTTAGGTGAAGCTTATCTCTCCAGCTCAGCCTCTTATCTTTGTGTGGAAGGAAGGAGTTATGCTGAAGGCTGAGTAGCTGATGCTGTTATATATGTCTTGTGACTAAGGCATGTCTTATGAATTGGGCAACTTGGTTCAGAGGAATGGAAGATGGGAATGAGGTTCAGAATGCAATGTCTATTACTCCAATTTAGGATTGACTTCCTGACCCTGTAAAAGCCATTTCACCTTTTTGCATTTTAAAGCCCTCTTGGGCAGTCGAATGATTGAAAAGAGTCCTTTTTAACAGATTAGCAGAGTTTGGATTCCTTATGTTGTCATGACTGAATTACAGTGTCAAGATCCCAGATAATCCAACCTTTAAAAGTGTGTGAATTCCCTATTCCTTCAGAGAGACTTCTTGATAAATGTCCAGGTTTCTTGACCTAAAACAAATAAAAATTTATCTTACTTTTTGCCTGGAAGACATGTTTTCAAAATGAACTTGACCGTGGTTTATCAGCTCTAGATATAAGGCATAGGGATGAACGTTCTTGCTTCTGACTAAGATGTCTTGGGTGTGGGGGATTATATTGTTGATCCAGTTGTGTCTGATGAGATTAGAGGTTTCTGGGAGAAGTTTTGATGATGAGACGAGCCCATCCTTGGCTTTTAAACCTGCACATCTGAGAAAACGTTAAATGTCAGTTTAAATCTGAAATATTACAATATGAAAGAGCTAAGCCACAGAGCCCAACACATAACTCACTCAGCAGCATCCTGCTTGCCTTGTGGAGGTTACTAGAGTAACCTGAAATTCTGCTTCAAGTCCACTGAAAAGCAAAATAGAAGGCTCACCCACCAATACTCCATCTTCTACTGTTCACGATTGAGATGCTTAGTTTAGGCCTGACATGCACAACCAGAAATCGCCATAAAAAAACTTGCTAAGCCTTCTATACCTATAGATTGCATCCTCAAGTCCAATCACTTGAGAAACAGAAACCATTCTACTGCAATGGGATGCTTGAGTTCAACACAGGGATAGACTGAAACTAAAATCACCTTCTTTCTTTCCCTCTCTTTGTTGCCCTGTGACCCTCCTTAGGGCCAACTGTGCAGCCTTGACTATTTCCATACCCATCTGCACATTTGATATACCCACCCTGGTAAGACACAGGGACGTCAAAATATCCATAGCAGTCCAAATGTTCAGACATGGTCCTGGATTATTCAGAGGCTGTCACAGAATCAAAGGACAAAGAGGTCTGTTCCCTAATCCCCACATGTTTTCATAAAAATGACTTTTGTTTTACTATTCCAAAGCCTTGGCTGCCTCTTTGTGTTTGCCTAGAGATACAAGTCTGTTTTTGTTCTCAAGTTGTCAGGATTTCATCATTTTTAGCCCATCCTATTATGAAGATGGTTTTGAGGTGCTCTACTCATTGAAAATTTTGGAATATCATTTGCTTAAGGGGTTAGCAATATCTTAATAATACAAACTCTATCCTTTGCCTGAAGATAGCAGGATTTGGAAGATTAGTCCAGAACTATCACCTGAATACGTTTGCCTCGCCTTTAAATGGAGAGTAGTGTACGTCCTCTCTCTCTACAACCTGTTGGGGAAAAGGGATAGTGTTCCCTTAACTCCTTGGATTCCTATGAATGGCTTTCCAAACACTGAATACATTTCAAACCTGTGGGAGGTAGAATGTAGCCCACCTGTATGTGACTCATGCAGACCTCAGTAAAGGAAATAATAAAGAAGGAAAACAAAAGCATAGATAAGCACGCCTGGCAAATTGTTATAATGTTGGAATTGTAAATTCTTGCAATTCTAGAATTTGGATGGTGGGTGTGTATGGTTTATTTTATTGTTCCTTTATGTATGTTTGAACATTTTCATAATAAAAATTAAATTCAAGAATTAACTGAAATAATTATAAATTACATATGATGGTATTTAAAAAAAGAAGCAAGAATAAAGTTGTTGTTGTTTCTGGCTTTGTCTCTTTGTCCACGTAAGCACCATTTTGTATAACTGACATGGATTTCTCTTGATAAGTGAACCTCCATTTTTGAGTATTTTCGGTCATGGCCCTAAAGACCTGACCAAAATGTTTCTTTTTTATTTTTTTTAATGAATCATGTTGCTATTTCAAACAGTATTCATCACATTAGACCAAAAAAGGCCAATTAATTGCCCTGATTTCAATCTGGTGCTTCTTGACATTTCTCTGGCAAAGTGATAAACCAGCTTTCTTTATTATATTTGAAAATACTGCTTTATTTCTCTTCTCCTTTTATCCCTTCCTCCTCCTTAATATCTCTGAAGAAAAGTATCATATAGTCCCTTCATAGCCACAAATTTATAAGATACTACACTGACCCTTAAGACATTTGCATTTAAAAACAGAAACAAAATACATAAAATGACCCCTTAGTTTCAAAGGCCACTGTAAATGACTTCTAGCCAGAATATTATTTAAGGTACAGGTTAAGCTGTGGTCTTGATGCCACCCCAAATTCAGTGGCCTAATAGAGGTAGAAATTGATTTCTCTTTCAAAGAGATGACCTAGCTGGTTTAGAGTTGGCGGGGTAACCCTGACAACCTGATCACACAGCTTTGAACTCTGCTTCCAAAATAACTACTACAGCACTTACCACCCAACAGCAGAGAGGAAGGAAGGAAAGAGGAAATGGCATTTCCACTCACTCCAAAGATGTGACCTGGAAGCTGCAGCATCACTTCCACCCTCATCCCATTGGCCAGAACAGAGTCACATGATCATACCTAAGTGCAAAGGGGCTGGGCAGTGCCATCTCTCGCTGTTACAACAGGAAGGGAGGAATGGATGTTTGTGGCAACTCACATATTCTGCCACACCTAGCTAGGGGCAGACCAGGACCCAAATTTAGGTTCTCTGACTCTGTATCTGGTGCTTCTGAAGACCTGAAACAACAAGTTAAAGAAAAAGAAAAGATTTCTCCATAAAAGTGAATGAACACAATTGACATCCCACACAGCTTTAAGAGAGCCTGCAAATGAATGCCTCAGACAAATCTTATGATTAATTTGGTCTTTGCAACTCATAGGCAGAAGTGGTTTTTCCTATCTTAAGCGTAATTTTTACTTGATCTTATCTTTCATGAGAGACTAGGGAGGCTTACAGTTTTCTACAAGGAAAATCCCAGTTTTCCCTTACTTAGATATTGCAGAGTTAGCTGCAACCACCATGTATCCCCACAGTCATAAACACTGTTGTGAAATTTTGATTCAAAATCCCATTATACAGGGCCAGAATATACGTTCTGACATGCTGTAAATTCTCAAGTAATCATACACTATTTTTTCGAATCAATACTAAGGCATTGTCCTGCAATGTAACACCCAGGGAAGAGAACCTTTTGTGGAATTTATTTTTCATTAATTTTTTGCCCAGTGCCCTATATTTCAGAAGAAATTTTCCATCTCCTGCATTCTTTATTTGTTCTGCTGGCTCCTCCCCTCCCCTTTCCTTGAGTCACATGCTTTGAATATGCAAAAGCTGTATGCAGTGCTTAATGTATTCTTCCTAAGAAACCTTTAAGGCCATCTTCATAAACACAACCATTTCTTATTTAATAAACAATTGCTGTCTCATTAAATGTAAATTAGTTCTTTATCCTTTGCTGTATTTGTTGAATCTATTACTTACTGTGTTTACCAATTTTGTTTCCTTTGGCTCGAAAGCCTTCTGTAAACCACTCATAAATATGAAGTCGAAATGAAGGCACTTTCTTTATGTTTAAGCACCTGCGTTAGCAGCTTTGAACAGCCCCTTTCTTAGAGCCTTTTCTGTCTTCTTCGTGCCCCTTATGCTGACAGTTCCAATCACCTGGAAATAGCTCAACAAGATTCCAGGCTACATGCATTCTGACCCTGGGTCTTGTCTCTCACTAAATTCAACATTTGCCTTCCTAGTACTATGTGGAAGAAGTCAGAGGACTTGCTGCAGGTGGGAAATGCACAATCTTTGAAAAGAACAAGTACAGTCAGTCTTTTGCTGAGTAGAAAATGAGTGTTTTGTAGTAGCAACAACATTTGGCACTTAGATTCCCTCTTTCAAAGCATGTCCAAGTTTCCTGGCTTATAGGGCACAGTGTAAGGCCCATCTGCTTCAGCAGGCTTTCCCTGATTAGATAGGATACTTGGCAAATTGAATCCCAGATAATGGATATTTGAATATTTTTGTAATTTCCAACCTGTGCCCAACAGCTTAGCAGTTGGCCCAATGTTTAAAGGAAATGAATAATAATCATGACTAATGTGGCAATTTCCATTCAAAAATTTCAAATGGTGCTTAATTAACTATTTCGATAATATTCAGACACAAAGGTTCATTGTGCCCAGGCTAGACAGGAAGTGAAAAGAGGATAGGTTAGTGGGTGGACTCTTTGATGACTCACTGTGGCTAGACCAAACCAAAAACAAAAGCTGTGACTCCACTCAATCCCAGGTCCCAGAGGATCCCCTACAACCCAATACTTTCAATTTAATGATCAATTGTATCCTGGCTGGGAAACCTCCTCATAACTGGCAGAAACTCCTTAGTATTGATCTCTTATTTCAGTAGAGTTGATGAGGATGGATGGACCATTCTTCACGGAGCTGCCTGAAGCTTATAGCAAAACAGCTCCAGAAAGGTCTTCTGACGCCACTTGGGTCATATGACGACTGGTCACTAGACAGCCAGCCGGGTTTGTCCAGGACATGCCTTCCATTGGTGCGCCCCTCCCAAAAAAACTTCCCGTAATTGATGTTTATTCTGATTCAAAAAAAAAAGAAAACCTTCAATGAAACAGCTTATTCTTACTCCCCGTGGTAACTTTCACTATCCAAACCACTGTTAGCATTAAAATCAAAGAATCTTCGCCTTTAGAAAGACATGAGAAGTCGTCATTTTGGACATGAGGAACTGAGTGCCCCGCCCACTAGTTAAGAACTCAGATCTAAGTTCACATCGGGAGGTGTCCTCTTGGTTTGGCCCAGAACTGAGGTCTCTTAATTTCTAGCCCAGTGACCTTTTGCTTCCACGTTGCAAATGGATTTTCCCTCTGCCAAAATCTGAATCTATTTTTATTCCCTCAAACCCACTGGGGGACAGGCAGGAGGTGGTGTGACCGAACAATTTGTCAGTCTCCTACATATATTCATTATTGGCATCAGACAAAGGCCGTTGCTACATTACTCCTCACTTCTTCTCTCCAGGCCAGATAACACTTGATGCCTTTGGCCTCCCAGGATAACCTTTCTTCTTTACGTCCCTTTTTCTAATTCTCCCAGCTTGTAAAATCAGGCAAATAAGATTTACCCTTTGCCCTCTAGGGATGTGCGAAGATGGATAACACGTCAGGAAAAAGACAGGATTTATTAGGATTTCACAATGTCCTATTTATTCAGAGAACAGTCCACTGAGAAAAGACATTTCGAAATAACTTTCCCTTGGACTTTATTTTTTAAATTCAATTTTCTTTCTCATATATATATGTAAATATATACATTATATATATATTATGTATATATTTAGTTTTTTGGCTTGGTTCTACTACAGTTTAAAGTCTTTTATAAAGGTCCAACTGTTCCCAAGAAAGCTGACCATACTCTGCAGCAGGACAGAGAGGAAGATGAGGCAGTGAATTAGGTCTGAGGAACTCCAGCCCTGTCCTGCTGACTGATGATGGATAAGGGGAAAGTCTATTTCTTGTCCCTAGTTGGGGAAGTGAAGTGTAAGGAAAGATGCTCCAGGAGTCTCTGGGCAATTCATCTTGCAACCCGATAAACTCTCAGAAGCTGCAGAGTTTTGAGGGGAAGAGAAAAAGAACGGAAGAATCAAATTCATTATGTGAAGTGTAGTCTTGTGAGGAAATATCAACATATGTCACAGGCGCCCAGGACCAGAGGGCATGAGAGAGGGTAGGGAATTCGCCCATGGGAATTTGTCAGCTGCTAAACCAGGCACGGTGTCAGATGGCATCGGGTTCGACTGTGCTGCCTGCAAACAGTGTTTCCACCTAAATCCCCATGGAGGCCAAGCATAGCAGAGGGAATTTCGTGGGGAATGAAATTGGAAGACTCAGCAAGCAAGGGGACGCCTCTTTGACGGGCCGCCTTCCGTAGCCTCCCCTTCTTTGGTGTTTTAGACTCGTTAGAAGCTGAATTGTGAAGTAAGCTGCTTTACTCCGGGAAATTGTCTAATCCTGCCTTCCATAACCAGATCCTGCTCATTTTCAAATTTCTGTGGGCCCTACCTAGTTACAAGCTGCCTTAACCCTGCAAGTGAGAAGGGTTTCCGAGGAAGCCTTTCCCAGCTGCCCTAAACATGTGTACTGGAATTCTCGGGGAGCCACAAATATATTAGGCTCCTCTAAACTGCCCCCCACATCTGTCTGCAAATGTGGCCCCTTTTATGGCCACAAGGCAGCTTCTGTCATTTCATTCCCTTCCTCGCTTCTCATTCCCAGGGTGACCTTGGGCAAATCGCTTTCGCTTCCTTGAGACTCAGTTTCCACATCTGGAAAGCTGAGATAATAGTTACCTGCCTCAAGGGAGAACCTGCAAGGCTTAATTTATTAATGTTTGGCAAAGCTTGTGAGACCTTTGCTTGAAAGAATCCATATGAGTGCAAATCATTATTATATCACTGGAGCCTTTGCTCCAATTTTCCTTCTGAGGCTAATGATTATTTCTTTTCCGAGGGAAAAATATATTAATTTTAACTCCAAGCAATTTATCAGGCAGTGGGGAAAATTTAACAATTTGTCAAGGACAGCTCTGTCTAAATGGAAGTTCCAGCTGCCCCTCTCAGGGGAAGATTGCAAGAAAATTCATATTTGCTTCCTATTTTACTATCTTCACTGATGTTCTTCTTTCCCCAAGCACGGTCCCCTTTCCCCATTCTTCACTCTCTCTCCACCTGTGTGCTTTAGGGTCACCTGTGCTAAATGTGCTTTTATTTTCCCTGGGAATGGAGAAGAATCTGTGCCCCCTTCCCCTCTAAAATGGGTCTCTCCCTTCAAGCACTGAATTCCATAGACTGATTCTAAGGCAGCCATCCCTCCATTTCTGGACAGTGCTTTTGATTCAGCCTAGAAGGCAAAGGTTAAGCACTTATAAGAAACAAGACTTAATATAATACCCTCTGGGTTGATTTCAAATAACTGGGCATCTTCTCTATTAAAAGCATCAAACTAATTTTCTGTGTCAAATGAACCAACTCCTCCAAGACAATGGCCTGTGTTTTCCACTGGGACAATAATAGTGCAAGCTATTGGCAGTACTTTTCTCTCTTTCATTTTCCTGTCCATGAGGTTTAATGAATTACTTGGCTCTCCCAGCTATGTTCCCATTGGTCCCTAAAGAAAACTCCCAAATGCTTCTCCATCACCGTATTTTTTTTTTTTTTAATAATCTGCAAGTGCCTTGGTTGCTGTGTGGCCAAAGAAAAGCCACGTTCCTGCTCACCTGTCTTTGCCCTGGCCTTTAGCCTCAGTCTGCATTGAGGGTAAAATTAATCTTTGTTTCTCTAGGAACACTGTAATTGGATATTAGCTTCAGAGTTGGAATGAGATATCCTAGCAAGGTGTTTTAGACAATAGTTTATAGCACTTTTCTGCCATTGGTGCTTAGGGAATTTGATAACTACCATTGCCTCCCTTTTACTGAAAAAGAAACTCTTTCCTCCTACTTTGGCTATCTCTTTGCCAATGCCCACAACTTTTATACCCATTTCCTCCCTAAGCTTCTCTTCTGACATTTCTTCCCCGCAACAGATTTCCACCACATGCACATTCACACACTCACACATGTACCTATGCCATTGCATCACACTCACTCATACACATTTCACACAAATACACTCGCACACAGGCGCTATGTCTGAGTTTTCCAGAGTTGCTTGTAACTAGTGCCACAGACTGGTTGGCTTAACCGACGGGCCTCTATTGTCTCACAATTTTAGAAGCTAGAGGTCCAGAATCAAGGTATATATGGCCTTGTGCTTCCTCTGAAATCTACAGGGTTCTGCAGTGGTTTGCCTACAATCCATATCTCAGTCTCTGCCTCCATCACATGGCCATCCTCTTCCCATCTGCTTCCCCCTACTGCATCCAAGTCTCCACTGCTTAAAGGAGTCCAGTCACAAACATTGACTCAGTTTGGCCTTACTTTGCCTAATAACATCTTGGAAACTCCTATTTACAGATGAGTTCACATCCACAGCACCAGGTGTTGGGACTTGGCCGTGACTTTGTGGGAGCAGCATGATTGAATCCTTAATGCACACTTTTGTTTGCAAGCTACATTCTGAACGCTTTTCAGGACCACTTCATGTATGTATCGTTCACACTCACCTTTCCTCTGATGGATTCCTAGTTCCTACAATCTGACCCACCACCATGTGACATTCAGTGATATATACCAACCCTTGTGCATCTCATTCTCTCCTGGATGTGGGCCAGCTTGGTAGGGGCTACTCTAATTCTCTGTGGGGTAGATATTTGGAGGCTGCACAGCGATATTTGTGACCATTTCCAGTGCCGTCCTTCTGAGCAAGGGCAGCACATCAGCATTGCCAATATTAGCTCTCTCATCTCATCTTTTTTGATTCCCTGACCCAAAATCTACCACCAGCCTCAATGAAACACCCACTGCTCCCTGAATATGTTGGATTTTACATTCCCATATCTCTGTGGCCTCTTGACTCTGCCTAGAATGGCACTGACTTCATTTAATATCGGGAAAGTCCAACTAATACTGATGTCCAAGCTGGACTTTCTCCTGGGTGGAATTTCTAGGCTTCCTCCCTGCTCCCTCCTCCCTTTCCAGGCAAGGAGCATGACTGTTTCCTTCCTTGATGCCACCACTGTACCTCTAGTATAATGTGATGGTTAGTCTTCTCCATGCTGGGTTGAACGTTTTTGTTTCCATGGCTCATTCCTTTTCTAGTGTAGGAGCATCTTGAGAACAGTGCTGGCTCTCAGTTGGACTCAATAAATATTTGATGAATGGATGAGTGAGTAAATAAATGCTTCTATGTCCACCATTTTTAGAACAAAAAAAAAGGATCGTACGTTTGGCTTATTTTTCAGAGGTGGTAGAAAAATGTCTGAGAAATCAGTACAGTGACCCAAGTCCCTGTGAGAG
Organism: Tamandua tetradactyla; assembly: GCF_023851605.1. NCBI lineage: Eukaryota > Metazoa > Chordata > Mammalia > Pilosa > Myrmecophagidae > Tamandua > Tamandua tetradactyla. The sequence goes on along the minus strand of NC_135334.1, from coordinate 4,618,581 downwards.
CGCTGCTCAATCATGTCTGATAAACAGAGGGCCAGTGAATCATGCTGAAATCACACAGAATCACCCTGTTCCTGGCAGGTGGACATTCTAGAGACTGCTTTACTGGTCAACCTCTTCAAGGAAGGCTCATCCTCAGGCCTGCCAATCTGCATCTTAGAGAAGTTCCACCTGTGTCCTACTTTAATCCTGTAAGTGTCAAGTGAGGGAGCACTGTATTTTGGAGGTGGATGAGGAATCTCTGTGTACACACCAGGATGGAAGTTGTTAGCAATGAAAATGTAATGTCGATATAACATGATAGTATTAGAAACCTGTTAAACGGGCTCCTGGTGTGAGCCTTTTAGTGTCTGTCCCTTCAAGAAGACTGCTCCACATTGCATCTCATATTATGCAGTCAATACAATCCTGATAAGACCTATCTCAGTGCTCGTGGTGCTAGAAGAAATTAAACATGTAGGGGCTCCTCCAGCACCACCCTGATTGAGCTCAAATGATGCTTGAATTGACAGATGCATTTGTCTATTCTTGCAAGCTAGTGACTCTGCCTTGCAGAATGTATTACAAATTCCTTAATAGCAAGGAGAGAAATACAAATCTGGAGCTCTTTTATTCCACTTTTCACTGATTTCTCCAGGTGGAGGCCCTCAGTGTGCCTGTGTGTGGGGTGCATGCTCTGCATTGGTGCACAACGTGTGTGTGTGTTGGATGCGAGAAGGAGGCAGTGGGAGAGCCAAGAGTCTGCTCAGTTCATCACGGACACAGTGTGAGTCTTGAGCTTTCCAAGACTGACCCTCTTTTCCTGGCCATTCTGTTAATTGAGCCAACTGTGCCAACTCCTGACATGCAAGGACAATTTTGACAGCAGGGGAAAGCACCTTGCACCTCTCAGCCAAATGCAGCACAACTTTAAACCGATTAATAAAACTCTTAAAAGGATAATATTGTTGGGCAAAGTGCTAAGGTTCCTGCACTCGCTCTGGTTGTATTTTTATTAAGCCATAAGCCGTCATCATTAAAAAAAAAAAGAAAAGGTGGGGGGAGAGAGAGAGGGAGAAGAGGAAGCGAGAAAGAGACTTTTATAGCCTACAGCCTCTTGTTTGCAGATTATTTTCCGAGGATGCTCAGTAGAATATCAAATGCCGGTGATTAGAAGTCCCGCCAGGTACTACCTTGAATGGAAGAGGCTTTAGAAGTGAAAACAATTCCCCAGAGAGGCTGCACATTTTAGATTTGGAAAAATAGCTCAGCTGGAATTCATCTTCACAGTAGACAGAGTTGGGAAGTGGATAGGTTTTGAAAAAAATGCCCAGTCCTGTTTTCCCTCAGCTTGGAATCATATTATGGGAAATTGCATAGGACAGGGTCAAGTAAGGGACAAGGTGAGTGTAAGGTGCTTCGGGAAAATCCAGAGTGGCTTGGAAGAGTTCTGTCTGGGAAAGCCTCTGAAAACTCCTGGAAATGTTGTGTTTGAACCTATTCTATTATTCCTCTCATTTTGTAAGTAATAAAACTTAACCCAAACATTAAGGGGAAAGAAAGTTATTTTCTTTTTTAAGAAGGGATGTTATTTCTAAGTGGAAATAACCCTGCATCAAGTCAGTTTCATAAATGCAGAGGTAAAATATATTTATACCCAGTATGATAACACAAAGATACTACTTGGATCCCTCCCATGTAGCCATCAAAATGAAAAGGACGGCACCAGCTATGGTGGGTAGGTGGGGGAGCCAGAACATCGTCTGGGCTCTGGAGGAACCAAAGTCCTGCACACATTTAAAGAGGCAGAGAGCCTATTGCAGCACTTGTATGTGCTCAGTAATTACTTCTTTTTTGTTTTTTTTTTTTTTTTTTTTTGTATGCTGTATGGCGGGGTCACATTTCATTATTTTTCCATGTGAGTATCTCATTATTGCAGCACCATTTGTTGAATTTTTGGTTTGTTTCTTTGGTTGATTGGTTGGTTTTGCTTGTTTGTTTGTTTTAGGGGAAGTCCATGGATTGGGATTCGAACCCGGGTCTCCCTCATAGGAGAGGTTCTCAGAGTCAGGCAAGAATTCTAACACTGAAGTACCATTGCACCCCCAGTAATTGCTTCTTCAACGAATGCATTCATGAACAACAGCCATGGCAATATAATTATTATTACCTTCTAAGAGCAAACATTTTCTCAGTGTTCGCCTTGGTCTGAGAGCACTGTTCCAGGTGCTTTGCCTATAGTAAGGACATTCAGTTACTGTGACAGCATCATGAGCTAAGCTATTTCAATAATGTGGAAGCTGGGGCTCAGTTTGCCCAAATTATTTATAAATGAACAAGCCTACAATTGCATAACAAGAAGGAAGGGAAGAGGATAAACGTGCTGGTATTTTGGGGAGTCCGTGATATCCATGGGGCTCAGTCATGGGCTGTATCTCATTAAATCATCACAATGATCTTTACAAATTCCTTTACAAATAAAATCACTTACTTTAAAAATCACTTCACAAATGAAGAAATTGACCAGCTTGCAACTGCCTTGGTTTCACAGATGGGGAACTAAGACTTGGAGAGATTGTGCTACGTGCCCCTACTAAGACTTGGAGAGGTTATGCCACCTGCCCCAAATTGCATAGCTCATTTCAGAGAAAAGAAGCAAGTCCAGATTTAGACCCCAAAGAGGGAGTGGGAAGTTCTCCTCATGCATCATGGAACAGCGAATGCCTGTCTCAGGACCTTTGTACAATTTAGATGGATCCCATGTGGCAAGAGAGGGGTCATCCCACTGAAGCCTTCCCAAGATGGGCTTCAAACACACTTCCCTCAGGGCACGCTCTGCGCCACCACCAGTGTCCCCTCCACCTGCTGCCCTAGTTGGATTCACAGCCCTGGCAGCTTTTTCTACAACGAACACTTGAATATAGGGCACCCAACACCATTCAGGACACGGTCCTGACTCTGAGAACCTGAGGAAGTCTCGCTGTCATCAGTGAGATAAATTACAAATACACAAGCTCACGTTACTTGACTGGGCACAGCTTTTGAGTATTAAATAATATGTCCCAGGTGCTCTAGTTTCTTTAATGTCTTGACGGACATATAATTGATATGCCATGAAATTTATCCATTGAGGGTGGTCAATCAATGCTTTAACTTATTTACACAGTTTTGCATCTACCACCACAGTTCATTTTAAAGTATTTCCCTTACCCCCAAAGAGACACCGCACCCCTTCATCATTGTCCCCAAACCCTAGACCCCCAGCCCCAGGCAGCCTCCAATCTACTGTCTGTCTCTATGGATTTACAATTTTTCTGGACACTTTGTATAAATGGAATCCTACAATATGTTGTCTTTTGTGTCTGGCTTCCTTCACGTGGCACAATGTTTTCAAGGTTCAGTCACATTGTAGCATGTATCACAACTTCATTCCCTTTTAGCCTCTGCTCTCTTTTTTTCTCTTAATTGACTGAAATTTCTTCTAAGCTCTAATTACAGATCCCAGTTTTATCTCTCACTTTTCTAAGTCTGAGAGAGACCTGGAGCTTCTGCTCCAGGCTCTGGGGTAATGCTCCCCAACCTCAGAAAAGTTTCTCTGCAGTACCAGCTAAGAATCTGGCCTGTCTGTGGCCCCTGGTCCTGGCTCAGGAAAATTTCCGGGGCCCCAGGGAACACAACTTCCCATCTTTCCTTTTTCTTTCTTTTTAATTCTTGCTTTTTCTGCAACATCATTTGTCATCTGTCTGTCGATGTCACTTTTCCTTTTCTTTGTATCTTTGCTCTCAAGCCTTCTAACCCAGTGTTCCTCTAACTGCAAAGCACACAGAATCATCCAGAAGCTTGTTTGAAACTTGGATTCTTGGACCTAAACCCCATAGACTTTCACTCAGTTTTCCTTCTTTTTTCCCTTACCAAATCCCCGGATAATTCTGGTGAGGGTGGTCCTGAGGTTTCATTCTGAAAAACTCTGACTCTATGCTTTTTACATTACTTGCCCAATTTCTAAAAGCTTTCTTTGTTCCATGGTTCTCTCTCTGCTCACCAACTCCTTTCCAGGGTCAGGAGTTTCATTTTCCCTCTAATCTCCAATGTCTTCCTTCTTCACCATCAAAAACTTCAAGAAGACTTTCGCTTATTCATTCACTCCCTTCTTTATGTATTTATTGAACCTCAGGCATACTGGGTATAAAGGTCATTTCTCATCCATGCTCACAAGGAACCCACCCTATGGGAATGGCACAGTTGCTAACTAGCTACTCAACTCATTGCTTCACTAATACTTGCATTAATACTTGCATCCTCCAAGCTCAGAGGTTATAGCTGCAGCCAGGGCATACAGGCTGGTTCGAGCATAAACATACACACACAGAATAACATAAGAGTAGTTCAGAATGTTAAGTGTGGTGAAGAAAATTAGGAAGGGTGTGGTAAAGAGTGACTAGAAGAGACTGGCTCCTTTGGGGAGGAACGGTCTCTCAGAGAGGTGCTGTGTGAGCTGAGCCAGGTCCCCAAAGCTCTGCAGTAAAAGGAGCATCGACATTGGTCAAGCCAATGCAAGACCTTAAAGGAGGTACCAAGTGCCCAGATATGGGGCCCATCACAAGCTAGGGGCCCGAAGAGGGGATGCCCCTCAATTCTGGGCCAAGTGCTTCTCCTCTGATTATAGGAGAGTCTGCCTGCCTTTAATTACAGTGGAATTGTGAAATTGTTCTCTTCCCATCAGGCTGCACCCCCAGCTTCCCATGACCTTCCATGAACACACTTGAGGAAGAAAAAGAGATCTAAAGACAGCCAAGGGGAGAGCAGAAATTATCAAGCAGACTGGGGTGCTGACTAACACTATTCAGTTCTGTGAGGTAGAAAGTTAACACTGATGCCAGCAACACAATGGAAGCCTATGAAGCCAGAGGAGTAGAGTGAACGCGACTTGTTCACAAATTCTGAAAAAAATCTAAAGCCAGGAAGCAATGCAGGAATTTGGAAAGAGTTGTATTTAGAACAAATGACAGGGAGTGACTTAGTAGGTCATAATTTTGTCGTCTTTTACCCACAGGAAGTGGTACATGCTAAAATAATAATTTTAAAACAATGACTGCTTGGTCGATAAACATGATTGCTTATTATGCTCCAGGCACAGCCGACTCATAAAAGAACAAGATCAACACAATCCCTGCTCTCCGCAGAGTAATACAGAGTAGAAGAGATTATGGCCAGTAGCACAGTGATTAAGGCCACCAGACAGAGTGGCACCTGGTGTAGAGCAAGGACGTTCAAACAGAACACAGCTGAATCCCATTTCTGCTGTGTGACCCCCGGCAATTTGCTTAGCTTCTCTGTGCCTCAAATTATTGATTTTCAAAAAGAAGATAATGGTGGTCCCCTATGTGTTCATTGTGGGAAGTGTTACCAATCCTACCTGGCACACATTGGGTACTTGATAAGTCTTACCTATTATTTAATTAATGAACCGTATTGGTGGTGCAGGGTGCGAAGAGGAAGTAGAGTGCCCTCACTTAACAGAAACTCTTTTCCTGGTCTAGAAGAACTCCCCTGTGGAAGTGACAATGCAGTGGTCCCAAGTTTTTCTTGATGATTTACATACGTTGATATTAATCCAGAAAAGATCCTACATAGCCAGAATCATTCCTACTTTAATTTACCCAGGAGAAAATCGAGGCTCTTCAGAAAGTTGGGACATCTTGCCCAGGTTACAGAGCTGGGAATGGAACTGCGTCCTGCTGCAAAGCCCCTGCATGCTCTTAGGTCTGCACATCACTGCAGCAAAGAGAGATTTTGCAAGGAAAGCTCCATAGTTCGTTTTTGAGGGAAACCGAGATATTTTGAGATAGCCATGGCTGTGTGTCTTTGTCCCATAGTCAGAGGAGAATATAGGGCTAGGGAAACCTTGATGTGCTCCAGGGAAGCAATTCTTCTGTTCTTATATGTATGTGCTTTGTTAAAGAGCACAGTGGAGAAAAAGACAAAGGGGGCACCTGGCTCCCCTCTCCACAGCTGCTCCCCAGCACAGGAGCCCAGGACTGAATCCTGTACCATTTAATCAAAGGAACATAGGATTTGTCCTTTCAAAACTAGGTCACAAGTATGCCTCAGTGTGAAGACTCCTTTTTGGTCATATGGGCTCTGGGAGGAAGAGGGGAGATATGAAAAGAGGGGTGTTTGTCTTCCTGCAGAATGTGCTAGCTCCCCAACACCAGCTTTTGGCCTTGGGTACGAAAGGACATTCTGGACAGATAATTACAACAATAAACATTCTGAGACCTTGGCCAAACCCATTTAAAATAACTGTGGCCAATGCTGAGAAATTTCACAAGCTCACGCCAGTATGCATAACAGTGCACACCTAGAGCCACAGCCATTGTGTGCTGTCCTGCACGCAAATATGAAGATGTAAGTCTTCTCTTTCAGAAAGGACACTGCTGCCCCCAGGACTGCCTAAGGAGGCCACTGCAGCAAAACGGGCATTGTGTCACAGGTATGGGAGGAATTCTGGTTCACAGGCTAATGCAATTATGTCCAAGAGTCCCCTTCCCAGATCCAAGGATCCTCCTCACACACAAAGCAACTGAAGATGTTTGTCCCCCAGAGAAAGCGCTCAAGCTTTCTTCTCCAGAACGACCAACACCAAACCTTGAAGGTCACCACTGTCTTTCGAAACCTTCTGTCCAGTCTGGGCAGCACCATTTCCCCAGATCCCCACATCCCTGCTTCCTTTCTTTTGTTTTATTTTGCCTGGCTATGCTTTTTGATAGTTGGTGTGACAAATTTCAGCTGCCACTAATATTCATGTAGAGCATGTTTCTCTTTCCCTTCGGATGAGCCTGTGCGTTCCATGAAAGCTTTCACAGAGACAGTTCCCTGAATAGAAATGCACGTGAGACAAACAAGGCAAGCAGCACAGCCGGCCCCACCAAAGCTCAGACAGGTTTGAAAAGCCCACGACTCTTTCGAAATGAGGCTATTAAGGTGTGACATGAGTCTCGCTATCAGGCAGAGGCTTTGCAAGCTGCTGTAGAGCTCAATCAAGAGGGGATGAAAACTTCAGTGCTTCACAATCTCCAGCTCATCTGTTGATGAAGGACGCCATGCACTGATGCAAGTGGAATGAGATTCGGGCTGGGGGCACACGGTCAGGGTTTGACTGTCGGTTCCACTTATGGTTCATTTCCCGGCAGCCCAAAGCGCCAGTAGGAGGGTTGGCCTAGGATCTAATGAAGAATTCAGTTAAAGCTGAATGGGGGGGAGCAGTACCCCATTTTTGGAACCCCCTTCCTTACAGGGCCATGGAGATTCAAGCAGGAACAGGAAACAGTGAGAAGGCTGATGACCTTCTGGAAAAGCATTTGAGGACTGTTGGTAAATTCCAAACTTATGGCTGGAGCCTACATCCTATTTCTGAAGTCAAGAAATCTTGGATTTAAAAATAACGATTCAATGGCTAAGAGTAACCTCATTCTGGAGGTTACTCTTCAATCAGATATTGGGAATTGCCACATTATGCCAAGCTCCAACCAGAAGTATTCCTGAAAGCCCTAAAGAATACCGTGGGCTCTGTCTAAGTCTCTACAAATGTTTTACCTATTGCGTTTATTTTTTCAGAAACTTAAAGCCTCCAGATGGACTCTATGTCAGATAAGCTCAGAAACCCAGAGGTACCAGGCTCTCGAAGAACATCAACCAGATTCATACTTCTACCCCATAAGATCAAAACTCCTTTCTAGCATGAAGAAGTTCAAATGGCCATTGTCCAAATATCCCTGAAGACTGAGAGAATGGTCAAATGAGAGAGAAGAGGTGAAATGGAGAAATTCAGATCTAACAAATGACTATGACTACTGATTCATTATATAGATATTTCTTTTTAGTTTCTAGTGTATTAGAATAGCTAGAAGGAAATACCAGAAATTGTTGATCTGTTCATTCAATAGCCCTGATCTTTAATAATGATTGTATAGCTATATAGAAAAAAAAGAAAGAAAGAAATCTAGGCTTTAAATCCCTGGCTCTGTTAATTTATGATTGTTTCCCTGAACCTCAGTTTCCTCAGTTGGAAAGCACCTGCCTTTCAATACTGTGTGAAGGAACAGATGAAGCATCTAATATAAAGTGCCCCAGGACACAAACCCAATCTAAATGACAATGAAACTAAGGCAGAGACTCCCAGCCAGTGGGTTAGGATGAGATTCAGTTCAAAGCAGTTTCAGTTTCCTCTGACTGTTGAGTTGAAACAGAATGTCTATTCTTTCTCAAAATCTTGTTGGGTAATGTCTCTCCCAGGCAAGTCCAGCTCTGCCAAGGTCCCTTCTTTGTGAAAGGTCCCCTCTCCTAGGATTGCCATGGAGAAGTTGGAAGAAAAAAATAGAGATTAATTTTTAGCCAATAAAAGTACTTCCTTTCCTTCTAGGCCCTAAATCTCTCCCAAATCAGGGTGATGCCGAACTGTGTCTCTTCACAAAAAGATTATGGTCCTTCTCTTAAAGATGACGGAGACTAAAGGCAGGCTATTCAATCATTTCTGGCTTCTTGGTGCTGAGAATGAGCCTGCCCTTTCTTTGGGTCTCTTCCTAGAGTGCCATAGAATTTTCTACCTGGGAAGATTTGAATCTCTAAAGCTTTGCTCTCTTAGCCAACAGACATGCCTAGTCCTAAGGAGTCACAGGAGACTCAGGCGGCTTAAATGATGAAGATGTATTTTTTTCATTCCCAGTCTCCAATGAAAATATCTTGACTCTCTCTTCTGACTCCATTCTGTGGGTGCTATGGCTGAATTCAGATTTGTGGGGAACTAGGAAGAAATGATGCAAAGGAGCTCCAAAGTGCTAAGAGAGACAGGTCTGGCTCAGCCTTTTAAAATAATCTTCACGTGCCAATTTTATTCTTTTACAGCTGTAGATTAATCTTTCAGTGGTTACCACAAAGTTGGGAAAGGATACACTTCATTCCCCACTCTGTTTGGGGAAACATTGGCGAAGTGCAATTCCATGTATCCAAGCATCATACTTTAATGCATTGCTTCCTTTTATTCTATCAGCATCCTGGGAAGAAGAGATAGTTCATTTCCTATTGGGCAGGTGCACACACTGAGATCTGGATAGTGGTAATATGATTTGTCCAAGATCATGTAGTATGTGTGAGTTTCATTCAGAATCCCAAGCCTGTACTATGGCCACTGGGCCACACTGTTCTACCCAAGAACTGTGATTCAGAATCTGTGTATGTGTGTGCACAGCTCACACAGCCAATGACAGGATCCCCTCCTATATTCCATGGTCAGCACCAGTCAGAGTTACCTGATAAGGGAGAAACAGAAAGTCAAAAGAGAAGATAATGCTAGAAAGAAGACTTTGTAAAGAAAACTATATAATTCTTTCTAGAAAGCCCTTCTTCTCCTTCAAATGTGGAATAAGAGCAGCTTCAGGCTCACTCAGCATTGGTTGCACAGTAGAGAGGAGGGGAAGGCTCTCTCCCCACTACCTAACATTGCCTCCTAGAGTGCCTATGAGCTTGAGCTGAGATGAGAGGGGCCTGTGGGGCTCTTTAAAGAGCAGCAGGGCTCTCCTGATTATCTGCTCCTCTACCCAGAGCCCCCTGCTATGCCAGTGGCCAGAGCTCTTTCAGGCTCAAAAGAAACATCTATTTCAGTCTGTGCTTTGTGCAGGAACACCTTCTTCAAAAGGGTGTCCCAAAATGGTTCCCCAGAAAACTGGTCTCTTTGGATGGTTCGTTAGCTCCATCCATCTCCTTATTATTGGGGAGAGAGTTTTGTAACGTTGGAGATTGAATCATTGCCCACCAAAAGTCATGTTCAAGTCTTAATTCACACTTTTGGGAATGTGAACCCATTTGTAAATTGGACTTTGGAAGATATTATTAGTGAAGGTGTGAACTTATTTGTAAATAGGAACTTTGAATATCTTATTTGGGTGAGACCAAATTGAATCAGGGTGGGCTTTAAACCACATGACTGAAGTCCCTATAAGCAAAGAAAATGTGGATGCAACCACTCAGAAGAAGCCGGAAGTCCGTAGAATCCAGATGTCCATGGAAATCAGAGGAGGAGTCACAAGGAGAGAAGGATCTCCAGGGGATGGAGGATTGCTGGAAAGCCACAGGGTCTGGGAGAAAGCAAGCCCTGCCAAAACCTTGATGTTGGACTTCTAGTCTCCAAAACCATGAGACAATGCCCTGCTGCTGCTTAAGCCAACCCACTGGCATTTGTCATAACTCACGTGGCAAATTAAGACACACAGTTCACCAGTTTATGAAAATATTGGATACCTATCTTCCTCTGAAAGATTCACAGAGAACTTTAGTACATATATGCTCTGAGACTCTGAAACAAAGAACCATTTTAACATTGTTAAATTATGGAAATATGAACAGGCTTTTTTCTAGACACAGTGGAAACAGCTTCAGGGTCAAGAAGCCCAATATTATACTAAAACATTTTTTCCTAAAGTACTCTTATCATGGTTGTCTTTGAAGTTAAGTACGTATTTTATTTACAAGTTGAACACAAAAAGTATATACTAAGACATACACATATCATAGTACATCACATATATGCCCAATACTGTTCTTTCTGCTGATACCTCGTGAAAATCAGAATCACATAAATTAGCATAATTAATTATATAGTCTTATTCCATTATTAGAGCACTACGACTTTCAGACTGAGTTGAATTGAATTGTAATCTTCCTTTCTGTAAATCCCAATCTGCCCCTCCTATAAGTTTATCCCATTTTTTTCCTATGGTAAACTTGAATATCTGCAAGGAATTTCTTTTTTTTTGTTCGCATGGGCAGGCACCGGGAATCGAACCTGGGTCTCTGGTGTGGCAGGTGAGAACTCTGCCTGCTGAGCCATCATGGCCCGCCCCAAGAAAACATTTTAATAATGCTTGAAACCTATCATGGAAATATAGAGGGGGTGACAATAATAACAATGTGCCTTAATCTTCCTGTTATGGGTTGAATTGTGTCCCCCAATAAGACATGTTCAAATCTTAACCCTTGGTCTCATGAATGTGACTCTATTTGGAAAAAGGGTCTTTAATGATGATGTTAGTTAAGATGAGGACAAACTGGGTTAGTTAAAATGAGGACAAACCAATACGGAGTCCATATCTGGGAAAGACATTTGGACACAGAGAGAAGAGAGCCATGTGATGGAGGCAGGGTTTGAATTCTGCAACTAGCTGAGAAACGCCATCCACCAGTGTGCCCCACAGACATCAGAGGACACCTGGCCTCACCGACACCTTGATTTGGATTTCTGGCTTCCAGGACTGCGAGACAATAAATTTCTATCGTTTTAAGCCACGTAGTTTGTGGTATATTGTTACAAAAGCCCCAGAAAATTAAGACACACCCCAAATTCAGAAAGAGCCCAAGATGGATGGAAATTTCATAGATCATGGCTTGGATCACATTTCCCTCTAGCTAACTAATATTCCCTCTCTGCTGCCTTCACGATTTCACTCTTTTCCAGCTCACAGGATGCCTGTGGATTCCAACTGAATCATCTCAAGCAGCAAATACACTCTAAAAGGAGGAGAAGTGCAATGTATCCTACATTACCAGGGTTAAAATTTCATTTCATTCCTTGCCTGATGCTATTCAAAACCGTTCTCTTCCTGCATGTTCAATAGGCAATAGAAACATATATGTCGGCAGAAATCCAGCATTAGATGCGGTATCTAGAAAATGGGCTGGAAGGAGAAAGATATTGTGATTTGTGCTCCCTTCTTTCCACTCTGCTCCTGTCGATTAGTGGAAGGCAGGGGCCAGCCCCCACACCATAAATAACAGCTGTACTGTAGAAATCCTCCTGCTCCAGAGAACAGCTCTTTTCACACCTGCCTGCAGGTGTGCCTTCCTTCCAATAACTCAGCGGCACATGGGGAGAAGAATGGAGGAAACTGCAGGAGGTAGATAGTTGAAGGGTCTTCCTACCAAAAGAGCCAGGATAACTAAGTGTGATGGAAGGAAAGCCCACCTTAGTGTCCTCTCCCGTGGCACCACAGGACTGTGGACCAGGCCAGTTGCACCCATTGTCTTATTTTGTCCTATTCGTTACCCCAAGGCTATCAAAGCTGAACTGTTTTCCCCTTTTTCTTGCAGGATTTACTCTCAACTAGACACATTATAGAGGTGCTAATTCACACTAAATCTTCCATGGCTGGTAAAGACTATTTCCATGACAATATAAACAATGCTTTAATGTAAAAGAAGGAGCCCTCTCTAATAGTAGTCGTTCAGGTAAGGGAGTTAATAGGGCCAATACAGCTTCCAAGACTCAAATAATGACCAGTGGGCATCTAACTACGTTAAGTTTGATAATAAAATGAGCCCTGATGTAAATAATAGTGTAACTGCTAAGAGCAAGTTTCTGCAGTCAGAATACCTGTGTTTGAAACTTAGCTCTCAATTTTTTTACAGTATGACCATGGGAAAAATTCTTAATTTTCTTCTCTAAAGTGGGGAGATAACAGCCATAGCAACAATATAGCAATTGTAAGATTAAATGAGATCATCTTAGTAAATTCCTTGATGAAAGCCCAGCCCATTTTAAACACGCACAAATATCAGCTCTCAGTACACTGATCATAGTGTGAGCCAGGTGGGCAAATGACAAAACTCAAGGGTTCTGGGATCAACAAAACCCAAGTCTGAATGTTGGGTTGGCTCTTCTAGTTTCAGGTTGTGTGATTATACACGATTTGTTTTGTCTCATTGTAGCAACAGTTTTCTCATTGGTAAACAGGTTTGAGAGTATCTCCTTCATTTGGATTGCTACGAAGGTTAAAGACATCCTGTATTTGGAAATATCCTGTTGCCAGGAGGCATTCAATAAATGTTTGGGGATGGAGGAAATATCCTCTAAGCAGATCGCTTGAAAAAAATGACAAGGATTCGTCTGGGCATTTAGAGGTGTGCCTTTCAATAATGGACTTGCTTAGTCTCTCTGTCCTAGGGCTAGCCATCAATTCTTACAGCGCTTCTGTGAGGCACAGAGCAAATGTGGTTAATGGGATCTCGATTTTATTAACAAAATGAGTGTTTCAAGCACCAGTCAATAATGTACAAACAAGTGCAACTCTAGACAGATAGATGACTTTTTTCCTTTAACACAATGTTTTCAAATGATGTTCTGCACTTCATTTTTTCAAGAAAGATCTAAAATAGAACACCATCATGATATAAACTAGTGGAGCTTTTCAGAATGAAGGGGAAGGGGACTGGGGTTCTGTCAGCTTCAATTTGTCCCCTGCCCCTGCAGTAACCTCTGAAGCACCTCTAAGGAATCCTAGCTCTGAAGGATACAGCTTAAAAACCAGCAGTCTAAAGGCATGGCATTGTCTTTAGACCCTTACAATGCACAACGTAGATTAATAGTGATTTCCTGCTGTCTTAGATTTATTAAGATTAAGTCATGTCAGACGAACCTCATTTCCCACTTTGACAGTGTTTTTCAGGGAAATGGAGTAGGCATAGTAGAACAGTATTTCAGGAATGCATTTTTGCAAGGCCTTTTGTAATAGCTTTGTCGAAATGATGAAGAAATTTATGCTGAATACTAGTTATATTACGTGCATTAGTAAGTGGATGAACAACTATAGCCAACAGGTGCCGAACGACTAATTGCTCAATGTCAGGCTGAGGGCTGTGATATGCACAGGAGGCTGGCTGTGCCCTGTGCCACTAAACATTTCCATCAGCAAGTTGGATGAAGATATAGAGATGACACTTATCAAATTTGTGGGTGACATGAAATTGGGAGGAAAAGCAAATTCATCAGGTGATTGAATCCAGAAAGCTCTTGTCAGGCTGGAGAAATGAGCCAAATCTAAGATGATGAAATTTAACAAGGAGTATCTTATAATTAGGCCCCAAAAGCCATTTATTCAAATACAGGTTTATGTGGTTTATGTCAGATTCAGGCATAATCTAGCTAACTGCAGAGGGTAAGTGTTTCTTGAGAGGTAGAACTGAGACCTGGGGGAGAGTGACGGAAAGCCCAGTACCTTGGGGAGAATGCAGATTCTGAAGAATAAAGTCACGGGAAGAAAAGATGTCTCAGAGCAGGCAAACATTCCAGTCCGAGAATGGTGATGGAACCAAGCACCTAAACCAATCCCCTCACCCTTGTTATCTGAGAATATTACAGCAGACATATTAAGCACACACACTCTACCTAGACCCAGGCTGTGTGAGCTCAAACACTGGCTCTGCTACCTACAAGCTGTGCACCACAAGGGAAAATTCTTAACCTCTCTGTTCCTCAATTCGTGCCTCTTAAGGTTATTGTGACGAATGATTTCAATGATGCGAATGGAGTATTGATTAATTTGGCTGCTCTCCAGTAGGGGCCCTGCCTGATTGAGGGAGGCTGGAAGAATCCACAGATTCTTCCCTGGAGGAAAGGCTAGCAAGATCAAAGCAAGGTACTCTGTGTTGAAGATGTCGAGGCATGGGCAACTAGTAAGACCATTCTTAGGAGAATGATATGGAGCCAGTAACCACCACACACACAAGGAGCAAGCTGGATGTGGAGGCTAAGATGAAATTTAAGAGTTCAAAAGAATGCAAGGTCCAAGTCAAGTTAATAACTGATGGGGAACCCATCATGCTGGGTGAGTACATTTTAAATCTCTTGTCTCTGATCAGGATAAGTTGTAGTGATAGACACAGAATAGAAATGCTTGCAATGAGGCACCAATTGGAAACTGCCAGGAGGAGCAATGGGACACAAGGGATGGGAATTGGAAAGGGACTTAGCTATAGCAAGGTGGAGAAGGAAGAGAAAATAAAATACACTGCTTTTACTGGTTGTACGTTTCCTACAAATTTCAAGGCTGAGGTTCTTTCCCCTTTTTATATTATATAAAGTGACCCACCAGCCAGATGGTACCTGGAATTCTGTGCTAGCTGCTGCACCACATTTTAAAAGGTTTGCAGTAGCCCATACTGGCTGGGGTGGTGACGCTGCAGGTGTGCATGATGAGTGTGCAATTGGCCAGAGACCTGAGGGAACCTCGTCCACATCCACACATAGACATGAGAACTTCTTAAATATTTGCACTTCCTACCTGTGAAGGAAGTGAGGCTAATCCTTGCTCAGGATGCTGCTAAGAATCAGAGGATGGGAACTCCAGGGAGAGAAACTTTAACACTTGCATTCAAAGAGTCAAGAAAATGTGAGGGATGGAAGGAGGTTCCACCTTGTGAAATGGCATACTTCCCGTAGGCTGGGCAAAGAAGTCTAGAGGGCATTCCAGCACTGAGTGAGATGGAGTTCTTTAAGATCTTTTCCTGACACAGTATTCTATATTTCTACGAAAACTATTACAAAACAGTTGAGCACAGCCCAGGCTGTTGGTCCAACGCGCCAATGCCATCTTTGGAATGGCAGTGCTGGGGTGCGATTTCCCATGCTCAGCTGCATGTCATTATTAGGCAAGCTGCAGTTCTTCGCCAGGCCAGGAGGTGGGGCCAGTCTGTAACGCACCCAGAGGACCCCTCTGGGAGAGGGTTTGATGAAGTACAGCCGTGGAGCGCTCCACGTGGATTGGCAGCTATAAAAGAATGAGAGAGCTGAGGGGTTGCCATCTGTCTCCATTTTGCTAACCCCCCTCTATTGGACGCCATCATCAGCTCACTTCCTATATTTATAAACATCCCCAATCAGTCATTTCTCTGCCTGCTGTCACAGAGTTGTGGCATTAACGCTGGCTGCTTCATCACAGATTGGACTTCATTTCAGGCATAACTCTCATCTACTGTGCTACTGAGATCTTTATGGCCACATTATGGTCTATGGCTGAGCTGTGATTACACATCAGCTCTGTGAGGCCACAGACGGATCTCTCACCCCCTCCTACCCACCTGCCATTGCTGACCTCCAGGACAGCTGGAGATCATACCAGAGACACAGAGAAATTAGAACCCATAAGAGAGAGGATAAATGGTAGGGCATGATTTCTCTAAGACTCATGGAGGGCGAAGAACCTGCAGGGCATTCTCCTTGGGCAGAGATACCCCAGATGGGAGGGTTAAAGTGAGAAAAGGAACAGGGAAAGGGAGAAAACTCCATATCTCAAAGCAGGCGACTGGCCACTAGATTCTTTCTTTTACATCTGAAATCAGGATGTCAGTTAGCATTTCTTATTACTCTGCATCAGACTTGTTACATCCATAAGATTTTTCTGCCTACAGAAATAGAGAAAACAAATCTTTTATTGACCTACTGTATCTGGGTTCTTGTCACTGCTATGAATGGACCTTTGGTACCAGAGCCACAGGGAGCAAAAATTCTCTCTTCTGGAAGTCACATCAGCCAAAAAAGAGTCAGGAAAAAGACTTCTCTCTGTCAATATGTGAATTTTCTTTTTTTGGAAAATGTCAAAATTCTATAGAATTCTAGGGACACATTATTGCTATAAGGGTACAGAGCAGAGCATGGGGCATGCCACGTGATAATCCTCTTATATGTACTAAGAAATGATCTCTTATTTTGGAAAACTTGAAGTTCTGCTGTCTTCCCAACCACTTTCCTTTTTCAACTGCTGGTTGTAGGTTGCGCTCATCTCTGAGTTTGGGGATATCTTTGCAGACCTCTAAGTGTCTCCCCTCATGGCACAGGGACACATGGCCTCTGCTCCCTCATGGCTACCAGTCTTATCTCTCCTTATTATGATGCTCCACCTCTCTGATCCTGGCAGCCCAAATGCAGACACTGTTCTTTTTCCTGTTCCTTAAAGAAGTGTGACCACAAGAAGTCACTGAAAATTGGGTGGTGTGGTTCACCGAATCATAAGCACCCAAAAAGGCATGTTTTTAAATCTTAACCCAGGTTCGTATGTGTGTTAATCCAGTATAAATAGGTCCTCTTGAAGAGATTATTTTTAGTTCAGGTATGGCTCGGCAGAATGAGTGTGGGTCTTAATCCATATGACTAGAGGCCTTATAAAGAGAAGAAACCAGAAGCCAGATATCACAGAATGCCACAGGGAGGGAGCAGAGGTTGGAAGCTAGAAGAAACTGGAAGCACAGACACAAGGAGAAAAGGATTATCATGCAAAGAGAGGCAAAGTGCAATCAGGAACCCCAAGGGTTGCAACCAGGCTGCACAGAACTCCAGATTCCCAGGAGAAAGCATGGCTTTGGTGGTGCCTGTAGTTTGGACTTCTAGACTCTGAAACTGTAAGACAATAAATGTTGGTTGTTGGAGCCAGCCTATCATGCAGTATTTGTCATGGCAGCCTGGCGAGCTAAGAAGGCTGGTAACAGAGGAAAAGCACTTCGGGGAACAGGAGAAATTCATGGAGATATCGGACATCCTTGCTTTTGAAGCCCATCTCTCCCACCCTTTTCTTGATGTCCTTCTCTGAACTCCAGGGCCCCAACCTGCTCCTTCAGCTTCCTTACTCTTCTTGAGTGAAACAAATCAGTTAACTCAAAAAGTATAATTCCCCAGAGATGCTGCTTCGCCCACAAATGTGCAGGTTGTGACATTGTGTTGCACGCTCAGGCCTGAGGATCTCAAAAGGCCATTTCTGGCTGGGTACCCCTCTTAACTTTGTAACTCCAAGAGTCAATTAAGGCATCTCTCGCACACCCTGTTCCCTCTCCTCACCCCTTTCCTCGCAAGGAAGAGCAAACTTCACCCGAAGAAGAATTCTGCTCACCAGCCCAGCGAATGCAGAAGGGCTACTTTTGTAAAGGTTGCACTCTTCTGGGGTCTCCTGTATGAGTGAAGTCTGTTTTGAATGAACGCCAAGGATAGACTTGAAGGGGAAAATATAGGACAGAAATGGCACTAACAGGCAACCAGCAGAGTGTAAGAAATGTGTGAAAAGAGGAGAACCCTGCCTTCCTGCCAGCCCCTGTCCTCCCTCTGCATGCTAACTGTATGGAAATGAGGTCCTTGGTCTTTTCTTAGAACTACAGCAGTAGCTGTACTTCTAAATTTATGTGATATACTGCTAAAGTTAACTTAGCAGTCAAGCTATGCTTTGGAATTAGATGGCATGGATTTTAAATCCTGGCTTCCCCACATACTAGTTGTTGGTGTGTGTGTGTGTGTGAGCTTGGATAAACTTCCATTTTCTCATCTAAAAATGGTAATAATAGTATTTACATCAAAGTTGTTGGGAAGGGTAATCAGTGAATGCCTTCAAAGGATTTAGGACAATCCTTGACATCTAATTAAAGCACAATAAATTATACAATGATATTGTTAGTACTTAGCAATGACATATTCATCCTCTCCATTCCTTTTCTGTTGGGCAAACGTACACCCAAAACAACAACAAAAACTACAAAAACAGCTTCTTCTGAGCTTTGCCCCAGCTTCCAGGCACTGCCAGTGTATCAGAACTGAGCACCCCGAACCCCACAACATGCAGTTCTTCATAGACCAATCTCTTTCTATTCAATCTATGCCATCATTCCTTGTAACTGAGGCTCTAAGGAAATCTAATAGAAGGGATTCCTTTAGGACAATGGTTTTGAAACTCTGCTCAGCTATTCTAAATGTTTTTGCTTGTGGGTACCCATCTCTTCTTGCCTCTTTGATTACCCACATTGCATTACTCAGCTATATCCTCAGTGATGGGGAGTTTCTCTTCAAGTCCTTAGTTACGTCAGAAAAGCTTATGTTCTGTGGTTTTCCGATTAGGTTCAGTTCCCTAAGATGAATACAGTCCTGCCGGCCCTTGAGAGCAGAGAAGGTCTCTCTGTATGCTGAATTTAACTCACTTCAGATAAATGCAAAGCCTCATAACAATACCCCCTGCCCATACAACACATACACACACACTTCCCATTAAATCCTTTAACCCTATGGCAAATAGATATCAAAATACTCAATCTGTCTAAGATATCATCTTCATAAAATATTAATTGAAAATGTCTGCGTTAACAATGTTTTACCATGAAATAATAAACAAATGGTTGTAATTGGATATTTTTCTTCTGAAGGTCTTGTGCCCTGGCAAATGTGCAATTCGAAAGATTAATCTCACCTTACTTTCAGACACTGTGCTTCTCTGTGTTCAAAAAGCATTCGTAAACATTAATTAGTTATTCCATCAAATATCCTAGGAGGTGCGGACTCATATCTGCTCCACACAGACGGAGAATCAGAGATAGAGCAGAGCTGATGCCTGCCTCATACCACACAACTTCAAAGCAAGGATTTTGAGTTGTGTCCTGATGAATGGACCAGAAATAAGTCACAAAGCGCATGCAAGGAAGCAAGGGTCATTTCCTCTAAATTTCAAAGGGTTTCTTCTATGTTTTGATCTGCATGAACCCCGAAGTTGAATCCTTGAGAAGTTTTCTTTCTGTGGCCCCCTTGAATAAGATACTGCCTTGAACCAGGAATTCCCAGCTGGATGTTATCATGGAGACCATACCCATACCTGAGAAGATAGCCGCTACTCATTTTTAAGGGGTAATTTTAGCTAGAAGTGTTTTTTTCCTAAATGTTGAGAGAATGAAAGGAAAGGGACTGCTATAGCAGGACACAGATTCCACTGCACTCCAACTAGTACAGGTAAAATGTTTAGAGTTCCAGTAGCTACAAATACTCTTGGCTGACACCTGCCCTGAGTCAGAGGTGTATGTTGTAGGTGCCTTCCCCGGGCTTTTCTTAAGGACTCATGGTGTGCCCATAACATAAAACCATTTGCAACCATATCTGATAATTATAGCCTGAAAACTGAGCTGCTCAGCCTCTGACTTTTATGGCTGGCCGCAACCCAGCCAGCACTTTCTAATAATACTTTGCCTCTCCACCCCAGGATCGCAGAGCAATTTACAAAAATTAATTAGAAGAGCCACAGAAGTCTCATCCTTGGTGAAGGCTGGGGTGGAGGCCACAGGAGGGGAGTGGAACTAGCCTTCCCCAAGAGTGTAGCCTGAGTGAGGGCTTGTCTGGTTCAAGTCAGGGCTGGACCTGAGGGAAAAACCCTGAGTCCCATTAGTTGTCAAGAGAGAAACAACCTGTCATCTGATATTCCAAAAGGAGTCAGCTGGGAAGGAGTAACAAAGCTGTGTGTGCTTAGATTTTATTTGGAAAAAAAATGTAAATACCCAAATTGTTACTACCTCAAGGGTACTGATATGATACCCAAGATAACTGTAATTTTGTAAGATTGCAGCTTGCATCATCCCAGATCAAGACATTTCCCTCTGCCCTTCCCTGCCCTGACCCAGCAACCTCGCGTTCCCTGAGAGGTCAAGGATGAAGCTATGTCAATATGGCCCTTGGGTGTAGGGTAGATGGAGCCTGCCTTCCCTGGGTCTTCCATCCACCCGGTGTGAAGCTGGGCCTTTGCTGCGAGGTTCAGCTTGGCAAAGAATAGGGAATGATAGCTACGAAAAAACTCTAAGAGACCATTGAGGAGGCACAGCTGCCGAGGACCACCAGGAGGGGCTGGGAGAGGGCGGCAGTGACGTGCTGTTCTGTTCTTGCAACCAAGGCACAAATTAAAACAAAATTAGAGACTTCTTAAGGCAACTGGATGGATGGGAGGTGGAGGAAGATGGGGAAGCAGAGCTTTTAAGGACAGCCATTCGAGAGCATGTGAGACAAATCTGTAGCTGATTCTTTGCCTTTGTGGATGAGTTAGTGACTTTCTTTTTGGATTCCGGAGGGAATTTCCCCCTCCCTTCCTTTCCCTTTTTTGCACCATGCACATGTAAATGTGATTGAGAATTCTCTCCTCAGATCTGCTGCCTTGGCAGCCTTCCTGCCAGCTGGCTGGTCTAGGGGAACCCACCATGGCAGCTGATTGCAATTGACAAGTTCTCCCAAGTTTTGTCGGAGAAAGTTTGACTCGAGTAATACACCCCAGACTCTTGTTTGAGCCTTAATGCCTGGAGACAGGAGGGCCCAGGAGCCCTCTCAACAGGGTGCTCTCTCCCTGCCCAGGGAGGCTTAGGAAGACCTGAACACAAGTGACCCCTGGAGGGACTTTCCAGGCATGTGGGTTTATGAACCTGAGATGAAGAAGAAGGTAGTAAAATAATGTTTAAAATGAATAAGTGAACACATATGAACACGCTGCAGTATCTGTCCAGGCCACCGCCACCATTTTGTCTGGCTCCACACCTCTAACACTTGTCAGATTACATGTTGATCAGTCTCATCAAGGAATACATCATTTAATGCAGAAGTCCAAAGTCTGTCCAAAGTCTGAAGAGTTCTGAAAGGCCATGTAATCCCCTTTCTCTATTTCTGACTAGGTAACTACATCAAAATGCCAAGATACATATTTATATGAATCATAAAATTGCTGCTGACTCCCAATGATTCCAGTTCACGGCCAATCCTGCCTTTGGCTTCTCTAATTCAACTCATTCTACTTTGCAGTCCCCTCCTTCTTCCCACCCTTGCCTCAGGCCATTCTCATTTTCTAGTGTTTTTTTCTTACTGTCTTTGTTTTCTCTTCCCTGACCAGACAAATTCTCCCAAGTTTACCTGGATTGAACTCAACCCTCCCATGCTAAGCTGTCTCTGGTAACTAAATGGGATCCTGTTGCGATCCAAACTGCCGTGGGTACCTCTCTAAAAGGTCAACGAGATCTCATTCTAGTACAGATACTGCAGCGTGTTCATATGTGTTCACTTATTCATTTTAAACATTATTTTACTACCTTCTTCTTCATCTCAGGTTCATAAACCCACATGCCTGGAAAGTCCCTCCAGGGGTCACTTGTGTTCAGGTAGCTGTGGTAGGTAGCCCCTAAGATGCTTCCTAAGACTCTCACCTACCGCGATTTGTGCCCTTATGTAATCCCTTCACCTTGAGCATGGGTTGTACTTAATGACTTGTTTCTAACACATAGAATGCAGCGGATGTGTTGGGGTGTCACTTCTGTGATGAAGTTATACAAAGACTATGTTTTTACCTTGGGCAAGCTCTTGCTCTCTCCCTGGGATCACTCACCCTGGGGAAAGCCAGCTGCCATGTGGTAAGGCAGCCATGCGTGAAGAAGACCCTCTTTTAAGAAGGACCAAGATCTGCCAACACTCACCTGAGTGAGTGTGGAAACAGATTTGCCCTTCCAGTCAGTCCTTCAAATGAGAACACAATGCTGGCCAGTGATTTACTGTAGCCTCATGGGAAGCTCAGGCACCCAAAGAGGCTGCAGCCAGAGTCAGTCCTGGTCCACAGGAACCATGAAATTATAAATGCTGTCTTAAGCTGCTTCATCATGCAGCAATAGATAACTAATAGACTGGGTTCTCAGACCAAGATAATATTCCACCCTCCTCTTAAGGTGCTTCAAAGAAAACAGTAATCTCTAAGGTCTCAAACATACATGTATATGCATGCACAACATTAAGAATCTATTTTTAAAGGTTTTTAATTATTTGAAATGAACACTGTTTCACTATTCCCACACTGAGTAAACTTGACCCTAATAATTTCAATCATTGAAAGAGCTATGAGGCAGTGTTCAGTATCAAACTAATTTCAGTTGACTTAAAAACGTAAGTAAATGCTCAATTAGGAGGCTATGGAGCAAGTAGACATGCTCAGAAGAGAAAGAAAAGCTAAACAGCATTAATTTTCTAAAGCTATTACACTCTGTGGCTTCCATTGTATGATCTCATTAATTTTCACAGTGCCCTGTGGAGCAGCTAATATTATTGTCTCCATTTTACAGAAGAGGAAGCTGAGGCACAGATAGTTTAAATAAATTTCACAATGATATGTAGCTGATTTCAGAGTCCATGCCATTGACCATGTACTATTCTGCCTTGGCATCCCAGAGAAATTCAAGTTATTCAATGCATTGAAAGTGGGGCTTTACAGGGAGCAGTGGGAGACGATGCTGCACAGGTAGTAAAGTCCAAGCACCCTGGCGAGAGAGAGGTTGGTCATCATCTCGTGGGATTCTGGTGACTGCTGAAGGTGTTTCAGAAGATGGATGATGTGACGAAAGCAGTGCTTAAGAGAGATTAACAAAGCAACACGTAACCATACTATGGGAGACTGGAGAAACAAAACCAAGACTCCTGTTGTAGCGGAAAGGTGCTGGGCTGGAAATGAGGAGACCCACTTTCCAGTTAATATTCTAGTTAATAAGTTGTGTGAATCCGAGTAGGGCATTTCTTGTCTGGGGCACAAGTAGTTCATTATAAAGTGGTGGGATTGGAGAAGATGATGTTGAAGTTCCTTCTGGCACTAGCATCCCAGGGTAGTTCCACCACTGGTCCAAGGACCAAGCCCTTGACCACTGGTCCCCCTGATGAGTGGAGCCATCAAAAGCTGCCCACATACCCATTCTCTTCTCCCACCCAGGGTTTCCCAGGCCAGCTTCTGCAGAAGCAAAGCTACTGCATCTTATTTTTCCTTGCACATGATGATGAAACCAGAATGCTTTCCCTCTCTCCAGGTAATTTAATCCCGCATCCTCATTGTTATTCATGTTCTGAAGGACCGTCCATCTATTTGAATCTGAATATGATACTCATGTATACACATGGCAGGGAGGGACAGCCCCACCCCTTTTCATCTCTGGGTAGAAAGATGTGTGCTCTCTTTCTCACACACACACACAAACACACATGTATGTACACACACGCATGTGCACGCACACACACGCACATGCATGCACACACACATGTGATATCAGGTGAATGCACTGGCATTACTGCTAAGGAGGGAAAAGTAGAGTTTCCAAGGGTCTTACTGCCCCCTACCTACTCTTCTTTCCTTAGCTTAAAATTTAGGGCTTGATGTCACATAGAAAGGATGATAGGTTTGATTCCTACATAAATAGAACATTTTTACCTTAGAAGGTAAAGAAAAATGGCCCTCCTAACCAAACCTAACAAATAAAGTCATCCAGCACCCTTCCATTGCCGTTGTCAGGGTCCTCATGAATGCAGATATCCACTAAGGAAATAGAATATGCTAACACCCATCCTTTAATCGTCACTCCCGAGCTGTCCATTTGTGAGTATAATTCCACAATCTTTCAGACAAGAGGCGATTTGCTTCCCTCCCCTGCCTCCCACAAGCCCTTGACCTTGGTACCACTGGTGGCATCTATTCTCCTGAAGGAGGTCTGGATGGAAAGTCTTCTGTCCTGTCCCCCTGCTGACAGTCATCTGCGTCCTTTCTGTTTTCAGAGCCAGGACTGGCCAACAGTCACGCTGGCCCCAAGGCTGGTGCCAAAAATACATCCCTGATTCTGAGGTAGAGCAGGTGGGAGTGGAGTTACCTGGGGGGACCAGAGACGGGGTTGCCCAAGAGCCAAATGCTCATTAGACCTGAAGATAGCAAGCACAGGGAGATGCCAGGGGGACAGGACTAAGTGCCAGTTTGGAAGGTCAGGTGGGATGCTATGAACAAGGAAAGAGAGCAGGCACCAAGGGAATTAGGGGGAGGGACAGGGAGCCAAAGCAGACGCCAAAGATGTAGCTCAGATGGAGCAGCATGGAATCCTGTGCCTGTCCTCAGAGTGGGACACAAGCTAGGTGTGCCCAGGCTGCACAAGGATGTCTGGATGGTTTCCCAACATCCAGGTATTAGAACAAACCTTTTCCTTACAGCAGTGCATTGAATGGCTGATGTTCATGACAATACATTGGCATGAAGGCTATTATCTCCGTTTTATATATGAGGAAACAAACTTCCCGACAGTGGTTAAATGATTTACCCAAGGTATATCACAGGTCACTGGGAGACCCAGGATTTCAACCAGGGTCTGACCCCAAAATCATTGTTCATAGCCACCAACCTTGGCTTTCTCTGTACACATGCATGTTGGCCGAGTCTCATTTTCGCAGTGATCGATTGCCATCAGGGCTGGGACATGGAGGAGCTGCTGGGCTCAGATTTTGTGAGCAAGAGAAGCCCTAGGAGAAGGGTTCCAGGTGACATGAGATTGCTGAACGAGCCAGATGAAACTCCCGAATGCAGGTTCAGCTCTGCGTTCTGGGAGGACAGCCGACATCAATTCAGCCCGAGCTTCCGCTTCTTTGGGAAATGTCTTACCCACCCAACCATTACCTCTTTTGGCCATCTCCCCTGCCCCCCAGCCCAGCCCCCCACTTTGTAGAGCTGCTCTGCGGTTCTCCTGCCCCCTGTTTCCTTGGCACTATTCACTTATCTCAAAACAGAAGGCTCCACAGCGCCTGAGTGCTGAGTGGCCCCTGGGGAGGGGACAGCATTATCAGGGAGGTGGGATCTGTAGCAAATGACTTCCCACTGATCCCTGCCAAGCAGAGATGAAGGCTCCCCAAAGGCCTGCCTGCTAAGCCGCTGCTGACGGCCATGGAACTGAGCCGGAGAGGAGTATGGGGCCGCCAGACTTGCTACCCACCCAGTTTAGCTAAGCCTCATCCAGTCTGACAGCCCTACGTGGAGATGGTGGGTCCCCTGTCCAACAGGGTGTTTTGGTGGGAAGTTCCCCAGGGCACAGGAAGCCCTGCTGGGGTCCCCACAATGGCTCCTGATAAGGAAAACCCCCGCTCTGCTGCCTTCAGCACTCCCTTCCCTAGTAACATAGACCCTTCACCACGTGAGGGTTACCACGTGAACATGGTGGCTCAGCATGACAGTGACAAGCACTGGGGACGAAGCTTTGAGGTACAGATCTGACTGTGAGTCACCAGCCAGTGAGAAGGGAACAGATTGTTTCACATTGAAGAAACGCTTTCATGTGTCTAACCTAAATTGCTCCTGCTGCAATGGAAGCCTCTTTCCCCTCCTGGTTTATTGGAGCAGGGCCTTTGGGTTGTCCTCTGGGTAAGAACCATTTACATGTTTGAAGACCTGTGCTAGGTATCACATGATCTTTCCTTTTTTTAAAGGCAAAGACAGCTCTTCTTTTCCTTTACTTATAAAACTAGCATTTTTAGCTGAGGCTTGATAATGATGCTTCAGATGATAAGAACTTGTATTAGGTGAGTCAGTGATGAGGCAAAGAGACCTACTTTTTATTGAACATCTACTATATACTCATTACATTTTATCCTATTTAATTTAAAATTTGACAAAGGAACAGAAAATAGCTTTGATGGGGGAAAATGGAACTACTGGAACTCTCATAAAATGTGCGGGTGAGCATGCTAGGTTTGGCTTCTGCAATTTCTGCAGTTTGGATTTTGCATTGCAATTTCCAACTAAGAAGCTCAGGCACCTCACTTATCAGCTCTGACCCTCAATTTCCTCATCTGACAAATGGGATCTTTTCATCTATGGCTCACAAATGATGAGCATGATCCCAGGACTTTGGAATCATAGATGATCTGCCATTATTTTCTTTTTTTTTTTTTTTTTTTTTTTTTTGAGAGGGAGGAAGGGAAGGAAAGACAGAGAGAAGGAAGGAAGGATAGAAGGAAGGAAAGGAAACATCTTTAAACATTTTCTTGT
This sequence comes from Tamandua tetradactyla, assembly GCF_023851605.1. Classification (NCBI taxonomy): domain Eukaryota; kingdom Metazoa; phylum Chordata; class Mammalia; order Pilosa; family Myrmecophagidae; genus Tamandua; species Tamandua tetradactyla. The sequence continues at coordinate 4,592,185 of NC_135334.1, read as the reverse complement.
TTTATTGTATTTTGTTTGTTTGTTTGTTTTTTACATGGGCTGGGGCCGGGAATCGAACCGAGGTCCTCCGGCATGGCAGGCAAGCACTTTGCCCGCTGAGCCACCGCGGCCCGCCACCATTATTTTCTTAATAAGCAAGTGGATATTTGAATGGTTGTGGTAAAATCATTGCAATATCACATTTTAAAAAGTTGTTTTAAAGCTTGGCATCAAGGAAGCATCTCTAAAAAGCTCATGCCTTTCATTCTACAGCAGCAGGGAGCACATGAAGTGAAAGTCTGAAATGTCCTTTCTCCTACTCCCCTGACAACATACCCAGGCAAGTACATATACATGTGAGCATACACACACACCACCCAGAGAGACAGACACAATGTGCACACAGCATGCACATACACACACAGACGCATTCATGCACATATACACCACATATATGCACACAGAGACACTCATAAACACCCACATGGCCAGGCACATGTATGTGACCACATGCACCACACATGCACATACACATCCATACACACGTGTGTGCATGCACACATAGGCAAACAATCTATCCTTTCTTCCAAGCACACCTGTCTCCCACCATGTCTCCTGGCCCTCCTCTCCTAGTCTTCTCCCTGCCCAGTCTCCCGTCATGCAGCATCCAGGTCCTGTCCCCTGCCTACCCCCATCCTGGGCTCCAGCAGATGTGTAGCAGCCTCCCTCCATACTCCCGGGGAGCCTGCATCCCTGTCAGTCATGGTTGTGCCTGGCAGCTGGAATTGCCATTCCCTTGTTTACAGTGCATTGTAATTGCAGACACAGGCTCTACTGTCACTTGTAATTTTATCTCGTCCTCTTCTCTCCACACACTTTCCAGCCTAAGTGTCAAGTAGTTGCCCTTCTGAAAGGCACTATTGGAAGGAAATGTGCTGCAACATCTACCGAAAAACAAACTATTAGTTATTTCTGTTTGTCTCCTCCTCCACTCAGGAAACAAAATGGGCCCAGAGCAACCTGCCTGGTGGGCAGCCCCCGCCCACTCTGCCACACCCCCTGCCTGCAGCCCCTACCTCTTCCTCATTACTGGGGCTCAGGTTGCTTCAGTAGGTGTGAAGATGAGAGGGGGGCTTGCCTTAACTGCTGATTTCTTCTCTCCTGGCCCTTCCAGGCAGGGTGTGTGGGAGTTGGGGAGACAGGTGGCTGGCTGGACAATCAAAATGCTTTCCCCTCAGAGTCAGTCTCCTCGAACTTATGCACTCCAGTAACTGGGTCCGTGTATCTGAAACAGCATGAGAGGGACGAGGCAATAGGAAAGAGCCCATCCACCCAATGCCAGACCTCTGCTAAACAATTGACACATGTGACCTTATTTAAGCTTCGTGATGGCTCTGCAAAGAGGTGATTATTATTCTTGTTTTCCAAAATGAGAAAATCAAACCCAAGCACTCAGTCAGAGGTCACACAACTAGGCACAGGTGGGGAGCGCTAGGATTTAAAGCTCACTCCATTTCGTTTCTAAGCCCTTGGTGCCTTGTTGCATTTTGCTTTGGTTTGTACCCCGCTTGGTGGCCTCTTGAAGAGCGTGCCCATCTGTGTTCCTAAGCACCCCCAAACTCAGCACTTAGCATGCTGTTGTATGATTATCTGTCTCTATGTCCATCTGCTACCAAGGGTGAATGCTTTGTTTTGTTTCATTTTCTCCCTTCAGCTCCTACACGGTGCCTAACTCCTGTATTTGTCAAAATGATTGCATTCCATTTAGGAAGTCAGTCTTTGGCCCAGTTGTGGCTGACACTTCTTATTTCTATGCCTCGGCCTTCGATAGTCTCCGATAAGGTGGAAGATTCTTTGCCTCTGAACGCATTGGGTTGATTGTTCTAAACAAATTAGAATGTAGGAGAACTCTGAATATTTATTTCTTGGTAGTCATATGGAAGAAAAAAATCCACGTTAACGGTACAATTCACATAATGTTAAAATAATTTGGCACAAGGAAAGATTTTAGAGAGAAATGATGGTATATCTTACAGATATTTATATTTTTATTTTTTAACTCTATGTAAAGGCTTTCTTTGGCCAAGAGCTAATAATATTTGTGCTAATTCTATTTATATGGTTATACTTTTAGCTCTTTTCCCCTCCCAAATCTTAGATCATGCCCTCATGTTATATCAGTTATAAACAGAACTTTGACTAATTAAAGAAAAAAGTTGGTAACAATCTTCTTCCTAAGGAAAAATTCACAAGATATTTCAGGGAAGTGGAAAAAGGAACAAAATGATCTCTGGTTTGTTGACCTATGCTAAGACCCAGAGAAGTTGGTGCAAAGGAAGAGAGGATCATTATATCTCTTAAAGGCTATGACGCATCCTTTCTCCCTTCACTGCCTGGCATTTCATCCCTGCTCCCCACTCACTAGCTGTGTGACCGTGAACCACTCACTCAACCTCTCTGTGCCTCTATTTCCTTCATTGTAAAATGATACCTCTGGCTCAGAGGACTCTGTGGTGCATCAATCCAAGAATGTATGTAAATATATACACTGTGAGTCGTCAGTTAAAAAGGGCTCTGAAGAACATTGCTGTTTTTGCCGCTTTGGAAGCAAGCACAGTATCTCAAAGGAGGTTAGGTGATGCCCTTTGATGCTTGCCTGTTCTATGTGGGGCCCCACAAGAGGCAAAGAGGGGATCACACAGACACAGCCACCACCCCTCTCCAGGTTCCCACAGCTAACTGCCTGATGGTATCCAAATTGACATGCACCTCCACCAGCTGAAGGCAAAGAGAAAGCTTTGATGAGACCCAATTAGGAATACAGATTCTACATTCAAGAGGGCCAAGCAGTTCCTACAGAGGGAAAAAAGACCCTGAAATTAGTCTAAGTGCTCTGCTCATGTATCCTCCCAAGCTAAATAGTTAAGAAAGATGTCATATTGAGCAGGACCGACCCTTGGGGTTGCTTGTTTCTCATCAGCTGTGATGCTGTTATTATTTTGCACATGATAGCTCCATCACAAGCGGCTGTGTTTCCCCCTCCCTCTAAAATACACATAAATGAATGGCATTTAGAGAGCTGCTGACTGCAAGGAGACTCAGCTGCAACGAAGGAAGGACGCTTGCATTTCCCATGCTAACCCCTCCTCCTGCTTCCAGGGTAAGTTGCTGCATCAGGCTGTAACAAGAAGAGAGGCTTAGTGGGGACAGAGACGGCACGTTAAACCGCTCTTTTTGAAACTGGTAGGGACATTGACTGGAACAAGGGGATCAGATGGAGGTCAGAGTAGCCCAAGAAGACCAGCCTTGCTAAGGTGGATTCAGAGACAGAACTAGATGGAAAGTGGTTACCTGTGCTGCACAGTAAGTAGTGGACCGAGGCAAGGGGGCCCTTCACCCTGGAGAATAAAAATCAGGAGGCCATGAAACATTAGAGACACGCCCAGATGGATGGGCATGTCTCAGCCGGGTAGGTAGGTTTGGGCTCAGGCCTGCTCTGCAACACTTGCTATCTGTGTGATTTGGGACATATTTCCTCAGAGCCACAGTTTCCTTATTTACGAGATGGAGGTACTACATTTTTGTACCAACCTCATGATACTCAACAGCAAGACTCTCTTAGACTCTATAATGTTCTTGGTGCAGAATCCTCATTTCCATCAGTGCTAGGAAATCTTGCCTAGATGCATTCAAGTACACTTAGTTCATCCGAATGTCTATCTTGCTTTTTCAGTCAAATACAAGATGATTATTTCAATGAGAGAGTCCAGGGATCAGCAAATGTTTCTGGAAGGAAACAGTAAATATTTTAGGTTTTGTGAACCACGAGGTCCATGCTGCAAATACTCAACTCTGCCACTGGAATGACAATATACATCAATGATTGACCATGGCTGTCTTCTATCTAGTAAAGCTCTATTTACAAAAACAGGCAGTGGGCAGAACTTAGCTCTAGGGCAATAGCTCGCCAACCTCTGACATGTTCCAGCTCATTTTTCCTCCTCGGCCCACTTTCTCATGCTCTCTCCCTCCTTATCCTTCCCCTGGGCTCTGCTGGGAGGGGAAGAAGACATAAGTCTTGGGTTTGGTAACATCTGTGGAAAACACCACAGAGACTGGCCCTTCCTCTCACTGCTCTCAGGTCCTCCAGCTGCAACCCTGTGCTCCATAGGCATTCCTCTTGGGTCTAGCACCTTGATTTCTTCTCCCATCTAATTTGAGGCTCAGTGTTAGCCCTCGGGAAATTTAAAGATCCCTTTAATGCCACATGGGAAGCTCTAACTGCCTGTTGTCCTGAGTTTCTCTCTCTTTCTTTTTCTCCTCTACTTTTAATGCTCTCCCCACATGGTTGGTGGTGAAACATCTGCACAGCTGTGTTTAACAAACTCCAGCTGGGAAACAGAAGTCTAACTCCCCAGCTTGTACATTTGCTTCAACTCCACCATTCCCTAGGGATCCTCTTTTATCCCAACTGGGTATAGCCAATTCCCACCCTCCTTTAGGAGTAGAGAAAAAGACAGGTAAAGCAGTTCTGTGTCATGCATCTGTGGGTGCTATCTTACTATGCAACCTCAGCCCTGTGCAGAAAAAGTCACGGAACTCAATGCCCCAGTCTCCCAGTCTTTGCACTCTGTCTTCTCTGCAAATAATTATCCCAGTTTTCATTTTGCTACCAGATTGAGAAGGATGGGGCAATAACCAAAATGGGGAAAACAAACAAAAAATGGGGAAATATTCCATCAAAATGTGTTATTCATGGGTTTAGCATGGGGGGCAAATGAATATACATAAATCTTCCAACAAAAAGTAGTCACATCATTATGGGTAGCCTTCATTATTAGTTTTAGAGACGCATCATCCAGAAGAATTCAAAATAGTCCATTTGCCCAGGGCAAAGAAGAAGTTCCATGAACCATTGGGGAAACCCAAAGAAAGATAAGTCACAAAACTCAATAATGGCAGCATGAGGGGCTCAGGGCCCCAATCACAAGAAACATGCTTCCATCCCCTTTGTTGAGATCAATTCTGCTCCTCTAATTCCACTGATGGGAAGCTGTCAGGGTCTGCTGGGGAGTAGATCTCAGATTCTGCCCCCTCCAGGCTAAAAGTGGAAGATAAAGAGAAAAGAAACAAAGTATATCAGAGCCGAACAACTGGCGCATTTCTTGGAAGCAGGAGAAAGGACTTATCAATTTTTTGCAGAGACTTCTCCAAAGGGATATCAAAGAAAGGTCAGATTTCCAGAATTCTGGAAGCTTTTCCAGAACTGCCTTCCCTCTTGGCTATGGTGCCAGATCATAATACTTTAGCATGCCCGTGTCTCTTTGTGGAAGTGTTTGAAAGTGATAAAAAAAAAAAAACAAGATCCACACTTACACACACAGACAAATCCCTTCTACCAAATGTCTCTTCCCGTAGGCTCCTGTAGTTGTAGATTGTGTTAGTCAGGTTTATGCTATAACAAATTAATCCCTAGCTCTTAGTGGCTTAACCAAACAAAAGTTTATTTTTGTTTATGGTCCACATATAACGTAGGTCTGTATGCATGTGTGCATGCATGTGTGTGTGGGTATGTGTGTGTGTTTTGGAGGCAGGGGAGCTCTCCTTTACATTACCTACTCAGGGACTGAGGCTGATGGACGTACCACCATCTTGCAACTGCACCATCTGGAACCTGTGGCCTTCTCGATCACAAAGGCAGGAGAAGAGGCAAGGCAGACACATATCTGATTTTGAATGTGTCAGCCTTTTGTGGTCCATGTCACTCCTGTTCCCAGGCCATTGACATGGACCTGGGAAAGCAAGGCAGCATGCAGAAGACCCAGAAGCAGTAAATGGTTCTTCAGTGGCTTCTAGATATTGTGGGTAGCCTCTTTGGAGAGAAGCAATTGGTAAGCCGTGCATCCATTATAATTTTGAACACCTACCTTGTGCCAAATACATTTCTGGGCACTAGGGTTATAATGGTGAACAGGAGAGATACCTTTCCTCAAATGGTTCACAGCAAATCATCGATGCAGTATTATAAATGTGGTGATGGGGAAGGACTGGTGACCTGGAAGCATTCTGGGCTCGAGGAATGTCAGGAAAGGCTTCCCAGAGAAGGTAAGGCTAAGGATAAGACAATACAGAACAGTTGGAGTTAGCCAGGAGAAGAAAAGATTGGACGGGGGGTGGAGAATGAAAAGAAGGAAGTTTTTCCAAATCAGATCACATGGCTGTAGGAGAGAATGCAATCCAGAAGTCCCATCTCCCTGGTCAGTTATAGAATAAGAGTAGCTCAGGAATAGAGACTATAGCCCAATTGCTCTAAGCAAGGGTTGTCTTGGGCTAGTAAACTCCCTTTGCCTTCTCCCTAGTTGAACCTACCACCAGACTGAGCTGGCACTCCTCTGGGATCAAAGTTGAGCTGCATGGAGAAAGCTGCTCAGGCTGCATTGCTTATAGAGATGTAATTATTAATAGCCGGGATGTAGTGATACATGTTTTGCCCCCTCCTCCAAGCAGCCCTCTCTGGGAGTTAGGGTGGAGGTTGTGGGAGACACCTTGCTGTTTAATAAATAATAGAAGAGATTCATAAAGTGTCTAGGAAGCATATTCCTCATGCAGAAATGTTACAGAATAACACAGGATGAATAATAGAAAAGGTTATTGAAAAATTCATAATTTCCAAGTGCCAGTGAAGGGCAGCTCCTGTGCCGTCTATTTGCCTGTAGAAAAGTGATTAAAATATATATTATTGTCCTGTCTATAGGAAAATGTATTATTAAGTGGATACTAGTGTGACATTTGAAAAATCCATTTCATTCCATTTAGCAGCAAAGGGGTTTTGGCTGCTGCTTTGTGTAGCAGGTTTCACAAGCATTTTAATAAGCCAGTTAAAAGACAAAAGGGATTTTAATTATGGTCCCCTGCCTCCCAGCCGTACTAGTGCTTTTGCATTTACAGTTCTTTTGCCAAAAAATAAAAACAAATAAATAAATACACATACAATAAGGGACATAAATATCCTGCCCATATTTATCATTTCAATAGCAAAAAAAAAAAAAGCAACCTGACCACTGATCAGTGGTTATAGGTTGAAAGAGGAGAGTTTTGGAAATGGGCTTGCTGGTCCAGACACAACAAAAAACAAAGCTCCGTGTAAAATACCCCCAATTTCTGCCAAAACTCGAGCGCGACTACTCTTCCAAACGGTACATTCGCAAATGCTCCCCTCTGAAACCAGGAGTAACTTTTGAGCTATAATTATAAACGGCTCATATTTCTGAATAATGAATTGGGTCAGGATCAGGGATCATCTGACTTCTCCATCTGCCTCTTGGCAGGCTGTCTCTCTTCAGCTTGAAGATCACCATGCCCAGAAAAATTCAGAGCTGGAACATAATCAGGTTTGGGACTGGGGCTGGGGCACCTCTCTGTGCTTTGCTCAGAATTAATTCTATCCAATAGACCACATAAGGATTAAGGGACAGACTGGACCACCTCCTACCAATTTAAAGTTCTGGCTTAGCCCAGACACCTCTCATGGACCAAGCGAGACCTTCCAGAAAGCATGTGGCTGGGGGGGTGGCCATGAGGTCTCCCTGTGGTCGGTGTGGACATGTCTACATCATGGTGCTACATAGAGCACATTATTGGGCCTTCTGTCTCCCAACTGTGTGTGGAAGGATCAGCTAACCTCTTTGGGTCTCAGCTTTCATTACTAAAAGGTGAGCAATTGTGTCTAAACATGGCTTTCAAGATTTTTATTCAAAACCTGTTTTTTTTTTTTTTCCTAATAAAGCATTTGTTCTAATGAAATCACATTTGGAAGCAGATAAAATTGTTTTTCTAGTAGAAGACGATCAATGGGGGCCAAATTGCCTCCTGCCTCAAACCAACCATCCTCTCTATTCTCAAGGCAACTGCAGGAAGCCTGGAGCAGAAGGAGACTGCTGATTCCACATGGGTTCTTGGAATAGATTTGCAGCACCAATACCCTTGGTGATAGTTTAGGTGTCTTTCAGCCAGCCATGAGGTCCTGACGTTGAATTGTGGCCTGTGGAGGACAAGGTGAAATGAGAGTGTGGCTTCTTCGGGCCTCACTTTTCCATTCTACTTATATAGAGTTGCCATCTACTGATCCAGTTATTAAGCAAGCATTTATTGAGCATCATACATGCACTGTATATAAAATACTGTTATAAGAATCATTGGAAAATGGAACATGAGCAAGATAATGGTTCTTATTCTAATAGAACAACAGACATCTAAACAATTTGCTATATTTCAGGATGCAGGGAAAAAGCACTCTATGGAAGCACAATTCTTATTTTTGGGTAGTAAAATTTACAAATTAAATTTAAAAAGCAACTAACTGAATATCTTTATAGTTCATTCTTTAAGCGTCTTCATTAACTGAAAGTCTCTCTCTTATACTCTCGGTCCCCTGCGTTTGGGACTGGTTGATATTCAGCCAGGCTGCACCCATATGGCAATCCCAATGTTGGGAATATTGAAATGTTTCCATGTGGTTTGGTGAATAAACTCTGCCTGATTTCCATGCGTGACCTCTACTGCCCTTGTCACACACATCCACCCATCCCTGACCTCTCCTTGATTTGTCTAATCCCCCAAACAATGGTGGTTAGGGACAGGAGTTTCCAGGGCCCTGAAGTGCTTGTTTGGCCTGAGTGTTTAGTGTCAGTGCCTTACCAATTATTAAATATGTGAAATAATATCTACTCCCATAAGTCAGTCTATGTCGGCATTTCCTTAGTTTCTAAGTTTCCAGAAGGTTGGTTCCATTTCATATTCACTCTCCATAGAGTTCCTGGTTTCTTTCTGGATTGACAATAAGATAGTGAAACTAATATCCCTCTTTTGGCATTTAAAATTGTTTTGTGTTGTCTACACTCTCTATAGGTAATTTCATTTAAATAACATCTTTATGCTAATGACTCTCAAATTTATATCTCCAGCCCAAACATCTATGAGTTTTAGACTCACACATCCAACTATTTGACAGCTCCACCTGGGCATCTTTCTCAAAAACTCAAATTCGTGCTTCTTTTCTATCCCATGCTATGTACCAGTTCTCCATCCAGCTGTCCCTGTCTCAGTAAATGGCCCCCATCATCCATATTCACCTGCTCAAGCCAGGCCCCCAAGAGGCAGCCCTGATTCCTTCCTTGTCTACCTTACATATCCAGTCACCAGCAGGTCATATCAATTCTGTCTCCGAAATTTGTCCTGAAATCATCCTTTCCTCCCCACCTCTGCCACCACCATTTAGTTTAAAGCATAAACAACTCCCTACCTAACAACTAACTGGACTCTCAGTTTCTTTCTATACTTCCTTCCACTCAATAGGTATTCCTTCCACACAGCAGCCAGTGTGGTAATATCACACCTTATTTAAGCCCTTTGATCTTGCCTTTTTGCTGTGAAATCCAACGTCATTCCTTAGAGTGCAAGGCCCTGCAAAACATGGAGCCATGCTACCTCTCCTCACAAGTACAATGCCCTTTCTCCCTCCTTTTATGCTAAACCACTGGCTTCTTTTAGTCCCTCCAATATACCAAACTCCTCTGTCTGGACCATAGTTAATCAAGCTATGAGGTGCATATGAGTAACTGGGAAACTTATTATTATGAAGAATCTAATTCCATACATCTTGATGGAGTCCCAATTTTTACTTTCTAATAAGCTAACAGGTGATGCTGACTGCTGATCCACGGACCACAGTTTGAGTAGAAGAGGTTTGGAGTACTCCTGTCCAGGCTTATTGCTGGACTCCCTTTCTCCTCAATTGTTTTAAAGCTATATTGAGATATAATTCAGACACCATATTATTCACCAATGTAAATTTTACAACTTAATGCTTTTCAGTATAATGAAAGAGGTATGCGTTTATCACCACAAGGAATTCTAAAACATTTTTAGCATCCCATAAAGAAACCCCATACCCATTAGTGGTCACTCACGATTTCCCCTGAACCACCACCCCCACCCCAGCCCCCAGCCCCAGGCAACTAGTGGTCATCTTTCTGCCTCTCTCTATTTGCGTATCCTGGACATTGCATATGAATTGAATCATGCAATATGACGTTGTTGTTTTATGACTAACTTCTTTCACTTAGCTTAATGTTTTCAAGGTTCAACTATGTTGTAGAATCTATCAGTATTTCATTCTTTCATATGGCAAAACAGTGTTCTATTGTATGGATATATTACATTTTGTTTATCTGTTCATTAGCTGATGGCTATTCATTCAAGCTTATTTTCATTTCTTAGGGCTGTTGTAACAAATTGCCACAAATCTGGTGGCTTAAAATAAGAGAAATTTATTGTGACACAGTGATGGATGCCAGGAGTCCAGGGTTAAGCAAGGTATGTCAGCAGGGCCACACTCTCTGAAACCTGTAGGGAAGAATCCTTCCTTGCCTCTTTCAGCTTCTGATGTTTGCCAGCTGTCCTTGGTGCTCTTGGCTTGTTGATGCATCATTCTCCCCTCTCTATGTCTCTTCTCTTCTTACAAGTAAACAGTCACGTTGGATTATGGTCCCACCCTGCTCCGGTATAACGTCATCTTAGCTAATTACAGTGACCCTATTTCCAAATAATTTCACATTCAGAGGTGCCAGAGTTCAGAACCTCAACATATTTGAAGATGGGGAAGGGGGCACAATTCAGCTCATAAGAAGGTTGCATCCACTTTTTGACTAGTATGATTAATACTGCCATGAATACTTATGCACATTTTTATATGGACATATGTTTTCATTTCTCCTGGGTATTTACTTAAGAGTGGTAATTTTATGTTTAAAATTTTTAGCAGCTGTCAAACTGTTCTTCAAAACTACAGTATTATTTTTCATTCCCACCGAAAATATACTGGGGTTCCAATTTCTCCACATCCTTGCAGACACTTGTTATCTCTCTTTTTAATTGGAGCCATCCTGGTGGGTGTGAAGTGGTAGCTCATGTTTCTAATGACTAAAGATATTGGGCATCTTTTCATGTGCTATTATAAAGAAAATTATTTTCTTAATTTCATTTCCAAATTGCTTGTTGCTAGTATATAGAAATGGAATTGATTTTTGAGTAATGATTTTATAATCCTGCAATTTTGCTGTACTTGTTTTATTAGTTCTAATAGTTTCCTAGTGGATTTCTTAAACTTTTCTATGTACGCTTCAAGCCATCTGCATATTGAGATGATTTTACTCCTTCCTTTCCAATCTGAATGCTTTTTATTTATTTTTCATACCTACCTGACCAGGCAAGAACTTTCAGTACATTGTTGAAAAGAAGCAGCAAGAATGGACATCTTACATCTTTGTCATGTTCCTGACTTAGGGAGAAAATTTTCAGCCCTTCACCATTAAATATGGTATTAGTTGTGAATGTTTAGTAGATGCCTTTTTTCAGGTTGAAGAAGTTGCCAATTTTGTTGAGTGTCTAATCATGAAAGTCTCTCTTCCTCAGTTTTAATTCAGCTTAAATATCCTCTCCTTAGAGAGGCCTTCTTAGACTATCTCATTTCTGGTAGATTGAGTTATCTATGCCAGCAAAATACATGTTCTTGACCTTAATTCCATTTCTATGGATGTGAATCCATTCATAAATAGGACTTTTAAAGATATTATTTTCAGTTAAGTTGTAAATCACGGTGGACCTAAATCTATATTAGAGAAGACTTTCTAAAAAGAATTTAGAAGCCGCGGAAGTCAGGAAGAAGAAGATATCACCATATGATGGGAAGCAGAGATACAAGCTTAGGAACCCAAAGGATTACCAGCATCCTTCATCAAAATGCTACAGATTCCAAGAGAAATCAAACCTTGCTGATATGTTAATTTTGGACTTATTCTAGACTCAAAACCATGAACCAATAAACTCTTGCTTCAAGCCCAAACCAGTTTGTAGTATTTGTGATAATAGCGTAACGAAACTAAGACATCATCTAAGTTGGCTTTTCCCAACCCCCACTTCATTAAATATAGTTTCAGTTTGCTATTCTCTCTCAAATCACTTATTAAAAATTGTAGGTGTTTCTTCACTTTCCTTCCTTTAGTTCCTTGCCCCACCACATGAATGAAACTCTCCCCAGGAGGGCAGGATCCAAGCTTGTCCTGGTCACAACTGTATACTCTACATCTACCACAGGCCTTGGCAGATAGTTATTGACAAATCAATATTTGTTGGCTATTTGAATGAATGGATAAATGCATGAATGCCATATACTTATATATGCTGAGGGATTCCTGATTATACAGAAGCAGAAGAGACCAATAGCCAGGATTTAATTTTGTCTTATGATGACAGTAATGGGTGTGGAAAATAGTAGAAAATTTTCTACAGTGGAAAATAAAGGAAAGAAGAAGGAAGGAAGGAAGGAAGGAAGGAGAAAGGTAGGGAGAAAGGAAGGAAGGAAAGAAAGAAGGAAAGAAAGGGCGTGAAACAGACTACAAAAGAGCCCCTGTCAAGGTGCTATGCCACCCAGCCCACCCCCAGGCTAGGAAGCAATGTGTGCAGGGATATGGGTGCTAACAAGTAAGTTTTGCCTCTTTCCAGAGGAACAAAGGGCAATCCTAGCTATTAATCTCTTTCCAGCAGTCTAGCACCCTAGTCTCTTGGCCAACATGCTTGGTGGAGGTGATCTAACCCCAGTCTGCTGTGTCACACAACGGAGACACCTTGGCATGAGAGAACATGTGGTGGCTGGCTAAATAAACCCTCTTAATAGAACCTTATCATTGGTTTCACCTTATTCCTTTTTACCACCCTGGAGTTAAATCTGTCCATTTCTCAGCCCTCTCCCTCTGAGCCCCCATGATGCTGATCTAAATTAAAATCTGTTCTCAGTTACTGGATAATCCCCTCTGAGGCCCTGAGTACCACGAACCTGTCTTGCTCAACCTTAGCTTGTAAGTGCAGATAGCTTTTGAGCAGCTAAAATGGCTTTGTGTATCTCACATAAATGTCTGCATCGTTCGTAACCAGCCAGGAGCTGGCAAAAGAAGATACATTCATGGGTGGATGTTTTATGAGACTGCAAGCAGAATTGCCTTTGAGAATGGCTCAGGAGTCTTGACACTGTTGACAAGGGCTCATTGCCACTCTTCTCACTTCCATGAAGGGTAGAAGAATAGCGTCCCTTGTTTCTGGGCTGTTTGTTGATGTAGTTCTCACTGTAGTTTGCTTGTTGTTTTGTTTGTGTTTCACAGCCATCCTTGCTCCCGTAAGCTACCCTGGTTAGTTCTGCCACCAAATGGAAATTTGGGATGAGCAAGTGATGGCTTCTCCTGGGCCAGTGAATCCCAGTCATGACATGACCCACTGTTGTAACATTGCGGTTTTCACATTCTCCCTTCCCCAGCCATTGACCTTTCTCTCCAGGGAAACAGAACTGGACACCGTGGAACAGTGGCTTGAGGCTTGCATACCTAGGTTTAAGTTTTGCCTCTAATGGTTATTAGTTGCAAAATGCTGAAGGAATCCAAGCCCTATAAATCTCGGTCTTCTCATTTATAAAATGAGGACTCAAAGACTCATGCATCACTTATTAAAGAGAAAACAGTGGGTGGTTTTTTACTTATTTATTTCTTGTTGGGCTCCCATGCTAGACTGTAAGATGGATTTTAAGATCCATGAGGGTAGGAAATAAGTGTATTTAGTTTGTGTTTTGCCAAAACCTAGGACACATCATTTGCTCAATAAGCATTTTTGCGTGAATGAATGAGATTAATTTATGAGAAAGTGCCCGTGGCTTAGAGTGACATAGAGTAGATGCTTAAATAATTATTCCTTTCATTAGTCTGAATGTTTCTCAGATTCTTTCCATAGACTGGCAGATTAGAACATCTCAATTAAAGAGGGAAGCTCCATCTTTTTTGGGCCTCCTCTATGCGATAACCTCACAGCATTTTTCATAATTGACAAGCTCTGACATTTTACCATTTTCTGTTCTAGGGATCTATGCACACTGGTAAGGTACAGATGAAATGATCACCCCCCCATCTCAAGGTCTTAGAAACTCTGTGTGCCACCCTTTTCCCTTTCCATACTGCTGATTACTTCTCCTCTCTCTCTGCCTCTCTCTCTCTGTCTGTCTCTAAATCTCTCACCCTCTCTCCCCTCCTCCTTCCTTCCTTCCTACCTTCCTCTCACCTTCTGGCGTTTTCTGTTCCTTTCTCTCTCCCGCCCCCATCCCCTTTCTCTCCCCCTCTCCTTTCTGTAGCTCTCTGCGTCGTCCTTCTCTCTCTTTCTCTCTCTTTTCAAATACGTCTTTTCTAATGCCATCTGATACAGTCACTTCATTTGTTAACTGGGAAAAGATCTTCAGAGGCATTGTGATTCAACAGCATCCTGCAATTAGATGAAAAGTCGTGATTCAATATCAAATTCTTAATCCTGATGTTTTCCTACGTTAGTGCTGCCTGTACTCACTGGAAATAACAGCTAAAATAATAAATTGGAACTTTTATTTGTGCCAGGGACTGCTTGTATCAAAATTAACTTATGTAGACACTAAATAGTTAAAGCTGGAGCAGTGTTGCTTCTCAGGTCAGGGTGAGAACAGGAACCAGGAAAACACACCTGCTCAGCTGGCTGCTCAAACTTAGGGACCTTAGGGCTTTTTAGTTTCCTCTTTCCACTGCAACACATAACCACAGATGCAGTCGCTTAAAACAACCCAAAATTATTGCCTGACCATTTATAGGTCAGAAGACCAACATGGGTCTTACTGGTCTAAAATCAAGGTGTCTTCAGTGTTTTGTCCCTTCTGACGGCTTCAGGGTTCAATGTGTTTCCTTTTCTTTCCCAGCTTCTAGAGACCACCCACATTCTTTTCTCACGCCTCCTTCCTCTATCTCCAGAGTCAGCAGCCTTGCATCTCTCTGACCCTCTGTTGCAGTCACATCCCCAACCCTGGTTTGGAAAGGCTGCCCCCTTTTAAGGGCCCATGTGATCAGTAGGGCCCACCTGGAGAATGCAGGGTAATCTCCACATTCACGTTCCTTCACTTGATCACATCTGCCAGGTCTCTTTTGCCATATAAGACAACAGATTCCTAATGCTAAGGATTCAGACTGGACATCTTAGAGGGGCCATTACTGCTGACCACTTAAGGCTTACTGGAGCACAGTTTGACAATAATCATTCAGCACAAAACCTTTATGAAAAAGCGATTCATAAGTCAGGCATCATACCATTCAGAAAGCAGAAGGGTGCTCCCCTGAGAGGGTGAAAAGAAGAAGCTCATATAAGGGAACCTAGAAACAAGTAAGGAAATGTTCCCATCAGCAGACATTAAGTTTCCATTTTAAACTGGGCATCTTATAAGTGGGGAGCAGATAGATGCACATCGATTATCGTTCGATGTCCGTCTGTTCTGATAAACTCTCTCTACTGGACTGCAACCAGCTTTATAACCAGGCATTGCTTATCAGCAACCCTGTGACAGGATGTGTTTCCTTTTCTCAGAAAAACCCTGAAGGTGCATTGTTTTTGTCCTCTGCAAAAGTCCATCTCTGAAAGGATCTTTTCCCCCAATGCCCAAGACAGAGGGGACCAGTTTACTTCACTTAGCACCTCTATTCTTCTGACCATATAAATCTAGCTCAAGGTTATACTAGTGAGGATCTATTCTACTATCCCAACTAATATCTTAAAGAATGTATTTCTCCATTGTACTGGTAAACACTAATCGGTAAATTCAAAGCCCGCCTTGGGTTTAATCTGTCCTGTAATTTAGGCCAAGTCTTCCCACTGATCAGAGGTAGGAAGCTGGCCAACCCACCCCTGCCCTGTTCAGTGAAAGTTCCGTCCCTGCACCTCTGCCTTCCTATTCTAAAGGGGCAGCAGGACAGATGATTCTGCTGAATCCTAAAGGCTGAATTTCAGAAGCAAAACCGAGAGCACCCTCTCTGGCAAGCTGCTCTGTGCAAATGGGCAGGTGGGTGGGGACTCTCAGGGATTTTTCCTATGAGCTCTGGACTTGGTGAGAAGTAGTGGAGATGGCTGTTTGGGTGACACTGTCTGGATAAGGCTGGGACAGCCTTTCTGACGTGGGTTTTTTCAACACACTGAGAGTTCCAGCTTGGGTTACTTGGTGTGGTGGCTTCTTTCATTATGATGCTTACTGTATAACAGGGCTTTGAGGTACACACAGAGTCTTATCATTGAAACGGTGGCAAGACAAAGTCTCATCACTTAAATGGAGGCAAGACAAAGTCAAAGCCTTGCCCACACTGGATATTGGAAGACTTGACTCAGGCCTTCTCCATCACTTACTTTAGTTTCCTCTTCCTGCTATCATTCAATGGGGTTTCCAGACTGTGACGCAGTTTAGGTTTCTATTGATAAGCTGTGACTCAACCCTGAGAAGATCAAAGACCTCTTCGTGGAGACAAGACCCTAGGAGAACAGCCCATGGTGTGCATTTGAGGCGGATTTGTTTCTTGGTGTTTGTTGTATGGATAACAATGCCAAGCTCCAGGGCTGGCACTTGATAGAATCTTATTTATTCCATGAGTCAATAACTACTCCCCTTTATTCATGCCTCCATAAGAGACGAAGCATGCTTCTGCCTTCAAATCTTCTCCTTAGTCCCTGGTTCACTTAATATAAATGGAAATTAGGATAGTGGATTTAAGGTCATTATTGTCTCTCAGGGAGAAGACACCAAGGTATTCTTTCCTCTTCCAAAGAATGGCAGATCCTGCCTCTCTTTGCCTCCATCCCTTCATCTAATGTAGGAGTTGGAGTCTCTGCCCTTGGCAGTGGGAGAATTACAATTCTCTGTTTCAGTCATTTGTGTGGCTCTGGCATTATCATCCTAACAGCATCTTCTGGAAAACAAACAAACCAAAAAACATGTACAAGCACAAATTAATCCAGCTTCCCACAGTGAGGTAACCCTAAATAGGACACTTGCCAACAGCACCAGAACAATCGTTAAATTGTCAAAGAATGACCAGGGTAAACTGAGAGAGAAAAAAAACCTAGTGCAAAGAAACAAACAACACTGGGGACTCAGCAGCTGCAGCCTAGATAGCTGAGCCACAGGCTGCTGTGCCCGCCCAGGGATGCAAATTCGAGTCCCACAGACTTAGAGCATGATGGGAATCCCTGCTGCCTGCATGAAAGAAAAGTGGGCCACAAGAAGAGGAAAGAAGGCATCCACAAAAGAATCTTTCACTGGGGGCTTTGTTTGGAGGTTGGGACCACAGGATTCATTGGTAAATCAATATTGAATTCTTCCCGTAGGTGAACTGTGCTCTGCCTAGCTAAGAGTGAGGAAGACAGGGCTTTCCTCAGGACTGTTGTACAAACAAGCTGTACCCAGACCGTGGAAGGTTTCATCTTGGTAAAGTCTGTGGGTTGGGGTGGCTGAGCAGAACAGACAGCAACTGGCACAACAATTGAAGAGGAGTGTGAGGAGGACTAGAGCCATCAGAGGTGTTTCAGGGAGATGGAGGAACCCAAATGGATGAAACAAAGCCATCCCAGGAAAGGATAATGGCATAAGTAGAGGAATGGATGCTTTGGTTGGTTTGGGTGATAGTGAAAAGTACATACGATACACTTTGAAATAGATCTGTTGAGGACCATAAATAAATGTCAGGCCCAGGAGATTGGCCTTTACCCTGATGTCAGTGGAGAACTGCTTGAACAGTTTTTGAGCAGAAAGATGAAAGAGAAGTGGTATATAGGTAAAATTGATCTGATCAAAGCATGCACAATCTATTGGATTAGGGATATGAGGGAGAGTCAGATGACTGGGGTACTGATATAAATAATGTATCGAGCTGTTAGAGACTAAGGTGATCATATGGGTAGAAAAGAAGGGATGAAAAGAAACAGTTTTACATTATTAGTCACTGACTATATATAAAGGGCAGAGAGGATGAGCTAAGAAACTCTGAGATTTTTAACCTTGGCATCTAAGGAAAATATAAAAGATGAGGACATAGAAAAATCTGAGTCAGGAGGGGGAACTGATTTTAAGAGGGATGAATTTGGCTTCACTTAAACATGTAAGGATTCAGTAATAGCAAGATATCTTAATATAGGAAGGTGGAGAAAATCAATTACAACTTAAACTTCAATTGACACCTCAGATCTGCAAGGAACTAATTCCTGGTTCCTGAATGTGATAGTATTTGATTATCATATGCGACATTCTATGGCTGTACATGAATTTGGTAATTACAGGATAAATCCTCTGGCTTTTTGCCTCTCCAGCTCCTTGGTAAGGGATCACATTGCTCTGAGACCCAGAGAACAATAGATCAAAGGGGAATCCACTTATACAAGGAAAGGAGGAAAGAGCAAGGAGGGAAAGACAAAGGTTTTGAATTCAGTTGGATCTGGGAATCTAAAGAAATTCACTGGTTCTATGGCTGGGTGCTAGAAGCAGGATGGAACTAAAGAGAAAAGAGGTGTGAGGAAGGAGCTGGCTAGGATTGGGTGACAGAAGAGAAGTCGCCAGAACCAAGGAAACACACTACTGCATGTCAACTGAGGTGAGAAAAGCCAGACTGTTTTCACATGAAGCTATAATTGCCTAATTGCACATGCATGTATGTGAACATATGCTTCCAAAAATGGTCCAAAAGTAGATTCAAAAGATTAATTGCTATTTGCAGTGGCCATCCTTCAAGATGGCTCCCCAAATGCATCTTGGCATCCACACCCTGTGCTTTCTTGCCTCAGTGAATCAGGGTTGACCTTCCGAGACTCACAGGACATGGCAGAAGTGACAACATGTGACATCAGAGCTGGGTCATAAAAGGCATTGCAGGGTGGGCCGCGGTGGCTCAGCGGGCAAAGTGCTTGCCTGCTATGCCGGAGGACCTCGGTTCGATTCCCGGCCCCAGCCCATGTAACAAAAACGGAAAAACAAAATACAATAAAGCAAGAAAATGTTTGGAAAATGTTTCCCTTTCTTCCTTCCTTCCTTCCTTCTATCCTTCCTTCCTTCTCTCTGTCTTTCCTTTAAAAAAAAAAAAAAAAAAAAAAAAAAAAAAAGGCATTGCAATTTTCCCTTTCATCCCTTGGATCACTTGCTTGGGGGAAAGTCAGTCCCCATGTTATTTGGGGCATGGAAGCAGCTCTTAGAGTGGTCCACATGGAGAGCAACAGAGGCCCCCAGTCAATAGCCAGCACCAGCTTGCCAGCCGCCTGACTGAGCCCCATGGACGTGGACCCCCCAGTGCCCTCCAGCCTGTGGATATCAGTTGCCCTGAACCGCAACTGCTCAGCTGAACTGCTTCCAAATTCCTGACTCGCAGAAGTGGTGACAGAGCTTCTAAAGGATGATTGTAGTTGTAACCCACTAAGATTGGGGGTGATTTGCTATGCAGCAGTAGATAAGTAATACACTAGGGTAACACAAAATGTACTAGAACTTTTTCCAGTGGTTGATCTCAACTTTGCATGTGAAAAGTGCTTGGGCTGCATAATGTGTCATCAACGATTGAAATGTATGGATATGCTGTTTTCATTCCAAAGTCTATTCAAAAGTGTGGAAAGTTTCACAGCTCAGGAAAAGATACAGATGCATATTAGATGTCAAACATGCGCTTATTGAATTAAATTGGATTGAAATTGCAGACAGTTACAGATGAAGCACTTTACATTGTCACCTTACATGCTTATCAAATGGTGAACTACTGACAACAGCATGCTCCGTAGTTAGACTCCACATTGTGTAATGCAAGTGTTCCCAGCCCCCTACCAGGAGGGGGGCAGAGAGCAGGGGCTCACTAAAAGGACCAGCAGCCTCTCTCTGGCTCAGGTCCCACACACAGATCTGCAGTTAGCTCTGTCCCAAACCCCCACCTGTGCTCCTCAGAGGCCTTGTGTCCTCTTTTCCCTGGTCTCTGCTGCGGGAGCTGGGTCTGAGATGTACACACTGCAACCCTGCCTCACATTCAAGCAGGTGGGATAAATAACTCCTGCCAGTGCCCTTTCCCAAGGCATACCCATCTATCCCTGAGAATAGACACACTGAAACTGCAATAAGCCCTCCTCTCACATATACCTCATGGTTTTTTTGCATTGCCCTTCACTTGTGCTGCTGTCCCTCAACTCCCGTGTCCTCCATGGGGACACCTTTCCTTCCCATTTGTCCATAATCTTGAAGGAAAGAATATGGCTGGGAGAATTTACCTGGCAATTAGCCATTGCCTCTGGGGCTTGGCCTCAGCCTTGCCATGGAAGCCCATAAGTCACTCCTATGCCCACTCCCTAGAGGTCTTCCTCTACCCACCCACTAACTGTGTGCACATGCCAGATTTTGTAGTGTGCCCAAGCCTGAGGTTCCTGAAAGAATGGTTTCCAGTTATTTCAAAGTCCCCCATGGCCACCTGTGAAGAGTCTGGTTTTCTTCCAGCAGGTGCAATTCAGATTTATCTCCCCTGCCATTAAGCTGCCATGCTGCGCATGCTCTCCTTTCCTTTTTCATACCGACTGGTCTGAGGTTGGAATCCATGATAGGAATGTGAAACTCTCAAGTTTAGTACAAACCAAAAACTTACCACAACATGAGTTATCATTGAATCTGAAACTTTTGGTAATTCAGCTACTACTCACCAAGCACTCACGAGGCTCTAGACCTTTGTGCATGACCACATCAGGTCACAATCAATCCTCACCACCATTCCTCATTCCCAGAAGAAGTGGGGGCTCAGAGAAGTGAAGTCATTAACCCAAAACCATACCACCTGTAAGACTTGTGCTCCTTTTCTTTTGGGGGTACCTGGACAGTGCCTCCAGCACAAAGCTATTAGGACCTAGAGCTAGCTTGGGATGGGGAGCCAAAGAAGATAGGAACGCTGCTCCCTGACCCCTCACAGGGGGCCATCTTTTACCATTGGGTGCCTCCCTTTGGCATGGAAATTCTGTTTCTTATATGCATTCCTGCATGGGACATTTCCCTGTCTGCTTTGCAGAAACCCCAAATGCAGCATCCTACAGGGACCCAAGGCAAAGCCTTTGAAACCCTGTGTACTATGATATGGAGATGGCCAATGTTTTAAGCTGTCCCCCAGATTCTGGGGTGATGGGCTGTTACTGATTAGGAGCTGCCTCCTAGTTGGAAGATCCCTTAGCCAGGTGATGCAGAGTGCAGGCTTCTCTCTCTCTTAGAGTGCAGTGGCCAAAGCTCTCTATTCTAGAGTGTCCCCAAGGTGTCTAACCAGACAGTGATTCCTGTGTGATGCCTGGCTACCGAGAATAGCTTTACAGGGTTGAGGGGTCTTTGCTGCCTCTTCCTCAGACACCTTGCTCAGGTATCGGCTCCATTATTAGCAATAACAGATTTATACCAGAGAACAAATACTTTGCAAAATATGGGCTGATTATTGTTCTTTTAACCTCTTATTCCTCCCAAGGGGGAAGAACCTGTTGATGCCCCATAGGAGGTGAGGGAGCCAGGCATGAAGGGGTTGGTAGAGGAGGCAAGGAGGGAGGGGCCCAGAGAACCCCTGAGCACTGGCTGACGGGAGCTGCAAGAGGGACCCCCTGGGCCACAGCCGCCCAGACATTCTGATTGCTGTTTGGCTGAGGTCTTCAAGGGCTAGCCGTGGGTGACTTCCTCACTGAGGTTGTCACTGCTTTGTCAGTTCTTGTTTAGAGGTCCCCTGGCTTATACGATCTACCATCGTGTCCCCTGGGTCCCAGAGCACATAAAGCGCTTGCAGCTGCATATTGTCCACCAAAGCTATGAAATTGAAAAAAATATATGTATGCTTGGTTTAAAAATGTACTTGACTGAAAGGAAGAGAATGTTATGGATTGAATCACATTCCCCACAAGGGCATACTCAAACCCTAATCTCCGGTCCTATGGATGGCTGTGAACGCTTTGGAAAGAAGACCTTGGGAGATGGCATTAGTCAAGGTGAGGTTGAACTGAATCAGGGCGGGCCTTCATGCAGCCTGACTGGAGTCCTTATGAGCAGAGATGTGTACACGGTAGGTGGAGATAGGAGAGAGAAGGCCGTGTGATGGAAGCAGAGGCTGAGTGACAGGTTGCCACCAAGGCCCTACCAGAATGCTACAGACTTCAGAGGAAGCATGATCCTACCAACTCACTGATTTGGGGCTTCCAGGTTCCCAAACCATGGGACAATAAGTTCCTGTGGTTTGAGCCAACCCATTTGTGGCATTTGTTAGAGCCTTCGTGACTAGCTAAGACACTAGATCTGCCTTCCGTTGTGTGGCCAGCATCACCAGGCCTGACACCCCCTTCCAGCCCCTCATTTTATGTCTTCTTTGGACACCACACTTGTCTGTTTTTTCCTCACTTCCCCCCACCAAATCGTAAGAGAAGGTCTGGCTGCCAGGAAGGTTTGTTAACCTTGAACCTGCCTCTCCACCCCAACATAGTGGTGCAAACAAATTCCCAATGAAAACGAGGGAACAAAGACCTTCTCGAGGAAGTACAGTCATGGTCAAACATTGGGTAGCGATCCTGGAGCCTGAGAGAGCTGGTATCAAATCCAAGGCTTTCTCCCAACTCACTCTGGAAATCAAACTGAGTAATATGGTAGTGAAAACAGCATCCGCTTCACAGGGTGAGGAGGCGAGGTGAAAGCACTTTCAAAGATGAACACTGCACCTGGCTCACCACAAAATCTCAGTGAACAGTAGCTCTGATAGCATCATAGCCATGCCTCCTGTTAGCTCAGAGCTCCTGGAAAGTACAGATTGGGGTCTCATGCTTGTGCAAACCCTCTGGCACCCAACCATGGGCTGAAGATGTACAATTTAGGAGCTTCTTGAATCATTGTGGAATCAGCTAATGAAGAGGGGCATCCTAAGTTGAGGCCAGAGAACATGGTATAAGCTCTGCCTAGAGTTCTCTCCAGGACCCATCCCACAAAAACTGAGGTGGAGGACATTTGCAGCCTGCTCATCTCTGGTGTGCAAGGAGGGATGAGGCAGATGGCACTTGGGTGAGTGCATTCAGCAAATGGACTTCTTCATCTTGTCTCTTGGCCTTCAACAGAATCTTTGCAATGAGCTTAGCGGTGCTCTTGCCTTCCCTCAGTGGCTTTCTCTGTTCCATGCACTTACAGAGCCTGTGTCTTCCGAGGATGGCAAATCATCCATCAATCACAATTTTGGCCCTGCTTGGGGGAAGGAAGCGAAGGTGAGGATGGAGTGTGTAGTGGCAGAACTAGTGAGAGATGCAGGGTATCCACTCTGAATGTCTGCCCTAGGCCTAACTTGTTTCCCCCAGCTGACATTCCCATGGGCCCCGTCTCCTTGTCTGCCTGAGGCAGCATCAGGGCAAGCTGTTCAACGCAGATCCCGATCTCCCAAGAACAGGGTTTGTGAGCTGACGGACAGTGGAAAAAGAAATATTTCTTAAAAATGGGGAAGAGGAAATGATTGTGGACAGAGGGCATAAGGACAGCCAGGTAGCTGCAATAGAGAGAGAAAGCAATTTGGCAGTGAGTTGAAAATTGCTACTGTCAATTCCCCCTGACGCCCTGAGCGTCACTCAGGGGCTCCAGGAAATCTGTCACTGGCTTGGGGAAATGGCTGCACAGAACTGGTAATAGTTTGGTAATGGGGGCTGACTCACAGCAAGACGGGGCTACATTTGAGCCAGGGGATAGATCTCCTGCATTTAGACCAAGATGGTGAGATATGGAAACAGTTCCCTTCTCTAGCCCCACTCCTCTAGGGACTGAGTAGAAACCAGCCAGAAAAATGAGTGAAAGTAGAGAAAAAGTCTATATAAAACAGGGTTTTAAAAATACATACGTTGTGAGTGTGTGTGAGTATATGCATTCCTGTGCATGCACTGTTTGGTTTTGTTTTCCTGCTGCTGTTTTAATGACTGTGACTTCCCTTCTTGAGGCCCTCCTACTCTCTCTAGCATATCTCTACTTTATGGCAAATGGGTTTTGATTCTGCAGCAAATTGACCTTGAAATAAGTTCCAGGATCTGGGTTCCTGCATCCCAGATGCGGGATTTGGAATGCAGACTGCTCATTCAGCAGATACTCACTCTGTCTTCTGAATGTGGAGGGCGAGAGCCACATTTTGTCAGCCCACGAGGCAAAGTGGCATTGGGGGGCATGGAGGTTGCCGTGGGCATGAGCTGAGGTGTCTTGGGTCTTTGGCAGACACTGACCCTCCTTTCTTATTGCAGGCATGTGCATTTGTATGTAATTGACATGCTTGTATTTGCATTTGGGAATTGTATAGTGAGTTGGGGAGAGCAGGAGGTATAAGAACCTAGCATTATGTGGCTGTAAGTCTGAGGATTTATAAAGAACAAGCATATCATATCCCAGAGGAATTGAACATGTGATTTGGAAAGAAAGTCTGTGTATATGCATGCATATGTGTGTGCACACTCATAAAAACTAAGATTTGTATTGTGCTTATATTTTAAGACTCCATTTTTTGTTTCCATTTTGCTGAGCCTTCTGTGTCCTAATAAATACTTATTTTTTATATCAATAGGATATGGGTATTGCATATTGAGATTATAATATAACTTGTGGGCCTTATTGTAGAAGAGGCAGTGATGGCAAATATTTATTTTGCAACCACCATTTGCCTGGCAATCTTTGCAGTGAAAGCATGAGCAAAGCAAAGATGGAGGGACCTGCCTGTGCTTAGCAGGATAGGGCGGTTGAGTGCTCAGACAGAGATGGGAGCTCTACACAGCCCATATGCAGGTCTAATGTAAAGGCAACGTCAGTGGTTTTAGTTCATCCAAGGGCTGCATTGTCTGTGGCACTTGCTGAAATGGCAAAACCTGGGTTCAAACGATCAGAGCTAAAATTTTCCCTACCTAATTTCAATTTCTGCAACACCAACTCTTGTTGAAATTGAGCACTCTCCCCTGGGGTCTGTGTTATTATTGGGGCTAAAGAATGAAACAGATCACTGCAAAGAAAACCAGATGCCTTTTATAGATTATAGGGGGCGAATTTGGATCAGAAGCAGGCAGACAGGGAAGGAGGAGGATGCTGGTGAAACACCAGCCAGTCTGCTATCTGACCTAGAGCTTGGAGCAATGGAACCACCTTCTAAGAAGATTTCTGTCAACCGAGCCCCTTTTGTCCAGAGTCGATGCTGCTTCGATGCTGTCTTGGATGAGAACTGTATGGAGAAATAGGCAGAGAAATAGTGCCAAAAGAGCGATCACAGAAAGGCTTGGGGGCTGCTCATTTGCATGCTGCTCATTTCTCTTCCAGTAAGGGAGACCTTTGGGAGTGATTTTTATAGAAGAAGCAGTTAGGTATAACTCTGGTTACAGCAGAAATTCAGCAGATCCAAGACCTCAAAAGGCCCCTAGGGGTTACTTAGCACAGCCCCTTACACCAAGCAGATTTGTACCTACCAACCCTTGCAGAGCAGGGGTATTTTATTTTAAATATTTCTCAAGAAGGATATTTGATAAACTCCCCAATGCACTGGTACCAAAACAAAGCCTAGCAGGAAAAAAACAAATTTTCTCTGGAATATGGCCAAGTGCAGTCTGAGATGGATACAGATGTTGTAAAAGTTTTCCTTCAACCAAGATACTCATGTACACAGAGAAGTGAGCTTGATATTCTTGGAATTTCTGTGTGACTCTCGTCCATCCTGGTAGAAACAACATTTTCAGTACAAAGATGGGAGATGGGCAGAAGTCTCTGCTCCTGATAATATTAGAACATGAACCATATGTTGAGATGAGACAAGGAAACTGGAATTTGCTAGTTGCTAACAAGTCCAAGTAAGTGAATATGTATTTTCAGAAAACAGGTCTGGAATCAGAAAGCTTTGAACGCATTCCAGGCATGGTTACAAAGGAGCTTGTTCTAATGAGCTAGACCTTACGTGCAGTGCAGAATCCTGCATATCTCAATTAGCTGCCAGTTATTTGTGCTACCAATGCAAGAAGGAATTCCTAAAGAGTTGATAGTGAAGAAGTAGGAAAGTATGAAGAGTGATTGGCTAGGACATAAATCCCAAGAATAAAAATATACTAAGATTGACAGATATAAGGCTAGGCTGTAGAATTATGCAAAGGATAGAATGCTAAAGAGTTTTGCCCAGTTTGGACATGATCTTGGTCTTGGTCAGCAGTCCTCAAGATCTTACTTCAGCTAAGGTGTTGGCCAAGTGAATAAGCCTGGGCTTTAATCTGTATAGCTCGAGTCCTTTATAAGCGAAATGAAAATCAGACAGAAAGAGAAGTCACGGGGAGCAGCCAGAAGCAGAAAGTCAAAGAGACCCAGAGGAGAAAGAAAGAGACAATGCCACGTAGATCGTCATGAAATGGATAAGCCAAGGAATCCAAAAGATTGCTGACAGAAGATACTGGGCAGTGGGGGGGTGGGGGGTAGGGAGCACAAGCCTTCTAACCTCTGAACAGTGAGCCAATAAGTTCCTGTTGTACAGCCAACCCATTGTATGGTATTGATTTTAGCAGTTGGGAAACTAAAACAGCATAGCTGGAGCTTCTGAGTGCACCAGTACTCTAGTGAATGAATTCAAAGGAGAATGCACAAGCATATGCTTCCAAGGGCAGGAGAAGCAATGTTTGACAGGGTTGGTAACATCCCAGCAAAACAATGCAGGTGACTGAATGGAGATCTGAAATGCTGTCTTTGGAAGTCTGCATTCTTCCTAAGCCGTAGGGTGAAATGGAGAGACTGCCAAGTTTCACCAAACCACAGCTGCTTCCAATCTTACAGATACACACTTAACACTGTCAGGAGAATCTGAAACATACACCTTTAGCAACTGAAGTCTGGAACAGGAAAGCAAAGGCGCTGGGGCACAAATGAAGTTTCCATCTCTTCTAGAAGTTGAAAGCCAAGAACGAAAAATAAAAGGAAGAGATGAAAGTGAACAGGTGATTATGCATTTAGTGTGACAGCACAGGATCTTGTCTATGAAACCGGAGTTTATCAGGCCAAACTGGTGGGCACTTGGCATTAGACTGAATGCATCCGTGTAGAAGGGAAGAGAAAGCATCTTTAGCTAAACTCTCAATAAGGTCATTAAGTGAAGTTGAGGGAGACGGAGAAAATGCCCAAATGAAACAAGGACTTAAGATCTCATGATAGAGAAAGAAATGAGATAGATGATGTGTCCAGGAGAATAACATGGAACAATATCAGAAGCAATATTTTCAAACTCAAATATCTATAGTCTGAACACAGAATAAGGGTAGTAGAAAAGGGAATGTACTTTTCTTTGCATTCGTTTTCTGTGATTTCATGGTCTCTTCTGCTACACCAAAGATCTGACCTATACTGCTAAACCCTTTCCAAGCCCTCATCTTCTTTGCAAACCTCACACCAGTTTCTTGATCTCCTTTTCCTAACACCTCCTCCTATTCACTATTCTTCAGGAAGAACCATCCTTTTAAAACATAAATCAGATCATGTCATTTCCTGCTTATAACCCTCCAGTGGCTTTTCATCTCATGAAGAGTATCACCCAAATACCCCATGGTGGCCGATACGGCTATTCGTGCTCCAGCCCCTCTCTGGTCCAGGACCTTGTATTCTACGAGTCCCCCACGCTCCCATTTGGTTAAGCTATCGGGGACTTGTTGCTGCTCTATGAACCCTTCACATGTGCTCTTGCCTCAGAACCTTGGCACTTGCTGGTCCCTCCTCCTAAAATGCTCTTGTCCCAGATATTCACAAGGATTGAATTCCATTCATGTCACTGTTCCTATGCTGCCTTGTCACATAGTGCATGCCCCCAACACCAGCCCCACTCTCTGTATTCTCACAACATCTGTTGTTATCTGACTTTAGGTGACATACTGACTTGTTTATCGCATGTGTTCTATTTCCTAGACTAAGATGCAAATGTTATGATGGTGTGAGTTTTGTCTGCTTGGTGAACTCATACATTCTGAGTGCCCAGAAGAAGGGTTGGCACAGGGCAGATGCTCAATAACTAGTTTTAAATGAATAGATGAACAAGCGTATGAGTGACTCATAACATGAATTATACTCACCAGCACAACACCATGGATGCTGCCAGACCACAGAGTTCCATAATGGACAAGATGTGAGGATACAGAAGACCTAACTGTTGTGATATATAAGAATAAAAACAGTATTCAGAGATAACTGACTTCACCCCCTGTTAAGATTCTGAAGCCCCAAATTAATGATCTCGTAGCTCGTATTACAATAGCTTAGGTCTATACCTTCACTGATTAGAGCTATGTTTGTTTACACCACCCAGCATGCTATTTGCCCTCTAAGAAATATGATTCCAATGGGGAAGACCAAATGTATCAATTTGGCAATAACTCAGGAATACCGGAAAAGTGTCATTATCTTATTTCTTGTTTTTGAGCATAATAATCAGTGTAGTGGGTGATAAGGAAATATCAGGGGCCAGAAGAGATATTCATGGGGTGTTTTGAGGGATGAAATTCTGTGTGTGAGTATCTAAGAGGTGATCACAGTAAATACAAGGGAAGTTTGATGTCTGTCCCTAAATGCAGACCCAATGATTCAGTGTCACCCTCTGGGAAAGGGAGCAGCCGAAAGGCGATGAAAGTATGGTTTCCATGGGGGAGGGCAACTGAGAGGCATACAACATCTGTTTGGGGGTCTAAGTAGCAAAGGGCAATATATATTTTTACTCTGTCTTTGGAAGCCTGTGAAATAGCACATTAGTCAGGGACGCCGTGTTCCCTAAGGAGGCTCCCAAGAGCAGTGGCAGGGATGAGACACCGTTGCCAGGCCAGAGCATAAGGTCAGGAGAAGAATATTCATAGGGATTCAAACCAATACAGGATGTGAGCAGGTCCTATAAATATATAAGAGGTGCTAAAAAGCACACACATTTCATCCACTAAAGCTAACGTGACCTCATGCATGCCCACGGTGAGGACTGCGGAAAGATAAATGCAGGCGAGATAGGTGAATGGGTGTTTTATTGATCTCATCATTTGCATAATCACAAGTAAACAAGCATGAGAGCTGAGACTCAGACCCCCAGAGCCTGTCCTCTTCTATTATCGACTTCACTGCGTGGGGACAAGCCATTCATTTGCATGCTTAATACAGCCTAGTGTTTAAAGCATTTGGGGAAAGAATGAACAAATAATTTATTTCATGCTTGAAAAGTTAATTCATTTATATTAATATTCAGTTTATTACCTCCAAGTTGATCAGATTATTAAATTAACTATTATTCAGTAGCCAAAATCTTACAGCCTACACAGAATACAAATTGACCACGCTCTTCTGCGTCAACGCAATTCAGGAAGAACTGAAGTCAAGGGGAGAAAGATGGAGTTTCAAGTCTGCTTCGGTTCTGCTTCTGGGCCCTATTTCTTACATATCAGGAACTCATGAATGATTGTCTGGGTCGGGCCTTCTAGAGAATAAGCCAAAAACTCACTGAGGAATGGCAGCCATTTGCATTCATCTACTAAAATGGTGTTTCAGTGTTTGTCACTGTAATACCAGTCTCCTTCCATCGAGGTGCTCTTGTTTGTCTTTGTCCTTTCAATAACGGTTCTCCAGATTTAAAAAGGAAAAAAGTAAAACAAAAAAGAAGGGAAATGGCTCTGAAGAAACTGCTCTTCAACCACCTCAGAAAGTATGCCTGCTCGGAAAACATCAGCTTTGCAAAGCGCAGTCCCCATGAGCAAGCAGGCATCATTCTGCACCAGTGTTTCATTTGGTGGCATTTCATAATGGTCCACAGGTTATAGATTCCTAGGGTGACTTAAAATATGGAACATTTATTGTCACACAATTCTGGGGCCAGGAATCCAAGGTCAAGGTGTGTCGGCAGGACCATTCTCCCTCGGCGACTTGCAGAGAAGAATCCTTCCTTGCCTTTTCGACCTTCTGGTATTTGCTGGCAATCCTTGATGCTCCTTGGCTTATTGGTGATGCATTGCTCCCGTCTCTGCTTCTGTCATGTTCTGTGTCTCCTCCTTTTCTCATAGGGACATCGGTTATGTTGGGTTAAGGGCCACCCTACTGCCTTATGACTTCATTTTAACTTTCCCAATTCCTTCTGTAATGATGCTACTTCCATATAAGGTTTCATTCTAGGGGTAAGTGCCGGAAGAAGGACCACAATTCAATCCATAACACCACCTTAGAATGAGGACACTCAGCCTAATGGGTAGCAGTTTGTGAGCACAAGTGGTCTAGATTGAGTTTTGACACTGCCATGCCATAGCTGAGGGACCTTGGGAAAGTCTCTCCACCTCTCTGAGCCTCAGCCCTGCAACCATCAGTGTGGGTGACAGCACAACTTCTCAGCATTGTTTGGGGAATCAAATGAAAACTTACATGAGAGGACTTTTGCACCAGGTAAAACCACTTACAAATATGGGGTATCATTAGAATAAATTCTTTGGGTTGTTCAGCAACTAAAAGCCCTTGGCTTGTGCCCAAGTTGGATATCATGTTGTACACCATTCCATTTTATAACAAGTCGTGTTGAGAATCCAAAATGCTTCAATTTTCAAAGCCCATCTTCTACCACTTGCATATTTAAATGAAAATTCATTTGGGTACCAGTGTGCTGGGAGCAAGATAGCAGTGACTAAATAAACAAATAATCAGCGATGGATTAGGCGTTGGCAAGGATGAGAAGGCAGAGTGCCTGCAGAGGCACTGGCCCGAGGACCATCAGAGCCCAAAGTCCCCTGCTCTGTGCATTACCCTCAGGGGCCAGCCTGTGGAAGGAAGCTTACTGCACAATTAAGCACCTAATGTATGTGTGAGGGGAGGGGGAAGAGTTAACAGTGTGTGTTTATTTTTTTAATGTATCAGGTTTTTTTCCTCCTGTATTTCCTCTGCTGTCAGCTGAAGAAAAGCCTCATGACTGCCTCACAGTTGGCCAGTTACTTAGTATGTGACCTGGCAGAGCAGAGTCTGAGTCCCACATCAGTTCTTTCCCTAAGACATTTGTTTTTGACCAAGGTAGCTGAAGACCCTCGTGATTCTTTCTGTTAAAGGAGATGATGGGGCCATGGCAAGAATATTTTGCTCCCAGTCTTCCCTGTGTCCTCTCACCTGTGAAGAAGACAGTGAAGAGCAGGCCTGAGAATCTGTCTTGGTTTGCCAGAGCTGCGATAACAAAAACCACAGACCAGTTGGCTTAAACAACAGGACATTCGTTATATTACCTGGAGGTTACACATCTGAAATCAAGGTGTCAGCAGGACCGTGCTTGCTCTGAATTCTGTAGCACCCTGGCAGTAGCCTGCTGGGAATTTATGACTCAATCTCTGCCTTTGTCACATGGTCATCTGTCTCCTTCTTTCTCCTCTCTCTCTTACAGTGTCCAAATTTCCTCTGCTTACACAGATTCTGGTCACATTGTGTCAAGGCCCACCTTGATTCAGTTTGGCCTCACTTAACTCATGATGCCTTCAAATGAGTGCTCTTTCGGAGGATGGGGGGGGTTGCAATCCAATGCTCCAACTCATGGGTGCAGAAGCCTGATGTGTGCTACAGTGAGATTAAAACAGGATCCTTCACCAGCACCCTACCATTTTTCAAGGACCCACTCACCCAGCACACATTCCAGTGGCCATGTGGCAATGGAGGTAAGACGTATGTGGTGGAGAAGGCTGACATCAGGATCTACCTGGACTGAGATCCTGGTCACATTAGTGTTTTCATCTGCAAAATGGATCCAGTACTCTTCACCTCTCAGAGTGGTTCTTAATGTTAAATGTGTTAATACAAAGAGATATGGGGGAGCATCTGTCACCTACTAAATATCTCCATCTCAGGAAGTCCCCTGTCTGCTCCCACCGCCCTTCGTCATTGCCTCTGGATTGCCACGGGGCTCTGCTGTGAGGTTTTGCACATTGTGAGAGCTCCTTCTGTTGTTTGCAATTTCACTGGCATGTATTTTTGAGGGTAGGGGTCATGTCAGTGCATGCTTTTGTTTTGCTTGTAGCACTCAGCATTGGCCATGTACAGAGTAGACCTTTACTAAATGATGGACTTGTTAGCACATGAGCAGTGAGTGGAGTAGTGAAGTCGCAAGTGCCCATCCATGCTAATCATATGACAAGGCTGTGTTTGGGTCACGCTTCAGTTTTTGGACCTGTTCCTCCAGCCACTTCCTAAATATGTGTCATGTGCCTACTGCATGGCAGGGATGGGGTAGTAATGATGGATGAGGCAGAAGTCTGGCCCTCACAGATCTTGAGGCTTAGTGGGCTTCAGTTATCTATCCATTGTAGGTATTATTGCTTATCTAAATAGAAATTATATGCAATTCAGAGTACTAGAGATCACCATACATAACCTGAAAAGCTTGAGGGTATGTAAATAATAAGCTACAAATGGTTCTGCTTCACTTCCATTGAGCCCTGTCATTGAGCTGGAAGCAGTTACCAAATTACAGACTCCTCACCACCTATGGAGCTTATTATCTCTTGTACGGAAAGCAATGATGTGGAGAAACCAACACCATTTTAAAAACTACGTTTTTGAGTGTGTTAAATCATTGTGCTATTTGAAGGGGATTGTGCTCCTATAAAAGCCCATAGCTACATCCAGCCCACGATGTATATATATTCTAGAAGCTGCTGTTTTATTATTTAATGAACACACATAAGCTTTTTCTTTCAAATTCTAAAAGTCTAAGTAGGGAAAAGAGCTCACTACCAACCATCCCAGTGTGTCTAGGATGGAGGAATTTTCTGAGATTTGAGACTTTCAGTGCTAAAGATGGAAAAGTCTTGGGCAAGCAGGTAGAGTCTGTCACTCT
The DNA here is from genome assembly GCF_023851605.1 of Tamandua tetradactyla. Taxonomy (NCBI): domain Eukaryota; kingdom Metazoa; phylum Chordata; class Mammalia; order Pilosa; family Myrmecophagidae; genus Tamandua; species Tamandua tetradactyla. Next base: position 4,559,462 of record NC_135334.1, on the reverse strand, counting down.
GAGAAGACCCTCCCCTGGTGGATTAAAAGGGCCCCTGGGTAGGGGGTAGGGGTGATTTCTTGTTCCATTTCTCCAGCCGGCAGAGAGGAAAACAGGAAACTTTATGTTTAAAATGCACAGAAAGCAATTTAGTCCTTTTTTGGGGTGGATAAACATTATCCTATGGATACTTTTCAAAGAGAAAGAGTGAGAGCGAGCAATGGAGAAAGAAATGAAGGAAGGAAAAAAGAAAGAAAGAAGGAAAGAAAGGGAAAGAGAGGGAGGAAAGAAAGAATGAAAAAAGAAAGGAGGGGGAGAGGGGGAAGAAGGAAGAGAGGGAAGGAAGTAAGGCTTAAAATAACGTTTTAAGAAAACTTTGGGGTATAGCATACATGCAGACAAGTGCACAGTATGTCAGCTCAATAAACTGTCACAAACTGAACATGCCCCGGCTGAAATTAAGAAACAGTGCTCAGCACAGCTTATTGCCTTCCAGCTGTCTCCACACTAGCCTCCCAGGTTGACCTCCAACTTGCTTCTGCCACCCCAGATAAGTTGCATGCTTTTTAACTTACACAAAGGACCTCTTCTGTGGTTGGCTTCTTCAGTACGACACTGTGTTTGTGAGATTCACTCACAGTGTATTTTTGGTTGTCATTCTCAGCGCAGTGGAGTATTTCACCATTGTACTACAGGCTATTTATCTACTGCACTTTTTAAGAGCTCTTAGGATTATCTTGTTTCCAGTTTTTATCTACTACAAATAGATCTGTTACATGTATTCTTTTTTTTTTTTTTTTTTTTTTAACATGGGCAGGCACCAGGAATCGAACCACCCGGGTCCTCTGGCATGGCAGGCGAGCGTCCTTGCCTGCTGAGCCACCGTAGCCCACCCTGTTACATGTATTCTTGCACAAGCCTTTCGGCAATTATATGTTCTTATTTTTTATTGAGGTAAAAAAAAAAAAAAAAAACAGTTTTCTTCCAAGAATCCAAGAAGTTTTACAAACTTGGGAATTATTATGTCAAAGATTCTTGAAAGAGCAAAATGCTTTGAAAGCTCAAACATATGTAAGAAATATACCTGCTGCACAGTAGTGAGAAAAATACCTAAGATGTTTGTGTTTCTTCAAATATTTCTTTGAAATCAGTAACTACTGCAATGCTAATAATTAGTCATACTATAAATACAGATCAATTATTAATCTTAGTAAATGCTAATGCTTGGATGTTTCGGTTAAAATTTCTGTTCTTTCACTGAAAGGAGTGGGGAAATGTGTGAAGTATATATTACTCATTGGATCACACAATATGGGAAACGTAGCTATTCATTCAAAAGGTGGTAGTTTACATCAGCTGCAGGCAGAGTCCACCTCAATAGGAAATAAACAGCTTCTAAGAAACTAGTTTTGCAACTTCACATACGTAAAGTGACATCAGGCTTTATAACTGCAGGGCAATAAGAGAGGAAAAGGCAGGCATGAATTGGGGGTTATGCTCATTCAGTTGATTTGGATAGAATGAGACAATCAGCAAAGGGGCAAAGGGTCCTAGACAGCCTTAATCTCCATCTGAAACCTGTTAACTAGTCTTCTTACATGGCCTTGTTCTCTTTAAGGAAGAAATTTCCATCCTTTGCTTCTTGCATTGCTGAGAAAACAAAATATGAATGAACAAATGAATGAATGATAAACATACCCCAGTCTTCCTTCCCAAAATTACTTCCTCCGTGAGCCTCTAACCACAGAAACTTGTAAAATATCTTGTGAATTACAGCTGCTTGGACAAATGCTCTGAGGAACCTTTGTGCTTATCTCACTGCCCATTCACCAGGGAAAAGGTAATGAAATGCAAGGCGCCCGGTGTGTTTGACAAGCTGGTCTGCTCCAGCAGGCGGGTTGAGAGGCTCAGGGGCTGGGATGGAAGATTAATTAATGCTAAAAGACACAGTTTGATGTGGCAATGAAATTTCGATTATAATAATCTCTAATTATCCTGTACTGCGAGCGACCTGACTCTCCCAGGTGTTTCTTTCTGGTTCGAAATTGCTATTTGTGCAAGAAATAAAGCAGTCTGAATTTTTTTGTGGTGGTGGGGGGAGGGTGGTTGGTGTGACAAATGTAATTGGAGTGGAAAGAGAAACGTAAGCTGTCCTGCTTGGAAGCAAGGGAGAATCAGGTGTGCCCCTGTTTTAGTTTGCTAAACCTGCAAGAACGCAGTATACCAGAAATGGATTGGCGTTTATAAACGAGATCTATTAGGTCACAGTTTCACAGATCTAAGGCCATGGAAATATCCAAATTAAGGCATCAAGGAGAGGATAACTTCACTCTAGAAGGCTGATCACTTCCTGGGCTTTTCAGTCACATTGGAAGGCACATGGTGACGTCTGCTGACTCTTTGCTCCTGGGTTTCATTGCTTTCAGCTCCTGGTTCCAGTGGCCTCCCCTCTCAGCTTCTGCAGGCACTCACTTAGCCTCTCTAGGGCAAACTCTGGATTTTATCTCATAGCTTAACATCTTCAAACTTCTGTGTCTTACTTTCATTTCCTAGCTCTCTGTGTTGGTTCCTTAAGCATCACCAAACTTCTGCACGTAAGTGTCTGCTCTGGGTGTCAGCTCTGAGCTTGTTATCTTAATTAGTAAACTTATTAAGACCCACCTTGCCTGGGCAAGGCCATAACTCCATGGAAGCAATCTAACTAAAAGGCCCCACCCTAAACAATAGGTCTGCCCCTGCAAAATTGGATTAGGATTAAAAAAAAACCCAAACAAAGAAAAAGGACACAAATTAGCCCTTCTTTTTTGGGGTGGGTGTAGGACTCAGTATAAAGAGAGAGCAATTAGAAAATTCATTCTCACTCCTCTGCTTAGTTCTCTTCTAGGCACCACAGATTGGATATATGGAAATTTTGGATTTTGCCCTTGAGAATCTTACAAAAGAGGATATGTGGTATTTCTCTACCAGCCTGTGAAATGAAGATGACAGAGGTCTTCTCAGGGACTCAATAACAGGTTCAATGAAGAGTAAAGCAGCGTGGCTGCAAATGCATTATTATTATTATTTTTTATCTGTAGAACCAGAACAGAATGCCTGAGTCATTTCACACAAGGCATTCTATTCTGATAATTTTTAGTTGTGATCGAATGGAGCCAGGCTTCCACCTAAGCTCTGAGAAGCTGTCTCACTCCCCACCCAGCACCATTCAAATTTGCATGGCTGTCCAGCCTCTGAAATGGTCTTCTATGAGGGAAAGTTTTATGACCTTACCAGAGGGAAAGCTCATCTCTCAGCAGGTAACTCAGAGGTAACAGGTAGCAGGTAACAGGCAGCCAGCTGCACAGTGAGAATCTTGCCAACATGGGTATCCATACATTGAATGATTGTCTGGCTGGGGAGAATGGGACACGCAATTGCCTCTTGCTCACACTTATCTGCTTAAAATTGCTTCTTCTCCTGATGGAAGCCCCAGGAAGAAAGCAGCTCACTTACAAGAATCACCCTGGAGGATGCATGGATCCATGCACACAGTTTCAAAATGGGAGTTATTTACATTCTGTCGGTTCAGTTGAACAGAGGACAGAACATCATTTGTTTCCCATTAAACCGGCAATCTGGGTGCAAGAATAAAGGACACAAATTTGTATTTTGCTAAAGGAGGTATTGCAGTTAGGATTAGGTTTAACTGCAAGTAATAGAAACCAAAAAAAGAATGGCTTAAAGAATATTGAGAGCTATTTTTTGTACAAAAACTCTAAAGATAGTTTTCCAGGGCAGGTGGAAGTTCAGTGTCTCCAGACGAGACTGTGCCGGCTCTTCTCCCCTCCACCCAGTCCAGTGTTGCCCTTACGGTAACGGCCAAAGGGAGATGAAACATTTTCCATCACAAAGGAACAAGGGAACATCAGAGGGAATGGACCAACTGTGTTTTAGGAAAATCCTTGGAAGCTCCCATACAACCCTCCTGCCAAGAAACTTGATCACATGGCTACGTCTTACTGCAATGGAGTCCACTACATTTTCCACTGAAGTATGAGGGGATCCATGAATTTGGGGATGGACACCTAGGTAGAAAGTTTAGCAATTTCCACCTTGATCAGGAGAAATCTATTACATTTGCTATCCAAAAATCAGATAATCACAGGAGTAGGTTCTTCTCACATGTTTTTATCTCTTAGTAGCCCTCACTGTCTTAATCCTAGCTTCAAAGACTTGAGTAAGCCATTTGAAACTGCATCTAGGGAAAACTTCAGAAATGTTTGGTTTCTTCTGACTGTTCCAAGTTCTCAACGTTACCCTTTTCCATCTACTACTTGAGTCAAATAAAATCTTATGTGGTAGCAGTTTACCCATTCTGATGGTTAGTTCCTCAAATTATTTCTTAATTCCTGTCTGAAATGTAGATCAGTCCATAAAAGAAAATGTAACATTTACCCTCTGTGCATAACACATTTAGCCAGTAAAGGACGTATGATTTATAGATGGAGAGCAAGTAAAAAATCAAGGACTCTTATGGCACAATGTAATCAAAATCCACAAGGGTCCTTGAGAAACTTTGATTTTTCTCTTTGCTATTTCTTTCCTCGGTCAGATTATGATAATTGCCTTCTACTCTGGGATTTCTAGGAGGTCAATTATTTGTCTGGATTGAAGGTTAAGCCTTTTTTAAAACACATTTTTAGTATGAAATATAACATATATACAAAAAAGCAATAAATGTGAAAGTACATTGTAACAAGTAGTTATAGAATAGATTTCAGAGTTCTGTTATGGTTTACTATTCCACAGTTTTAGCCTTCTAGCTGCTCCAAGACACTGGAAACTAAAAGAAATAACAATATAATGATTTCAGCAGTCATACTCATTTGTTAAATCCTATCTCCTCTGTTATAACTCCTCCTCTTCTTTTGATCCTTCTCCCAATTTTTAGGGGTATATGGACTCTGCCTTTTCTATCTTTTTCTTGTTGGAAAGGGGTGTCAATAATATGGGATAGGGAGATGGAACTAATTGATGTTCTTGGAGAGGCTGGCCCTTCCAGGTTTCAGGACTTATCTGGCCTAGGAACATATCTGGAGGTCTTAGGTTTCTGTAAAGTAATTTCAGTATGTGAGACTTTTATAGAATCTCAGATAGAGCCCTAGGTGTTCTTTAAGGTTAATAGGAATGGTTTTGATTGGGGTTTGTCAACTGTGATAATTAGCAATATCTAGCTAAAGCTTGCATAAGAGTGGCCTCCAGAACAGCCTGTCAACTCTATTTGAACTCTCTTGTCCACTGATACCTTATTTTGTTACATTTCTTTTCCACCTTTTGGTCAGGAAGGAGTTGTCAATTCCACGGTGTCAGGGCCAGGCTCATCCTTGGGAGTCATGTTCCACGTTGCCAGGGAGACTTTAACCTTGGATGTCATGTCCCATGTAGAGGGTTTTGATTTTACTTGCAGAGTTGGGATTAGAGAGAGAAAGGCTACATCTGAGCAACAAAATAAGTTTTCTGAAAGTAACTCTTAGGCATAACTCTAGGTAGGCTTGGGTTCTCCTCTACAAATATAAGCTTCACAGGCTCAAGCCTCAGGATCAAGGGCGTGGCTCATTGACTTGGGAGTCCCTAATATTTAAGACAGTACCAGGGGTTTCCCAAAGGTAAAGCTTAGTAGTTCCATATTTTTTCTCCTTTTTAATTAACTCCCCAGCACACTCTGGAATGTATCTAGGTATTACCTTAAATTGTATAGAATTACCTCATTCCCATTCCAGGCTCCATATGTTTGGATTGTTTAAATGAGCTATCCAGATAGGTTGTTAGAGTATGTGCTACAGAAAATTTAGGTTTTAGACAAAATAATCCTCTGTTCCTTGATGAAGTTCTGAAATATAGACAATGTCATCCTTACCCCTGCATTCTGATTTGAAGTGTAAGCCATTTATTGAGTATTTTTTTTCACTTTTATCTCTAACACCTTACATGAAATTTTAACTAGGAATGGTAAGGGATTCAGAATTTTTCCCTCTGGAAATCTAGTCTTTAAGGATACCTTTTTGACATTATTCTTCAGAGTAAAGTTTGGAAGAAAAACGCTGAAAGTAAAACTGTGCTTTCAAGTACCAAAAGTATCTCCCAATTTTTATTGGCCCCTATGTCAATATGATGATACTGCTTTTCATTTCCATCTAGTAAACTCTACAATTTTTACATTTTCATCCTTTAAAAAGCCATAATGATACCTAGTGTGGTTTATAGGACATTATATCAAGAGCACTTAGCTTACTATGGCTTCAATAAATGCAACGTATGTGTGTGTATGTTTTCATGTGCAGTAAATGAACTTCTTGCCCAAAATATCCAGACAAATCAAAACACCCAAATCAAAGAAAACTCCTAAACTGGCAAAATTTTCAACCAACCTAACTTCTGATTTTCACATTTTGTTCCTTGCCCATGTTGTTACTAGATTCTTAAATCACAAAGTAAATTATTTTCTGAAAGCTCCCACTAATGTTAATAAAAGAGATTATTAAAAGCAGTAAGAGACTGCAGTGTTTTTTTTAAACGACATGTTTTCAATATAGGCAATATCAATTGACTCACAACTTAAAAGGATGTGGAAATAAGCACTGTAATAATTCCTCCCACTTACCCATTAATTGTGCAATTTTCCATTGTCATTCACTTTTGTTACTACAATTTCCATAATTGTTTTGTACTAATTATAAACTTAAATGCATTCAAGTTTCACAGCCAAGGAGTCTTTTACTTTCTGATATGTTTGAGAATATCTGCCCAGTGCCTTTATTGCAACCTGGTTGTCTAATATTTTGGTGTCACATTTCACTCCCTTAGATCTTGGTAAGTATTGCTCTACTGTCATCTAGCATTGAATGTTACCATGGAGAATTCTGAAATTAGCTTTTCCTTATAATTTTATTTTTTTTCTTAGTGACTCCTCTTTATTTTTTCCTAAATGTCAGAATTCTTTTTTTATCCTCAATGTTATATTATTTAACAGGAATATGTTTCAGTGTCAATCATTATGAAAGAATTTAGCATGAAACATAGGGTGCTTTTGAAGTGCAGATTCTGTTATTTCTTAATTTGAGTCATATTCTCCCGTGTTATATATTTGAACTCTTAAAAATGTAATTATTAAATTCATTGTTTCAGGAATACAGGCATACCTCATTTTATTGTGCTGTGCAGATACTGCATTTTTTACAAATTGGGAAGTTTTGTGGCAACCCTACATCAAGCAAGTCCATTGCCACCATTTTTCCAACAGCCTATGCTCACTTCATGTCTTTGTCACATTTTAGTAATTCTGATTATTTCAAACTTTTTCATCATTTTTGTATCTGTTCTGAGGATCTGTGATCTTTGCTGTTACACTTGTAATTGTTTTTTGAGGTGTAACGAACCACACCCACAAAAGTGGTGAAGTTAATAGATAAATGTAGGTGTATTCTCACCTCCCACAGTCTGACCATACTCCCATCTCCCTCCCTCTTCTTGGGCCTCCCAATTCCCAGAATCATGCCAATATTGAAATTAAGCCAATTAATAGTCCTATAATAGCCTCTACGTGTTCAAGTGAAAGGAAGAATCACACGTCTCTCCCTTAAACTCAAAAGCTAGAAGTGATTAAGCTTAATGAGGATGGCATGATGAGAGCTGAGATGGTTACAAAGCTAGGCCTCTTGCGCCAAACAATTAGGCCAAGTTGTGAAGGCAAAGTAAAAATTCCTGAAGGAAATCAAAATTGCTATTCCAATGAACACATGAATGATAAGAAAGCAGAACAGTCATATTGCTGATATGAAGAAAGTTTTAGTGGTCTGGATGGAAGATCAAACCAGCCACAACCTTCCCTTAAGCCAGAGCCTAATCCAGAGCATGGCCTTAGCTCTCTTCAATTGTTGGCAGGCTGAGAGAGGTGAGGACACTGCAGAAGAAAAGTTTGAAGCTAGGAAAGGTTGATTTAAGCTATCTAAATACCATAAAAGTAAAAAGTGAAACAGCAAGTGCTGATTTAGAAGCTCCAGCAAGTTATCCAGAGCATGTGACTGAGAACATTGATGTAGGTGGCTACACCAAACAACAGATTTTTGGTGTAGATGATAATGGAAGGAGATACCAACTAGGGTTTTCTCCCCTATAAAAGAGGACTCAACATCTGGCTTTGAAATTTTAAAGGACAGGCTCACTCTCCTGTTAGTGGCTAATGCACCTGGAACTTCAAGTTGAAACCACTGCTCATTTACCAAAATGTAACTGCTCATTGACAGGGCACCTGGTCACCCAAGAACTCTGATGAAGTTGTACATTGAGATTAATGTTGTTTTCATTCCTGCAAATGTAATGTCTATTCTGAAGCCCATGGGTCAAGGAGTAGTTTTGATTTCAAAATTTATTATTTAAGAAATAGGTTTTTTTGAGGGGGTACAAAATAGTTCAGTGGTAAAATTCTCACCTGCCCATGTGGGAGACCCGGGTTGGATTCCTGGCCCATGCCCTTCCCCTCCAAAAAAATTCAACAAATGGTGCTTCAATAGCCAGATAGTCACACAGAAAAAGAATGAAATGTGATCCCCACCATACAACATACAAAAAAAAAAAAGCTTTGTAAAGCTACAGCTACGATAGAGATTCCCCTGCTGGATCTTGGCAAAGTAAATCGAAAACTTTCCAAAAAAGATTCACCATTCTAAATGCCATTAAATACACTCATGATTCACGGAAGGAGGTCAAAATATCAACATTGACCAGAGTTTGCAAGGAGTTGATTAAAAATTTTATGCATATGTTGGAAAGGTTCAAGAATTTAGTGGAGGAAGCAATTGCAGATGTGGTGGAAATAGCGAAAGAGCTAGAATTAGAAATGGAGCATAGATCTCATGAAAAACTTTACTGAATGAGGAGTTGTTTCTTAGGGACAAGAAATGAGAGTAGTTTCTTAAGATAGAATCTACTCTTGATGAGAAATGACGTAGAATATTTTATCAACTTAGTTGATAAAACAGCAACAGGAATTGTGAGAATTGACTTCAGTTTTGAAAGAAGTTCTCCTGTAGAAATAGACGCCATCTATTTGTTCTGATATTCCAGGGAGCCCAATGTTTTGTTTTCTACTTTTCCACAACCGAAGTGCTTAGAAAGCGGAAAGCTCAACTGAGTTTGCTTAATAACTGGGCTCTGATTTATCCTCTAGTGCTTTGTTAAATGCCCATTTCCGAAGAAGGTATCCCAAACTTCAGAGCAATTCTCAATTTCATTTCAGAACATTAAAGACCTCACTTAAGTCACAAAAAATAACCAAACCACTATGGAGTTTGTTCACTTTCCTCTTCACCCATTTTAATAATCTCCCCCACCCCTTTGACCCAAATGGAACTTAATGTGCTTTATTAACTTGAAAGTAAGATCCTATAAAAAGTAAGTATAATGATTTCTTCAATCCCCGTAATTTAGAATTTTCTATAAATTTATTAACACTGTTCTATCTTCCAAACTTTTAAAGTAAGAGTTTAAGTTTTCTGTTTCCTTCTCATCGTTTCACCCAGGTTTTTCTCTCTCTCTCTCTCTTTCTCTCTGCCATGTTATTTAGAAGGAAAAAAACAGCTAGACATAAATCTGTTTTGGTTACCATAATGAATCAGAATGGAGAGCAACTTCAGAAACTCCTGGAGAGGGATTCCATCCCTCATGTTATGTTCAGCTAATATGTATGAAGGAGAGAGGGAGAAAACAAGACAGAACAAAGTCATCTAATAACCAGAGCAGCCCAACTCTCTCTCTCTCTCTCTCTTCAAGGATATATTGAGCCAAAGCCCCCTTGTGAGCTGTTTTGAGTTGCAGATCTGCTTGCAAATGAGCTTGGAGCACACTGAGTAGAGGGGATGGTTGGTAAATTTTATTTCACTTTACCAGTGAGCTGAAAAGCACTGGATAATATGTTATGAGTTGTAGATCTGTTTGATTGCATTGTTGCAAAGTAGGAATTGTTTTGCAACATAGATTCTTAATCACTGAGGCATCTATGATTGAATGCATCGAAAATTGGTTGAAATTGAAAGTTAACTATACTGCAGATGGCTTATTCTGGTGTATAATTGAAAATAAATTCTAATAACTCTACTTGAAAGAGCTGCTGGAGGAAATTTCAAGCCCCCTGGAAAAAAATATTTTCTCAAAGACACTCTTCCTGTGCATAATGTAGTAATGAAAATAAAACCCTCTTCTAAACCTAAGCTGGCTTTGCTGTGATTTGAATGCTTTGACCAAAACATGTTCATATTGAGCATTTATAAACTAATTTTGTAATGTGCTTTCCGAGTATTCATGTTGGGTAAAGGTCTTATCATTTCTCTGTGAAGTCAGTTTAGGATCATTTTACACAAAGACAACCAGACAGCGGAAGAAAGAAAAAAAATGTGTGAGCTTTTTCAACCAAATAACTTTGATTTTGAGTCCTAGCACCAGTCCCCACTAATTTTGTGACTTTGGCAATTAATTTTATTCTGAGCTTTGGTTCCTATCTCTGTGAAATGGGTTTGATAGATAATATGATTGTGTATGTTTTGTATGGCTGTGCAAATAGATATGCATATAATACAGAAGCTCTTATATATTCATTCAAACATCATTCACACATTCATAGTCCAGCTCAAATGTTTATTTGTGCAATTCTGCACTACTGCAGGCAACAATTGTATAGGAGAATCAGAAGCAAGCACCCAACCCTCTCAGGAAAAGCAAGTTAACACAGTGATGCTAGATTCAGAAAGACTTAGGTTCCATTCCTGGCTCCAGTGTTAAACAACCTCAACATCAAACTGCTAGCCCTCTCTAAGCCTCAGTTTTCTCAGCTGTAAAATTGATGTAATAGCTTTGCATAACTCATCAGGTTGCTGTAAGCATTACATACAATGATGCAGAGGCTCTAACGCACATTGTTATTTTTAAATGTGTATTTGTAGTAGTTATTGAGGCAACAGTGGCAGCAAAATTTCTGCACATCTCCAAGGTATAGTAGAAAGAGAATGGGCTTCAGATTCCAACAGATGTGCACTCTCCCAGATGTTTCCACTTCCTGGCGTGTGGCTCCAGCAAGTTATTGCAACTCCTTGGTGAAACCATGTTCCCATATGTGAAATGCAGATTAAAGTATTTACCTTACAGTTTAATGAAAGTCTTTCCAGAAACAGCGTGCATGATGTACACTAACCCACCTTAGCTATCCCCTTAGCTTTCACAATTGTTGTTGGGCTAATGTTGGGCAGAGTTGGGATTTAATATTGTTTATCTCATAGTGACTTCTGCTCAGAGGTGGCTAGATAAATTGTCACCTTTGAAATCAGGCGAGAACCCAGATTGACCATCAAATATGGCCTCTTCCATGTCCAACAAAACAGTCTGCTGATCCTTTCTCAGCCTCCAAGAGAAACATCTTCTGTTTTGTTCAAGTCAATGAGTGCCAACACGGGCATACAAGCTGCCAACTCTATCTCTTGGTTAGCTCCAACAATGCTGTGCTCACTTCCCTTCCAAAAACAAGTCCATCGAGGTCTGCATGCCAGCGTCAGGACAACCATCTCTAGTTGGCTCTGAATGATTCTCCGAAGCCCATCTTCTCCATGGAAGACTAGAGTCACTTTCCATAGAAAAGAAAAAAAAAAAGAAAGCCACATAACAGGAGGAAAGGAACCCCCACTTCTGGGAAAGGGTTCTTTAAGTTCTCCCAAAAAAGTATGCACATGTAATGTATGCTTGTGGGGAAATCTGCACATAACTCATCATTCCTCTTACCTGGTACCCAAACGGAGGCTTCGTTGACCCCCAACTGGGTTAGTCAGGTGCTCCAGCTGGCCCATCAGACAGGAATTGTGATACTGTTTGGGCCACCCCTGCTTTGTGCAGAGCAGCTGCCTTACTTAATTATCTCTTCCCTCCTGCTAGGAAACAAAGCCTATTCCAAACCCAAGGCTATGAGTTGTAACTTGATAACTGGCCCTCCCTTATCATCATTGAGCCTTATTACCCTACTTTCCCTTAATCTTGCCCTCTGCTTACCTCCCCCATCACCTACCCTCTTTCCAATTCTTTGTGTCCAAGCCCAAAGAATACAAACATATGGTCCTCAAATACCTATTTTGCATGACACTTTATCCTACCAGAAGCCAAGGTAGCCCAACAACCTGCTGGTGCATGAGAGAATGTAGCTAGCAGAGAAGCTGTAAGATTAGAAAATAATTCATAAAGTGATTGGAATAAATATGCTCTCCAAAATGATGAGAGTTTGTCCTTACTTTACAGACTTTGGTGACAATCACCCTCAATTGGGGTCCCATGTCCAACTCAACACAAGCCTCAGTAGTGTGACGAAAAGCATTTTAGGAGCTCTTTGTCATTTAGCAAATCCTGGTTCTCAGGCCACTTAATGTTTTCTGGGAGGAAGTTCATGGGTGCATCATTTATGTTAACTACCAATTACAGGAAAATTGTTCTGTCTTATGAAGTGAGCTTGATTATCATCATATAAGAGTCAGATAAGACGATCTACAGAGATTGTATTTACATTTAAGTTTTGGAAACTTAAAAAAAGCTTTAGTAAAAGAAAGCTTAGGAAGGTGTGAGTAAGTCAGAGAAAGAAGGCATTATTCTGGATCTGCTCTGTCTGAAATGGGATGAACTGGCATCCAAGTTCATCAAGTCTGCTATAAGACCCCTCCTTATCCATTTTTTGAGTAATTTGGAAGCCATTAATATGGATGTCATTCTGGAAATCTAGATTTTAGAACCAGGTTCTACCTCTAAAGCACTGGAATATCTTGAATTGGTTTTATTGTCTCTAGAATGGAAACAGTATAATTCTCCTTGCATGACATATGAAAACAGTTTTTAAAAGTTAAAATTTATAATAATAATAGCAATAACAATAATGATAATGGTTTGAACTCATGGAAGGCTAACAGGCACTCCTCTAAAAACCTTTGCATGAATTAAGTCATGTGATCTTTCCAGTAATTTACACAGCAGGGTGTTCTTTTTACACCCATTTGGCAGATGAGAATATTGAGGAGATAGAGGTTGAATAACCTTCCTGAGGTCATACCCTACTGAGTGGTACAGCTGAGATTGAAAACCCAGGCCATCTGGTACTACTTATCCTATACTGCTCCTCTAACCAATCTAAGAAGGTGGAAGTCACAAAACTCCATGTAGAGGTATTCTAGAATATTAAGATATTTGCTAGTGTAGAAATAATTGCAATCATGCCACTAAGAATGGAAAGTGATACTGATCCTTTCCTTCTTCCTTTCTGGTTTGGGGATTTCCTATGAAGTTGCTGACATGTTCTATTCTTTGCTGATAGTGTTTATTTTCCAAAGGTGCTAATTATCAGATGAGGATTTGATCATTGAAGTGGAAGTGCTGCTTTCAATAAAGAAGTCTTATAAGTCTGAAAAACAAACAAAAAAGGCATATGCTACGCCATACCACAGACATCCTACCTGTTAGGAAAGATATATAGTCTTACCAGAATTAGGAACTGCTATTTTTCCGTTAAACTAAGACAGGGCGAGTCTGTTTCTGAAGCACAAACTTTACCCCTACTTCCTTGTGCAAAGATTTCTTCTGCCATCTCTGGGGAGAAGACCACAACCTTTCCAAAGGGAGGGTAGTCCACATGCCCTCGGGGTCCACCGAGCCAGAGAAATCTGGGGCCTCCATCTGAGAGAGGGGAAGCCGAGAAGCTCCGATTCTGAGAATGTCTTTTAGTTTTCTTTCTTCTGTGATCCTGCTGGTTCTGTAACCTCCTTGCAGCTGGGAAGAACACAGCCTTCAAAGAGCTTCCATAAGGCTGAAAAAAAAAAAAGTCAGATCTAAGGGAAGAGTACTTCCTGTTAAAGGATAAATACATGCAACTTACTATTGTGAAAATAAGACACATTAAAAACAAAAATGGGTTTGACAAATGTTTAGCTCCATATATCTTAAAGCAGAATATTAAGAAAGATTAATGCAGCATTTGGCTTGTTCTTGTCTTTTTAAAGTAAAGCCCAGAGAGGGCAATTATCCGCCCGCCCAATTTCCCCTACATCTTTGAAAGAGTCAAATTTGATGTTGTATAAACCAAGGGATTGACCTGTATTGCTGTTTGTTTTATCTTGTTAATAAGCCTGTAATGATAACATCATTGTTCCAGAAAAGACATCTTATTACTGCTAGGAGTGAAACTAGGAAGCTATGACTACAGAGCTGGGACTCCCTGACTTTTCACCTCACGGATAGTTTTAAAGGTCACTCCTAGCTAATTTAATGTTGCTATGCCATAGCATTCATTTCTTCCCATGTTCCCAAAAACCCTGAAGTGCCTGTTGGCTATTTAAATCAGTAGCCCAACAGGTAAAGAGACCTGTGACCTTAGCCCAACTCAAGGCTGAAATTGCCTGTGAGTTGTTGTTTTTTTTTTTTAAAGATATCCTTGTCCAACACAATCCAAAACTCTTAAACCACAATTTCCAGGAAGACCAAAGCATCAGTAATTTTTTAAAATCTGATTTAAATATGATTTAAAAAGGTGATTTTAATTCGCAGCCTAGGTTGAGAATAACTCTATCTGACCTATGTTTCTCTTCTTTGGCAACCCTAGGCTTCTCTTTACCTGTTGGGCTACTGATTTAAATAGCCAATGGGCACTTCAGGGTTTTTGGGAACATGGGAAGAAATGAATGCTATGGCATAGCAACATTAAATTAGGCAAAGATTCTTCTGTTGAATGATGATGCCAGCAAGTTAGCTGCATTTTCCAGGCACTGCATGCCCATTGTCAGTGCAAATATGATGAGACTGATAGGAAAGAATTGCTGAACACACCTCAAATTGGTCAACACAGGAAAGTGTATTGCCATCAGGGGCACTCCCTCTGTGCTTGCTTTCCTGCCTTTGGACAATTACTGGATGTCCACACTGGAATTAGTTACTAACTTCTCTGATCATTTGCATTCTGTTACCCAGAATCAGCAATATTATTATTATGGTTTTCTAATAAACTAGACTGGGGTCCCATGAAATGGTAGGCGTGATTTTGAATGGGAAGGCAGGAGTTCTGTTTGAAGTTCTACCCTGTAACTTTGGACAAGTCACTAACCTTCCTGATTATTTATTTATTTATTTTCATCTATGAAAAGAGGGTGGGCTAGATTGGTGGCTTTCAAAAGATATTTTGCCGTTGAACATTATTTAAATAAATCATACTGAAGGGGAGCATCCCAGGTTGCACACAGGAGTCAAGTACCGGAAGCACCTTTTTGAAGCTTCCTTGAGACCACAGGATATCCTCTGGTTTGGTGAACTCAGAAGGAGAGATGAGATCTGGGTTGCATGGGCTAAGGGCAGGCTGTGTGCCTCCAACACCCACTTTTGCCAGTGGAGTCACTTTGGTTACCAACTCCTTCCTTGGCAGCAGAAGGGAGGGGTACTTGGCGGTGATGGGATGACCTGTTCAGTGATTTGTAAATTACTGTAATAGATAATCCTTGAGTTTCCTTAAAGTGCCAATATCCTAGGTTTTAAGACTTCTGATCAGATTCTGAATGACATTCTGAGAATAGTTATCTAAAAATATCCCTTAAATGAAAAATATCCCATAAAAGACATATTCACCCCAATTCTGGTAATTTTCAAATGAATGCCATTTCCAGACAAATGCATCAGGTGTTTGGGAACCATTGATTGGCAGCATGGACTATCATGAATGTAATGAGTGTGCAAAATGGGACCTCAAACATGGACAGGACCAGCAGGAGTGGTCTAAATTGAAGGCCCATGAAGAGCCAACCTATCAGGTGTCCTCAAGATTCTAGAAAGTCAGAACATTTTGGAGTGGAGTCTGCATTCCATTCTAGAAGCTGGAGAGGGATCCAGATAGTTGCTTTTCAAAAGAATAACAACAATTTGGGGAGTTGGGAGTTCTAACTTTGAAACAGATGAAACAATATAAAACTCCAATAAACTCAGGTATCACTCTGGAATTAATGGAGGACAAATTGGATCTGCTGTTAACGTAAATACCCATCTGCTCACATCCCTGGAGCCCATAAATTTGTGGGGCTAATTAGTTGTTGCATTCTGAGCACCGCGGGGGGCTAACCACATTCCCTGGAGTTTTGTTACACACACATCCCTGTTCTCCTCTGCCTGTAAAGAAACCTGAGCTGGAAGGAAAGGGAGAGAAGTGGTGATGGCCCATCCTGGGCTCATTCCAAGTGTTGGGAAGAGATAGTGGCAGCACCCATGGTCTCTTTCTGGCATTCCTGAAGGACAGAATTGAGATATCTCCAGACCAATTTAAATCTCCTCTGCTATTTGTTTTTTCCATCACTACAACAAACATAGCTTTTTCTGATCTATCCAATTATCGTCCTGCCGCTCCCTCCCCCTCCGCTGCCTGACTTGACTTCTCTAAAAGCAATTCTGTTTCTATGAGAAACGTGAAGCCTTAATACAGGATCTTCAGCATAATCGCTTCTTAATTAAGTCAGGCTATGGCTCTGTTTCCTAGAATCTGTTTCCAGGGGGCTTAATTTTACTTCTGCTCAAAATTAATATTTTACACTTTACACTTTAAAGAAACAAGAAAGACTGAAACCGAAGTCAAGAAAAGGGGGATGGGGACATGGTTGAGGGAAAAAGAGAGATCACGTTTCAGCTCCCATTATGGGAACGTTCAGGCCTCCTAAATAAAAATTACTTATTTTCGGCCCCGTCATACCCAACCTGAGACATTCGCTTTAGCAAAACAAAGCATGGATCGAGGTCATTAAATGGCAGGGCTCAGAGTGAATTAAAGGATGATTCTATCCACAGGAGCACCAGTAGGAGATCCCTGTGGATTTGATGTTTCCCCTGAGGGGGCTTTGCCCAGCCAGCTCTGCCTTGGCCATGGAGGTATCCAGGAGACTGGCAGCTGCTCGTGGATATGGTACATGCGTGTACACGTGGAGCAGGCACAAGTTGGAGCATCATGCACTTGTCAGGGGGGCTGAAGAGCCACGACGCTGATAACGTTCATGATGTGACATCACTTTCCTCAAGAACCAGCCATCTACTCTTCTGTGGCCTGTACCGGGCCAATTCCTGGGTCCCTCTGCTCAGTGCTGGCCAGACTCCTGTGGACACTTAAGATGCACACCTTCACCTAGAGATTGCAGCAAGCCCAAGAATTGGGCTCCTCCGAAAGGAGGTGGCAGTAGTGCTGGTCCTGCCCAACAACCCTGTTACTTATCCATTCGGTCATCCAAAATATGTTCACTGGCTACCGACTGTGTGACAGGAACTGTCAAGATGCTGCAAATGGACATCAATAACAGGAAGCACTTTCTCCGCCGGCCCGCCGCGCGGCGCACGCGCCCCGCAGCAGCCGAGCCGCCCGACCTCCCTACCCCCTCTCTTTCTCCGCCGGCCCGCCGCGCGGCGCACGCGCCCCGCAGCAGCCAAGCCGCCCGACCTCCCTACCCCCTCTCTTTCTCCGCCGGCCCGCCGCGCGGCGCACGCGCCCCGCAGCAGCCGAGCCGCCCGACCTCCCTACCCCCTCTCTTTCTCCGCCACCCCCCTCCTCCCCCTCCTGCTCCGGCTGCTCTCCAACCAACACGGTGCCCTCTTCCCCCGCCTTCACCGTGCTCCTCCGCCACCAGCCTCGACAGCCTTACCGCCCTCACCTTTCCTCCTCCAGAACAACTACTGGGGGAGTGGAGATAATACAGAGCAGCTCCCGGAGCCACGAGGGAGATTAAAGGGACAGCGTACCCCATCCTGGAACGGCTGACTATCTGGGAGAACCAGCTCCGGTGAGATCACCAAGCGGCACGGGCTTTCCTGGGTGGGACAGCAAGCGACCGGAGTTCCTCCCTTCCACCTTCCCAGGCCAGCTGGTAGAATTGGACAGGCGGTCCCCTTAGGCCGCGGCGGCTGGTGCCCCCACCACACGAGGCCCCCCGGAACAACTGAGATAGTTGGGTCGGAAATCCCCAGACTGCGGAGAACAGTGACCGGGGGATCCCTTCCAAACACGTGACTCCCCCGTCGGCTGGGAACAGTGCACTCTCCCGGGCTGCGACAGCCGGCGACCCTCCCCGCGTTTGGAACCCCGGGCCGGCTGGCATTCTTCCAAGACGCTTCGGTTGCCGAACCTCCCCTACGGCGAGAGTTTTCCAGAGTTGAGGGACCCACAGCAACTTTCGCTGGTGGAACCCACAGACAGGCGTGTGCCACGTGCGCCACCTACTGGGCAGGATAGAAAGAACAGAACCGAGAGACTGTGCAGAAAAATCTTTCAACCTGTGGGGTCGAACACCCGGGGAAATCTGACTAAATGCCCAGACGCCAGCAGAAGATAACGGATCACGCTCAGAAAATTGAACATATGGCCCAGTCAAACGAAGAAACCAATAGTTCAAATGAGATACAGGAGCTGAAACAACTAATGCTGAATATACGAACAGAAATGGAAAACCTCTTCAAAAACGAAATCGATAAATTGAGGGAGGACATGAAGAAGACATGGGCTGAACATAAAGAAGAAATAGAAAAACTGAAAAAACAAATCACAGAACTTATGGAAGTGAAAGATAAAGTAGAAAAGATGGAAAAAACAATGGATACCTACAATGACAGATTTAAAGAAACAGAAGATAGAATTAGTGATTTGGAGGATGAAACATCTGAACTCCAAAAAGAAACAGAAACTATCCGGAAAAGAATGGAAAAATTTGAACAAGGTATCAGGGAACTCAAGGACAATGTGAACCGTACAAATATACGTGTAGTGGGTATCCCAGAAGGAGAAGAGAAGGGAAAAGGAGGAGAAAAACTAATGGAAGAAATTATCACTGAAAATTTCCCAACTCTTGTGAAAGACCTAAAATTACAGATCCAAGAAGTGCAGCGCACCCCAAAGAGATTAGACACAAATAGGCGTTCCCCAAGACACTTACTAGTTAGAATGTCAGAGGTCAAAGAGAAAGAGAGGATCTTGAAGGCAGCGAGAGAAAAACAATCCGTCACATACAAGGGAAACCCAATAAGACTATGTGTAGATTTCTCAGCAGAAACCATGGAAGCTAGAAGACAGTGGGATGATATATTTAAGTTACTAAAAGAGAAAAACTGCCAGCCAAGACTCCTATATCCAGCAAAATTGTCCTTCAAAAATGAGGGAGAAATTAAAACATTCTCAGACAAAAAGTCACTAAGAGAATTTGTGACCAAGAGACCAGCTTTGCAAGAAATACTAAAGGGAGCACTAGAGTCAGATACAAAAAGACAGAAGAGAGAGACATGGAGAAAAGTGTAGAAAGAAGGAAAGACAGATATGATATATATAATACAAAAGGCAAAATGGTAGAGGAAAATATTATCCAAACAGTAATAACTCTAAATGTCAATGGACTGAATTCCCCAATTAAAAGACATAGACTGGCAGAATGGATTAAAAAACAGGATCCTTCTATATGCTGTCTACAGTAAACACATCTTAGACCCAAAGATAAATATAGGTTGAAAGTGAAAGGTTGGGAAAAGATATTTCATGCAAACAACAACCAGAAAAGAGCAGGAGTGGCTATACTAATATCCAACAAATTAGACTTCAAATGTAAAGCAGTTAAAAGAGACAAAGAAGGACACTATATACTAATAAAAGGAACAATTAAACAAGAAGACATAACAATCATAAATATTTACGCACCGAACCAGAATGCCCCAAAATACGTGAGGAAAACACTGCAAACACTGAAAAGGGAAATAGACACATATACCATAATAGTTGGAGACTTCAATTCACCACTCTCATCAATGGACAGAACATCTACACAGAGGATCAATAAAGAAATAGAGAACCTGAATATTACTATAAATGAACTTGACTTAACAGACATTTATAGGACATTACATCCCACAACAGCAGGATACACCTTTTTTTCAAGTGCTCATGGATCATTCTCAAAGATAGACCATATGCTGGGTCACAAAGCAAGTCTTAACAAATTTAAAAAGATTGAAATCATACACAACACTTTCTCGGATCATAAAGGAATGAAGTTGGAAATCAATAATAGGCGGAGTGCCAGAAAATTCATAAATACATGGAGGCTCAACAACACACTATTAAACAACAAGTGGGTCAAAGAAGAAATTGCAAGAGAAATTAGTAAATACCTAGAGGCAAATGAAAATGAAGACACAACATATCAAAACTTATGGGACGCAGCAAAGGCAGTGCTAAGAGGGAAATTTATTGCCCTAAATGCCTTTATCAGAAAAGAAGAAAAGGCAAAAATGCAGGAATTAACTGTCCACTTGGAAGAACTGGAGAAAGAACAGCAAACTAATCCCAAAGCAAGCAAAAGGAAAGAAATAACAAAGATTAGAGCAGAAATAAATGAAATTGAAAACATGAAAACAATAGAGAAAATCAATAAGACCAGAAGTTGGTTCTATGAGAAAATCAACAAGATTGATGGGCCCTTAGCAAGATTGACAAAAAGAAGAAGAGAGAGGATGCAAATAAATAAGATTAGAAATGAAAGAGGAGACATAACTACTGACCTCACAGAAATAAAGGAGGTAATAACAGGATACTATGAACAACTTTACGCTAATAAATACAACAATTTAGAAGAAATGGACAGGTTCCTGGAAAGACAGGAACAACCAACTTTGACTCAAGAAGAAATAGACGACCTCAACAAACCAATCACAAGTAAAGAGATTGAATTAGTTATTCAAAACCTCCCTAAAAAGAAAAGTCCAGGACCAGACGGCTTCACATGTGAATTCTATCAAACATTCCAGAAAGAATTAGTACCTACTCTCCTCAAACTCTTCAACATAATCGAAGTGGAGGGAAAACTACCTAATTCATTCTATGAAGCCAACATCACCCTCATACCAAAACCAGGCAAAGATATTACAAAAAAAGAAAACTACAGACCAATCTCTCTAATGAATACAGATGCAAAAATCCTCAATAAAATTCTAGCAAATCGTACCCAACAACACATTGAAAGAATTATACATCATGACCAAGTAGGATTCATCCCAGGTATGCAAGGATGGTTCAACATAAGAAAATCAATTAATGTAATACACCATATCAACAAATCAAAGCAGAAAAATCACATGATCATCTCAATTGATGCAGAGAAGGCATTTGACAAGATTCAACATCCTTTCCTGCTGAAAACACTTCAAAAGATAGGAATACAAGGGAACTTCCTTAAAATGATAGAGGGAATATATGAAAAACCCACAGCTAATATCATCCTCAATGGGGAAAAATTGAAAACTTTCCCCCTAAGATCAGGAACAAGACAAGGATGTCCACTATCACCACTATTATTCAACATTGTGTTGGAAGTTCTAGCCAGAGCAATTAGGCAAGAAAAAGAAATACAAGGCATCAAAATTGGAAAGGAAGAAGTAAAACTATCACTGTTTGCAGACGATATGATACTATATGTAGAAAACCCAGAAAAATCCACAACAAAATTACTAGAGCTAATAAATGAGTACAGCAAAGTAGCAGGCTACAAGATCAACATTCAAAAATCTGTAGCTTTTCTATACACTAGTAATGAACAAGCTGAGGTAGAAATCAAGAAACGAATCCCATTTACAATCGCAACTAAAAGAATAAAATACCTAGGAATAAATTTAACCAAAGAGACAAAAAACCTATATAAAGAAAACTACAAAAAACTGTTAAAAGAAATCACAGAAGACCTAAATAGATGGAAGGGCGTACCGTGTTCATGGATTGGAAGACTAAATATAGTTAAGATGTCAATCCTACCTAAATTGATTTACAGATTCAATGCAATACCAATCAAAATCCCAACGACATATTTTTCAGAAATAGAAAAACCAATAAGCAAATTTATCTGGAAGGGCAGGGTACCCCGAATTGCTAAAAACATCTTGAGGAAAAAAAACGAAGCTGGAGGTCTCGCGCTGCCTGACTTTAAGGCATATTATGAAGCCACAGTGGTCAAAACAGCATGGTATTGGCATAAAGATAGATATGTCGACCAATGGAATCGAATAGAGTGCTCAGATATAGACCCTCTCATCTATGGACATTTGATCTTTGATAAGGCAGTCAAGCCAACTCACCTGGGACAGAACAGTCTCTTCAATAAATGGTGCCTAGAGAACTGGATATCCATATGCAAAAGAATGAAAGAAGACCCATCTCTCACACCCTATACAAAAGTTAACTCAAAATGGATCAAAGATCTAAACATTAGGTCTAAGACCATAAAACAGTTAGAGGAAAATGTTGGGAGATATCTTATGGATCTTACAACTGGAGGTGGTTTTATGGACCTTAAACCTAAAGCAAGAACACTGAAGAAGGAAATAAATAAATGGGAGCTTCTCAAAATTAAACACTTTTGTGCATCAGAGAACTTCATCAAGAAAGTAGAAAGACAGCCTACACAATGGGAGACAATATTTGGAAATGACATATCAGATAAGGGTCTAGTATCCAGAATTTATAAAGAGATTATTCAACTCAACAACAAAAAGACAGCCAACCCAATTACAAAATGGGAAAAAGACTTAAACAGACACCTACCAGAAGAAGAAATACGGATGGCCAAGAGGCACATGAAGAGATGCTCAATGTCCCTGGCCATTAGAGAAATGCAAATCAAAACCACAATGAGATATCATCTCACACCCACCAGAATGGCCATTATCAACAAAACAGAAAACGACAAGTGCTGGAGAGGATGCGGAGAAAGAGGCACACTTATTCACTGTTGGTGGGAATGTCAAAGGGTGCAACCACTGTGGAAGGCAGTTTGGCGGTTCCTCAAAAAGCTGAATATAGAATTGCCATACGACCCAGCAATACCATTGCTAGGTATCTACTCAAAGGACTTAAGGGCAAAGACACAAACGGACATTTGCACACCAATGTTTATAGCAGCGTTATTTACAATTGCAAAGAGATGGAAACAGCCAAAATCTCCATCAACAGAAGAGTGGCTAAACAAACTGTGGTATATACATACGATGGAATATTATGCAGCTTTAAGACAAGATAAACTTGTGAACCATGTAATAACATGGATGGACCTAGAGAATATTATGCTGAGTGAATCCAGCCAAAAACTAAAGGACAAATACTGTATGGTCCCACTGTTGTGAACGGACATTCAAGAATAAACTTGAAATATGTCATTGGTAACAGAGTTCAGCAGGAGTTAGAAACAGGGTAAGACAATGGGTAATTGAAGCTGAAGGGATACAGATTGTGCAACAGGACTAGATACAAAAACTGAAAAATGGACAGCACAATAATACCTAATTGTAAAGTAATCATGTTAAAATACTGAATGAAGCTGCATCTGAGCTATAGGGTTTTTTTTGTTTTTGTTTGCTTGTTGGTTTGTTTGTTGTTGTTGTTTTTTACTATTACTACTACTTTTATTTCTTTTCTTTATATTAACATTTTATATCTTTTTCTGTTGTGTTGCTAGTTCCTCTAAACTGATGCAAATGTACTAAGAAACAATGATCATGCATCTATGTGATGATGTTAAGAATTACTGAGTACATATGTAGAATGGTATGATTTCTAAATGTTGTGTTAATTTCTTTTTTTTCTTTCCGTTAATAAAAAAAAAAAAAAAAAAAAGAATGATAGAAACAACAACATCAAAAATAGCATGACACACCACTTGATATAATAGCCAGTTCAAACACAGATTGTCAGTGGATGCTAAAACCAATGACCTGCTAGGAAAAAGCATTTTCATATAATCCGAAAGTGTCACCACAACTTAATCACCATTAATTTTAATGTGGAAAATGTAACTTTACCTGAAGGTGCTTGCTTGATCCCAAATGATTAACTTGGCATCACCAGTAATGGTACAATTGGTTATTAGATGTGTCAGATATGATGCAATAAAGAGATGCACTATATCACCAGTCTTTTCCAAAATGTTTAATTAAATCTAATACTGCAGAAACTACTAGACAAATTCAGAATGTGGGACATCCTACCAGATAAACGTCTAAATTCTTCAAAAACATCAGGAGAACAAATTAAAGGCAATAAATTCTGGATGAAAGAGATTAAAGAGTTATAATGAACACATGCCATGTGTGAATGCTGAGTAGATCCTGGATTGGGAAAAATAATAGTCCCAAAAGACATAATGGGGGAAATTTAAGAAATTCAACATGGATGTATATTAGGCATTATTGAGTCACTGTTAATTTTCTTACGGAAATGTAGGAGAAAATTTTCATTCACAGGAATTACATACTGAAGTATTCAGAAGTGAAGTGTTAAGGCATCGACAATTTACTTTCAATTGATTCAGCAATAAAAAGTTATATATGTATGTGATACAGAAAAAAAAAAATAAAAAAAAAAAATAACAGGAAGCAATGAGCTCAGCCCTCACTCAGCCTGCAGATCTGGGGGTCACAGAACATGCTGAGGCATGGAGGGCACTTGTGTAAACTCTGAGTGTGGGGGGGAGCACTGTATCAGGATATTAAGTGGTCCTTACCTGAGACCAGAGGTGTGTTCTGAAGGCGGACATGCCCCAAAAGTGATTCAGGTCTGTATATTTGCAGTATGGTCATAATCATGTGTGCATACGCATGCGTGTCCTCATCACTGAAAGACTACAGCT
This sequence comes from Tamandua tetradactyla, assembly GCF_023851605.1. Taxonomy (NCBI): domain Eukaryota; kingdom Metazoa; phylum Chordata; class Mammalia; order Pilosa; family Myrmecophagidae; genus Tamandua; species Tamandua tetradactyla. Next base: position 4,534,767 of record NC_135334.1, on the reverse strand, counting down.
GTGGGATCACCCACACTATTGGTAGGGGGAGGGAATAGGTCACGTGGACAGGGAGAACTGGGAATTTGGAGCTACAGCTGAATCGTGAAGGAGGCAGTTGGGTGCCCGCTTCCTGAAATAACCCTTTATTTTAACCTGGGCCTTCCTCGTTCTGCTTACAGCTGAGACTGGTGCTATCATGGGGTTAGGGACAGGGGAAGGTTGAAGATGTTCAAAGGGCTGGTGAGACTGAGTCCACAGCCATTCACCTTACTCTACGGTGCACGGGAATATAGGTGATATGCGTGATACACATGCTCCTACCTGAATGTGAGATACATGTGCCGTTCTTGAATGTGTGATACACGTGATCCTACCTGAATGCTTGATGAATGTGATCATACTGAGTGTGGGATACACACTGTATTCGTCTGTAAACCGCTGGGTTATAACAAATCCAGAAAGGGAAAGGAATGGCTTTTTAAAGGGAATTTAATAAGCTACAAGCTCACAGTTCTAAGGAAGTGAAAGTGTTTAAATCAAGACACCAGTAAGAGGTTACCTTAACTCAAGAAACGCTGATGTGTATGGAACAGCTCTGTCAGCTGGGAAGGCACGTGGCTGGCATCTGCTGGTCCCTTGCTCCTGGGCTCCGTTGCTTTCAGCCTCTGTTCCTGTGGGGACCCCTCACTTTACTTCTCTGGGGCTGGCTTTCGTCTCTTGGCTTCCCTTGGCTCTCTACAGGTTCTGGCTTGCTTAACATCTCATGACAATGTCTGCTGGACTCCAAGCATTTCCAAACTTCCATGTCTCTGTTCTCCACGTGTCCACATCTATGTCAGCTCTGCTCTGAAGTTTCTGTCGACTCTTTTGTTTCTAAAGTTTCTCCAAAATGTTTCTTCTTTTAAAGAATTCTAATTAACTTATCAGAAGCCACCTGAATGGACAGAGTTATATCTCCATCTAATCAAAAGGTCACACCGCAATTGGGCATGTCTCATTTCTGTAAAGATAATTTAATCAAAAGTTTCCAACCTAAAGTACTGAATCAGGATTAAAAGTAGTGGCTGTCCCCACAAAACTGAATCAGGATTAAAACATGGCTTTTCTGGGGTACGTAATATTTTCAAACCAGCACACATGTAATCATACCTGAATGCTTGATACATGTCATCGTACCCGAGTGTGGGATACATGTGCCTGTATCTGACTATGTGATACACGTAATCGTAATTGAATGTGTGATACATGTGCTCACACCTGAATGTGTGATGCCAGTGCTCATACCCAAACTTCTGCTTCCAGAATGTAGTAGGATATGGTGAAACCTCTTCCAAGGGCCCATGTCTATGGCTGCTCCAAGGCTTTTTCTTTCTCTTTTTTTTGTACCCATGACTGTCACCCACAGATATCCTTCTCAGTCGCCCTCCCCTGGCCATTATACAGTACAGCAGAAGGGGCCATTGATAATAAGCCTGGCTGAAGAACTGTGCAAATTCACTAGTTCCCACAGGAGTGTACCGTACCAAATAGTACACAAGATAATGATACTTTAAACCCACATAAATTGAGATATCCTTTTATATATGAATTTTCTTCATAATGGTATACATCTTTTAGGGACAAATTTATTATAAGGGCTTGGTTTATAGAATTTCTCAACTTCTTTCTCTAAATATTTGTCAGCAGGATAGATTTGTCTTAAAAAGATTGAAAAATGCACTTCACCTTAACTTTTTTAGTTTGTGTTAAGAAGGAAAACTACTTTTTTTAAAAAAAGAGCATATGAAGCTGGCAAGCCTGTGCATGCTTTATTACAGGAGTTACAGCATTTTGAACCCTTGCTACTCCAAACCACCAAATGCCTCTTTGGTAGTGGGTGGGGTTGAACCCTTGCCAAACTTGCATTCTGCCAAGTTTCCCTGAGTTCAGGTATGGGGCTGTCTCTACTTTTGATCCATATTAAAAAGTTAACTTGTTTTGAGCACTTCCGACATGCCAGGTCCAGTTTTCAGTGCTTTACTTATATTTATCGCAAAATAATTGAATGAGATAGTAATTATTAGCCATTTTACAGTTAGGAAAATTGAGGTTCAATGAAGGGAAGTGACCACCCAAGGTTACTTGCAAGTGGCGAGTCCCAGATACAATAAGAAAACCATGTGCTTAAGAAGTGTATTATGCTGCTGATGTCTTCAGTTCTCCCTATGGAAAGGTGTGCATTTGCTATTCTCCATATTTCTATAAAACACCCAGTCTTCATGTGCCTGAGACCACATAGAGGCATTAGATATTCTGGGAAACAAGTGAAAGAGCATTCCATTCCAATCACACATTTCACACTCAGAATTGTATGCTAAATAGGGAAAGGAATTATGTGTATTAAAGAAAAAAATGGTGTGATGTCTTCTCTTCTCTACCCTCATGCCACGTCTTATTCTTTTTATATATACCCAGCTTTAAAATTCACTTCTTCCGTGAAATTCCTTCCACTTATTTATTTTGGCATACTTCTAGCCCTTATTCATTTAGGTCTATATAGCTAGATTTGGATATATTTATGTATTATTATATTGTGGCTTTTAAAATATGTATGTATTTCCTGTTTCTTCCACTAGATATGAAGCTTCCCTTAAGAAGGGTCAACATTGTGTCTTCTATACCATTCTTCCAAAAAGATTTTGGATAGGTCTGCAGACACTGAATTATATAGAGCATGCATGATTAATTGATAAACAGCTGGTTTTAGGATTGGATCATGGCCTCAACATCTTTCTAGACCATCAAAAATTTCCAAAACAATTGACCTTTTCAAAGAGAAATACAAAGTCTTAGACTCTAAATTTTAAGAGCATAAACTTCAAGACCAGCCCATAATTATAGATATGGTATACAGTAACACAAGTGTAAAAGGTTAAGAACACATACTTGCATAGTCACAAAAGATTATTGTCACACTGAAATAGATGTAGGCTAAGTCTATTTTATGGACAGGTTTCAAGGGCAAATATATAATTAAAAATAAGATAGGGGTTGTGGGCCAAATCCAGACTGTTGCTGTTTTTATAAAGTTTTATAAGGACATAGGTGTGCTCGTTCATTTACATATCATTTATATATTTACATATTACCTATGGCTGAATAGTTTAGGCAGACACTAGGTTGAGGTAAGTGTTAAGGCTGGAGTTATAGTTAGTTCTCACTAGCGTAATCTGCTTCTCTTTATGATGCATAACATTTTCTGTAAAATTCATATGGAAAAATATCTCAACTTTCTTTCCTATTCCTTAACTCATTTCTTTTCACTCTAAAAGTATCAATTGGGGGGGGGGGATGATGTCCAGAACTTCTGTTTCTGCAAATAAGTTATTTCTTCAGAATATTCATAGCCATGGTCTATTTAGGTGCAGATTTTTAAAGGAGTTTTCAGATTTTTTTAATCATACTTTACCTCTTTAAAGCACATTTTAGCCTAAATCGGACTGAAATACTTCGTGTATTGTCTCACACTTAGAATCTCTTTGCCAGATCCTGCAGTTTGGCCAGGAGCTTCTGGGTAGACGTGACAACCATCAGACAGTTCTCGCCACTTCCAAACAGAAATATATAGTGGGAAATTGAAAAGAAATGAACTCTAGAGGAGGTTTCAATTTTGCCTTTTTCAACATTTGGAGGTTTGTTTCAATTTTAACCTGCTATTCCCAGCAAGACATATTTCCTGGTTTTGGGTATTGATTTTTATATTATAGAAGAAATACAAGAATGCACTCACTGTTTTTGAGCCAAATTCTCACTATATTTTGTTGACTAAAGAATGTATAAAGCCCTCAGACCAGAATTATTTGGGGCCAGGGAGCAGAAACAGGGACAGGAAGCCAGTAAGCTGTCTTGCAATGCTCCCAGGCATTGGGCTTGTATGTGAGATGTTTGGCCTCAGGACCCGAGGGGCACCATATGATAACCGTGGGTTAACTTGTCTCACATCCCACACAATTTAGCAGTGGGATTATATGCCCCACCAGTCTCCCTTAACTAAAGGTCAAGTGAATCATGGAGAGGGGGCCAGAAATAGCAAGGCAAGTCCGTGGAACAGGAGCAGTTGATCCAGGGAAAATATGATCCCTGAGCAAAGAACAACATTCAGAGCTTACTTCAAATGGGCAAGTCTCACCATTAAGGATTTTCTTAAGTGCATGGATGGATCTCCGTGGCTTATTAAAGTGTGCTAGCGATGGAACAACATAGCTCTAACCTTGGAGAAGGCATGCCAGAGGGCAGCCCCTTTGTTGTCTGTGAACTACACTGTAGAATGTGATATTAAAGAGAACTTTGGGGAAACTTGTTAGTTTTTGATAGGATGAAGGAAAAGCCATAGAAAACAACTTGAGAGCTTCACAATCCAGCCAACAGTAGCCCATGCAGCCTGACAGGTGTTGTTCATACATTATGTCATTTGATTCTTGCCAAATTTCTGAATGCTATAAATAATGACTACTTAATATGGTAAGAAATTAAGCCTTATCAGCATTAAAATCTTGGCCAAGGTCATTTAGCATCCAGTTTGTAAATAATGGAACAGGGATACAAATTCACAACTGATTTCCACTACATCATGTCAGATCAATAAACTTGTCCCAGCTCTCTCAGGGACCAAGGCTGGGAGAAAAAGTTGACTATAATGTACCTTACAAAAAAGATTTTTATGAAACCCAATAGAAATGATGATTTTAGTACTACTCTAGGTAGTTTCATTTATTCCGAAAAGCTTATATGCTGTCCTAAACTAAGTGCAGCATAGTGTCTAATTTCCTTTAGCAGCAAATATATACCCTAACCCTCCACTTCTTTGTAATACTAATACATCTTAATTTCCCCTACTATGAAAAGTACGGATGGTGGAGTGTCAACCATCATCACACTCCTGTCACCTTATTCCACTTATTAAATGGCATGAGCATGGAGAACCTGAGATATGTTGCACATTTCTCTTGAAGGTCTTCTAAGTGAATATTCATGAAATAGTTTTATAGCATATCCAGAAACATGAAACAGAGGAAGAAAAATCACCGACTCACACAATTTCAAACATAGAACAAAAGGAACTTGCAGACATCATAGTAGGAGCCAGAGGCAAAAGTGGGCACCATGATGCCATCCAGGCATTGCCAAGCATGTTTGGTTTGCTTGTGAGCAAGTGCCCGACCCGGACCACAGTGGTGGGTTGGCCAAGCCAATGGCTCAGAGAAGCACAGCCATCCCTCTATTACATTGTAGTGGAAGATGCAAAGTTCAGATCAAGTGATTCTTTTCCCTACTTTCTAAATCATAATAATTCAAACACTGCCTTTGATATGGCTTTTGTGATTTGACTGTGTGATTGTGAAAATTTTGTATCTGATGCTCCTTTTATCTATGGTATGGAAAGAAGAGTAAAAAATATGAATAAGAAATAAACAAATGATAGGAGGAACAAAGGTTAAAATAAATGGAGTAGATTGAAATATTAGTGGTTAATGGGGAGGGGCTAAAGGGTATGGCATGTATGAGTTTTTTTTCTTTTTTCTTTCTTTTGCTGGAGTGAGACAAATGTTCAAAAAATTGATCATGGTTGGCGGGCCGCGGTGGCTCAGCGGGCAAAAGTGCTTGCCTGCTATGCCGGAGGACCTCGGTTCAATTCCCGGCCCCAGCCCATGTAACAAAAACGGAGAAACAGAATACAATAAAAACAAGAAAAATGTTTAAAAATGTTTCCCTTTCTTCCTTCCTTCCTTCCTTCTATCCTTCCTTCCTTCTCTCTGTCTTTCCTTTAAAAAAAAAAAAAAAATTGATCATGGTGATGAATTCACAACTATGTGATGATATTGTGAGCCATTGACTGCAATCATGTCAAGAATGTGGGTATGTTTATTTGTTGTTCGTAATAAAACTTTTTTTTAAATGCACTGCCTTTGGCACCAAATAGGGGTAAACAAGTAATGTGCTTACATGGATTAATTTTAAGTCATTGCTCTGCTACCCTTGTCTGAGCACAGGGTAGATGGGCACATGGTAATTCCAGGAAAGCAATGCAGGGTCTGTTTGTGCAGGGAAAGAAAGGATGGGAGTAAGTCCTGAATGGGATTTGGTGATCTGGCTGCTCCCAAGCTTCCTCCAGTGCCTAGAGAGAGCTCCATAATTCATAATCCTGAAATACATGGACTGATAATTGCCTTAGTCGCTAGAGAAACATGGCTGAAATGTACTAAAATAAGCCATAAAATTCATTACAAGATAACAAGATTCTATCTATTCTCTGAGGTCACGTTAGAGCTCCATAAGGTCAGGAAGTTAATCACCTTGTTCAATAGAAGCAGCTCAAATAAGAAACTGGTGTGTGTGTGTATTATGTGTAAAAGAGAATGTGCTAAATAGAAGGCATCTATGCGGTTTAAATCTTCCTAGATTCCAGGCGAATAGAGAGGGCCAAGAAGGTAGAAGGAAAATAGAGGACAGTCCACAAATAACCCATATATGCTTTTTTATCTCTCTTTAACTTTTGGAGAAAAGTTCTGCATATGGGTAACTGGTAAATGGGTTTGCTTTGCAATGTCAGCAGTCCCTCACCTTATTAGATAAGCTGTCAAAAGCTGTCAACAAACCAACAATGGTGCAGGGGTTACAGCTTTAGAGTAAACAAACTTCATTCCACGGTGATTTCCCAAGTCATGCAAGTCATTTTCTCTGTGAGGCGGTCCAAGGTGCTACTTCACGAAAAGTTCATACTGTCTGATGGTGAAAACCAGAGGGTGTGGGCAGCAAACCTCCTTTCCTCTAGGGGACATATCTGGATTTCCCAGTGATGCTACGAGTAATGTCCTCTTAAATGTGGATGTCACATCCATACCTCGTGTGTGTTAGTCTAGTCTAGGGTCTTAGAGTTATGTTGGTTGAGTCTGGCTCAAGGGAGGCAGTTGCCTCCACATTTTCTCCACATTTGATGCCAGCACTCATCCTGCAGATGCCCCAGTCTCCTTCCCTCAAGGCTCTCAACTCGAACTTTGCTCTCAGAAGTATGGATTTTTAAGACTAGGACCTTGTCTTCAGATCTAGTTTTCCCTGTCAGCTCATAGAGACTGAAAAATAGCAAACATAATAAAAATTCCAAAAACCTGCTTATGAAGATAAAATAAAATTATGTGCCTGGCTCATAGCAGGTTCTAAAAAAAAAACCAGTTATCATCACCACCATCATTATCATCCATCATCATCATCATCATCATCATCATCATCATCATCAATTTAAGAAGGATTGTTTGGAGGGATATAAGAAGGAAACTAATTGGCTATTTTTCATCATTGCCATGGCCTCCCTGGAGAAAATGAGCTTAAACTACAGAAGAAAAAATCTGATTTTATAAAAAAAAAAATCACTGGGAAATTCTTTTCTTTAACTTCAATGAAATACCTACAAACTTTTCTGGCCTCCTTCTTCTTGTAAATCACTTACTGTTTCGAGACAGCTGACTCCAGTGCTTCGAAAGTTAGACACTATTGATCATTAATGATTACATGTAATTGATCAAAAATACTGTGTTCATTTTTTGTTGTTTGATCCATGTGGTACACCAGTCTTTAGATAAGGAAGACCCAGAATGCTGTCATTTCTTAGTGATAGAATGAGAAACTGATTCTTGGCCTCTGCAACTTCCAACTCTTCTCCAAAGTATTTTCTTCAAATTTACCTTGTAAGAAAAATTTAATTTAAGTTCTCTAAACAAGCATTTACTGAGGATTAATTTTGATACAGGTACCCTGTAGGTGATTATTGCAGACTTAATCCTTAATAAATGTGTTTTTAATAATCAGTCAGTTTTCATTTAACACACAGAAACCATCACATAAATTCTAGTCATGAAATCCAAGTTGAATAAATACAAACCAGTTACTGAGAATTAACTAGTTAGTTACTATCTGGACCAGAATCAAATGAACACAGAGACTGCCTGGTTGGTACTGTGGAATGAAGCTAATTCACTAACCTTGTTAGGTGTTAGGATCCTTGGATGTTTATTCATCTTGGTGCTAATATACTCAAATTTTGTTTCCTAGGCTGGGGATAAGAGAAGAGAGCATAAATAACAAAATGGAGCCCATGGGGAAAGGCATCCTGAGGTCACCTCCTCAACTCTGCTGTTCTGAGGACTGTGAGCAATTAAATACAGACCCAGAATGGCTTGAGATGACCACTGGAAGGCCGGGCCTCTGTTCAGGAAGGAGACATTATCCTATCACAATCTTTAGAATTTGGACGCTGGAGTTAGTTCTGCCTGGGTTCTAGATCTACGAGTCATCAATGTGTGACCTTGGGCAAAATACAACTTTCTTAATTCTCCTCTCGGGTTAAATGGGAATGTGGAAGAATATTGGCTTCAGAGGACTTCGGTGAAGATCAAATGAGATAATTATGAGCATGAGAGCACTTTGTACACTGGACACAACTATGCCCATGAATAGAAATCTCATTATTATGATGGTTTTTTTGTAGTGAGAATAGGCTTGGCATAATACACTAAAGTCCTTGATGGGACTTCCCTGGCAAGCAAATGCATTTATTGAGAAGGTAGGTGTCCAGATAATACCCAAATTTCTCATGGCCACAAACCAGAGCAAAGCAAAATGGGACCTCAGCCTTGGCTCCCTGGGCCATCCCTTCTGGGGTTGCCAGTCACAGACCGAAGCCTGCACAGCCTCACTCCCTCCATCCCAATGCTCACGTGTCCTGGCAGGTTATCTCTTTGCAGGCCTCCTCCTCAGTGCACTGTCAAGATGTAGCTGGCCAGTGTGGGGGAAGGTAGCAGCCGGTTCACCTTCGCAAACCTGCAGGACAGGTCCCGAATTGGGGGGAAGGAGGACATCCTTTCATTCTCATTTATGGGTCTCTGTGGAGTCAGGATTCTGGAATCATCTGGCTCAAAGGACCCCTGCTGGGCAAGTGGGACCACACACACTTGGAGCTGAGTAGAAAGGGGCAAGAAACTATAATCGATGTGCTCATCTGTAAACAAGCCAAAAAGCAAAAAGCAAAGGTGCCCACAATATTTGTGCTGCTCCCTGCAGCTGGGGAGGAACCTTGGCCTGTAGTGGGGTCCTAAGCCCTTGGACCAGAAAACCAGCCTTGGAAAACCTGGCAGCAGGGCCGGTAATCGCTCTGAATTCAGAGAGCCACTTGGAATGCAACCTGTGCAGCTGCCTTGATCTTTTACTGCCTTGACAGACTGCTTACTGGAGCAACCTTATTACCAGTGTCCTAAAAAATCCCCATAAAATCCATATATCATGGGATATAGCGTTCTTACAGCCACGGGTCTACATGATGAGCTTCTGCAATTACTCGCCAGGGGCTCAGTCCCCCGTGGGCACACACTGCACTGGCTCCAGAGAGAGCCAGCTCCAGAGAGAGGGAGGGGGAAGAAGAAAAGAGACCTCAAAAGACTATCTTTTATATTCATCCTTTTAATGGCTCTTTTCCTGATGGTGTTTTTTCTTTTATTTTACTTTCCTTTGTTCTCTTGGTTCTCACATCTCTCCTGCTACCTTCTGTCTCTCTTGGCCTCAAGAAGCAGGTGTGGGACATGGGAGAGACAACTTTGCAGTGCTCATTTGTCCCACTGGAGGACTGGGGCAGCCGCAGCCCCGGGGGAGGGTGCTGCTCCGGCAGGCTGAGCTGCTGCTGTGCAGAGAAGTCTCTGATGAATTTCAAAACCTGCCTTTGCTTTGGATGTGATCAACTGTCACAGTGGGACCTCTGTGTTTTACTATATGAACAAGCTCAGAGGGAGAAGGAAATGCAGGCTCCCTCCCCCTTCCCTCTGCTACCGAAGTGAAGCTTAGTGGAGGGCACAGAGAAATGTGTTTTCCTCCATTCCGTGGCTGTCCTGAATGGAGACATCTGGAGGGTGGGAAACAAGGGTTTTGCAATCAGCCTGCAGCATCTCCCTTCCCACTCCCCCACCCTCTAGCTCCCCTGCAGCCTCATCAGTGGAAAGTGTGAGATTTGAGCAAGACGCTAGGGCTTCTGGCTCTTACTAGAATGTCTGGGGCACAAAATTTAGGGCAGCCACACACATGGGCATAGACAGAGACCCTGCCAAATACCCGCCTTAGGGTTGGCCATGCTCAGCTTCCATTTCGATTCTCCTTAGGAAGGGCTGGTGGGATGATGAGATGCACTGATGAGAAGAATGCTGCTGAAAGGGGTTATGGATTATAAAACCCATGCAAGTAAAATCCTAGTCTATATTGTCACTGTCTCCACCCTTATCCAAAAGCTGGATGACGTGCTTATAGATGGTGTTCATTGAATATCTGCTAAATAACTACATAATAATGCCCCACTCTCCGCCAAGAAACGACGTGATCATCTCTTGGTTTCCTTCCCTGTAAAATGGATCGTTCATTCAATGATTAATTCGACAGAAGTATAACGGGTATCTCCTTTGTGCATTCTACCCAGTGATGGTATATAAGACATATGGAATGAAGTATCAGCTGTTTCCTGTCCTTGGGAAGTTCGGTGTTTGGTGGGATTATGGGATTTGTTTTTAAAGGTATGAAGTTAGAATCCTCTCACAACAGGAGAGATGGGAAAAGGAATATTGTCCACTTTTCCTCTACATTATTGAAACCCCTTGAATAGACAGCTTCCCTTCAAGGCACAGCTCTAACAAAAGAAAGCAGGTGGGTCCCCTTTCTCAGAGCTGTCCAGCAAGCCTGTTAGGAGGCAAGAGAGCCTTCCAGGACTGTGCACTGCTGTCCTAAAGGGAAATAACCAGTCCAAGCTGGCAGGTCTCTTAATAAAGAGCCTTAGGGACTATCCTCCAAGACAGCACTTTCCAAAATCTGTCCCCCTAACCCAGCAGCATCTCCCAGGAACTTGCCAGAAATACGAATCCTCCCACCTCACCTCAAACCCTCTCCATGAAAAGCTCAGGGGAAGGGACCTGCAATCTGTGTCTGAGCAAGCCCTCTAATGATCCTCACGTGTGTTGTCTCTCACTAATTCCCCAAATTGGCTGCCCGTTGCAATCAGTTGGTGTGTTAAAACAAACAAACAAAAAACCACTACTGCTTGTGCTTTTCTCAGTGATTCTAATTTACTTGGGTTGGGAGGTAGCATTGGGATTTTAAAGTCTTCTCAGGTGGTTGCAGTGTGTGCAAACCTCTAGAAGCATGGGTCTAGTAATGTAATCGTTAAAAATAAATGTGGTCAGCTCTTTAGAAAAGAGGGTCTCAGATCCTTACCTTATCTCATAACTTTGGCTGCTATGCTTTGTGTTTTCTGGAATTCTTAGCAAATTTCAGACATTTGCCCAGTTATATAGGAGAAGATAGTGTTTACTAGCTCTCAGAACTGGTGTTATTCACCTTCCTTTCCAGAAACATCTCACAGAAAATCTGTGGGTGAAGAAAATTCCTGGGGCTTCCTTGAATCACAGGGAAGTAGCTGGCTCAGTTGTTTCATAATTAGTGAATCAGATGGCTGCTTTCAACCCCTTTTGCTGTCAGAGACTCGGAGAGGGAGTGATGGGCTGAGTACAACCTGGAGGCTGGGGTCTCTTTTGCCCTGCTTGCCCCAGACCACCCTCCCTTGACATCACTTTCCTTCCAATTCACCACTTAAGAATGTTGGAGGAAGGAGGTGAGGCTGGTAGAGAGGAAAATTTAGATCCCCTGCATGTTTCGTACATTGCTCTGTCAGATTTTGACAATCAATAAGTACACTCACTGGAAAGAAAAGGAAAAAACCCTCCTACCTAGTCAAGCTCTGTATGCAGTGATGAGTAGAAAGTAAAAAGGCTGCTGAGAAGAAATCTGGTTTCCAAGGGAAGTTTCAAAACTGCCTTTATGCTGTGGACCAGAATCCATTGCCCATTTGATGTTTTCCCCTCTCTTCATTTGTCTTGTTGTTTCATTCCTGAAAGACCAAAAAAAGTGGGGACAAATAAGGGTCAGACAAAGGCTGACTTCTGATATCACTCCCCTACACACACACACACACACACACACACACACACACACACACACACACACACTTCCATCCATTATTTACTATGTATGCACCAGACTCAATCCTGTCGCTTCCATGGACCTCGACTTTCTCACCAATGAAGGGTTAGGATCGCATCTCCTTCTCCAGAGCATGAGGAAGGTGTGGGCTGGAAAGAAGCAAGCCTTTTGCATTTCTAGCAGCTTTCTTTATAAGGGAAGAACAGCCACAGGTAAACGAGAGAGAGATGCTAGCCTACCCCATTCCTGCCTTTTTGGAGACAGGAGAAGGAGCTCTAAATCCACCCCACTGCCTTTTAAAACTTTTGCAGATTATTCTGCTTCTAGTGACCCCACTTTATTTCTCCATGCACACAGAATCAGAAGCAATTCCACATCCCTCCTCTTGCATTACATCATCAGGGGAAGGGGGGACGGTGAAGCAAATGAGCTTCTGTTAGTCTTCAGGAGACACTCTGCCAATGACAGGGCTAGATCTGGGGGTTGAACCAGAGCCTGGATAGATCTTCAGGAGGACAAGACCAAGGTGTGACCTTGACACTGCTGTGACAGAGAACAATGCCAGATTCCCACTTAGTCAGGGAAGAGTGTGGGGCATGAGGCCAGGGCAGAAGGAGGAAGAAAGATAGCAGGTCCCCCTCCTGAGCATGTGCCTTTGCACCCCATCTTTCTTGTCTTGAAGACCTTGGGGTCTTCAGAGAGGGTTTGAGAAGAGCAAGCCTTGGAAAAGTGGGGTTCAGGTTCAGAGCAGGTGTGAGGTTGTCATTAGAAAACACCACTCCTAGAAGAGGGCCCATTCCCATGGAAAGCACTTGGAAGCCCTTTGGAAATGGGTCTGTGATCACGGGGCTCTGGTTGTCCTTCCTTAACTCCCCATAGTCTGTGGAGATTTTCTGATTATGTCACCCTTCAAGAGAGGAAAGGCATTCTGGAAAAGGCGACCCTCTTGAGTTGAAATTGATTTTGAACAGTTGAGCTGTCACCACTTATGCTTTCAGATGGCCGTATAAACAGCAACGAACATTCATTGAAATGGATTGGGGCTGTAGAGCCTCGCACTTGCATCATCTGCAGTCAGCAACCAAGCAGGGAGCTGAGTCCTTCAGAGAGAAGGACATGGGAGCCCAGTTTTTTTTATTTTGGGAGAAGTCAGTGGTGAATTACATTGCAGAACTCCACAGTGCAAGAAGGGGGGGCGGGGAGAGGAACTCTTCACCTAGCTAAAGAGGGGTGGAGGACAGATGGTGGTCAAAGGATTCTGATTTTTAATGCAGCATTCAAACAGGCAGCTGCTCACAAATGTCAGCCTCTTTGATGTTTTCTCCTTACCACCTCCATCTAATTCCAGTTTTAAGCTTCCTTTGTGTTGCAGTGAGCACCCAAATGGAAGGTACTTCTCTCCTCTGTGCTCCTGTAACATCAAGGCTACCTCTGTCAACTCGGTTTTGCTGCTCTCCTTTAATATAGCCCCTGTCCATCTGTTCTTCCATCCCCTAGAGTAAAAGAAGGCAGGCCTCCTGTCTCCTACCCTTAGATCCAGAGCTCCCTGGTTTTCCAAGGAATGCGGTTCCAAGGAAGGCAGTGCCGGTAACACCAAAACCCTTAACATCTATCTACGCTTTACGGTTACAAAGCACATTTGAAATATCAGCTCATTGCAGCAACACCAAATCCTAATGAAATGTGCAGGATGAGTAAAAATCTCCCACCTCAGAGATGGGGACTCTGTGGAGATGGGGGTTTCATACGGAGCAAATAATGGGGTTCACTTCCTCCTTCCCGTGCAATCTCCAGGGCATGCGGCTGGAAGCATCGCCTTCTGGGGTTATTCTGGGCACAGTCTATGATAAAACCAGATCGATCATTTTAGTTTTATATTCATAAAAATAAAAACAAAAATTCATCATCATATTGAAATGGAGAAAGGTGTTTGCTAAAGTGTACTGATTTGTGCATACGGAGAAACATTTCTGAGTCAAATAATTTTTGGCAAAGGTTAAGAAGATTTCTTCACTGTGAGCCATCTCTGTGTCTTTAATGTTTCAAGGCAATGATGAATCTCCAAGAGAATGAGGGCACAGCATTTCCCAAAAATAGCTGACCAAGATTCCATTTTGGGTAGAGCATCTTGTGTGGAAATCACCTTAGGGAATGCTAGATTGAGACTCAATCAAACAAGGCACAGTGGTTAATTTTCCATTATTCAGCTCTTGGGGATCCTCTATGGAGAAAAACAGAGAAGCTTGGGGGGAGAAGCCTGAAAATTAAAATCATTAAAAAGAGGCAAAAAAAAGAACTCATTTTTCAGGCATAAATAAGAAAAAGATGCTGACAGGGCATTCAAAATATATTTTTAAATATTTAGGACTATCAGGGCATTTTGCCCATAATGTGGTGTGGTGAGGGGCCATTCTGGAAAGTGGAAGGTGCAGATTCTGGCTTTCTCTGCAGCATGCAGGACCCGAATGGGCTGGAGGAAATCTCTGGGAGTGAAATGGTGAGCCTTGGAAACCAGCTCCAGGCAAGCTGAGGTCTCAACTCCCCACAGTGCTCAGACAAGAGGTCCCTGCAGCCTGGTGTGGCTCCTGCTTGGAGGCAGGATAAAATTATACATGTAGGTCCCCTCTGGGTATGTGGTTCTGTGATAAACTATAGCTCCTGTAGAAGCTGTTCTGAACCATGAAAACTAAGGTAAAAGGCAGCGACTCTGTGTGGCCAAAGGGAGAATTATCAAAATAGGGAGGGATGAGCAGGAAGAAGATGAGGGAGAGAGAGATACTCAGAGCCAAGCCATCTGGAAAGCAATCCATGCGCCCGGAGGGAAGTCCCCCTGTGGGGAACTGACCTTCCTCCTTCCTGGGCACCGCTGACACTGACCACTAGGTCCCTGCAGGGTCTACCACACACCTCATCTCTTCAGAGCCCGCGTTTGAGTTTCTCCCTTGATCTCTCTCTGGTATGCTGGTCTCCCCACTCACTCTTCCTGACCTTTCCTCAATGAAGAGAAGGAGCAGAAAGTGTGGGGCAAGGGCAGTAAAGAGGGGAGCAAGACAAAAGGGACATAATGAAGCAAGGTTGGGCCCTGGGGATGGGCTTCTTAGAAGATCTTAGTTTCATTAAATATAGAAAGGTGGGATGAAAAAAATAATATTCATTCATTGTTACAGTTTCAAAGTCAGAAGCTGGCCTTGATTTCAAAGAACTTATATGTAATGTGATGCATGCTTCTTTTTTCTGTCTCTCTTTTTGTAGGTAAGTGACATTTCATTCTGCTCATCCCCAAGGCAAAGGTGGATGTTTTTAAAGTGGAAAAAAAAAATGAGCGGAAAAAAAGAAACAGGGAAGGTGGGAAGAGGTGGAACTCAAGGGGCAACCCAGGTAGGTGTCCACTCGATTAATCAGCGTTCTCTGCTTAGAGGCGTGGGGAGGAGGCCGCTCCCCTGAGTTGGCGGTGAATGCCTTTGCCAGGACTCAAGGTCGATGTGTTGCAGTTGTGAATTTGGCAATGGAGATGCGGATTCTCTTTGAAAGTGGTCCTATGAAATGGGCAGCCAGTGCCGTTGACAAGAGGTATTTCCTTGGGGAAGCTTCAAGTCTGAAATTATTGGGGGTTTGTGCCCTAACACCCTGCACAAATAGGGCACAGTGTGTTTGCATTTGGCGAGGTGGAATGAACACATCCTAAGGAGGAGAATTAGAAACATGGGAAACTCGCATTCTCATCATGATGGGACTGCAAAAGGTAGGGAAAGTTCTGGAAAGAAAGGAGGTTTGTGGGGAAACTGTGATCTTCTGGTACACCAAGAATCTCTTCCTTAATTTAAAAATCAATCTAATTCGTCTAATTGCTGTAAATGTAGTTTTCTATCCCTCCCTGGTCACTGAGGTTATAAGAGCTCTTATTTTCTCCTCAGCATGGAGAAAAGTGGCTTTCTAGAGCTTTCTAAAGGAGGATTTGTCACTAAAACCACTTTCCCTGTTTTTGGTCAGTCAAAGAAGGGATTTTGAAGTTCAAGACTGCTTTGGGCTTTCTAACGTCCTTAAATCCAGTAGTTGTCCTTAATGTTAAAATTGATGTGACTCTTTTTCTCTTTAGCTGCCAATGTTCCACCAAAATAATTGACTGATGACTTCTTTTCACATGCATTTTCTTTCTTTGAGAGAAAGAAAAATGTAAAAGAGTCTATAAATCTAGACTGGGAATATTATGTCCGTTTACAGGAGATAAACAGAATTGATTGGGGAAAGCTTCATAGTAAGTGGAGAAAAAGAGAAACAACTTAAACTTCATATATGCCAAAGTCCTCAGAAGAAAAGATCTCATTTACATAAAAAGACAAGTTGTAGACTTTAGAAGTTCTAGAAAGAGGCAAAGATACCTGAATTTTCTAAAATTTGGATATGCAGATCTTTAAATCAACTTCTCCTTACTTTCAACAAAGAGGAAAAAATAAATAAAAGAAAGTCCACATTCCTCCCCTAAAATGGGAAAAGCTTCATGGTCTATGGAAAATCATAAAGTGTTTATTTCATGATATAATGTCCCAATCTTGTGGTATTTTATTCACTGTCATTAAAGACCCTGGGACTCATGTTAGATTTTCATGACTGTAGAATATCTAGGGATGCTTTTTGGTGCTTTCCTGGCATAATGGTGAAAATCAAGCTGCCATTTACTTGGACCCCAGCTCAATTTAGACCACAGGACCACCCCACGCTGCTTTGTGGAAGAAGAAAACTTGCACTCAAGAATCAACCTTAAAATCTTGTCCAAAAATAACAATGAAAAGGGTGCTCAGTTACAGGATTTTCTGTTTGTCACAGAACTCATTATGCAGCCTTAGGATCATGGTTGATTGAGTTATGGACTCAGAAAATTCACATTCTACTTGAATTTATAAGCAGAATAAGAGGCACAACATAATCTCTTATTCATCTTGATACCCTGCCTCTTATGCCTATGGTGTGAGCTGGGTCAGCTAGGAAGAGGCAGGATTCTTCTCTCCCAGGCTTCTCCTTTAAACCCCATACCTTGCCTTTTCAGCTCCCAAGCAGGGAATGTTGGGAGGCTGCATTATTGCCATAAATGAAGTCATTGCATCAGAATATCTTATTAATAAAGGCATAGTAGAATTATATATGTTAATTTGGCAATGACATATTCTATAAAGTCTAGAAGTACATGAAGTACATTTGAATAGTTTACTTAGGCTACCACAGTTCTCAGACCCATGAGAATAAAAGTCTACCTGTTCCTACCTTATATACAACCCACACATTTCCCAGCATCACTGACTGTGTTCCTGTGGAGTAGGGGGGCACTGGGATAGAACAAACACACGTACACACAAAGCCCCTCAAACACTTGCCCCTACTGCACACACTCACATATAGAGATATATTTTTATCAATGCATATGCACACATCTTTGATTTTACCTTTGAAAGATGACAAGGAAAGAAGGCATTTTTCAGAATAAGATCTGCCTTTCTTGGTATTGTTTCCTCCTCACTCCCAAACTCCTTACCCAGTCACTATTTAACTTCACAGCTTGGCTGCTGAATGCACCAGGCTCTTAATTTGCTTTGAGACCCATTGATCTGGCTTCCTCCCAGCTTCAGCGACCCGGGTTGGCACAGTTAATCATTTGACATCCAGCAAATGTCCCTCTGTTGCCCTCTCCACCGGGGTCTGTGCCCTTTCTTGACCCCTCTGACCATCTGCATAGGTCCACATCCTGGAATGAAGTCCAGGCCATCAGATGGAGTTTGCACTTCTCGGAAACTGGGCTCTCTGAGCTTAGGAAGCAGCAGAAAGCAGGCAGTGGGCTGAGTGCAGTGGCTTCCAGTAGAGACCCAAACAAAGGAATGGTTCTTATTCAACAACGGCCATGCCCTCTGTCAGTCTTTCCAAAGTCTGCTTTGGGGACCCATGGAATCTCCACTCTTTGGGCAAGTGCATTGTGTTATTTTCTTTTAAGCTAATCTTTACTGAGTTTCAGACTCTGTGCTAAAAATGTATGCATGCATTATACATGTATTCTTATTTTATTATCAAACAAATCCTATGACTTAAATTTCATTATCCTCTTTTTATAGACAAGGAAATCTAGGCTTGAAGTGATGAGACAAGTTTCCCAATGTCACCTGACCTTGAAGTGTGAATTAGAATTTGTTTCTCTCTAACTACAACATCCATGCTCTTAATTGCTTATTTACTATCTAGAATATATTATCTCAGGAATACAGAGGGTGGATGGGAAAGTACATATGTTTAATCAAGCTGATCTTGCTCCTTTCTAACTATTTAGTTAAACCAAACTCTTGAGTGCATTGACAATCTCTGGTTAGGGTTCTAGATGAGGTGGCCAAGGTAGGAAGAAAAGAAACTGTACCCAGATTTAGAAAAACCGGATTTGAGGTCTTGATCTACCATCCATTCCTCATACTCTCATGCAATTTGTTAACTTTTCTGAGTCTCTTACGTTATTGCAGAGGTACATTACGTATAATGCCTCATAAGTTTAATGGATTTGGGATGTAGTTCATTGTCCCCAAAGGTCAAAAGATTATAGGATATAATTAGTGAAAAGATGAGTACTGCTCTTTTTCATCATTCCTTTATATTTCAAAGATTTCTTTTTTTCCAGTAACATTAAAAGCCATACTTTTACAATACCTGTTAGCATCCTTTAATGACAGACCAAGGGTCCACAGAAGCTGAAAAAAGGCACTCAGGTGACTCAGTAACTCCGTGGAGCCATGTATGGGTGATTTCTAGCTCCTGTGCTCTGAATCCTTTATGCATCTCTTTGAGAGGGGGGCAGACCCCCTGGAGCACGAGGTACTCTCCATGATAATGGAAACCACTCTCCAGATGCATCTACTATTTGCCCATGGCCTGCACCCACACTTTCCTCTCCCTCAGGAAAATTAAGAAAGGATCTCTCCTGAAGACTGGTACCTAGAGATGGCTGCTTTATCTCACCTAGCTTTTCCGTACCTCATTTCTGGAGTGAGCTACCTTAATCTTGACATTTGCTCAACCATTTAGAGTGCAAACCTTTCTGTACTGCAGAGTGAGAAGTATTTTGCACTCATGTGAAAAGCAAAGTATATATCCTATGATAATTGAAGATTAAAGAGCTTTATCCAAACTACTCAGTCATAAAATAAGTTCATCAAGACTTGGCCCAAATGTCTGGGACATGTGGAGGATCCCAGAGGACATGCAGAGAGGATAAGCTTGTGATTCAAATCCCTGCCTGGCCAGATTTTCCCTATAGACTTTAGGTGAGATACTGCCTGATCTTCACTTTCCTTATCTGTATAATGGGTCTAATATATCTCTCACTGCTGTTTCAAAAACTAATTGTGATCATGAATAATAATTTAAAAAATCAGCACTCAGTGCTTGATACTCAGTTCTCTAACCCTTGCTATTTCGCTTAATAGTGACAAGAATAAAATTAATAGTAAATGTTGCATTCTGTCATTTTTATTATGTGCCAGACATTGTGCTGAATATTAATCCAGGCTACTTCATTTAATCTGGACTTTATTCTTCTGCTAATTGAAAGCAAATAGCCTGTTCTCAGGACTCCATGCCTGAGACTGTCGCCTTCATCAGACCATAAGACAGGAGTCTGAGTGAAAGCCCACAGACCTTCCCATCTTCACCCTCTCACTTGTATTCAGTCATTCTCACTCTTGGTGTCTTGAGGAGACAGATTTTCTGAGCTCATTGTCCATAAGTGGTCCATACTTACTACCCAGGCCCTGCCTCCTCTCTTACCATCTCCAGATGTCCTCTAGTTAAAGGAAACTGAGTTAGTTACAAAGCAGCACTTCTGTAAGGACTCAATTATAAAGGTTTATATCATTGAGGTTGAGAGAGGATTGATCATCAACATTAAATCAATCACAGGCTCTCCCTATGGCCTGTCCTACGTCCATCAGATGCCCTGCCTGAAGCAGTCCCCTTCTAAGCTTAGCCTAGCCGAGAATGAAGACACCACCTTAGTGAGACACAGAAAAGAGAAAATGCCCTTGACCATCCAGACAGAGGCTAATTGACAGCCAAGAAGCCATGGATGTCATTCCCATTGTGCCCTCATTAGCAATGTGGGCCTCAGCGTAGAGGGACTACAAACTGGACTGAGTCCAACAGAGATGGTCAGAACCCTAAGAACAGAGGCACAAAGAAGATTTTGTGAAAGGATGATAAACTAGCATTAGAATGCCAATGGGATCGTATATCACGAAGAAGGGCATCCCTTTCTAGGGGGTGCCAACGTCAACAATTTCTGGGAAGCTGAGTTATTGATCAGGAACTTTCTTGATGGGTAAAAGACGGGGAGTAAAAGCTCTCTGGTATGTTCTCCCTCCATGCATCTGAGAGATACAGCCACACTGGTTTGCAACTGTCACTCAGGCCACTGCAATTTTCCATAAAAGGCTGACTACTGAGGATTATGGGGTCTCAGTAGAGGTAGTGGGCTCTGACCTGTCCCTTCTATTAAAGATCACAGGGCTTGGAAGTAACTTGGCTTGAAGAATGGCTTATTTGATACACTGCCCCACCTCTTCTCCCCTGCTTAAAATCCCCTAATATAAGACTTTTCTTTGCTCTTGAAATAGAGGATCCAAATCCTAAACCCAGTCCACAAAGCCTCTGAAGGTCTAATCTCTGATCTCTCTCTCTCTCTCTCTCTCTCTCTAACTCACCCTTTCCCTGGGTTTCTGGTACTTCTAGCCTCATGGAACTTCTCCCTTGACACTGATCTTTGGTCCTTTCTACCTAGAAAACACTTTTACCTCCTGGGTGACCCTATGCATCCCATAAAACCCAAACCAAGGTCCTTTCTTAGAGAAGCCTTCTAGGTTCCCTGGCTGGTGTCAGCCCTCTGATAAGCCCTTTGCCCTCAGAGTACTTGTTTTGAGTTGTACTTAAACAGTCATTGGCGATGTATTTCCAGCTTCCCGACTGACCGGCAGGCTCAGGACAGCAGGTGCTGGGTTTGTTTTGGCTCACCACCATGTACTCAGCACCTGGAACAAAGGCAGCTACTAATCCTGGCCATGGACAGACCCCACTGCGGTGAAATCCTATTCGGCATCACCCTTTTCTGAGCATTTGTTTCCCTTGTCAACTCTTTCATAAAGAACTGAACTCCTTTCAGTTATTAATCAGTGTTCAGAGAGCTCACCCCAAACCTTGATGGGGGACTGAGTGGACCTCAGCCCTGTCCTCACATTAGAACCACTGGGCACCTATTAAAACCACTGATGCCCTCATCCCCATGACCAGGGATTCTGACTCCAATGGTCTGGGTGGGGCCAGAGCATCCTCAGGTATCTTCTCTTAGCAGCCAGAGTTAAGGGCCCTGTAGATCTTCCCTCTTCCCACCCATGTACTGCAACTAGGTGAACTCTAAAGGGTCCTTTCTTACAACTCTTCATAGCTGTAGCTCTACTCATTGTGTGCTTTCTTGGGCCGCACACTGGGCTTTTAGCTTCTCATGCATCCTGAAGCTGGAGCCTTGTAAAAATGAGAAAGAGCTATTGCTACTCCTGACTGATGGATGAAAAGTTGCAGCCTAAGGAGGTGATGTATCTTGAGAAAGGTTATGCAGCTCACAGGTGAAGAGGCAAGATTTGCACTCCTTTCACTGGGACTCCATGGCCTACAGGATTCAATACGGAGTCTTATCACCTTATGCTCTTGGGTGGAGGAATTTGTGATGTATCAATGGAGAGTTGAGTTTTAAAAAGCCAACTTGATTATATGTTACAAGTCCCTGAGTCCCGGGGCCATGTCCCTTCACCTACCACTTCTAAGCTTTGAGGTGAGAAAGGGCAGGGCCAAATGTGGCCCTGTTATGAGCTCACCTGGCCTCCTTTCTCGTAGACCAGCAGTGAGGTGGAAGGTATAATGAGACCCAAGTAAACACCTTCGACAACTTATTTTTTACCCTTTCTAATCCCCAGTATCGGACAAACAGGGGGCCCAGAAGTGAGTGAGGGAATTAAATTAATGAACACAATTTCTCTCTGTCATTGAACTCTGACTAATGAGTCTATTTCTGGGTAATAAGAAGGAGCAGGAAGTGACAAGGCAGTGTAATGAATTAGTGGCCCAGAACCTCGTTAGTCAGAATAATCTATCCACGAAAGATAAATGATGCAAACATTAATTATAAAGCCAGGGTGGAAATGCATCCCATTATTTGGCATCCTGTGAAATCTATCCCAGTTATTCATGCAGCATTTTCAAACAACAATAATAATAATAATAAAGGTTCAGCAAGAACTAACCACTTAGGGAAACTCACCCACGGGTGGCAGGAACGAGCTTGGCAGCAGCTCTGCTCTTTGTTTGGGCTGATTCCCACGGAACCTGGGAATGTCCCTGGAGGGTCTCTGCCCGGTGCCCTGAAGGTGTGACTGTCTCTTCAGCTCCATCATACAGGCCCTTTCCAGTCTGAGCCACTGAGACCCAAATGAGACCAGGAGGTCAACAGAAACGTTCTCCCTCGTCAATAAAAGACAGCGCAAGGCTGAGGATTTTTCCAGAAACTCTAACCCTCCTAAAGGGAGAACAGAGATTAAAAAAAAAAAAAAAAAAAATGGAGGGACTAGAGCCCGGGATGCTGCTTAGCATGTTCCTTCACTGAGACGTGGTGCGAACTGGTAGAGGTGCCTGGTTAGGAGGGTACTGGCTAGAATTAAATGAGGTTATGCGCGAAAGTTGCATAAGGAGTTCAGAGGTGCCTATTAGGAGTTCCATGGGGGATCTCTATTATTTTTTATCATGTAATGATAGGGCCATATCACCAGAGAGATCTTGGGCTGTTCCAGGCAGCTGCCTTCCTTTTTAGAAGAGGGGAGTTTGACAAGGGAGAGGGACAAATAGCTCCCCCGTGTCCAGCTGGAATCTCCAAGTCCCTTGTTCCAGGACCAGGCCTGGGTCTGTACATCGCAGGCTGGGTTTTGCTGTCTTGCATTCCAATACGAAAACCCAGAATGGAAGGCGGGTCAGCAAGGAGCCAAAGCAGAGAAGGCTGAATCCGTAATCAGAAATGCAATTTCTGAGGTCTTTAATTGGGAGTGTAAATAAACTGGTATTAAAAACTATTAAAAAAAAAAAAAAAAGTACTCGGCTGCATCCTGGTAATAAATTTGTCCGTGACTTCACAGCTTAGAGGTTCCTTGGCTTCTAAAGATTTTAGCTCTCTCTGGCCTGCAGAGGGGTCAGCTAAATCATGTGCTGAAGGGAGAGGAGTTTGAATCACAGATGCTGAAACTCACCTAAGCGCCCTTCCAGGTGGCATCTGATCGAAGCGGAGGCTGCTAGCTGCTTTTTTGTCTCAGGCTTTGTTTTTATCTGACTGGCAACTCTTGGTAATGAAGGAAGAAAAAAAAATTAATTGGGAATGAATTTTAATTGTCTCTGACTTCTCATTTGTAGGCGATTAAAGTGAGTTCCCAATTAAGCTATTACACTGGATTGCATTCTAAAAGAACGGAAGGTCCCCCAGCTTCTTTCCACTTCGAGTCTCGCCTTTACCTTCTTCCATTCGGGCAAAATGTAGGCTCTTGGGTTTTAAGCTAAGTGAACCCACTGGGGGAAAAACAGAAAACTCTTGCTGCCCAAATCTTTTTTGTTTGTTGTTTTAAGCTAAAGAACAAATGCCTGCGCAAGCACTATGCCGGGCTGGTTTAGTCCACGTCCGTAACCTGCTGTGGGGAACACAGCTGAGCTAGGGTTAGGGTGCGTCTCACTCTCTCCTTGGAACTGTTGGCTCGGGAGGGCGTGGGCAAGGTCCAAGGATGGAGAGCAGACCCCAGGGACAGGAGAAGGGGAAAGAGACCACGTTGCCACCTGCCCCCTGCCTCTTTGAGCTCTTGTTGCTCTGAGGGATAGTGGGTTTGGTCCCTGGGACTCCTACATTGTCCTGGAGCTGGTCATCTCTGCTCATCCTCCTACTGGACTCTGCCTCCTTTCCAGAAGGGGACAAGGAGATGCTGGGTGCCTGAGGCCCGGGGAGCGAGTGGCTCCTTAGGTGGAGCTGAGAAACCAAGTCACACAGTGGGATGGAGAGGAAGAGCTGTGCTTTGGAATCAGAGGCCCATGGCGACTGGAGGTGTGAGAAGCCAGTTGCCTGAAAGTGAGCAAGCGGCTTGCCCTGCCTGGGCCTCCGTTCCTACCCAGGATGACTCAAAGTGTTGCCTTTCCTTGTGCCTGAAAAGCTTTTCATGAAATGAAAAGGCCTCCAGGAACCCCAACTCCTTCCCTTTCACCCTTTCCCTTGTCATCCTTTTCAGTCCTTTCCTTTCCTTTTTTATTTTTGCATGGGCAGGCACCAAGACTCGAACCCGGGTCTCCAGCATGGCAGGGGAGAATTCTGCCACTGAGCCATTGTTACACCACCCTTCTGTCCCTTTCTTAAATCATGCATCCTTTCTCTTTGCCCCAGATCACACTTCTTCCACTCTTCCCTCTGCCCCCTGTTTCTCCCGATATGAAAGTGCCCGGAATCCTTCCAGAGAAGGCTTGGCTCAAGAATTTGCTGGGTGGCTCTTGGCTTCTTGCCCTTCTAGGTAAGCTCTACACTCAGCAACTTAATAGCTGTCAGGAAAGAACCATTTAGATCCCCTGGACGGTGCCTAATCAGCCTGGAAGGTCAGGCCCACCCCCTACCCCACCCTGACTCTCTCTGTTTCCATCCTCACCTCCCACCCCCACTCCCATCACTGCAGGTTTATTTATGGGAAACCAGTGGCACCTATCTCCTTCCATCTAAACTGCCTACATATGCAGGGATATTAATTCTTAGCTCCTGCATGCCATGTCCTCATGAGCTCTGGGTTTTGCAGTGAAAAGGTCTTTGGAATGAACGCCAGGTCTGGCTCCGGTGGGGCAGGGTGCAGGCGGTCCCCGCAGACATCAGGGAATTGGGCAGAGCTGGCAGATACCTTGGAGCCCTGTGAGAACTAGGGCAGGGCCAGAGTGTAAGAAAGTTCAGCTCTGTGCAAATGTACGGCGGGGAGGCGGGCTGGAGGACCCCGAAGTGCTGATCAGCAATAGTGAATCAAAGCGATGGCATCAGAGATGGAAAAGAGGATTCCTCCCCTGAGTTCGCCCCTCAGCAGAGACCTGGGAGTCCTAGCATGAGCAAGCGTATTTCTTGGTTTAGGAGCTGAGGCCTCTCTGAAAGCCAAGCCAAGACCTTTTGCCAGCAACAGCTTCACAGCTCAAAACCTGGCTGCCTCCTGCCCCCGTCTGCGCACCCATTCTGCAGCAGATGGTGGGGGCATAACACCGGCAGGCTCCCGGGCCCAGCTCAGCCTGCCTCTGGCTCTCGTTCTCTTTCTAAACTAACAGTCTGATTTTGGAGTGGCCTAGATCTCCTTATACCAGGGATCTGGGGTGATGGGCCTTCTCAGCAGGGAAGGGAGGGACTTTTCTGAGCACCATGACCACAGGCGACCTTTCCCTCCTCCCTCCCTCTCAGTAGCCCAGGAACATGCTCTTAAGATGGTCTGGGAGGCCTTCAAACAGATCCCACAAGTTCGGCGATGTTCATGAACCTGGAGTGAGGGGACGGTGTACAATGAAAAGCTAGAGCAAATTACACCTCAGCTAAAGGCATGCACAATTTATTTTAAACCTTGTACCTACTTAACAAAAGGTGTCTGTAGTCCATGGTTGAGCTATGCACCATCAATCTGTGTAACCCTGAATCAGTTGCGTAGGATGCCCGCCTCAACCCACCTTACTAAGCATCACAGATTCTCAGATACCCTTTCTTTGTTCAGGATGTTTAGTCTTCTATACAACTTGTCCCTTTTCTTCTGACTGGCCACCTCTTATTCATGCGTCAAGACCCAGCCCACATTGCCCTTTTAGCTCTGTTCTCAGAATAACTCTGTTATGGCATTAATTATATTGCAGTTTAGCATTTGCTTTTCTTTCCCAGTAGACTCTTGGTACATGTAGGAAAGGGATACAAACTTAGTTCTTCAGTACTTCATGTACACAGTAGAGACTCAGTTGAGGTTTGCAGAATTGAAATATTCATGGATAGACCCTGATCTTTTCTGCAAGACCCCAAAAAATAAGTCTTTTTTTTTTTTTGGCATGGGCAGGCACCAGGAATCGAACCTCGGTCTGGGCATGGCAGGCGAGAACTCTGCCCCTGAGCCACGGTGGCCCGCCATGAATAAGCCTTTTTGATAACTGTTTCCTTAGAACACAGACCCCTTCCTTTGGGGTAAGGAGCTACTGTGTTCCTTGCCTAAAAGTAGATAAAAAACAGACTAGAGGGCTGGGAAGCTCGGGAGGCCCAGGAACCCATTTAGGAGTAAACTGTGGAAGGGGTGGGGAGAACTGTGCCTTGGGGAAGATAACTGAGGAGGGTGTAAGACCAGGTGGTGACCCCAGAACCTTCTGGGCTGGCCACAGCCGGAGAAACTGTGGGCTTGGAGCTTGGGACAGTACGCACAATTGGGTGGGCTGGGCTGGCGGAGACCCTCCCGTCTCCACTGAATGGTCTCCACCCCACCTCAGGGGATGCCCGGAGCCAGCAGCCATCTCTGAGCGGGACCATGGGCAATTCTGCTGGCGTCCCTGGCCCGCTCAGTGAGACAGCTCTGGAGCTTCTGCCCTTGTGAGCGACACGCGTGGTCTCCTCGTGGCATGCGTGAGGGTGGACCTGGGAATCCTTTCTTTTTAGCCCTCTGCATGCTGGTCACCACCCCTGGATAAGGCCCCCGGATACCGACACACAGCTCGGGGGGCACGCCTGCTGCCCCGGTTTCCTCTACCAGCGGGAGCTTCCCAGAAGCGCTGCGTCCTTCGCTGGGGGCAGAGCTGGGGATAGGGAAGGAGAGCCCTCATGGCAGGGCCCCAGAGGAGAGAGCAAGGGCACCGTACACCCACTCTCTCTTAGCGTCCCACAGGGACTGGAGACAGAGCTCTTACGTCTGCAAACTGCCTCTTCAAGCAAAATGCCCAGGACAGGCAACTGACATCCCAGCGGTTGGGAAAAAAAGGTTCCTTTTTGCCTACCCACCCTCCTATCCGGCTCACCCTGTTGGGGTGTGATGCGCAGAAGGCAGTGCCGAAAGGAAGGGGTGGGGAGAACTGCGCCTCAGGAAGATAATTGACTTCAGGAATGCTCTCTCTGAGACGGAAGAAGAAAACAACTGAAAATATGTTATTTTACAACCTTGATACTCCTGACCTCATTGAAAATAAATATACACAACTGAGCAGGCACGCAGGTAGTGTCGGAGAGGGACTGAGTGTGGGGGGCGTGCGCCCTCTAGTGGCTGTTTGAGATAATGGCACGACTGCTGGTTCTATTTCCCAGCAAAGCAGGCGGGTTGCAACCAACGGAGAGCTGCTCCTGAAATTCTCCCTTCTTTACCCAAAACGTTCTTGTCACTCCTAGATTTGGCATTCTAGAAGAGGAGAGGCAGGTAAAGCAGGAAGAAAACTACTTCCAAAAACTCAGTATGGCCATAGCTGCAACTCATCAGCTATGCCGTGTCTCTCTGGGTCTCAGATTCGTCCAGTGACAAACTTGAAGTGGGATATGTTGTGCGCCCCTCGGAAATGAGGCAGCCTGACACGTCCTGGCAGCCCTAGAGAGATGCTGAAACTCAAGAGCGCTGGCCGGTCTCTGGTGGGGGAATTGTTTGCAAGCCATGGCTTCGTTTCTTTTGACACGTTCTGTGCTTTGTTGCCATTATCTAACGCGAAAGGATCCTGGCGTTAGATATATCCTTATCGTCGCCCAGCCTGGTTCTTGCCTGGTTCCTTGCAATGCCGCCTCTCAGAAATGGTTGGGACAGGAGTCTTTGCCAGGCTGATGTGATGGAAGCGATTGGGTGTCTGAATTCACCCGGCCACTGAACCTGCGCCCAGCGGAAGGTACTGAGCCCTGGAGGTGGGATTGGCAATTAGGGGTATTTGCTTTTATATCCCCCCTTCCATCTGGATTTGGCACAGTCCCCTCACTGCCAGCACGGAAAGCTTCCCAGTGGATGTGATGTATCCCACAGTGTCATTTTCTGTATTAACTCGTAAGAGTCTCGGCTATTTTCAAATGTCCAGCTGGTGTGAGCAGCCTGCAAACCTCACCTGCCACCCTGCTTGCTTCCCGGTCCAGGCTGTTCCCTGGACTCACATTTACTTCCGTTCTTCTGTATGACTAACTGAGTCATTTAACTTTTCTGTGCAATCCCTTGGGATATTTCTATGTAGCAAGACAGTCATTTCAGTCAGCTACACTATTTTGTTAAGTGTATTAAGCAGGAGAATAGCTCATCTGCTGGCCAGTTTGTCAACTGCTTGTCTTGGCTCTGGCCCAATTCATCATGGGTTGTTTTCCCAACACATTTTTAAATTCTTATTACTGGTTATGGTATGATTTTACTGATGTTATTACTGTAATTAATTTGTTTCTAACATATCTTATAATGCAAACCAGGCCTTGGCCAAATGCACCGTGATAACCTTTTTGAAATGGTGGCCAGAGTCATGAATAAATCATATTTATTGTGGGCCTACTATGTGCCATGATCCCTGATCATTATTTCTTCTCTGTTTCCTTACAATCATAGAGAGGAAATGGCATTTTCTCATTAGAAGGTGAACACTGCGAGGCGTTCCCTCAGTTCTCATAGCTGACAGTCCTGGAAGAGAAAAACATTCACACCCAGGGCTGGCTCCAAAGCTGCAGCATTGCTAATAAAACCCTGCACCCACAGTCCTGTCTCCACGTGAAAAACACTGGGTACCTGATTTTGAGGGAAACCTAATGGCGAGTATATCGGCTGCTGCTTGAAATGTCCTCTCATTTAGGGTTACCTGGGCTGTGAGACACAGTGTTTCCATCTGTGTCCCCTAAGAGAGAATGATCCTATGCTCAGACCTCTGCTGACCATCTCCAGGGAGGGAATCTAAGCTTTCCAGCCCGCGAATATTCAGCAGTTTAATATTTAGGGGGTAAACAAAGAATGTTGGTTCAGGGGCTTGATCTTATAGAAAACTAAGTGGGCTTCTCTGGGAAGTTTGTTCCGTCCTGCCCGAGAGGATGGCATTTAGCAAAGGGCTGAAATGAGAACCTCGGACTTGAACCTTAGGCTTTCTCTTCTGAAGAACTTAAGTTTTAATAAGGTGCTCCTGGAAGAATCAAAAGTATGTTTTGACTGTCAACCACGTGAAGTGTGGAAGATGATATGAAAAAGACGAGGTTTGGAGAACACATAACTGCTTTCAAACATTTAAGGGCTGGTGGGTGGAAAAGAAGGGAGATGTTTCCTGTATTATCTCATAAAGCAAAGCCAAGACAAATGCACAGAACTTATTTGAGAGTAATCAGTTCGATACAAAATAAATGGTAATGCTCTGAGGTGTCTGAGAAAGAAAAGGGCAGCCTTGGAGCTTCTCTATCACTGGAGGGGTGTGTGTGTGTGTGTGTGTTTCTGTTTTTGCATGCATCTACTTGTGCATATCTTTGTGTGCACATGTGCAGGCATATTTACGTGTGCACATACATTCACGTATGCATGCATGCATGTATGTGTGTGCACATGTGCTTATGTGTACAGATAAGAGACAAATACAAGACAAAAGATTCGCTCCGATGACATTTCCAAGTCCATGTTTCCTGGACCTCTATAATTAGATGTTTAAAGAGAGTCCTTCAAATACCACAACTAGTTGTTGGAGAGAGAAATTTGTTCAGGAAGCCTGCCTGGTACAACTCTTTTTTTTCTAACAATGTCCAAACCTTCAAAAAAGTAGTAAGAATAGCTCACTGAACAATTGTATACCTTTTATCTACATCTACCAAATACTCCTTCATGCATCCTCTAGAAATGAGGACGTTGTCGTACAGAATCACAGTATAATTATCAAATTCAGGAAATTTGACTTTGAAAGAGTGTTTTTATTCATATCCAATCTGCATTCAAGCCTCCCATGTCCGAATGGTATCTTCTGTCACATGTCCCCCGACCTATGATCCGTTCCACTTAGCTGCATGCAGTTGTCATGTCTCTTTAGACTCCTCTCATCTGGAACATTCCCTTAAGCTCTGTCTCTCCTGACACTGATGTTTTTGAAGATGACAGACAAGACTGTTGGGTGGCGCAAAGTTCCTTTCCAAAGGTTGCTCACATCACCAGCAGTTATTTCCATTTCTAACACATAATAAATCTCTAGTAAATATTGGCTCAATGAAAGGAACTCTGAGCTTCGCGCTGGAGGGACACAGCCCACAAAGCTGACCCGCCTCACCAGAAAAACTTAAATTGGAGGCAGCAAGTGCCAGGGGAGACATGCCCAGGGTTTTGTTTCTGTCCTGCCACTTCCTGGCTTTTGAGTTTGAGCAAGTCCCTAATCTGTAAAATGAAGATTCCAGCACCACAAATGCCTGCCCATGTGGCAAAGATGAGAATTACATAGCATATAATTGTACATAAAAGTGCTCAAAGTCATAGCAAAGCGTTAGAACAAGGGAATGGACTATTATTCATTATTAATACACCAGAGAAGAAGGCTGAAGCTGGGGAAAAAATACACTATGAGGATAAAAAATAACAAAGCAAAAAAAAAAAAATAGTGGGACTGGCTGGGCAGGGTTGCTGGGTCCGAGGTGAACACAGCCCTTGGGGTCTTTCTCAGTGCCCACCTCCTCTGGCCACCCAGTTCCAACTGCTCCAGCACTAGTGAAAGCCATGGTTTACTGAGACCTACTGTGGATCACGTGTTTGCTAGGAGAGGCCCAAAGACTCATAACAACCCCAAAAGGAGCTTTTAAGTTCTCCGTGTTAAGGTGAGGAGGTGGAGCTCCAGAGAGATTATGCCATTTGCTCAAGGCCACACAGTTAGAAAGCAGCAGAGCCAAGAAGCAAATTTTGGGCATGCCCTGCAGAGAGGGTCATGGCGGTGAAGGACCCCTGCTCAGCCGGTCACCCTGCTCGGCCGGAGCCCTGGGACACGGGGCTTCGCAGTAAGCCCTACTTACACGTAACTGCGTTTACTTGAATCTGTAAATTATTCACTCTCTTTAAGCAGGACTCTGTCTTCTTCGAGAGGCAGATGTATGCTGATGAGCTCTGGCCTTCCAAGTCTCCTGATGACCTTCGGGCTTTATATATTTAGAAACCTGTGAAGTGGTGAGAATCTAGAGAACACTCCAGAGAATTAACAATCACTGCAGCTTTCAGGACCCCTGGCAACAAGCCCCCTTCTTTCTTTCCTTGTGTGGGGGCCCGCGCAGGGTCTGGGGAAGACGCAAAGCTGCTCAGGATATCAGCTGCCTTGGATCACGGTGCAAACCGAAGGCTCAGATATCTGTCTGTGGTGAGACTCAGGCACCTATCTACTGTGCCTGAGCTTGTTTCAATGGGTTCGCTTCTCCATAAAAGCTGTCAGGGAACATTAGACTTGGAAATATCAGGCAACACAGCTGGCAGACTAAAGGGTGGGCAACACAGCCCTCTGGCCTTATGCAGCTTTGAGGGCTATTTTCCCAGAAATGGGACAGCACAGCATTCTGCGCCCCATATGTCCCGCTCCATCTCAGCATGCAAGGGAGAAAAAGACCTCGGTTCTACCAGGTAAGATCACCTGGGTCCTGCCTTTCAAAGGCACAGAAAGTGGGAGCTTTCTGAAATGGACGTCAGTCCCCTCCCTCTCTTCTCCTCATGCTGTCCTGGGGTCATATGTGTGCAAAAGGAAGCCTGGCATCTGGCCGTGGACTTTGTAGACATTTTTCTACCCAGTGCCTCTTCAAATCACAGTTCTTCTTCGATGATGCTGCATCTTCTTCCTTCTCTCTTTTGTTTCTTTTTTCCTCTCTTCATACCTCTTTCTTTGGCAAAAGTGTTTCAATTTCATGTTTCCTTTCCAGATTGGGGGAGGGATTGGCATTGGCTCTGTCTGCCTTGAAGCATGACAGGACGCATGTGTGGGGGTGAGCTGGTCCTGTGCCACTGACAGGGGGAAGAGTGACTGCATTGGAAGGGATCTGATTTAATCTCCTAGGGCTGCCACCACAAAGTACCACAAAGCAAAACTACCACAAGGTGGATGGCTGAAAACAAAAGAAACCTCTTTTCTCTCAGTTCTGGAGACTTGAAGTCCAAAATTCAAGGTGTTGAAGAGCCACGCTCCACCTGAAACTTGTCGAGGAGGATCCTTCCTTTTCCTTCCAGCTTCAGGTGGTGGCAGAGAATCCTTGGTTTTCCTTAGCTTTCAGCAGCAGCACTTTGACTTCTGCCTCCATTGTCACGTAGCATTCTCTCTTGACATGTCAATATCTGCGCCCAAATTTCGTCTCCTTAGGACACGAGATACACTGGATTAAGGACCACCCAATGTGAGTTTGGTACCCATTTTAACTAATCATATCTCCAAAGACCCCATTTTTCAAATTTCCTGTCACAGGACTAGAGATAACCACTTATACATATCTTTCTGGGGGACACAGTTCAAACTAAACAGGACCCTTTTGACTAGCTTCTCTAGATGTCTCTCTCCTCACACAGCTTCCTCTAACATTATTTTATTATAGTGATCACAGCTATCAGGTTGTATTGTTATTTTTAAAATTGCTTTTAACATCTAATTGCTTTGAAAAGATTCCATTTTTGGAGAAAATGCTCAAAGGAAACAACCATTCTCCTTGCCCACTGTTTCAATTTGCTATGCCACTCAAAGCAGATCCCATAAAATGGTTCCACTTGAACAATGGGGATGTATTAGCTTACAAGCTTCCAGTTTTGAGGCTGTGAAAATGTCCAAATCAAGGCATCAAGAGAACATTTTGTGCTTGAAGACCGGCTGCCAGCAATCCTGGGCTCCTCTGTCACATGACAAGGCACTTGGCAGCATCTGCTGGTGTCTCCCTGCTTTTCTGGGGTTGTTGCTTTTAGCTTCTTGCTTCCTTGATTTTCTCTCTCACTCTCTCTTTCCCTCTCTGAATTCATCCCATTTGTAAAGGACTCCAGTCAGAGGATTAAAACCCACTAAGCTCCAGGCCTTAACTAATATAACCTCATCCAAAGTCCTACTTGCAATAGTTTCACACCCACAGAAATAGACCAGCTTTGAGAATATGACTTCCTGTGTGCATGCAGTTCCAAACCACCACAGCCACCTTCTACATGCTCACGCACGGCCAGCCCATGCATGATCTGCTCACAAATGAAAGTTACCCCCATTTCATTCAAGTTCTGGTAGCCATAACAGGAAGTTATTTCCTCTTTATTTCCTGGGTCCAGATGGCACCCCCACCCCATGCTCAGAGACAGAGGAGGAAGCTCTATGCCTGAAAGGAGACCAGAGCAGTGGAAGGGAGGGCAGTGTCTGTGATAATGTCATACAGACTCTAGACCAAGTGCAGCACACTGAGCAAAGAGTTTTCAGCTTGCTGACCAATTCCGATCAATGTTAGTAGCTTCCTGGGGTACTGGGTTGAGAAGGATTCTGAAGCCAAGTCTGAGTTCAACAAGAGAGAAGTCTGTGATAATTCCCCGACATGGCCATGGACAGATGAGTGCAGGTATTTTGCCATCCTTGCTTTAGATGGTGCTGTAGTGTGTAGCTCTGATTATGTGATTCCTTCCGCTATTCATATCCATTTTTTCGGTTGCCTTTTGACAGCTTCTGGGGCAACTAGCTTCCCCTAATGTAGTCAGTAAAGACAGTTGTAAAAATGTTATAGCATTAGCATCACTTGACAATTTCTTAGAAAAACCCCAGGCCCCATCCCAGACATACCAATTTGCAAACCTGGGGGTAGAGCCCAGAAATCTGCATTCCGCAGCCCTCCAGGTTATACGGATGTAGACTGATGTTTGAGAACCACCATGCCACAGAATAAGAGACATGAGAGACGTTTAGGGTTGAAATGGAAAAGATACCCACTAACTCAATTTTTTAAAACAAAGTCATAGAAAGGTGAATCTACTATTTTAGGATTCACAGAGTGAAGCTGCTTGAGAAGGACCTATATTTTATAGTAAAATTCAGTGGCAGATTTTATCGCGCGCCAATAAATCCCTCCTGGACAGGCATGGACAAAGCTCTCCCGGCGACAGCATAACTTGAACCGAGACAGAGAAATCCTCAGGGCTGGTGGCTCTACGTTCCTCCCTGGTATTTAGGCCAGTATCTCAGCCATCATATTACCTTCCCTTCTCTGTCCTCAGTTGAGTCTTACCTGCTACTGAAATCACATTTAGGACTTCTTTGACATGAGTCTGCAAAGACATCAGATTTTGGCTGTCAGAAGGAAAAGGAAATACCTAATGGCACGAAGTTGTGTGTGTGTGTGTGTGTGTGTGTGTGTGTGTATGTGTTCCCACCTTGAGTATTAAAGCTAGAGATACAAGGTCTATCATCAATGGAAAATAACTGTGTTGAGCTCATCATCCTGAAGATGTTAGACAATATTTCCAGAAAGCACTCTAAGGTCCAGACCCCAATGGTTGGGAGCAAAACTTGCACACCAACTGATACTTCTCACTCTGTCCTCCAGGGGCAGTGGTGGAAAAATTGTGGACATCCCACCGGATGAGAGGGACACACAGGTTATGGACTAAATATATTGCATTATGTCAGCAAGTTCCTGATCTCAAACCCTTCCTCGGGCTACTGCTGATAGATATATAGTCATTGGCATGATATATAGCCATAGAGCCTCAGCTGTTTCATCTGAAAAATGGGGTGCTACCTGTGTCAAAAGTTTCCCTGAGGACTAATCTTAGACTCTAGGTACATAAAATATCAGTTGTGATTTAAAGCACTTTGAGTGGGGTCTCCTTCTGAGGGTATTTTGCAAGGACTATGGAGATGAACTCAGAATTGTGTCCTCCTGTATGTTCTTGGTTCCTTAACTCCATCCACGGCTGGCAGTTGTAGAAAGCTGAGTGTGGCCATGTTGCATGCTCCTATCTCCCTTTTGTATAGCCCAATTGCAGAAAAAGGCAATCAGGAGAGCCAGGTCCCTCTGTGTTTGCTGCCTGTGGTGCTCAGAACCGTGCCCCCTGATAGGAACTGGGGGTTCTGAAGTTCCTTAAATGCCAGGGAGTGGGGAGCCAGGACGAGGCCTGCCTCTGGTTCCTTCTTGAAGCTCTGATGTGGGCATCTGGTCTCCTCCTCCTCATTCTGTTCCGAGGGCACCTGAACCCCAATGTGCTCTCAGGATCTATTACTGAAAGTCATCCGGATCCATTCATGTTCTCATAGCCATGTCTGAAATCTGCTCCCTCTCTCATCAGAAGTGGTCCTCCCCAGCTCTTTATCCACCTCCACTTTTGGATTATCCCTCTAAGAGAGAGGATTTGGATTCATATATCCCTCTAAGAGAGAGGATGGACCCGTTTGGGTGGAAAGAGTCTGTGCCCACACCCCAGGCTGTGTATTTTACCTGTCAGCCAGGCCTGTGATATGAGATGTAGTACACTGAAATGACACACACCTGTCATAGACGCTAATGCCAGCTCCCCAAGCACACCCACGCCCCCCACATATAGACACACAGATCACACATGCATGCACACACAAGCATGCCTTTAGGAAAATGGGCCTCAGGAACTCCCTAGAAGATTCTGCTCATGTAAATAATATCCCCCAGTCACCCACACAGCTCTATCCCCTCATTATTAGTGAACCTTCCATTTCAAAATGCAGTTTACCTTCCTTTCTGCAAAACTCTCCCAGAAGTTCTACACATTCTATTCCTGATCAAAAGGAGAATGCTAACAAAGCATCCATTAGCACACCATCAGTCCCTGGGTCATGGCCTTCACTGCCTCCCCTCCCTGGCCTCTGCTTCTCTGTAGTAGGACAGGGAAGGGTCCAAGAATGGGTGTGTTACATGAGCGACTTCAACAGGTCATTCCTGGTGCTGCACGTGGTGGAAGACGGGAGGGTAAGTGGTCCCTGCCTTCCAGCCCTTTATCCATCCGACAGGGAGAGAAGTCTTCCCCCAGGGAAATGATTAATAAAAAATTAGGCTGTGGAAGTCTGATGAATAGTCTCCTTATGACCAATGACTGGAGTTGAAAATGAGTAAGAAGTATAAAGCAGGTGAATACCAGTGTGGTAAATAGAGTGGGGTTTTTTTTGTTTGTTTGGGAGGAGGAGGTGCATGGTCTGGAAATCAAACCTGGGTCTCCTGCATGAAAGGCAAGCATTCTAGGGTGGGTTTTAACCCTCTTTTGTAATTGTAGAAATATACTCCAGAAGAGTGAGAGATTCACCCTGTCACAGGGTTCCCAGTTAACCTGCGTTGCGGCAGGTGGGGATGTGAACCAACCAATAGCATCATCATTGCAATTGAAAGGGCATGGCCAACTTTTCATGGAGTGGACTCATCCTTGAGTTGGCTGATGGTGCTCACCTTTTCAGGCACTGAGGGGTGGTAACCACAGAATAGGTAGCTGGAAGTTTTGGAGAAAGGTCCTCTAGCTGGAGAACTCCTGGATTCTCCACTACTGTAGGATTTATTATTTCCCAGGCTGGCTTCTCCCCTAGCTTCACTCAACCCTAGGGCCATGTTGGTTGTAAGGAAGGGTTGCACTGTGGGGTGCAGAGGTTAGAAGAGGCATTCACGAGAGGGCGGGTGATGGGAAGAGGTTCTTATTATTATAGCAAATTTGCCCTTGCATTGAAATTCAACAGAAATGGAATTAATTATAACTAATTAATTATAAAATTAAGAGTTAATTATAACTCTGCTACTTGCTGGCTTTGTGATATGGAATCCAAGTTAACATTGCTAAGCTTCATTTTTTCAACTGAGATGATATTAATTTCATCATTTTGTTGTAAGCATTAAGAGAGATAGTGGGGTAGTGACTACATACATGGAGTGATTAGTGGCAATGCTGATGATTGTAGCTCTTGCTGGTTCCACCAAGCTTTGCAAGGTGATCCAGGAAGGGTCCTTCTGGCTGGTTAACAGATGATGACCTTGGGATCACAGCACAGGATTTTCTGGCAAAAGTGGCAGGTCCTTAGTGTTCCCCTGGTCTAGTGGTCCCATTTGGACAACCTTTGTCTCAACTGCCTTGAAGAAGTTGGCAGCCTTCTCCTTCTCATACTCCTCAGCTCTGGGACACATCTTGCAGGGAGTTGAGAAGGAGCAGAGAAGTTGGTGGCAAGGGACATGGTGTCCCTTCATGAGGACACTCTCTTGCCAGTTCTCCTGGCCTCCGATGGACACACTGACTCTCTCTCTACTGGGTGCGCCCAGAGAGTGCTGGGCGTGCATTCCTCACCTTGCTTAGCTGTTGGCCCCATAGATGAACCTCTGGGAGCTTGCCAGGCTCCAACTGGTTGGGTCTGTGGTCTCCCCATGTTGTGCCTGTCACCTGTCTCTCTTCCCTCATGTCCACTCATGTGCCTGTCACCTGTCTCTCTTCCCTCATGTCCACTCAAAGTCCTCTTCCCAAGGAGCCTCCTCGTCTAAACCTCCCCACATTCCTAGAGACCTGGCAAGGATCTTTTTTTTTTTATTATTGTCATTGAAGAGCTTTAATTAATACTTACATTTGGCTCAATATTATCACATATTGTTTACATGCATAAATATTTGTAGAACATTTGCATTGAGATGCTTTCCATTTCAGTACAGAATATTTCTTCACTAGATATTATTTTAATAGCATTTAATAAATGTTAATTGAATGGAAAATGCTTTGACTACACTGCACCTCCTCTAGGCTTCACACGTAAGGGAAAATTCCAGCATCTTTTAATTTGCTAATACTTCTACAACTTGTAAATCCCTGTCCTGATCAAATTATAACTTGCTCCATAGACATTAAAATCTTCCAAAAGAATAGCCAAGGAAAAGGAACTGAGAGAAGTAAATATGTCATATTTGCAAACCACATGTCTGTAGAATTACTTGTATAAAGTATAGAAAGAAATCATAACAGTTAGCATGAAAACAAATAACTCTGTTAAAAATATGTTTTACATATGAACAGATAAGTCTCCAAAGATATATCGATGTCTAAGAAGTATACAAAAGGATGCATAGTATAATTGTCATTACCTGGCAAGGATCTTGGGACAACACCTCATCCCTCATGAAAATGCATGAGCGATAACAAGTCATGGCATTTTTCTAGGACATGATGTCCCTGGCTGTGCAGAAGGACTGTAAGGTGTTGTTTGTACTATGGCCATGGTGATGAGTCTGAATTGGAGGTGGGAAAGAGAAGCAGGGGGCATCGGTGGTGGTGAAACTCCAGTAAGAGCCTCAAAAAGTTCCTAAGCTCCTAATAAGGACAATTAAGATTACTGTCTTCTTCTGAGTGGTGACTTAGCGATGAGGAAAGATGCCGTGTAGCTCCAGGGGCCAGACCTAGACCCTAAGTGGAAACTGTGACCCAGGGGAGAGTTTTCTGAATATTGTAGGGTAGATGGTTAGCTTTCCTTTGGTACATTACATAGGCATCTCATTTAATTTTTACCAAATCCTTGTGATGAAGATTCATGACAGCCATTACAGAGATAAGGAAACAGAAGCCCCAAAATTGAGTAATCCGACTAAGTTACCAAGATTGCTCAGCTTGGTAAGCAGCTAGAACCATCCAGTCACAACTCTGATCAAGCAGAGGTTGGAAGGCTTTCCATCCAACATCTGTGGGAGACATCTGGGTATTAAAAGCAGAGTTGGGCTGGAAGGCTTTAGAGGTCTTAGATTTCAAAGATTAGCCACATTTTGATGTTTGTTCTGTTGCCAGTTGAAATGTCTCTGATTTCAGTTTTTGCCATCCTCCCCTTATTCACTCCACTGTAATTACATTGATCACCTTGCTGTGCCTCTAATATGCCATATATCTGCCTCAGGACCTTTGCACTTGTTGTTTTCCTGCTTTCAGTGCTCTTCACCTCCAGTGGCTTGTGCCCTCACTTTCTCAGGTCTCTCACCAAATGTCACCTTATCAGATATGCTGCCAAGAGCAACCTATCTCAACCTATTGGCTCATTGTTTTTCTTAGCATTTTCAGAACCTAGCATATTATATGCTTATTTGTTGATTTGTTTAGTGTCAATCTCCCTGATCAGAAAAAAAAAAACCAAAAACGTTCCATCCATTAGGGATGTTGTTTGGGTCACTGCTTCATGCAGAAAGTTTAGAACATTGGCACAAAGAAGAAACTGACTTATAAATTTTGGAATCTAAATGTGATAACTAGAAGGGCTTTTCCAATCCTAAGACCCTCTGATGTTTTCCCACGCAAGTGGAAGTAAGTTGGCATGGGATAGTGTAGATTTGGTCCCTGTTACCCAGGATTGCAACAAGGCAAAGAAGAAGGGAGGATTACACATAAAATGTGAAACCACCAAGGACCCAATGAGAGCTCCCTGGAAGGAGAGAGACCCAGGCCAGCGGTCAGGCTGCCACCACTGCCAGGCCTGGTGTGCTGTCATTCCTTGTCAGGGTCATTTCATTCTGTGACCCTTCCCTGCCCCTCGAATGGCTCGGTCCCACCCACACACCCATGTGGAGGCCAAGAGGCACGCAGAAGAATGAGGTAATTTCCTTTTATGTTTGCAAGGTAGAAGGTAATTTCTGTCCTCCTCTGAGAAGCACTTAGCCCTGGGCAGGGGGTTGGGGGCATGTTCTATCTGTTGGAAATGCTAATTCAAATCAATTATCATGCAGACTTGACCTGCCGGGGTGCGGCAATCTCAGCTGCAATGAGGGCAGTCCCGAAAAGCCTGCTCTGAGGGCCGTGGTGGACTGTGAGCAGGGCAGCACAGAAAACCTGAACTGTGGGGTCTGAGTGGGCAGCAGGGCCCGGGGGTTATGAGTCAGGAGCACCACACGTGCAGGCCATGACCCCGGGGCTGTGATGGGCTCTGTCCCAAAGTGCCCCCTACCTCATGGGATGCCTTCCCCTGCTGTTGTAAAATAAGAAACAATTTCACTAACCCAGGGTCTCAAGAGAGGGGCAAAAAATTGCATCTGCGTGAAACACATGAGAGCCCTAACCTGCAGTGGCTGCAGGGTCAGCCAGGCGATGATGGCGGAGCCCTGGGTGGCCTGAGCACGGCTTGGAGGAATGTCTGCCTTTCCCCGAGTCCCCTACCTACCCCAACTGCCTAAATGCAATGCCTCCATCTCCGAGGTGCCCGGCCTTGGCCCAAAGCTCCTCCTTTCTGACCTGTGTCTGAGGCAGGGTGGGGCCCCGGCCGCTCGATGCCTGTGGGGTTGACCCTGGGGCCCGCGGTCCCAGGACCCTCCCCACACTGTCACAGGCCCCGTTCTGTCTACCTCACACTGTGCACTGCAGCAAGTGAGAAAAGGCAGAGATGAGAGGGTTGAGGGCGGGGGGGAGAGTGGAGAGATATGAGGTGTGAGGTGAGAGACGGGTTATCAGAGGTGGGGAGAGAGAGATGGGAGGTAAGGGGGAGAGGGGAGTCATGAGAGGTTGTATGGGAGGTGAGATATTGGAGGTATGAGGTAGGAAGCGAGAGGTCAGTTGTAAGGTGAGAGGTGGGAAGTGAGAGGTGAGAGGTGGGAGGTGTGAGTTGTAAGGTGAGAGATGAGTGGTGAGAGATGGGAGGTGGGAAGTGAGAGGTGGGAGGTGAGAGGTAGGAGGTGTGAGTTGTAAGGTGAGAGATGAGTGGTGAGAGATGGGAGGTGGGAAGTGAGAGGTGGGAGGTGAGAGGTAGGAGGTGTGAGTTGTAAGGTGAGAGATGAGTGGTGAGAGATGGGAGGTGGGAAGTGAGAGGTGGGAGGTGAGAGGTAGGAGGTGTGAGTTGTAAGGTGAGAGATGAGTGGTGAGAGATGGGAGGTGGGAAGTGAGAGGTGGGAGGTGAGAGGTAGGAGGTGTGAGTTGTAAGGTGAGAGATGAGTGGTGAAGATGGGAGCTGGGAAGTGAGAGGTGAGAGGTGGGAGGTGAGAGGTAGGAGGTATGAATTGTGAGGTGAGAGGTAGGAGGTGTGAATTGTGAGGTGAGAGGTGGGAAGTAGGAGCTGAGACGTGAGGTGTGAGGTGGGAGGTGAAAGGTGTCCGTGTGGTGAGAGTGCCGTGTGCCCATCACTTCCTCGGAAAACCGTGTGTTGCAGTTCCCCGGGCCGCCACCGGAGGGCAGCACCTTGCTCAGCTTCTGCAGGGCCATTCAGAAGCTGGACAGCCCTTGCCAGGACCAGCAGCCCCGGTTTCATTTCTGTAAACTTCTTTGCAAAGCAGAGGCATGCAGCAGGGAGAATGAGGAGCCTAGGTCACTAAATCAGACGCCGGCATGTCGATAAGATAATTATTTTGGAGCCCATGAAAAAATGGTTTCAAATCACATGAAATTCCCATCACGTCTCTTAGGGAAGCCTGCGAGTGGGCTCTGCAGCCCGAACGCAAGCAGAGTTGCCTGCAGGGCTCCTGCCTACCCGCTGCCTGTGGTTCCGTCGATGCTCCTAGTCGGCCTCGCCCACCCTCCTGTGAGCGCCAGACTTCTTGCGTCTTAGCCTCCCCTGTGTTGAGATAGCCCTGGCAGAGGGTGGGGCTAGCACCTTGCTGCTGACCTAACCTGACTGCTTTGTGCGGGGTGGAGTGCGGGTGGGCAGGGCTGCGGTGCCTGTGAGAAAGATTCCAGCCCACCCGCTAGGCCACCCCGCTGCAGACCAGGAGACTCCCCTCCGACTCAGAAGCCCCCACCCCCTCGCAGAGCCCTGGGCGGATGCGGGTGGTGGGCTGAGAGTCTCCCTGGCGCCCAGAGCTCTGGAACCCCGATACAGCTTAGGGTGCTCTCCTTAGGATTTCTGGACCATTCGTGGGCACGGCAAGGTACACTTTTATTTATGAGTTCCATTGTTTTCCCAAGAGCACAAGTTTTACAGGGGAAAACCTTTCCCAGTAAAAGCAAGTGCTAACCAGTGAGTTGAATGCTTGTTGAGGAAAATGCCGCAAGGGTGCCCCTGTGGGCCTAGGAAGCTCCTGGACATCCGGTTGCAAAACAGGCACTTTTGACCTGCTCCCGTGGGCAGGTTGTAGGTCTGCTAGCTCAGTGCTGAAAGGGGAAAGAGCCAGAGACAGCCCCTGGCAGCAACACGAGGTGGCAGGAGAGAGCTGTCCTCTCCTTCCAGCCTTCCAGAGCTTCTGCACCTCCCACAAGTGGGATTGGCTCAGGAGGCACCAGGGGGAAGCATGGAGGTTCAAGCAGAGGGAGGGGGAATTTACACCCCTTCTAATCCCAGCGTGCACCAATAACTCTTTTCTTTAAGTGTCAGGGTCCTTAATTCAAAGGCCAACTCAGACCCTCGGCCAGATCTGTGAGATGCATGTTGTAGAAACTGTTTTCCAAAATGTTGTTTTGAACCCCTTTGCCCTGAATGCACTCATTCCTTCGCGGGCTTCCTGAGGGCAGGTGGAGTTGAGGTCCAGGAGGAGGAGCTGGCCTTACCCGTGGCACCCTCCTGGGAGGGAAGC
This sequence comes from Tamandua tetradactyla, assembly GCF_023851605.1. Classification (NCBI taxonomy): domain Eukaryota; kingdom Metazoa; phylum Chordata; class Mammalia; order Pilosa; family Myrmecophagidae; genus Tamandua; species Tamandua tetradactyla. The sequence goes on along the minus strand of NC_135334.1, from coordinate 4,492,268 downwards.
TAAGGCTTCTTGCAGTTTCCCCTCTGCACCTCCTCCTTCTCCTCTCCTTTTGGTAGTGAGCTGCAAGCAGCTGCCCCACGGACCATAGGCTGACTGGATTATGCAGCCAATTTATACAAGAAACAACTTCAAGTCTTCTGGCAGACTTGCATATGCTTTCGTGATCCAGCCACCCTGCTTTCCTCCACCACCCTCACCATCCCTGCTTGTTATGGAAGAGAGAACAAGAAAGATGATGTGGCAAAATAAGGGAATGCCTGCACCATACACTCTGGTTTTCCTCTAAATCACAAAATTTAACGCAGAAAATGACTACCGCTCACAATTACTAGTAGTGAGTGAAGGCAGTGTGCTAAGGGCTTCACGGCCACCGTATCACCCTTTCTTTCTACTAGGAAATTAGTGTGCCCCCATTTCACGGATGAGGAACCTGAGGCACAGAGAGGTCACATGTCTCTGACCACATCTCTAGTTTTAGCAGAACCTTTTCTCAGATGCAGCCAGTACCAACCATCTTTAATCTGGGCTGTTGATCTGGAATTGATTAGAATTAACCAAAAGGCCTGGCAGTCTTGGAAGATACACCCTGACAAGACCACAAGGTTTTGGTGTCTCCTCAGAACCTTGAGAGAGAAAAAGAAGGCCAGGCTATCGTCTCCCAGGGCTCCAGAGGTGACCCATGGTTTCATATAGTGATGCATGTGAAATATACATGCAGGCACACCCAGGACGGGAGAATGGAAGCCACCAAGGTGACATGAGTTCTGGGCTCACAGTCCTCTGCTCCCATCCCAGCTTCTCCTCTCCCTTTCTCCCGTCCTCAGGCTTGGACTGACAGCCTCACGGGGGCTTGGATGAAGTCTTGGCTCCCCCCTTCCTGTGGTGCCATTCCCCACCATCATGACCTTCCACAACCCTAAGGAAAGACAGCCATGAGACGGAATGATTGTGCTTTGACAGTAGCTACTTATTTGATCCTATGCCTGTTATCTACCATACAGGTGTTTTCACTTGCTCAGTTGGCTTCCTGGGCAGTTGGAGTCCCTTGATGAGGGAAGCTTGAATCCACGCTCAAGAGTTGAGATCAGAGGGTAACCCCCACTCTCACACACACATGTGTTCTGGTCCCTGGGCCATCACTGCCGCTGCAGACTCAGAGCAGAGATGCATGTTGGAACTGGTGTGCATGTTGGAACTGGTGTGCATGTTGGAACTGGTGTGCATGTTGGAACTGGGGTACATATGTTGGAAATGATTGGCAGGAGCTTGCAGAGCTGGCACGGGGGAGCCTGGAACCCAGTGAAAGTAGTAGAGACAATATGGGGTGCAGTCCATACACGCAGGTCCTCACTGGTCCAGCTGGCATATGCCCGTGTCATCAGAACTATGAACACAGCTGCCGTACTTTTAGGAAAGCGGGGTGCTCAGAGGAGGCAGACAGACACACCCCAGTACCCAGAGAGATGTGTACGAGACACACAGGCGTCTGGGAGACATTGCCATTGCTTCATGCCCAAATACAGCAGAGTGTCCCAGGCTGCAAGACCATCAGAGATATGGAGTGGCATGAATTAAAGAGAAGGCTCTCTGTAGAAAGTGCTGACTAGGACCAAAAAGAGACCCAGGATGTGGGTGCTGAATGGGGCATGGCCTGAGTTGGCAGCAGAGTGCCAGGCTTTCTCCCTTTGGTTTGGGAACAGGGAATGGGACAGAGCAGACCCAGGGTGTACGGTGAGGTGAGGATGGGGCTCCAGAACAGGAACTCTTGGTCCCTGTGGCCATCAGAGTTGAGCGTGAGTTGGTGTAATGGGGAGATGCTGGTGCCCAGGATCTGGATAGTTCATATTTCATAAATCTGATACAAAATTTAAATGATGCAACCAATAAAATCGAGGGGACAATGGCTGCCCCCTCACACCAGTAAAGACTTAATTAGCATAAAAAGCAAAAATAATAGGCATTGTAATGGATGTGTCTTCTCCCAGAGCAAATAAATACAGCCCAAGGAATCTGGGATAAATATGACTTTTCCAAAGTTTCAGGGGGTGGATGTGCATTGGGGTACAGATGCAGGCTTCACCCAATCTTGGAGGCTCAGCCGTCCAGGCCTCCTCATCCGACATGCTCTGAGTTTTGCTACTGGTTTCTGAGCCTCAGGGGCTTCAGATGCCAGGACATGTACAGGTGTCCACAGAACCTCTGCAAGATCACCAGAGGACAAGGGCAAGGGTGAAGGGACGCAAGAAGCTGGTTTCTGTCTCTTGCCCCCCAAAAGACAACTGGGGGTTGCTGGGAGTGGGCTGCTTGCACTAGCCCAGATCCCCCCATCCCATTATGCAATTGTTTGGCAGTTCCTCCTCCCTCTTCTTGCGCTAGCCTCAGGGAACCAGAAAGAGGAGGGAAGGGAGACAGAGTAAGAACATGGAGGGCAGAGAGACAACCTTCAGGGAGTTTTAATAGGAAGGTGGAAGCAGAATGGACAGGGACTTCGAAGTGACTCAGGCAGGGAGCAGACTGCAGGGGTGGAAGGGCTGACAGTGAAGCCATGGGGGAAAAGGGTACAGGATAGGATCCTCAGCATGGCCTTTTACTTTCCTAGGGCAGCAGGAGGAGCTGAGACTTGTGGACAAGGAGGGCCACCTGCCCTGGGAACTTTCCTCTCGCTTTCTCCACAGAGCTCTCCTCTCTCCTCCAGGCAGCCCTTAAACTCTTTGAAGAGCACTCATGTAAAGGGGGCTCCACATCTCAGTGTGCCCCGCGCACCCACAAATCCTGACCAAGTCCTGCCTCCTTCCTCCCCTTCCAGGGCTAAGAGCTGTTTTCCTCTCCCCTGTGACCGTTGCTAGCACTGCAGTCCACCCCCTGTACCAAGCGCCTGGAGGTGGAAAGGGCGAGAGCCCTGACTGCTAGCCTTGCCTTGCATCCAGCCCCCGGCCCGTTCTGTCGGGGGAAGTTCTTCCAAGCGGAGACCCGGCAGCATCTCGTCCTGCGGCAGAGTCTATTTAGTGTTCATTTCACGCCCACCTGGGCGCACCTGGCTGAGGCCAGGAGCTTGGACAACAGACCCCCGCCAGCGGGCAATTCCATTCTCTCAGCCTCTGAAGCGTTGGCTTTTTCCTCTCTTCCTTCTCCTCCACTTCTTCCCTGACATAAACCCTGAATCTCAGAGCCCTGTTGGAAAGGGCAGGCGGGGTGAAGCAGCGACTGAGGCCCGGGCTGGAGACTCAGGGGTGCGAGGACCACCCCAAGTTCACGGCCAGCCCCACTAGGGGAGCTCATGGAGGAGGTTTACTGTCTTGGCTGGGATGAAGCAACCACGGAAGCGGGCTGAGGGGTGGAGCGCGGCAGCACATGCGAGCGCTTTCCAGCGCTTTCTTTCTCATTACCTGAGAAGCCCTATTACACAAGGCCCATCTCCTGAACTCTTCTTTTTCAATGAGGAAATGGAAGCTCGAGATGCTAGAGGACTGTCTGAGTCCACGTAGCTGATAAGTGATGGCCCTGAGGCCACTGTCAGGACATCTGGTCAAGAGGAAGAGGGAAGATGGAGCGCCTGCCTGGGGCCTGTGGGCGGGGTGTAGAGGCCGGCGTGCTGGGACAGGGAGGCATCACACAAATCTTAATTAAACACGGAATGAAAACTGGCAGGGAAGGGAGGAAAGCAAGAGAAGGACAGAAAGGCACAGGATGATACTTGTGCTGTTCTTTACAACCTCTGTGCTTCTCTTTCCTTCTGTTCTGGGACTGGAGACCCTTTCTCTGAGAATAACTCCACCTAGTTAAGAGTCTGGCTGAGACAGTGCCCCTCTTAAATGTGACCTCTGGATAATTATACAGTCTTGCAATATTGACTCCCCTTTAACAAAAATAAGAAAGAAAGAAAAAAAAAAGCAGAAGAAATGGACACAGAGATTGCTTCTGTGATGGCATCCGGGTCTAGAAATGAAGGCACCTGAGCCACTTCGTAAGCTATTTTGATATGGCATCAAGGCAAAAAGTGCCTTTCCGGGCTTCATAAAGGAAAGCAGCTGAATGAAGAGAATTAAGCAGGAGGCCAAGATACGAAGCTACTCACATCTCAGCCCAGCACCTACAGAGTTAAAGACCCTGAGAGTAAAATCACCAGGAAGGAAGGGGTTAATAGGGAACCTTGATTAAGGTTTAGTGGTTCCAGGAAGAATCAAAAGGACAAATGTCGCTGTGCACTCAAGGGTTAGTTTTCCCTTCTTCAGCCAAGAAATAGTATGGCAGGTCATTAAATGAATTTACTTGGGATTGTGGGTTTTTATATTGTGGTTAATTAATCTGGGTATGTCTTTATGATAGTAATGGCAGGGCATCCTCAGCCAAGACAAATCATTATAAGGCAAAGTCGGTGGGGGGAGCAGTGCTGTGAACAGGGTGGGAGGGCAAGTGGGGACTGGAGCTTGGTCTGGCAACCGATCCAGTGTGGGGGCAGATTGTGATGGTCAGGACACATGTGGACCTCAGAAACGGGAACAATCTGGGAGCTCAGGAGTCAACAGTCCTGGTTAGGGTGATGGCAAGTAGGACAGAGGCTTTTCCAGGGAAATGCATTTCTCGTTCTGAGTCGTTCTGTCTCCATGAGGGATGGGAAAAAAAATCTCCAGCTGAAAAATGTCACCTTCAACCTGACACTGAAGCCAGAGCATTTACAAATCTGCCTGTCACCGTGACAGCCTGACAGATAGCAACCTTAGCTGGGACTGAGTTAAATCGCCACTATAAGTCTTGCAAAAAGTTTTGGCTCTTAAGATTTTTATCATTGAGACAGGTTAAGGAATGGGGAACACTGCCTCAAACCAGAAGGAGACGAAGCCTCTTTGCCTGCTTCCCAGGGGCTTAGGCTGCTGCAAGATTATCTATTACCTGAGGGGGACATGACAGGGGAAAATTACCCAGCATCAGCCCCATCTGTTGCTGAGTGTCGCTTATTTCACCTTTACTAATTCACTTGGTTTGTCATTTTTCCTTTGTCTCCGTGTCACCCACCCAAACCCAACATATATATGTCCTGGTGTTCCTGGCCTCAGCCTGGGCATTGCAGCTGCAGAAACAAAGCCTCCGGTATCTTCTCAATGAACTGCATTCGCTCCGGAGTCTCTCTGGCCTCCTCTCCTCGTTGTCATTTCCTCCATAATTGATTAGGGACCGGAGGCGTGAGAGGAGAAGCTATGATTGCTTTTGCAGCCTGGGTCTGCAGGCAGAGTGCACTGCTGTGCTCTGCTTGGTCCCCGGGGACCTCCTCTGTCAGGAAGAGGTGGCAGAATTTTATTAATAAGATGCAGACCGTGTCCAGGGAAGAGCACTGCGATCAGGTCAGAAAAGCTGGGCTGCAGCCCTGGCTGATTCTTGAATCCCTGGCTATCATCTTTCTCCAAACTTCAGATTTTTCATCTGTAAGACACACTTATGCCTGATCTCCTTCTACATGCCAGAATCATGGGCAAGGTTAAATAAGAGAGTAACCACGGACTCTCTGTGAATACAGAATGTGTATAAAGCACTTAAATCCAGTGTCTTTCATTTAAGTGCCTTATAACAAATGGTATTAGTAGTATACAAACGTAACTAATTGTAAGTAAGAACTTTTTTGTCCTTGCTGCATCTGCCATTTCTCTGGCAACTAAACTAGGGGTGGTTTGGCATTCAGCATTTATGGAGCAAAATCTTGTGTTCCAGACAGTGTATTCTATTTTAAAGCAACAGAGATTTTTAAATATGCAGACAAAAAATTGTAGTTCCTCAGTCAGGAAACCCAAAGTGCAGTGGGCAGACCACCAGGAGCTTAGGTCTGCACCTGACCTGGGCTGGAAGAAGGGCAGAAGGAGAGATGGCAGAAGAAGGCTGAATCCCTGCCAAGGCCTTTGAGCTTTCCTGGAGGGCAGTGAAAACCAAGGAGGGCAGTGAAACCCAATCTGTCTAGACGATTGCATTGGATGGTGCGCTGGTTTGAAACTGTCATGTACCCCAGAAAAGCCACGTTCTTTTAACCCTAATCCAATCTTTTGATTAGATTGTTTCTGTAGGATGTGACACACCCAATTTGGGTGGGATCTTTTTGATTAAGTTGTTTCCATAGATATGCAAGCCACCAAGTTGTAGATGGGACCTTTTGATTAGGTGGTTTCCATCAAGATGTATCTCTGCCCAGTCAAGGTGGGTTTTAATCCTCTTACTGGAATCCTTTAAGAGGGAACCACTTTGGGAAAAGTTCAGAGCGGACACAGAGACATGTGGAGGTGCAGAAAGAAAATGCCCCCGGGGAAGCTGCTTGAAACTAGAAACCAAACGATAAGCAGATGCCAGCCATGTGCTTTCCCAGCTGACAAAGGTGTTCCAGACGTCGTTGGCCTTGCTTGAGTGAGTCAAGGCATCTTTCTCTAGATGCCTTAGTTTGGACATTTTTATGGCCTTAGAACTGTAAATTTGTAACTTAATAAATCCCCTGTATAGAAACCAACCCATTTTTAGTATATTGTATTCTGGTAGCTTTAGCAAAGTAAAATATATTTAGGTACCAGGAGTGGGATGCTATGGTTTACAAATACCAAACATGTTGGAACAGCTGTTTAATTAGATAAGGGGAAGATTTGGGAAGAGTTATGAAGAGCTTGATAGAGAAGGCCTGAATTACTTTGAACAGATGTTTGGTAGAATTGTGGACTCTAAAGATACCTCCAATGAGGCTTTAGACAGAAATGAGGAAGGTGCCCTTGCAAACTGAAAGAAAGGTGAGCCTTGTTTTAAAGTGGCAGAGAATTTGGCATAATTAAGAGCTGGTGTTGGATGGAGGGCAGTATTTGAGAGTGATGAACTTGATATTTAGCAGAGGAGATTCCCAACTAAATGTGAAAAATGAAGCCTGGCTTCTCCTTGCAGCTTACAGTAAAATGTGACTGTAAAGAGAAAAGCTGAGAACTGGACTCTTGGGTACAAAGACATAGATAGTTTGAAAAATTCTGGGCTTCCAGCAAGGGAGACACCAGAAAATAGTGTCCTGTGTGAGGATTTAACCAAATATGGAAACAGTCAACCATTTCAATAAAAGCCGAATTGGAAATGGAGTTAATCCAGAAAAGATTTATGGAAGGTCCTATTATCTGATGGATGTGATCCATGTATACATGACAAAAAACTAACAAGTTTCTTATGAGATCTGTATAAATGGAACCACTGCCGGTCTGGCCTAAAAGATACAATTTGAATGAAAAATTACTTCAAAGGCAGAACCATGGAAGCTAAGGTGTGAAGCCAAGGAATCTCAGGCCAGGAGAGTGGACCCACCCATCCACATGGAAAGGCAGAGGGTGGGTAGAGGAGTGCTGCTGCCTCAGGCCTTGGAGAGGGTGGAGTAATTGTCTGGGAATTGTGGTGAGTCTTGCTGCCAACCCATTGTCTGATGGGGGTGAAGGTGTACCCTAGAGATAGCAGAGAGGTTGGGGGATGGCCTGATGCTTGGAGAGGGTGGAGCTGAGGAACAAAGTGATCCCCTAACACCCCCAATGTTTCAACCCTCATCCCAGTGATTGGAGAGACCATGGTTTGCTGTGTTAGCCCTTAGAGAGCATGGGACTGCTGCTCTAGTGAGCCCTGAAGATAAGTGACTCTCAGGCTTTGAAATCTAATGTAGTTTGCCTTGCTGGTTTGAGTAATTGTTTAGGTTCAGTGAGTCCTTTATTTTTTCCAATTTCTCTCTATGGAAATTGGAACATTTATCCTAGACTGTCCCTCATTTGTATACTGGCAACAGATAACTTGTTCTGAGTTTCACAGGTCCAGAGCCAGAGGAGAATTTTGCCTTAGGACAGACCATACCTGTAACTGACTTTGATGAGATTTTTTACTATTCCTAAATTTGTATTGTATTCATATTGTTACTGAAGCAGTATAAAGCTTTTGTGATATTGTGATAGAATGAATGTATTTTGTGTATGGAAAGAACACATGTTTTGGGGGTCCAGGAAGTGGAATGTGCTTGTTATGTTCTCCAGAAAAGCCATGATCTTTTAATCCTATTCCAGTCTTGTGAAGGCAGGCCTATTGTTTAAGGTGAGACATTTTGATTAGATTGTTTCCATAGAGAAGTTACCCACCAAATTGCGGGTGGGACCTTTTGATTAGGTGGTTTCCATGGAATATGTCTCTGCCCATTCAAGGTGGGTCTTAATCCGCTTTCTGAAGTCCTTTAAGAGAGAACCATTTTAGAAAAAGCTCAAGGCTGACAGAGAGGTTTAAAAATGTAGAAATAAAATACCTCTTGGGAAGCTGTTTGTTCTAGTTTGCTAGCTGCTGGGATGCAATATACCAGAAATGGAATGGCTTTTAAAAGGGGGAATTTAATAAGTTGCTAGTTTACAGTTCTAAGGCTGAGAAAATGCCCCAATTACAATAAGTCTATAGAAACGTCCAATCAAAGGTATCCAGGGAAAGATACCTTGGTGCAAGCAAGCAGATGAACTTCAGGGTTTCTCTCTCAAGTGAGAAGGCACATGGTGAACACAGTCAGAGTTTCTCTCTCATATGGAAAGGCACATGGTGAACATGGTGTCATCTGCTAACTTCTTCTCCTGGCTTCCTGTTTCATGAAGCTCTCTGGGAGGCATTTTCCTTCTTCATCTCCAAAGGTTGGTGGACTCTGCTTCTTGTAACTATGTCATTCTGCTTTTCTCTCTCTGAATCTCTCTCATTCTCCAAAATGTTTCCTCTTTTATAGGACTCCAGAAACTTATCAAGACCCACCCAAATGGGTGGAGACATGTCGTCACCTAATCCAGCTTAATAACCACTCTTGATTAAATCACATCTCCAGGGAGATGATCTGAGTGCAGTTTCAAACATAGAGTATTGAATAGGGATTATTCTGCCTTTATGAAATGGGATTTTGATTGAAACATGGCTTTTCTAGGGGACATGCATCCTTTCAAACCAGCATACTGTTTGAAATCAGAAACCGAAACATTGGCAGACACCAGCCAGGTGCCTTCCCAGATGACAGAGATGTTCTGGATGTCATCCACCTTTCTTGAGTCAAAGTATCTTTCTCTGGAGGCCTTAGTTTGGATATTTTTGTGGCCTTAGAACTGTAAACTTGTAACTTAATAAATCCCCTGTATAAAGCCAACCCATTTCTGAGATATTGTATCCTGACAGCTTTAACAAACTAAAACACTTGGGAAAGAAATGGAGACCATGGTCATTTGGCAATCTGGGACCTGATGTGGAGTGGAATAAGAAAACAAGTGTTACACCAGAGTCCTCTGGGCTCCCTCCCCACAAAACAGGTGCTTCACCAAAGTGGGCCATTTGGGTGGAAGCGAGGATCCAGAAAGGGTAGTGGGGTAGGGTCCGGGAGATTCCGCGAGGTTGCAGGCAGCTGCTGCAACACTGCAGCAGGGCAGTGATGGAGAGGGTGGGGAACAGAAGAGGCTTCAAATTCCAGGTGGGTCTTGGAAGAGGGGAATGAGAGCTTTCTCTGCTAGAGGAAATACCAATCCTAACCAGAAATATTGTGGTTTACATGTGCCCAACAAGGTGAAATACTTGGGCTTGGTTGAAGAAACCAGGTGTTCCATTTGTGCTGCCGGCCATGACCCTTGGTCTTGGGCCACACCTCTTGATGATTTTTTGCCTACCAAAGTGCAGTTGTTCATCCTCCTGAGATGATGTTAAAGATTGGACTGGGTTAGCCCAGGAAGGCTCCCTGAAAAAAATAACTTCGAGCTGCAGTTGTGACAACCAGCCAGGTCTCTATTTTCATTTACTTTATCGCATTGAATCCTTAAAGCATCTTAGCAGGTACATATTGACATTTTACAAAAGGTGATTCAGAGAAGTTAAATGATTTGTCAGGAAGGGATAGTTGATTTTTTTAAAAATATATTTTTATTGAGAAATCGTCACACACATACAGTCCATTCATAGTATACAATCAATAGCTCACGATCATCACATAGTTGTGTATTCATCACCATGATCATTTTTAGAATGTTTGCATCACTCCAGAAAAAGAAAAAACAAACAAAAAAACCTCATACATCCCCATATCCCTTACCCCTCTCTTTCACTGACCACTAGTATTTCAATCTACCCAATTTTTTACCCCTTATCTCCCCTGTTATTTATTCATTTTTACCCACTTTTTTCCCACTCATTTGTCCATACCTTGGATAAAAGGAGCAACAGACACAAGGTTTTCACAATCACACAGTCACATTGTAAAAGCTATATAGTTATACAATCATCTTCAAGAATCAATGTAAAAGCTATATAGTTACACAATCATCTTCAAGAATCAAGGCTACCGGAACACAGCTCAACAGTTTCAGATACTCCCCTCTAGCCACTCCAGTACACCATAAACTAAAAAGGGATATTTATATAATGCATAAGAATAACCTCCAGGACAACCTCTCAACTCTGTTTGAAATCTCTCAGCCACTGAAACTTTATTTTGTCTTGTTTCTCTCTTATCCCTTTAGGGCAAAAAACCTTTCTCAATCCCATGATGCCAGATCCCAGCTCATCCTGGGAGCTCTGTCCCATGTTGCAAGGGAGATTTTACACCCCTGGGAGTCATGTCCCAAGTAGGGGGGAAGGCAGTGGGTTCATCTGCTGATTTATCTTAGAGAGAGTGGCCACATCTGAGCAACAAAAGCGGTTCTCTGGGGGTGATTCAGGCATAATTATGAGTAAGCTTAGTTATTCCTTTGCATGAGTAAGTTTCATAAGGGTGAACCTGAAGATCGAGGGCTCAGCCTATTGAACTGGTTCATCCCCACTGCTTATGAGAACATCAAGAATTCCCCAAATAGGAAAATTTATTATTTCTTCCTTTTTTCCCAGTCCTCCAAGGGAACTTTGCAAATACTTTTTTATTCTCTGCCAAAATTACTGTGGAATATATTGGAGCATCACACTAATCTGAGCAAACCTATAGTTGGGTTTTGACTCAAAAAGATTCTTGCTACTTTAGCTCGCCAAATTCTTCTGTGATGGGTGTTTTCATATTTCCTATTTGGCAAGTCTGTTGATAATGAGTGTCTTCTTCAAGTTTAATTTGCACACCCACCTGGGACTCTTGGGGGACTGCACAGCAGACCAGGATGGAGAGTATAGTACATTTGAGCATATTCTGAGATTGAGATGCTTTATATGGACATTGCTCATTTAACCCTCAGTTCAACCCCATGGGAAGAAATTTGATCCCTATTTTCAACTGAGGAAACTCAGGCTCAGCGAGATTAAATTTCTTGACACAACACTGTCAGTATCTAGAAGAACCAGGAGTCAAACCTGGTTTTGCCCACAGCTGTGTGCTTGACACCCCTCTTGCCTGAGATTGATAAGAACTAGAATCTGTGTTTCCACTTAGGTGAGAGCAATGAAGTTTATGGAGGAGGGTGGCATTTGTGATCCAGAAAGGTGTGAGTGAAATTCACATCCTCTTAGACAAGTTTTCCAACAGAAAGTGCTGTTTTTGCAATAGACCTGAGAAAATCCCATGGAAGCCCAGCCCTCATCCAAGGCCAAGGGAAGAGCTGACCTCCAAGGTGGAGGTGGGGGGCAGAGTCTAATTCCATTTAAGACCATAAGAGCTGAGAACCTCACAGGGAACAAACACAGCTCCTTATCAATATCTAGTGCCAGGATAATGTTAGGAGCCCTTTACCTCAGAGAAAGTTGACACCACACCAAAATTGGATCACAGATGGAGACCACTAGGATGGAGAGGTAGATGCAAGAACAAGAAAATGGCAACAGTGATGCAACTGACCAAACCTTAGGTGGTTTTATTTGGGCAAAGAGAGTGGTACCTGTGTGAATCCTTGCTGAGCTCTGTAGAGGAGAGTATGCCAAGAGATACAGAACTTATCTCTTTTCTGCAAGCCTGGACCATACCACATAGCAATGTGCTTCCATTTCACATATGGATTCTGGAGTCTCTCCAGCATATAGTTCCTTCTCTTATTGCCCCTTCCCTTTCCTAGAGAGTTACAGCCATAGCTGAGTGACCCTTCCCCTTTTACCTAACTTCTCTTGACTCATTCTCATGTGACACACAATCATGATAATATCTCCTTATCCAATTGCTACGAAGTTTGAAGGAATCGGTGTATATGATAGCAATTAGCTCAGGGGCTGGCACACAGCAGAGCTAAATAAATATTGGTTTTCTCTCTTCTTTCACCTTTGTATCTGAAACACACACACTTGTGTGCATACACCGAGGGCAAACCACAAACCTCACCAATAAATCTATGCTAAGCCAGAGTTAACTTGGAAAATCAACACAGTGCAGAGGCTTTTAGAGGACTGACATTCCTCAGATTATGGAAAACCATAATAATAAATCTTAAGGAATGTCACCTTGCCCCTGGCTGAAGACAAAAACCTGAAAATGTTAGTGGAATAGCCTTGAGTGTGTGGAAAACAGCAGCAGAGATGAGTCTGTTCACAGAAGGGAGGGTTCAGGCTGCTTTTTGGAAGGAGCAAACTGGGGGCACAGAGGATTTGCTATTTAGTTGTGAAGCTTTGTACTTGTGAACGTCTCAGACCTCATTCCAGGATTAGTGTGCAAGGTAATATAGCAGTGAATGTGATAAACACAGAAATCACCGTCATTGAATTTCTGGAATGAACTTGAAAATACGGACATGCCATTCCAACGTTGTCCAGACGGCACCTCTCAAAACCCCAGAGACCAGTGCAGGCTGCTGCTGGTGGAGTGCTAATGTTGGACATTTTTTCCACGTCTACCTCTGCAGCCCCATGTATGGTACTATTTCATTTTTGACTGTTTCTCATATTGACTTTTTCCCACACTGTAAGTATTTTTGTAAATTTGGAAAATTACTAGTTATCCATCATTATCTCTTCAAATATTATTTATCAGCACTCGCTTTCTAGAGCTCCTATTAGGCATGTGTTGCATCTTCTCACTTTTACCTGCTCAACTTCATATTTCCATTTTTTTATTTCTGGGTGACCTCCATGGATTTATTTTCCATTTCAAAATTTTTATCTTCAATGATCATTTGTAACCATTCATTGAAATTTTTAAAAATTTCCATGATTGTATTTTCTTTTAAAATTTCCAAATATTTATATATTAAGTCTCTTATTTTTTGTCTTTCAATTTCAGATCTGTTTGATTCTCACTTTATGGCCAAATTATTCCATTGTCTCCTTTTAGAAATTTGACTATTTGAAGTCTTTAGGGACCTGAAAGGTCGTGATTTCTGACTCTTATTCATGCTCAGTTGTTTCCTCTGTGTTTGGTAATTATAGATTATGAGCACATTATCAAGCAGGAAAATGTGGAAAGTGGAAAATCTATATGGCTTGTGGTGAGAACATGTTTCTCCAGGGACATCTCATATTTGTCCATGCCCTGGGTGCCAGGGTGTGAATCACCAATAGAAGTACAAACCTGAACCCATATTCTGCTGTGGAGCAAACCACATGTGTAAGTTCCCCAGGAGACATGGCTTTTCCATCCAGAGACCAGGTCAGGAGATGCAAGGTTCTGTGATGACCCTCAAGCTAATAGGTGGGTTTTGAAATTTTTCTCTGGCCCAGCATTTAAAAGCTTTTGGAAATTCCAGTTTTATGTGAAAATCTTCTCTAGTTCCTGGTTCCAATCCCCACATTCATCTTAAAACATGCCCCCTAAGTTACATCAACATAAATTGCACTCTTCAACCCCACACCCCACCCCGGGGCAGCTGAAAACACCAGTTCATATACACCCCTGTTTGGGTTTGCTAAGGTTGATGAAATATAATATATACCAGAAATGGGTTGGCTTTTACAATGGGAATTTATTAACTTAAAAGCTTCACAGTTCTTAGATTGTAAAAACATCCAAATCAAGGCATCATCAAGATGATACCTGAATTCTGAAGACAGCCTGCTGGTGATCAGCCAGCAGCTGATAGCAAGGTGTATGATGTCGTCTGGTTTTGTTATTTCCAATCTGGCTTCAATCCCTTCCTCTCTCAGCTCTTTTAGGGCTTTTATCTGTCTTGTATCCTCTTATAAAGGGCTCCAGTAAGAGGATTAAGACCCACCTTCAATAAGGTTGTCCACATCTCAATTGTAATAACCTAATCAAGAGCTCCCACCTACAATAAATCCACATCTGCAGGAATGGATTAAAAGAATATGATCCTTTGGGGGTTCAAACCATCACAATTCCCCACTCTATTTTCAAGTCCCTTCTTTGCTGTTCTTCCTTGGAGAGTTCCCGTATTTTCTTGCAATCATCATCACCATTAGCAACATTATCATCCTTGCTAGCATCCCCACAGCCTGTACTGTGGGAAAGCCCTGTTCTAACTGTTTTACAGTAATTAACTCATTTAGTCCTCATAACAATACTAAGAGGTAGATGCTATGATTGTCCCCATTTTACAGATGATGAAATTATGAATTTCTTTAAATATCAGTCCCCATTAGAATAAAAAAAAAAAGCCCCAGAGATTGAGTTAATGATTTTATAGAAGTATCAAATGCATAAGGGAAAATGGTTTTTCTGATGTCTACACATCAAGAAAGCACAGTAAAATGCTGAAATGGGCAGACTTCTGAATCTAAGAAGCCAGAGAATCACCTGGAGCAATGGGTGACTTAAAATCTAACGAGAAAGCTCTCAGTTCTCTACGTGGCTTTAAATGGCTTGCCTAGTTCATGGGCATTGGGCTAACTCGATATGGTAAGAGCCCATGAGTAATCTGAACCCTCATTCGGACAGGAGCAGAGTGCCAGGCAGGTTATATAACACTCCCAGTGTTCCTGCTTGCATGAAAATCTTCTGCATTCCTAGCTCCATCAATTCCTATCTCATCACTTGCATTGCTTGTTTCCTCTCAAACCAAAACCTCTGCCCCAAGCAAACCACACCAAGTCCAACTTCCTTCCTTCATGATTTTGAAAGTAAGTTTTCCTCCTGAGATGTTGTTTCCCTTTTCTTTGCCCTCAGACTATGTGTCTCACCTCCTACATGACAGCACACCTTATCAGCAGCCTTTCATTTCCTTCATAAAACCTAGAATTGATGAATTCATCTGCCCTCATCTAAATTATGCTTTAAAACTTCCAGCCTGAAGCAGAACAGAACTGTGGGTGGGACATTAACTGTGGAAAAGTACAAGGGAACTTTTGGGGGTGATGAAAACAGCTCTATATCATAGTTATGGCAGTGGCTATACAAATATGTATAGTTGTAAAAATTCATTGGCCCAACACACTTAAAATGTATGCATTTTAATGTTCAAATTATGCCTCAACAAAGTGTAGTTTAAAAACCAAACATGCACTTTTGTATGAAGAAGCTGAAATTAAAAATGTAGTTTACAGCAGTAATAAAAAAAGAAGTCTTTGAGCACCTACAGTTGTCAGGCACTACCTGGTCCTGGGACCATGGATAAAACTATCTCTGACATAAGCTTGTAGCCTGATAGAAGACCCAAAACTAGAAAGTTCCAATTCAGTGGTGTTGTCGTTTGCTAATTTTCCACTTTATACCATAAAATGGATTGGCTTTAACAATGTGAATTTATTAGCTAAAAAGTTTACAGTTTTGAGGCAGTGAGAATATCCTAATCAAGGCATCATCAGTGTAATGCTTTCTTCCCTAAGACTAGCTGCCAGCAATCCTTGGGTCCTCTGCTACGTGGCAAGGCACATGGTGGTGTCTGCTGGCCTCTCCTTTCTCTTTTAGGTTTCATTGTTTTCAACTTCTTGCTTCCATGGTTTTCTCTCTCTGTCTTAATTTCATTCTTTTATAAAGGTCTCCAGTAAAAGAATTTAGAACTAACCTGAATAAAGTAAGTCACACCTTAACTGAAGTAGCCCCATCAAAAGATTTTACAATGGGTTTGCGCCTTCAGGAATGGATTTACTTTAAAAATATGCTTTTGTGGGGTACGTAAAGCTTCAAACACCACAAGTAGATAGGTACTAAGAAAGAGACAAGGGCAGGAGGCTACAGAGAGACATCAATCCTAGATGCATGGTACAAAAGACCTTCTGCAGAAAGTCCAGAATGAGCTCTGGTGACCTGGAGAAATCCTCGAGTATCTCTAGCCAAAGCTACATCTAGGAGGTGCTGAGCAGGTGCATGTACATGTACACACATGTTTGAACAAATGTGTGTACCCATGAGTGTGTGTGTGTGTGTGTGTGTTTGTTCAGTGTCTTGAACTAGACCACAGATTTTAAAGGCCAGAAATCTTGAGCTCATAGGAGCTTGGGTGCCTCATTTGGATAAGAAACCAGTCAAGGGGCTGAGAAATTACCAGTGGATGATGATGACACAAATTCTGATGATCATTTTGCTCAGATACTAAACAGAGAAGCTTTCATGGATGCAGTCCTATCCTCCAGGAGTTTTGTCTACTCTTATTTCATTTAGTATTTCTGATATTGCTTATCATCCAATTAATTTCTTTCTTGATTAGAGACTCATGCCTGCCTATTGGAAATATATTGAAAACTTTTTATAGTCTTCAAACTTCAGAAATGTTCTGATGATTGACTTTTATCCAATACCTTAAAGATGTTTTCCTGTCTATCACGGTGATAGACCCTTCTCCTTGAGGATCTCTTCCATCCTCATCCTGCCTTTTCTCCTGATGAGATCCTCTTGGACCCCAGGGCTTCAATTATCACCTATAAGTTCAGAACACTTGATTTTACTTCATCACACTCCTTGGCCACATTTGAACCAACTGCTTACTGAGTCATAATAAACTTCTTAGCTCCAGGATGACCTAGTTGTTTACTGGGTCATGATAATAGCAAACATTTATGTAGCACTTACTCTGAGCCAAGTACCACCCTGGGCACTTTACATGGTTAACTCATTTTATCTCCAACAACTCTTTCTGGCACCTTAAACTCAGCATGTCTAATACTGATGTAGCAATCAATCCCTAAAATCTGCACCTCATCCCGCTGTATTTCACATTTCACTAACTGGCACCATCATCTACTCAGAGGCTACAACATGAAGCACAGGCACCACCTTGGACCTTTTCTTTTCCTACTACATGTCTAACCACTGAGTGGTACATTTGTTTCTCAGTTCTGCCTTGGAGAGACTATATCATATAATGGTCAAGGGCTTATCTTTGCAAGCAAACTGCTTAGGATTGACTCTTGGTTCTGACAGCTAACTTCTATGAGTTCATAGAGGAGTTATTTAACCTTTGCGAGCCTTAGTTTCAAATTTGTAAAATGTGGATATTAACAGTATTTATTTCATAGGGTTGGTGAGATGATTAAATGAGTTAAAATGTAATTTCTTTAGAATAGTGCTTGGAACCTAATCAATGATCCTTAAATAAAGGTTGGCTATGATTAAGTACTGTAAACTATCTTCCAACGATGTCAATCTCTCTATTATCACTACCTGAAACCAAATCATTGTATTTGACTGCTTTGATAATTACAATAACCTCCTTTTCAATTTCCTTGTCTCTAGTTTCTAGCCTTGCTCCTCCTTTTTGATCTATTCTTCATGTAGTGGCTAAAGGAAATAGTTAAAAATCATAAAATTATCATGTTGCTTTCCTGCTTAAAATTCCTTAGTGACTGCTCATTACACTTTCATTAAGTTCAAAATCCTAACTTGCTTCAAGTATGACCTTGCCTTGTTCAGTCACTCAGGTCCCCCTTAACTCCACTGACCCAGTGTGGATGATGTAAGCTTTCTTTCAAATCCTCAAACACCACTCAGTCTGTCTGATTCCCGAGCCTTAGCACATACCCTCAGAATTCTTCTTTCTCCTACCTTCACATTCCTCTAGCATCTTCTCAAATAGCACTTCCTTGCATTATATTTCTCTGAGGTGCCAACCTGGGGCGGGTCCCTCTAATATTTAATCCACAAACATTCTTGCATCATAAAATTCATCATACTTAGGGTGGGCCACGGTGGCTTAGCAGGTAGAGTTCTTGCCTGCCATGTCAGAGGACCCGGCATTGACATGTCAATGTCAATTCCCAGTGCCTGCCCATGTAAAAAAATAAAATTCATCATACTTGCATTTTTTGTTGTTGTTCCACAATTCATCTCCCACCCAATTGTAAGCTCAAGTAAGCAGGGACCATATCTTGTCTTATCCATTGCTATAGCTCATTTAGTGACTGGTGCTTATTAGCTACTGGATAAACAATTTTATTGTTTATAAAACAATAAAATTGTTTATAAAATTACTGGAAATGTAATTTTTGTTATTTAGGAATGCAGCTCTGTATCTATCTATCCATTGATCTATCTAGTGTTCTATTGTCTGTCTCTCATCTATTTATTCACTTTTTTAAATTTGATGAAATTTAGAAAGGGCTAAAATAAACATTTCTTCCCAGTTTACAATTGATGGACAATGTAGTACAGTAAAAAGAGCAAGGCAGTTGGTAACTGACTAACTTGGAACCACACGCTTTTCCTGCCACCTACTCTGTGTTTAACTTGAGCAAGTTGGTTAACTGAGTCCAATTTCTTAATCTGCAAAGTGAAGATAATACTATCTCCCCTTTGACAGGAGTAAGGAAACTGTCTGTGCAGGCTCTTTCACAATGCCTGGCATATCCTTGGCATGTAACTCACCTTATCCCCCAATCACTGCTGTTATAGTCCATCATCTGCTTCTAAGAAAAGAAGAAAAAGAGTTGCCAGAGAAGCAGCTGGGCATGGTAGATGGGAAAGCAAAAAAGGAGAGACTTAGCAACATTTTCAGCTCTGCTTCATACTTTGGGACCCAGATTCATGGGTCAGACCTGTGTTCCTGATATTCCCATCTCTCTCAGGTTTTATCATTTTTTTTTCTTAAAGAGCTGGTGTCCTGGTAAATCAAGACCTATATTTTAATTCTAAGACAATGTTCAATACTCACATTTCTGAAGAAGCATATTCTCTAATTCTCCCTCCCTGTATACAGCAAATACACTTTGAGACTTTCAGTGTTGAGTGTTTTATCATTTCCCATTTATTGGCTTGTCAGAGGGGCCCTTGGCCAATGTAGGATTGGGATAGCCAGACAAGGGTGAGCCCAAGGTAAGCTATGCAGCTTATGGGCCCAGTGTGCAAGGTGAGAACATGGGCCTTTGTTCAAAAATTATTAGGAGACGTGTACACAGCATGCTGAAATGGAGAAATCAAAACGTGCAAACTGGAGAAGCAAACTAAATTTCTGAGATGAAGATTGAACGTAATTAATATGCCAGTTTTTACCATGGGTCTTTATAATTTTAAAGCAAAGACAGGCAAAATACTAATAGTTTTATTTTGTTTTGTTTTGTTTCTTGGAATAGCTGTCAGGAGAAGATAACTTTATTTTTGATTAGAGCTAAGATAAGCTCAAAAGAGAAAATGAACAAAAGATGGCAGGAACAATATTTTTTAAAACATCACAAACATCATGTAGTTACAATAAGATGAGCTGTGTGGCTATGGTATAAGAATCAATAGTCCAACATACTTGACAGAATAGATTGCCCAGAAATCTTTTTATGAAATATAAGAATTTTGTGTATGAACATGACAATTTTGACGTCAGTTGAGAAAAAAGGGATGTGATGTTAAAACAATTGATTAACTGACAGTAAAAAAATCTATGCAGATCCCAACTCCATGCAAATTATAGTTGGATTACAGAATAGAAAGTAGTATAAACTGGAAGTGAATGCAAGTAAATGTACATGGAAATTCAGGATGGAAAAGTTCTGTCTATGTGTAAAATCAAGGACTTAAATAACAAAGGAAGACTGATGAATTTGACAAAATTAAATTCTTTGGTATGACAAATGTCATAAAATTTTAAAATAATCAGCATAGGTGAATATTTTAACAACACCACGGAGCTGCTAATATCTTTCATACATAAAGAAATTCCAAAAATCAATATGAAAATCGTGAATACTTCAATAGTCAAGTAAGCAAAGTATGTGAAGAGCTAGTTAAAAATGCTAATGATCAAGAAATGTAACACAAAAACTTCAAATCACTTTTCATCAAAGAAATGACAAGTAATGTAGTCTTGAGAAGTGTTTCTTTTTGTCTCACAAATTGGCAAAAATGGTAACACTCCACTTTGACAGGCAGGGTATTTTCAAACACTATTGTTGGAGTTGTAAACTGAAGAGCAACTTTGCTGCATTCATTAAAGATATTAAAATATTCACACTACTTTGTCTGGTTTTCCCATTTTATAGGCATATATCCTAGACTGGAAACAACCTAACTGCTAAGAATTATGTGAATGGTTAAATATAGTAAGTATGAGGCAAATTAGATCACTGAGAGCTAGATGTTCATTTATTCATTGAAAATACACTGAGAGCCTTCTATGTGTTAGAAATAGTTCTAAGCCTTGTGAATAGATCAATGAACCAACCAAATAAAAATCCCTGCCCTTGGGGAGCTTACATTTTTGTGGGGAGAAAACAGACAAAAAGCATAACATAAATTTTATCAAATGTTGGAAGATAAAGTGTTAACAGGGAATGGCTCGGATGAGGTTGTGGGTTGCATTTTTAAACCGAATCTTCACAGTTGGCCTCACTTGGAAGGTGACATTTGAACTAATACTCGGAGGGAGCAATGGGTTATGTTTGTGGCCATCTGTGGGAAGAGGGGAGAGTAATAGCACTCCACAGAGGGAAGGAGACTGCAAAGCCTGTGCATGGGAGTGAATCTGGTATGTTCAAGGAACAGCAAGGAGTTCAGTGTGGCTGGGACAGAGTGAGCAAGGAGAAGGGTGCAGGGAGATGAGGACAGTGAGAGAGGAGAGGAAAGCACATACGTCAAGGCTCTTGTAAGCCACTGTCAAGTCTTTTGCTTTTACTCTAGGTGAGTGAAAATCCACTGCTAACTTCTGAGCAGAGGAGTGACATGAAATGACTTGTGTCTTGAGATGATCACTGTGGCTGTACTGTTGTGTTTATGTTCCATGATGGAGAGAGAGGGAGAAAAAAGTTCTGTTGGGAGACAATTTTGCAACAATCCAAGAAAGACGTGATGGTGGAAGCAGTAGAGATGAGAAGAATGTGTTGGTTTTAAGGAAAAGGCAAAAGAATTTTCTAATGGGTTGGTTGTCAATTGTAGGCAGCAGACAAGAGTCAAGGTTGACCTACAGGTTTTTGGCCATGCACCTGGAACGATGGAGTGGCAATTCACAGAGATGGGAAACTTCGATTAGGAAAGATCAGCAGTCAGTCTTGCATTGATTAACTTTGAGAAAACTTCTAGCCGTTCAATTAGAGATGTTGAGCTGTCAGTTTGTTTGATGATTTTACAGAAGTCAGAAGTCTTGAAGAATAGACCAATTTGAGAATCGTCAGCATATAAATGGCATTTAAAGCCATAAGCCTGGACAAGATCATGACAAAGATTACAGACTTAAAAAGAGAGAAAGCTCCAAAGTGTGTGCCCAAGGCACCCCAACATCAACAGAGTAGGGGAAAGTGGAGGAGCCAGAAAAATAGGTAGAAAGAAAGCAAAGCCTGTGAAAGATGGAAAGCAAAGCAAAACAGGATAGGGTGGTATCCTGGAACTTAAACGAAGAAACTGGAGCAAAAAGGAAATGATCAGCAGAATGAAGCACTGGCTACTTGCTCAAGAAGGGTGAGGACTAAGACTTGGAAACTGGATTAGCCATGAGGAGCCTATTTGGTGACCTGGCAAGGACAGTGTCCATGGAGTGGTCAGTAAAGACCTAATTGGAGTTAGTTTGAGATATATGGGGAGGAATGAAACTAGAGACAGAAAGGCTGATATCCTGGGCAGAGCAGACCCATCCACTGGTAAATAGAAACAAATACTTGTACTAACTCAAAGGCAATTCACAAAGCTTTCTCCTGTATCACTAGTTTTCTCATTTCTCTGGAATCACTCCTAACAGCGTATAAATATTCTACAAGTTCTCTGATCTGTTTTCAAAGACTACTATTAATGAAATGGGAAGATACTCATGCTTTCTTTTTGCAAAATAGAACATAATATCATATTACAGTGTCAGTGTGAGGCCACCGTTTCCACCAACAAACCTTCTGACCCTTTTACATTCTCCATGGTGGAAGAGGAAGGTGAGTGGGAATAAAGGGGGTTTGCTTTCTCAGAGATTCAGTTGTCTCCCATTTTCATCCAGCTCCCAACTGGATTCCTGTTCTTGGTTCTGATTATGGTGGTTATTACCTTATTTCTGCCCTGGCATGGATCTAAATATGGGATTCATTTTATTTTCCCTAATTCACTATTCTAGTGATTCTCAAAGTGTGTTCCCCAGGCCAGCAACATCAGTGGAATCTGGGAAGTTGTCAGAAATTTAAATTCTCAGGCCCCAGACCAGAATCACTGAGTCAGAAACTCTGGGGGCTGAGGGCTTCCAGGAGATTTTGATGAATTCCTGCAAAGTCTCCACAAACCCAAGTCTGTGCTATGTGGGAAATGTTTGACGAAGACATTTGGGAATCACCTAAAAGGATCACATCTCTTCTCTTGCTGCAAGTAACTTCAAAATGACTAATAGATGTTTCTCTTTTTAGAAATCCTCCCCCCGCCCACACCCCTAAAAGAAGTATTTCTGACCACTTCATTGGTTTCCTTGTCTACAATACCTGTTTTTTTTTTCTTTGCCTTCCCATCCCTCTCTCTCTCAGAAATAAAAACATAACTCCGATTGTTTCAGGTAAAGTCTATAGCTGCAAGCAAACTCTGTTGTCTTTTCTTTTTCCAACATTTGTGCCCTCAAGTATCCTCCAAATAAAGTCAAACAGTCCTCTATAAAAGGAATTCTGGTGTCAAGTGATAGAATAAATATCTTGCACTTGCAGTACAATATGTGTATGTGTCTGCATGTGTGTTTGTGTATGTACATATGCATATACATCCCCACACACATACACCATATATATATATATGTATATGTAAATACCATTGCATCTATATGCATATGCATCAGTACAGCAAACTGTGACCTTTAATTGGTTGGAGATAGATGGCTTTTGTTTCCTGCCTCCTACTCCCTCTCTTCCTCTTTTATTTCTCTTCCCTTCTCCTTTTCCTTCTCCTTCGCCTTTTCCTTCTCCTTCTTCTTCTTCTCATCTTTATTCTAATTTCTTTTCACATTTTTCAAATTTTCTTAACATGTTACTTGCATGACTGAAACAAATGAAACTTTAAGTGAATGTTTGAGTAAATGAATAAGAAAGAAGGGAGGTAGGAAGGGAAAAAGGAAAAAAGAACAAAGGAAGAGAAGGAAAAGGTAGGGAGGGAAAGATAGAAGAGAAGCAAATTAAATAAAAGAGAATTTAATCTAATTCTCTAATAAAATTTAATCTAATTTAATTTAATTGCATCAGCATCCTTAAGCAATGTATGACTGCAGTAGAGGGCACAAGGCTTAGCATAGTGAGACCCAGGCTGGCTGGGAAAGAAGTTGAAGCATGTTCAGTGGAGATGTACTTGTCCCCAAGTATTCCATCTCATCCTCTGTAGCTGCTGCCAAATGCTCATTAGCAAAACATAAGGCTAAGAATTTAGTCTTTCTTTGTGTGGGAAAACATGGATGTCATGCTACAACACTCAGTATGTAATTATAAAGAAATACAAATTTTAGAGCAACAAAACAGAATATAGTTAAATATGTGTTCCAAATATAAACCACACAATGCCATACAGAGCAAGTAAAAGGGAGAGAGTGAGGAAAAAAGATAACAGTCCCCCTAAGTATAAAAGGGTATTGTTGTCATTTAACTGTGATAAAGCTCAGTTTCTAACCATTTGCTTGATTGTCCTCTTCCTATCTACATGGTTGAGCCTACTCTGTTTCAACTTATCCTCGGCTATTAAGTAAAGTCCAAATGTTAAATGCCTCATTAACACTTCTGCCACTAGAAGCAATTGCATTTCAACTGATTTTCTTAAACTTCTCTGGGTCTAATCTGTTCTTTTCTAGTTTTTGGAGGACTAAGCTCTAAAAAACTTTCCTCTCTTGTTTTTTGCCTGTTTTCCTTTTCTCTTTTCTTCCCACCAAAGTGTGTTTTATTCTATAAGTAGGTAACTATATTCCATACGCGGTGCTTTTAAGTCTTGCTCAGGCCAGCTCCCCTTATTCTAGAGTCTATTTAAGTATCCAAACCATAGGATGAACAAATGTCACAGTTAGGAATAGCATAGGCATAAGGCATCCATCTCCACATGCAGTTCTCCTTTACTTCCACTCTGCCTTTCACCCTGGAGCACCTATGTGCTTTATTCATGATAGAATGAAGATATAAGGCCTGCTTGTCCAAGAAACTATGCTGAGTGCTTCAGGAAGATTCAGCAGCAAACATCGGCTCCTATGAGCTAATGGCTACTCTGTCATCTTCAAACTTGATCTCCATGACTGTTCCAGCTAGCAAGAAGAAAGGAAGGAAGGATGGAGGGCAACCAACCAGGGAGTTGGGCACACCTCTTTTGCTTCCATGCCATTGGCTCAAACTTAGTCTCCTGCGTGCTCCTGCCTGCCAGAAGCTGGGGGACTAGAGTATGTGCATGTGTGCATATGTGCATATGTGCATATCTGGATTCCTCTCTAAAGCCAAGGATGGGGGAAACTGGTTTCTATCAATCACAGCAAGAAAGAGTATATGTTTTCTGGGAGAAAACTTCTTTTAGAAGTCTATGGCATAAAATGTCAGATCAAATGTAGTTTTGGGTGGAGAATAGGCTCACATCAGAGGAAAGAGTCAATACAAAGGATGGGGTGATGACAGAATTCTTATTCCCATCTATGGCAAGATCGATTTAGGTCATAAAGGTCATACATGGATAAAATCTATATATCCTCATGTCATGAATCCAACAGTGCTATCCCAAAGCAATTCAGTTTGTAGACACTGGGAAAAATTTGGATTGAATGTGAATGTGGGACAAAAAGGTAGGCAGATTTTTTAGCCTTTTAGACTGTTTCTTTCCTTCCACCAACCACTATTTATTTTCCGTATATGTATTCTTAAGTGTGTAATGTAAGTTTTCACATATTCACATATTCATGAAATTACCACCACAAGCAAAACAGTGGACATATCCATCACATCAAACATGTCCTTGTGCGTCTCTGTAATCCCTCCCCCTTGCACAGTCCCCAGGCAATTCTTGATCTGCTGTTACCATATATTAGTTTGCACTTACAGAGTCTTAGTTATTTGAAATCAGAAAATATGTACTCTCTTTTGTCTGTCTTCTTTTATTCGTAATAAATATTTGGTTGCATTTATCCTCTTTATTGCCAAATACTATTCCATTGCATGGATATATCGTGATCTGCTTATCCTTACACCTATTGTGAGTGTTTGGGATGCTTCCAGTTTGGGGCTAGTACAAACACAGCTACTTGTAACATTTAAGCAAGTCTTTGTACGGACATAAGCTTTTAGTTCTCTTAGGTAAATGCTTAGGAGTGGAATCATCGGATCATATAATAGGTGTGTGTTTAGTGTTTTAAGAAACTGCCAAACTGTTTTCTAAAATGGTTATACCATTTTACACACCCAGCAGTATATGAGAGTTTGGGTTCTTTCATAACCTTGCCAAACCTTAGATTTTTAATTACTGTCATCGTAATGGATGTGCACTAGTCTATTACTGTGGTTTTAAATTTCGTTTCCCTAATGGCTAACCTGCATATATTCTTTGGTGAAATACCTGTTCAAAAATTTGTTGTTGTTGTTGTTGTTTTTACAGTGGGTTTATTTATAATTATTGATATTGAGAGCTCTTTATACATTCCGTACGCAAGATATGATTGGAAATATTTTTCCCAATCTGTGAACTCTCTCTTCATGCTCTTAACAGTAACTTTTGAACAGCAGAAATTTAAAATTTTGGTTAAGTCTAGTTTAGCATTATTTATTTTTCTTTTATAGACTCCACCCAGAGTGGACGCTGACAGTTTGCTTTTGAATCTAAGGAAACTGCTGCATAAGCCCTCCTTGAGCACTGGGTAGTAGAGCAGGATAGTCTTTTGATATCAAATCTAAGAAGTCATGACCTAAACCAGGGTCACAGAGTTTTATATTTTTTTTTAATAGAATATTTCACAGGTATGTATTTTATCTATTTTGAGCTGATTTTTGAATGTTATATTGAAATGATTTTTTTAACACACGGCTATCCAACTGCACCAGCGAAATTATAGAGAATATTTTCCCCCACTGACTTGCCTTTGTACCTTTGTCAAAAATCAGCTGGCCTTGTATGTGTGGGTCAGTTTCTATACTCTATTTTCTGTTCTATTTATCTATTATTTATCTTTATGACAATACTACTGTCTTGATTACCGTAGCTTTATAATAAATATTGCAAATCAGGTAATCTTAGGTCTCTAACTTTGTTCTCCTTTTCAAGATTGTTTTGGTTCTTCTGATCTCCGTGGACCCTCACGTCCTCAGTTAAGGGGTCTCCAGCCTCTGCCTTGTCTTTTATAGACTGCCTTGTCACCCCTCCATGCTCCTTTCCTGGAAACTCCCGCAAGGCCAGGCCGTTAACTGAGACAATCACAGAGTTCAACTCTTTTGTCTTCCATCTCTGAGGCATCTATCGGCTGATGTGCACTGCCTTGATAAAACACTCTTTCACTGGGGTTGCACCTTTGTTGTTGCTGCACGTGGGAGCATAATCTAGTCCCTCTGACTCCATCTTCACCCAGAGTGGAAGCTGACAGTTTGCTTTTGAATCTAAGGAAACTCATGCGTAAATCCTCCTTGAGCAGCCTGGTTGGCTGTGCTAACTTGGAAAAGTGAGAGTGAACGTTCAGGGAGGAGGGTGAAAATAGAGCTCCTAATAAACCATAAGAGTGGAAGTTGACAGAAAGGATGCAAAGGTCTCAGGCAGGGTGCTCCTGAGAGAAGCAGGAGGCCCCACAGACTTGCAGGCTGGACATGGTGGGGGACACAGAGCCTGGGGAGGGCCAGGCCAGGGGAACGACGTGTTTCTGGATGGTGGGACTCTGGGAGCTATAGGACTCGGCCACCAACCATTTCATGCCTACGATTCCAAGCTAATGTGCTATTTATTTGCTAAGTGTGGAGGCATTTATGGAGGCCGAGAGGACCCTGTTTGTTTTAAGCATCCTGTTATGCTCTATATATACTAATGGGGTTTGAGTAGCCTAATCATCATGCTTTACACCCACCAGAAAACTCACTTCCCAGGACCTAAGGGGGAAAGTAACAGCAGCTCCCATTTTAGGAGAAACTCACAAAGGTGCAAGTTGCAGACCACTGGAATTTGGAAATTGCCTGGAAGTGCTCAGGTGTAGACTTCCTTTGTTGCAAAGTGCTGTCCTCACACTGATGTTCATGTTCACCTTCCATGTAATTTTGCTGTAAACTTACTTTAAAAACCTTTCTGACAAGAAGTATAAACCTATTGACCTGGTTTTTCCTGGGTGCTTCCTTGGAGCTAAGAGACTCATGATCCAGAAATGAAGATAACCTACAGATGTGACAGATGCCACTGCAACTGTTGTTTTATTAGAAAGATAATTGAGAAGTTAACATACCTGCCAATTTGGGTTTTTATGAAGGTTAGTGTCTAAAAACATGTGAAACATTTAGATGAGTGTTTTTCCATGGTAAGTGTTCAAATAATTATTATTATCATCATTTTCTTTTTTGTCCATATGTAGAAACCCTTCCCTATTTTCAGTTAATGAGAATTGTTTTTCTCTCCTATGTAAAAATTCTTGTACATAGACTCAATGATTTGGGAACTAGAAAGAATAAAATAAATATATTCTAAAATATCTTAAGGCCATCATCCCATAAAACCCTCCTCCACAATTAGGATAAGTGATGTTCCCAGGTTAACCCAGTTCATTAGTAGCAACATTACACCTGGAAGGCAGGAGACCACTCTTTCCTGCATAATATGATGCTACATTTGTCTCCTTCAAATTTCTTCTCATTGTAGGAGCTTTTGAGCCATAAAGCCTGGGTTAGATTTTAGATTCCTCTACTTACTGCCTGGATGGCCTGAGTGAGTTACATAAAATTTTGGATCCTCAAGTTTCTTATCTGTATTTCAGAGATAATAATGCTCCACTTGTTAGGCATTTGAGATCATCAAATGAGCTAATATTTTGGCAGAAGTAACCTGATAGCCGGCACCATGAGTGCTCAGTAAACACTAAGTATACATAGCATTTAAGAGTACTGGCTTTTCAGCCAAATATTCCTAGATTTGTATGTCACCTCCAACTACCAAAGAGCTGTGTGACTTTGGTCAAATTTCTTAACGGCCCTAAGCTTATCTCAGTCTCGTCATCTTCACAGTAAGGATTGCCTTGCCTCTCTTTCAGGGCTGTGATGAGGATTAAATAAAGTAATGCTTGTAGAGAACCTAGCCTGGCATGTAGTCAGTACTTGATAAATAATAACAGGTACAAGTATAATTATAATTACTATCATTATTTTATTTTGTTCGCCTGTTTTCTGCTGTGCCAATGCCACCATATGTTTAAATAACATTCTTCAAGTTCTAGGCATGCAACCAGCTCTCTACTCTTAGAGAGTGTGTATTTTGGCCAGGAATTTCCCCACCAAACCATATTCAGTAAGTGTGAAATATTTGCCATTTAAAATGATAGCGTGCATATTACCTGAGTCCTTAAAGGAAAACTTAGATAAAATTCCTTTGATACTGACTCGTAACTATAGGGTGAAATTCCAAGGTGACTCTTAAAACACATAAATAATTGAATCCATGCTTTAATTTAGAAATATGCAGAGTTCAAGATCTTGGTTAACCTCTACAGAAAGAGAAGGAGGAAGATGAGGGATAATCTACTGATGAGAGTAAACATGCTGATGCTAGCATTTTATTTTCAGCTTTGCATAGGACTGTTGGGGAGCAGGATCATAACAAGTAGCAGAGTGAGATGTCTGACACATCTTGTTTCACTTCAGCAAACTTGTAGGGCAGTTTAGAGCCACTGCCGAAGTGGCAAAGTCATAATGCACAGCAAATAGGTCCTGACAAAGGACATCTCAAGACTATCACTGCCGTTTCCTCTCCTCCATATTATGTGCCTGCTATTTCCTGTTTGTCCTGGTTTGAATCTGTTACGTACCCCCAGAAAATACTACGTCCTTTTAATCCATTCTCCTGGGGGCAGACCTATTGTGGGTGGGACCTTTTGGTTAGGCTATTTCAATTGAGATGTGGCCCCGTCCCTTTAAGTGGTTCTTAATCCTTCATTGGAATCCTTTAGGAGACGATAAAAAGCAGGTAAAGCAGGAGAGCGTAGAGAGAAATGCCCAGAGACATTTGGAGACAGCCCCTGAGACCAGAACCAGGAGAGAAAGAACAGCAGACATCGCCATGTGATGGAGGAACCCCAGATGCCAGCAGCCTTTCCTCAGAGAAGGTATCTTCCTCTTAATGCCTTAACTTAAACATTTTTATGGCCTTAGAACTGTAAATCTGTAACCTAATAAACCCCCCTTGAGGAAGCCCACCCATATCTGGTATATTGCATTCCAGCAACTTTAGAAAACCGAAACACTGCTCATATCATACAATCACACCACATAAGGTATTTATGTGTCATCTCTAGTTTTTCCAGTGAGGAAATGATAACCCAGAGGTTAGCGGAAATATCTAAAGGCTCACAGTTGGTTAATGACAGAGGTGGTACCACAGTTTATAGTATTGCTATTTTATAATCCTGCTATATAGAACATTCATTACTAGTCTCTAATTTTGCAGAAGAGGAACCTCTCTACCAGAAAGGTTAAGTGATATATCATCTGGGGTCACATAGCTATTTAATGCAGAACTGAGACTGGATTCCATTTCTGATCTTCAGTTTACGGTTCTTTACACTATAATACAAATGGCAATATGAAAATCCTCTTTTCTGAGTCTGGCCATGGAACGTTAGGAAGCAGTATCTTTTACCACGCGCATCATCCAGTGGTGTTTTAAGCATGCTTGCCATGGCAACCATCAAAATATTAAGTGCCTCAAAGCAAGGCTGGAAAGGCAACTGCTGCTCTGCTATTGTTCCTGGTGATAGATGAAATCCTGCAGAGCTGTGGATCAGCTACCATGATCTGCTTGCACTGAAGTGATTTAGATCATGCCACAGCTGGGCCAGCATTTGTTTGTCTCCAAGACAATTTTGCTGTGGAGTAACTACCCCATGCCAGAGTCATGTTAAACAAATAGCAAATACGAATCCAAGATGGAAGTTTACAGAAGGCCACACCTTACCTTTCCTTTCCCCGTCTCTCCCTTCCTTTGTTCTATCCTTCCTCTCTTCCCTTCTAAGTCAAGGATGGCAAGTTTTCAAAACCATGTCAGGTTTCAAATTATTTCAGCCAAGCAGATAAACTCCAGACATCATGCCCCAAGTCTCTAGGGGAACAGACACTGGGCATAATGAGAAATGTAATGTAGACATATCCATGTAGGGTGCTTCTTGTCTCCCTCCTCTCTCACCTCAAATTTCCCCTTCCCCTGATATCTTGAGCAAAGAAGTGTGTGTGTGTGTGTGTATGTGTGTGTGTGCGTGTGTGTGAGAGAGAGAGAGAGAGAGAGAGAGATGACTGATAGAAAAATCAAAGAGGGACAGAGGGAGGGAAGAAGGAAGGAGAGAGAAACGGAGAGGAAAAAAGGGGAAAAGACAAAGAAGAGAGAAAGAATGGGAGGGAATGTGGGAGAAAGAAAAAGGAAAGAAAGATGGATGGAGAGAGAGAGAGAGGAGATGGGTTTGGGAAGATAATGTGTCTATCTGCTAAAGACATATGGTATTTGAGAGATGATGGGCTCTTTGCTGACCCTGATTTGACAGAGAGGAGACGGCTGGGGTGGGGTTGGCAGCAAGCAGCAAGGAGACCTAAGGTCCAAAGCAATTTCTTTGAACCAAATGAAGATTTCATGGTGAGGAGACATTTTGAAATAATTTCTCAGTTTGACACTATTTGTCAGGCAGTGCATCTTTTTAAAGAGGTCATTTAAAACAAGTCAGAGGAGAAAAAGATTATGCTTTTTATGGCAGGGATTACAAAAGCAATATTGTAATTAGTACTAAGTGGACAAGTGTGCTGGAGGGAGGCAGGTTTTGGGGCCAGGGTCTTTGTTGTCCTGTCCAGATGTTAGGCCAGCTGCTGGCTGATGAGGGAACCCACTGTCCTCACCTTCACCATAGCTGGAGGCTTCTCTCTTGGCTGCCCATCTGGCTACTGGCACTGGGAAGTAAAATTATTATTATTTTCCAAATGAAAGGCTTTGAATCACAGCTTTTAATTACCAGATGATTAGTAAAAACACATATTGCCTACTGAGGCTTGGGAAGACGACTCGGGTATGCTGTCTGTCCCTACACTCACTGCTCAGCTGCAAATCATGTGCTTAGTTCTTCAAAGAAGAAAATACAATTTTACTATGCGTGCAGGTAAAAGCAAATAAGATGGGGGCAGGCCATGGTGGCTCAGCAGGCAGATATCTCGCCTGCCATGCTGGAGACCTGAGTTCGATTCCCGGTGCCTGCCCGTGGAGAAAAAAAAGAAAAAAGCAAATAAGACGTGTAGTGAAGAAAGTGTAGGATGCTGATAGTAAAGTCTTCCCTTTCCTTTGCACAATGTTTTCCAGAACATCAAATTTATTTCAACCCAATGCTTGACTAGGATTACCTGCATTTGGGGACCTTACAAACCCCTGCGGCCACTGTCACGGTGCTGACTAATACCTGTGACCAACAATGCCTGTAAGGAAGACGAATATAAAAGATCAGCAAAAGGGGAATAACAACCCTCCCCCTGTCTACGTGGGACATGACTCCCAGGGGTGTGGACCTTCCTGGCAACGTGGGACAGAGGTCCTGGAATGAGCTGAGACTCAGCATCACCCTTTTTTCTCGACCAAAAGGGTGAAGGGTGAAATGAGACAAAGTGTCAATAGCTGAGAGATTCCAAACAGAGTGGAGAGGTCATCCTGGAGATTATTCTTATGCATTAAGCAGATATCACCTTGTTAGTCAAGATGTAATGGAGAGGCTGGAGGGAACCGCCTGAAAATGTAGTGCTGTGTTCCAGTAGCCATGTTTCTTGAAGATGATTGTATAATGATATAGCTTTCACAATGTGACTGTGTGATTGTTAAAACCTTGTGTCTGATGCTCCTTTTATCTACCTTGCAAACAGATGAGTAGAACATATGGAATAAAAATAAATAATAAGGGGAACAAATGTTAAAATAAATTTAGTTTGAAATGCTAGTGATCCATGAAAGGGAGGGGTAAGGGGTATGGTATGTATACATTTTTTTCTGTTTTCATTTTATTTCTTTTTCTGAATAGATGCAAATATTCCAAGAAATGATCATGATGATGAATATGCAACTATGTGATGATATTGTGAGTTACTGATTATATATGTAGAATGGAATGACCAAAATAAGAATGTTTGCATTTGTTTGGTGTTTTTTGGGGTATTTTTAAAAGAAAATTTAAAAAATTAAAAGAAAAAAAAGAAGGGGAATAATATTATAGCTCTCAGCTGTCATGTTGGGATGCTGGAACTCAGGTGAGGGGTAGCTGGAGTCTGCCTGAGCAGAGGCAGCCTGGGGGTGGGAAGTGCATCCAGGTAGACAGGTATTCTGCAGGGGAAATGGCTGGAAATTGTGGCTGGACAAGTATAGGAGTCAGATGTAAGTCCAGGAACTATGTGTTGGGCCAGGGGCGGGGCGGGCAGGAACCTTGTAATTCATGGGACATTCGTGGACCTTCTGTTTTGGATCTCAAGTCCAAGAGCCAACATGGTTAGACCTACAATCAAGGAGTCCTTGTGACCACCAGATTCTAGCCTGGTCCTAGGCTTAGTAGGGAAGATGGATATTAAAGATGCAGTGTCTTATTTGCCACAGACTATGGGCTTACAACAACAGAAAATGATTGCCCTGCAGTTCACAGATCTGGAGGCTAGAAATCAGAATCAAGATGTCTGCAGGTCATGCTTCCTTTGAAGTCTGTAGGGTTCTGGTGGTCACTTGCCATCTGTGGCTTAACTCAGTATCTGCCCCTGTCACCTGGCCATAGGCCATCTCAGTCCCCCTGCCTCCACCTGTGTCCAAACTTTCTCTCCTTGTAAGGACACCAGTGGTGTTGGATTAAGGCAACCTTAATCGAATTTGGCCTCATATTAACTAATAGCATCCTTCAAGATCCTATCAACAATTAACTTCACTCTTGTAGGACCAAGAATTAGGACTCGAACATGGTTTTACAGGAGACATGATTAATCCACAGCACATGGTGTCTGTTCATGGAGCTTGCAATCTAGCTGGCAGCAAAGATGACCATGTATACAGCACTTCATGAACTAGGAAAGATGGAAAACAGCTAAAGTCACACAAATATTTATTGAACACTTAAATGGTTAGAAAAATTACCAAAAAAAAGAAAACACCATCTCTGTCCTCATGGAGCTTATGGTCTAGTGGAAGGAAACAGACGGTGTACAGTTGAGGAAGTAAATATGTGCATGATACTATATGTACATATATTCTAAGGAGAAAGTAAGTCAGAAAACAGGGCAAGAAGTTCTTGGTGAAGATGGGTTTCCTTATAAGTGGTGGGGTCATAAAGGCTTCTCTGAGGAAGAAAGACTGGAAGGAGGCAGGGAGAGGCTATCCAGTACCCTTGGGAAGCCTGCCCCAGGCAGAATAGACAACCCAGGTGAAGGCAGTAAGGCACAAACTGTCCTGGACTGTTCTGGAAACACCAAGGAGGCTGTGGTGATGACAGCGGAGTGAGCAATGGTGACACAGAGGTCAGAGAGGTAGAGGGGGAGCCAACATACATGCAGTGCCTTGAAGGCCATTGCAAAGACTTTGGCCTTCATTGGCAGTGAGATGGGAACCCAAGGAGGGTAAAGAGCTGAGGAGTGGTATCATCTGATTCACATCCTAACAAGATGACAGTGTCCTCTGGATACGTTCTCACACTTCAGGAGGCTTCGGAATCACCAGGAGTATTTGCTAAGACACATGCTTCTAATTCAGTATATCTGGGGTGGGGCCGGCGAATGTGCATTTCTAACAGTTACCAGGCCATGCTGCCATTGCCACACCCCCTGGTTTTGGAGACCACACT
The DNA here is from genome assembly GCF_023851605.1 of Tamandua tetradactyla. NCBI lineage: Eukaryota > Metazoa > Chordata > Mammalia > Pilosa > Myrmecophagidae > Tamandua > Tamandua tetradactyla. Next base: position 4,458,099 of record NC_135334.1, on the reverse strand, counting down.
TCAACAGCTGCTCGAAGAGATTCAACTGGAAGAGATGAGGGGTGAAACATCGGTGCTTCTTTCCTGGAGGAGGGGTAGGGGTTGATTTCAGGCCCCAGTGACCCATTTAAGAAAAGAGGAATTAAATGAGCAAATGCAGAAGAGTAGAAATGCTCTTTTCTCTCCCAATCTACCTTTTGCTGGAAAGAAGATGGTGCAGTTTATAAAAACATGGAAAGCGGTTATCTACCTAGACACCTCTCTAGAGTCCTTAGCTTTCTTGTGATCAGTTCTAGCTTCCCCAGTGCCCTTACTGAGGTTCACTTTCTTTTGTCATGTTTACAGAGGAGGCAGTTTCTCACAAGTGGTTGCCTGGCTTAATCTGTCCTGCAGTTCTCTTGCTGTCCATGGTTTCCCACACCTGCATCTCTTGGTATCTATGGCAACCATCCTTTCATGAAGCTCCTCTGCAGGACTCCAACCCTTGGCTTTGCTGCCAAAATGACCTCTAAGCCAAGGCTACTGTAACTTCCACTGAAGGCTTCTTGGGTCTAGAGAGAGACAGCATAGCATGGAACAGGAAACAGCTTAAAGCTGAGTGCCAAACATGACTCTTCTTTAAACTTCCTCAGCCCTTCCTGAATCAGGAAATTTCTCATTGGCCAATCTCCTAAAGCTTCTCTTCTGCCTAGTAGGTATGCCCGCTTCTCTCTCCCAAGAACCCACCTCCTTGCTCTTAAAGCTTATTTCCTCTTTCAAACTATCAGAGGCCAACTTCTAAATTCCTCTTCCATTGTTGTACAGAGCAGGTTGGCATCCAGCCTCTTTTCTCTTCCTCCAACCTATGTCCTGGAGTCTCTGCATTTCCTTACCCCAAGGAGCCCAGCAAGCTCTTTTCTGAAAGAAAAATGAGAGTGAGTTCTTTCAGGAAGGCAAATTCCATGGTTCCCTTGGGGCATCTGGTTTTGAAGCAGCTAATCTGTATAGAGATACATTTTCTTCCCTTCTAATTACTTGTATGGTGTGGTAAGATCAAGTAATGCTTAAATATGTTAAAATGGGTAAAACTCTTGTTTTATAAAATAAGTAAAGCCAATAAGTAAAACATGTGCCTTTACCTCTTAGCAGCTGCTAACGTTCACCAGAAAAATGTGGCTTTCCTCACTCTTTCAAGAAATGGACGGAGCAAATTGTAGGGCCCATTTGTGATCTAGTGAGATGAGCTTAGTAAAGGAAAAGGAACCACTGCTAATTAGGTGAGTTAGAGGGGCTGGCTTATAGAGAAGCCTCTCGGGAGTGGATTTCAGCTAAGTTTGAAAGAAAATAGGTACCCAGGGAAGGTTTTTGTTCAAGGGAAGACAGGTTTTAAACAATAGCTAAGGGAAACCAGTGGAGCAAAAGTCTGAAAGACTGGAGAATGGAGAGTCTGGAGCCAGGAAAGAGATCCCAGGATGCAAGCTTAAGCAAGACTTCAGGGAAAGGGCTGACAGTGTGTCCTTCTCCCATTGCCCAAATCCTCCTGCTGACATCAGGCCCTTCTTTCGTAGCCCAGTTGACAAGTAAAGCACTTCCATTGTATTCCAGACTGCCTAAAGTTGAGGCGACTTCATTTTCTCTCCTCCTCAGTATCACACCTTGTACTGTAGGTGTCTGTCTACTTGCTTATTAGAAATAGGTGTCATGAAGACATAAACCATCTCATATACCTCTTTGCCTAATAAGTAATAGAGGGTAAGTAATGAAAATAATAGTAGCAGCACACACTTATTAAGCACTTCACCACTCAGCTCAGCTGTTCTCTCCAGGCACACGTAAGTATGATAGAGAGCCATGGAATATGTCATGAGATAATGCAGTTAGGTTTGGGTAATAGAGTGAAGTGATAAAAAGTATTGATTTAGGAGTCATACTAGATGGATCTGAAATCTGAAATGCCCTGACATTTACTAGCAGTGTGACCTTGGGCAAGTGACGTAACTTTTCTGCCCTGACTGCTTCTATCTGCTCAAAGGGGTTGTTATAAAAATGAAATGAGTAAATGTTAAGCACCTCAAAGAACTACTTGGGTGAGCTGAATGCTCAGTAAGTGTGCACAATTGGTGTCATTGCACAGGGAGGACACTGGATCCATATAGGTGGAATGACATCTGTGAGTTCAAATCCGGGAGATGACAGTGAGCCAGTGAAGAAGGCAGGACATTGAAAAAAGTATTGTTTTGTGAAAACAAATTAGTTTTCAGAGCATATTGAGATAGAATCCCCATACCATGCATTCATTCTATAAAAGTGCATATCAGTGGTTTTCAGTATATTCACAGGGTTTTGTAATTATCACCATCATCTAATTCCAGACCATTTTTATCTCTCCCCAAAGAAACAACATACCCATTAGCAATCACTTCCCATCCCTCCCTCCTTAGTTTCTGGCAACCACTAATTTACTTTCTGTCTCTATGGATATGCCTATTCTAGACATTTCATATATATGGGATTGTATGATTTGTGACATTTTATGTCTGGCTTCTTTTATGTCAAGCATAATTTTTTCAAATTTCTTCCATGTTGCAGCATGAATCAATGTTTCATTCCTTTTCATGGCTGAATAATATTCCACTGTATGAATATATTACATTTTGTTGACTCATTCATCAGTTCACAAATATTTGGGCTATTTTTACCTCTTGACAACCATTAAATATGCTGTTATAAACATTCATGTACAAGTTTTTTTTAATAGACATGTTTTCAATTTTCTGATATATACCTAAAAGTAGAACTGCTGGGTCATACAGTAATTCTATGTTTAATATTTTGAGGAAATGTCAATGATTTTCTAAAATGACTTCACTGTTTTACATTCCTACCATCAAGTTATGAGGGTTGCAGTAGTCATTGGAATGACTCCATATTTTTGACAACACTTGCCTTTGTCTATCATTTTGGTTTTAGCCATTTTAGTAGGTATGGAGTAGAATAACATTGTGGTTTTGATTTGCTTTTCCCTTATACTAATGATGTTGAATATCTTTTCTTGTATTTATTGGCCATTTATGTGTCTTCAGTGTATTTGTTTTAAAGATGATGCATTTGCCTTGCAAAGACATGGGCATATTTGAGAGCAGATAAGACTGGAGATTCAGTAATATTCAAAATATAGGTTTTAGAGTCATGAAGAGGGATGAGTTCTTCAAAATAAAGCATGTAGGAAGAGAAGGACAGAATGCCTGAGCTTTGGGAAACATCCACACTCGGAAGGAGAATATAATAGGGGAAAAAAAGGGAAGAAGAAAGTTTGCGTCTTTCTTCTGAAAAGAAGGATCTGAAAAAGTCAGAGATGGATTCAGGTAACTCCTTGAAAGCAAAATTCGGATTTCAGGGACTTCTTTTAGGATAAGCTTCCCACCTGTTGTCTATGGTTTCTCTCAGATATAAAACTGTCTTCCAGGAAGATCATTGCCTAATCCAGAGTCCAGACAATAAAATCTCATCATGTTTTGCTATAAAAAAAAAAATCTAGTTATGGGGACCTAAATTCTGCTTACATCAGATTGTCAGACTACTGTTTTTACAACTTTGTGGAATATTTTAGTTTTAGAATACAGAATTGCTCTTCCTTATAATTTCCCAAACCAGAAAAAAAACATAATTTAATAGAACACATATAGCTGTTCGTTCTTAAATTTTGCGTGGCCCAAAACCTCTTCTCTTAATATGCTCTCCTTTCACTCCTTCTTGACCCTAATTTTGCTCTATTTAGAGGACTCAAAGCAAAACCACAAGCATTGTGGGTTTTTATCTATTTCCTTTTATGTTCGCCTGCTTCCTTTAAATCTAAGATATGAAGATCAGCTCCCATTTTGATGTTGCTTAAAATAATTGTTTTAGTTTGGTTGGGCAGGCCAATGCTTAGGATTGATGCTAAATTTTCATTTGTATCTGAGATTAGAGAGTTTCCTTGTACATGATGTTATTCAAGCAACTCCAAATTCCTCTAGATAAAGCCCTTAACTCTTCCTATTTATCCCTCTTATTTCTGTTCATTTTATGCAGCTTCAAACACAACTGACACTCACCCAGCTCCGTTAATGGAAAAGAAAGGTCACGGCTGGGAGCACCAATCAGCACCTTTCCAGATTTCCACTCAATCTCGTGCATGTGTGTGTCAATCTTTTCAATTTTCTTCTTGATCTAGTGGAAACAATCAGAGCCAAATTGGCCCTGCGTGTTGGCTGCCAAGCTTCCTTAGAGAAATTCACCAACAGGCAGGCAGCAGGCTGGCTGCACCCTGTGATTGAGTTCACCAAAATGCATTTATAGAGGAAAGGGCCTGCTCAGCACAATCACAGAGGGAACTCCCTCTTCTACAGAAAAAGCTCCCTGGGCTGGATGTGCTTCTCAATATTGGTGCCTGATCTGTGCCTTGACGCCTCTCTATCTGCACGTATGTATGTCCCCCACTGCTAGGGAGGGGTGTGTACCTTGAAGCTCAACAATCTGTGCCTCTTCCTAAATGGGTGATCTTGCACATATTTTACATCACCTCTCTGGACCTCCATTTATTTGTCTGTCATGTGAACATTGTTGAATCCATCTCACAGGGCTGTCACCAAGATTAAATGAGATAGGGTATGGAAAGTTCTTAGTACAAAACCAAGTGTAAAATTCATCTTGCATCTTGCATTAATCATCAGTTAGATTGGTTAATATTATTCGCTGCTATTCACGCCATCTTCCAAGCTGGAAACCCGTGAATGTCTGTGTGTTGTATCTGTTTCTCCCTTCGTTCCTATTCTCTAAATTTACTTGGCCCCTTTTCTGGTTCATTGCATCTCTGGGTGAAAATCTCTGGAATCCATCATCTTCCATCCATTCCCACTGCCATCAATTCATTCAGACCTCATCCTGTCTCACTGGTTCTACCTCCCTGCCCCCACTGCCCCACCTCCTCAAACAGACTTGGCCACATTAAATGGAATAACTAACAGAAAGGGAATTTTAAGGCAAACTACAAATGGTGATTTTGGTAAAATGCCCCCATATGTTTGATTTCCGTGGGTCTCCTTGTTCACAGAAAGCCTCATTATCTCAAGCCCAATATCTGTTAGTCCACTGCATTCATATTGTTAGCTTTATGCATTCTTATAGGGGGGCTGAAATAGTTCTTGACGATGTCTGCTTGTGTTGACATTTTTCTTTTGCCAGGCTATATTGTCAAGATAAATACATATATATATTTCACAGGCAAATACACCTCATGCGCTTTAGTCATTTTTTCCCAATTATACATTTCTGTATCTTTCTGATTGGTTCTGTAATTTTTATATTAACATTATATGAAAATGATGATCATTTATAACATTTGCCTGATGAATATAATTATTAACCAAATACAAAAACATTTTTATTTTCATGCTAGTTAACAACTATGTTATTCACCTATGTAGAAACTTTGATTGCTCCCCCATCTTTGTGAATTAAATCCAAATACCCATAGATAGCATGGGATTCAAGAGGTTATAGTCTATTATTCCAGCCTCCTCTTTCATTGCTGCACAAATAAGGACCTTGCTTTCTAGTTTTCTTTCCTGGCTTTTTCCCTGTTTAACATCATGAGATTTTTCTTATGGCATTAAAAGTTATTCAAAATGTTATTTTAACATCTGCGAAACAATCTATCATGTGGATCCACCATAATTTATTTAACATCCCCATATTGTTGATCATTAATATAATTTCAAATTATCTGTTATTTAGAGCAATGCTGCAAAAAACATCTTGTTTGTAATTTTCAGCTTTAGAAAATTATAATTTTTAAAAATAACTTTTTTACAATATGAAAATAGGTTTAAAATAGCAACTGATGGCAGATTCCTTCCAGGTATAGATGTACCTGGAAGCAAGAGGACTCTATAGTGGGACTGGTGAGGGAGGGAAGACAAGAGTAGACAGGGGACAACATATTAATCAATAATTTCTCATGCATCATTCAACTACCTATCCGCCATCTCAAAAACTGGGTTCCTGGGTGAATTGAAACTTATCCACTTCGCGGTCAATTAGAAACATTGTTTTGGAGTTGTTGAATAACCATTACCATTACAATGCAGTTGGATGATTTGATGAAGACCACTTAAGGATCCATTACTTGACCCTGTTCCTTTCTGCCTGTGATTTACATTTTTCTAGTAGAACCTTTCTCCCTCCCTCCCTCCCTCCCCCCTCCCTTCCTTCCTCCTTTCCCTTTCTCCTCCTTTTTTTTCAACAAGCATATGTTGCAGGCCAAATAAATGTTTGGTAGTTTGCTAGATAGAGGAACCCAGAAATGCATGGGACATGATGGCATCCTAAAAGAATGAACCGCATTATTCACAGGATGCAGAGTCAGGAATTTTTACTTCACCTCAGTAACTTTCAACTATTTCTTATACTTTTCATGCCCTCTTTTCTCTTAGTTTGAACGAGGACCATATTAATACCAGAGAATATCCCCTTTTGTTTTATACCAAGATGAGTGAGAACACATGGGTTAATATTTCTGTAAAATGCTCCGAGCTCCTAAGATGGCAATGCCTATTATTATTGCCTTTATTAGCACCATTATTAATAACCCAAATAACAATATCAGTATTACCAGCAGCACAATATCCCCCTGTGCCACTGTTCACAATCATTATTATAGTACATCTTTTTATTATTTCTCCACCATCACCAGGGGCTGTTCAGACAATTAAAATCCAATAATAAGAGCAAGGCATAATTAAACTAACACCAAGAACAATAGAAACGAGATAACAAATACTGCAAAAGCCAAGAAAACATAACCAAGGGGCTCAGTTCATTGTGACAGGTGCTAATAAGATCAACTAGCAATATGTGTTGAAATCCTTCCCAAGAACTCGAAAATTCTCTTCTTCTTACTCAATGGCTCTTTTGCCACTGAGGTCTCAAGAGGTGCTAGATTGTATAACACCTGTTTAGCTGATCCTGCCAAAAATGTGTTGCAAGGAAGAAAGAGAGAAAGGGAGAGAGAGAGAGAGAGGAAGGAAAGAAAGTTCTTTCATCATAAGAGCTACACTGAGGAATATTTCATCTCTGGCTGGATATTGGCAAGGCTCTCAGGCTCTCTTCGCAGCTGTCCAGAGCCTCTAGAAAGCTTTGCATAACATTGAGGGAATGCTACACTTCGTTTTATTCTTGTTCCAGCTCTCTTATTGGTGTGACCCTCAGTTTCTCCATCTGAAAAATGGGTATAATATACAGATATATGATTAATTAGACAACACACAGGCAAAGGTGCTGTGACAGTCATTTTGCTGAAAAACATAGGAATTAAAACTTATGGAAGGGGGTGTGGTGTTTTGTGTATGAAACAAAATCAAGGTGAGGATTATGAAACAGCGAAATGAGGTAGATTAATGTCCTGTATGCCTTGACAAGGTGTTTGATTTTGAACAAATAATCTATCACTGAGTATTACCTTTAATAGATGTTAAATTGTTGCTGATGTGCTCTGCAGCTTCTTTGGGTGTTTTCAGGTTTTGTATCCCAGTGGATCCTTCCATTCATCTTGTGTTGACGATCGGCATATTTATACTATACACATCTGTGGTGGAGGAAGCTGGTGGGAGCCAGAGACTTTGGTCTCTCCTCAGGTTCTCATCCACAGGGTAAATATTCTCGAGTATTCTTGACCCACCGCAGTGCAAATACCCACACATGACCGCATGCATGTCTCCATGCCCTCATATAAACAATGAAGACGACGGACAAACCATGGCTTCCAATTATTTCACAGACCCAAGAAGGGTGACTTTTCCACAGCCTAATGTGTACATGGAGGTTAGATGTCCAAAGCCCTAAGCAATTAGTCCAGAATCATATTCTTTTCATATCATGTATCCAGACTATCATGAAAGAGTTATGACCTTTTCCTTCCAGACTCACAGCCGCGTGCTGTCTTCCACCTGTCTCCCGTGCCTCTTCTACTGCTCATGAGTTCAAAAGTACTTAGCGAGCACTTTCTATTAGGTGATTCTGAAAACCGTACCATATGTCTAAGACACAGGCTGTTCTCTACCTACAAAGCAGGATGGCTCCAGTCAGAATGGACCAGGGCAGCACACCCACCTTCCTGTTTCCTTTCTCCTCTTGGTATCAATCAGCCTGGTGTCAGCTGCTTCCTAGAATGGATTTCAGTTTCTGTTCCATCCCATTTGACACTTTATCAGCTAGAGATTGCTCTGAGACGGTGCTCTGTCAGCTCCTGAGATACATCGTATGTCTGCCAAAAACCTCTCACTGCCTGGCAAAAGCATCGGGGACACAAAAAGGGAGTGAAAACAAGGTAGATGATTAGCTTAACTCAGTTTCATTGGAACAGTGCAGAAATTACCTTGACTTCTCTCTTAGGGTGGCATAAGGACAAAGGAATGGCCAACCAATCCCAACTTCCATACTGGAAAAAAAAATTTGTCCATCTCGGTTGAGAATTTAGTGTCAATCCACCACATTCTCTCACTTTGTTCATTTTAGCATGTGCTTACTTTAAAATAAGCTGTTATCAATAAAGACTCCCTATGCAGTGTGTATGGGGGAGGGGGCAGTCTCATTGCCTCTGAGTCAGTGATAGTCCTCAGGGACCTTATCACAGTATCTGCCCCCTGAATTAGAGCACTCATCAAAAATGCTGCTCCTTTTGGAAGTCAAGCTGTCAGGTTAATGGTACTAAGGCAAGGGGCTGGGGGAGCGCTGGAGTTCTGGTGGATCTGACTGTGATGGGTAGACTCTGGTGTCAACTCGGCCAAGTGATGATGCCCAGTTGTCTGGTCACGCAGGCTCTGGCCTGATGGTTGTTGCAAGGATATCAGCTGGTTGATAAAGGCTGGTGTATTAAGTCGTCGGTCAGTTGACTGCATCTGTGGCTAAATACCTCTGTGATCAACTAAGGTTTGTGTCCCACAATGAGATAATCCAATTAGTTGAAGACTTTTAAGGAAGAAGCCTTTCTTAAAGTTGAAGTCTTTTATGGAAGAAGAGAGACTCTTTCACTGCTTCTGCAGCCAGTGAGCCTCTCCTGTGGACTTTGTTCAAACCTTTCATCGGAGCTCTCAGCTTCACAGCCTGCCCTGCGGATTTTGGACTCTTCCATTCCCACAGTTGCATGAGACACATTATAAATCTCATATTTACAGATCTCTCCTGTTGGTTCTGTTTCTCTAGAGAACCCTGACTAACACACTGACATTGTGGAAATATTCTGCAGACGCCAGCTCATTTAAGAGGGCAGAACTGGCAAAATAAATGAAGCCTGGACTAACTCAGGGGAATAGTGGCTGAGAAGTGAAGCCAAGGGGTTCTGAGGAGTCTCAGTGAATTGGGAGTTGAATGAGGAGGGTCGTCATGGCAGGAGCAGCAGCAGTGAGTCTTGCCTCCCCACTGAAAAGTTCTATCCCCAGTCTGGACCACAAATGTCAGAGATCAAGAAGGGGAACCTTCCTTTTGAAGAACAGTTAGTGTGTTTTTTTTTTTTTTTTTCTGCTCTACTTCTCGGCAGAAGAGAAATAATTTGAGCTATTTGTTCTAATGTGAATTTATTTTTATCTGGTATAAATGGTGTTGCTTTTCCAGCATTCTCTTATTTGTTATTTCATTTGCCCTCAAGAGCTCAGGAACGAGCCTCAGCCATCATTTAACTACTCCCGGCCTGAACCTGGAAGAAGATTAATAGCAGTGGGTTTTACGATGCCTGTGCTCTCTGGTCCCTTTCCCCTTCTTTTTCTTCTGTACGCGCCCGCTTCTTCTCTGGGTTCCTTGCCACAGCAAATACTCTCCACTTGGAGTCAGATTTTGATGTTTGCCCTAGAGTGCGCAGGGGAGGGAGCCCCTTTCTCCTCAACTCCCCCCGGAATGTTATTCCCTAAGATGAGGCCAGCATACTAGGCCCCCAGCTAGCCGTCCCCTCCACTTTCTCTCCCTTTTCCAATTTGGTATCAGAAGTTTAATGGTGTCTTTTTTTATATGAAAATTAATTTCTGGACAAAAAGAAATATGCCTGCACGAGGGCCAAATCTGTGTTGTCTCCCAGCACGACTGTAATTACACTGTAGATCAAACTGACTCCTGCATTTTCAGGGTTTTTTTTTTTTTTTTTTTTCCCACTCTGCTGTCCCTAAAATGGCAAGAATGGTCAGCAGCAGCAGTTTTCATTAGCAGGGTGAGGGCTGGATGGATCGTTCCAGGTGTGCCCTCATCTCTTGGTCTTGCTCCTCAAATTCTTCCTCCGGGTAAACACCTGTGATCCAGACAAACCCAGATTGGCATGAAACGCACTTCGGTCACCGGCTCACACAGTGCTGGGAATGGGGATGTTTCCTGTCCTATTGGTCGAACCCTCGTGGAATAGGAATGACTCTTCCTCTGCTCCTTGGTGTCAGCGACAAGAAGGACTTGGCACATCTTGCGTGGCTTCCACACATTTCCCGTTACCGTCCTACCCCACGGAAGTCTGGGTTCATCTGCTGAAAATGCTCACTATAAATCAGCATCAAGGTGAGGACCCATGAAATAGGGTAGACCCCACAAGAAAGTTTCCAGATCAATGAATGTGAAGTGGCTTTTATGCAGTGTTCACTTTTGCAAATTCTAGAGGAATTTCAAGGAAAGCCGTGAACCCCTCCCTCTTCATATCCCAACTCCCATAGCCAATTCTAAATGGCTCGTTCACCATCCACTGTTGTTTGCTTGGTATAATGAGACTCCAGGATCTACAGCCCTCGAGTGGACACCTACTCTTTGCCAATGAGCAATGTATTACTCCCCAAAGAACTCTGTTTGGTTCTGACATCTACAAGGTGAATGCAAACTATTTATTTAGAAATGTGATGAACACTCCTTCAACTCCCCCATACTGTGTTGGATCCACACGATTTGTGTGTGAGACAGGAGTGATTGGACTAGTTCAGACATTAGGTGCTCAACCAGGTGGTGTGGACCACTCCCAGGATGAGTCAAAGCCCACGAAGGAGACTAAATGGCCCCTGGGATTGACCTGGGACAAATGGACGAATGCTTCGATCCCCACAGCTTCACTCCTGGTCCAGGGTGGCCGTTCATCTAGTTTTTCCATCTGCCAAATGCAGTAACAGCCACCCCCACCACCAACCACACAGTAGCACTATAAAAATGATTGAGATTCAATGCCCCATGGATTCTCTGGGGGAGAAGCAGTAGTATTCAATTTTTTTCTCACACACAGCCCACATGATTTTTTTCAAAGGAACCAAGATTAATAAAATGTCTTGGGCGGGCCACGATGGGGTTGGGCAGGCCACGGTGGCTCAGCAGGCAGAGTTCTCGCCTGCCATGCCAGAGACCTGGGTTCGATGCCTGGTACCTGCCCATGGAAAAAAAAAATTCTTTTGACTGCTATCAATAAACCAAAACAGCACATTTTTGTGGAGTGTAAAGAATGGATTGGGTGTTGGAATCAAGTATTGCAGGATTCAAATCCCAATATTGCCACTAATTAGTATCTTAAGCAATTAACTCGCCTTTTGGAACTCTATTTTCCTAACATAGAAAATAGGGATTGAATTAGTTTGTAAGCTGCTGGAATGCAGTATACCAAAAATGAATAGTTTTTAAAAAGAGGTATTTAATAAGCTACAAGTATATAGTTCTAAGGCCAAACTAAGGCGTCTGGGGAAAGATACCTTGATTCAAGAAAGGCCGATTGACCCAGACACCTCTGTCAGCTGGAAAGGCACATGGTGACATCTGCTAGCCTTCTCTCTGGCTTCTCATTTCCTGGGAATGTTCTCCTTTTGCATCTCCAAAGATCTCTGGCTGCGTGGCTCTCTCGGATCTAAACTTTTTCCAAAATAGTTCCCTCTTAAAGGGTACCAGTAAGCAACCCCACCTTGAGTGGGTGGAGACACATCTCCATGGAAACCATGTAATCAAAAGTTACTACCCATGATTGGGTGGCTCACATCTCCATGAAGACAATCAAAAAGTTCCCACCCAGCAATACTGAATGAGGATTAAAGAACATGGCTCTTCTGGGGTACATAATAGCTTCAAACCATCACGGATAAAACTGACTACCATGTAAGGCTGCAGAAAGAATTAGCCATCATTGTTTCATCATTGGAAGGAAGATTTTTGCTTCCTAGCAACTTCAAAATGTTGTGACAAACCGCTTCCCATCACCATGCAGCATCCGCAGTTTGCATGCTTATGGATTTACTCCTGTCCTCCAGTGATAGCCATAGAGGGCTTAGAAAATAAGGGCAGCTCGGTGCCACCTGCAGGAATTTGTAAAGCCACAGACTGACGCTCCCCATCTGCTTCTCAGTCCACAGTGTTGCAGTTATAGGGATTCTTCTCTTGGTTACAGGTGAGGTGGTTGCCAATGTGAAAAGATGTTACAAAAAATCCCAGGTTGGGGATTTGCCACTGCGAAAGGCTGCCTGAATTTCTGATTTCTCCTCACTGTTAAAATACGGAGATCTATAACAGCTAGTTGATACTGGGGACTCTGTAAGACAACATGAGAGAGGGAGGTTTAGTTTAAAGGGGGGAGGTTCAAATGAAGGGGGAAAAAACAACGATAGGAGGGAGTTAGATGCAGAGCCTCTCAGACCCAGGAGTGTTATTACTTGACATTGTGACTTAATGAAAAAATCAATGGCTTTGGAGTCAAACATGGGTTTGAAGCCTCACTCTGGCTGTTTAATCAGCAGAGTGCTGGGTATATTTTTTTCATCCCTGGGTCTCAGTTTTCTTATCTAGAAAATGGGATAACTCCTATTTCACAGGGCCGGTTGATGAGAACTCAGAAGCACAGTTTAAAGCACAGGATATGGAGTAAGACTGGGTTCAACTCCCAAGCTTACCAGTTACCAACTCGGGATCTCTGGGAAAGCTGTCTCCCTGCATGTGCCTCAGCCTCCACATCCGTGATATGCAGATAATGATAATTACCTGTGTCAAGGGGTGTTGTGAGTGTAAAATGATATGAAACACCTGAGAAATCCAATACAACTAGTAGCTGCCATGTAATTAAAACCCAGCCAATGTTTTCTTCTTTCATTAATAAATGGCTGTTGTTAATGCTATTTTATTGATTTAGCTAATTATCCGTAATGAGTTAGTTCTTATTTACTAACTGGATTAGAACAGGACACTAGCTGAACTCTGTATGTGTGTGTGTGTGTTTTGTTCAAAAAATAAACCATAGAAAGTTTTCATTTTCTTCTTTTTTTTCCTCTGGATTCCGGCATTTCCTTCTTTTTAATCCATGAGTTCTCCCCCCACCCCACCCCACCCCACCCCCCTCTCTCTCAATTTTTGTGTCCTCCATGCAGCTAAACAGAGCTGCAGGCAGTCAATTTCGAGTCACTGGGCTGTGAAAAGCGGTTAGAATAATAGTTTATTGACCCTGAATATGGCAGCTGGAAGTGAGGGCAGGCTGGGCTGGGCGGACACAGTCATCACGATGAAGATTGGATCATCTTTGATCATTTCTGTGACCTTTAAGAGAGGAATCCTGCACAGGGGACCCACCCAGCCCCACCAGGCAGCTCTAGCCCAGGGGAGATGACCTAACGGAGAGAGGGCTGGGCTCAGGTGGAAAAGGGGCTGCGGAGTGCGGGGCTGGTGGTCCACACTCACTGTGGTAGCGGAATCTTCTCCATCAGGGGGTCAAAACGCCTGAGCCTGGAGAAATGATCACGCCCCACTGGCGATGTTGACCTCCAATTTCAAATATGTCAGAGTTACAGGAAAAGTTTTGTCTGTCAAATCAGCTTTTACTAACTGGGATTGCGTTCCTAAATACTGACTTGCCTTTTTCATTTCATTTACAATGGATTTTCTGGGCTTTCATTATCATGAAATAAAAAGTTTACGTTAAACTAGTTTACTATTTCAATGTTTTAAGCGGTTCGTAAGGGAAATCATACATAAAAAGATATTTGAAAGGAGAGACTAAGGAAAGAGCTCAAAGGGACAGAGGAAAATACCAGTAAATGAATAAATTCATGAATGAATGATGGCCTTATAGTTTGTATAATTTGTGAATTAAATTCAGTCACCCAAAAATAAGTATTACAGGGGGTAGGGGAGGTGCAAGGGTGGTTCAGTGGTAGAATTCTCACCTGCCATGCAGGAGACATGGGTTTGATTCTTGGTCCATGTACTTCCCAAACAGTCAAACAAAAATTCAACAAATGGTGCTGCAAAGACGGGATGTTTTCATGGAAAAAGAATAAAATGTGACCCCATCATACAGCATACAGAAAAAAAAGAGAGAGAGAGAAAATAAGTATTATCATCATGAGATACTATAAATTTAATTCACAATCTCAAAAGATGTAAATTCTGGACAAATTTTCTTGTGGCCTATGGAAAATATTTCTAAAATATTACTTGTTACTTTATTCTTGTCACTTCTTTGTGAGATTGGTTGTGTTTAGACACATTCGTTTCATGATACTCTGGTACAACTGTTTATATTGAGATGCAGACTATGGAAATGATTTTTTTTCATTTTTGAAGGAAAGCATCAATACAAGTAAGAATGTATAAGTATACTTTGGTATCTGTAATCTGAATTAGGATATAGTTTTACTCTTGAGCTAGAAATATAATATGCGAATTACATAGATTTGTAATTTTGGCCAAGTTGTTTTCAATAATAAATAAAAGGCCACTTAGGACAGCTTAAAGATGCTATAAGCTCTGTGTCTATAGATTATTTCTTTTCATTCTTTTGTATAAATAGTCAAAGTCCTAGTAAACAAAGTGATGGATAAAAAATAAAAGGCTCATAGAATAATCAATGTGAATATAATTTATTGCTATGGGAGAAATAGACAAAAGGGGCAAGTTTTCAAACAGAACAGAATCTAGGTGAAAGGAGAGAACATAGAAGTGAAATAATACTTTCTATTTTACAGCGACAATTCAGCAAGTGCACAAATTACTGGATGCATACATGCCCTCTGCTGGGAAGATATGCGACGAGGTACCTCGTGAGGTTGACAGAATGTGATAGAGTCAACTTCACTTATTTTAATTGTATATGCATTTAACCCTCCGAGGTCTTTAACTTTGCTTGACTGTTCAGTTCAATTGCTGTAAGAAGAGAGTTCCAAAAATCATCTTTGCTTGTTTTCTTTTACCACTCAGAATATATAGCATTGTTTCAACAGAAGTTGAGAATTTGTATCAACCTCTCAGACCTGGCATATAGTTAGGAAAAACTGATCAAATTGTTTCCTTACGATCAACACTTTCCTGATTGTGCATCTTGCTGGTTATTGCTAGAATTGTTTTGCTTTGTTAAGAAATGTCCATTTCCAGTTTCTGGCAATTACTTAATAAACAATTTTGACAAGTATAAAACAAAAAAGAAAATGAAATTTAGAAGTCATTTTCCAGGAAAAAAAAAGAAAGCGTACTATGTTGTTTCCCAAAAACCGTATGTGACTAGTAGCTGCAAAAAACATAAAACAAAATAAGACCAAAGACCATATAACAACGGAACATTCTTAGGACCCTCCCCCAAGAAGAAAAGTTGCCACCATTTATTCATTCCAGCCCTCAAACCAAATTTTCCCATTGTTGGTCATTTCTGTTTCCTTTATGGCATCTTCTGACTCTAATAATATGCCAGCATCTAATTGGTTCTTAGGATGAAAAGACAGTAGGAAGAGAAATGACTGTTTACACTAGAAACTCTTGATGTTCTGTAATTAGCCCATATTTGAGAAGCGGCTCCTATTCTCGTTGCTATCTTTGGAGAGACCCACTTTCTTGGAAACTTCAAGCAAGTCACTTAACCTTTCCTGATTTCCCCATCTGCAAATCAGAGTCAATTATTCCTAACTTTAAGGAGACATTGAGAGGATTAATTTGTTAATGTTTATAAAGTACTTTAGGTATGTAAAGTGCTAAGTATTATTAAATTCCATGCAAATAAATTGCAATTTAGAATCTAGAGGGACAAAATAATTGACTTTTTTCTTGTGAGTTTATGGCATTTTAGTAACTCTATAAAATAAGTGGTGTATTCCATCTAACATCTACATAATGATGATGATGATTTTTTGTAAAACAGAACATGCATATCAACCCCTCATTCGTACTCAAGTTAATAAAAACACAAAAGAAATGCCTCTCCTTAGAAGTGGTGTAAGTTTCCGAGGGGAAAGTATCTTCCAATTTTGGACATTGCTGGCAATTCTGTCTTCCAGCAGTCTGCAGACAAATTGTCAGGGAAGAGAGAATGGAAGAGAGAAATCTATGATGGATTTGGATATGGATTAGACAATTAATGTTTAAAATAACAAAAAAAAATGCCTAATAGAAACAATATTGCTAAAGAAGCACAAGCGTCCTTTCCCATTATTTAAGGAAAGACAACACACCTGCTTTCCTGCACAGGTTCTTCAGGACAGGGGGATAGAATATTGTACTTCCTTAAGCCCCAAAGATACTCTGATTCTTTTTTTTTTAAACTTTTTTTTTATTAATTAAAAAAAATTAACGAACAAAACATTAAGATATCATTCCATTCTACATATACAATCAGTCATTCTTAATATCACATAGTTGCATATTCATCGATGCAACATTTGCATCGATTTAGAAAAAGAAATAAAAAGACAACAGAAAAAGAAATAAAATGATAATAGAGAAAAAAAAGATTATACATACCATACCCCTTACCCCTTGCTTTCATTTACCACTAGCATTTCAAACTGAATTTATCTTAACATTTGTTCCCCCTATTATTTATTTTTATTCCGTATGTTCTACTCTTCTGTTGATATAGTAGCTAAAAGGGGCATCAGACATAAGGTTTTCACATTCACAGAGTCTCATTGTGAAAGCTATATCATTGTTCAATCATCATCAAGAAACATGGCTACTGGAACACAGCACTACATTTTCAGGCAGTTCCCTCCAGCCTCTCCACTACATCTTGAACAACAAGGTGATATCTATTTAATGCATAAGAATAACCTCCAGGATAACCTCTCGACTCTGTTTGGAATCTCTCAGCCATTGACACTTAGTCTCATTTCACTCTTCCCCCTTTTGGTCCAGAAGGTTCTCTCAATCCCTTGATGTTAATTCTCAGCTCATTCTAGGGTTTTTCTCAGTCACTTGATGCTGAGTCTCAACTCATTCCAGGATCTTTGTCCCACGTTGTCAGGAAGGTCCACACCCCTGGGAGTCATGTCCCAAGCAGAGAGGGGGAGGGTGGTGAGACTGCTCATAATATTGGCTGGAGAGAGAGGCCACATCTGAGCAACAAGAGAGGCTCTCTTGGGAATGACTCTTAGGCCTAAATTTTAAGTAGACTTGACCTATCCTTTGTGGGGTTAAGTTTCATGTGAACAAACCCCAAGACTAGGGGCTCAGCCTATAGCTTTGGTTGTCCACATTGCTTGTGAGAATATCAAGAATTCAACCTGGGGAAGTTGAATTTCTCCCCACTCTCACCATTCCCCGATATTCTGATTCTTGTCACTATTTCCTCTGACATAATCATTCTGCTTTATTGTGTCAATGTGAGCGTTTTTATCAGGCCTGGATGCTTGGGAACCTAAATACAATTAGACTGCTGTGGTACCACTAGTTGCACATATGTTCTTCTCATGGGGAAGCATAAGCACTTTGCATGCTGACACAGAAGGGTTAGACCTGCCCACACAGGTTAGACCTGCCCACACAAGGTGATCAGCTGAAATCATTTCCAGTATTTATAAATGGGTGGCATTCTTTAAACAAACCCTGACACACAAAGGCAGGTACTTCCCCTGGGCTTGTGCTGCCATACTTTCTGATTGATGGTGCTACTGGAAGCCACTCTGCAGAGTTTTAGCCCTGGGTGACAATGATTATTACTTGTATTTCTGAGGCTGTATTTCCTGGAGCTATCCCTGTAGGACTCTAAAAAAAGAACAAAGAGTCTGTGCCCTGTACTAGGAATCAGGAAGAGTGCTGCTCCTCAGTCTCCCCATCTTACAAATGGGGGAAGTTATCACAGGCCTGCCACTGGCCTTACAAGGGGAGGCCAAAGTGACAATAAAGGCGGCAGTGCTTTGAAAGTTTGAAAGCCTGATGCAGGTATATTTCATGGCATCAAAATCACTCTATTTGCTATGATCAGAGCCTTCTCTCTGTTTCTGTAGTGTTCTAGGCTTGATCACTATGACACTTCTTTAGTTTCCACTCTGTCTGAAGCAATGTAAGGTCCTCACAGAGAATAAGAGAAGCTGGACCACAGAAATGATTCCCTCCCAGTGGGCAAAAGAGTCCCTCTTTTCTTTTCACTCACTGCTGCACTCTGTAATATCGGGGCTGCTGGGCACAGAACAGGGCACTGTGGGGGGACCTGGCCAAGAGAGGAGGTCCTGGGGTTCTACCCTTGTATCACCACCCATCAGGGACAGCAAAGTGGAACATCTCATTTGGCCCTTTTGAGGGAATCTTCAGACTCCTACTCCCATGGATAATTAGAAGGACAAGGTAGGTAGATATGGTGGAGAGAAAAAAAATTCTTTCAGGTGACTTTCAGGGGTGGTGAGATTTAATTTATTTCTCCTTGGCATCCATGGAGGATGGGTATCTTTCTCAGAGCAGGTTGGGTACATTTCTTGAGTGATGGCAGGATTTGGACACACACTGCTCTTCTTGGAAAGTGAAACATGGCCCATCGTGGGGCTGTCCATTGACTTGCCTGTAGAGGTATGTCATGACCAAGTTGGTATGGCAGAAGTTTTCCAGACAGAAAAGGAGGAGGCTGCAAAGAAAGAGGAGACAACTGTTCATGGATGCATTTCTTCACCACATACCCAGGCCCTCTGCCTTTCTTGATTGTTATGGTTTGATTTTCCACATCAAGATAAGCATTAGACAGGTTGTCTCTCTCCTTCTGGTCAATTTGCAGTTGCAGATTGTGTTCAGATGGCTAGAACTGTGAGTATGAATAGACACTAATAGCTTATGCATTTAAATAACCTTTATCTTCCAAACAACTTCGAATTTTATAAATGACAAAACATTGCTTTATATTTTATTGCTTTAGACACTTGACATTCATACAGAATTTGAATTTCAGTAGAGTCCTTTACAAGTTTAATGTAACATCATAAACAAAACAAAACAAAACAAAAAAACAGTGATGTCAACACATCACAATCATGAGGATTCCACAATAAGTCCTGAAAAGAGAAGAGAAAAGAATCAGAGACTGGAGTTGAAGTCCTGGCTCAGCCACTCTGTGTCTTGTACTAGCAGTCTTAACCAAGAGTTAGAAACTTGGTTTTGTTACCTGTAAAATTTGGATCAAGATATCTAACCTATACTGTTAGGGTGAGAAAAAAATGAGATGCCATTTTCATGGTAAAGAATTATATAAAGATGAGATTATTATAAACATCCTTGGGGAAGCAGTTTTTATATTCATATGCTGGAGGGAAACTAAGGCATAAATGGAATTTTCTTCCTACTAAATCGACAATTCCTCAAATGACTCGTGTAGTCAAAACTTTTCCATGAGCTGAAAACTCGTGCTCTGAGATCCCACAGGATAAGTAACTGACAAGCACTTAAACATAGCCTCTCTCCTGAGATTTGCCTACAGATCTGTTCCTTCTTCTGGGTTCCTCCTTTTAGAGCATGGCAGCAATATCTATGCCAGGGACTGGAGCAGAATCCTGGACCCTCTTGTCTTTGTTTGAACTCACACTCCTTTGGATTCTCCCCTCTAAATCCACCTCAAATCGACCTTCTCCTTGCTATTCTGAGGACTGCTATCTTCCTGAAGTCCCCGTTGTTCTCTATGAAACGCAATAGCTTCCTAGCAGTGTTCCCTGCCCCTGGACAGGACTTCTCCTTCCTTATTCTTTAAGTCAAGTTCCCATTCTTGCCAGGGTACTCTACATAAAATGCAAAACTGTGTCACTTCCAAATGTAAAACCCTTTCACAGGTCCAAATGGATGACAGAAAAGTCCCAAGTTCTTTATCGTGGTAGAGGAGGTTCCATGTCATATCACCTCTCAAACTTCAGCTGTCACCATGTCCTGCCTTACCCTGCAACTTCCAGCAATGCCAAATTAATTTCCTGAAAGACTCATGCAGTTTGTCAGACTGTGATGGCATTCTGATCTCTTTGCCCAGGAGCCAGGTCCCTGGTTTCTTTACCTGGAAAGCTTTTCATTGTCCTTGATGCCAGGTGTGTATCAGCAGGATACCACCCATACGTCATCATGATGTCCCCTTGGTTCAGGGTGTGTCCCTCTCCAGTGCTCACAGGGTCCCTCACAGCACCTGTAATCTCTCCGGGTGACTCTAGTCTTACCTGATACAGCTTTCTTAGCAGAACCTGTTGATTGGCTTCAAGAAAGTTCAGTGCTGCTATTCACACAGGATTAATGCAATGTGAGCCACACTTGCTCAGTTCTGTATTACAACTGTGGCTGTTTGCTGGTACTATCACTCAACCAGCTGTGTTAAAGGTTTACCATGTATTCCTCTCTGTAGTAGGTTCTAGGTGACACGGGGGTGAAAGGTCCTTGTGTAGGTGTCCTGGGTGAGACCCACATAGTGCGTTAATGTAGACACGATCTCACCAGGGTGACAGGGGCACCGTGGACAGGGGTACCACCTACAGTTCTGAAAATCGCAGCATGGAGAAGCAGAGAGTGATTTTCACCAGCAGGGGTCACTGCAGTTAGCTGGGCACTCTGAACCCAGCAGAAAAGGAGAGACGTTGAAAGCTCTATATAGAATTAATAACATTCTGAATATTTTCTATTTGCATGTGAACATTCAACATTTCTTTCTTTTCTGAGGCCGGACTACATCTATTCATTTGCCTTTAATGGTTTTGTAAACAACGTGGTTTCTCTGACCTGCCCCTTGTCTGCTTCCCTCTTGGTGCCCATCCATTGCCTCTTACCAGAAGTGATTTCTGTCCTGATTGCATTCCTTTCCTATATGGAAAGTGGCTGCGAGTGAATCGTACATCTGTTCAAATGTTTTTCTGTTTTGAGAATGTTCCCAGGGGGGTGCAATTCTTTTAATTTATTTAATCTGCTGTGCTTTTTCAGCATCACTTTCTTCAGCAAGCACCCAGTGGGGAGGGGACTCTGAGGCGCTGCCTCTTCTCTTCCCTCCATTCCCAGGAGTGCTCAAGGAGTGTGCAGGGGCCATGAAGGTACCCGGTACCAGATGCAGAAGTGACTGAGGCCCTTGTCACCAGAGCGATCTGGTGCTCTTTTATTGGGGTTCAACAATGATCTGCCTACCTGTTTCCTCTGGTCAGCGAAAGAGCAGCATACATCCTAGACTCTTACATCCTGACAAGCAGACATGGTGAGGAAGCTCCTCTCCGGGCAAATGGGAGCAGGACCTGGAGAAGGTGTAATTGATGCAGCCAACTCATTTCTCAGTGACACTTGTTCTGCATAAATGCAACATACAAAATCATAAAGCAAACAGAAACATGGGCTTAGGGGGGACACAGACCTGGGATGAACCCCACTTTTGCCACTTCCTAAAAATGTGACCATGGGAAAAAAGTAGGTTAAGCCTCAATTTCCTGGCATATATCCACCTCACGGGGTTGTTTCAAGGAGTAAATGACATGGAACTTGCAAAGTGTTCACCTCTGTGGAATTTAGCATTAGAAATATTATTGAATGTACAGAATTAATACTAGAGGAAAAATATTTTTTTCAACTGAAGAGTTTTTTAAAAATTTTTATTCTGAAATCATTTTAAACGTACAAGACAGTTCCAAAACTAATGCAAAACCCATACACAGAGCTCTAACATACCCCCACCCAGATACACAAATCTACTTGTTTTATCATTTTGCTACATTTGCTGTATCATTCTATCTAGTCATCTCTTATAATCTATTTATCTATCATTTATCTAAACATATGAGTGTAGGTTGTATAGATTCTACCTCTTGAACACATAATGTTCCCATGAACATTTCCTATGAACAAGGCTATTCACTTATGTAACAACTCAATTGAAGGCATTTTGCCTGCTCTGTGGAGGTGTCCACTTTGTCCCCTTAGCTCTGAGGACTTGTCTCTTTACTAGCACTTATAGTCTTTACTTCCATCTTTTTACCTGTGGTATCACTGGAGTTTGTTTGTTTTGCGTGGGCAGGTACTGGGAATCAAACCCGGGTCTCCGGCATGACAGGCAAGAACTCTGCCTGTTGAGCCACTGTGGCCTGCCCATTACTGGACTGTTCCATGTAAGCTCCTAGAGGTCAGAGTCTATGACTCTGGTGTTTAGCAGGGTTCTTTTAAAAGTAGTGACCCCAGGAATGCAGGAGAAAGGAAAGCAAGGGCAAGCTGTCCAGGGACCATTTGCACCTTAGTTTCTTCACTTAGGGTCCCATTGACATTAAGCCGCTGGATACTTGCCTACAATTGACAGAGAGAAAGCACCAATCACCTCAATGTTTCCATTTCTCTCCACCTGTATCTTTCCACATACCTGTGTTTCTTTTTGGAGAGGGACATCTTTTTCTTTTATTTATAAGACAAAGTGCTGTCAACTTTGTGCAGGACTATTGTTCGTGCTTGTTGAAGCTGGAGAGTTCACAGTCCACAGTCCTCTATGAGGTGGTCTGAGCTTCCTCAGTCACTAATTAGATAGACATTGCATTAAGTCACATGCCCCACTGCCACATATGCATACATTTATACTGTCTTTATTCTTACAGTCAGGAGAAATGTTACTCTGGCAACAAGATTATCACTCCTTCCCTGTAGCTTGCCACTCCAGCCTGCTGTGTAACTTACTGTAATAAGCACAAGATTCCTGAACTTTTCCCCATCTTCCTATCTCTAATTGGCACTGTCATCAACCTAACCACTCAATCTAGAAACCCACTAGTTTCCTGAGCCTCCCCCTCCTACAAGCCTGTCCTCTAAATCACCATCAAATCCTGTTGATTGCACCTCCAAAATACATCTTGAATTGCTCCATTTCCACTCTCTCCATCAAGGTCCAAACTCTGCCATTTATTGCTGAGACTGCAGCAGAAGCCTCTGACTGATGTCTCATTCTTAGCCCCATTCAAGTGGTTCTCATCATTGGAATCTGGAGGAGATGTTTAAAGCATGCTTTAGTGTATCACTTCCATTCAATTATCAGTGCATTTCCATCCTCCAAGTACCACATCCTGAAGTCTTCCCGTGATCCAGAGGTTTCCTGCCTGTAAGTCCTGCCGAATTCTGTTTTCCCATCACCTCTTTCTCTCCCGCTTCCTTGTCTACTCAACCCCTGGCCTTCTTTCCCTCCTCTTCTCCTCAGTGTCTTCTTACAGGTATTTCCTTGCATTTGGAAGATGCCTCCAGGCTAAGTTTGAAACACTTTTCAGGCCTTTGCTTAAATATTTTCCTCCTAGAGATCACATAGCTGACCTCCTAACCTAACTAAGTGTCCCCTGTGACCTTCTCCTAATGCACATCATTTTTTCTTATATGTATCACTCTTTGTAGGTATGTATTTATACAGGTATATTTGTTTAATATCTGCTTCAATCTGGTGGGAACAATGCCTGTTGAATAATAGCTTATCAGAAGAATTGCTTAATGAATGGAGAAGCAAGAGCCATTTTATTTTGTATTTTAAAACTCATTTGACATCAGGAAATTTAAATCAAAACCATTGTGATACACCATTGCACACCTATTATAAGGGCTAAAATATAAAAATATAAAAAATTGATAAGGATGTGGAGGAACTGGAACCCTCCTCACCTGTGGTGGGAATGCGAGATATGGGAACCACTTTGAGAAATAGATTGGCCCTTCCTAATAAAGTCAACCATATGGTTAATACAAAAACTAACCATTCTACTTCTCAGTATGATCCAAGAGAAATGAAGACATACGTCTATATAAAGATGTATACACAAATATTTGTAACAACTTTATTTATATTAGCCAAATTTGGAAACACTCTAAATGCCCATCAATAGATAAATGGGAATAAGTTGTAGCATATCCATAAAGTGGAATTTGACTCGGCGATAAAAAGAAATGAATAATTGATGCATGCAACTATATGGAAGAATCTCAAAACATTACATTGACTAAAAGAAGCCGGATACAGAAGAGTACAACTGTATGATTCCATTTATATAAAAGCCTACAAAAAGCAAAACTAATCTAGAGTTACAAAAAGCAGAGCAGTGTCGAATGGAGCTGGAGGAGGATGAGGAATTGACTGGAGAAGGCACGAGATAACCTTTTTGGGTTGGTGATTGGGGTGGTGGGTACAGAGCTGTATACATTTATCAAAACTCATTTGGTCATACACCTGAGGGGATACATTTTACTGTAAATAAATTATACCTCAATAAATTGGTTAAAAAAAATCAGTTGAGCAGAACAGGGCAAACCTTATTCAAATGACTATACACAGTTTTGCTCTTGGCTTGGGAGGAATTCCAATGACCCTAGACATTGGAGATTGGTAAAAATGGCAGAGGAGGGAACAGTTTAATCTTACCTGACAGCACTTCCAGTTTGTCACTGCAAATTGAACCAAGGTCTCAAGGCATTATGATATAAATACACTGCACTTAGCGTTGCCAGAAAAAAATAGAATCCCCAGCTAAGTTTGAATTTCAGACAAACAACAATAAAAAAATTTAGAATAAGTATATCCCATGCAATTCTGGGGCTTACTCTAAAAAATTATTTGCTGAAATTCAAATTTTCCTGTACATTTTGGATTTTTATTTTCTAAGTTTGGCAACCTTATCAGCACACCTTAATCATCACTGCGATGTTTGTATGACATGAGGAAGGATTTCCCTTTAAACATGTTCCTTATTTTATGATGACACACACATGGAAAATTGGAAGCAACACTATATACAAATATGATGTGGATTTTGGATAAGGCAGACTTTCCCTGATTCTCATCACAACTGTACCCCCAAACTCAGTCTGAGGGTTCAGCTAAGTGAGTTAACCTTTCTGCAAAATGAGGGTAATAACGTCCAGCTCAAAGGACTGGAGTTGACTAGTTAAATGATTATTGGAAGAATGGAATGGAATTAAACACTGGAAATTAACTATTTTTTGTCCCTGGTCTAGAGATCTGTTTCTTTTCACACTGCTGCCTGCTTTGACTCAGTAGAGATCAGCATCTCTCCCTTCAGAAACGATGAGGTGCTGTTGCTCCCGGACAGGGGGAAAGAGCAGCTCATTGTTGGCAAACGATCCCCTCTAGAACAATCCTCACTTGATGCCATGTCCATTAGTGCTCCCCCCCACCCCATTGGCACTCCAAAATGCCATTTGCACTATTTGTTTTTGTGGCTGCCTCCTCGAGGTTTGATTTTCTTCTTCAGGGAAAGGAAGGAGGTGTAGAAAAGAGGAGGAAGAGGAAGAAGATTTAGCCTACTCTAAAGAAGCAGGAGTGCCTCCTCATAATTAAAGAATTGGCTGCGAACTGGGATTATTTTATTTCAGGAAGACAACAGGAGAGGCTGTTTGAGGGGAACATGAAAAATGTTTGCTCCCCTGACTTCCCTTACCTGACAATAACACACAGACCTGAGGGCACTGGGTGAAATTTATGGCCAGTAGATTCTAGTCATTAAAAGGAAATGCTTCTTTATCTGCTCTGCAGTTGACTGCGGTGGGAGGTCATTGAAGCAGAACCAGGGGCTATGTTTGAAAAAAGAGACCCAGCACGTTTATGATCCATAAAATCTTGACTGGTGTTACAGCTTAAAGCAGGGTCGTCAAAGACCCCTGAGAGCTGAAGCCATCAGCAGGGGCAGGCTGTTTGGTGGATGTATTTTAGGATGTCTTTGGTACATCCCTGGGGGAAGGGTATCTCTTCCAAGGGAAGAGGACCTGTCCTCAACTCTTGAAACTGTTAACCTTATAACAAGTTGATCATGTCTGAAATTGGTCACCAAGTCTGTTACCGGATAAAGGCCATGGATTCTTTTGCCCGATGTGCTCAATAACTGATTCCTGAGACACTGGGGTTTCAAAGAGAGGAAAAATTTATTACCAGGAACATAGTAGGAGAGCAGATGGCCTAATAGCCCAAAATCTGTCTCCCCAAACTACAGTAATTCTGCTGGTTTTATTAGAGAAAAGGATGGGCAGGGTTTAGGATAATGAGCACAGTGGCCCCAGATGACGTGATTAGAGGTAATCTAATTACCGAGGATGCACAGATTAATTTCATACTTAGTCACAGCACGTGTATAAGAAATGGTGGAGTGAAGGGTAGGTGACTTGTAGGTTGAAGTCTAAACTATTGTGCATGTCAGGTGGGCCCACTTTGGTTAGATCCAGTCTCAGCTATCAAGATAACTTTGGGTTTGGGGTGGGTTAGCTCTGGGCCGAACCAAGATTCTTCATTAATAAACACTAGGGGCTGTCTTTAGCAATTACTGGAATCTAAAATTGAAAAACTGGATAACTGGGTATAAATGAAGGTTAGTCACAAAATTTTTACAATCATAGGGGCAGAAAATAAGAGCTACGCAATCATTATCAGAGATCAAGGCAGCTGTTACAATTTAGAAATTTCAGGAATTTCCCTCTGTATACTCCAATATATCAGAAAACAAAAAGGAATATCTATATAATGATTCTGTAATCAAAACCATCCCTTAAATACTGATTCCTTCATTACAAGTCAGTGGTCATTACTCACTCATTCATTAAGCAAATTTGAGTGTTTATTGACAGAGGCTTTGTTCTAAATAAACCCTTTTAATCAGCTTGGCTAGTTAATTTTTAGTTTCTCAGAAACTGACCAACTTTGGTGGAGATAGTAAAAAGGAAATGAGAAGAAAGGAGAGGAAAGGAGAAAAGAGGAGAGTAAGGGAGGGGAGGCGAGTGGAGGTGAGGGGAGGGAAGGCAGATAGGAGAATCTGGAGGGGAGAAGTTGAAATAGAATCTAATTTCTGGCTTTTCAACCTTGATTAAAGTTGGGTAGGGCAGAAGTGACTCTCTTGGCTTAACGAGGGTTCAGACTTCCACAGTACACCTGTCTTTTGTCTGCTTACTCCCATATTCATTCATAGACCTTCCCTTGCAAATGGTATTTCTCAGGTTCTTTTCCAAAATGGATAAGCTCAGGGTGCTTCTTTTTGTCTCTTTCTCTTCCAGGTGGCATCCCTAGAAAGAGCTACATCTCCTTTGTGACTCCGATTTCCACCTTGGGTGGTTCCATCACCTGCCAGGAAGGCTCAACTCTGACTCTGGGGACCTCATTTTTCTCTTTGACCCTTCTGTCCCAGGCCTGAGAGATTCCCCAGGGCTCCTAATCTCTAGGTAGCCTTCCATGCCCTTTTCAATGTTCCCAAAACCTTTATAACAATTTCCCCTTACTAAAGTCCTTCTGTCGTGTGTGAACTCCGTCTGACTAGCCTCTGACTAATATATCTGGGTATGTGATTTTCCCCAGCATTTCTCTGCCTGTCGTACTCCTGTTGACAGGATTGACACAATAGCTATGATCTGTGTTGCGGTGTGGTCAGGGCGCCTGGAATGGAAGATTAGGGTACTGATTCTGTTCTTGATTTTTTTAAAACCCATTTCCATGGTCAATGCATTGTGAGATGGAGCAGAGTCTGAACCTATTCTCCTTAAATCAGGGGATAAGGAAGTAATGCCAGTGCTCGATCTTCTGGACTTCCATTTTGTGACATGAATTGGATTCTCGGGTGGTTACTCTCAGAATTCAGAGTAAATTAATTATCTCAAAAGAACTTAAGCAAAGCAGGATCTGTGGAACAAAGATGAGTAAAAATTTACCCAAATAGAGAAAAAAAAAAACCTTAATATTGAAAGGCAGGGAACATATTTAAAACTACAGTCATGAAAAATTTACTCTCAGGATAAAATGTAGATAAAGGATCTAATGATCTTTAGTGTACTACTAGCTTCAATTTTTAAATAGACCTACAGAGAATAGTCTATATGCTTAAATGGGTCATGTTTTGCAGCATCCCCAGATGGTCACTTGGCATTGCAGGATTCTGCTCAGAGTAAGTGACTTCACTTAAGCAACAAGAAGGGAAGCCCAAGATTTAAAACCCAATATAGAATAATTTATTCTGTTTTGCATTGTCCTAGTTCACGGCCAAGAATAAGCTTCATTTTAATATATGACTATAAATTGTACTATTCTTTCCACTTTCATCTTTGATCCTTAATTCAACTTTCGTCTTTATTTTCACCAATAGATTGTAGCAAAATCTGACAACATGATCTTGTAATGCAGGCATTCTTCACTTTTGGACATTTGTAGGAAATTTAGAGTTATTTGCCTTTTAAAAATGTAAATCCTACTTTACATTCACTACGAAAATACTGATACAGATGAATTTAGTTGAATTAAGTTGAGGTCATATGGAGTAGGGTGGGCCCCTCATCCAATATTACTGGTGTCATTCTAAAAAGGGAAGAGACAAACACCATGGGGAAAGCCCTGTGATGATGGAGAAGGCAGAGATTGGGGTGATGACTTTACAAGCCAAAGAACCAAGGATTGCTGGCAAGCATGAGAAGCCAGAGGGGTTAAGAAGTATTGCCTTCTACAGATTTCCTGCTGACATCTTGATTTCAGACTTCTCGCCTTCAGAACTATGAAAGAGTATGTGTCTCTTGTTTTCACCCATTCAGTTTGTAGTACTTTTGTTACAGAAGCCCTAGGAGACTACGACTGTACACTTAGCAGTGTTTTTTAAATCATTTTTCCTTAATGCATGCAACTGCCTTGATAAGTCTTAAAAGAAGGAGAATCTCTAGGAATGTGAGTGGATCACCCGTCTTCACTGACATATGGATCCAATTTCCATAACTTGTTTCTGAGGAATTTGGTCTAGGATAAGCCAAAGAGAAGAATGGGGAGATGGTACCCCTGCTGACTGTTGTTTGGAATTCATTCTTTAAAGATCTTCAGCATACATGATTCTACCTAGAACATGGAGACCATAAGAGATGATTCACAGCGAGGTCATCTGGGTACAGAGGCAGGTTTGGAAGCACATAATCTTACACTGCTCTCTCTATCCCAGTACTATCCATTACCATATTCACTAGTACTCTAAAAAGTGCTTTAAGCTATTTAGGGAATGAGAAAATAATTTCATCTTCATGGTTCCAAGTAAAGTATTCTTGGGGCTGCAAAACCAATACTGCAGAAGCTAAGATTGCCAGGCATCTTGGAATCTGAGAGCATACAGAAGACAATATTCAGTTTGAATAGCTTTGCAGATCTTACTCAAACATGCATTGGGCCATAGGCATTTTCTTTGACTTTTCCAGTTTTCTTTTGTTACTGTCCCCTTTCCAGCTCTTATCCCTTCCTCCTTTTTACCAGCTCATTTGTCTGGAGTCCATACACTTATGTTTGTAACAACAATTCCATTTGCCTATTGTAAATTCAGAGCCATGTGTAAACACATTTGTAAGAGATCAGAAAGAAGGGGGCTCTTCCATTGTAGGTCAGTGGCTTGACAGTGTTTGAGATGTTTCTCATGATTTTAGCACTTGGCTTGTTAGTGTTCATTTCCATATCTAGCACCAAACTTCATGAGGAAGAATATGCTCTATTCAGATCAGTAACTTACCTTCAAAAAATTGATAAGATGGGAAGCAGGAATCCATTGAAGACTCAATCCAGAATGGATTTCTCTCTCCAGGAAGGGATCTAAGTTTTTATTTTATTTTTAGTGCATTTGTAGATATTCTTTATGGAAGGTAGAGGGCGATGTCAGAGTGTTAATGAAAAAACTAAATAACTCTCTGAACATGAACCCATCATCTGAAAAAACAGAAACTAATTTTGAATTATTAAAGGAGGCTGGATCACAACTCACCGCTGAGAAATAGAGGTGGGGGGATGGTGTTTGGGAAGTCCAATTATTTCTGAACCAGAGACAGTCTTATTAAGTTGGGCAGAAAATTAATTAGTCTAATTAGAAAACCTCATTGGAATTCAGCAAGGAGTTACGAGAGGAAAAATTACACCACTGGATATGGCGGGATGGGGAAAAGAGTTCTGAGGGAGAGTGAAATTAGTTTTTAGGAAGCTATTGGAGGGTGATTCACACACACTGTGGTTGATCATTGGGTCACTTCAGAGGAAAGCAGCAGCGTTTTTATAGACTTTCTATTCCCAGACGTGGGGCTTCACTGGGTATTAAAAACGATGTCTGGTGTGTGTTATAAGGGGGAAAAAAATAAAAAATAAAAAAAAAGCCCTAAGATTTATTCTGAGGCTTCAGTGGGAGTTTACATGTATTTTGGTATTTCCGATATGCTGGTTCATCAGCACGGCACATTGTTAAAAAAACGCTGGGTGGGTGTTTTCTTACTTTTTTTTTTTTATCTTCATGGATTTATGGAGTCCTTAAAACATCTGTTCCATTCTGATTCCCCTGCACAGTACAAGGACATTAGTCAGGGGAAGTGTCTCACTCTGTGCTGTTTCTATGCACTGATTTTGGCAGTCAGCTAAGGGACATAACCCTGATGAGGAGATGAATGGTGGCTGGGCTGCTGTATGGTCAGGGGAGCCAGAGACCTGTGGCAGGACTTGGTACTGCCGGGGCAAGGGGCTTTGAAGTAAGTCAATGACGTGGGCCCAGTACAGGACATTGGGGGATGGCCAATGGGGTACGGAAGTAATTTGCTCCCAGGAAGATCACAGCCCATATTGATAGAAAATCATCTCTGAGCTCTAGTGCTTTCCTTTGCAATGGCTTCTTCTTTGCCGAGATTCTCAGGAAAAGAAGTGTTCTAGCTTAACTCTTATTGCTTTTGTTTCTGGGACAATAAGGTGCAGCATCAGACAAACTCACCGTGATGGAGGGAATTGCAAAGGTAGAGGTGTTTTCCAGTTGTGGGGTGGGAGAGGAGTGGGACAGAACTCCTGGTGAAAATTAATGCAATTAGAGGTTGGAGCTTCCTTGGAAGAGGATTGGCATTTTTCATACATACCATGCGTCAGAGTCTTTTTTTACATGAACTCATTTCAATTCTCACTGCAATCCAGTCACATTTTGCGGGTGAGGAAACTGAGCCTTTAAATGGTATTAGATCTCAATACCCAAAATGAAGTGGAAGCTGAAATTCAACCAGGTATGTTTGACCCAAAGCCTTGGGACTTTCTCCAGCACCACAGTGCTTCTAGGAGCCACTTCAAACCATCCCCAGCAGAACCTGAGGGAACCTAGCTTTCTTCCCATATTTTCCCATGTGCTCCATGAAACAGCGGGAGGGAGGCCATGCAAGAAGTTCCATTGCCCCAGGACCGCAGGGACCTGCCCTGCTCATTTAGAGAAGTGACTTGACCCTTAGTTCCACCTTCTCTTAGTCATTGGATTTAAAGATAATATATTAGGGATGGGACAAAAAGATGCCAAAGGCTCTGATTCTACGTGTCCTTCATTATTCAGCACAGGGACATAAGCAGGTGGCCAGCATGGTCTCTCTGCAGGCCAAGGGCACATCAGAAATGCATGTTGGGAAATCACAGCCCCAGCTCATGGGGTGACACTGGGAAGTCCCAGGAAACAGCTCTTGCCCAGCAGGTGCAGTGACATCGAGGCCCTGCTTCAGCCAGGCCTCTTCTAAGGCCGCCCTTTCCCAATCCCCAGGTTTGCCTGTCAAGCTGAGCCAAGTAACAACGAGACAGGGGTCAATTAGTTCTCCTCAATAGACGGCTGCCCTGTCTATTCCCAGCTTCCCAGGTGACCCCATTATGATAATGGGCCAGCCAGGCTACTCTCAGAACAGACCTAATGGAGAAGCGTGCACCTCCTTGAAATGTGAATTACAGAGAGGGCGGCAGACTGTAGCTCTGTTCCCTGCTGGCTCTGGACAGGAGCCTTCTGCTCCCCCCGTGTCATGCTGAGCGACGCCATGTGCTTCCTGGCACCGCATGCTGCTAGCGCCCCAGGGACTTCCCCTTGTGCCATTCGTTCCAGCTGTAGACTCCATTCTGCCGACACCCAGGGAGAAGGTGGGCTCAGAGTGTGATAGTGGGCTGCTGCCACTCTGGCAAAGCAGTTTCTATCCGGTCCTCAGAGCTGGTGCTCACTTTTATGTCCCCAGGTACATAGTGGTGGTCCCTTCTCCAGACCGTTACAGGCACACAGCCATTCAAAACATAGGCAGCTTGACTGCAGAACTTTGGATTTAAAAACTCAGCCACTCAGTGTGGCTGCAATCAGGATATTCGATTTAAAACATCAAACATCTAGTGTTTCCAAACACTTGGGTGTGGCAATATTGTGATAACACAACCAAAGAAACATTCTAGCATGGTGATTGAACGTTTCAATAATCTCGAATGATTTCCAAAGCACTATCCTTCTCAAACTCTGGCAAGCATTTCATTTCCCATGCATACACGACACATGGAATCAATGGAAATTGAAGAGAACTGTTACATACTATTTAGCCAAGACTCAAGCTAAATTTGTAGATACTTTAAAACAGGGAGACTAAATGCATGTCACATGTGATAAGCTAGTCAGATAAGGGAAATATATTATCCAAGTGATTTAAAGCCTTAGATAAATTACTCTGAGGTCTGTGGGGTGAAAAAAACCCAAGAATATGTCTGAATCCCAGAAAGGGAAACTGAAATGCTTTCCATACAACAGACCTTAGGACTCCTTGCTTCAGGCCCATGCTGCTTTGCTTCATATCCATCGATAAATCTTTCTTTTCTTTCTTGATTTCCTTTGGCACTGCTTAATGTTTTCCTTTTCTCCTGCGTTCTGTAAGCTGCTTTATATAGTGCACGTCCCTGTAGTTCTGGGATAATTTATTATTTAATTATGTAACCATCACATAAATCTTCAACTTTAGCCTTCACTGTTTGCATTGTTGTTAATGTAACTGCTACAGAGGCATGTAAGGTTTATTTATTGGATTCCATTGCAGGGCAACAATTATGTAAGTCTGCAATTCTGTAACTATTATTTCTATTTGTTTAATTACATCACCATAACTGTTTTAAGCCTGTAAAGCATTTCGGTGATAGATTTATGGGAAAGATGCTAGGAGACAGAGACAGCTATAATAATGACACATCAGAGTGATAATAAAACTAAAAAATATATAGTATTAATATTACTATTGATGACAGTACAGTAATAGGCAGAAGCATTACTATTTGCTTCTTCTGTCCGCTATATTTGGTTTTCTTAATGGGTTCCTTCTCAAATCTCTGTGGCTAATTATCTATCTGACATTTGGTACTCAGCGGTGGGCACAACCTCATTTCCAGACTTTACCTGGCAAGGCTGTGTTATACAAACACCAGATGGAGTGAGTCTAATTTGTCCTTTTGTATAAGGCTTGGAGTGGGCAGATTTCTTTCTTCCCCATGTCACCTAAGGACCTTGCCTAGATAAGATACCCCACTTTGAGAGACACAGATGCTGTTGAATCCTGGGACCCCAAGAAGGGTTTGGAAGGCAGATGTTATCTTGTTGTTTAATCTTTCTGGTGGAAAGAAGATGGATTTTGGATTCAAACTGATCTGGATTTGAGTTCTGGCTCTGCCACTCACTTGGTGACCTTGAACAATTTCATCGCACCAAAAATGGTCATAATAAATAATGACTACCTTCCAAAACTCTTCTGAGAATTAAATGCCATGACAGGTGCAGACTTCTGTGCACAAAGTTGGTGCCTGTTGGAAGTTATTGCTTTAGAGCTATTCATTGATGAGATAAGCATACCTTGAACTTGCCCCCATCTCTGAATCGCCTTGTGTTAGCCTTTTCAACTCATGGGCAGGAACTCCTTTGCAGATCCTGAAAATCCTCTACGACAATGAGAAAGAGCTCATAAATAGTGAGTACTCACTATATACCAGGTAGATCCATGCATTCACTGATTCAATCATCACAGCTACCCTGAAAGATAGATAAAATTGTTACACCCATATGAGGAAATCAAGATACAGAGAGGTTAAGAAATGTATTGAAGTCCTCCCAGCTCATGGGTAGCAGTACCTGGGTTTGAACACAGCCAGCCAGTCTCCAGCCGGTGCTTTTCATCTGTACAGGTTATTCCCCCAAGCTCCATGCGTCAGCAGCTATATGACAAAGCAGCTCTACTTCATGCAAATTGGAACTCATGTTTGTCCTTTGCAGGAATTATTCCAAAGGCTTTCAATAACTTTTTAAATAAAACTTGCCTAGATCTAAATGCCTCCATGATTTCATCACTCCTTACCTTTCCAAACTTGCCTCTTCCTCTCTTCAGAGAAATTTCCCCTGCAAGCCTTGTCTGAAGCAACCCTGTCCTGTTATCTATTAACAAATGTCTTATCTATCCCTGCAGTTATTTTCTTTTTTCTTCTGATCATGTGGTTTGTGCATGTGTTCTGCACTGGAATAGACCCACAAGGTGAGACATCTGTCTGGCTTGCACACAGCCGTACCCCTTGCACATGACTCAGGACCTTGAACAAAGTAAGACTCAGCAAACATTTCCTTATGTATGGACAGCTAGTTCTCATGTGGTCATCAATAACCTTGGGGTTGAAACTGTTCGGGTATAACGAGTAGAAAAGGAGTGTCGTTTTCTCCCCAGGATGACTGATTAAAGAACTGAGATTGGTGCCACACCCACCTTTCAAAGCTCAGATCTGTATGGGGTACTGGGGGCGGGTGCTGGGAGTCAGAGTGCAGAAAGCATCAGGGCTGAATGCAGCTGAACCAGAGCCCACGCAGGGCTGAGTGAGAGGCAGCTCCTCCTCTTTCCATGGGAGTGAGGGAAGTCAGGGCTGCTGCTGTAAACCGACATTTGTGCAGGAGCCCTGGGTCTCAGAAGAGTGACATTTCCCAGGGGTCACACAGCAGGTCCCTTCTCAGCCAAAAATACCTCTCCTTTGTAAAATTACCACCAAAGGACTCAGATAGACCAAATCCCACCATTCCACCTCTAGTCATTATTTTATTGAAACATTTTCCTTCCTTGGGATATATATATATATATATATATATGTGAAAACACATGTGATCTTAAAAATATAAGTGACATCATTTATAGAGACGCATTCTTTTCACTGACAATTTTCCTTTTCAGTCTGACTCTTTTCATTCTCATATCTCACATTCCAATCACTGCTATTTGAAAATGGAAAAGCAGCAATATTCACATCCAGCCCACTTTGTCCCTTTCTCTAATTCCCATTTTTCTTCTCACTTTATCTTTGTGAAGATATTCCTCTCCTTTGGGCCCAATGGCTTTGTCCAAACCCCATCTTCCTTCACAACGCTCATTGCCTCCATTTATCTTGTTTTTTAATTATTCACTTAATACGACCAAGTAAGAATTGCTTATTTCAAGTCATCTCTCTTTTGTGCCCAGAACTTTGGACAGACAGTAAATGTCATGTCAAATTAACAATTCATTCTGCAGGATCAGTTGACCTGGGCTCGGCCCTCAGCAACTCTACTTACCTCCTTATTTTCAAAGTGCCCAGGGCAAAGAACAGAAACTTCTTGAGTTTTCCTTCCTGTATCTCCAAGGAGCGTTCAGGAATCTTACCTCATGGGATTACAGTAGAATTACACAAAATAATCCATAGAAAGTGCTTGGTAGTCATTGACTAATATGTCTTAACTATAATGTTATTGTCATTATTATTACTGTTGTTATATTTTATTATTCGTAATTCTAGTAGAAGCATTTGTGG
Source organism: Tamandua tetradactyla (assembly GCF_023851605.1). NCBI lineage: Eukaryota > Metazoa > Chordata > Mammalia > Pilosa > Myrmecophagidae > Tamandua > Tamandua tetradactyla. The sequence continues at coordinate 4,422,356 of NC_135334.1, read as the reverse complement.
TACTGATAGCAGTCGAGTAGAAAGTTAAGACCTGTTTCCCAATGTTTAGGACCCAAACTGCTGGGTAGGGAGGACAGGATAAATTATACGCCCTGGACATTTATGTATTATTTTTGAAATTGTGCAGTTTGTTGAATGATATAAACTCATTAATGTGCTACCAATTTCATTAGATAAAGATAAACCTTCATAGAGGACCTTGAGGATTTTGACAAGATCTTGATATCTGAAAAAGTCGATAAACATTGGCCTAATTTATCAAGTAGAAAGAACAGGCAACTATCATGTGCTCCAGGCAGCTCCCGTGGAAGCAGCACACAATTAAGCTGTGAATGGCTTCTTTTCTGATGCAGATACAGTCATCTCAGAGATTCTCTCCTAAGGAGTTCCTAGATTTAACATTTCACTCCCAGCTCCAAATCCTGTACATTTTCTCCCATTCTATCAGTTTTTATTGTATTGTCTAATGATTGTGGTATTTTTAGTTTTCTAGGGCGAATAAGTCTCCCACTGAAATGACTCTTTCAATTAGGGAGAAAAGCACTCAAACCCTCTTCAAGCTTTATCCCTCTATGAAAATGCCAGCAGAGAAAAGACAGAATGAAAACAAGATGAGAAAGGAGGCAAGAAGGAAGGGAAAGAAGAAAATAAAAGAAAAAGAAAAATAGGTGTTTATCAGTAACTAATGATTCTGGTATTTATAAAGCATTTACTGTTTCCTTTTCTCTGGCAGATCAAAATATGTTGAGTTAATTAATTACAGGCCTTAAGATAATGCTGTCTTATTTGAGCTCCGCACAGACCTGCTTGTGGTGCAAATACTTTTACAGAAGAGGCGACAGGGTGGCTAAGGGCATTGAAGAGAAGTAAATAAGATGGCACACCAGAGGTTCAAACACCCAGGTGGAGCTGAGCCACCGCCTGGGGTTTCAAGCAGTGCTCTTTCCACTTGTCCATGGAGGGAGACATGGGGACCATCGGCTGAGCATGGGGAACTGTTTTAATTTGCAAAAGGCTGCCAGAATGCAATATATACCAGAAATAGAACGGCCCTGTTGAAAAGGGAATTTAGTAAGTTAAAAGCTTACATTTCTAAGGAAGTGAAAGTGTCCAAATTAAGGCACCAACAAGAGGTTACCTTCACTCAAGAAGGGCCTGAGTCTGGAACACCTCTGTCAGCTGGGCAGTCACGTGGCTGGCACCTGCTGGTCCCTTGCTCCTGGGCTCCATTGCTTTCAGCCTCTGTTCCTATGGGGGCTCCTCACTTTGCTTCTCTGGGGCTGGTTTCCATCTGTTGGCTTCCCTTGGCTCTCTCTAGGTTTTGGCTTGCTTATCATCTCATGGTAAGGCACACGTCAACATCAGCTGGGGTCTGAGCATCTCCAAACATCTGTCTCTGCTTTCTGTGTCGGCTCTGGAGTTTCTGTTGCCTCTCTGTCGGCTATGTCATCCGTTGTTTCTGATTCTGTCCAAAATGTGTCCTCTTTTAAAGGACTCCAGTAAACTAATCAAGACTGATTTGGAATGGGTGGAGTCACATTTCCATGTAAACAAAAGGTCCCACCCACGATTGGGCATGTCACATCTCCCTGGAGCCAATCTAATAGAAAGTTTCCAACCTACAGTATTGAATCAACAACACTAAAATAAATGACTGCCTCTACCAGATTGAATCAGGATTAAAACATGGCTTGTCTGGGGTACATAATATTTTCAAACCAGCACAGGAACCAACTGAGAAGTATACCAAGGAGTCAGGCCAAGGATCCCAGCATTAGCTTTGTCCCTGGGAATATACACCATGCAGCCCCAACAGTCCAGGTTTCAAGCACGCTGCTCCCTATCGCGGCCACTCAGCAGGTGGAGGAGGGCAACAGTGTAGACCCCAGCCCACTTCATGCCAGGACCTCCCTTTCCATGTGTTTCCCACTCGGACCTACAGAGGGAAGCAGTGGGGGGAGCAGCTGGAAGTGTGATTCTCACTCATGTCCCTCATGGGAAGGAGGGGACAAGGCAGAGGCTCCTCCCCAAATAGTGCACTCCACTGTTTTATTTCTGTGTTTTAATTAAATCCTTTAACCAGCTAGGCTAGCAGGATTCTTTCTGCCAGTCACCCAGTTTGTCCTCTCCCTGGGGACAGTGCAGATCTGATAAGCAGCCCATTGGAGGCCTGGTTCCATGCCCAAACTGTTGTCTCCCTTCTCCCTTTGTTCAGAAGGTGGGATGTGGGCAAGAAAGAGGAGGGCATGCAGCTCTAGGCCAGCCCCACCGCAGCACACAGAGGCACCTTCCACAGCCCGTGCCCACTCTGTGCTTCCATCAGCAGCAAATGTACCCGAGTTCCAAAAGTAAAAACAAAAGGCTTCAGGCTTGCAAGGACATAGGCTTCCAAGACAGTTAGTGCAGATTGCCTTGGATATTCTGAGGCGCATCTTTGAAGACTTAGGTGTTTACTTTCCAGGCCCCAGGGTTAAGACCCCTTCTGAGCTCTGGCTTTGGTGAGTCATGAGATTTCGCTAGTAAGAAATCAGTCTGCAAAATTAAACCCGTAGCTGGTGGGAGGGCATGGGAGTTTTAACAGGCAGAAACGCCCACATTCCACACTCTATGAACCCGAATCGGAGCCCCCGCTGCCTCTCTCTTATTCCTTGTTTATCTTCCTTCCTTTGCCATTGATCCCTGAGACAATTGGGAACTCAGGCTTTCACAATTTCCTCCATAACTTTGCCTGTCTCCTCTTTCTCTTCAGCAGTGTTCCTCAGTCAGGGTCAGGTCAGAAAGCTCCATCACTGAAGATACTTTCCTTCATTGTCCCTTATTCAAAGCCGAGACGTTGTGTAGGTGGCTCGCCTGGTTTGGCTGCTGCTCTATACCCTGACAGGGTTGGGTTGAGTTTTTTTCTATGGAAATTGCCCAGACCCAGCTATCTCCACCAGTACTCTGCACCCGACATGGGCTCAGGTGCTTCCTCCCATCTCCACCGGTACTGTGCACCGGTACTGTGCACCCGACATGGGTTCAGGTGCCTCCTTCCATCTCCACCGGTACTGTGCACCAGTACTGAGCACCCGACACAGGCTCAGGTGCCTCCTTCCATCTCCACCGGTACTGTGCACCAGTACTGAGCACCTGACACAAGCTCAGGTGCCTCCTTCCATCTCCACCAGTACTGTGCACATGGGCTCAGGTGCCTCCTTCCTTCCCCAGACCTGGGGCACTGCCACCTTCCTCCCAGCCCCACCTGCTCCCACCTGGGAGTGTCACAAAGCCTGGGACAGGGAAAGAATGCACAGCCTTCTCCTTGCACTTATGGGAAAGCTATTGTGGTTCCCCTGGAGGATTTAAAACATGTGTGAAGAACACTGACAGTCCAAATAGTGACGTATTGAGAAGTCTGAGTTAGTAAGTAGGTTGAGCTGGACTCACAGCCAGAAGACATCTTTCGTAGACCCCAGGCAATATCACTTGTCTTAATTCTCTACTTTCTTACTCCATTTGCAAATCTATTTCTCATTATTTTCCCAAAACCTTATCTCCATGTTCTATTGTTTATTTGTTGTTTTTCTACTGGCATCCAATTTGAAAGAAGTTATTCAACATCCATTCTATTCTTGGCACCATGATAATTGCTGGTGATACAAATTTGAAAAAGGCATGTTCTCCACCATGGGGAGCTTACAGTCTTGCTGATAACACAATATATGTAGGAGATGTTTTCTACTGATAACCTGTGTAACTGCCATGTAAACATGTTGACCTGCATAGAGTGTGGTAGGCAGAATTCTAAAATAAACTCCAAGATTCTTGGCCGTGGGTAATCCACTCCCCCTTGAGTATGAGAGGGACCTTTGAATATAGCGGAATATCGCTCCCATGATTAAGTTACTAATCAGTTGCTTATGAATGAATCAAAAGGGACAGCATCCTGGGTGGGCCTGACCTAATCAGGTGGGCTCGCTGAAAGAAGATGACCCATCAAGAAGATGGTTTTCTAATGGCCTGGCAGAAGGCAAATGGTCATGCATGAATTACCTGAAAAGAAGACCACATGTCTAGAACCCATAGGTGTCCTCTAGGAACTGTGAGAAATCTCTGCAAGGACAAAAGGGGCCTCAGGCTTACAGCTGAAAGGAAATAATTCTTTCAACAAGCTCAGGTGCCTTGAAAGCATATCTTTCCCTAGCTGAGCCTCCAGATGAGGTTATAGCCAGTAGATGCATTAATTTCAGTCCACAAGACCCTGAGCACAAGATTCTAACAATAGCCTTAAAAATCCTGGTGCACAGAAACTATGAGATAATAAATTTTCATTGTTTTAGTCTGCTAAATTTGTGTTAACATGTTTCATAGTAATAGAATATGAACACATAGATGTCTAAAATATTATGGAAGCAGAAAAGAGGGAACAACCGGTTCTACCTGGGAAAGTGAGTAAGTATTATAGGGAGGAGAAGATATTCAAGGTGAGGCTGAAAGAGTGTTGGGGATTTTCCAGGCAGACAAAGGGGAGAGACACTTATGTCTCTGATACAGTCCAAGATATGTTTGTAGAATGACTAGTATACCCATATGTTCAAAATGGCAGGGCACACAAGCTCACATTTCTTCTCATTTCCAATATAGCCACTTCCCAGTTATATTTATGGATTTTTCTTGAGTAAAGAGGCAGTGTTACCCTCAGCTGAGTCTCCCACATAAATGATGTCCTGCACAGATGCTGCTATCCATCATTTGTTGTATCCTTTTTCTCACCATTAGCTCCTGCATTAGGATTTTCCAGAGAAGAAAAATATATGACACAGATGCATATGCGTATGTATGTATATGTATATATGTACATATTAAGAAATTCATTATAGGAATTGACTTATGCAACCGTGGGGATTGACAAGTCCTAATTCCATAGAGCAAACCACAAGTTGGAAACTGATGAAACTGAGGTTGAATTCTCTAGGAGAAGCTGGTTGGCTCAAATAAAGGCAGGGATTCTTCCTTCTGACTTGTGAAATCCCAAATTTTGGCTCTTAAGACCTCCAACTTATTAGATAAGGAGATCCCCCTCATTGCCAATGGTACTCTATCTTGTTGATTGTAGATGCAGTCAGTCACAGATTCAATCAATTGGCTAATGATGTAAAACCACGTAGGAAATACACTCATAGTAACAATCAGGCCAGTGCTTACTAGAACAAACAACTAAACAACATAACCTAGTCAAGTTGACACGTGAACTTAATGATCACAGCCTCATACTGATGCATTTTAAAAACAGAAATACACTATTATTACACAGCAAAAAGTTGAATGGATATGGTTACTTTATTTTGTAACATTTTCTCTAATTTTCTTTTCTTTTTGACAGCCCACTTTCATATATGGTTAATATATACATGAATAGTATAATTAAAACGCATAGCCTTAGCAACTGCAAGTCACCCATCATCTTGCGCTGAAAATCATCTATCCAAGGACCCTAGTTGGGTCCCAACTTCAGCATGTCCTCCTTTTTCACTCAGGATAACTAAGCAGTGCATGATGTTCTCTCCTTTTATTACACGGTTTGTGTCCTCATGTATCACTCTGTCAGCTCCAACTGCCGGATGTGCAATACAATCCCCACAAGTGCTTTAAAGTCTGAATTCAATAGTGCTAAGGACCTCCAATTCCTGACATCCTCTGTCATCCCATTTTTAAACAAATGCCATCGACTCTGCTTTCTTCTGTTTTCCCAAAATTGCTCCGAAACTTTCCAACAGACTTAGAGTACTTAATCGTCAGTGAATTCTTCATAAACGTCAGTGGGAAACCCATCTATTCCAAGAGCTTTCCTTTGTCTCAATAGCCTTTATGATGTGTCCTGCCCCTTAGGCACTGATTTCTGCTCCTTCCAACCTCAATTTCTTCTTCTATAGCAGCATCCCAGGGAGAATGCTGATACACTTCTTCATGTCTTCTGTTTCCCATTTCTGTCGTTTAGGGACATCCATTGTGATCAGTCACACTAATCTTGACTTTTCACACAACTACACATACTTTCTTAAAGAGCTGGAGAAATCATTTTCAGGTCATTCCACCATGATTCTTTTTGGCCAAATCATATACATTGCCCCACCTATTGCTTTCTGAAATTGTCCTCTCCACTTTGTACCTTTCCAGCAAAGCCATCACAGCATGTATTTGCCACAGACGACTCATGAAATGTGAAATCTATGACATCTTTTTTTCCTCCTCTGTTAACTGTGTGATTGTGAAGAATCGTGTTGAGAGGTTGTTTTCTTGTTGTTTTCTCTGTAACTTGCCATTAAGGGACACTGCTCAGAGCTGTTCTCCTTGCATGGTTTCCAGGAATGCATTAAACTGAAGGCGAAACTAATTTGGCCTCAACATTCAATATGATCTGAGTGCTGTTGAGGGCTTCTTCCTTCCTAAGTTGGCTTTTAGAGCAGACTCAGAGAAATAAACTGCTGCAAAAACAGCAGCCTACTGGTGAAACCCTCTGAGGTCTCATGAGAAAGACAGCACATGTGCTCCCACTTGCCTTTTCTTCCTCTCCTTCACCTGGAACTCTGCACCACAAGGCTCAGAAAATGCACCTTTTGCCAGCGCTTCATTTGTACAGGAGTTGGAAATAATTATTGCAAAGGTGAGCACTCGGCCAGTTTACAGTTCGTTTCAGTGCCTCCTTTCCAACGTGCCTGGGTTTTTACTTGGCACAGGGTTCTTCTGTGGAAGGGCTTCACTTTGCACTAATTTATATTTTATAAAACAGGCTCAGCCGAACCTAAGGTAAAATATGTGGAAACGCTTTACGTGGGGCCTATGTCCTGAAAATGTTAAGTTTGTAACATTATGACTCATCTGTGGGGGGCATCTTTATTTATTAAATTACTTGTAGTTTTTTTGTGGGGCCCCTTTGTGTTCTGCAGACAGCCCTGGCTTACCAAGAAAAAGATTGTGTTCCCTTTCCGGAGGTGAGCTCCTCCGCTCGGCAAACATGAAGTGGATCTTGCTGATTTTTAGACAGTAGGAATCAACATGACTGAGAATGCTGTCATTCTAGTTCTGCTTAATAAATCCCCAAAGGGGAAAAATTGCCTCTAATGTTTCCCTCTCCCCTTGTCACAATACCAACTGTAGGTATTCATTTAGGGATCCTCGTATTAGTTTTGCTGTCCTCTCCCACCTAAAAGGAATAGTCATTAAACAATTTTTAGTAGCATTACATTTTGTGCTTCTGTCTAACGTGAGCACAGCATGAAAAAAATTGCCATAACATGGTCTATTTCCTACAGAAGCCTTTAATTCAAGGTACACAGGGACATAGAAAGTGGTACCCCTGATCAAACGAAGGCCTTGTGCCAAGTACACATGGCGTTGCAGAATTTTGGTTGAGCCAGTGCAATTTGCAAAGGCAGTGATGCAAACCAAGTGACTATTTAGAACTGAGAATGCATTAGGATAGAATCTGCTCTTTGACAAGCACATCCACACTGATCTTCGTGTTTCCATTCACTTTCCTTGGCCCATGAGCCTACAAAAGTTCTTTTGTTGAATAATATCATCAGTTCCTGCTTTATTTTTCTGCATACATGTCCCCCTCCTCTCCACACTCTCACGAGGCAATGCAAGTAGCACATGACTGTCTGGAACAAAAGGCTTGGGTGGAAGCCCTGTTCTCAGTCTGGCTTCATCCATATGGTAAGGCTGCCTTGTTTGAGAGTCTTAATGAACTTTGGTGATTCAAGGCTTTTCTCAAACTTATTTCCCATTATTTGTTCTCTGGAAGCAGTTCCAAACCTGTGTGACTCTTTTATCCCATTTCTTTTTGCCGGCAAACCAGCTAATCCTTTCTTGCACTCATCTTTCTTGAAATACCTTGCCAGACCCAGCAAGGGAAAACCAACATATGCTAAGCATTCTGGCTCTTTCGAGCCCCCTCCCTGAGAGGCACAGGCTCAGTAGGCACTCGCTCTGCCTTCCATGTTAACAAGGGTGACAGCTTTACCAAATGTTTCCCTACAGCAGAGCAGGGATTTCCAGCCTGCTAGATCTGTTTCCTCACTGCCTGTCGCAAAACTGCTAAGCTGGTGTCAGATATTTTAGATATTTTTAGGGTACATCCGCTTCGAGGCCCTATATTAATTTGGGTAATGCTAGCTGCTGCAACAAATAAATTCTAATATTTTAATGGCTTAACCAAATAAACGTTTGTTTTCCGTTCCTATAAATCCCAGTGCAGGTATCCCTGTTTTGATCACAGGAAGCTGGCTTTCCTCCTCAAGGTGATTCAGGCATTCAGCGCCTCTCTGTCTTGTGATTCCATTATACCCTGGCATCTCAGGGTCCAGCCCGCGTCGGGGGAAGTGTGGGGGATTTGTGTGGGTCAGCCTTGCAGCGGTGCATATGACTTGTGTTCAGAGTCCATGTTGCCAGAACGATGGTTAAATGCTGCACCTAGATGTAAAGAAATGAGAAAATGTGGTGGCCAGTGACTACTTTCTACTATGAAAGGGAGAGTTACCAAGCATTGATGGCAGGAAGCAGCTCCTGCAAAACATGGGGAAAAGTTGTAGAAGGAATTATCCAGTTCTATTGTTCAAGTAAATAAGTATTCACTAATAGTTATGTCCTTTGAGCATGACTTTTTTTTTTTTCACATGGGCAGGCACCGGGAAACGAACCCGGGTGTCCCACATGGCAGGCGAGAACTCTGCCACTGGGCCGCAATTGCCTACCCGAGAATAACTTAAGACAACTTGGTTTGGGAAAGGTTTAATGTCCAAGAGAACAGTTAACTCAGTGAGAAATACACACGCACACACTCAAACACACATCTTAAATGAAGATTCATTTATATTCATTCTTATGATACAAGGTTACTTTTCTTATGTTTCAAGTTCTACAAGCCATACATTTCCATAACAAATTTTTACGAGTCAATTCTTTTTCCCTAATGCGATTCTGGTTTTAGTCTGCAGTAAAATGTGCAGTACCAAAGTTCTTCCCTCCTGCTAACCATTCTTAGGACTGGATTGAAATAGATACCTGCCATGCACGGTGGATTTACATATTCTGGGTTCTTATTATATCTTATTATATCTTATTATGATATTAAAAAAAACAACTTAAAACTAAAATACTTTACCCTCTTTCTGCAAAAAATGGCTTCCAAAAGCATTGTTAGCAAAACTGCTAGCTCACCCTAATTTTTCTGGAAAATTTATGCACTCAGAAATTACAGCAGCTACCAGGTTTCTAGTTGCTTCACAATTTTTTTACACAGTTATTAGGGTAATGACAGTTTATCCACAATCTATGGTTATGAATGCTTGAGCAGGCATCTCCATTAATAGAAACACCGTAGTTTTCACATTCATCATAAAGGGAATTGATAATTGCCTATGGGAGTTTCTACCTATGAGCAAAATGTTTGAACCGATTACGCTTGCAGGGTGAGGAAGGAATATAATGAGTTATGCTACATAGATCGTTGGTGGATTTCAGGAAAGGAAAGAAATGATCCCGAGGGAATAAGTCCTGAGTGAACAAGTGTTAAAAATTTAAAAACTGACAATGCTGTCATTACATCACCCTTCACTGCTCTGAAATTTAATCCTTTCAGGGAAAGGGATGAGAAGGTAAACCTAGGATGCTCCGTCACATTAAGCCCATGCCATTCAAATCCAAGGATCCAGGGGGATTTGTAGAAATGCAACAGACACCCCACACAAGGAAACAAAACCTGCTACTATAGCAGGCTAGTCACTTTCCAGAAGAAAGTTAAACTGAAGCCAATTCAATGCAAAAAGATCAGCTGTCAGTCTTACTTTGAAATCCATCAGCTATGTCCTATGAAGACTGAAATTTCAGATTCAGTTGAAGTTGGTAAAGTTTAGCAAAAAAAAAAAAAAAAAAAAGATTAGGAGTAAATTCTATAGTAAAGCCCCTTTCACGCATTTGTCCATTCAAAGGGGTTTTTGTTTGCTCATATGTAATGACTTGGGATAGAAGGCAATTATAAGAGAGAAGAAAGATCAATTTAGTCAGGAATTCAGCTTCTACCACAAATCATAAGTTCCTCCAATTTTATGTCCTTTAATCCTCTCATCTACGAAATGAAGGAGTTTGACCACACGCATGCCATGAGAGTAAAACTCAGATCTCAGACTTGGGTTATCTCATTTTATCTTCCTTTTCAATTTGGATCCCTTTCCTTTTATCCCAAAATTGATTATGAATGACTCAATGTGCCCAGTTAACCATTGTGGCAGGCAGAACTCTGAGGTGGTCCCCAAGATACCTCCCCTCCACCACCCGCCATGCACACACCTTGTATAATCTCTCATTGAGTGAGGGTGGACCTGCAGATGTGAGGCTGTAAGGGTTTAGTCTCCCCTGGTTCCCTTGAGTGAGTATTAGGGAAGTCACTCCTGGGGTTATGTTAGGTTACGTAAGTTTCCATCACAGCACACAGGAGACAAAAGGGAAATCAGAGAATCACTGCTAATGACTGGGAAGAAGGCAAACAACCCTGGTATGAACTGTTCATGGGGAACATATGGAACCGTGGGTGGCATCCAGGAGCTGAGAATAGGCCCAGCCTACAACCATTGAGAAAATGGGCCCCTCTGTTCGGAAATGGATGTGGTCCAGAGCCAGGGAGCTCAGAAGATGAGAACTCCAGCCCTGGCTCACACCTGCATTTCAACGAGGTGAGCTCCTGAGCAGAGGATGCAGTGGCCCCCTGACAATTGTTAACTATGGGATAATAAACTTGTGTTCTTTTGAGCTGCTGAGTTTGTGGTAATTTCTTCTGCAGCAATAGAAAACTCATGCAACTACATAAAAACTGCAAATTAATATTTGACTCATTCATCTATTTCATTTATATTATTCCTTCTTTATTGAGTACCTGCAATATGACAGGTGGAGTGCTTGTGCATCATTAGTATCGCACCCACTGCCATTAAAGTTGTATAGACTAATAAGGAAAGCAGGTAAATAAACAAAATCTGTTGACAAAGTATCACCATTGCACTGTATGTAGCTCATACTTGGCTCAGCCAAGGCACAAAAAAGGAAGTGGGGAGATACAAGGGCAGATTCTATTGAATGATGCAACTTAAATTGTCTTAAAAGAAGAGCACGAGTTCTGCAAGTGGAAGGGAGATAGATTAGCATGCTAAACAAAGAAATTATATGACTAATCACAGAGATATTTTTTCCAGGAATGCTAAGTAGGTAAGAATGGTGAAAAATGATAGGGGTGCAGAGGAGCAGATGGAAAGAAAGAAGCTGTAGAAATAAATGTAGACAGAAGCCATGTTTTAGAACCTTGCTATTGCAACTGTGCTCCAAGGAGTAGCAGCCTAGGGATCACCTGCAGACTTTTTAGGAATGCACAATCTCAGTTCCCACCTAGACTTACTGTACCAGAATATAAGGGGTATCAACATCCCCAGGGAAATCGCTGGCACATTAATGTTTCAGAGAGTCTCGATGCCATATTAGTGAGTCTGGACACAAACCTTCAACTCAGTGCAAGTTAGGGAGTAGTATCATCACATCTGCCTTTTAGAGAAAGTATGGCGAGAAGTAGGGAGGAATGATTAGAGGGTTTTGAGACAGAAAGCAGAGAAACCAGTTAGAAAGTATTCTAATAGACCAGGTAAGAGATCAAAGCAGGAACAGTGGGTACAGGGAGGAGACGATAAATGAGACAGATATTAAGGAGGCAGAATCTCTAGAATTTGAAAGTCAGACTAGATGAGCTAACTGAGGGAAAATGAGTTGTTTAAAAGGAATCTCAGGTGTGTGCCTGTGGATGGAGCAGTAATTTTCAAATATAGGAGATATAGGAGAAATGATGAGTTTCATTTTGAACATATTGATTTGAGATGCCTGTGGGACTGAGGTGAAGATATTAAGTAGGAACTGGGTGTATAGGTCTGAGCTAGTGGAAAAGTCTGGGTCATCAATTCAGGTGTCAGGAACTTGCTAGAAGTATTTTAAGTCATGAGAGTGGGTGGACGCATCTGAACTGCTAATTCTGGTTCAATTATTTTCCCTAAAATCCTCAAAACTACAGACTGAAGATTTCTGCCAGCACTCGATTTTCTCCCGCTATCTTATTAAAAGAATACTAAGGAAAACACGTAAACATATCCAATACTAAAAGGTTCAAAATGGGCTAAGTGCAGAGAGCAGTCCCTTAGGTTCCAGTGTGAGACGATTCTGACTGTTCCCAGGTAGTACGTGGGAAGGAGAATGTACCCACCCACCAATTTTCAAAGACCTTTTCATCCATGGATAAATACAGAGAAATAACTCATAACTATAAGCGACGTGGGAAGAGATTTGGTGGAATCTTTGTTATACTTACAAGATGAATTCCATTACACCCCAAATGGAAGGGAGGAAATACAATTTTGAAAAATCTATACTACAGCAAATGGATTATAATTTTAGAAAATATCTCATATATAATTTCCATAAAGGCAAAAATTCACTAGCTCCATGCAAAAAAGAGATAAAATAGAAAATGATATAAAAGCAGACTGAATTTAAAAGAGCGTTCCATTATATCAAGAACTATTTAAGGAAACTAAAATGCAAGAGGAGTAGTATAGGACAGAAATAGCAATCTAGAAAATGTAATCAGTGATGCAGAAAACACATTTGAGAATTGTTTTAAATTATAAGATAAAGAATAAAGAAATGAAAATAATATCAGCTTCAAACTAAGGAAAATTTGAGTCCTATAAGAACCAAGGTTACCAAATGCGAGCATCACATACACAATATATAATTGTTTTCTGCGCTAAATAAAAATCCTAATTCACAGATAGAAAACAATCAGTAAGCACCAGGTGTAATCAGTAAGAAAAAAACATATGCATATGTAAGAGCCCAATTTAAATATTTTATATTATATATTAATTTATTATCATCAAATGCTTGGCACCATAACAAATGCTGAATAAAATTCTGTTAATAAATTAATGAAATATTGTAGATAATAAATGTCAATGATTTAATAGTAAGACTTCCAGAATTTTGCTTCTAGCCAGGAGAGATTAACTGGTGTCAGACTTCCCTCTTGCTGTTAACAGCTAGAAAATGGCACAAATACATGAATCCATGTTTTTCACATAGAACTATAGGCATGGTCATATTTTAGTATGGTCCCTAAAAAAAACAGAAGCAGATGAGATTATCCTTATGATCCACTCAGCTTTCTGTCTGGCAGCACTTTCTGAACTATAGCACAGGAACGGGAAACCCAAGCAAGCACATCAGTCTTGCCGAGGCTAGTGCTATTCTAGTGAGATCAGTAGATGAGTATTGAATGAGGCTGGGGACACTGGAGAGGAGGCAGGTATATGGAGAAAGAGCTCTAGCAGCCAACGTAGAGGACTCCTTGATTCTGTTGGGGAAAACTAACCAGTGCATGTACAGTGTGAAGTGCCCAAAATCTGGGAAAAGCACCACCAGGGCTCTGAGAGCCAAATAATTGTTAGAACTGAAAAAAGGCTGAGAGATATTCAAATTTTGACCAACCAGCATGGAGAGAACTCATTAGGAAGGTAGGGCATTCAGTGAAAAGCCAGAGAAAGATTGTAATAGAGAAAAATAAATGAAACCAAATTTATTCTTTGCAAATATCAACAAAATTGATAAACTTCAGGAAGACTAATCAACAAATCACAGAAAAGATAAAAATTACCAAAAGATAAGTGAAATAGGGATATCACTATAGCTTCTACAGGTATTAAAAGGAAAATAAGGGTATACAATAAAAACTTTTACTAGCATATTTGACAGCTTACATGAAATGGGAAAATTTCTTGAAAAACAGGTTACCAAAATTGTCAGGAATGAAAATAGAAACTCTGACTAGCCCTATATAAACTAAGCAAATTAAACTCATTGTTTAAAAATGTTCTCACAAAGAAAACTTTGTCACATCACTTCACTTGTAAATTATATCAATAGTTAAGGGATAAATCAGTCCAAACCCACAAAAACAATTTCAGAAAATAGAACGAAAGAAATATTTCTTAGTTAATTTAATGAGCGCAGCATTACAGCATTACACCAATACTAATGCCAAAAAATTAAAATTATAAAAGATAAATCAGTACCACATATGGCTATTGGGACAAATATCTTTCACAACATATTATCAAGTAAAATCCTGAAATATGTATTAAAATGATACAATTTATCATACGTGGATTATATCCTAGGAATGCAAGTTTGATTCAGCATTTGAAAATTAATCAATATAACTCCTCCATATTGTCAAAGAAGGAAAAAACTCTCATTAAATGCGGAAAAAGCATTTGACAGAATTCAACATCTATTCATCATAAACATTCTCAGAAAACTAAACTTGAAAGATAACTTTCTCAACTGGATTTCCCTTCCTCCCCCACAGGAAGACCAGGAACAAGGACAGATATCTGTTCCCATTACTTCAGTTTATTTTTGAGTTGGAGTTTCTAGTTGGGGTAGTAATGCAAGAAAATGAAAAAGGAACAACATGCGTGCAGACTGGAAAGAAAGATATTACATTTTCTTTATTCACAGATGACATGATTGTGTACATAGAAGATCTGAAATAATTTATATTAAAAAAAAACCCACTAGTATTTGTAAGTGAATTTAGTAAAGTTGTGTGACCCAAGTTCAATATATAGAAATCAAGTTTATTTCTGCTTATCTGCAATGAAAATTGGAAACTTCAACTAAAAATCCCTTTTAATGTAGCATAAAAAAAATACTTAGGAATGTGGTTTTTAACAGATGCATAAGGCCTGTTACTGGAAATCCATAAAACATTGGTGAGAAAAATTAACGAATATCTAAATAAAAAGGAGTTTTACCATGTCAATGCATTGGAATACAATACTTTTAAGGTGTCAATACTTTCTAAATTATACATAGCTTCAGGTAAAATTCAAATCATAATCCCAGCACTTTTTTTTGTACAAATTGAGAAGTTGATTTAGAATAGACAAAAGTAATTTCAAGAATTTCTACATATCTACACTTACCATGAAGGTATGGTATGGAAATAAAGTAAGACATGTAGGTAAGTTCATCAGAACGGAGTTTAAAAATACTCCCACATGCAATTGATTTCACCATGGGTTGCACGGTAATTAAATGGGGGAAAGAATGTATTTTCAGCATATGATACCAGAAAAAGTAGACATTGATACAGAAAAATAGATAAACATTTGCCCTTACTTCCTGCCATGCACAGAATAGCTCATGATGGTTAGGTTCAAGTGTCAACCTGGCCAAGTGATGGTGTCCAGTTTTTCATGGTAGTGGACTTAAATCATCAGCATGTGAAATTTATCTATGGCTCATCACATCTGTGGTTGGCTAAGTACCTTCTGCAATGAGTGAGGCTTTAAAGAAGAGGTCAGAAGAGAGAGAAGGCACTCAGTACAGTTCAGCAAAGCTCAGCAAAGCTCAGCACATCACAGCTCAGAGCTCAGAGCTGGCTCAGACCTAGACTTTTGGAGATTTAGAAAGGAACTGCTCCCAGGAAAACTGTTTGAACCCAGCAGCCAGGATAGAAGGCCAGCAGACATCGTTGTGTGCCTTCCCATGTGACTGAGATAGCCAAAGAAATCTAGCTGCCTTTTTTCTAAAGAACTGTAAATTTGTAATGAAATAAATCCACTTTATGAAAGCCAGTCCATCTCTGGTATATTGCATTTAGGCGGCTTTAGCTAATTAATACACAGCTCAAAATGGATCCTAGATCTAAATATAAAAGCAAAAGTTATGAAATAAAAAAAAAATACCAGATGAAATCTTTGTGACCTTGAGGTAAGCAAATAGTTCTTAGGCATGGTTTAAAAACCACGTAACAAAGAAGAAAAAATAATAAATTGGGCATCCTCAAAATTGGTATGGTTTCCTCTTTGAAAGACACTGTAAAAAAAAAAAAAAAGAAAAAGAAAACATTTTCAATGCATACATACGATAAGTGATATATCCATTCCTATAACTTTTACAACTCAAAAACAAGTGGATAAGTTCAATGTTGATTTTTTAATGGGCAAAATATTTATGCAAATAATTCACAAAAGAAGGAATGTAAAGACCAATAATTACATGGCAAAATGCTTCATTTTGAAGAAGTTATGGAGCAAATGCAAATTAAAACCACAAGGAGTACCTTTTCCACCTCTACAACAGATAAATTTTAAAAGACTGCTAAAAGAAAGTGTTGATGAGGATGTGCAACAGGAGAGTCTCTCATGTATCACTGATAAGAACATAAAATGGTACAATTACTTTGGAAAACAATTTAGTAGTTTCTTATAAAATTACCATATGATCTTTTAACTGCTAGATATTTACCTAAGAGAAATGAAACATATTTATACCAAGATTTGCATACAAATGTTCATAGCAGTTTCATTTATAATAGCAAAAAACTGTTAATAATCCAAATGCCCATCAAAAATTGAATGGATAAATAATTTGTAATATATCCATACAATAAAATTCTGTTCAATGATGAAAAAAATAACCATCAAACTATTGATCTACAAAAAGAATGGATTAATCACTTAAACTTATGCTAAGCCAAAGAAACCAGAAATATATATATAATTTAATATATATTTTATTAATAATAAATTATATTATTGTAATTTATATTATAATATATATTAAAATAGTATATATTACATGATTCCATTGATATAAAATTCTAGGACAGTCAAAACAGAACTAGTGAGAAAGAAGGCAAAGCAGACTTATGTGGGGTTCAAGTCGGGAGTGTTGGTAGAATACACCGGAAGAGGATATGGGGGATTTGGGGGGATTTTGAAAATGTTCTGCAGCTTGATTGCATTGATAGTTACATGGACTATATAGTTGTCAGAATTTATCACATTGTACACTTACATGGCTACATTTTGTCACCTGCAAATTATAAAGTGGGTAAGAATACGTTTATCTTTATATAAACAACTTTTTATATTTATATTTAAGTTTATATAAAGATTTATAATCATTTTAAATTTCTCCTTTGGCCTTACTGTATTATCAAAATTCACTTTCCAAACTGATGCAATAATATTTTTATCTAAATAAGATAAAGATCAGCATTATCCTTTTATTTTATGTTATTGTTCATGCATTAGGTTATGTGTAAATTTTTTTGCAAGCAATCTATTAACTTTACCTTATATAATCAGGATCTACAAAAACTGTAGTTCTTTTTCATCTTTCTTATTGCACATGCAATTGTAAATTTTCATTTTCCATAGACATACCAAATTCATCATTTTAAAAACAGCAGTGGGAGAAAATTGGCCTTTGCGTTAAAATAAAAATATGCAATTTTCTTCTTCAGCCTTGCTTGAGCTGACTGCTACAGTTCACCAGGCTTATGACATCAGGGGATGGGCATTGGGTGTTTGGGGCAGGCCACATGCAAAAGAGGCTGAGCCAGGGGGAGACCAAAGCCAGGTAAGAAGCAAAATTCAAGATGATAACAATTGTAACAAGTTAAACATAGTGTATTTTATGACAGGTTAAAATAGTTCAGAAATAGTCTCAGATAAGACAGCCAGTACATCTTTCCATGGAAATTTACTATTGAGCCCTTAGCCCAGGCTAACAAAGAAATTATATAGTTTTACTTAATTTTGATTTTCCACCAAAAGAAAGCATACTAATTTTCTGATAGAAAATGTGTTCCTGGGGCAGAACTCAAGACAGAATTTACCATGTGGACAAAGGTTCTTTGGTAATAAGGTATCTTCCAAACTGTGTCTTCCAAAGAATTTTTGAAAAGCTCCAAACCTTGCTTAGAGAGACTCTTCTTGCGCCTCAGGTGGCAGAGAAGGTGACACTAAAATAGAGACTTGATAAAGACTCTTGGGACTGATAAAGACTCTTAATTTTTCTTGGGAGATAAGGAGAAGACATTTTTGTTTTCTGATAATCTGAATTAATAAAGTGGCAATAACACTAGGAGAGAATAAATGAAGAATACTTGATATGCCCATTACACAGTCTTTCTCACACGTCAGCTGTACTGAGTAAGCCTTTGTCTGAATGCTGGGACTCAGTCGGTTTATGATTGAATTTTCTAACAAGTTCCTGCAGTGTAGGCATTCTAGGTCGCTGTGATGGCCATATGCTTCAGGTACCTCATGGGAAGAAAGATGTCATTCTGTGTGAAAGTTTAGGAAGCTGACAGAAGGCTATCTCACGTCAGCACAGGTGGGGACAGCAGGGTTCCTTGAAGGTAGAGCTAGCGTTTTCTTCAGGGAAAAGATTTCTATCTTCTAAAGTACTTACACACGTGTGTGGCTAAGTCCTCAAAGTTCTACATAACCTGGAAAAGTGAGTTGAGCTTGAAATTTTTCAGGGCAATTCTTAATAGCTGACTATCCAGTCCATCAAAAGAACTTCAGTACTCACAGCTGTGGAAAATCTATCTTAGAGGTAGATTGCATCTTCATGCATTTGCCAAGACAGGTTAGCTTCAAGGTGAGTTGAAAACTTTGTGTGTTGGGGTTTTATATATCTTATACCATATTTCTGCACATGAATGCTTCACAAATAGAGTGTTTTCAGTTTGGGTAAAAGCGATTCTGGGATGCTGCAGGCCAGGTGTTTCTTGAGACTAACTATATCTAAAGTTAGGCAGATGGTGGAGGAAGGTGGCCCTTCCATTCAGCATTATTTTAATTTCCCAGCTGATTACTGATCACCTGCTCCCTCAGCAGCCTCCAAGATTAGAAAACAGCAATAGGTGCTGGAGGGGATTTTAAAAAGAGAAGTAAATTTCACTCTTTTCTTAAGGAGACTGAAATGTAGAAAGATATGTTTGATCATGATGTTAGATTCATCACGTATTTTAAATATAAAAGGAGAACCAAAATACATGTTACAGTTACAGCTCCAATTAATGACATTTCAATTAGAGATTGCTTTTGCAGAAGGCCATTTCCATCATCAGCACTAGTTAGCAATAGAATTTGAATACAAGAGTAGAAGTTCTATTGGCCCCAGAATATTCCTGTGCATTGTATGAATATAACAGGTGAATTTAACTTTGCCTTATCTTCTTTTTAACATGATAGAATCAAATAAATGTAACTAAACCTGCGTTTCTGTAATCATTGGAACGTGTCATTCTATGAGCAAGATTTCTGGCAATTGCCTCTGATGGTTAAGACCAGATCCCTGATTACTACCTTCAAAAACTAGGTTTGTTAAGGCAGAGGAATTTTCTTATTTAAAGATCCTGAGATGAAATAGCTCTAAACCAATTCTAATTTCCAGTAATCTCTTGATTCTATGCCAATATTACTAAGAATTCCCCTTACCCCTGGGATAAATCACACTTCATCATAGTATAATGTTCTTTTGGTTAATTGCTCAACTAGACTATTAATGTCATAATGAGCTATTTATATCTATATGTAAGATTGAAATTGTTTTACATTATTTTATTGGGTTTCAGCATCAATGTAACACTGGATTTATAAATCAAATTGGGAAGTCGTTTATCTTTGTTCTATAGACTGGGATAGTATAAATAACATTGTAATGTAAAACTTAGCGAAAGCTCGAATATGAACCCACCTGGTATTGGTGCCTATTAAAAATGGCGGGTGTCTAGAAAAGCTATGTTCTTTCACCCTCATTCAATATTGCTGTGTTATCTTTATTGTTTCCATGGAGATATGACCCACCCAAGTGTAGGTGGTACCTTTTGATTAAGTGATTTCCATGGAGGTGTGTCTCCACCCATTCGAGGTGCGGTTGTGTAATAGAGTTCTTTACTATGGCACCATTTTGGAAAAAGCTTCAGAGCCCACACAGCCAGAGACCTTTGGAGATGCATAAGGAAAACACCCCCAGCAAATCCTTATGAAATGAAAAGCCAGAAGACAGTTAGCAGATGTCACCACATGCCTTTTCAGCTGACAGAGGTGTTTCAAATGCATCAACCTTTCTTAAGTGATGGTAACTTCTTGTTAGGTGTCTGAATTTGGACATTTTCATGGCCTTAGAAATGTAAACTTGCAATTTAATAAATTCCCTTTTTAAAAGCCAAAAAAATGGCAGGTGTTTCATTTTATCTATTCAAGATTTCCAATTCTGAGGTGAAATTTGATAATTTGCATTTTGCTAGGATATTATTAATTTCTTCTATGCTGCTGTTGAGTTTCATGTATTTTTCTCTTAAAATATTTGGACCTCCTGGAGGCAGTGTTTCTCTTTTCTTCTCTTTCTTTTTTCACCTCTCACTATCTGTATTTGTTTTCTCTGTTTTCTTCTTAATCAGGCTCACAAAGGGTTTTCAATGAACTGGCTTTGAGATTTTTTTTTTACTCTACTCTTTGTTTCAAATTAATTCTTGATTGTATCCATTTAATTCTTTCTTCCTAGTTTTGTCTGCTTATTTTATTGTTCTTATCTAATTCTTCAGGACATGCATTTAGTTCATCTATTTTTCATGTCACTTATCTTTATTAATAAATATTAAGCATCATGAAGAATATATATATTTTTTCCTCCCCTGGTATTACAAAAACTTTATGTGGTGTTTTATTATGTTATTTGCTTTGTTGATAACTTAAAATTCCCTTTTTGATTCAAAAGTTATTTGGGATTTATTTGCTACTTTCTAATTAAATGTTTTCCAGTGTGTGTGTGTGTGTGTGTGTGTTTAAGCAGATAGGAAATTTATTGAATGCACATTTGAGAAGACATGTGGGCACTCTCAGAAGAGAAGAAAGGTGAAAGGCGAGAGGTGACAGGCAATGTGGGGCCATTTGCTTTTATAGATTAGCTTCACTTACTCCCCCTCCCTCTTCCTCTTTCTCCTACCTCCCTTTCTCTCCAGGTGGTGCCTGGTGGGAGATAATACATTTGGGTGGGTAGGTTGGTTTCACCCTTCTCCATAAATGAGGCACTCAAGTGGGTGTCATTTGACTCGGGGAGGGAGGGGGAGGGGGGTCAGCTGCTGCTGTGTGTTTCCTGTAAGTGGGTAGTGCAAGGCAGGTTTTCTGTCTAGGACATGGGACCTCCTGAACTTGATTAAATGTCCTTGCTTAGGGCTCAGCCCTTCATATTTTCTTCTCTCACCTCTCTCCCTGTTCTAACCTGCCTCTAATACCCCTTCAGAGAGGTCTCACCCCTTAATCTTAAGTGGTGCTGAAGGACGAGGGTCTGTCTTGTATAGCTGCTTCTGGCAGGGGGTGTAGGCGCTGCCTGATGGGGTGCAGAACTTTCTGGCTATTTTGTTTAATTTGAGAGGGGAGGAGTACAGAGGGACTGCTGGAATGGCTGAGAATCCTTGCATCAGCAAGGACTGGTGTGAAAAGCTTTTAGTCTGGAAGAGATAAAGTTGGTGAGAAGCTTAAAAATGTAAGAGAGGATTAATATAGCAAGAGGAGAATAGAAGTGATTGATTTAAGAGACACATTAATTAAGAGAGACTGGGAAGAGGGAAGGGAACGACCATCCTTCAGGTCTAAAAGTGAATCCTAGCTGAATGGCTCATCTCTGTTCAACTGAGGAGTAAGTGGATGCATGTGGCAAGTTAGGGGTGCAGGAGTGAGGTTTAGAAGGAGCTTGATTGATCAGGCTTCAGCTTTGGCTGCTGTATTGGTCTGGATATTTCCTTGCGAGATATTAGTATTATTTCTTTGATGGCCAGGGCAATAAATTATGGATATTTTTGTTGGCAAGAGCATAGCATTTAAGAGGTTGAGTATTCTTTGGAAGTGTTTAATTGGTGTTCTGCCTTTTGTGAAAATGGCTTTCCATACTGTTGTGTGAATATACAGGACTGAGAAAGCATATTTGGTATTGGTATAGAAATTTAGTCTTTTCCTTGTTGCTAGTTCTAGAGCTCAGGTGAGAGTGATTAGTTCTGCTTTTTGAGCTAAGGTCCCGGGGCCGGGCTTTGGCTTATTAAATTGTGAGCCTTCATTGCTTAAAAAAGTAGAAGGAATTTCCCAGGTGGGGAAGTTTAATAGTTTTACTTTTTTTTTGTCTTAAGAGGCTTTTCAAATATACATATTTGAAAAAATACATATATAAATATATACATGTATTTCTTTTTCCTTAAAACACTTCGGATTTTTTTGTTGTTGTTTAACTCAGAAGTTAAAATTTTAGAATATAGCACTGTATTTATTTTAATCGTAACTAGAACAGCATCATTTACATGTTGCTATATGGAGTAATGTTGACTTTTAGAGCTGGAGAACTTTAACTTTGAGTCTTGGGTGTTATACAAATAATTAAAGTTTTGGGGAACTACTAGGTTATACAAAGAGCAAAGCATCTCCGAATTTAGAAATAAGAGTTAAAGCTTATGAGTAAATGTGATTTCTGTAAGAGCTTATCCCTTAATCTTTAATTATTATAAGCATTTTTAATGAATTTAACTTTCAGAAATAAAAGTATTTGACAGTTGTTTTATAATGGGGTTATTAACCACAAACTATAGCAGAAGTTTTGTCCTGCTTACTTTTACACATTTACCAGGGTTCTGTTAATTAACATGTAGAATATAATTCTTATACTTGTCTTGTTTCTCTTTTAAAGTCCTTTTTGTGGAAGATGAAGTTTTGACTTACAGCTGACCACATGAAACTTCAAAGAAGTTTTAGATTAAGGTAGTGTAACTGACAAGTAAATTTGGTTATTAGGATATAACATTAGGATATAACACTGTCAAGTTTTAAGGAATTTTTAATGATTTTTTGTGTGTGCTGTATGGCAGGGTCACATTTCATTCTTTTTCTATGTGAATATCCCATTATTGTAGCACCATTTGTTGAATTTTTTGTTTGTTTGTTTGTTTTGGTTTATTTTGCTTGTTCGTTTGGGGAAGTACATGGGCCGGGTCTCGCACATGGCAAGCGAGAATTTTACTGAACTACCCTTGCACCCCCCTGTGATTTTTAAATATTTGAATAACATATCACTCATGAAAATTTAGCTAACAGAATGATAGTAGATTACTTTTAATTATTGTAATACTCCTTAAACACTTTTGATAATGTAATATGTTAAACTATTTTAGCACCTCACTTTTACAAGGTTAGAGAACAAGACTTTTGTAACAGTTTTCCTTTAAGAGTGAGAAGACTTGCTTTCTGAAATCAAGGATAAGGTCAACATAAACATTAACAAGGCTATTTTGATATGGTATAAAATGTTCATCTTTCAGACAGAATAATTAGCTGGTAAAGAAAAACTTGTTATAACCTTTCATTAGGAGTAGAGCAACAATTTACATTATTTTAAAGAGAAAACTAAATTACAGTTTTGTATGCATACTTGGTTTTTTGCATTTTTTAAACATTGCAAACAGGTTTATTAAATTTTGGTTAGCACCAAATATGATACTTTTATAAATAACTTTTTTTTTACAATACTTGTAGTAAGCAGTGACTAAAAACTTACTATTTCAAATTTTCTAAACTTTTTATATCCACCCAGGGCTTGCAGCCAGTGATAACTATAACAAATAAAATTTTCTTTCATATCAGAATTGTTAGTTTGTAAATTTAACGTATTGCAAGACCACTTTGAGGCAGTTGGAGGCCAGTAAGTTCTGCTTCTAATGCATTTTTAGAGATATAGGGATCATTCGAAACCCTTGGGGCAGTGCTGTTAAGTGAGAAGGGCAGGAATTTTATTTTAAGTCCTTACCACTCAACTGCAAACAGGTATTGAGAGTTAGGGTGAAGAGGGCTACGTAAGTGTGTTTTTAAGATTTAGAACTAAGAACTTGCATGCAGTCAGTGTTATTAACTGGCGAGTTGTGGAATGCCTTCATTCCAAACAGATGGGGGTTTTGCTCAAAGATTTTCTTTGGGATGCTGAGAGGCCTTGATTTAAAAGGAGCCCTGGGGCAAGCAAGGAGGTCAACAGTAGCCGAGTTTACTAGTCTTACATGGCCCCCAGGGAGTAAAGAAGATGTCTCTTTTGAAGAGGTGGGGCATTTCGGGATTATGAGAAATTGCTGAGACAGTAGAATGTTTGCAAGCTTACAAAGGAGAGGGGTAGTGAAAATTTTAGTTTTGGTTTTATCAACTCCAATAATTAGGCAAGTCCAAGTGGAGGTAAATCCAGAGTGGCAGTTTAGGACAGAGTGTCTCCAGTGTTCATTAAGAAATAGATAATCTAACCTGTCACGTTGAGTGTTACCTGGGGCTGCTCTGGGTTGGTTAGACATGAAGTCTGCAGAGCGACGTGCAGCCTCGGGCACTCTCAGTCTTTATCACGTGCTGCAAATAGGACTTGCCTCCCACCCCACATACACACTTTGGGAGACAGTGCAGTCTTGGGCCCCAAACCCATGTTGGTAGCCCTCTGGTCCACAGTGGAAGCAAACCTTTTGAGATTTGGACCCGGAGAGGACCGTGTACTGTTAACAGTGACTGCAGTAAACTGAGCCCGTTCTCTGGTCTTGTGCTTACCTCCCTTTACCTTCTCCTCCTCCTCCTCGTTGATTATTAAAGACAGAAAAGGCAGTTTCTAATAAGTGATTAGTGGGAGTTTGCAGGCCCATGGGGAGCTTTTGAAACTTTCTCTGAATGTCAGGGGCAGACTGGCTGATGAAATGAGGGCCCAGCAAAATTTGACCTTCTGGGGAATCCAGACTTACGTAAGTATAGTTTTTTAGGGCTTTCACTAACCTCCCCTGGAATAGAGCTGGATCTTCCTCTTTCTCCCAAGTGACCTCCTTTAGTTTATTGCAATTAATCAGATTGGTAGCACAATTGTCTCATGCTTTTTAACAAAAAGGTGTTTTTCTTTTGATTGGAAATTGAGACACATCCCTGTTTTAATAGAGAGCTGTACATAACTGGACATGGGGAAGTTTTGACTAGTCTCCCTCTCTTTTACAGACTGGAGGATGGTGTTGTAACTGAGAGTCCTATTGCAGGCCTATGTTTCCTTATCTTTCAGCTTATATTGACTATTGACATTTCCCATTTTCTTTGAAAAGGAAGGAAAAAGAAGAGCCTCACTAGCACTAGTGTGACTGTGTGGCATCCCAATGCGGGAAAGAGCTTGGCATTTTCCCCTTCACCAGCCTAGTCACTCAGGAGCACAGTACCAGGTGTCCCCAGGACACGCCTCCCTGGGAGATGTTTAGACCAACACCCCAGAGGGGCCCTGACCCCAGCTGAGAGAAGTTTAGGGCAATGCTCCTGGGAATACCTTTTCTCCTCCAAGTTTCCTGTTTCCTGAGGGCTAGAAAGAGCATAATTTCGAAGAGAAATTTTACATTTGGCTGCAATGGGTTCTAATAGATACTAAATAAGTATTCAGGGAGGGGCCTTTTAAAAAGATGATTAATTTAAAATGTTTGCCTCTTTCTACAAAGAAGAGCTATGAGGAAGAAGTTCTTGACTGTTCTCCTGGGCATAACATAATCTGCAAGAACATTTCATGGGTTTGTCCTGAAATAGGCCATGAAAGCTATATGTAAGGAATTTCTCGCCACTTTCCTCACTTTCTACAAAAGAGATTTACCTGTAAAGTAGGGTGTGGTTGACCTTCCTATATGCGGACCAATATTAGCCATCCTCCCGGCGATAGTAAATTAGCTGGAAGACTGGACGAGAGGGAAAAGAAAGGTAGATTTCCCTACCGATGCCCAGCATTCCAATTTGCCAACCTGCCACTCCAAGCACTGATTTCTTGGGCCCATGGGATTATGTTCCCTATCCCTGGACATCTCTGGGGCTGTCAAAGATTTAGGAGGTGGATGGCCGAGTACCATCCCGAAGCTGCTGAGCCAATCCACTCATCGTCTTGGGTGTCTGTGCTCTTAATTTACCACTTAGATTACTTACAAAGAGACTAGAAAGGATCTGCTACAAACATGCAACAAAGAAATTGGGTTCCTTTTAAGAACATGGCTTTGTATGATTTTCAGGCAATCAGAGGGGTCTAGTTATGAACAAATTGTAGGACAGGACCAGGAGTGAGGCTTTTCCCAATCCTTACAGTGCAGTTCTTATTTAAGAAAGTAAGTGCACACCTAACAGCCTATTGTCTCCAGTTAATTGTTTCTTCCTGCACTGAGCCACACATTTAAGAGAAGTAATAGCAGAATACACTGGGACTTGAGCCACGATAGCAGATGAAGAGATGGATAGACTGGAGAGAAAAAAATGAGAAGCTGGTCATGAAAGCAATGCCACAAGCAAGCAGAGAACAAGAGGGCCTGCATACTTGGGGATTTACCAGCTTTCAAAGGCTCAGCCAATGTCCATGGGCCCAAACCAGAGGTGAATTCCCAGAATTTCAAAAACAACACTTGGTTTGGCACAAGAATCCTTAGACCAGAATCCTGAGCAACAAAAGATGGATTGTTTCAGATGATATTTGAAGCCGGACAGAGAAGAAAGAGGGAGATTCTCATGGAGGCAGGGGAGAAGACCTCTGTGAAGGAGATCAAAAGAGGAGCAGGAAACAGGTATCACTCACCGCCCTGAGCTTCCTTTGATCTACATGGTGTGGAGATGGGCTTCTGCCACCTCCAAGGAGGGAGCTGTTGGCTAAAGGTGAACCAAATTTATGTCCTGGAGGAGCCAGATGAGCCCTAGATTCTTAGCGAGAATAGTGAAAATGATTCCACCCTTTTGGGGAGATATGGAATTGCATGAGGACATAGAAGGGGATAATAATGACCCAAGTGAGAAGAAAAAGTGGAAACATGTGGCCAAGCCTGCTGGTACTCACCAGTCCAGAGAAGTGGGGAGAAATGTCTCCTGGGTGGCTCACCAAAACATGTTGCTCACCAAAACATGTTGCCAGATTCAGTTAAGGCTCTTGGCCGTGGCACAAGAAATAATTGAAGGGCACAGCCCAAAGAGTAAGCAGATATAAAATGTATTGAATATACATATAAGAAGATACACAGATACTCTCCTAAGAAAAAAGAAATGAAAGTGAGAGGCTTCCGGTATGTATTATTCATTTTTAATTTATAGAATTTCAATCTGAGAATGTTGCCTGTAAACTTTCTAATTTTAAAAATTTCTTGAAGACTTTCCTTGTGACCCCATGTAAGATCGATTTTTAAAATATTCCTTGTAAATATATGTCATTTATTTGAGGGAGATGAGAATGTAAAATTACATATGAAGTCAATTTTATTGACTATATGCCTCAATTGTTTTATAATTTTTACTATTGTTTTTAGTCTACTAAAAATGTCCAATTAGAGAAAATTGTATTACTGTTTCCCATTATCATTCTATTTTTATCAAGTTCTTCTTGCATTATGGATAGTTGTGCTTAATATGAATAACTACATACTGTATAATATGCATAGATTTATACCTATTGCACCTTCATGTAGAACATCTTTTATTATTGTATCAAGATAAAAATGTACATTTAATCTTAAACTCTACCATTCTGATATGAATATTGTCAATTCTGCCTCCTTTATGCTTGCATTTTTCTGGTATCCTTGTCTTCCCATTAATGTCAACCATTTTTTTTTAATCATTTCTAAGTGTGTAATTTGGAAATGTACCTGGATTATGCTTTTAAGGCAATCTGCCCATTACTTCTCTCATTAAGAAACTTAAACCCCTTCACATTTAAGGTATGATTCATATATTGTATTAGATTTCTTCCTTAGCACATTTAATTATTTATTTACATTCTGTCTTAATTTTCTTTGTCCTTACTTTTTCTGGTTCCAAGTTCATTGGCATTCATTCTATGGCCCCCACTTTGTAGTTTTAGAAATTCTGTTCTACGTTATCTATCCATTGGTTGTGTGAGTCCCATGATCATCTAGCTCTAGGTAAACCCCCTGCCCCGTGGTCTGTCACCATAAACATTTTGCTCCCATTAGCTTAGTCTTTTTATCGCTCTTTCCTGCACCTTTGAGGAATTCTCCTGGAGGAGCTGTGTTCTCATCCCTGACTGTATAAATCCTGTCAATCCTGCAATTCCTAGGCTGGCCCCACCTGCTCAAGAAGACTTCTTGGTTTGTCTTCTCAGATTTCAGATGATGTGGTATCTAAATTTTTGCCCTCAGCTTTGTATAGACTGAGCTGCTTTAAGTCTTATCATTTGCACTTAACTGACACTTAGCACTACTAAATATTGTTTTGTATATTTTTTCCTAATATGTTGCCCAGCTAGGAGAGTCATTTCCAAGAGTAGAGATGCTGCATATGTTCATTCACGTTGGTCTTAGTGATCATGTCCTCTATTTGCTGCATGTACAAGGACCTTTCATCATAGCATATGCAATATTTTGAAAAAAGGATGCAGTTTCATTTGCAGCACACATATTCAAGATGCCTGTCATGAGACCTGAATATAGAAAGAATCTGTCTTTGTAAGTGAAGAAAATTCATGTTGTGGTAATATTAATAAATGTTGGTGTTGATGACGGTAGTCATTATAATAAAAGTTCATTAATAGCTCCTTAATGTATGTGGGCATGGTGCATTCTGATCATGGTATGTTCCCATTTAATCTTCAGAAAGTACCTATGGGAATTATTGTGAAGTGAGAAGACTGTGTTTTAAGGTGTTTACTTGTTGAAGACAGTACCAAAGTCAAGTGGTGATCAAATCCAGAGCTCATGCTCTTAACTTCCAAGTAAGGCTGCCACCATCACCTGCCTAAAGTACTTTCTCTCTGACCATCCCCATCCCCAGCCATCATTGCTCCCTGTAGCAGCTAAGTGTCCACGGCAAGCTGCCATGGCATTGTCTTACTGCCCTTCCTGAAAAGCCAGGTGTTGTGATTGTTCTTTGAATTGCTGTTGTTTTATTTTTCAAGTTAAAAAGAGCAGGCAATGAAGTGGTTGGTTGGATATCCAAGAAGAACGTCTAAGCTATAAAAAATGGTTTGTTTCCTGCAGATAGAATCAAATATCTGTTCTGTAGGTAAACATTTATGGAATGAATTGTATTGACTTTAGTCGAGTTGCTCAATTTCTCTTACTATCAATGATCTCTGGTGTAAAATGCAAACAGTCTGGCTTGAATTCCCCAGAGTTCAGTTAGGCAAATGTTCACATGGAAGGTGGATAGGGAAAGTCCCATTAAAATGGACCTTGAATATCTCCTTAGTGAGAACTGCTCTTTTGGTTTGCTAAACGCTGCTGGAATGAAATATAACAGAAATGAAGTGGCTTTTAAAAGTGGAATTTACTTGTAATAGAAGGTAGTTTCCTGAACTTTACACCTAAAGCACAAGAAATGAAAGAAAAGATAGATAAATGGGAGCATCTCAGAGTAAAAAACTTCTGTGCCTCCAAGGATTTTGTCAAAAAGGTGAAGAGGCAGCCAGCTCAATGGGAAAAAAATATTTGGAAACCATACATCAGATTAAAGTTTGATATCCTGTGTGCATAAATAAATTATACAACTCAACAACAAAAAATAAATAACCCAATTATAAAATGGACAAAAGATATGAATAGCTATTTTTCTGAAGAGCAAATACAAATGGCGAAAAAGCACATGAAGAGTTGCTCATCTACTTTAGCTATAAGGGAAATGCAAATTCAAACTACATTGAGATATCACCACTGTAAGAATGGCTGCCATTAGTCAAACAAGAAACTATAAATGTTGAGAGAATATGGAGAAATTGTAACACTTACTCACTTCTGGTGGACTGTATAATGATACAGCCACTATGGAAGAGTTTGTTGGTTCCTCAAAAAACTAAGCATTGAGTTGTCATATGACCTGGCAATACCTGCATTTTGTATACACCCAGAAGAGCTGAAAGAAGTGACATGGACACAACAGACATTTGCACACCAATGTTCAGAGTGGCACTGAATGAAGATTGAAGCAGTCCAAGTGCCCATCAACAGATGAGTGGTTAAACAAAATGGAATATTATGCAGCAGCAAGATAAAATGAGGTCCCTAAGTATATGACAACATGGATGAAACTTGAGGACATAATCCTCAGTCAAATAAGTCAGACACAATAGGATAGATACTGTATAATCTTGATATTGTGACTCTGGTAAAGATGACAATGTCAAGGCTCAGATGAGCTGAATGAGTTGCTCTGAATAACAGGCCAAGAAGTGTTCAGCTCCCAAATGGAAAGCAAATGCAACCGTCTCTGATATTTTGCTCTAGTGTGATACAGGTGAAGAATTTGGAAATCGATGTGGAATGTGGTGCTCTGCGGCCCACATTACTAATCCTCCTTCCCCCTTCATTTTCTCCCCTTTCTCCCTTCTCCTTTCCTCTGTTTTTGTTTCTCTATTTCTGCCTCTCTTTCTGTTTATCTTCCCTCCTTTCTTCCCTAAAAAAAAAAAAAAATTCTATCCATCCAAAAATAAAATAAAATTCTATTTGACAAAAAAGGGAATTTATAAAATTAAAGTTTACATTTCTAAGGCCATGTCCAAACTAAGGCATCCAGAGAAAGATACCTCGACTCAAGCCGATGTCTGTCACATAGGAAGGCATATTGCAGGCATCTGCTTGTCTTTGTTCCTGGTTCCGTTGCTTCCAGCTTCTGTGGTGGTTTCCTCTCTAAGCATCTGTGGGCCTTCACTTAGCTCCTCCAGGATGCAGTTCTGAGTCCTGGCTTGCTTAGCATCTTATGGGAAGGCACATGTTGATGTCTGCTGGGCTCTGTATTTCCAAACGTCCATGTATAGGCTTCTACTCCCTCTGTGGGCACTCCAAGCACCTCCAAATGTCTGCTTCTCTGTCGGCTCTGAAGCAATTGTTCTACAAGTGTCTGAGTCTCCTCCAAAATGTTTCCCCTTTTAAAGAACTCCAGTAAACCTATCAAGACCCATCTTGAGTGGACGAAGTCACATCTCCATGTAATCAAAAGGTCACATCCACAACTGATTGTGTCACATCTCCATGGAAACAATCCAAAGTTCCCACCGCAAATGATAGGTCTGCTCCCACAAGACGAGATTAATGAAGAAAACAGGATTTTCTGGGGTATATGACAATTCAAAACCAGCAAACCCGCCAACATGCTTAGGAGGATTTTTCTGTACTTCCATTATCCATTTCCATCATAAAATTTTCAAAATATTCAGACCTACCTGTGGTCTGAGAAGCTGATATGGAGCCTGTTGTGTTTGCAAACTAGTTTTCAAGGTAATGAGGATGGTAAGACTATTACCATTTGGCTGCTATTACAACTTTAATTATTATGATTAACAACAATGACAATAATTATAATTATAAAGTAGCTGCTGAGCTTAATGAAATGAAAGGCCATCCCTGCCCTTTTATACCCTTTCCCAGTGCTTTATACTTGGCACAAGGTAGGGACTTAATATTCTTCCTTTGAATGGCTATAAAACAACACCAGATACCTTACCTTTTTTTTTTTCCTTCAATACTTCATAAAAGCACGTGTGATTGAGCCACAATGTTGAAGACTCTTTTAGACCAGCTGGAATTCTTAAATTTTGCAAATCTTGCCCCATCACATTTCCTGCCTCCCACCTTTTTTCTCCCTAAAATTGGGAATTAATGTGCAACGAAGAGGGTCCTCTTCAGGAAGGGGTTGAAACACAGATGGAAAGTGTTGAGGCATCTGCATAGGTCTGCACATCAGAACAAAGTTTGAAGTTATGTTAACTCCCTACTGCTGTGCTAGGTTCTGTCATCTCCAAATCAGAGAGAGGTAGACAAATTGAAAGGTACTCACTACAGAGCAAAAAGAATGATTAGAGGGCTGGAGGGATTGACTTGGGAGATAAGATTAAAAGACCTCAATATTTATCATTTGTCTGAGCTGTGACTGTGAGACAGACAGGATAACCATCTACAAATATTTGCTGGGCTAAATCACCTCAGACCACTGAATCACTGACTCTGCAGGCAAGTAGATACTTTTGTCAGAAAAGAGAGAGGGATAGCATAAATGGCCTATTGAGCCCCGCTCTTTGTCTCCCCAATATCACCTTAAGGGATTCAGAGACTGTCTTGTGGTTCTGACCTTGGAAAAATGACTCTTTCCTTGCACCTCCCATGATGCATGGTCACACTGTATACAAGCCCATCTTTTCTTTAGTGCCAGAGTAAACATTTTGCTATGAGTTGAGGGTATGTAACTCAGGTAAAGGTAGCTGTGCCAGTTTGAAAGGATTTATGTACCTTAGAAAAGTCATGTTTTAATCCTGATCCAATCTTGTGAGAGCAACATTTCTTTTAATCCCTATTCAGTACTATAGGTTAGAAACTTGATTAGATTATCTCCACAGAAATGTGATGCACCCAGTTGTGGGTATTTACCTTGTTTAGATGGATATGTGACTCCACCCATTCTAGGTGGGTCTTGATTAGTTTATCAGAATCCTTTAAAAGAGGAAACACTTTAGAAAAAGTTTGAGAGTAACAGAACCACAAGAACCACGAGACCCCATGCAGCCAGAGGCCTTTAGGGCTGAAGAAAGAAAATGTCCCTGGGGGAGCTTCATGAAATAAGCCTAGAGAGAAAGGTCACCATGTTCACCACATGCCTTTCCAGTTGAAAGAGAAACCCTGAACTTCATCGAACTTCCTTAAGTGAAGGTAACCTCTTGTTGGTGCCTTAACTTGGACATTTCTATAAACTTGCCTTAATTGGGACATTTTCACAGCCTTAGAACTGTAAACTTGTAACTAAATAAATTCCCCCTTTTAAAAGCCATTCTGCTTCCAGTATGTTGAATTCTGGTAGCTAGCAAACCAGAACAGTAGCCAAAAAAAGTCATCGGATCTCTTCATGCTCTGGGAATTCTAATGGAAATTTATACTGTACCATAGGTAATCTGCCTTTATTCCTTATTCATAAATTACTACTTTATTCCTTGGACGCTGTCCCAAGGATGATAGAACTCTACTTCTTGTTGCTTTGTAACCTACCCATTCATCGAATTCCACAAGAGCCTGAAGAAATAATGGCAATACACTGAGGCCAAATGTGTACTCAATGACTGTTAGTTGAATAAATGAATGACTGAATGAATAAGCTGTGCCTACATAGTTGAATCTGTACCCATTAGCAGTCATTTTTAAGACATAGTGCCCTAGAATGCCCGGCATCTAAGGCCAGAGATAGAGTGAATAGAATTTAAAGGAATAAAGAGCTCCTTACTGCATGTGAAAATCACCCATTTATTTGGAAGTGCCCACCTGAACTGCTCTATAGTAAGTGGAAAGTGTATTTTGCAAAACTGCAGGAGACAATGCACTCTACAGGCAATGTATTATGGCCATCCTGACAATAGAGCCAGTGTGGGTAATTATGATCTGGGAGTCAGGGGAACCTGAATTTGCATTTCAGAAGCTTTCTCCTTGCTAAAGTGTCACCTTAGGCAAGTGGCAGAAGTTTTCAGCAGTGTCCTGCTGAGCCATACAGGAGCCTGAGGCAAAAGGGAAAACCAGCTAATACTGACCCAGACTTTAGTCAAGATTTAAATATTTTATTCATCATGGGTCATTTGCATTATTTTTAAAAGTTTTTATAATGAAATAATTTCTAACTTATAGGACAGTTGAAAAATAATACAAAACCCATACAGACAATTCCAACATATAAAACCCATGTAAACAACTCCAACATAACCACACTCAGATACATATATTCACCAACTTTTAATGTTTTGACACATTAGCCACATCATGCTATCATCTATCTATCCATCTATCTATCTATCTATCTATCTATCTATCTATCTATCTATCATCTTTCTATTTTTCTATCTCTTCATCTGTTTTCTAAACATTTGGAAGTAGATTGTATCTATCATTCTCCTTGAACACACAATACATTCCATGTATGATATCTAAGATATTTACTTATGTGACCACCTTAAATAGAGTTATTCTGTTCTGGAAATTTAATATTGATATGAAGCTTATAGTCTATACTGCAATCATCTGGCTTTTTTTCATATGTTCCAATAATGTCTTTTGGGTTTTTTTCCTCCCTTAAAATATATGATCCATCTAGGATCATGTATTGCCTTTGGTTGTTATTATCTCTTTAATTTCTCTCTCTCTCATCTTTTTAATTGTAGAAACATACATGCAGCATGAACTTTCTTACTTCAACCACTCCCAAGAATAGAATTCAGTACAATCAATCACAATGTTTTGCTACCTACCATCCATTACCAGGACTTTTCCATTACCCCGAACACTGCACCCACTATGTAGTAACTCCCCCTCTTCCCTCTTTCCCCAGCCCAATAACCTGAATTCTGCTTTCTGTCTCTATGAATTTGAATGTTCTCATTATTTCCTATAAGTTAAATCATTTAATATCTATCTTTTCATCTGACCTATTTCAGCATGATGACTTCTAAGTTCATCTGTGTAATGTTTATCACTAATGTGAAACAGAACTTAATTCCTTTTTGGGCTGAATAATATCCATCGTATGCATACTGGTGGTTTGGAGCTATGTACATCAGTAAAATATGTTCTTAAACCTAATCCATTCTACTGGGTGTGAACTCTTTTGGTGAGGTTATTTCAGTTAAGGTGTGGCCCAGGATTGGTGTTAATCCTATTACTGAAGGTTTCATACAGAAAGTCAAAGAGAGAAGAAACACACACACACATGCACATACACAGTAAGAGCAGCCAGGAACTGAAAGTCAGTGGAACCCAGAAGAGAAGGGAGAGGCCAGGAGAGGCCGCCATATGCATTGCCATGTGACAGAGGAGCCAAGGATCACTGCCAGCCAGCACCAGCACAACATTCTCAAGGAAGAGGCATTGCCTAGATGATTCCTTGATTTGGACTTCTCATAGTCTCAAAACCATGTGCCAATAAATCCTGATTGTTTACACCAACAAATTGCATACTATTTGCTTTGGTATTTAGGAAACTAAAACAGCGTATACCACATTTTGTTTATCCATTCATTCATAAAGAGTCTTGGATGGACCATTTTGGGTTACTTCTACTTTCTGGGTATTGAGAATCATACTGCTATGAACCTTGGTGTACAATATCTGTTTGAGTCCCTGTTTTCAGTTATTAGAAGTGCAATTAATGGGCTACATGGTAGTTCTATTTGGAACTTTTTAAGGAACTTCAAAACTGTTTTGAGCATATTTTCATGTGCTTATTGACTTATTTAGGGAAATGTCTATTCAAGTCCTTTGACCTTTTTTTTTTATATGGTGTATGGCAGGGGTCATACTTCATTCTTTTTCTATGTGAGTATCCTGTTATCGCAGGATCATTTGTTGAATTTTTGTTTGTTTATTGTTTGTTGTTTCCTTACTTGTTTGTTATGGGGAAGTGCATGGGCTGGGAATAGACCTTTGACCATTTTTGTAGTGAACCCTTTAAAACCCTTCTCGCATTCTTCTATGCATTTGTCTTTCTTTCTTTTCTTTTTTTTGTTACTACCATGGGCTTAAATTTAACATTCTAAGTCAATAACAGTCTCATTTGATTTGATACCAACCGAACTTTCATAGCATAAGTACATTATGTTCCCATACCCTCTGTTTCTACACCTTCATGTAGCTATTTTTGCAATTTACATATTTATGTATTATAGACTCAAGACCATTGATTTATCATTATCTTTATGCATTTGCAATTTTAGATCCTGTAGGAATTAAAAAGTTCAGTTACAAACCAAAAGTACAATAGTACTGGCATTTATATTAACCCATATTATTAACTTTACTAGAGATCTTTTTTTTTTTTTCTTCATACAACTTCAGTCTAAAATCTGCTATTTCCTCTAAACCTGAAAAACTCTCTTAGCATTTCTTCTAGGGCTGGGTAGCAGTAAAAAACACCCTCATTTTTGTTTATTTTGGAGTGTCTTAATCTCTCCCCTCAGTTTTGAGAAGAAGTTTTTCAAGTAGAGAATTCTCAGTTGCCAGTTTTTGGCAAAAGGTGCCAGTTTTTGGGCACCTTATGTCATCTAATGGACTTTTGCCTCCATGGCATTCATGAGAAATCAGAAATTAGTCTTATTGAGACTACTTTATAATAGCATATTTCTATTCTCTTGCAGCTTTCAGCATTCTCTGTTTACCTTTGACATCCCACAGTTTGATTGTCATATGCCTTGATGGGTTGATCCTGTTTGTAATTTGTTGATTTTCTTGGATGTGTATATCCATGTCTTTCATTAAGTTTCAGAAGTTTACAGCCATCATTTAATCAAATGTAATTTATTCCCCTTTTTGCCTTTCTTATCCTTCTGGGACCAATACGTATATTGGTCCAGTTAATGGTATCCCACAGTTCTTTCTGCCTTTGTTCATTTTTTTTTTTCATTCTTTTACTTCCCTGCTGCAGACTGAATAATTTCAATGGTCTTATCTTCAAGTCCACTGTTTATTTCTTCTGCTAGCTGCAATCTGCTATTGAATCCCTCTAGGGAATGTTTTATTTCTGGTACTGTGGTCTTCAGCTCTGTTTGATTCATTTTCATGATTTTGTCTCTTTATTGATATTTTCTGCATTCATCTATCATTTTTCTGATCGCATTTAATTCTTTGTGCGTGCGTTCCTTTAGTTGTTTGGGCATATTTAGGACCATTTCTTTTAAAAGCTTTATCTGGTATATCCAAGTTCTGGTATTCCTCTTTGATGGTTTCTAATTAATTATGCTGCACCTTTTTATGAGCCATAATTTTCCTGTTTTTTTTGTATGCTTTGTAACCTTTTGTTGAAATCTAGACATTTTGATATTTTAATGTGTTATTTCTGAAATTAAAACACCGAGGCATCTGTTCCTTAAGCTTGTATTCAGCTAGTGTTATGACAGATACTGCTTTGAATACCAGGAGCTAACAACAAAAACCACAAAAACAGAAAAAGAAAGAAAGAAGAAGAGAGAGGAAGAGAAAGGCAAAAACAGCAACACTATTCTCAGTCTTTACAGGTTGGCCTCTGTGAGTCCTCTACTTCAGAGTTCAGTTTAGAGAACAGTCCAAGGTTTAGTGTCCTCCCCATTCTTTTCTAAGCATGCGTCTTGTCTTAGGAATACATATGTGGCACTAGGAATTTCTGTTTTAATGCAGATCCACATGTCTCCTTTTGTATAGGAAATAAGGTTTCCTAGAAGTCCTGGGCAATGCACTTAATGTCCCACATCCACAAACCTTTGCCCCAGGAAGCTGTGATTTGACTCTTCTCCTATAGTGTTCTGTAGGAGAGTTCTGTGAGCTGCCTTATATATGAGACACAAGTTCTAGATTGTTGAACCTGAAACAAATCTCCCGGTTCCATCCTTCTGGATGCTACCAGAAAGATCAACAAAGACATATGTGCTCCTAATATGTGCACAAGGGTTATTTTGTCCCCTCCAGAACCAGGACCAGGAAACTGTCCTGGCAGCATGAGCTATCTCTCTCTGTCCAAGTTAGTGATGGGATGAGGGAAAGGAGAGAAGCTGAGTGCCACAGGATTTTTAAGATTCCTTTTTCTTGATGTGACACTTGCCCTGTTGCTGAAACCCTTTAGTTCTTTTCTGGAGCTTTGAGAACGATAGATCTGCCAGCGTTTGTTTGTCACTTAAAGCTTCTATTGAGTGATAGTTCCCTGGAAAGGATTACTCCATCTTGATGTCTGGAAATCCAATATTAGTGCTGCATTAATTTTTAATAACCTTTATTTTTAGAGCAGTTTTAGGTTAACAAAAATGCATAAAATAAAGCCCATAGTTTGCATTAGTGTTCACTCTTTGTTTTACCAGTTCTATGGGTTTTGAAAAATGTGCAGTGTCATGAATCTACCATTACAATACCATATGTAATAGTTTCACTGCACTAAATGTGTCCAATGCTCCACCCTTCCCCCTAACCTGTGGCAACCACTGATCTTTTTACTGTCTCTTCAGTTTTTCCTTTTCCACAATATTATGTAGTTGATTCATGCAGTATATAAACTTTTCAGACTGGCTTCTTTCAGTAGTAGTATATAGTTAAGATTTCTTCATGTTTATCCATGGCTTACAGCTTATTTCTTTTAATCACTGAAAAAATATTCTATTGTCTGGGTGTGCTACCATTTATTTATTCATTCACCTATGGAAGGCATCTTGGTCACATTCAATATTTGGCAAATATGAATAAAACTTCCATAAACAATTGTATGAAGGTTTTTTTTATGTTAAACACTTGCAGCCCCTTTGGGTGAATTCCTAGGAGTGTAATTCATTGATCATCTGGTGAGCCTACATTTAAATTTGTAAGAAACTGTCGAAATGTCTTCCAGTATGTTTGTGCATTCTCCATTGTCATCAGCAATGAATACGAGGTATTATTTTTACACATTTGCACCAGCATTTGATGTTGTTGGCATTTTGAGTTTTAGCCATTCTAATAGGAATGAAATGGAGTCTCATTGTGGATTAATTTACAATTACCTAATGATATATGATGTGGATCATTCTTCCATGTGCTTATTTTCCATCTTTTTGTCTTATTTGGTGAAGAGTCTATTCAGCTATTTTGCCCAATTTTTTTTCATTGAGTTGTTTATTTTTTTATTCTTGAGTGTCAAGAGTTCTTTGTATATTTTAGATACAAGTCCTTTGTGAGATGCATTTTGAAAATATTTTCTCTTAGCACATAACTTCTCTTTTCATTCTCTTAACAGTGCCCATCACAGAGTAAAAGTTTCTAACTTTAGTAAAAAGTCCTCCGACTTATCATATTTTTCTCATAGACTATGTTTTGGGTTTGAATCTAAGAAGCCATAACTAAAGCATTTCTCCTGTTAAACTATTGGAAATGTTATGGTTTTGCATTTTACATGTAAGTCTATGATCCATTCTGAATTTATTTTTGTGAAAGGTAGAAGGTCTGTATCTAGATTTATTTTCTTTGCATGTGAATGTAGAACTGTTTTAGCACCCTTTGTTGAGAGACTGTCTTTTCTCCGTGGAATAACTTTTGCTCCTTCATCAAAGTTCTGCTGATTATATTTTTATCGATCTACTTCTGGGCTGTCTATTCTATTCCATTGATCTGTTTGTCTATTATTTCACCAATACCTTACTGCCTTGATCACTGTAGCTTTGCAGTAAGTCTTAAAGTCAGTTCACCACCTTTTTCTTCTTTAGTATTGTCTTAGCTACTCTGGGTCTTTTGATTTTTTCATCTAAACCTCAGAAGCAATTTGTTAATGTCTACAGAATAACTTGCTGAGATTTTGATCATGATTGCATTGAATGTGTACATCAATTTGAGAAGAATTGATATCTTAATAATAGTAAGTCTTCCTATCTATGAACATAGAATAGCTCTTCCTTTGTTTAGATCTTCTTTGATTTCTTTCATTAGAATTTTATAGTTTTTTTCATACATATCTTATAAGTATTGTGTCTGATTTATGCCTAAGTATTTCATTTATAGGGGTGTTAATGTAAATGGTGTTGTGTTTCTAATGACAAATTCCAGTCATTCATTGCTTGTATATATAAGAAAGCAATTGACTTTAAATATAAACCTTGTATTGCCCATCCAGATATAATTGCTTATTTATTCTAGGAGGGTTTTTCTCTCCATTTCTTTGTGATTTTCTGTATAGACGTATCATCTGTGAACAAAGATAGTTTTATTTCTTCCTTCTCAATCTGTATACACTTTAATTTCCTTTTTGTGTTATTGTGCTAGCTAGAACTTCCAGCAAAATGTTGAATATCTTGCATTCATATTTTATTGTTTTTAGATACTGTATCGAAATATGTATCTTGATTGCTGATTTTTTTGCCACCTTCTTAAATTTTTCTCCCAAGATGAATATCACACTTGCCTCACTCATTAAGTATCTCTTTTTCATCAAGTATCCTCATTTTAAAGTAGGATGATAATTTCTTCCGCATTGGATTATTGTTAGAATTTAATGAGTTAATGCAGTGTCCAGATGTTCATAATTCAGTCTCCAAACTTTTACCTATTATAGTTATTACCAACTAATTTTAACATCTTTTAAAGGAATAATGGGATTTCACAGCTGTCATTGAGTATAGGTATAAGATCAATGCTTAATATGTACCTTTAGGAAGTTAGACCTGCTTACCTCTCAGCCACCTTTTATTGTCCCTTGTCTATGATTCTGCATCTCTCTCACGTTGGAGCAAGCACATGCTTATTCCAGGGTTTCCCTCAGGGTTCCTACTTTCCAACTGCTCACATGGGGAATGGATCACTTTTAGGAGCTCAGTCACATTTATGCCTTTACAGTACTGCTGCACATTAGCTACAGAAGGTGGCATGTACAGGCTCAGGGCATGGTCGGAGGTGCCGGAAATTCTTGGCATAAGCTGGGACCTGCCTTGGAGTAGTAGGTGACTGAGGGAGAAAGGACCCTAAAAACTCACAGGGTAGAGCGATGGCCATGGTGGTAAGAATGCACAGACTGCTCCAGGAATCCGTAGGAGGACAGCCCGCCCTTGTGTGGAGAAGGGGATGTCTGACCTGCATCATGGACCTTGAACAGAAACTGCATATGGAAGGAAGAGGGAGAGGATGGTCCAGACTGACAGAGGAACTCCTTTGTAGACATGTACTAGTTATTTTACTGCAGAGTAACTAATGGAGAGAATTGGGCAATGAGGGCTTGGAGGACGGAAAGAAGAAAAGGAAGGATGGAATCTTTCCCACAAGGCTAGTGGGATAAAGGGAAGAAGTTTGAGTTGTCAGAAACTAGAACTTTTAGAACTAGAAGGAAGGTTAAGCAGAGCTGGGACCCAGACCCCAAGGAGAGGGTGTAGCCTATCATCCTAGGAGCTTGTAGGAAAGCCACAGAGCTGAGACGTAGACCGCAAGGGTAGGGTGACGCTTCTTATCTTGGAGACTGTAGGATGGCCAGGCAGAGCTGGGACCCAGACCCCAAGGAGAGGGTGCAGCCCTGCTTCCCGGGAGCTTGTAGGAGGGCCCTGCCGGTCTAGCAGTTAGATCTCTGGGGGTGGCCATGATCTGCTGCTATTGGTTCCTCTTGAGAACTGATTACGAATTGTTTGGGAATGGTGGGGAGAAGCTGGAAACAGGACCCACCTGCTGCTGGAATCTCCTGCTGGTGCTTGGGTGGAAAGACTAGGTGGGGCAATGCTAATAGGGGCGGCAGCCTAATGGGGTGGAACAGCTCCTCTATCCCTCTGGCCTCCCACTCCCATTGATCCTGCTTAATGACTTAACAGGGACCCAGTTGGCAGAGAAAAAAATGTAGTCTGCAGAACCAACCTCAGAAAGCAGAACAGCAAGGGAGGATTTGGAGGTGAAGCTGGGCTGGGCCCAGGTGAGAAGAGGCTTGGTAGTGCGGGGCTCCTATAAAGCATGACTCGACAGCAACTTTTTCTTTTGGAGGACATCCCTAACTCCCTTCTTACTACAGAAGGTAGCATATACCGTCTTAGTGTAGGAAGAGTGGAATTTATTACACTCACAATATTTGGAAGTGATGCTTTGCAATTCAATGAAAATATTTAGCAAATGACTGAATAAAAATATCTTCTTCCTTTCGTTTTCTCCTAGCAAAGCACTTCATTGTTTAATGAATAACTAAAGGAACTACATAGCAGGCTCTAATAATGTAATTCTAATTAAACACTTTCTAACATAAAAAAAGATTCTGAATAACGTGTTTAGCAAGTAATGGAGTTCCTGAGTAATCTTAACACCAAGTAAACGGTTTAGGATCATTTATTAGAAGTGATGTATTTTTCATTATTTTTTTCCTCTGTGTTTTCCAAGGGTGGGCAAAAGAACATCAACAAAAAAGGGAATTGCATTTTATTTTTGCACAGGCAGGCACCAGAAATCGAACCTGAGCCTTGGGCATGGCTGGCAAGAACTCTACCACCAAACCACCACCGCATCACCCAAAAAAGGAATAGCATTTTACACAGATGAACAGCTTTATCTATCCCATGTCTTCATCCACACATTTTTACTGAATATTTTTCCTATGTGTAACTCTTTAGAGATGACATGAAGCAGGAAACCTGAGAAAAAGACCTGACTCCTGCCCTCAGGGGATTTAGATTTGAACCGAAGAGGCAAAAAACATTTAAGTAAGCATTAAACAATGGAAACATATTTGTTTATCCCAGATATAATCTAAGGAAATATAAGACAAAGGGAACTTTTTCTAATATATGTCTTTTTCCATATTTGATAACTCGCAGTGGGAGTTGTTGTTTACTTTTCATTCTTTTGCTGATGGAAGCAAGAATCCCTCAAATATTGAAAAGTAATACAAGCAAATATGGTAATGTACATAAATCAATAATACATTTTAGAACAATTACTAAGGAAAGTCCCAGGTGTATTTTCTCACAGA
Source organism: Tamandua tetradactyla (assembly GCF_023851605.1). Classification (NCBI taxonomy): domain Eukaryota; kingdom Metazoa; phylum Chordata; class Mammalia; order Pilosa; family Myrmecophagidae; genus Tamandua; species Tamandua tetradactyla. The sequence goes on along the minus strand of NC_135334.1, from coordinate 4,380,033 downwards.
TGGATTTTTATATTCGCTGGAAAATAGCAATCACTGTAGTATGTATCACTAATTAAAAACTGTTAAATAATTTCCAGCAGATATTAAGTAATTATTGGCAATTCCATGTCAGCACCAGTAAATAATTATCACACTTTGTATCATACAATTAAAATTACAATACACCCCCAACAAATATTAAACAGTCATAAATAATTCCAATTGTGTATAAGTAGCAGCCATGCGTTTGACTCTATGGTATTTGTAATTTAAAATGACATTTTTCATTTGACTGCTGATTTATGAAATTTTTAAAAATCAATTTGCCTTTCTTAATGGGTTAATGCCCTTTGGGGATATGCCAGATGTTCTACTGCCCGAAGTCAGCAGCTGGGCAGAAAAAAATAAATAGCAAAGCACGTTGATACAAGACCTAAACAAGAAAGGAATAGTAATAATGGGCAGCAGGGTGAAATAAATTAACTGCAGATGTGCTCTAAAGTGGTACTTTATTCCTGCCTTAAAGGTGCAGGTGAAGATGAGGCTGCAGGATGGAGGTTCTCCTGGCACCCACCAGTCCCTCTTCTTTGTAGCTGTTGTTACCATTGATAAATCAGAGGAATGACACAGGCGTCCAGTTTTCTTTCCTCCTGCTAGGGTGCAGAACAACGTGTAGGGTATATTTAATCTTAGAGATTCTCCCACATAGTCCATTGCATTGGTCCCTCCCAGGAGAAGGGCCTGGTGGTAAGAAGACAAGATGAGGAGTCCAAAGACTGCTTGCTTAAAAGCAGAGTGAAATCTATCTATTGACTCATGCAATAAATCTTTAATAAGCACTTACTATATGCCCAGCATAATGGTAGGTGTTGGTTTTAAGGTTTCCTAACTTTTGAAAAGAGAAGCAGAAACAACTTTTTTTTTGCCTTGAACAATTTAAGGTTTATTGGTCCACATTCATAAATAAGTATGTTGTCATTATCTATTTCTATTAAGATATGACTATCAAATCTTGTGTAGGTAGAATGTCTCTAATTTTTGGACTCTGAGATATTGTTATAGCTAATATAGGGCATTTGTTCTTCATTCCATGCAGACTGAAAACCACTATCTTCACTTGCACCTGTGTTAGGTTATTTAGGGATAATCCTGAAGCAGCTGGTAACACTCACTTCTGCCTGCTTGGCCAGTGACTATCTTCTCTCCTAGACAACAAAGTTACAAGAGCAGAGTCCATGTGTCTATCAATCAACAATGCATTCCAAGCAATTAGCCGGCTACATACTTTTGAATTAATTGTTGATTCAAGTCCCAAAACAGTAAAAAAAGCAGAGAGCAAAATTGAGAATGCTTTGTACCCTTTGCAATCAATTCATCTTGAAAGACACATATGGCTGTGCTGGACTCTCCACCTCAATGAGGCCCCAATCTTGATGGACACCCCACACAATCTTAATGGGAGCACAGCTGGAACTTCCTTGTGCTATTATGCCAAGTAAGGTTGGGTGCTGAACTCTGCCCAGAGTACTCACGTGGCTCCAGTGACCACATCAGAAAGGGTCTTACCTGGGCGGTTTGTACCTTTGCCCTTTGCATTAGAAGGAACCTGAAGAAGGAAAGGGCTTTATGTAGTTGCTCTGTATCTTCAGGTTAGGTATCATTAGCAGATCTGGGTTGGAGGTGAAGGGTGGTAATTTCAGCCCGCTGGAGACAGAAGAGTAAGACGAGGTCTTCAGGTTTGGAGTTCAACCTGATGCATCGTGGCTCACTGGAGATTTGTTTTCTTTCTGTGGGCCAGATGTGGAAGCCAGATTCTGGAGCTATGAATTCTACGATGGCTGATCAAAATAGTAGCTACAGATGCAGTGTCACCAGTAGGACTCTTCCTTACCTTGGGTAGGCACAGGAGAGTTAGCTGAGAAGTGAAAAGGAGAAAAGAAATAGATAATCAGTATATTTATGAGTTTGGTTCAGTCACGGTATTGACAATGAATATTCAGATATTATTAATACAATATTTGATCCACACTGAAAGTCAGTTCTGGAAGCTTTGTCTGAATAGTCAGATGGGTGAAGGTGCAGGGGCATGGGGACTAACATAGAAGAGTTTCATAATCATGATTGGAGTGAATCCTATTAAGCATTTTGGCTGGACACATGTATATGGAGAGACAATACGATAGGATGAAAATGTACTGCATTTCCAAAAACATAGATTCATGTGGGGACTAGATTTTCAAACAGCGTTGCTCTGGGAAACCATACGGGTTCAGTTAAAACTGTGTGTTCTATTCAAGAAGAGGGAGTTTGGATGAATTACTGCATTTATTGAATTCTCAAAATCTGCCCTATAGATTATTGTGGCAAATGATGGAACGACACATGAAACTTTTGTTTCCTTCTGAGTTCTCTCTCTCTCTGTTTCCTTAGGTAACACTAATACAGAATCTTCTGAAGGAGTATTTGTTCATCTATTCACTTTAACCCAGGCTGGTGTAATGATTGCTTTTTATATAATGCTAAATTCCTTAAAATTATATGGATTGTCATAGTCATCTTCTTTCACCCCTTATACCAAATCTATCTTTCAAGCTCTTATCCATCCCTAAAGGTTTGGAGCCTTCTAGTGTGACAGACCTGGGGTGTTCTGTTCTCTATTAGATTTCTTAATGCACTATATAGCAAAGCTATGTGGCAGGGTAGTACAGGGAATGAATTTGAACTTTGGAGTCCACTGATTTTAGTTTGCATACCAGTCCACCTCTTACCATTTATGAGATGTTGGCCATTTTCTTAACTTTTATAACACTCATTGCCTTTATTTGAAAATGGGGAGACAGTAGTTACCTCCAATGCAAATGGAATATTTAGTGACACAATGCATGTAAAGCATCTGGCATGGGGCTCAGCAGGTACTACTGACTCTCAAAGGAAAGTCATTTCTCTGTACACTCGGCACAAGACCAGGCAGAATGGGGCATTACGTGCACTTAAACAAACAGATTTACCAACACAAAGAGTTCCTGACTTTTAGAATCTTAGAACAGTGCCATTCTAATCTGCATGGCCTTATCTGGTACGCTGACCTAAAGATGTGGAGTTTCCTGTTTTACTGAAGACGATTAAAACAAACAGGCTAACAGGTCCTCGCCCCTGTTCAGACCATCCTTCTATGCTCCAGGACCATAAGTTTCAACTTCTATTCTTTCCTTTCCCTAGATTTTCAGTGAGAATTCTGAAACAGAATCAATTATGTTCCCAGTGGAGGCTGAACATCTTTTTCTTCTCCGTGTAAAAGATTCACAAAGGATAAAGACATTGGATGGGTCCATTTTGCTTTGTTTAAATGACATTTGGTTTTGCTGCTTTTAATCTCTGGTCCTCCTGAGCATGGCATGTTTTTTACAGCACACACTGGTTGCATAGCTAACACATATTTTGAATACAACAACGTGACTCCCCCGCCACTTGATGATAGCAATTGCTAGGTGTTCCATCCTCTTCCGTCTCGCCTCTCATGGCTGCAAGGAGATTTCAAGTGCAATTTGGCCTTGCACATCAAACAGCAATTTTCCTGCAGAAATCACAACCTCCAAAAACCCTCCCCTAATCAAATCTATCAAGCCCAATTTAGGGGCGAGCTTGTGTCTGTTTATCAAGGAAATGGAGTTGAAATTGCAGCCTTTAATGGAATCCCAGCTGCCCACCATAATCTTTCACATGGATGTTTGAATTAATGGCAAGACACGGCCATGCTCTTCATCCTTGGAATTTGTTTCTAGTCATAGGAAATTGCTGTAATTTCTGTTCTGGGATTCACAGGGATGTTGGAGGCATTTTAAGCTGGGGTTAGAATTAATGTGTCAGAGGAATTAAGGAATTCAGAAGTGGTTGGGGGAAGATTGGCACTTTTGCACAAAGAAACCAATGAGTCACCTCTGCAAAAAATCAAACCCACTGTGACCCGTGTGTGCTCCTTTTACCAATTCAGAGAGGAAAACCAGAGGAATGGCTTGTTCTGAAGTTGAGATTTTAGATCAGAACATAACAGAGATGGGTAGAATTTATTTGTCGTTCTGAAGAATAATAAGAATGAAGAAGAAGAGGGGATGAGGACGAAGAGGAAGAGGAGAAAGAGGAAGGTGTCCTGACATCCTCTTGGGTCAGTTGCATATTTGGAGTTGCTGCATTAGGTGGGAAAAGAGCCAAGCTAAGATTGTAGGGACTCATTGAGCCAGGGGCAGCCAGGAGCTGACCATGGTACCACCCTTCTCTTCCTATTCCCTCAGGAGTAACCACAGGACTTTTGCTTTTCTGCTGAGATGGGACTTCGGTTTCCCTGGGTGATCCCCTTCAGTACATGGGCTCCTCTGGCCATCTTCCCATAGGACACTCATTTTACTTTTTAAAATGTGCTTTCCAAGGGCCATTCTATTCCTCTGTCAAGTTTGAGCTGGGTACTATTTTCTGAGTTAGGTTCGTCAAGTCCATTCCTATACTGCCAGATAGCTCATGCTACATCTTTTCTCCCACTCAAGAAATTTTCTTCTCATCTTTAGCCTCCCTCCAGAAATGATTCTGGACATTACAATACATAGGTACTAGAGAGCCTGTCTTTGTGAGATGCACCTGAAGTTTTTCATCTTTCAATTGAAAATATAAAGTCTCCTAAATTAGTGCATCATAGAAATTTAATAAATGTGGAGAAAAAGCCTATTCATTCTCTTCAAGAGTGGCTAATGCCGCCCTGAAAAATCTCCTATTTAGAATTAATTCAGCTTTTCTCTAGCATCCTTTCTTGTTCCTTTCCCTCCTTCCCACCGCTGCCTCAGTTCATTTTACTTAGGGCTATTTGCATGAAAACAGAATTTCGGCTCCTTGGGATTTTATCTGCTGCTGTCATTCCAACTCAGATTTTATAATCTCCTTATGTTCCCTCCTTCTGTGCACCACCATGGTTAGGTAATGACTACAGATAATGTAATCATTGCTGGTGGAAAAGAATGCCACCCACTTCCATGGTAGGGTCCTGCCAGTAACAAAGGGAATTGTAGGGAAACTGAGGCATAGAGGGACAGGGTAGTGAGGGACCAGCTTCCTACCTACTTTTCCTGTGGCTCTGTCGATCAATATTCTGCATTTTTGGGGGAATGCAGAAGCAGTAGTTAGCCTCCTGTGTCAGCAATAATGCTATGCCAACTTTCCTTCTTGCACTTCATGGGGCTTATAAACAGCCCAAGAAACTGCAGAAAGGAAGGGAGATACAAAACACATGTTGTTTCTACCTATTTTTAAAAATTGCTCATGGAATTATTGATTGAGGTTTAACCATTATGTTCTATGATATCCTGTGCTGCTGTTGAGACTTGTAAAAAGAATGTCTGACACTCAGGGGAGAGACTGATTTGTGTAGTATACAAGTGCACATCCGAGAAGATGCCCACCAAGCTCTGGACTCTTCAGGAATTGTGTGAATCACTGAAATCTGCAGACAATTCTAACACTTTGTTCTTCTGGCACCCTGCATTTCCAAACATTGCACAGCACTGCAAAGCAACAAATGAGACAAATTTAAATCACTTTTTCCCCATGGCAGGATGGTGAGCTTAATTTCATGAGAGGTGTTTTCCTTTCTTTCACTGATAAGCTATGAGAGGATGTTCTATACTCAGTGTTTACCATCATCAATAAATTCCTGCAATTTTTGCCACCTATTCTCACTCCGCAACACTCTTTTCTGACTTTTCCTTTGAACTTGATCACTGATTTATTAATTACCAAATGCATTGGCCAACTTTCGATCTCAACCTACTCTTTTCTGTAACATTTAACCCCTGACGATCTACTGTTCATCTGTCACTGAAGTTCAGATCTCTTGCCTTCTCTGGCATTGCCCTTTCCACCCTTTCCCTCCCTCTCTGATCTATTCTTGCTCTCTACCTCTTGCTAGGTTCATCTTCCTTCCTATATCTCCTTTTATAGTTTGCTTTTTCTTTTATATATGTTCTTCCTTGGTTTTCTCATCATCAACCAATGTTCAATTATCACCTCGGTAGGAATAATACCTACATCTGTCTCCAGCTTTAACTCCTACCCCAAAATCGATACCACCTTTATAACTACGTGCAGAATATCACCATCTTTCTCTCTCCCTTGCTCCTGTATAAAATTGGTCTCTTGAGCCTGTGGGTATATTAATTTTAATGTTATCATTTCTGAACCCCTTCTCTTCCTCTGCACCGCCTCCCTCCTAGTTTAGTATTTCATTATTTCTCACTTAAACTATCAGAACAACCGACTAATTAATCTTTCTCTCTTCTGTCTCTTGCCCTCCGTATCTCTGCTATATTAATTTTCCCAAGGCACAGCTCTGACCCTGACACTCCCTAATCAGAAAGTATTATTAATGCCTCCTTGCCTGGGAAGTTAAGTACCAATTCTTTATTTAGGTTTTGCCCAAACTTTTAAGCTTGGCACTCAAAGTTTCCTGTGTCTGCTCTGCTCTAACTTAGACCCTCACCTTCCTCGGTATGCCTCATGCCTTCATGTCACACTGGAAAGCTTGGAGCTTCCTTAACATGCCACGGGCTTTGATATTTCTGAATCTGATCTCATTAATCCCTCTGTCAAGGTCCTCATTCTTTTCCCCATCCAACTTAACCCCAATCCCCTTGCTTGCCTGATAAAGTCTATTTCATCTGGCAAAACTCTCATCCAACCAGTTGGCCATTCCCCTCTCTCTATGTTATACTGTCTGCTCCTATAAGGCAAGGTCCCCCTTCACTGCCTTATTTATCTTTGTTGCTTCAGCACACCACATAGAATAAACCTGGGATCAATGACTAGACCTCACATGTCAGCCCATCTGGAACATCTGTCATTTCATGAGCCTAAGCTATGATTTTCCTCTCTCTTCATTTTTACTCTGGTCCTTCCTTCCAGCTGGAATACCTCATCTATTTTCTACTCCTAAACATTATGCCCATCCTTCACAGAGCTCAGTGCAAATATGTTCTCCCACAAGAAAACTTTGATCTCTTTTTACTAGATGTACTTATTTTGCAAATTATTTTTAAGTGAACTCCTAAATATGGAGCAATGTGATTTGCATTTATCAGATCCCATATTAGAATTTGGACCCAAATAAGCAGTAACCCATTCCTTCATTTAAATTTAAAAAATTGGTTTTATTCTATTGTACTCTAATACTATAACTCAAGTTGTGAGGTTGATAATCCTTGTGAAAATTCTACTGTAGGATCTTACCATTGGTAAAATAGTAAGTGGTCAATAAATGTTAACTCATACTCTTCTTTCTTTAAGTCACTTAACATTTTATGTCCTTAAGCCCAAACTTTCATGTCCTTTCCTATTGTCAATAACAGAACAAAGTTTCCCAATGGGGGAAAAATATCCTATTTGTATTTCTCTATGCAGCAGTGCCTTGTAGAGTCCCTTGCATAATTTCATTGCTCAGAATAGTTATTGAATTTGATGGAGTAAACTGATTTAGAAAGCTGTATGCTTTAAAAAGAATATAGTTTTATGATTTGCACAAAATTAAATATGATGTTTCTGGTCATGCCTAAGAAATGCCAGACGTCATCCTTTTGGCAAAGAATGTAAAATACATGATGACTTATTTTCAATGGGAAAATCAGATTAGACATCCATCATTTCACTTTAGGGTCTTTAACAGAAATGTTCGCATTCTCTCGGTGGAGACTGCCTATTATATCATTATCAGCATCAAAAAATGAAACTGCATTGACTTGGCAATATTCCTTAAAGGGGAGACTGTAAGGAAAATTAGATTACCTGGTAAATTCCATGCAGTAATTGAGTTTTTCTGAAAATCTAAGTGCAAACTATTTGAAAAACTTTATTCCCTACTATGGGTGAAACTATTAAAATTGTTTACATGCAGCCAAGAAACATGCCTCACAATCTTCAAAATATATGAATTACACAGTCTCTGCAAGCACATAAGCCACTACCAAATATTTATTAAATACTGCAATAAAGATGTAGATATATACTGTGGGCTCATAGTGAGTGGAGTTAAAAAATTGCATCATAGGTTGGGCAAAGTTGGAGGTGGTGGACTGGCATTCACGGGAAAAGCAGGGTAGATTTAGGCTGATCTTTGAAAGAAATACAGGGAAGCCATAAGCTAAGAAGAGAAGGGAACTGCCTAGGAAAAGGAAAAGTGCAGGAGACTGAAAGAGGATGGCACAACCACCCCAGAGTTCTATGTCTTGGGGGGGCCTTAGTCGGAATTATAGAATGAAGGTGACAAATGTAAGTTTGGACAGATCATCGAGGAACACAAATGCCACTCTGGGGAATTTGGGTTTTAATTTACCACAATGGGCATTTCTTGAGGGCATTTAAAGATGGGCGTGGTCCCTTTGGAAAAATAATTTTGGCCATGGTATGATTGAAGTGGAGAAACTAAAAAAAAAGAGATCAGCTACGGGGCTGAACTTCAAAAGTTTAGAAAGCATTCTCTCCAGCTAGGGAATAGCTGGTAGGATCAGACAGAAGACAACAATAGGGAAAAATAGGAGACAACCAGCTAAGGAGAAGAATTAGCTGTTGGGTTCTGGATTCCAACTGTCTTTTCCTTTTGTGTCCTTATCCAAGTTATTTAGATTATCAAGCCCAGTTTTCTAATCTGTAAAATGGGGATTTGGTGCTAACTCATTGGGTTGTTATTGTAAAGAAACTGTAAAATGGGTTCCTGGCTATGGAAATGTCTCCATCAATATCAGTGGCTGTTGTTGATACATAAATGCCAATGTGGAACACAGTATGTTCACGAGAGCAGGCACTTTGCTTCACCATTGCATTCAAGATGCCTAGAAAATTGTCTCACACATACCACGCATTTAGTAAATATTCATCACCGCTTTGATTATGATTGCCAATGTTTTTTTTTTTTTCTCCATGTCTTCTCCCTTTTTAACCTTCTGATATGATTGTATATGAAATCATAAGTGTAAAGATTTCCGCTGGAGTCTCCTAAAACTATGCATTCACATAAAGAAGACTGTGAATGATACCACCATCTTTACTACAGCTGAATATCACTTTCCATACATTCAGCAGAGAGCGCAGGAAACAGGAGTTTTAGGCTGAAGGTGTGAACACTTCAGAGACATCATTCTTTGAATTTGATTTACAAGACCACTGAGTTAAGATTATGCCGTACTGATTCAAAAGTCTGAGTTTCTATTTTGGCTGCTCAGTTGACTCACTGAGAGATTCACATCATCTCTTCTCTCTATGACTCAGTTTGCCATCTTTGAAATGGGATTTATGAGCCTACCTCATGAGAAATTCTGAGTTTATGAGGGGGTATGTGTTGAAGGCAGCAGGTAGAGAAAGCTCACAGAACACACACAGATTCCTAATGACAGTCAGATCTGCAGTCCACTTATGTCTTCTTGGATTAGGTGCTGTACTTTTCTGTTGTTAAGTGTTTGATCAGAATTAATTTGCCTTCATTAAAACATCGCTAGTGAAAAATATTACTCCAGCCACCTGCAGCAAGCATCTGTAAAGCACCTACTATGGTGCCACACATTATGCTAAATGTGGTGTTACTAAGTGTAAGACACTGTCTCTACAAATATCAAGAAGTCATTCCCATAAACAATACAGAGGAAAAAGTGCTCTGATAGAGAGATGCACAAAATCAAAAGCAAAGAAGAATCACCTCTGGTCAGCGGAGTTGGCGTGGGGTAGGGAAGATGTCACAGAGCAGGAGTTATGAGTTGGGAATGCATGTGTGCCTTGGATTGCACATGGGGGCTGGAGAGGGATTCTTGACTGGGGAAAGCAGCTTAGCCAAAGTCACTGGGCTGTGAGATGTGCAGAAAGGAGGGAGGGCCTTCAGATTCAGGCTGGAAAGGGAAGAAGAGATCAGGCAGAAGAGAGCATGCACAGATATTCACACACAAACACCCTAAAAGAATGAATGGGGCAGAAGAAAAGGTATGGGCAGTGAGGTCAGGCAGTGCTGGACTTGCCTCTCAGCTTCTTGATCCTTTTGAGTCTCAATTTTCTCATCAGTAAAATGGGGTTCATTATATCAACTTAGTAGCATTAGCTGTAAAACAATGGGCACCAAAGGGGCACGTTTCAGAGTCATGCCAAGTGTGTCAAATTGTATCTGAACATAGGTTTCATAATTTCCTGGATATAGCCTCCCTTTTTTTATTTTTTGTCAGCTGCTATCCCAGTTTGGTTGCTGTGAAGTCTTCTTTCTCCTTTTTTGGACAACTTACCCTGATTTTGATCTGAGGCAGCTGTCTTCTAGTGATAACCAGCAATTCCTGTTAACAGCACCAATATAAATCCTAGGCTTCCCCCTCAGCTTCTGTCAAAGACATGGGCTAGGGTGCCAAGTGAGGTAACGGCTCTTCTGACTGTATCCCACAGGTAGGCGAGCTATCGGACTCCAGCGACTGTCCTTCCGAATCACCTACGAGATTTGTTTCCAAACTCTGCCTTGACATCGATGCATGTTTTGATAGAAGGTTAATGCATACGTGAATACACAACTTTTTGATTTATTGTCTTTGTGAGCTCATCACTCTCTCCTTTAAATTAAAGCTCCCTCCAGATGGGGATCTGTGACACAGATTTATTGATCTGCAATAAAACCTCACTCATAACCTCTACAGCTGCCCATTCATCTTCTCTAGAAAGAGGGTTCATTACTCCAGATGTCCCAAGAATGAAAGCGAGAGGCTAACTTTCTCCCTTTGTTCTCTTCCTGCCCCTCCTCTGCTTTCTGGCCCTCTCCTCCCTCCCTTTCTCTGCCCCCTCCTTTCGTCTCTAGAGGCAGGCTGAATTCCACAAGCAGGATTACTCCTTTCCCCGCTCTGTGTCGCATTCTCTGTCTCTCTTCAGTCTCATGCCACCCACTCCAAAGATGCCCTAACTTTTTGTGGACATATTGAAAATATTGTAAAATTGAACCCTGTTCCTGGCTGTATATCAATAGCCTGACTCTCCTCTCTGCTCCTTCCAAATGGGTTTATACTCCCTGGATTGAAGAAATTACTATAGATACTGGTAGATGAATGAGATCATCAGAAGAAAAGGAGACCCAGGCAAACAGACAGAAAGCAGAAAGAGCAGCAGGTGGGCAGCTTCTAGATTGGTGGTTGAACAGAGTAAATGTGGATAAAGAATGCTTACCACTCTGTGTTTTGTTGGGTCCAGGGAGCTTTTTGATTTATTGCCTAGGAGATAATTCTGGAGCATTCACATAATCGAGGCTGCTTCCACTGGTCAACAGATGGCTTGGTCAGTGTGCCAAGAAACAAGAGAAGTAGCTGTTATTTCATACTCAACAGAAGGAAGGGCAAAAGGACTTTTGGCGTGATCAGATGGATTGCCTCATTGGATCAGTGGAGTATCTTTTTATATTGCTAAAATTCTCTTGGAATTCCCTGCTGCAAAGGAAAAAAATAAAACACATGGGTATCATCTGGTCCAGTGGTCTTCATCTGGAATGACATGACACACTATATGTTGCAATGGCTAGATGGTGGGATGAAAAATCCCAGCATGTCACAAGGAACTTACTACTTTTAATAATAAAGTGCTGAAGTTTGCAAAAGAACTATCATAAAAAATCAATTAGAACAAATTCAAAGTTATACTTATAATGTCATTTTCACTCATATAAAATCTGATATGCTGTCTTGAATAGAAATGGTTTACAGTTAGAGCTAATCTATCAGACCACACTCATTGAACTCAATGGTCTGGTGAGGACACAACTAGCATCCATGACTGAGAGTTGAGAATTACTGTCCTGGTCTGCCTGTCCCTTCCAGTTGGGAGGTTGGTCCTCAGAAGAACCCTAAGGGCTCTTTTATTGTATCCTCATAGCATGATGAAGGCTGCAGTTTCCCACCCTCATTTTCAAATAGCAAAGTCATAACCCAGAGCCAAAGCAGTTATTTTTCAATTCAGAATTTGAACCCCAGTGCAAAAATTATCCTTCTTTTGTGTACTTCCCAGTGACCGCTACTACTTCTAGTAGACAAGCCCAAGTTCAGGCAGAGGAGAGGAACAGGTGGAGGAAGAGCGAGTGTGAAATGAATCCCCATTTATCACTATAATCAGGAAGCTACCCCAAGCAGGCTTCATCCCCCTGTGCACAGAGGGATGCAAAGCAGGTTTATGGTTTACAGTGAGCAGGCTGACACAGCTGATTGATGTCAAATATGTCATGATGTATATTGTAAAGCTGGGAGATTTAATGGTGTAACTCAATGGCAGGCTTAGAAGTGAGTTGCTGCAGAATAAGGAATGATGGATAGGCTCATTTACATGTAAAATTGCCAATGGCATTGACAGGCTTGGTATGTGAGGGGAAGATAAGAGGCACATAGCAAGATTCACATGTGTCTTGGTATTGGAATATTAAAGTACAGCTGTGGGAGCATCTGGAATTTGCAATGGCTTTTAAAGATATAATTATTTTTCACCTTTTAGCCTGTGATAATCTACCATCTTTTATAAGGTTTTATAAAATGTCCCCATCCTGCCCCTGGATCTAGTGTTTACAGGAGATGATGATGCTAGTATGAAATTGAGTTGTACCAAAACATCCGTGGCTTCTATTTATTATCAAAGTGCCTGGAGAGTGGAACGTGAAGGTCCGGGACACCGAGGTCAGAACTCAGCTCTACCTCCTCCAAATTCTTGCCTTCTCATGGTTTTCTCCATTCTTTACTTGGAAGAAAATTAGTCTTTCTCTCTAGGCTGCAATGATCATGTTTGGGCTAATGCCTACTATATATGCAAATAAAAGGAATGAATGTATTCTTTCCACAAATGATGATGCTTGGGTCAACTCCAGCTAAACATTCATACAAGAGGACAGACTCCTGAACCCAAATTTGTTGACTGAAGAGCACTTCATGTTTGCGCCCCAAAATTAAAATTTAATGACAGTGTATCATTACAGTCTGCCTGCCTGCCTTTCTTTCCTCTCTCCTTTCCTTAGCCCCTCCTGCCTTCTTATTCTTCTGCATACAACCTCACAGTCACCAGGCATTGCTCTAAGTACTGGGGAAATGGGATACTAGGTTAAAACCAGGGACACAGAGAAGGAAAGAAGACAATGACAATTACTCTTGATTACTAAGTTACTGTCAGTAACTCTCCACGCCATAAACATGTCTATGGAAATGTCCAGGAGGGCAGAGGGAGGGTGGGGAGAGTGTTTGGTCCAAGAGGGAAGACTTCTCAGAGGAATAAGCATCAGGACCGAGACTGAAGGAGTAGACAGTAGCATTGCAAAGAAGGTGAAAGGGGGAGGGGAAATGATACCAGGGGAAAATATTTAGTGAATCCAAGGGCCTGCAATTAGTCTGATGAAAGAGAAAAGGAGACCGTGAAGAGGGACAGTCAAGAGATGAGGTTAAAGAAATAATCAGCATCAGAAAGAGCCTTGCTATGAAAATTGTGGCCATTATACAGAAAGGAGTCCTTGCAACATATGATAACCTGTTTTAGATTTGGGTCTCTGTATACACCCTTAATAGGCTGGGTCTTATTTCTTGCTATGATTGTCACATGTGTTGTGGAGAAGATTATGGTGACAGCAATAAAATTTATCATCAAAGCCATGCCACTAGGGGTGCTCATTGTTTGCAATTAAACACATAGTATTAAGAACTGAGGATCTGTCGCATATGCTCATCAATTCAGTTTAATGAATTTCATGCACTTCTTCAACAACCCAAAGATAGCTATCATGAAGCAAATTATTTTTACACATTAATCATAGCATCTGTACATTACAATCTAAGTATTTCTTAATTCCTTTAAAACAGATTTATTGTGAGCCTACTAAGTTCAAGGGACTAAGGTGTTGAGAACAAAAAGATGAATGATAAAAGATCCTTTTTTATACATTAATGAGGAAAACAGATATAACAAATGATTGCCAACACTTCACAAAAGGCTTTATTTTAAAAGATGGGCTGGGGTTTGGGGTGTAGAGGAACTGATGACCTTTGCCTGGGGGAGTCTGCTATGTTCAACAGATGAAGAGATATCGCAGCTTTATCTTAATGAATGTTTAGGAGTTTCCCATGGGCAGATTGTACAGATGGAGGAAGCTCAGAATTTGTGGTGTAGACAGTGCAACCACAGAGTGTCACTGAGTTTTACCAACAAAATCAAAATCATATTATAACTGTGAGCTTCATTTCACCCTACACAGTCATCCTTTATTTCTTCCAGTAACTTGGTTTCAACATCACTGCTGAGATTCTATTGGCAGTGTAAAGTAGGTAGTGTTTAGGAACAGAGCCTCTGGAATGCTGAGGTCTGGGTTCTAATTTCATTTTTGCTCCAGTTGTGAGACTTTAGGTGAGACTTAGGCTCTCTAATCTACCCTTTCCTCATTTTTGTAGTGCCTAATTCACAGGCTTCATAGAGTATTAAAGGAGGTAAAGGGCTAATAGCTCAGTGAAAAGCACACAGTAAGAGTTAAATAAACGTTACCATGTATGATTAATACTATTATTATTATCTGTCATTAAACACCTAATGAAGCATTGAATGAACCACAACCTGGTGACTTTACGGAGCTAATGTACCTCCTAGAGATTGTAATAGAGCACTTTGCTCATCTCTCTTCAGAAAGTATTCGGTCTCTTGTAATAAATCATAAATGCAAAAAGTGGGTACCGATGGCCCTACTCTCTGCTTGCCACTCAGGCTTTTATGTTGCTCTTTTCCCTGGTGTTTCCCTTTTTGCTACTCAGCTGAAGACTTTATGAATGTGCAGTTTACTTCTCCTTCCAGATCATTAGCAAAGCTGCTTTGAAAGGCTGCACCTGGCTCTCACTCCTCCAGCATCCTGTTCGGTACCTCCCCAGGCTGGTTCTCAACTCAGCCAGATTGTGTGTCCACATAAATATGTTATTAACATACATATGCTTTGTCATTGTGGAAATAAAGGTTCTGGAACCCCTTTCATGCAGTTTCAGGTGGCAGGACATTTTCATACATACAAACATATACACACGTTAGCATTATGATTAAGATTGTTATTATTTTTCATGAATGGTTTGGATCCTGATGACACTCCTAAGTCTTGGCTGTGTTTTTCACCAAATCAGTGAAGAGAAAATGGAAAAGCATCCATAAAACAAAAATGGGATGAAGAAGGGAGCAACATCCCCATTTAAAATCAAACTCCATGTTCTCACCACCTTTTCTGCAGTTGAGCTCTGAGCATCCCTGCTTATAAGGGTCCACACAAAACTCCGTCAGCTGCTCAGTTCTCAGCATCGCTGCACAACCCAGATACCTGCTCCAGAAATCTGGGTTTTTACCTTCATTCCTTCCTCTTCCTTAGCCACCACATTGAATCACCAAGGAAGCTCAGACAATCTAGCCTCAGGAATATCTCTCAAAACCAGCTGCTATCCTCAGCTCCTCTTCCATCTCCCCAAGCTCACATATTACAGGCAATGGCTTGGGGTCTTCCTCCTTCTTTTGTGATCACCTCTGGGCTTTTTCTACTCAGAAATCAGTGATCTTTTAAATGCATCTTTTTTTTTTTAATTGCTTGGGCAGGCACCGGGAATTGAATCTGAGTCTCTGGCATGGCAGGCGAGAACTCTGCCACTGAGCCACAATGGCCTACCCCTGACCCACTGTGGCCCGCCCTTAAATGCATATCTAATCATATTACTCTACAGCTGAACACAGGCCCGTGATTTTCTATTGACCTTGGATCAAGTTTGAACCCACTTGCAGGTTCACCTTCTTTGCTAACCGCATCTCTACTTTCTTGTCTCACTTTCTCATCCCCCGCCCCTTTTCTGTGTGGATTTGCTAACTACAACTTATCTGTCACATTAGAGCTTAAAAAATAAATATGACTTCCTTCTGGGCAGCTTTCCAGAACCACGTCGGTCTGTATTATGTTCCACTCATGCGCTTCCACGGCTTTCTGAACCCCTTGCTCTCAGCACTAATTGTGGTTGTGTATTCTGTTGTCCATCCCTCTTGCCAGTCTGTGTTCATGGAGGAGGGGTTATCACTCTGGCTCACAGTGATATTTTAGCGCAGTTCCCGAAACTCAATAGGTACTCAGTACTTTTGGGCAGGATTCATTAAGAATCCTCGTGAGTGTCTGAGAGGTAGAAAATGAAGCCAATGAGAAATGAAACACAAGTTATCTGGGAAGTGGGGCTGGAAAACTCATTTCACACAGAAAACGGGGTGGGCTTCCTTCTTTCTCACCTCATCTGTGCTCCAAAACCTGCAGGTCTCCAGCCCCCTTCCCCACCCTGGGCTAGTCTCTCATTTTTCCCAAGCTGAAAGTCAGCAGAAGGGCCTCAATTGGGATATTTTCCAGAGGCAGGATGAGTAAGCACTGACTGAGCTGACCCTGATAGAAACGCTTAAGAGGCTTTGCACAGGATTAAGCAGCTGCCTTTAATCTTGCTTTCTTCTGGGTGGCGGGAGCAGATTCCAGCAGCCTGTGGACTGTGCTGGGCTGCAGTCTCTGAGCCTCACCAAACAGCGTGCTCAGGAGGGTACTGTGTGGGAGAAGTAAGGAGACAAGAATAGGGAAGAGATTGGGCAACAGAGGCAGCTGCTTACATTTCAATATTTCTGAGTACCCAAAGAAGGATCTTCTCTTTTCCTCTCCTTTATGTTCAATTTAGAAAGCAGAAAGGGATCAGTCGCTTTCATATTTCCAAATGTGAGGGCTCTCTTTAGTAGCTGGAAAATTCTGCATTAGTGGATTATGTAACTACTCAGACTAAAGCTGGTGATGTATTAGTAGAAGAGGATTTGTTGTGGATCACCCCAAGTGAACCCATGGAGGGAAACATCAGAGGATCAGCTGCTCATCATGAATGCATCTTAGATCAAGGATCCCTGATCAGTTATCATGTGTGCTGGAGTGCAGTGTAGCCTGGAAACTTTCCCTGACTGTCTCCTAGCCCCTCGGTGTTCTCCAAATAGTAGGTGGCTACCCCAAGATCATCTGGCATGATAGTTTCTCAAAAGCCCTAAAAAGGGAAAGTTGACATTTTTACAAGTCCTCTCTTGGATACCCCATAACTTAGAGACTTTGTTATTGTGAATTAAAGACAAAAGCAGTTAGACTTCTGATTTTAGAAATCAATTCATTAGATATTAAAGCCAGAGAGCAATTTAAAGATTAGTCAGTCCAACTCATCCCTGAAAGATGAAGAATCTGAGCATTGGAGACTTGCCCCTACGTCATGCGACTCTACAGTGATAGAGCTGGATTGGAATTAGATCTGGCATCCTTTGTGCCATATAACATTGGAGAGCTTTTAGAGGTTAAGGGTTAAGGGCTTATAAGTTGGTGTCTTTGAAAGGAGCCCTAAGCAGCAGCAACCAAAATGGGTTGTGCATCACTTAAGTCTCCTTTCCAGCTTGAGAGCATAGAGTTGAGTTTCTAGGTCAAGCATCTGTACTTAGCATAGAGCCTAAAACAGTAGGCACTTGATGAACATTTACTGAAGAAAAGGTTCAATCGATGCTGGCTAGTTTGCTTGTACTCTGAGTAAGTTTCTGAGCATGCTGGGCTAGAATTTTCAAATATTTTAGCTAACACTTCCTGGAATTTTTACCTATTGGATTTTTTTTCCCCTATGGCACAACATCCATTTCCATCTGTATTCTGACTACAGCCTATGCGGGCATTTTGAAACCCAGAGGTGCGTGGGTATTTGTCTGCTGATGGTGGTTCAGCTGGGTCTAGTGTTTCAGGTTTTAATCTGTTTCTTCAGTTGAGACTGTCCTAAATTACTCAGTCTTCCTTTGGATTCAAATCCACGTTGTTCTGTGTATTCTGCACAGCATATCTGCTTGGTTTTCCCTGAAAGACTCAGGTGTGTCATTTTACTTGTGTATTAATAACGCATTTAATTCATTACTACTATACACCAAGCAATATGGCCTCAGGGCAAATATATGACATTTGAGCCTAAGGATTATTTTACCCAGAACAAATACGCTTAAAAAATAAAATCGTCCCTCGGGATTTCGTGAGCATGAGAATTTAATGGTGGTGCTGGTATACATATACAAAAAAAGAAAAGAAAAAACCAAACACTGGACCCAAAATAGCGTCTTCCCCTCTTTTGTTTTATTAGAAGGACACAGGCCTCAGCCTGACCTCAGAGGAGCTTCATCTCTCCCCTCACTGGGGCCAGCCACAAATTCACAGCACTGCTGTCATCTTAGCCATGTTCCAGCTTATTGGTGAGGGGAGCTGGTCTCTATATCCCAGGAATACTCAACATTTTATGTACAGCATTCATCTTGGGCTTTACAAAGCCTGTCTTGGAAAGAGTGAAGGGTTCTTGCGCTGTCTGCTCTGCTTTTCTGTATTAATTCATCGTCCAACACCCAGGTCTTGGCCACACCATTCCAATTAACAGTAATTACCAGCCCTTGTGTGCACCGACTTGAGACTCACCACTGCCTCTTTATGTAATTGATTTAGATTGAATGACTTCTGAATATTTTCCTCACCTCCTAGGGGCCAAAAAGTCCATGGGGCTATTGCCAGCTGCATCACTGGGTTTGAATTATACCACTTACTGTCTTTGTAAATAAGGGCCAACCCTCTTGACTGCGCTTTTTTCCAAACAGATTTTTCACCACCACCAACACTGAAAATGATAGGCTTGAGAGCGAATATGCTTACAACGCACACGCTGCATGTCCTTTCTCACACACGGTGGCAGCTTCTTTCACTCGACAGTCATCAACTGAAGGAGGCAGAGAGGGACAATGGCCAGAAATCTCCCCTCCTTGCTTCCGAACCCACCTTCACGCTGCAGCACATCCTTGACAGTGATTTCCAGGGAATTAATTTTAAATTGCTTTATTCTGTTCTATGGATATCTCTGCAGAGGATCTCCCACTCCCCCAAGCCTGCCCAATTTCAACCCAGACTCTCTCCTACTGCTTTTAGTAAATGGGTAAAGCACATTTAAACAAAGCAGAGAATCACTTTTTTTAAGTTGTAAAGATTGCTACCCAGTGACATACACTAAAATCTCTCTAGGTGCAGACTTGTCATTCCTGAGGAATTAAGCTTATGCTTTTCGGTGCCAAAGCTATATATTTCAAAGTGCTTGAAAGCCCTGGCATCTATGACTGGATGGGAATAGTAGATGGCATCAGACACTCTTCAGGACAGCAGTTTGCTCTTGAAAAGTTGGGGGAAGGGGCAGAAACTCTCACTGTCCCAAGACAAGCCGTGCTTTGAGCCATCCATTAGAGGTTCCACTCATTCAGTCCATCATTCAACCAACAGTCATTGACTAGCTCCTGCATCAGGCATGGTGCTGGTGACTAGAAACACTGGACGGATACAACAATAGTGTCAAAGTCTGTTACTATAGCTCCTATGAACACTACTTCTATGCAGTTACCAATTGTTCATGTTGTCTTTATACCCAGCCTCTGTCTACAGTGTAACAAAGATGAAAGGGTCCTCTCTCTGCCTCTTGAAAGATGCACATGATTGATTTTCCTCCATGTGGCTCCATACACAGAGAAGGCATTCAGTAGACATTTGCACTGATTGCTCTACTTGAGTTCAGGGTCAAAGAGTTTCAAAGCCACAGAGCTATCAACTCCCCCAAAAAGAGCACAAAGGTGTCTAGTTATTACCCCCCTCCATTTTCTAAACACTTAAGGACACTGAGACTCAGAGAACTTAGGGTAATTGCTAGAAGTCAGAAAGCTAGTTACTGCACAAGTGAGATCAAGCCCACCTGTCCCAATTGTCTTCTGGTGCTCTTCCATCTCTGCACACACTTCCATGCAAAACTAGCTGAAGAAGACTGTAAGAGACCGTCTAGTAGAAAGGTTCTCCACCCTGGTGGCCCATTGAAATCCCCCCAGGGAACATGTTAAACTATGAAAGCCTGATCTCCACCCCTAGTAATTTTAACTTACTTGGTTCGAGGTATGATCTGGGCATCTGAATTTTTAAAAGATTCCCTCAAACATTCTAACATGTTGCTTTTAAGGAAATCTCAAATGGTTTATTCACGCACACATTCTAAGACCTGGTTAATTCATTCATTAATTCACAGTTTCACTCATTTGTATTTCTTCAGGCTTCCTTAAATATTAGTTTAACAAGTGAGACACATTGAAAATCTGCAACACAGTCCACATTCTGCATCAGGAAGACTTCACTAGGCTCTCACCACTCTACATCACTTAGCCAGTTAGGAAACAGCAGTAAGAGAAGATGAGGCCGCAAATGCATGAAGGCTTATTGCAGCTCACCCAGTTTCCCCAGGTTGACTCCTACGGGAGCCACTCCCAGCCATAGCACTCTCCTACGGAAGCTCATCCTTAGTCAAGACCATGAGAGAAGGGCACCAGGGGCTCGTTTCCCTTTATTTACTTTTAATTATAATTTTCCTGCCTGGCTTTGCCCTCCCATGAGCGTAGCGCACCAGTGTTAATGGGATTATGTGGTCTGGATGCCGCTGTGTACGTGTATGCTTCTCCCCCGGCCCTGAGTTTCACCCAGATAATTGATTTCGGTCTGTTCCCTGACACTTTCCTGTGCAGCACAGGGTGTGATTGGGGTCTTTGTTCTATTTTTGAGTGGCAAAGCCTTTACAAGCCAGCCAAGCAAAGGCAATTGTTGCATCTCTTACTTTTCTTATTAACTAACAGAGAATTGCAGGCAGCTTGAAACCCGCTGAGAGAAATAATAACATAAGCGGCTGCTTGGGAGTAAAGCGAGCCCTTTCAACCACAGCAGCCTGTGGAGATTAACAAGGACTACCCCCTCCTTCACCATCCTCTGGGTCCTGGGTTCGCTTCTTTCCCTTTTTTCCCTTTTACCCCCATTAATGTCTCTGCTTCTGGGCACTCTCCAACTCCCGAATCAGCCAGAGAGGTCTGCGGAGAGGTTGCACTTAATTCCAAAGTTGCCACGCTGTCTCCTGCTTGGATGGGGGTCTGTCCTGTGCCCTTGTTTTCTGAGAGTCAGAGTCCCAGATCAATTGTTGCTTGTTGCTGCTTATTTGTACACATTTTTCAATTAAAATGTTCATTACAAAAATCTTAGGCATAGAGGTAAAGAAAAACATAAAGGGAGTGAAGACTAGTTCATCCACCACCCAGCTTAATGAAAAATGTTGCCAAAACCCATGAAACACCTGTGAGGACTTCTGATGTCCCTTCCCTGATCTTCCCTGATACCCCCAGCCCAAAGTTCAACACCCTTCTGAAGTTGATACCTGTCACTTAATGCATCCCCTTATCTTTCTACTCCATGTGGTGTACTCCTAGACAACTTAAAGCATTGTTGTCATGTTTTAAAATGTATACCAATGGTGTCATACCATGCATGTTCTTTTCCAAGCTGAAAATTTTGTTTGTGAGATTTCTCCATTTGATACATGAGCTAAAGTTCCTTAAATTTTTACTGTTGAGTACTATTCCGTTGTACAATAAAATCTCCATTTTGGAGAATGTTTAGGATCTTCCACAGGTTTTGCTATCACATGCTTTGCTGCCGTGCCTATTTGTGATTGCATCTCCTTGGACACATATGGAAATATTTCTCTAGGTACAAGGCTGGAAGTGGAACTTTTTTTCTAAGGACTGTGCATCTTCAAATCTAATAGGGAATGCCAAGGTAGTCTCCAGAGAGATTTTCACCTAAGGTATAAGAAAAGTAGAGATAGTTACTCTCATCTCACAGTTAAGCACAGAGAGGTGATGGCTTCCTTTGTTTGGTCAAGAAGATGCTAACAATAGGGAAAGGAAAAGCACTTCCCCAATTTTCTTGACCTCCCACCATCCTAGGGTATCTTCACCGAAAGAAGTATCATCATCATCCAAATGGAATTGGAAACCCAGCCCTTGCTACTGTTTTCCTTGTGACTTTATTTCAGTCCCCCCATTCGTTGACAGGTAGGATCTTTGGTCGCAGACTTATCTTCTCTCAGGAATCTGCTTTGTTTAACCACTCAGAGTCTCAACAAAGGGCATACCCTCCATTTCCATGTGTGTTTCAGCAACTCCAAGGCTTTGGACTTTGGAGTAAGAGTCTGTCTTGGATCCACCTTCTAACCCTCACTGATTTTGTGACCACCATCATATATGTAACTTCTTAGATCTTGTCTCCTCATGTATGAAATAGGAATAATGATATTTATCTTGCACAGATATTTTGAGGATTAGAGAAGAACATTCAGCAAAGTGAAAAATCACAATGCTTGGCACATAGTAGTTGTACAATAAATGGCAGGTGGGGTTTTAAAAGGCAAGGCTCCAGGTGCACACTTGATTGATGTGGCTTAATGGAGTACAAGCTCCCCTGGAGGAGGGTGCCTTCACTTCTTTTTCTCCCTTTGCCATCTGCAAAGAGGTTGTTACCCATTGGAAATTCTGCATTATTGAGTGATCCCTAGACAATTAAGGGAGGAAGCTGACTTCAGAAAGTTCTCACAGACTAGGGCTCACCCCAAGGAGACATGCAGAACCAGTTCCTATGTCACTAAAACCTCAAATATGTCTATCTGGTGTTTCTTCCTGGATCCTCTTCCTTACCTTTGTAAAATACAATTGTATTTTGGGGAAGTGAAGGAACGGATTCTTTCCTCTCACCCTAACAACTCAGCAATATCAAGACATCCTTACAGATCCATTTAAGGGTGGAAAGGGGGTGGGAATTGATAAGACAGTGGAAAGGGGGTAGGAGTTGATATGCTCTAGGGCACAAAGCTGTGGCACATTTATGTAATTTCCTTCTTCATGATTCTCTTTTTCTTTACTGTTTTGACATTGTTTTCTCATGCAATTGTCACTTCAATTAATTATCCCTTCTGTCTTTGTTTCTGTCTCCAGCTTCTCCTGATAGTTTTCCCTTTTCATCCTCTTCTCATGCTGTCTTTCTCATTTTAAAAGCCCCCGCAAGACTACCATGCCCTCTTGAATGTACTGGAAGGAATAGAATTGTTAAAAGAAAAAAAAAAAACAAAACAAAAACACAATGTTTTCTGTGCCCCAAAGTGTACAAGAGACAATAATAAAGCAGATTGTCACCAAATGAATTATGGTGGAAAAAAAGAAATTACCAACCTGTCAAATACTATTAACACTTGAATTAGTAGGAAGAATAAGAATGTGTATACAGAGGGAGCTTTGCTCCTTTTGTAAAGCAAATAACAGCCTCTTGTAACATCCACATCTGGTTTCAGTGTCTTGAGTGAGGAACTGATAAAGGGAAGGAAAGTAAGAAATTCTCCAATGAATTGTGTTTTCATTGAGTCAATGTTATTTGCTACTTTTGTGTGGAGTTCAGATGTGTCCCTATATGGAAGTGTAGGGCTCACTGCCTTTTTCACTGGATTCATAACACTTTATCCCATGGGATGATACAGATGGGAAAGAGAAAATCATAAAGACTAAAGTGAGAATGGAGGTGGACTCTTACATTCAATGACTGATTTGCTTCTCAAAAAAAGACAGATTTGAATAGAAAGCTACACACGTAGGGAAATACCTTGTTTCTGTGAATAGATTAAAAGGTACTTTCCATTTTGGCAGAGTGCAATAATTTTTCAGTTTTCAATCCCAAAACTCAGGAGACAAGTGAACTGACTCTTTAATCCACCAGAATTCTTGCTTCCATTCAGGCATCTCAAAGATAGGACTAGGAATGGGGAAAATCTGTTTCAGTTTGCTAAAGCTGTCAGATTGCAATATATCAGAAATGGGTTGACTTTTTCAATGGGAATTTATCAGGTTACAAATTTACAGTTCCAAATTTATAAAGAGGATCCCTTCACTGAAGAAAGGCCAGTGGCATCCAGGGTTCCTCTGTCACATGGGAAGGCACATGGTGATGTCTGCTGGCCCTTCTCTCCAGGGTTTGTTTCAAAATGGCTTTCTCAGCTCTGGTGAACCCTTCTAGCTTCCCTTGGGGCATTTTTCTTTCTCTTAGCTTCTCTCTGCTCCGAGCTCTCTCTCCAAAATCATCTCTATCTGAAAGGACTCCAGCAAGTGGAGAAAGATCCACCTTAAATGGGTGGAAGGTGGGTGAGGAAATCACCTCTCTGTGGAAACAACCTAATCTAAAGCTCCCACCCAACAATAGGTCTGCACCCACAGGATTAGATTAAAAGAATATAGGTTTATTGAACAAATTCAAACCTGCATATTCCACCATCTAGACCCTCAAAAAGACCTGTTCCTTCCTTATGAAAAATGCATTCATTCCATCACAATATCACAAAATGTAAATCATTTCAGTAAAAATAAATACGTACAGAGTCTTATCAAAATCATTTACAAGTATGGTTTGTCCTAAGGCAAAATTCTCTTTCTGTGGACATGTGAAACTTAGAACACATTATCTGCTTCAAATATTCAAAGGAGGGACAGTCTTAGGATACATGTTCCCATTGCCATAGGGAGGTATTGGAAGGAAGAGAGGAATCAAGTTTCCCAAACAATTCTGAAAACTGCAGGGAAAACTACATTACGTCAAGGTCTGAGAGTCATTAATAGAAAGACAATCTATCCTTAGGGCTTGAAAGAGTGGCAGTTCCGCCCTCTCCAAGAGCTTATGCAAAGGCCTTGTTCTCTCCAAACACTGGGTTCAGGTTTTAACATTTACAAGCATTTAGGAGACCACCTTGTTCTTGGCGTCACCCTCTCCAAGCATCAGGGTGGTACTGGAGGCCTGGGGCAGCAATACTCTTCCTGAATATCAGGGCAGAAGGCTCACACTCTGCCTTTGGGGCAAACTCGATCTCTCTTGATTTGCTCTTCCTTGCCTGGGATTTCTTGGCTCTAGACCTTGGCTTCCATGGTTCCACCTTTGTAGTCATTTTTACTTCAGTCTGTCCTCTTTCTGTACGTTTTGTTCCAGGCTGACCGTGGTTCCATTCCTACAGGTCTCACAATTTGTTGGCTTGACATGCAGCAAACAGAGGTCAAACCATCAGTCAGTAGGACTTTCCACAAATACTCCCTGGGTAACTCCATCTCTAGGCCTGGTTCACCTTGACATGGCTGACCATTTCCACATTTGGGTAAATTCTCATAATGGAACATTAGCCTCTGGAGTCTCACTTTATGAAGGCCCAGAATTTCCCAGACCATCAATTTCTGGTTTGTTTGTGCCCAAGAGAAGTTTATTTCTTCCCTCTCACATTTCACTAAAAGCTGGAAGGAGAAGCCAGGCTGCATTTTCTCTACATTCAACTTGGAAATCTCTTCAGCTAAGTATCCCAGCTCATTTCTTTTAAATTCCTCCTTCCATCCAATACTATTACTCAATTTTGCCAAATTCTCTTCAATTTTAAAACAAGAATCACCTTTCTTCCAGTTGGCAATGCCACATTCATCATTTCTGTGTAGGGTCTCACTGTAAGTACCTTTAGCATCCATATTTCTACCAGCAGTCTCTTTCCAGCAATCTAAGCCTTCTCTATCAGGCATCTAATACTTCTCCCAAGATCTTCCTTTTATTCGTTTAAAAAGCCATTCCAGCATTTTTGGTATTTACACCCCACTTCTCTGCTACCAAAATGGGAAGTAAACACCATAATCATGACAATCCCAAGGCATCCCAGAGACCATGGAAGTTCTTCATCAACTCTCAGGGATTATTTTCTTCTTCAATTTTGACTCAAGGTAAATTTGTCCACTGGATATAGATAAAAATTCAAGCAGGGTCTCACCCTTCAATCACTTACAACTTCTCCAAATTCTTCAGTCTCATGGTTTTGTTCTTCACAGGAAATCTAAAGGACCAAAGCATTAGTTGAGTCTGAAATTAGAAGTGAAAATAACTATATTAAAAACAGAGTTAGCTCATATGGCCCACAGGAGATGCATATCGTATCTTGATTGAATTAATGAATTTGCTATGAACCATCTGGATGACATGTGACAAGAATTCTAATTATTGGGTGTCCAGTTATTCTGCTCTCTGTTAGCTATAGATAACAATGCTTCCTTGACCTTAGCATAATAGGATTAAGTCTTTAAAAGTGCTTTGAGAAGCTTGGGTAAAGAGTATAGCAATAGAAATAATTATTGTTTCCATTGCGTATTTGAAAAGAGCACTTAACTGCCATATTTATATATTTATATGTTTTCTAGGTAATCTAATTGCCTCAATATTCATTGCTTAAAGTGAAAAAATATTTGGGTCAGAGAAAAAATTGTGATTATATTATTTCAGCTGAAATTAAATGGATTTTGATGTTTGATCCCAAACATAAAAGGTTGTTACTTTGGCATATGTTTGCATCTAAAGTATCCAAATACGAAGGGTTTATGCCAGGAAAATGTAAAAGAGAATGGAAGACTTTCTAGTTTCCATTTGTTCTTTGTGCAATTCAAGTTGCGTGTATGATTGCAGTATTAGTTGCATTTAAGTGCTTTGTTTTCCCCTGTGTTAAAAACATCTGAGGGAGGAGGGGTGAGAAGAGGATAAAGAGAATTGAAAAGAATTCTCAAAAGGCATTGTGGAGCACATCATCTGAGGAGAGAGTTATAAATGAATCTGAGGAAGAGGCATTTAATTTCCTACCACATAAGCTTGAGGGTGAATAGAGGAACTTACTGCATGTGCCCTTACATAGTGGGAGCAGCAAAATGGAAAAACTACTTACTTTAGGGGAAAAGAATTCAAGCATTTTGGTAATAACTCACCTTTACATGTGTTCAGAATATGTCAATTCGTTACTCACTTGATTTCTATTAAACCAAGTTTCACAAGTGTTTTTGAGCACCTACTGTTTCGGATGTGATGATATGTTTGGAAATATAAGGACTGATGAGGTCATTGCCCTTGTTCTCACAGAGGTCTTGGACTGTGCAATTGACATCTGAGATAAATGAATAGATAGCACTAGAGTAAATTCTATACTAGTGGAAAGCATAAATCTCTAGGGGAATATGGAAAAATAAGCAGTTAATTCTTCCTGGAGTTGCATTTAAACCAGCCCAGAAAATGTATTTTAATAAGTAGTTATTCATTCATTCAAACAAGCAAACCCTTACTTGCATGCCTACCATGAGCCAGATATTATGCCAGTTGCTGAAAATGGAGAAAACCTTCAAAGAACAGGAATGTTACCTCATTACAAATGGAAACAGTGGATCACAGATGAACATTACTTGGGCGGTAGTCTTCCTTAGAGATGCCTCTCTTCCCTTGTCATACTCTGAGAAATTCATAGGACTCTGCACTGTAGGATTCATTATAGGAAGGTTGGGTGTGGACAAATCTGTTAGGAGATTACTACACTCATCTGGGTGAGAAATGATGGACTAGCATAGAGCAGGGTAGACAAAGTGGAAATGGAGAGAATTTAATAGATTAGGAAGATGTTTACAAGATAAAATTCAAGAAGACCAGGTGATGATTTGTATGGTAAGAAAGAGGATAAGGTTGAGGATGAGAAGTGAAGGGAGGATGTTATCATTTACACAACCAGGGCCAGTTATGGCAGGGACATTCACGAATTTATGCTTAGCCATGTAGAGTGTGATAAACTTCTGAAAAATCTTAGATAAACTATTTCACATGCTTTTTGAGCACTCTGGAGCTCAGAAAACAGCCTTGGGCTAGAGATACAAATTTGGGAGAGATTGTCATACATGTTGGTTCATAAATGAAGGTATGTATATAAATAAATTTCTTGGGGAGCAGTTAGTATTAAGTGGAGAAACCTAGCAATGTGACTTGATAAACATCAACTTTTAAAAGTCAAGAAGAGAAATATAAGCCTGCAGGAATGTCAGAAGATGGGTGGCAAAAGAGGAAAGAATAAAAGCAGAGAAACTAGTCAAAGAAAGAAAGTATTTCAAGAAAACGGGGGTAGTGAACAATATCAAATATTGATGAATGAGGTAAATGAGATGGCAGCAGAAGAGATTCCTATTGAACTCAGTAACATGAAGCTTGTTATTCAAGATGGATTAAGGCAGTATATACTGAAGTGGAATGAGGAGTACATGGGAGAAGAGGAAATAGATAAAATATGTGCAGTTCTGAGATTCTTAGGAAAGCAAGAAGAGAAATGACACTATATATGGACAGGTATACAGAGTCAAGGGAAGGATTTGAAGATAGGAGAGATAGAATATATTTAAATGTTTCTGTAGGAACAGCTATTTATATGAAAGAGTGGAGAAAAAATAACACTATCAGGTCTTAGAGAAGGTTGGAGGGGGTAGGACCCAAGTGAAATATTAATAAATAGTCTTAGACAGAAGGAGGAATGTCTCATATAATATCACATAGGTTAAAAAAAAAAGGGTTCTGATATAAATATGATAGTGGGCACACCCTGTTCGAGTGTAACACAGATGGGTCTTAGTTTTCTAGTAAGTTCTATTGACTTTTATCTGAAAAAAAACTTCTTTCTCCATAGGAAGCAAAGATTATTAACAATCCCATTTTATTTCATGACTTTTTAATCAATTTCATTTTTAAAACATTGTCCAGTCTGCTTTAATATTGTAATTTCATATTTTATACTACCCTCTACCCAAGATATTTATTCATATACATACCTTCATTGACGAACCAACATGTATGACAATCTCTCCCAAATTTGCATCATTAGTCCAGGCCTCTTTTCTGAGCTC
Organism: Tamandua tetradactyla; assembly: GCF_023851605.1. NCBI lineage: Eukaryota > Metazoa > Chordata > Mammalia > Pilosa > Myrmecophagidae > Tamandua > Tamandua tetradactyla. The sequence continues at coordinate 4,351,359 of NC_135334.1, read as the reverse complement.
CAGAATGCTCAAGCCCTCTTCCCTCACAAGAGTTTAGATTTGGGTTTGAATGGCTTGAGGAATAGATGGGGTTGTGGATATGGTCTGCTCACTTGGTCTTCAACCTCATTTCTCTTCTTTGTGCTGGCTTGTATGGTGCTGAAACAAGGAAGAAAGGAGATAGAAAAAGTCCCTGTCCAAAGATAATGGGCTGTGATTTAAGTTGGTGGACGGTCTTAACTACTTATCTAGATTATTATTTTTAGACTCAGGAAGAATATGTGAAAACCCAAAAAGCTCATCCGGTGAAGTTTCAAACCCTAAATAAGAGTAGCCCCTTAAGAACCCAGAAGTAATTGCTTCTTCCTGCTGGCTCTCAAATGGTGGCAATTTACCACATTTTTGGATATTGTAGCCTATTTCCCCCAACCTGAAGCCTCAACTCTACTCTCTCATCCATCCCCATCCCTTCACGGCCTGCTGGCACTATGAGACCCATCCCTCTCGCCTCTCTGAGGCTATTGAAGACTGGAGGGAAGAGCTGTCCTGAATCTGGTCATGCCACCATTCTAGTTTTGCTTACTGCTCACTTCTCAACTTCACGGGCATGATTCAGCTTAACAGCATATTAATTGGGTGACAATTGTGAACCTGCCTTATTAACATAGACAGCCACCAGTGTCATGAGCAATTCTCTCAGCAATCCACCTTCATTTCAGAGAGGAAAATGCATCAAGAGGTATTTTCCTTCCCTTCTCATCTCCCACACAAATACCATTTTCCTCAAAAAAAGTGGTCTCTTACTCTTGCCTGATCTCTACTTTGATCAGGACCTGCAGTTTGCTGAGCAGACACCACATCTTTTGGAATCATTAAGGAGGTGGCTGGCATCACAGCAATAATTTCTCTTAACTGAGAATGTGGGTCAGGCAGTGGTTGATAAAACTAGAAGAATGAGAAAAGATTTACTTAACATTTATCCTGCCTTATTACATGGGTATAGTAGCAGTAGTAGATGGTGAGAGAGTTACTGAAGGGGAAACTAAGTTGTATAGGTCAATAGAGGAAGACTTACAGGAATTACTGGGAAGTAGAGGCTAGAGGCTAGTGGAGATGAATTTGTACTGCGATCAATCTTCCCTACTATGTGACATTCTCCATTCATACTTCATTACTCAGATGCAGGTATGGAAAAAGCACACATTTGGATTCCTACCCAATTCAAGATGCAAGACAAGTGCAAAGGAAGCACAAAGGGGCAAGTAAGTTTGAGACACTAGCAAGACTCTAATTGACATGGAATCCAAACAATTTAGGAGAGAATGTTGACTTGGAAAAAAACCATGATTTTCAGACTAAGATATCAATGTAGTCAAAGAATATTTCTAGTAGAAATTGTTGCAAGAGCAAATTGGAGAGTGAGGAACTCATGGTAGAAGAGCAGATGCTTAAGTCAATAATTTTGGGAGGTATGTCAGTTATACGTGATGATAAGGGAATAATCTCTATGAAAATAGATGTTTGTGATGGAGTAAAAGAAAGGATCATTGTCAGGAGGTCAAGAACTGAGAAGCCATGGTTTGGATATGTTTTTCAAATACCAAAGTTTTTGGTGAATAAGCAAAAGGACAAGTAGGTTAGTGAGATAGTAACTTGGAGAGATACAGTTGGAACTGAAAAATAGTGTGTGCCTCAAAGAAGCATTTTTTAGCAAGAGGGTAAATTAGTAATTGTGTGGTGTTCTAGTTTGCTAGCTGCCGGAATGCAAAACACCAGAGACAGATTGGCTTTTAGCGAAAGGGATTTATTTTGTTCTTCAGAGGAAAGGCAGCTAACTTCAACTGAGGTTCTTTCTTATGTGGGAAGGCACAGGGTGATCTCTGCTGGCCTTCTCTCCAGGCCTCTGGATTCCAAAAACTTTCCCCAGGATGATTTCTTTCTGCATCTCCAAAGATCTGGGCTGAGCTGTGAGTGCTGAGGTGAGGTCTGCTGAGCTGCTTGGACTGTGCTACATTGAACTCTCTTATTTAAACACTAACCAATTAAATCAAACATCATTCATTACAGCAGGCACACCTCCTAGCCAACTGCAGATGTAATTAGCAACACGTGAGGTTCATGCACCATTGGCTCATAGCCGCAGCAACATAACTAGGCACCTTCACCTGGCCAAGTTGACAACTGAACCTAGCTACCACATATGGAAAGGGCGATGATGACAAGGAGGGATGCATCCATACCTCTAGACTCTGAAGTAAGTGTTAGCATAAGAAATTACAAAGCTGAAGTTTAAGAAGTTTACAAAAACAGTGGGATCCTCAATAGATAGTCATATTTAGACAGTCAGCTAAGTCAAGGAAGGGATCATGACATCCTGAGAAATGTCGTGGTCTATCTACATATTCTAGAAAGTGAAGTGGAAAACTTGAAAGATGAGAGAAGAACAGGGGATCAAGAAACACAGGCCAGTTGCAGGAAGGTTAGGTGGGGATGGATCTTTTTATTTTTATATTAAAAGAAGTAAAAAGGAATCGGAGCCATGGCAATTAGTGGTTCCTTCTCAATAGTCCCTTTGAGGAGGGTATGCTCTGATCTATAACCAGATGGTTATAGAACTGGTTCCCTAGAGCTCTTGTCATGTTAACTGCATGTAGTTTCTGTCTGCTAGAAGTAGTATGGTTCCAAACCCAGATTTGCAGTCTATCCCACACAGCATGGTATAATAGCATTCCAAATAGCCCATGCCTAGAAGAGGTCTGGGATGCTGATAATTTCCAGCTCTCTAATCATGATTGGAGATGGTATTGTTCATAGAGAGTTCACTCATTCACTCATGTACCTCTCCATTATTTCTTTCATTCACTCAACAAATCCTGTCAAGTCTCTACTTTGTATCTGGCTATGATGAGTGAAAGAGAATATTGTTTATGTCCTCATGGCTGCAGGAAATAAATAGCAAACAAAAACAACCAACATAAAATGAGGCTATATACTGGAAAAGTGTTATAAAGGTAAATCATAAGTTGCCATCATAGAATATAAAAGAAGATATAAAATTTTATGGGACACTTTACGTTTCCTTATTTTATGAATAAGGAGAATAAGGTCATGCAAGGAACTGGGGGGCCAAACATTCCCAATAAAGAGGTGGGGGAGGCCAGTGGGAGCCATGGTTGAATCTTAAGCAAGAGACTGGCATAGTACAATGATGCATATTTTTAAAGGATTCCCCTGCTCTGACTATATTGTGGAGGCAGTATTGTAGGATAAATGGAGAAAATGGTTGGGTGGTGTGATGGTCAGGTTCATGTGTCACCTTGGCCAAGCGGTGGTGCCTGGTCATCTGATCAGGCAAGCGCTGGCCTGTCTGTTGCTGTAAGGACATTTCCTGGACTTAAATCATGATTAAGTTGGCTGCATCCACAGCTGATTGCATCTGTAATCAGCTAAGGGGAGTGTCTTCTGTAATGAGTGATGCTTAACTAATCACCGGAAGGCTTCTAAGGAGGATTCAGAAGAGACAGTCACTCTTCCTGCTTCAGCTGGTGAGCCTCTCTTGTAGAGTTCATCCAGAGCCTTCAATGAAGTTGCCACCTCCACAATCTGCCCTACAGATTTTGGACTCTTCTTTTCCCACGATTGTCCAGCCAACCTCTCCTGTGAGTTTGTTGAGGACGTTCATCGAAGTTACCAGCTTGCAGCCTGCTCTACAGACCTTGGACTCTATATTCCCATGGTTACATGAGATACTTTTATAAATTTTATATCTATGATTCACAGTGGATTCAGGTGGATTCAAAGTTCATACATATTAGTTTCTTGGTATCACAGTAGTTTTGAAAATAACTGCCCATCACTTCGTCCCTATGCACCCATTTTCAATGGACTGTGATTTCTCCAAAGTCTGAACATGGAAATCATACCACTTTCCCTTCATCTCTACCCCAAAGTCACTATCAGCATAACTTAAGCACATTAAGTCAACTGTTAAGAGTGAAAACAATATCCATTTGCATACTGAGTGGATGTCTTGCAGTTCAAGTTATACGCAAGTAGGTAACTTAGAGATCTAGTGTCATTACTGAATTCAGCTTGTCATGTTCTCAGTATGTGACTGAGCTATATTGATACAATTTTACCAATAGTTAACTTCGCCATTTCTAAATCCATCTTTTCCTCCTCCAACCTAAGGTAGAATCTTCAGCAATAGGATTCTTCAGCACCGGAACCCCTTCTCAGTTTTTTCTAGGATTTATCCTTAAGATTATACCCATTGTTCTACAATAACGCCCCTAACGTCATAATGTGGCAAGCTTTCCAGGTCTCCCTCTCCTAGGAACTGACAAAGAAACCACGTTCTCATTGGGACAAATTTCTCTCAGCGTTTGATACTTACTTTTTTCTCTTCCCTAGGTATCATTGTATAATGGTTATCATGGTTCTAGAGTTAAACTTCTTGGATTAATCTACATGTAATTGTCTGTCTTTGAACAGCTATCAGACTGTCTGTGCCTTCTTTGCCTCATCTGCAAAATGGGAGGAATAAAAACATTTATCTCACAGGGACTTTATGGGTCTAAATGAAATGATTCCTGCAAAGCAGTTATAACAACCATGAATACAGCAAGTGCTCAATAAATGCCCACTGTTATTATTGTTTGCTTTGTCATGACCACCATGACCATCATCACCAACACCCAACCATCAGCACCTTTCCAACATCACCACCATCTACCATCACTGCTACCATCACCTTCACCATCAAAATCACCACCGTTATCAACACCATAACCTCTACCACTAACATCATCACTACCTATACCCCATCGTCATCCCCACCACCACTATTACCACCCTCAGCAACACCTCCTCCTCCACCACTATCACTACCACCACTACCATCACCTCTCCCACCACCATCACCACTACACCATCTCCACTACCCTAATCACCACCACCTCACCACCATCCCATCACCACCACAAACAGCAACACTGCCACTAATCACCACTATCTCACCTCTAGAACCACCACTATCACTGCTAGCACTTCCATCATCATCACTACTACTTATTTGGGTCATTGGATGTCTTTTTTTCCACAAAGAGAGAACCACGTAGTTCACAATTATCCACATTAGATCAATGTGTACAACTTCTGTTCCCTAGTATCTCCATTTACTTATCTTATTTGAACTATTCCCTTCTCTATTAAGCTTTCAGGGCATTAGAATAGCTAAAGCCCACTTTTATATTGAAACATTTGATGAAAATGGTCACAAGAATTCAAGGTTGGCAAAAATATTCATTCTACCCCATGACTAAACCATTTTTTCCTGGTTGGAACTCATTCTTTAATTGAAAAATAAAAATAGCTTCCAACATGATGGGGGGTATTCTTTCATGTCTTTGTCTATAGAAATTTAATGGACAGGTAAATCTCTGATTAATCTCTCTTGTTTATAAAGAATATTAACAAACTTGATCCCCTTCAAGGGAACAAGTTCTTGAGGAAACACTATTTTCCCATTGTATTGATAAGAAAACACAGCCACAAGATTAGATGAGATGACCCTTCCACACAGCTGGAAACTGGCTGGTAGTACTGAACCTCTGCCTGTGTCCTTCACATAGACCAGGCCTATGAAGAGGCTTCTGGTGTCTGTAACGTGGGTTCCAGACCCATTGTGGTGACTTTCCATGTCTCCCAGAGGTCAGGATGCCGGGCAGTGTGTACAGAGTTCAGGCCGTATGACAGCCTCTCCACTTTTAAATTTGAGAATTTATAAACTTTCCAGGGAGCCTCACAGCTTGGGCAGCAGATAACTTTCCCTTGGGAAACCCATCCTTTAACTACAGAGGGTTAGACTTCTGCTCTTCTATCCATTCTATGGCTTTTCAGTAAAAATTAGGTATGAGATAATCTGACTCTTGGCCTAAATTAAAGAGGCTGATTTAACTTGATTACTCTCATATCTTTTCAGGGTTTGTAATAATTTCTTAAATATTTGTGAAGTCATATTGGAACCAAAACATCATCTGCACTCTGGAAATAGACAACAAAGATATCTGACTACCTAATATTTTTGTATAGGTGGTCTATCTATCTATATCTATCCATCTATCTATCTGTATCTGTCTATCTGTCTACCTATCTGTACCTATCTATCTGTCTGTCTGTCTGTCTGTCTGTCTATATATCTACCTATCTATCTATCTATCAAGAACCAATATTAATTCACCTACAGTGGAAGATTTTTTTTTTTTGTAAACAGATGGATGAACAAAGGTACAGAATTTTGCTCCAAAGCATACCCCAAATCTCAAATTGCCCAGTGAAACAAGCCCCACACAGTCAAACTCAAGCACAAATATTCAGGTCAAAACCTGGATGTTAGAAGAGGGAAAAAAAAAACCCACAGAGGGCATATGTATGCATGATACTTCTTCCTTTCACTCTGGGATTCAGAGTAATTTTTCCACCTACTAATTCAATGTCAGAGTCTGAGAGACCAAATTCAGACTAAACAGCCAGGGGACAAGCATGCGATGTTTGGCAAAGCAATCATTACAGAGAAACACCACTTCTAATGAAAAAAATATAGATAACCTGAGGACAATTCAACTGGTATATTTGTTCTGTGGTGGTAAAAAGAAATCATGATTCTATAACTCACTAGCAGTAAAGCATTTACTATGGGCTTTATTTTTAATCCCAAAACAGGACAAATATTTTTGCGATAAATCCCAATAGTCTATGAAAATTAATCTTGACTTCAGCCTCAGCTTGGTTATGAGGCAGGGGAGTACAGTGAAATCAGAACTGGATTTAGCTGTGGAAGACCTGAGTTCAAGTTCCTGATCCATCACCTACTAATACCATGGCCTCACATGAGCTACAGGACATTCCAAGTTTCAAATTCATTGGTTGCAAAATGAGGAAAATAATAGTAACTCCTTGTCAGAGTTGCTTTGGGGATTTGTTTTTATGCATGTGTATGTGTATTTGATATATATCATATATGAGAATTTGATACACATGCATGTATGAGGATGCTATCGGAAAACTCTGAAGTGCCATCCAGCAATAAATTGATTTAAAAATGTACTTTAGGCTGCTTGGTGGTTAATATATTCATTGTAATGGGAATTTTACCTTTAGTAATTATAGACTAATTTAGTATTGCTTATAGGATGAAACAAATACTTATGAAATAGCAGAATTAGAGTAGTAGTTAATACCATTAAATATATATATGTTTTCTATAAAAATAACTAGCTCAGTAAATATGGCATTCATGAGGTTTAGCCTCTTAGCTGTATTATGAATAGGAGTTTATAAATATAATTCTTATCCAGTATATTAAATTATATGTACTTACGTATTTTTCTTATATATCTTTCTGGAGTTTTGTGGATTTTTTTGTTATGTGTTTTACATGGGCAGACACCGGGAATCAAACCCGGGTCTCTGGCATGGCAGGCCAGAACTCTGCCACTGAGCCACTGTGGCCCGCCCTGGAGTTTTGTATTTAAGAATTGTGGCACAATGGAAAGAATATGGGTTGTGCAGCTCCTAGGACCTAAGTTTTACCACTCATTCCAGCATTTTCTACCTGTATCAGTTTTAGTAATTCATTTTCTATTTTTCCTGTCAGTCACAAATATTGGGTGATTTAATATGACCCCAAAAATGTGCTAAGTGATTTAGACACATTTTCTTATTTAATTCTTGGCATATCCAATGAAGTAGATACTCGTTTTATCTCTATTTTACAGGGAAGAAAACTGAAGCACAGAGAGGTTATGTGACTCACTCAAGGTCCAACAGCTACTAAGTGGCAGAGGAATATTTGGGACTAAGTCTGATTCCAAAATCATGTTCTTCATTGTCATAGAAGGCCTTAAAGTTCCAACCTCAATACCTGCAACAATTACTGCTACAACTGCCATCACCTGTGTCAGCTATGTCCAGGCACTAAAGTTGGTGTTTTGAATACACATTAATCATCTTTAATGCTTCCTTCAATTTTATGTTTTAGAAATGATAAAATTGAAATTTTAAAGGTTATAAAACCTTGCACCAACCCCAAAGGTCACAGATGATAGAGCCCAGATATAAACCCAGATCTAACTTGCTCCTAAGCCCCGGCTGCTCCAAAAGGCTTCACTCAACCCAAAAACTCCTGCATCTCACAAACACAGCAAGGTTTCTGGATGGGCTGGGCCTAGAAATGATTTGATCTTAAATTCCAGGAGTTAGTCTGTGGTAGTTTGGAGCTGTTTGTACCCCAGAAAAAGGCCATGTTCTTTTAATCCATTTTTGTAGAGGCATGCCTATTGTGGTGGGGCTTTTTGATTAGGTTGTTTCAATTGGGATGTGGATTCAAGGTTGATCTTAATCCCTTACTGGAGCCCTTTATGGGAGGATAAAAGATAGAAACACAGAGAGTGAGAAGCATGCCAGAGATGGTAACAAAGAACCCACAGACACTCAGAGAGAGCCACTGGAATCAGAAGCCAAAAGCAACAGAACCTGGGAGCACGGGACCAGAAGGTGCTGGCCATGTGCCTTTCCACGTGACAGAGAAACCCCAGATGCCAGCTACCTTTCCTTAGAGAAGGTATCTTCCTCTTGATGCCTTAATTTGGACGTTTTCATGAACTTAGAACTGTACATTTGTAACCCAATGAATCTCCATTGTAAAAGCCAACCCATTTCTGGCATATTGCATTCTGGCAGCTTTACAAACCAAAACAGAGTCCCAGGAATGCTGGGGAGACAGGGCCAATTGTAGACCAAAAGCTAGAGCAGGAAATAAAGGCAACACCCAGGGAAAGGCTGGGTGCAGAAAGAAAAAAGTCTGAATGAAGCAAAGCGTCCGAGAGTACTGGAAGGAGGTGGTATTATTAGTCTTAGATGCACAGTAAGATTCAATGAAAGAGGAAAATAAGAGAAGACAATATAAACTCCTGTTCACAGTATAGCTAAGAGGATAAACTTGATGGATTTCCTATTTTCTGAGCTGGTTAATTTCTATGTTTGTGCTTTCTATGTTTTATTGGGCAATGGGGACTGGAGCTATTCCATGAACACTCATTGGCGAAGCCAACGTGCATGTCTAGAAAAAACTCGAGCTTTACATGCAAGCCAGTAGGCATCTGCCAAGCCTACCTGAGGCATTCGTTGTGATCTTGAAGTTTTTTTTTTTTTTAAATAACATTCCTTGAAATGAACACACAGTTGGTTCTTGGGAAATGATAGGCCTCCCTGCCATCCCAATGTCTTTTCTATTAGCCTCTCTCATAAAGAAAAGGGCTCTCTGTCTTCTTGTAAGGAATGTGTATAGTCTAGTGGTTAAAAGAAATAGAGAACACCTATAGATTGGGAGAAAGATCAAAGGAGAAAGAGGAGGTATAATGCAAAGAACACGATTTGGCAAACAAGTATAACTGCTGAATCACTACATTAATGTTTCTTCTAGCTTCCAGTGTTTAGGAGCAGCTAGAAGGAAAAATCTGAGATGGTGGAATAGTAACCCATGATAAACTCTCATCTCTGTTCTGTAACTACTTGTTGAAATGTGCTTTGAAAATTATTGCTTTTTACTTTCTTCACTTTGTATATATTTTATATTTTACAATTATAAAAATGTTTAAAAAAGGAAAGGGAGTACAACATTCAAGAGCACAAATTTTGCTATGCAAACATGGTAACTTCCTTTTACTTCCTATAACAACTCAATTTCTGTTTCAAGACCCAATTTTTTCTAATAAATCTTCACTTCACGAATTCCAAGACTTTTTCTCCACAGTTTCGTGAATGCCCCTTGCTCCTTTTCCCATCTTTCTCTCTTTGTACTTGAAATTGAGTGAAATTCTAGAATGCTACATTGTATCAAGCACGCAGGTTGAGATGGAGGTAAGGAAAACAGTTTAGATAGATGTTCTTTTTTCTATCCTGGCGTCCTCTATCTTGTCTTTGTCCATTGGTCTCTGATCTCCAATGACATCTTTTCATCTAATTTTATATGTATTACTATCCAGAGGAGGGAGACTCAGGTCAAAAATACTAATGTTTCTTTAGCAAGATTTTGAAGGTACAAATCTGTCAAGGTTCAGTCTCAGGACCTCCCCACTTTTCACTCTATTTTCTCTCACTTTTTTCTATACTCATGGCCTTGCTTATAACATATGGGCCACTTCTTTGTTTAAGGCGATTTCATAGTTTCTTTTTCTGATTAATGACTCTTTCATCTTTTATTCAGTCAAGAACTATTTATTGAGTCTTTACCATGTGACAGGCAGTGCTTGCATTGCACATCAGATTAATATAGATAAGGTCTACACAAATGGTGCTTCCATTCCAATTTTATCATCATCATCGCTCTCATCACTATCACAGTCATCATCACAATCAAGTATCAATGAAATAATTTACAAGTATTTATTTATCTGCAAAGAACACAGTGGGATAAGCAATATAATTATCCATACTTTAATGATGAGGAAGCCAAGACACAGAGAGATTAAGTAACTTAATGCAGGACACACAGCTAGTTAGTATCAGAGCTAGCATCCAAACCCAGTCATTTTTCTCTTTAGCCCATGACTTAAATCATGTGATTATGCTGTCTTCTAATGGATAAACGACCAAATATGTTAGCTTTTTTACTATCTGTGTCAGTTTGAAGCTATTATGTACCCCAGAAAAACTGCGTCCTTTAATCCACACTCAGTATTGCTGGGTGGGATCTTTTTTATTGTTTCCACGGAGATGTGACTCACCCAATTGTGGGTGGTAACTTTTGATTAGATGGTTTCCATGGAGATATGTCTCCATCCATTCAAGATGGGGTTGCTTGCTGGAGCCCTTTAAGAGGGAACCATTTTAGAAAAAGCATAGAGCTGACAGAAACTTCAGAGCCACCAGAAACAGTAGTGCCCATACTGCAAAAGACCTTTGGCGATGCATAAAGAAAATGCCCCTCAGACGTCACAATGTACCTTTGCAGCTGAAGAGAGAAACCACGAATGTCATTGGCCTTCTTGAATGAAGGTATTTTTCATGGGTATCTTAGTTTGGACATTTTTATAGCCTTGCCTTAATTTGGACATTTTCACAGCCTTAGAATTGTGAATTTGCAACTTAATAAATTCCCCTTTTTAAAAGCTCTTCTGTTTCAGGTATAGTGCATTCAGGAGCTTTTGCAAACTAAAACAGAGAAGTGGGGTGCTGCTGTGTTTTTCAATACCATACATTTTGGAACAGCTTTTTAAATGGATAAAGGGAAGATTTCAGGAGAGTTGTGAAGCACATGATAGAGAAAGCCTAGAATTCTTTGAAGAGACTCTTGGTAGAAATCTTGGCTGTAAAGATACTACTGATAAGGCCTTAGACAGAACTGATGCACATGGTATTGCAAACTGGAAGGAAGGCAACCCTTACTTTAAAGTTGCAGAGAATTTATGAAAACCGACTGCTGGTTTTAGATGGAAGGCAGATTTTAAAAGTCATAAACTTGGATATTTAGCAGAAGAGATTTCAAAAAAAGAAATGTGGAAAGTGTGGCCTGGTTTCTCCTTGCAGCTTATAGTGAAATGTGACAGGAAAGAGATAAACTGAGAACTGAACTCTTGGGTGCAAAGAAACCAGAAATTGATGTTCTGGAAAATTCTCAGCTTCCAGAAAGGGAGACCCCAGAGAATAGTGCCCCATGTGAAAATTTAACCCAACATGGAAACAGTAAGGGAGTTCAGAAAAAGGCAGGATTGGAAATGGATTTACAGAAAGGATTTGTGGAAAGTCTTATTGTCTTATAGGCATGATTCCAGAATAATGCCTAGAAATCCAACAGGAGTGTGGTAGGATCTATATAAATGGAACCACTGCCAATCTAAACTAAAAGGGACAAACTGAAAAATAACTTCAAAGGCAGAGCCATGGAAACTAAGGTCTGAAGCCAAGAAATCTTGGCTTTGTCCTTGGAGAGGGTGTGTTTGCTCTGAAGGCAGAGGGCAGGAGTTTCAGGGCCCCAGGCCTCAGAGAGGGTGGAGGTCATTCCTTGGGGACTGGGGAGAGCGTTGCTGCCACCACATTGTTCTGAGGGGGTTGAGCATGTGCCCCAGAGATGGCAGAGAGCCCGGATGTTGTGCTAACGTTTAGAGAGGGTGGAGCCAAGAGAAAGGTGGCCTCCCTGATGTCCTCCAAGATCACAGGCTCCATGGCAGCATTTTGAGAGAGGAAAGCCACTGTGTAGGCCCTTGGAAAGGGTGGGACTGCCACTTTCTAAAGCCCTGAGAATACTTGACTCTTAGACTTTGAAATCTAATGGAGTTTGCCCTGCAGGTTTTTGTAACTGTATGGGCTAGTGACTCCTGATTTCCCTTCAATTTCTCTCTATGCAAATGGAAACATCTATCCTGTAGCTGTCCCTTCTTTGTATGCTGGCAGCAGCTAACTTGTTCTGAGTTTTATAAGTCCAAAGCCAGAGGAGAATTTTGCCTTAGAACAACCCATGCCTGTAGCTGACTTTGATGAGATTTTGTACTGGTTCTGACTTTGTATTACTTTTGTATTTTTATTGAAATGGCTTAAGGTTTTCTGATATTGTTATAGTTCTGATAATATTGTGAGAAATGGAATGTATGTATTTTGTATTTGGAAAGAACATGTCTTTTGGGGGTCTGAAGGACAGAATATGCCAGTTTGAAGCTGTTATGTACCCCCAGTAAAGCTTCGTTCACCCTTAATCCTCATTCAATATTGTTGAGTGGGATCTTTTTGATTGTTTTCATGGAGATGTGACAACCCAATTGTGGGTGATAACTTTTGATTAGATGATTTCCATGGAGATACGTCTCCAGCCATTCAAGGTGCGGTTGCTTACTGGAGCTTTTTATGAGGGAACTATTTTGAAAAAAGCTTAGAGCCTCCAGAGCTAACAGAGCTCACAAGGCCAGAGACCTTTGGAGATGCAAAAAGAAAATGCCCTAAGGGAAGCCATTGAAGAAACCTGGAGAGAAAGCTAGGTGTCACCCTGTGCCTTTGATGCTGAGAGAGAAATCCTGAATGTCATCAGCCTTCTTTTTTTTTTTCCTTTTTCCTGCCTGATTGCTCTAACTAGAACTTCTAATGCAGTTTTGAATCATAGTGGTGACAAAGGGCATCCTTTTCTCATTCTTGATCTTAGGGGGAAATCCTTCTCTCTCTATTGAATATGATGCTGGCTATCAGCTTCTCATATATGCTCTTTACAATATTGAAGTAGTTACCTTTGATTCATAATTTTTGAAGTGTTTTAATAAAAAAAAATGTTGAATTTTCTCAAATGCTTTATCAGTGTCAATAGGAATTATCATATGATTTATTCATTTTGATATGTAATATGCTATCACATTAATTGATTTTCTTGCATTGAACCATCCTTGTATTCCTCGTATAAACCCCATTTGGTTGTGGCATATAATCTTTTAGTGTATTGTTGGATTCAATCTGCCAGAGTTTTGTTGTGAATTTTAGTATCTATGTTCATTAGGGAGACTTCCTGTAGTTTCTCTTTCTTATACCATCTTTACCCAGTTTTCTTATTAAAATGATGTTTGCTTCATAACATCAGTTAAGTACTGTTCCTTTTTCCTCAATTTTTTGGTAAAGGTTGAGCAAAATCGATGTTAGTCATTTTTGGAATGTTTGATAAAATTCCTCTGTGAAGCCATCTGACCCTGGAATTTTCTGTGTAAGAAGATTTTTGATGACTGATTGAATCTGTTTACTTGTGATTGGTTTGTTCATATCTTCTATTTCTTCCTGAGTCAGTGTAGCTTGTTTGTGTGTTTCTGGGGATTTTCACATTTCATCTAAGTTGTTTACTTCTTGAACAAAGGTATTTTTCCCTGAATGCCTTAGTTTGGACAATTTTATAGACTTGCCTTAACTAGGACATTTTCATGGCCTTAGAACTGTAAACTTCCAACTTAATAAATTCCCCTTTTATAAAGCCATTCCATTTCCGGTATATCACATTCCAGCAGCTTTTGCAAACTTAAACTATGCAACAATGATGTTCATTACTGGTGGACATTAAGCAAAATGAAGTCATTGGCATTCTAATCCTGATCATTACTTCACTCAACAAGTAACTTTTGCATTCTTACCCTGTGCTGGGTATGGTCCTCAACTTTGGAGAACACATCAGCAACCAAGATATGCAAAAATTCCTGCTTCCAAGGTATTTACAATCAAAGGAGTAGATAAACTATTAAGGAATAGGAAATTTTAGGGGCTATTTGACACCCCTTCTTTAGTTTCCATTTAGACTCTTATCAGTTTGGGCTGAGACCTGGAGATAGTCCTCTATTTTTAAGGCATGGGTGATAGTACAGCTTTTAATCCATAATTTCCAACCAATCCATTCAAAGTGGAAATGACAACTGCCAAGTGCATTTGTGTATGTGTGCCCTGGGGACTCTGACAGTATATATTTGTCATTCAGAATGGTGCTGAGAATTTATCTTAAGCTCCCTTACCTGTTTCCTCTTTACCTTTAAAACGCAGTCAGGATATTGGTAATACATAAAAGCAACAAAGAACTTTTATCTAGACTATATAAACAACTCTTATAAATCAAAAGAAGACAAACATCCAATAGAAATGGTCAAGCCATTTAAACAAACACTCCACAAAATGGCAAAAAATTTGTAAAGGGTCACAACCTCATGAATCATTAGGAAAATGCAAATTAAAACCAGACTGAAATATCACTGCATATCTACCGGAATGGCTTAATTTAAAAAGATTAATAATACCAAGTGCTGGTGAGTATGCAGAACAACTAGAGTTCTCATACTTTGCTTCTAGGAGTCTGAATTTGTACACTTTGGAAATGTCTTTAGCACTATCAACAAAAAAAGCTCATATTTTTTCCTCCCAGCATAGACTTTCTGGCAAAAATGTGTACATGTATCAGAAGACATTTTACAAAACTATTTATAGTTGCACTATGTATGTTTTAATCTCAAACAGGAAACAACCAATATGTGAACATTCAAATGGATGTCTAAACTGAGACATCTTCATTTAATGGAATTCTATAAAAAGTAAGATCGATGAATCACACACAACATGGATGGATTTCACAAATATAATGTTGAACAAAAGAAGCCAGTCACAGAATTCA
Source organism: Tamandua tetradactyla (assembly GCF_023851605.1). Taxonomy (NCBI): domain Eukaryota; kingdom Metazoa; phylum Chordata; class Mammalia; order Pilosa; family Myrmecophagidae; genus Tamandua; species Tamandua tetradactyla. Next base: position 4,336,202 of record NC_135334.1, on the reverse strand, counting down.
TAATCAGGGATTCTGTTTATATAGAGTGTTAAACGAGGCAAAACCAAGCTGTGGGTAAAACCAAGAGAGTGGTTACTTTGGGAGGGTAGAAACTAGAAGAGGGCATGAGAAGGACTGGGATTACTGGACATTTTGTATTTCTATAACTGGTGGTAGTAATGAAATCATGTGTGCTTAGATATTTATCGGTACTTCATCAACACTAAACACATGATATATTCATTTTTTATGAATTTATTTTACTGCAGTAAAATTTTGCTTTTAAAATCATTTTTAAAACCATCCAGTAGGTTTCAAACTATTTCAAAATCAGAAATCAGAAAATAATTAATATATTTGCTGTCTTCCATTTTCTGTTTTCCCATTTTCTAACATCTCTTACAGAATCCTGATACTGTGAAACTAGTTGCATCAACAAGATGCTTTAGCTTCTCCAGCAGACAGTTCTTGCTTTTCACCTTTGTAAACTCCCTTAAGTCCTTCTGGACCGAAATAGTGGATGAATGAAAAGGTTTGTTAAGGAAATTCTCATTTTTGCATTCCATTGCCCAGCACAATGCCTGGAACACAGAAAGTAGATAACGGATGCTTGGTGTGTGAATGAAGGGCTGAATTAATGCTTTTTAAATTGCATTGATAAATTTGTTTGGTATCTATACTAAGGTTTAATTTATCTAAGCCTGGGAATTCAATCGCTTTTAGAATGGTTATCCAGTGAGTGTCCTCTGCCTTCCATTTTCTGAGTGGTTGGACCTTTATTGAATTGCTGTAGAAGCCATTTACCCAATAAAGGATGCTTTGTTTACTTTAAATATTTGAAAAATGGTTGCATTCCTTAGGGGATTATTAATTACTGGTTTACTAATTACCCTGGAACTGTGGTGAAGGAAAAACAGAAGGCTAAGCAATTTGAATGAATTCTTATTTAAGTGAGTAATTAGTTAGATCAAAATAATTGACTAAATTAAGAAATTCTTTAATAGACATTATTTAAGGTCAGTTTGATTTTGCTACTAGTGATGCATAACAAATTCATTGTGTGATTAGTAATAAATCTGTCACTCCTGAAGGGCTCCTTTTTAAAACAAAAGGAAGATCTTTTCAGAGGCCTGGAGAGAACTGAGGTACTCCTTATATGTGGGCCATGAAGTATTTTGAATTTCGTCCTGAAATTAGTTTCTGATAAAAATTCAAAATAACAGAGTTAGGATACGGAAGAAAGTATACATTTATTAGCATAAAGAAAACTCTGGCAGGGGAGGAATACATAGATTTTTGAGCAGAGAACATCCCCTTTACATGTTGGTGTCAAGTCCAGAGTAAGACTCATTTCAGATGGAAGTATTGTTGCCCAGCCTCTCCAGAGTTCACCCCTCCCTCAAGACCAGTTCAGAAGCCCTCTCTTCTGGGATGCCTTCTCTGACTCCAACCCCTCAATTAAGTAGTTAGGGATTCCTTAATCTGTGTTTTGCTAACTCATAATGCAAATCCTAAAGCACAAAACGCTTTGCATTATAATGGACGTATTCACTGCTAGACTGTGACCTGCCTGAGTGTCTTTGTAATCTATGAAAGTAGCCAATTTGTTGGAGAGTGAAGCAACAGAGCACGGGTTAGCAAGTATTGGGGAAATTTGTGTCTGATTGGGTCCTCTTTGAGAGTCCTTTTCCTTTTTTTGTGAATGACATGGTTTTTCTAATTAAGAAACTACCACCCCTTAGTAATGCTAATTGGTCTACCACATTTGCAGGGATGACTCCTAATCATCATTTTGAAGGTCCTCTTAGATCAAGCCCAGCTAAGAATTTTTAAACTGGCCCCAGCTCCTGGGTGGAAAAGGCTGCTGTACACCCACGAGCTATGCATAATGTTATTGAAGACGCATGGCTGACCACCATACCGTAGGGCTCCATATGGGAGGAGTGATGGCCATTCCTACATGGGGGCCTATGACTCCTGGTGGGAGCACTCCCTGACATTGGAACACATGTTCGAACTGGAGATGACTTTAACTGCCTGAGCTAGAAAGAGGTCGTGTATAATACCAGGTTTTATATTAAACAAAAATAAATTTTCTCTAACGGGAGTTTTCAGACAGGTTGTCCTAATATATTAACTTCTGTCTGTGTTTTGAATAGTCAATTTCACGGTGAAATGAGTTCTTAATAATATATTTACCACCTGGGAGAAATCTCCCAGCCATCTGGAAAGGAGAGGGGATTTAGTACCTCCAAACGGAGATTGGATTTTTTTTCCACGGTTATTTATTTATTTTTACATCAGGTAGTGGGAAGGATGACTCGGTCCCAGCTTTGCTGCTGCAGTGGGCGGGATGCAGACTGCATAGGATCCTGCGCATGCTCAGGGACTCCTCGGTGCCTGAGCCGGGAGTCCCAGCCCTCCAGGAAGGCAAAGATGCTGAACGAGTGACCTGCTCTGTATTGGGAGCAGGTGGGAAATACAAACAGAATGTAGCCCCCCATGGCCTCGATTGTATTCTGCAGCTTACAGGGGGAAAGAGAGGCGTAGAAGGTAAAGAATTAGCACAATGACTTTGGGCTGAAAAGCGTGGAATTCAAATTCTGAGTTTTTAGTTGTGTTACAGATAACTAAATCTTTTGGAGCTTTTCCCCCTCCATCTTTAAAGTGAAAATAAAAATACCTACCTTTGGATGTTGCAAAGATTGGCAATAATGACAGTCAATGGCAGCATCAATGGCTGGTGTGAAAATATAGAATAGGTGAAAGAAAGTGAAAAATATATGGTACAAATACATCATATTTTTTATCTGGAGCTGGACAGATAAAAAATAAGGGAGTTAGTTTGCTTTATAAGGAGTTTTCAAAAGCAAAAAAGTCCATTATTCATTCATTCTACAAATATATACTGAGCATCTACCATGTACCAAACCCTCTTCTAGGTGCTTCAGAAGCATCCATGAAAATATCAAATAGTCCTGCTTTCTTTCAGCTTACATTCTCACGGGGGCAGAGTGGACAGACAATAATAATAAACATAATAAATAATTCATTTTATATTTTATTATGTGATAAATGCTAATGAAGAGTAAAGTAAAACAGAAAGGAGAAGGAATTTGGTGTTTCAAGGGTGGGTACCTTGTAATTTTAACAGGATATTCAGGGTAGACATTATGTATAATATGACATCAGCACCAATACTGGAGAGAGATGAGTGAATCGAGTGGATGTCAGGGAGGAAACAGTCCAGGCAAGGAAGCATCCAAGTGGTCAGTGAGCTTTCTGGGCATGTCCAAGGAGCAGCCTGGTGTTCACTGTGGCTGACAGTGACTCAGGGAGATTAGCAGGAGTCAGGATAAAAAGACAACTCTAAACTAGATAAGCAGAGAGCTATAGGTCATTGTAAGGACTTAGCCCTTTACTGGAAGGGAAATAGGCGGCTACTGGAGTGTCTTTCCAAAAAGAGTGATGACATTTAATTTATATTTTTTAAAAATCATGCTTCATTTGGCTTCTATGTTGGAACTAGATTTGGGTACGGGGTGGGGGTGGGGGCAAATGTGGATGGAAGGAGAAGAGTTGGGCGATGTAGTAACCCACACCAAAGATGACTGTGTCTTTGACCAGAGTGGTAGTGGTGAAGGCATTGAGAAGTAATTAGTTGCTGGACATATTTTCAAGGTAGAGGAGCATGAATTCCTGATGGACTGAATTTGGAACATGAGAGAAAGGGAATGGGCAAGTGTGCTGCAAGGGATTTGGCCTGGAAAAGCGGGAGGCTGAACATGGCATTGGTTACAAATGGTGAAGGTAGTGAGTGGATCATGCTTGGGAGGTCAGGTCAGGGGTGCAGCTTTGAAGATGGTGAGATTGATGTGTTTATCAGACATAGGTGGAGTCGAAGAGAAGGTAATTGCCTACAAATTTATCTGCAGTTCACTTCTGCACTGGAGATGTACATTTGGAAGTTGTTGGCATATGGATGCTATTGAAATCTGTGAGACTAAATGAAATCCCAAGGAGGTGAATGAGAACAGATAAAAAAGGCCAAGGATAACTCAGAAAATGAGAACACAGTGACAGGGAATGTCACAAATGGGCAAGCAGGGAGGTGGATGAAAACCCTGAGCATAGTGTTCTGGAAGTTATGTGAAGACGATGTATAGAAGAGAGAGTGATGACATGTACCCAGTGCTGCCAGCAGGTCAAGGGAAGAAGAGGCCTGAAAATTTACCTTCCAATTTGGAAACAGGGAGTTCAATGGTCACATTGAGAATATTTTCAGCAGAGTAGTGATAGCATAAGCCTGATTGAAGAGAAGTGAGGGGAGAATATGAAGACAAGAATAGAAGACAAAAATCCAGACAACTTTTTCAATTTTTTTTCTATAAATGATGCCAAGGAGATAAGGTATAAAACAAAAAGTCCTTAAAAAATGGAATAGACAACAGCATGTTTGTATGTTGATGGGAATGATCCAGAAGGAAGAAAAAAATGTAGCATGTAGGAGAGAGAGTGAGCAACAGGTCGAAGGTGGCTTTGATAAATTATAGGGAAGAGGATCCAGAGCCCATTGTAGGTATGTGTGGTGTTGGTCCTGGCATGTGGATTGACAGATGGTCAAACTTGATGGAAGTGCTTTTCTAAATAATTTTAAATTTCTCATTTAATTGGGAAGCAAGGTCATCAATTGAACATCAGGATGATAGAGGGAGTGTTGGAGGTGAAGAAGAGAGGAGAAGCTGTGAAAGGATCGTGCTGGAGAGAGGGAGGGTGAATGAGCTAGAGGAATGATGTGATTGTCCAGCAAGTACAAGGTCCACTTGAGGCTGGTAATGATGAATTTTAAATAAGATCATAAAATTTGTGGTCAATTAAATAAATTAAATGCAAATTTTGAAGCATCTTAGAGGTCATGTTCTTTAGATATAAAAATGAATAAGATATAATACCTCCCCTGAAAGAACTCAAAGTCCAACAGTGAGAGAGACTGGAATATGAAACAAATAACTATAATAAATTTTAATAATGTTATAATTGAGTTATACGTAGTGTTTCAGGAATTCCTGCCAAGTACTGTGGCCAAAGAGAGTGACACAGCAAGCCAGAGATGTATTTCGTACCAAAAGCAGAATTTGGGTCTCCCTAGTGACCTTCCATTTACTCAATAAATACTTAAGAAGTACCCAGCACTGAGCTAGTTAACAGTAAAATGGTGACCAAGACCATCAAAGAATTCGCCACAGAATGCAATGACTTCTGACTTTAGCTGTACATTCAGATCATTTGGGGGCTTCTACTTAGCCAGATATCCCAGCCCTACCCCAGACCAACATGTCAGATGTTTTCAAATGCTTCCAATATACAGACAGGAAATAAAACCAATGACCTGCTGGTAGAGACAAATAAGAAGAGAGAAACAGGAATATAGATGTGATAAATGCAATACAGTACAGAAGCAGAAGGTGGTAGGGGAGATCATTCAAGGGTTACCCCCTCAAGTTGAGGGACCGGTGGAAGACCTTCCTGAGCTGAGCCGGGGAGGCGTGACAGTTAGCAGTGGGAAGTGGAGTGAGGAAGGGAATTCCAACTGGAGAAGCCAACACCTAGAGGGGAAACTGTAGGTTCAGGGAGGCCAGAGCAGATTACATGTAACAGGACAGAAGTGGCAGGAGCTGCTGAGACCAGGAGGCAGGGGCCACATGGAAAATTCCATACTTTGTTACCACTGCAATGCCCTCAATTAAGGATTATCAGGGAAACCACCTGGACATACGGAACTGGGATCATCCATCTGGCTGAGGGAGGAAGGACAACATCTTAAGTGAGTCAGTAGTGTCAGAGGGTAGGAAAGGGTTCCGGAGCTAGAATTAGTTACAGGGTAGTTTCTGGGCAGATGTTATGGAGCAGCAGCTGAGCAAGGATTGGTCAGATTTTGTGAATCAGCTGACTTGCTGGAAAAGTCTGTGGGCTTCTCTTTGGAACATATGAGTCCACGGGGAGTTTCTGCTAAATCACTTTGCCGATGGTCTTTTTGTGGTACATAGAGCATGAATGAGCTGGTGTTGAAACAATTTGAGCTCCATGTCATGGTTTGGTATAGTTGATCAGTATTACAGGTTGCCATACAGTTTTTCAAGCCATGGTTTCTGTTTCATTTCTTGTGGTTTTCTGTATTAAGAAAATATGACATGGCAAGTAGAGTATTAAGTCCGGAGATTGTCCAAAAAATGCAGTGTTCTTAAGACTGCTGACTCTTGGATGGGATTTAAGATGAACACCACAACTACTGAGCAGGTTTAAGGCCAACAGGGGCAAACGACTCCATAGGAAATTGCCCTTTTCTTAAGATACATTGAAAGAATATCTCTTTAAAAGAAGTGCATTGATTTAGAACATCAGCCATTCAGGAACAAAATTTTCATGCATTTTGATGTAAACATTATTACTTTTTTTTTTTTAACAGTGAATATGTGATTTATTTTGCAAAGTATCCTTTTAGGCATAGAGAAAATCCCAAGTATTAATGGTGGTGTGATTTGAGGAATTTTACTTTTAAGTAGACTTTGAATTTTTTACACTATACATATTTTAAAAATTAGATAGAAAAGAGAGTTTTAAAAATGTGTTTTTTAAATTTGAAATAATATCAAACTTACAGAAAAGTTGGAGGTACTGTTAAAATTTTTCCGTGAGCTATTTGAGATTACATCACTGACATGATGTTCTTAACCCCTGAATACTTCAGTTGTGTTTCGTATAAACCAGGACATTCTCCTACATAGTCACAATAAAATATTTAGATCAGGATATTAACACTGATACATTACTACTATTTAATATTCAGACTCCATTCAAGTTTTGCCAGTTATCCCAAGAATTTCTTTAATTAAAAGGACTTAGTTCAGAGTCATTCATTATATTCAGTGGTTCAAACACAGTTAAATTTGTATCAAAATTTATAATATGAATATTTCCAATATTTAGAAAAACATTTTGAATAATAAAATGTAAAAATATGTACTAATCACCCATTTTTCTCACGTCAACTTTTTTGCCAAATTTACTTCAGACTTTTTCCCTACAAATTAAAACGTTGCAGATAAAATAAATCCCCTGATTTATCCTTTCCACTTCCATTTCTCACTCTTGTCCTTCCTCCCCCAGGGGTGCACATGGCCATGAACTTGGTGACATTGCTTTACTTTTCTAATGGGAATTTATTCATATATGTGTATCAAAAAATATCATTTTGACGTCCATGAATTTGAACTTCTGTAACTGCTCTCAATCTGGTTTTATGCTTGAGCTGCTTGCCTTGGTAGTGAAACTTTAGGTTTTTGAGTTCTGATTCATTTCCAGTGATATAAAGAGCCCTAATTAATTCATTTCAGTTGTTGTGTAGTATTCCATTTTATTAATAGACTACTGTTTTGGTTCCCTCTTGTTGCAGGACATTTATGTTGTTCAAAATATTGCAGTCAAATCCTACATAAACTTTCTTGCATATGGCTCCTCACTTATGCAAGAGAATTATTGGGTGTAGGTTAAGAGCCTTTCAGTTCTAGATATTGCAGAACTTCTCTATAAATAGTTCTATAGTTTATAATCCCACTAAGGGCGAATGAAAGTAGACAACTTGCTGAGTGTATAATATGCTATACACTGTAGAATTCTACTTTTCATTTGTATTTTCCTGATTGCTCGTGTGGTTGAGCCTCTTTCTATATACTTATTAGCCATTTGCTATTCCCTTTTATTAACCATCCATTTTTCCTAAGTTTTTTTTCACCGTTCTTGGATAATAGGTGTTCCTCTCTCCAACTATTTGTATACAAATTTGTTGTTAGTCATATGCACTGAAAATACCTTCTCCTAGTCTGCACCTTGTCTTTTCACTTTTTTTGTCTTCTTTTATTTTGTAAAATACATTTTATTTTATTTTAATTTAACGTAGTCTTGTCCTTTATAAGTGTGTGTGCTTGTGTGATTGCATTAAAAAAATCATTCCCCACTTACATCTCATATATAAGTTATTCTAATAATTCATATTCTAATAATGACAAGACTTTGATTTTTGTATTTAGCTCTTTTATCTGTCTAAATTAATGTTTGTATATTGCATGAGAGAGGAGTCCAGGCAGTATTTATTGATTCCCCATGAATCTGAAGCATCAGTTCTATCATAAATCCAGTTTTCATGCATGTGTGATTTTCTTTTGGGACTTTTATCCTGTACTACTTTTCCATGTGTCTAATTTCTACACTGTTTTAACAATTTATAATAATTTATACATCAAATACTCATCTGGTAGAATGCGTCTTTCAAACTTTTTCCTCAGATTTCTTTGTTATTCTTGTTCCTTTGCTCAGCCTCCTTAAAATTAATGTCATGTACTATGAAACATTCTCTTGAGATTTTAACTAAAAGTGTATTTAATTAAAATAATAGAATAATTTGCTGTGAATTGATATACCAGTGATATTGAGTTTTTCTATCCATGGATATGTTATATATTTTCATTTACTTTGGTCTCACTTTTTGATTTCCAATGAAATTTTATAATTTTTGCTGTAAATCTCTTTCACGTATTCTGTATGGTTATTTCCAGAAACTAGGTTTTTGTTGCCATTGTAAATAATGTCTTCTTTAATTACTTTTTATCTGTAATCAGTTTGTGTTTAAGAATTTAATTGCTATTTCTGTATTGATCAGCAACTCCTCTAAATTCACATATTAATTCTGATTTATCTTTTGATTCATGAGGATTTTCTACATAGATAATCATATTAATAGAAAATCATTATAAGGACTTTATTTCTTTTCTAATCCTTATTATCTTCAATAATTTTTTTACTTGTCTCACCGTACTGGATCTGCCCTCCAATATATGTTTGAACAAAAGCAATGACTGTAGAGTGACTGAGTCAAATGATTTAATTACCAAATATGAAGCTTGTCATATATTTCTGGTAGATGCCCTTTCAGTTAATGATGATTCATTATGTCAGCATGATTGCACCACATTTTATTTAATAGTTGTGCTGTATCCATTCAGCTGAAGAATAGTTCTTTTTTTCTTTTGTCCCCTCAAACTTGACCAAATATTCCAGGTGTTCAGTGACTAAGTCTGCTGGTTACATGCAGAGCCTGGATGAAGGAAAATAACTGAGAAAAAAACAAATTGGGATTGGATGAGATGGCATTCATACAGTAGAATGGGGGTGATCTGACTGAAACGAAAACTTGCTCATTCAGCATCACTCATGTATATGTTGTGTTTGTGCATTTGTGTGCCTGTATGTTTATGTACGCATATGCTTATGTGCATGTGTATATGTATATACACACACATGCATGCGTATACCTGTGTGCAGATGTATATATTGTTTTCCACTTTACCAAGTGTTGTTGCTGTTAATTGAAAGACTAATGAATTTATTATTATATGCCATTCTTTGTATTCCTAGTATTGTTCATTTCTACTTTGTCTCTTTCTTTTTTCCCCCTTAATCTAACTTAATAGAGATGTGAGAGTTCTATTGGTCTTTTCTGAGAAATACTTCTTGACTTTGTTACTATTTTTAGATTTTTAGTTTTCTATTTCAGTAGTTTCTTCTCCAATTTTTATTATTTCTTTAATATGTATATTCTTTGGGTTTACTCAGTTGTTCTTTTCATTAGCTCACTAATTGCGGATCTTTATTTTTTTCTAAGTGTCCTTGTAAATACTGTACTGTTTTAGTTGTAAGCTGTGCATTTCAACTTCATATTTAACTATCATTTGGTTCTAAATGCTTTTGCATTTTTAAATTTGGATTTTTAATTTGATCCATGAGTTATTTTTTTAAATTTATGGAAGTATGTGTATGAACATGCATATGTATATTCTACCACTTACTAGCTGCATGATCTTAGTCAAGCCACTCAATGTCTTTGTATCTTAACTTTATCTGTAAAACAGAGATGTTAATAGTACATGCCCCAGCATTGTGTTATTTTATGAGAACAGTGCTTAGAGCAGTGCCTGAACTGCAGTAAAAACAATGGAAGTCTTAGCTGTTATGTTATTATTGGTATCAAGTGTAGCTTACAAATATGTATGTGTGTGTGAGTGAATGTGAGTGTGTGTGCATTAGGACTCCCTCAGTGGCCTAAGTGGTAAATACTGCATATTTACTTTAAAAAGAGCATGCATTCTCCAAGTTATTAGGCACAAGTTTCTACAAATGTCCAGCCAGGCAAAGAAGAGTCTCTGGAGAAGACAGAAAGACTAGCACTGCTCTTGGATATGGGGGCCAGGACCTATCCATTGATTCAGGGCCGAGAGACATAAATCTTATTATTTGGGGAAAAGGATAGTAACAGGAAGATAGAAAATGGTGTAAGGAAAGTCAAGGCAAAAGGATGTGTTGGAGCAACTGGGGAATTGGACAGTTTACCAAAAGCTGAAGTGGGAAAGGGCTGGGACTCAGTGATGACTCTGGAATGAAGGGAAAAATGCGGATTTGAGTATTAGGTGATGGTCAAGGTTTCTGCTTCTGTAGGCACAGATTTAATCTCATGAATCCATCTTCCGCTTGGTTGAGGGTCCGCTGGCGGGATACCAAAGTATTCTGACCTTGGTTCTTTTTCACAGAATACAAATAATAATTGATATATTGTAAAAACTACCTAATCGATTATTTAATCCAGTCTTTGAAATAGGATGATTATTCAGTGAATACTGGCTACTATTATATATTAAATTTATTGTAACTACATAAATGTATAAAAATACATGTAAGTGGCTAGTAATAATAATATAATGCTAAGGTAAAACTATGAAATATGATCAGGGAAGGTACAAAAATAGAACCTGTATGTTTCTGCTGACCAAGGACAGGACTTGTTCTTAGAACCCAGGCTCTGGCCAAACCTTCCAGGAGTTCCATCAGGATTGGAATCATCACTCTTTACTTCCCAGGGTTTAAAACACAGGAATACTCTACCCCTCTCTGCCCCTTTCTGGCAGCAGCAGCAGGTCAGAAATCCATTGAAAGTTGACCAATCTTTTCCTAGCTCAAGAATAGATGTTGGTGATGGTAGCACATGATTGGGGATATAATTAACACCACCAAATTGTACACTTAAAAGTGGTTAAAATGTGGAATTTACATTCTATATATGCTACCAGAATAAAGAATAAAAATAGTAATAGCAACAACATAGAACCATGCAACACCAACAGTGAAGCCTAATGCAAACTGTGGACTATAGTTAATAGAATAATTATAGTAATATTGTTTCATCAATTGTAAAAAGGTTTCACGATAATGTAAAATGTTAATAATAGGGGAAACTATGTGTGAAGGAGGACATATGGGAATTATATACTTTTTGCATGAGTTGTCTGTAAGCCTACAACTGCGCTAATAAAAATAGATGGGAAAAAAAAAAAGCAAGCAAAGATCTGCTAGTCTCATTTCAGAGCCAGACCCTAGGAAAATGTCCAAGATCAAAATACAAAATTGTGGGTGGGGGTGTTCATGTGTATGATAGGGGTGCAGAGACTGCACATATAAGAAAGACACAAGGCTTCAATATCACCCTCCATACCATCCACCAGAAGCCAGAGACACACGCAGGCAAGCCCCTACTCTAACTGGATTTCAGCCCAATTGGTGAGTTTTAGTTACACCGAACAATGGCATTTCTTTGTATTGCCTTTTCACTCAACAGGAGCTACCTTCCCATCCTCAGCACCAGAATTCTTATCTTATGTGAGGGTTCTGCTGTTTCCTGTACCACTGGCAGCTTTCCGTCAATGGCAGGGAGCCATAGGCTCATGGAGAGATTACCACTCACTCAAAAGGTCATTTCTGCAGCTGAGAAGAATAGTCTAAGCTCATCTGCCAAGTTGCTTCTAGCTCTGAAAATATATGACTGATTTGTCTTATGAATTCAGGGTGTTGGGCACTTTGACAGGCACTGGTTAATAACTACTGTTAATTAGGCAATTTTCTATATTGGGAAGATAATATGGTCATTGTTTATATCAATTTACAGCAGTCTCCCAAATAAAAATCACAAAATGCACTGGTCAAATCTATTCTACCACCACTATATTAACCAATGTGTGAACTAAAATGCTCGATAGAAATCTCTGACCAGTTCTCTCTTGGCTCAACAGAAAATGTATGTTGTTAGCAGTTTCCCAGGTGGGAAAATGGACTGCATCAACTGGGAATCTCCGAGTTGCTTATCATATTAACAGTCCGTTCTATCGGGCTCCAACCCGACCATTATCTACAATGGGCTTTAAGGTTAGTTCAGTGTCTTTGCTTAGGACTGATTTAGCATGTTCTAAATATGCTTAATGAGGAGTCATTCATTCCTACATTCATCTGCCCAGTACTTGTATTCCTAAGAACACAATTATGGATGATTCATAGACCCCCTCTTAAAGGAATTCAGCATTTAAGCACAGAGACAGACATAAAGACATACAACCTCTACAAATACAATAAATGTAGTGATTCCAATAAGTAAGTCCAAGTTTTTATGAGGTCCCAGAGGATTGCCATCTAATCCAAGCTAGAGGATCAAGGAAGTCTTCTTTGAGAAACAATGCTCTCTCAGTGCCCTAATGGATGTATGTACTTTCTTGGGGTAGAGGTAGAAATCAGGAGAGGGGTGAGTTGAAACTATCTGTAAAGAAAGTTCAGAGTAAAGTCATAGATTTCAAAGGATGTCTTGTACATAGAACACCCTAGGTAGCTCAATTTGTTGGAACATAAAGTGTGACCATGGCATGGTATAGGGTGAAGCTGTAGAGAAAGGTAGCAGCCTGTCACAGCTGACTTTGCACACTGTGTTAATGGGTCTGGCTTAAACCTGTGGGTGGCAGAGAGCAATGGATCAGTTCTGAGTGAGGAAGTAGACATTGGGGAAAATGTGTTTTATCAAGTCTTTGCCATAATTTTAGGACAGATTACCAGTTAAGAAAAAAATTAGGAATTTTGTGAGCTTGCACAACTTTATTGAGCACTCAGAGTATACATGGTTTATTAGTCATCTATTATTGCACAACAAATTACTCCAACACAGTAGCTTAAAGCAACAGACATATGTTATCTCCCACGGTTGCTGTGGGTCAGGAATCCTGCCACAGCTTAGCTGCGTCCCCCAGCCCAGAGTCTCTCATAAGGATGAGAGGAAGGTATCTGCCTGTGTTGTAGTCATCTTAAAGCAATATTTGGGGTGGATCCACTTTTAAGCTTACTCATGTGGTCATTGGAAGAATTCAGTTCCTCTTGGGCTATTGACCTGAGGGCCCCAGTTCCTTGCTGACCATTGGCCACTTGAATGCCCTCAAGTCCTTGTCACATGGACCTCTCATGAGGTGGCTCACTACATGACATCTTGCCCCATTAGCAAGAGACAGAATATGAGCTATAATCTAATCACAGAAAGTGATGGCACCCCAAGATGTTTGCTGTATTCTACTTCTTAGAGCAATTAACTAGTTCCAACCCACATTAAAAGGGAAAAATTACACAGGGCCTGTTTTCTGGGAGGTAAGAATGAAATGGTCCATTGGGGATCATCTTAGAGGCTGACCTCCACTTATGGTAAATGTTCATCGTATGATAGTGACATATTTACTAAATTAATGAAACACCTTCTCTCTCTATTCTTTACTTTCTCAATCTGTAATAGGGTTTTCTGAATATAGAAGCATTTTGTTAATGAATGGAATTTTAAGGTTTTTAAAACTTCAGGTATAAAGTTGGTATGAATATTTAAGACATCCTGAATATATATATATATATATATATATATATATATATATATATATATATATATATATATATATATATATATATTTAATCAACTCTAACCCCTTTTCCTCCATGCAGTCCTAAGTTGCTGATTTTTTTTTCTCCTTGGATTTCAGCTAAAAGAAAAACAGCCATTTAACAGCTGTAGATGAAGACATAGAATCCCATAATAGTTATAACACCCAAGTTGAGGTTTCCTTAATTTGCTTATTAAATAGTTGATCTCTTTCACTTCTCATCCAATAAGTTAAAACTGTTGCCATTTGGAATCCTTTTCATCTACATGAAAGTCACTTCCCTGATGATATGATAGTATCATTCCTAACGTGGCCTTCAGCTGCCGGCAGGGCTGTGGGGAAGGTCATGATGGATGTTATTACAGAGAATCCTCGCATAACATGAAACATTCATGCTTCCTATCAGCCTCTTCTTAGATGCTACTCGGAGAGGCCTACTTCTCTTTGACCTTTGATAATATCATCAATGTGAATGCTTTCTTTAAAAATACTGTTAATACTAACATTTAGATGGTTTTTACATTTTACAAAGAACTTTCACAACTGCCTTCACGCTTGGATGTCATCCTAGCTCTGAATCCAGGCAACCGATTGGCTCCAAATCTCATGTCTAGGAAGTGTCCAAGCCACATTTTGATCCCCATTCTCTGCTTTGTGCTTCTGCTCTCTTCTTTTAATTACATCATAGTGCATTGTAGAGTTCCAGCACTGTGTTTTCACAAATTAAGAAGTGTTATTTGAACTACCTGATTATACTAGTTTTCAATGTTCCAGGGAAAGGAGCCTAAAATAATTCCTTGCAGTGTTTGACTACTTTTACATAAGCTATTTTGCTGCTTAGTAAACTTAAGTTTTCTCAACTACAAAATAGATTTATAAACATTCTTCCTAATGATAATATGAGGACATAATATAAAATAGGTTTATAATCACCCTTCCTAATAATAATAGTATGAGTCTCAAGAAACTCACTATAAGTAGATTTATGAGCTTACTTATATTGACTTACCAATGGCATGTTTTAAGCAAAGCCTAATGCTAGACAAATTAAGAATTTAGAGGGAGATGGAGACAGAGATTTTGTTTCCAGGAATAATTGCAATTTAGATCAGCTGTTCCTAACATTTCTCAGATTAAGCAGCTCATTGGAGCCCATTGGCTATTATGGCCCTTGCTTGAAAAATCCCCACTGACCAAAAAAAATATTGCATAGAATTTCAGAGGCATTTATAGATTAGCAACAATTCACCTTTAGATGCACTTAAGACCCCCAATGCAGAAATAAGTGATACACACCAAGAAGGCTAAGTGTAGGTTTTTGTAGCCATTAGAGTAGGCTAATGCCCAGGATTAGCTGTCACAACTTGCTAATATTGGTGCAAATGTAAACACCTGAAATCATTCCATTGACTGGTAAAATGCACATTCTCATTCACAGTTGCAGCTTTGAGTATTTGTATTAGCAACCAAAGTGCTTGAAATGAAGGATTGCCTCACAATTAACAATAGACAATAACTATACTAGCAGCTCTTTTAGGACATTAGTCCATCATAACTACAAAAGAAATAAAGCTAGTGGTATTACCTTGCCCTTCCTACATCACTTGGCTCTAATATTAGTGACGCTGACCATGTACAGTAGGGGATCATCTTTTTCTCCTGCAGACAGTCTTTTACCTCCCTAGAGTATGCATTGCTACTGGGAAATGTAGAATACAGAAGATGCTGGGGGGCTGGGTGTAGGTTTCTTTTTCCCTGACATGGAAGTTTGGCATGTCCTTCCAAGAATGGAGGACATTGCCCTCCATCCGCTTAAAGAAAACCAAGAAATAAACAACAAAGAGATTAACTAAGATTCCTTTGGGTAGGTACTGGCTGCAGAGAATGGTCTAATGAGCTAAGCAGCAACAATCAATGTTCAAACTGAGATGGCAGACAAGGTCAGCAGGTCATGCTATGGCATCTGATTTGTCTGGGATAGTTTAGTCGATGAATGACCTGGCAGGAAAAGACTATAAACAAACAGCACTGTCTTTAATTCAAGGTGTGAACTGAAGGGAGGGCAGTGACCCATAGGATTTTTGATTAGAAGAATAGGCAGGAGGTTGTTTTTCAGACTTCTTTCAATAGAAATATCTGCAGTGCTGAGCTGTCTGTACTGAGATGCCCCCTTTGCTACTGGGTTTGTCTTCCAATCTTTGCAAGCTGTCATCAGGACCAGTGTCATCCTGATACTGTTACCGACCAAGCATGGACTCTCCGAGAACCCATATGTCAGCTGAGTTGTAACTTGCTTTAATCTGTGGGGAGCCAAATTTTATCATCATCAGTAGGCTGCCTCACCAACTCAAAAGGAGAACATTTTGAGTTCAGGCTGTATATATTTATTGGTGTTGAATGGGTGTAAATAAGTTATTCACTGAAAGTAAAAATATAGCATATATCCCAATATTGAAAATCTTTGCCAACATGAAGCAGGAGGGTCCTTGGAATCTTAGATATTTAGAAGATTATTGAAGAAAGGGGAATTGAGAATATACAGTTCAGTCCCCTCATTTCACAGATGATAAGATAGAAACCCTCAGTATTGAAATGATTCCATGGCTCACAATTCAGTCCTCCTAAGAGAAAAATCACTTTTGCTTATTTTTTTATTTTTTATTTTTAGTTAACACGTCCATCTAACATGGCTTTTATGTCTAAGTAAGTAAAAAAATGATATTTCTCTCTGAAATCAGAAGCAGGGGTTGGTTTTCTGATAACCCTTAAAACTTCTTGTGTTTCCAAGCTCTTTGGCTGAATTAATACTATATATATATTTCCTTCCAAATCTGGTTGGTCTGTAAGGTCTTCTGCAGTTAAGGTTGAGAACATTCTTTGTGTGTCTGGCACCTGCTGGAGGTGAACTCAGATAAAGCCTTTCTTCCTCCTTGAAGCTTTCCCTCATCCTTTAAAATGGCCCTTCTTTTGTGCCCTATTTATATTCATATAGATCCCTTGTATAGCCACTTTTGGTATATATAATTATTTTCCTACCGGGCAGTGAATTCTACGAGGGCAGAAACCATGTCTTTTTTTTTTTTTTTTTTTTTTTTTGCATGGTCAGGCACCAGGAATCGAACCTGGGTCTCTGGCATGGCAGGCAAGAACTCTGCCACTGCACCACCATTGCCCGCCCAAGAAACCACGCCTTTTTTTTTCTCCCCCATCGCCATCACAGAACCATTATAAATAACTCTATCAAATGATCTTCCTAAACTTGGACCAGAGAGCCATGCAAAGATTTGCTAAATTTAAAGGAAAAGCAAACAAGCAACAACAACAATAAAAGAGCACAAGAGAAGAAGAGGGAGTAAGATGGAAGAAGGAGAAAGAGCTGTCATTTTGGTGAGAGTTCTGAGGAAGAGGTGAGGTTGCCTTTCATTTCCTCTCCTGAATAGATTTGCCTGTCTGGAGCCATGCGATGGGATGCTCCCCAGGCTGAGGATGAGCCGGCGTTATTACCAGCTGCTGGATTCGCAGATAAAATTGTCCTTGATGTTCCAGAATAGAGAGAAAGGCAGCTAGTGACAGAGAGGGAGTGTGTGGGGGACTCCTGCTGGACCTGAGGGGTATCACACGCTGAGACAGCTCCCCGTGGAGCCAGGCACAGTGTGCAAATGGCAGTCAGTGTGTGTTTTGAAGCTGCTAGCCTTGGGAACTTGAAACAAGGAGAGGACAGACAGAGGATCTATGGGAAATTAATATCTAACAGGTCTAAAAATTGCTCTCCCTGTCACCTTAATCTCCTGCCTTCTCACTGACAGTGTTTACTTCTGAACATTTAATATAAAAGTGGCTCCCACAACCTTAATTTTTCTAAAGCAGAGAACCTTACATTTCAATAGCACACATTCTAACTATTTCCTTTCTTTCCTTTCATTCTGAACTGTTCCTTTCACTAGGTTTAAGAAGATTCCTTAGGGAGGCAGAGGAGTCAGTGAGGAAAGAGCTAGGCTGCCAGGTTTAACAGACGACCGACCGTAGCTCTGGGGCTCAACAGTCATCCAGAGAATACTTATGGAATCATTTTGAGAGATGTTGCCTCCTGGGTCAGGATCAGTTTTTCTGCCCCCTGTCTGAATATCAATCTGCATGCCCTAGGATCTTCTGTTTTTTATTTTACTGCTGAGGTAGACAGGAGGTTTATCTCAGATTATAACTGAGAGTAGTTATGATTTGCCTCCATCCATCCATCCATCCACCCACCCATCCATTCACCCACCCACCCATCCATCCATCCATCCATCCATCCATCCATCCATCCATCCATCAACCCACCCATCCATCCACCCACCCACCCACCCATCCATCCATCCATCCATCCATCCATCCATCCATCCACCCATCCATCCATCCATCAACCCACCCATCCATCTACCTATCCACCCATCCATCCACTGCCTGCTTTGAGCAGGAAATCCATCTAGAAACATTTGTGGAGCACCTACTGTATGCCCAAAACTATGCTAGATGTTGGCAATATAAGTAGAAAACTGTGTGACCTTGTATACAAGGCGCACATGTTTTCTACAGAAGGAGAAACCCATAGGCTGATAAATCCTTTATGTCACCCTATTCCCTTCAGCACACTCTGGTTAACCTTTCCCTTCACTATGTCCCTGGGTGACCAACTCATTGCTGTTTGTCCCAGGACTCTCCCACTTTTAACACCGAAAATCTCTTTCCTAGGAAACCTCTCAATTTCAGGTAAACCAATATGGTTGACTACCCTACTGTCAATAACTCAGATTCTAAATTAGCATTTCTCAAAGTGTGCCTCACCTCTCCCCTGTGCCCTCACATGTCCTCATCCATAGGAGAAGCCTGGTGTCTCCTGGGATCTTGTCAGAAATACAGATTCCTGGGCTCCACCCTGAACCATCTAATCAGAAACTCTGGAGGTGGGGTCCAGCCGTGTGAGTTTTAATAAGCCTGCCAGTTGATTCTGATGCACACTAAATTTTGAGAAGTAGTTACAAACTGGTTCTGATTTGTGATTCATCAGTGTTTATCTATCTTAACAGGTTCTCAGAAACCTATCAGCGGACTGACAAGTTGACTTGATTAAATTAAATATAACCAGGTGTGAATGGTAAGAGTATATTCACAGAATTAATAATTAATTTTTTTATTTAATAAATATGATGGTTGAAGCACTTAGTCAACAAAAAAAGCTGAGAAGCCACACCTGATATCCCAGGGTTGCTTCCCCTTGAAAGAAAGCATGCCGGTGAGAGGCCAAAGTAGTGCTAAGTATGGGCAGCCTGACAAATCATTTCCTTTCCTAGATTATATTTTTACAAAATCCTACAATGTTTTTGTATAAAGTCTCCATGGTTAGCAGAGCAAATATTTGGAGAACTGCCTACATTGCCTATACGTAAAGCCCATTCAAAGTACCAGGCTCAGAGTCTAAGAACTTGAGCTGTCACCTCAGCTTTTGGCACTAAGTGATCATAAGTAAATTATATTCATATATGTAAACGAATATGCAAACATACAATATGCCCTGAAATTTACTTCTTTCTTAAAACTTTTTCTCCTTCTTCAAAGATATTTGGAAGCAGGTTCTTTTGCAAACTGCTTCTTCTTCCTGAATGACTTAACTCCTATATTCAATAAATAATGTATTGACTTTGGCTGAAATCATCTAGTGATACTGGTAGTAGAAATGATACAATAGAAGGGCTGAGGCAGGTGTGTGTCTGCTCTGTAATAGGTTCGTGATTTTTACTCCTACATTCACAAAGAAAGCTTTGATAAGGAAACTCTCAACTGAAGGACACTCAGTATAAGATACTTTGCTTTCTAGAGTGCTGTGTTCCAGAAGATAAGAGAGGGAGGGCCCTGGCCCTGTGCACCGAGAGCCTCTCTGAACTGTGTTCGTGAAAACTGTGTGTCAGGTGTTTGGGGTACTGAAGACAGAGTGACAAACACAGCAGAAGAGTTTCTTCCCTTAAGGAGCTACCATTTGAGAGATTAGTTATGGCCATAGATAACAAATGCACAAAGAGATTACTTATCTTGGTTATGAACATTGCAAAGGTACTCACTATGGAGGGTACTGCTAACTTCAGATGGTTTCAGAAAGGTCTTTCTGAGGATGGGATATTGTATTAAGATCTGAAGGAAGGGAGGAAGCCAGCCCTGCAAAAGGCAAAAGGACCCATATTCTGGGCAGAAGAAACATTGCACGCTAAAGACATGGGCAGGATCAGAGAAGGGCCAGAATTGGCTGGAGCTCTGTGAGATGGGAGAGATGGGAGAGGTAGAGTCGGGGAGATGGACAGGGAAAGATCAAGCCATGATAAGGGGTATTTTAGAAGATATTTTAGACTTTTGGGTAGGATGAACATTTAATTTGCTGTCCAAATGGGGACACTATTATTAATTACCCCTGGATGATGGGCACAGACTGGTGGGGATTGTGTTCTCCTTAGCTTTAAGCAGTATGGGAACAGGATTTCTATAAATGATCATTTGAACAGCTGTGTAAAGAATGCTGTGGGAGAGCAGGAGTGGAAATGTAGCCAATATAAACCTATTGAATGTAGAAGACAGGGAAAGATGTCCAAAGAATCATCTTGCTTTTGAACCACACTGGTTGGAATCATTGATACAGTTTGCCCTGAGGATCTATAACCAGGCTAGTCCCCTACGCAGTATTTGGCAATTCTAGACCGTCAGAACTAGGAGGTACCAGTTGTAGATTAGAAATGGTAAATTTAGACCAATTAAAGTGAAGTACTGCTTTACCCAGCAGGCAGTAAGTACATGAAAATTGTTACTCCAAGACATGGTACAGGCTGACAATATAAAGAAATTAAAAGAAAGGGAATGGAGTGAGTTGCTAAGGGAAACTGGCTAATTTTGGATACATCCATAATGTTTTGATATCAGTCTGAAGGAAAGTAACCATGTCCTCTCTATACCAACTTCAGAGGCAATAAAGAACTGAAAAGTCTTTGTATATAATTATCCTTGGTAGTTTTTACATCTTAAATTTTCCTGTGCCTACTGAAAAGCTCAGATCTTTCCGGCCATAATAAAAAATCAACACAAAACAGATCAAACAGCAACAACAAAAACAACCAAAAAACCTCCCATTCCTCAAACTGCTATACTCTTTTCTTCCTTCTTGTCCTTGCCACATCACCTTAATAGCTGCATGTATTTGCTGTCCATCTCTTACTTACCTCGCATTATTCTCCAAATTAATGCCTTTTTACCATCATCCTAACTCTCTTGAAATTTCTCTCTCAAGGGTGGTCGAAATTCCCAAATACCAAATGCAGTGGAGTATCTCTTCTGGTGTGTTTTGTCCTCTTTGCAGCATTTTGAGTTCCCTGAAAGTCTGAAACCCTCTATCCTTCCTCAGTGAATCACGATCTTCTTAGGCACATTTGTCTTTTGTTCCCTTGAATAGCTAATTTAGTGATCGACACATAGTAGGTCTTCATGAAATGTTTGTTGTGTTAAATTTTGTTCAAAAGGGTGTATCATTCTCACTGCCATATCTCCACACCAGACAGATTGTGAGTGCTCAAGTAACATTTGTAGAATGAAAGAAGATACTGTTAGATGGATTAGACAGTGGTGAGATATTTGTGGAACCTGTTCAGGGCCCAGCACTATGTGAATTGTGCTGGGTGCTTGCACAGTGTGTACTCGGGGTCCAGTGCCTGGGGTCTCCCTTCCCTCTACATCCATCCTCTCCTAAGCAAACTGCAATGTGGATTTCCCCCACATCTTACCGTTGTTAAGAGCTCTCCATCTCTGAAAGATTAAAATATACTTGGAAACATCAAATGCAATGATATTTTTTTACACTAAAAAAATCTCATATTATATAATTCTATAACTAAGAAAAATATTAGAAATCATCTATTACAACAAGAGAACTCTCCGAGTTCTCTTCAACAAATAATGGTCATTTTTAATCCCCATGTCATCATTTTCAAGAATGTCTTCCAAATTTATATTCAGCAATAGCTCATTTTCTTTTTTTAAATAAAGGCATATATATCTGCCATTCAGAGCTGCTGCTCAGCATTTATTCATAAACTGAACGAATATTTATTGAATTGCCATGCCCCCCTTATTGTGGTAGATGCCAGAAATTAAGCAATGAACACAAATCAGATTTATGATTGTATGTAGAAAATATCCAGTATTACCACCTGAGTTCATGGAATTTCATGCAAAATTAAAGAAGCATTTTATTTTAACTCTACTTCTACAGTTGTTCGTAGATAAATATTTACATATCTATATCTATTTGTCTATCTATCTAATCTATGTATTTATCTCTTTATTTTATCTATCATCTATCTCCATTACCTATCATCTATCTCTATCTATGCATCATCCATCTATCTATCTATCTATCTATCTATCTATCTATCTATCTATCTATCTATCTATCTATCTATCTATCTATCTATCTATCTATCTATTTATCCATCCTTGAAAATACCCATGACCACCTTTAGGTTCTCTAATACATAGGGGAAATTTCCAGGTGTGAAGCCACATACCTACTGTAACAGCCACTTTACCCCTAAGATGCTAAAGCCAGAAAGACTTTTATTGGCTTGCTCAGGTTCATGCATCTAATCAATGAAAAAGCCTGGGCTAGAACTGAAATCTAGATTTCCAATCCTGACCATTTTCTTTTTCTTTCTCTTTTGATTTCTCTGCAGCCTTTGATCCTCTGTATTCTTCTTCTTTGTATATATTATTATAGTACCTAAGAAGTCCATTAGCAATTAAACCTGTGTAACTTAGTTTAGTCTGGCATTTTCCAGACTTAATCTAACCAAGATCTCTTCATTTTGCAAAGCAGTTATAAACATCTCATGGGACACATGCCTTCCTCAGAGCAGTCTTATGGAAACACTGGCCTGTATAATAAGTTCAAACTCTTTAACTTGTCATCATAATCTCTTTTCCATCTATTTTTTTATCTCTACCTTCCATAACACCCATCTATAGATCTTTTTCTAAAGTCAAACTGCTTTTATTTGTTACCCCAAACCCAAAATATCCCTTGCCTCTCACTGCCGCATTTTTTTCTCACACCATATTCTTAGCCTATAAGAGCCTTCCCCTTCCCCCCCCAAAAAAAGGAAAAGAAAAAAAAAGAGCCTTCCCCCTCCCTTCAGCCCACCTAAGTCCTGCCTTAAATTCCAAGTTCTATATCCAGCTTCCTGTGACGAGTGAGACTAGATGCCATCCTTTCTCCTCTCCTCCCCCATAAAACTTACAACCTGTATCTTTCTTTCAGCAGTGAGAATGTATTACTCTTTACTATTAGCAATCTTTGTATGTTCATATGTCCTTTCCTGTGGATAGAAACCTTGTCTTATTTTTTATAACTCCCAGAGGGCAAGCAGTCAGGAAAAAGTCAGAAATTTGAAAGCCAGTCAGGCTTTCTCCCCTTCCTGCACCCTCACCAAATGACATCTCAAATTTGTACTATCTTTTCCATTTCTATTGCTAAAACGTTAATCCTGGTCCTTTATCTCTTGCCTAGTCGATGTTTTTGTCCCCTAACTGGTATCCTTATCTCTTAGCTCACCTACTTCGAATAATTCTGTACCTTCCCACTAGATGACCTTTTTAAAATAGAAATCTGATCAAGTTATTCCAATGTCATCCCATCATCTGCAGGAAAGGGTCCTGGCTCCTTCAGGTAGCATAAAAGGCCCTTTATTATCAGATTCTTGACAACTTTTCCATCTATATCTCTCTCTCCCCACTCATCCTCTTCCTGCTCTCTGCCCCTTCCCTCCTTCCCTGCCCATGCTTCACGGTGCTGAACAGCTTACAGCTTCTGGAATAAGTAAGCTGTTTTGTGATTTTTGCTTTATTTGCCTGGAATGTTAACTCCCAACTTCCCACAAACACTTTTCCATCTGGTAAAGGTTTTCATTTTTCTTTGTTTGCATGTTTCTGCAAGTTACTCTGCTGTAGTTTTTGTGTACCTTCCAGGATGAACATAAAACCATTCTCTCTCTCTCTCTCTCTCTCTCTCTCTCTCTCTCTCTCTCTCCCTCTCTCTCATCTCATCACAAACACACACACACACACACACACACACACACACACACACACACACACACACACACAGCCCTAGCTACACTGTTTTGCAATTACCCAATTACTTATCTGTTTCCCACGTTGAACTAGAGCTAGATGAGGAAAGGGATTCTGTTTTGGTCATCGTTGCAACTTCATTACTTACGAAGGAACCTGACCCACATAAGGGGCTCAGGGTTTCGTTGAATGAATAACAAATGCATACGCGGCTATGGTTTGGGGGATCTAGGGGACTGCTGTGCACTGTGGGCTGTGCTCATGTAAAACAAGACATTCATGGCAAGTGAGAAAAGTCCTGTTGAGTGAAGCCGTAGCAGGCCCAGAGCTTTGTCCTTACCTAAACAGACTTCAGAACTTGCTGATAATGTTAAGCAGACTCTATAAGAAGCTGAGACACAAGATCTGGGAAATCACATATTGGAATCCTCCTCTCTGGAATAGAGATCGAAAGAGTGGAAGATTAGCAAACAACCTGTGGAGCTTAATCTTTCCTTACAAATCCCCAAATCAGGTGAAATGGGTAAGGATCCAGAAAACTCCATTTCTCTGCCTGCTGTGCTGATTCCCCACTCCTGTGTAAGGGGCACCCTAAATATTTTCAAAGACCAGAGGAGTAAGGGATGTTAGAGGACACCTTTTTTCTAACCTCATCAGTCCAGAGAACTAGAAACATCTAGAACACAGCATCTCTTCATCAGGAGTTTACTATACTTAAGTTCCTAAGAAATTATTTAAATTCCTCCAAGTATGTTTTCTCCCCAGCATCCATCCACCCATCCATCCATCCGTCTGGCAGACACACCAAGTTCCTGCCTCATGCTAACTATAAGAACACAGAAAATGTTCTTACAAAGTTCATATTTTTGTAAATATATTGTAACTTTGAGTTCTTAATAAATGCAGACACCTGACAAGTAGAAAAGTTGAAACATTCACAAATTAAGGTTTCAGGAAAGCTCTTACTTCTGTAATGCTGTAGAGAAGACAGGATATGGGGGGCTAATGGAGAACTTGGTATCTGGGACGGTTCTTCCAAGATGAGTTCAAGTATGGTAAGGGGCAATTGGATGTAAGACTGTCCCTTGTCTTTTCAAACAGTCCTTTTGAAGGTCATGTCCTGTTTTGTCTTTCCTCCCTTTTAACCATATTTTGCAACTGTAAATATATTAAGGGAAAGGGCATCATTTTGAGTCTTTCCTTGTGCACCTCCACTAGCCCCATCCTCCTCCCTCTTGGATGGGCCCCGGGCAGTAAAGAATAGTTCTAAAGAACACAACCAGATGGATCTTGGTTCCATCACTTACTAGTTCGATGACTTGAGCACATTATATAACCTCTCTTCCCCCAGATTCCCTCATTGGAAAAATAAGGCTAATGCTATTATCTACTGCATCCCATTGCAAATATAGTTGAAATCAACATATGTAAAGGGCTTTGCACATCCTTGGTGCACTGTAAGTGCTCAATGAAAGGTATTGAAGAGAGTGATAATATACATCACCATAGTGACAAGACTCTGCGACACTTTGCATTCCCATTTCAGAAGTCCTCCTTCTAATCCTCCTCTTGTTTTTTTTTTCTTTCTGTCTTTCTGAGACAATTAAAAGTTGTTGTCATAAGTACGGAATTAAAAAAAAAATTTACCTCTGTTCTCACTTCCTCCACTACCGCATAAGCAAGAAGAAGCATGCGTTTCTCGTATATGAGTAACTTCAACATCTATTCGAGTTCTCTGAGTCCTGGGAGAGCTTAGTCATTGCTGGGGGGTGAGGCGTCTCTACCTCGTCTCAGCTCATATCTACGGCCTTTGTCAACATCAACATGAAATCTCAGGAACAGCCGTGAGATTCAGGATTGGGGGTAGGAAAACAAACACCAAGTGGAAAGCTTTGTTGAGAGAGGGGGTGTTGGGCGTCCCCAAGACCACCTCTCACTCAGAGATTCAATAGGAAGACTCACAGCATCCTTCTGTGCTGATGCTAAGATTTATGAGTGATGGGATAAGGATACACAGCTAGATCATGAGAGGAAAAGTCAAGATGTAGACTGGAGAAATCCATGCCCAGGCTTCTTTATGCTCTCTCCCTCCCATGAGGGGTCACACTGAGCACACTCTCTCCCCAACAGTGAAATGGCAGCACATATATGTGATGTTTCTGCCAATGGAAGTTCATTAGAGATGTGGCACCGAAGGTTTTAATGGGGGGCTGGTCATTAGGCACCATCTACCTACCAAAACCCTCCATGATTTCTGAATTATTCACTCCCAGCGTGGGAAGTTTATTGAGAGACCTGTGGTTATTGTAAGTCATCATATTAGTAATAATCTGGGGTATGAACTCAAGGGAGGGAGGCCAGGTTTTTCCCCATTCATTGGCTCAGTCTCGGCCTCCTGACCCCAGTTCTTCTGTAGCAAAGAATCTCTGACTTGAATCCCAGGTTTTATGTCTTGACTGCCTGCTGAATTCTTATTTGTCTTTCCCTTGGTGGAGGCATGGATGAGGCAGCATGATCTCCCTAATTCCCACCCCCACCCCCATGCGAACATATTTCTCTCCCAAGGTCTTATTGGCTAACTCCTTGTGAGAGAGGTTTGGTTGTCCAAGGTCATGATAATGTCGATATTAAGTCTGCTGATGCAGATGCCTATTGTTAGGTCAATTGAACCCAATTTGCCTTGGGTTTTTGGACCCAGCTCATTGACTTTTAGCCCCTTCCCTTTGGATGTGATCTTAGTGCCCGATGATTTCCTCAGCCCCAGTCCTGGTTTTCTGGCTTCCCCATGGGCACCCTGATACTGAGTACTGACTATGCCTTTTGGCAATGAGAACAATGGAGTCAGAAAGAATCAGAGAGAAGATGCCTGTCAGCTACCGAAAGAAGATATCATCATCTTGTATTCCCTGTGAGCTCCCCATGAAGAAATGTACACAGCCCAAACAACTGCACCAAAATATTAATAAAGAGAAGGCCCCAGTGTCATATCTTCAAGTGTTGGAAATACTTGAGAACAATCTGACCTGTGGCTTAATTGTAAATTTTCAAATAGCCCTTCTAAATTAAAACTTAATACCCACTGGCAATAAGGAGCTGAGTTTGTGCCCCTTGGCATTTAATTTCCCTTGCTCTTCTCTTTCAAATCTCACTGTGCTTTAAATCTTTTTTCCTTTGGTCACTCTGTCTGTTCATCCTTCTATGCCCTCTATCTTTCCTTTCTTGATAAAAAGTAAGAAAAAACAACTTGATAGATTTTCTGATAACCTTCCAGAAAATCTCACTGGGTTACATTTTGCTTTAATAGCATTTAAGCCAATCTGCCTGATGTTGCTGTAAAGGTCAATTAAATTCACCCTAAAAATTTCACTCCTGGCTCATTATACAATTGGAAAATGAATTAGAAGCACATGCTGCCCCTGAGGTTTCTGATATTTCACTAATGAATATGTCTTAGAATGCAAAAAAGATGTCATAGGCCATCCTAATGCCTCCAGTATTGCTGGCCCAGCCCACATCCCTGCCATGGGTAGTGACTGCTAGTTAGTCATGGGACTTACGAGATGGCCACACTCTCGGAATGTCCAAAGCTATTGTCAGTTCTTAATTTTCCCAAATGCAAATCCCCCTGCATTTTTCAAACCCTGTATTTCAGGTGTCTAGCTCACCTTGCTGCATATTAACTGCATTTAGTTTGGTCTCAGGTACTACAAGTTCAGTTTAATAACAGCCTAAATGGAAAGTGATTCCAAAAGCCAATCTACAGGAACTTTGGGGGTAAGATACTTGTATTCTAAAGCCAGTCCTTTAACTGATCCTGAGATTCTCTCACTGTGATGACATGATGGGAACATGAGAGTGTCAAGGAGAAGGATATCCCAAGTGGAGGAGGGAATAACCATTTTTGGTTCACTCTAGAATACATAATAGGGACCAAGGGACAAGGAACACAAAGTCAATTTGGTCCCGAGTGTACAAATGCTCTAACTGACTTTACCTCCTTACTTAAAGATAAAAGCCACCAGGCCAGGAAGTGACTTTCTTGTCATTGAGAATGGCTTCAAAAGAGCACAGCAGCCACATGCCAACATCTGTCGAGAGCACATGTGTCTCAGGTAGAAGGCTCATTTATTCGGCATCTATTTGTTCATTCAGCATGCTTACTGATGTTTCATAAAAAATACTGATCTGGGGAAATAAGTGTATTTGAACAGCTCCTTCTTATGTACAGAGATTTTTTATGGAAGCAAAGTTATTTTTAAACAGGTTTCCATATCTAAATATCGAGTTTCAAAACTGATCCTGGCATTGAAGTTTTGTTTTTTTTTTTACATTGGGGTTTCTGAGGACTTCAAATTTCTCTAGGCAACAAAGGTTATCTGAAGCTGAAAAATGTATTCTGTTTTAGGGACAAGATGGTTCCAAACCTCGCAATTTCAGTTATTGGGTGTCTGCCTTAAGACTTCAGTATAAACCTAGCTGAATCAACTAAATATAGTTAAACTCTCCCAAGTCTTTCAAACAGAAGAAAGGAAGCCTGTGACTTATATCCTATAGGTCCCACAGATACTCATATAGGATTTCAGAATGTCAGAGATGGAAGGTGCACAGAGTTCATCACACTTGAGTTGAGACAACCTGGAAGGCTTCCCTCAAGTCATTCAAGAATTTTAGGATGAGAACAAGTTTTCTACCACCCAGGATCTCTGGGTTTCAAAGTGGCATTCTTTCTTCTGTGCAATATTGGTTTCCTCCTTTTGAAAAGCATGTTTCTCATTTGTATGGTGTTCTGGAAGACGGAAGCAGAATTTCTGAGAAGAGTGAGGTTACAAAACCTCACGACGTGGCTCAAGGGGTCCAATCAGGTAGCGAAGAGAGGGGGTAGCAGAGCTGAGATGTCCCCTGTGTTGCTTCTTGTCCCTGAAGCCCCCATGGAGCTTTTACTCCGCTGTCCTCCTCAAAGCATGACCCTGAGAAGGCTTTCGGTAATGTGTAATCGATGTTTTCCTTTTCATTTCCTGGTGCCTCTACATTCTTGTCCTTTATCGCAAACCTAGGGCTAGCAGAGCTCCTTGGAGTCCTTTTTGACTCCATTGTGCAGCATGCTGAGTCCATTCAGAGTGTCCCCAAGAAGCATAGTGTCTTAGATGCAGAGAGCGACAATCAAAGTCAGTCAACCACTCATTAGCACTGCTGACACTCAGCATTCTAATCGTGGAGCAGCAGAAATACAAACCAACGTGAAAACCGAGGGCTGGGGATTAATGATGGCATAAGGGAGAGTTTTTCCCTTTCCTTTTTTCTAAGGTCACCCCAAGCCCTAATTGTGAAAGTTGAGTGCTTTCTTGTCTTCCACAGAACCAAAAAGAGGGGACAAGGTGAGCATAGGCTCAGCTGCTCCCTCCCTTTTCACCTCCCTAAAAACATTCCAGGAGCTCAAGGTCCCCTAGTGTCCATTGACAACGTGACCTGGGAGGGCGGACCAGTTATTTTGGGCATGGCTAAATTTAGGAAGCATCTTGGTACACTCATATTTAAAAAGGAAAACAAGTTATGATGATGGAATGTGTAACTTAATCGTATTTCAGATAAACCAGTGCTTGCTGGCCCAGAGTGAATCTGATGAATTTGGGTCCTTTTTAGGGTGTGGGTGGTATAAATAGGAGTGAAATGCACGAGGTACCTCAGTCTGTGGAGCTGTATGCAGCCGAGCAAGTCAGAAGGGCCAGAAAAGAAACAGAGGAAGGGAGAAAAGTGGGAGGAAGGCGTGGGGGAGAGGAAGGAAGAGAAGTGAAAGTAGGGGAGTTAGATCACTCGGTCACATACGTACCCTGAGGACAAGAAAGGAAGGTCCATATGGTTTAGAATGTTAAATAGCCTTCTTGAACCAAAGGAGTTAGGAATAAAAGGAGTAAGAAAGAAAAGAAATCCAATGAAAGACAAAAGAAATCAATGAGAGATATTTGGGCAGAAAGCATCAGGAGGGAAGGAAAATTGAATCACTGCGTATTCTGCATATCATGGGGCTCCTGGTCACTTAGGTTTTGTCAGGTGACGACATCATTCTAGGGCCACCGGGAGTATGTTAGGTAGAACTGACCCAAGACTTCTTCCCTTCGGACTAACCAGTTTCAATTAAGACTATCACAAAAGCTAATTATCATTTTAAACTTGCCTCTCAGACTCCCTTTCCCTCTCCCTCTAAGTAAATTGCTTAATGGTCCCAGCCGCCAGGCTCTGAAATACTGGAGGTTTCCTATTATTTCTTTGCTTCCAGCAGGGAACAGGGACTTCCAGGGTTTTAGGTTTCAAGGGAAAATATGAGTAACAATACTCTCTTTCTCTTTCACAAAAACAAAGACTCTTAACACAAGGAAAACATTAGATTTTGAGTTTGAAATGGTCGGACCGTCTACTTTCTGAAAGAGTCTCCCGAAATGCCACCGTTGGTCAGGGGTACCTGGGCTCTGTTTGAATACAACCAGGGACAGTGAGCTCATTACCTCCTAGTCTGTCGTCAGGCAGCTTTCCTTGTCAGAATGTCTTTCCTGATGTTGAACTGACATCTGCCTCTTGCTAATTGCCAAGATCTTGTCCTATTTCTGCCTTCTACTCAAAGTAGGCATCTCAAAGTTGATTGATCCCAGCAGTACCTGGGCTTGAGAGATAGAAAATTTCATCCATCCCTTCCCTGCACTCTTCCCCACTGGGCCCAGTGGATCTCCGATATAGAGTGTTGCTCTGTGCTGATGGTGTCAGCGTTGAGCCTTTTGTATTAGCACCTAGCTCATGCTAGATGAGCAGAAAAGCACATGGCCACACATTACATTATCTGCTGTACTGTGAGACAATATGCAAGTGTTCTGGAAAGTGGTTATTAGTAATTCCAGATACGGATAAGAACCCTGAAGCTTGGAGAGATTAAGTAGCTTGGCCAAGGTCACACAGCGACCAAATGGCAAAAGCCAGTGTTCAAGACAATGTCTGCTTGACTCCAAAGCGTGTTTTACTCTATCTTGCAAAACAAAAATTCGGAATCCATGATTTGCTGAGGAAGAACAGGCAGTGAGTATAAGGCACACAAAAACTTGAAATTAGGAGTGTCCAGAAAAATCCTGAGTATGTTGTATGGTTGGTTAGCACCAAAGCTATTTCAAGAGTAACCATTATACTTTTGCCTACCCAGGTTAAGATTTCTCTCATGCTCTGTACTTGCTAACTGGTTTAAATACCCATAATGACAATAGCGGCAGCAGCAAATAAAAGAAGAAGCAACGACTGAGCTAGCAGAGCCTCACGTACCTACAGTTGGCCTCAGCTGGTGGCATTAGTTCCCTGTCCCTAAATCCCCACTCCCTCCACACATGCACACCCACAGAGGCAAACACTCAAACACACCCATAACACTCTGCCTTTCCACCCTTCTTTTTCTGTTCATTTTTCTCCCAAATTTACATGGACGAGCAAAGCAAAGCAAAACTGCACACACTAGGGAATATTGGGGCTGAGAGACACTGTCCCCCAATTTCACCAGTCACCAGTGGGCTGTTGGCTGGTGCGTTGGAAGAGCTCAGTGGGACAGCTGTGATTTCTCAGTGGAGCTCACCTTTGGGAACGGTGGCTGGGCAGAGACCCACACGGCAGCTCGTAGGCACCAGAGACCTGGAATGCCTCTACCCTCTCCTAGCCCAGTTTGTCTGCAGGGACAGGCTGGCTTCTGTGTTCTTATCTCCAAATCCCCAAAGAATAAATATTCAGAACTGAGACCCACTCCCTCCCCCTTGCATTAATTCAGTGTGTGTATGTGTGTTTCCCCCCTGTGAATCTGTATGTACTAAAAATACCTGTGCACTCCATGGAGCCAGAGACCGCTGACAAAGGAATTTGCATTTGCAGTCAGAAACACCCTGGGATTACTTTTGAAATAACCTCCCTTACATTTTAAACAGGTTGGTGGATTCATCATTTAGACTGCCGCCAGGAGGCAGCTATTAAGAGATGTGGCTGGGAATGGCATTTTTCTTAAAAGGTTAAAAAAAAGTAGTTATTTTCATTACAGTGTCATGATTTTTCTGGTTTAAAAATAAAATCCGCTTGAACTTGGGAGTCTTTAGACAAAGTGATACCTTTAGGAAAAGTAGGTTAATAGAAAATGCTTTTGGAGAAAACGGGTTGTCTCCTTGAATCTTCTGGAATGGGAGCAGGGGCCTCTGTGCTGTTGATAATAGGGAGAACAGAACACAACATCGGGAAGCAGGAGATGGGGAGAAGGGCCCTTCTCTTTCTGGGTCTTTCAGACCAGGGCGGGAGAGGGCAGGATGGAGTTGCAGGATCAATTAGCAGCCCGAAAGTAAATTAACCAGCAAATTAGCTTTTCAGATGTCCAACTGTGTGTCTGCTCAAGTATTACAGCCCTAGCAGTCTGCCGTTTACACTTTTCAACAGGGCTAGGGAAAGAATGGGGTTCCACCTGAACACTTGCCGCAGAGGAGAGCTGGCCTCAGGGCTCCAGAAAGCCAAGTGTGGAGAAATTAGCAGGGAGATCACACAGACTGGAGCAGAGAGGCTGTGCATTTACAGCAGGGTGCATCAAAGAAGGAGCCAGCCAGTTGGTGTGCTCGTGCAAGCCTGAGAGGGTGTGCATGTGTGTGAACAATATGTGTGCCTGCCTGCCTGCCTGCCTGTGTGTGTGTGTAAGCATGTATGAGAGAGTGTGTGCATGCATGCCTGAATGACAGTGTGTGTGAGTGTGTGTGCACATGCATGCCTCTGTGTGCGAGATGCAGAAGACTGGGCGTGGTGATGGGGGTTGAGGGCACAAAATGAGGACTGTGGTTCACACTTGAGCAGAGGGTCCTACCACCAGCAGGTGGCACTAGATGTACAAGTTTGAATGAGGCGAGACAGAAAATGTCTATTATATTGGGTTTACTGGAGACCCCAGAAGTAATTACTGCTTTGAATGGAGGATTTAAGTCAAGATCACGCCCCATTGGTGTGGACCTGCAAGGAATCTGAATAGATGGAGGAGTTCTGCCTGGTCACTAAGAAAGAAGCCAGCGATGTTTTGATCTGTCGATTGAATTGCAAGTTGCAGCTAAATAATAACCTCATTTGAGTTCGTTCTATGATGGGGAATCACCAGCCCTCCCACCCCCACCTAGATTTAGAACTTTATAGTTTGGCTAAGACATGAAGAATATAAGGCACTCTGTTTATTTTACACATGAGAAAACAGGGCTTAATTCTTGGGTGCCTCACTCCATCCCACCATCCAATTTTTTGGCCACATTTTATCAAAATCTCTCTTCCATCTCTCAACCTTCCCCTCCAGTGCAGCCCTTCATCACCTCACACCTGAATTTATTTAATCATCTCCTAACTGGTCTCCTGACTCCAGTCTCTTCCCTCTCCAATCCATCTTAGAAGCCGCCACAAGATTACCCTTCTGCAGCACAGCTCTGATCATATCAGGGACTGCCCAGACACTTCAGTAGTTCTCCTTTGCCAGTTATTGAATCAAGCCCAAAGTCTTTCACCCACCGCCCTCCAGCCCAGAAATAACCCAACTTTCCAGCTTTACTTTGTGTTACCTTTTGTTCTGCACATTCAACAGCCAAACAGAGCTGCTTGCTGCTTCCTATTTACACCTGAACTTGATCTGTGTCTCTATCTTTGGTATATTTTTCTTCTGCCAAAGATGTCCTACTCTTATTTGCTTTCCAAATGCTGTTTCCCTCAAATCCTTTCCTCCTCCCTCTTCCCCTTCAACTGTTACCTTCGCCATGAAGCTGTAATATCAGCTAGAAGTAGCTACTTCCTGTCCTGAGCTCCCCAGGCATTTCATCTGAATCGCTCTTCTCTTCAGAAGTCCACGTTGTATTGTGGCTATCTGTGAATGTGCCTGATCTTCCCTTTTCTGTCCCCTTTCTTGATGCTGATTCACCTCTTGAGTTATTCATATCTACTATACAGTCATTACGTCTTGATGGGTAAATGGATGCAAAAATTATAACTCATTTGCTTTCCTTAAAATGTCTTTCTTAGTGAAGCTTTGATTTCAGATAGTGCCTGTTGATCATTCCACCGGGTTAGAAATGGGAGGCAAGAGGCTTTTTCCCATCGGAGCTGCACACCCACGAGCAGCTCCCTCCCCACATTTAGCCTTCCCCTTTCTTAGCTCCCAACTGGTATAGGGTAATAGAGTAGATCAAGAGGTCTCAACATTTTACATTTCTATTCTGTCATCTGATGACAGTGTAGTTCCAGGTCAACTTCCATCGGTGGAAGATTAAGGAGGTAAGTTATGTTTCTGGCCCCTGTCACAGCTGTGTTTCATCCTTTCTGCTCCTACAACTCATTTGACGAACCATTGCTTGAGAACAAGAGTCCTTTGGTTCTATCACCCATTGGGTGATTCTAAGGTTCCCTTTTTCCAATTTCACAGTTGGAAGATTTTTTTTTTTCCCTCCTTTGTCATGGATGCAGAAGCAAGGTAAGAGTTGAGAAGTTCTGTGTTCTCTGACGTGGGCTAACATTTCATGTGTCCAAAGAAATGTTCTAACTCATCTTTTGTCCAAAATCATATTTATAATTATTTTGGAAGGCTTGGTTGATGATGCCAACTTTTAGGTTTCCAAATGCCATTTCTAAAAATTTATGCTCTCATTTCATTTTATTCTCAGTGAGATTATAGCCTGATAGAAAAAGAAGGAAGTTTTCATTTTGGGTCTCAAGCAGCTTCTGTTTCCACTTCTTTTCTTTCTTGTTCTGCTTGTTCTACATTACCCAATATGGCTACTGGAGCTGCCGTTGGGATGAAAATGAATCTTAGGGCCATGCCTTGCCCCTCCTGGCTCTGAACCATTACTATAATCTAAGGTCTGCTGGCTGACTTTCACTCACCTCCTCTTTACCCTAAAGAACTTCTTGCTGTTACATCCTTAAATCAGCTAGCATTCACTGATCATTTAGTATATGCTTTGGAAACAGTATCTCATTTAACTGGCATCACAATTACACTAAGTGAACACTATTATAATCTCAATTTTGCAAGATTAAAAAAAAACTGAGGCATAGAGAGTTTAAGTAACTTGATTAATGTCCCAGATATTAAAAGGTAAAGTGAAGATATGAGCCTAGAAATTCTGATGATAGAGTCTTTCCTTCTAAGTTTACTACATTCTTGTGAAGGGAAAGTCTCAGTGAAAAGAATAATTGCCCTACAGTGGAGACATGGTAGAAGCAGAACATAGGGGCTGTCGATTTAGACAGAGCTGAATTGAATGCTGGCTTTATCACATCCTAGGTTCGTGTCTTGAAGAAAGTAAATGGAGACCTCTTCTATTAGCAAAATGAATTAATAATCCTATTGCAAGGGACTAGCACATTAACTGAAGCACTGTGTATGTGAGCACTTAACAATGGTGCCTGGTGAATTTTGGGCGCTCTCTAATGACAGTAGTTCCTTTCCTGCTGGTATAAAATTTGGGTGCATTTTACTTTGGACTGCAGATGCACTGGCCATTTCATTCCTCTGGATCTCAGCTGGGATCTAATGCACGCTGTGAGCCACTTTGGGTTCAGCTCTTTAAACAACTCCCCTTTGTAACTTCAAACAGGATCACCCACTCGCCTTCCCGTTGGGGTGTGGGCGACCTGGTCATTTCCAAGGTCCAAAGCATTCTATTTCCCTAGAAGCTTCAAGGTTAGATAGAAAGACACCAACCTGCAAAATTTAGAAGCCAATTCTCGGAGAGAAAGTGATTGAAATAATTCCCTTTCAGCCTAGGATGTAACATTTCTTAATCAGAAAGAGTATAAGAAACAACCTGTGTAGACTGCCCCAATATACAATTTTATTTTAATTTTTTCCCATAAAGATAGCTCCTGGGCTCCTCCCTCTTGCCTCAAAATGTACTGAATGAAGTTATCTGCAGCAGGGACATGGGTATGTTTTTATAAGTATATCCGTGTTTCAGAGCTACTCTGTTAGTGTGATCCAAAATGCTATGTTTGGGGCTATCTAAGGACCTGAACTGACCTCATTACAGAGTCTTCAAGTGTAAGGAAGCCTGACAGAAGGCATCGTTACCCATTTTACAAAGCTGCAGTTGAAGATACAGTCGGTTTATTGTCTGTTGCCACACATGCTAAACAGTACCAAGACAGAGTTGGCGCTATCACGTGAGCTGGCATGCTTCTGTGTTCATCAGTGAGAACATTAAAACCAACATAAGTCCCTCTTAGTCGAGCAGCACTGAGCTAAATTTAGTGTTCCGTTGCAGTCGGTTACCCAGCCCAGGTGGCGCCTGATACATTTCTTTCCTTGTTCATTTTAACTGGTCTGTGTTCCTGTTTTCATTTTTAGCGACTATCCTTTACATATATTTTAACATTGCAAGCTGTCTCAGACCCTTCCTGAGAGTAGGTGGAATATAAATCATGAGCCAATAAATAAAGCTACTGGGGCAATGAGTGACTTGTGAGAAAGTGTAGGTATCGTAGACAGACAGACACAGTGGGAATAAAGATTATTATAGTGTGCTTTCATTCTTTGAGGATAAAGCTGTAGCTATCAGCTATGAAATATTGTGCATACACTGTTGTCTCCTATATGTTTATAAAATTGATTTGTATCAACGTACCTCAATGGTTTATCGTTATGAACAATTTGCATTTAAGGACTTGTTTTCTTCCTCTTACCGCAAAGAGAAACTCCTGGCTAATGCATCTACCATCCCCTCCAGAGACTCATCCTTCAGGTGCTTCTCCTTTGGCCATCCTGCCTGCCATTCTCAGTGGATCCTTTCTCCCTTATTGCACCGAATTTGGGGTGCTGGTCCCCTAGAGCATTCCTTTTTCATCGTGTATCTTGTTCTCCTCTTCCAGTCTCCCTGCAGCTTCTCCCAATTAAAAATGAAGAATATTAGCCAATTTCAGTCCTATAACTTGGAAAAACTGTCAATGCCTTCAAGGGGTCTCGTGGCTTTTCATGGAGACATGCTGTGTACCCACGCAGAGCTCCCCTGGTGCTTCCACACGATTCATTCATTCTTTCTCGCCGCTGGGTGACGTTTCAGTGTACCTAATGTGTCTTATTATCAAGTCCTTTCCCCCCAGGTA
The DNA here is from genome assembly GCF_023851605.1 of Tamandua tetradactyla. Classification (NCBI taxonomy): domain Eukaryota; kingdom Metazoa; phylum Chordata; class Mammalia; order Pilosa; family Myrmecophagidae; genus Tamandua; species Tamandua tetradactyla. The sequence continues at coordinate 4,299,120 of NC_135334.1, read as the reverse complement.
TAGTGTCTCCAAATCGCAGGTGTCCTCCAGCAGGAGTTGAGTAGGTCTGAGCAGATGTGGCACTAACTATTCACAGATAGGTGAGATTGCACAATTCGGGAGCTTGAGCCAGACCTTAATTAACCTTGAGGACTCCGCCTTTAAATTTTACTGTGGGTGGAAAGTTTCAGGCAAATTATGCACAAGGAGAAATAGATATTGACATACTTAGAAATGCCCAGATTCATCAATTTCTTAGCGTCCTTCTACTCTGTTGTTCCATTTGTCTTGATTCCCCAAAAGGGCCAGCAGCTGTCTTACATATTGGCTAGTTCAGCCAGAATCTATGCCCATGAGTTTTCCTTTTCACAACAGCCATCCTATTCCTAAAAGCAAATAGTGATCGACCCTGTTCCGGTTTTGTTCTTCAGATTTTGGTTAACTTGAAAAGAGCCAAATTGAGAGAGTTTACCTATGTGCTGTGGGCAGGTGTAGCTGGAAGGATGGTGAAAATGAATATAACAACCTAAAGTACAATTGTAATATGTTAAGAGCACATACAATTTGGTGATGGGTATTCTTCCATCAGTTGATAGTAATTATATAAAAAAGTGATGCTATTGAGAGTTTATTTCATTTGTTTATTTTCTTCACAATACCCATCTTTACTGTTTTTTTTTAAATTTATTTTGTATTATCAAACCCAAACTACATACAACGTGAACATTCTTAGCATACAAATGTGCCATGTATGGTGTACAATCAATGCTTACAATATCATCACATAGTAGTATATTTATCACCATGATCATTTATTAGAACATTAGCATCACTTCAGAAAAAGAAATAAAAAGGAAAAACTCACACATACCATACCCCTTACCTCTCCCTCTCATTGACCACTAGTATTTCCATCTACTATTGAGAGTTTATTGATGAACTTTGTCTGTCATTCTGTTGGTCATTGGCCGAAATTTGGAGGGGGAAATGCTGTCATTTAACACCAGGAACACAGTTTCTAGCCTCAAAATGTGGCCATGACTTCAAGAGGAATGCAAAATGGAGACACATCACTTTTGGGTCATATCCAGGCTCCACCATTCAAAGTCTGGAGACGCGTAAGATGGGGGAATGTTGCCTATCACCTTCACTTCTGCGGGCAAAGGGCTTTGGTCTCTGATTAATGGTCCGGAAGACATAGACGAGGACTCTAAACCATGGCTCGTATCAATCTGCCTGTATTCATGCTTTTTGTTCTGATTTTAACCAATTTCAAGACAAATTGACTTCACCAGGATGCTTAATTTTTCCAGTTGTCCTTATTAAGTACAAAAACAACAGCGGCAGCGGCAGCCAAATAACCATAAAATACTTTGCCTTTCAGAACGATTTCTAATCATTACATGAAAAATAAATTAAATCTTTACTGTAAACAACTTACTTCTTCTGCCTTTTCAGCCAAGATCTACCAATTCGTTAAATGTAAAGTACACGCTATGGGACAAATCCCTCCCTGCTCCTTCTAAAATGACCTAAATTCTCTAAATGTGGGGAAAGTTAGGATCTTTCTGGATTGGCTAATCAGCTTCAAGCAAAGGAGGAATCAGAGCTTTCATTATTGCCAAAGCTCTACCTCCAACCCAGTTAAGGTGTCATAACACTGTTCCTCAATCTCAGTGTGGATGTGTTAAACAAGGTATAGGGCTGCAGAAATGAGAAATTCTCTTGTGACTTGTGATCAGAGAGAATTTTGTCATCAGCCAACCATGCAACTGTATTAGGTTCCCTATTTCTGTGCAGGCTGTATTAGGGCTCTGCTGAGGCAGCAGCTGGATACAAGGAGGGAATGGGAACTTAAATTCAAACAGAATCGATGCCATGCCCTGGCCCCTCTACTCATCTACTGTGGCTTTGGCAATTTACTAAATCCTCCTGAACCTCACTTATCACACATGAAATGGGGTTTATACTTTCTCCTTTGGGAGATTTATCCTCACTGCCCACGCTCCCCAAACTAACCAAGCAACTCTGGCTTATTGGCCTTACATATTGGCTTGCTGGAAACATTTTACATATAGAAAGACCTCTATATTTTATAATTAAAAAAAAAAGATTAAATATGACTCTGCTTATAATGGTTTCTAAGTTCCTTGAGGGCAAGTTCCATGTTTTGTTCATTGCTCTAGCTTTAGAACCCAGCTGAGGTTCCGATAAATAGTAGGCTCACCAATGGTTTTGGATAAAACCATGCATAAGATCTGTTGTTCTGTGTTCCTCAGCAAAACGCTATTGTGGTTAGTATTATAATAAAAGGAGAACAAAAGGGAAGAATATATAGCTATTTCTAAATAAATCATGAATGTCTTTAGAGTAGTGTGAAATACCTCATCGATTTTAAGTTACTAGAAGGCAGGTGTCTTCCTATATAGCTCTCTCTTTTTACATTGACCTGTCTACATTCTTGCAAAGTGAGTCATTTAATAGAGGTCCTCCATAGTGACACCATGGAAAATGACGATAAAACTCTGTTTGTGGTCTTTCATGAGCATTGCCCCTAAGCCAGATATGGCCACCTGGAAGAGAAAGATCTTTTACCCACTAATCTATTTGTCCCATTGCATATTCACTGTTATTCCCTTCAGCAAAAGGCTTTCTGGGGCCTATTTTTTTGTTCATCTTCCTTTTGAAGATGGAGCAGTGGCATCCTAAAGGGTAAGCGATGGATGGCAGAGGCAGCTGACAGGAAGGAGACAGGGGCTCCGGGTGCAAGGGACCGACACTTGACAATTTTGTTTTGAACTTTCTGTTATTTCCAGCAAAGTGATTTCCTTGACATTTTCTTGTGGCATTTGAAGGAGGGAGAAAGTAGTTCCCCCCCCCCCTTATCATCTTTTTCCTTTTTTCCCTCTCCAAAGTGATTTATCTGGTCTTTCTCCAAAAGCCAACACTCTTCAGAGTCTAATAACCAGTAGGATTGTTATAGGAGGCTGGAAGGATGCACATTTGTGCTTCTCTGCAGGTGTGAATACTTGTGTTTGGATATGTGTGTGCGGGCAGGTTGAGGCAACAGCTGTGGTCACACAAGGCTAAATACTATCACGTAAAGATTTTGCTCAAGATCCCAGGAAATAAACAGTTGCTGGATGCAGATTAAGAGGTGCTCTCGGGTCTGCTCCACTCACCTCTTATCACCTTCAGACTCTCTGGCTTGTGAATTAGCCACAGCCAATCCATGATCTCTAGCTTGTCCTCAGGTACCTGGCCTTGTTACTTACCCAGTGTGCAATCATAAAAAGAGCAATTAATTTTAATCTTAGGCCAAGCAAAACATAATTAGACAAATCTGCTAGAAGAATATCATGTGAGGTATCCCAAAGCCAAAAGCAGGTCAAACTCTGCCACTGTGAATGCAGGCGAAGGCAGGTTTCCTCTTCTCTTATTAGAACCACCTTCACAAAGCTATTACTTATGACTGTGTCATCCCTAGGATCTGAGAAAGACTGGGTATCATGAGACATAATGATAAATGGAATGTTTGGAATGTTGCATGAATGAATGATTCCATAATCATGCATAAAATCTGTTGTTCTGTGTTCCTCAGCAAAACGCTATTGTGGTTAGTATTATAATAAAAGGAGAACAAAAGGGAAGAATATATAGCTATTCCTAAATAAATCATGAATGTCTTTAGAGTAGTGTGGAATACCTCATCGATTTTAAGTTACTAGAAGGCAGGTGTCTTCCTATATAGCTCTCTCTTTTTACATTGACCTGTCTACATTCTTGCAAAGTGAGTCATTTAATAAAGGTCCTCCATAGTGACACCATGGAAAATGACAATAAAACTCTGTTTGTGGTCTTTCGTGAGCATTGCTTTCTCATCTGCAGATAAAAATGGCAATGGCTATGTCCGAAGAGCAGTGTTAAGATTTAATGAGATAGTATGTGTATACTGTAAAGCACTATGAGACTGCAGAGCCTTTGATTCAGTTGATGCTCACTATACTGCAATTGTGCCTAACAGACTGTCTACAGTAGCCACTCTTTGGCATTGTTCGAGCTGGGTCTCCCTTCTGATTAGTGTCTGCATTAGTCAGGGCTGCCTGCAATGACCTGGAGGATTTCACTTCACTTCCTTCCTGGCTTGACTGGTGCTTTGGATGGACAGTCTATACTATTTCTGCCTTTCAAAAACATCCTAGGAAAAGTTCTCCCTTGAGAAGTCAACACTAGCAGTCAGAGGCTGGCTCCCATGACCTGCTTACCCTGGGATGCTTCAGCCACGAAGCAATAATGAAATACACCCATCCCAGGCATGCTTACATCTCTGCTTGGTCCCCATTTTGCTTTCTTTAAATGCTTAGGGAATAGATGGAATTTATAATCAGAAACCATAAAATGTCAGATTTATTACTCATCCTGATGACAATATTTAATAACTTGTGTATATTTTGTCACATCTTTTTAATGCTCTGTTGTGGAATTTTAGTTAAAGGGATTCCATCCTCTCCATCAAGCTGTCTTTGACCCCAAATGGTAATAGTATCCTTTGGAATAAGGGGTACAGAGGTGTGAGAATGCTCGGCTCCCCTCCAGGTGGTTTGGGAAATCTCAGGCTGTCAAGGCAGGGCTGTGGTGGCAAGCATTCTCACTACCCAGTGATGTAACACCTGTCAGGACTTCATCACCTACTTCCAGGGCCAGAAATTCTGTATTTAGAGGTTAATTTGAACTTAAAGGATTTTCCTTTTCAAGTGTTCCCTATTAAAACACTGGTCCCCTCAACAGGTAAAAGATTCAGTGATAGCTAACTGAAATCTACACCCTCTGAAAAGACTTGGGGGGGTGGCTAAAGATGGTGAGGTGAAAAGCACTCAGCAGTAAATCAACAGAAGTGGGGAACAGTAAGTTAGCTAGGATATTGACCAGGCACTTGGCCATTTTGTCTTGTAGAGCAGACTTGTCCTATTAGGTCCCTGCCCTTTTCTTCTGGATCTGAGGTGTCTTAAAAGAAAGAGAGATGAAAAGAGGAATATTTGCCTGATAGGAGGCTCCATCACTGCTGCAGTGTTTACTTCCCCAAAATAAGAATTTGCTTTTCTAACCACTGTATAGCCCTCCTGATCAGGAAATCGATATTGATGCCAATACAGCTATGCAATCCAGAGAAGCCATTCAAATTTTACCAACCGTTCTGATGATGTCTTTTTCTTTTTCCTTTCTGGCTCAGGGTATTTTTCAGGAACACACGTTCAATTAATTCAGTTGTTATAACTCACAGTCTCCTTCAGTCTGGAACATTTCATCTACCTTTGCCGTCTCTTGTGTCCTCATCCGAATTGAAGTGTATTCAGACTTTTCCTTCCTTAGGGTGACCTTGAATCCAATGCATCACCAAGCTTCCCTTAGGACCAGGATCGGGCTGCGCACTCGGCAGGGAGACATGATGCTGGGCTCTTAACAGCACATCCACCGGGAAGTACAGTGTCCACCTATTCCACTCTGGGGGCAGGATGGTGTCTGCCAAGGCCTCTCTGCTGTACAAGCAGCCTTTCCTGAAAATATGGAAAGTCTAAATTCAAAGTTGTCCTGATGCCACAATAGACCCTAAAGCTTGCCCTGGGTCCGAAACTCCAATCTCCAATGCTCTAGCTCTTAAATTAAAGTAAGGTTAATGAAGGTAATTCAACAATATAGGGCAAGATGGAGGAGTCGAGGAAAGTGGGAAAGGGGAGCGTTTTCAGTCAGCATGGTGTCATTCTAATGTCTTAGGAAGGAAATCACTAGTCTCAAATTCATAATATTCTCAATTTTGTGGTTTTTTAAAAAAATGTTTATTTGGAAAATATTTATTTTCTTTGTCGTCTTTTTAATTGCAGAGAGAAATGAATCCACCTACTTGGAATTTTATAGACAAACTTGCAAAATTATCCTTACTTCAAGCCATACTTCTCCTGATGCTTTTTAACATCAAAATTAATTGTACCAAATTCCTTTACTTTCCCCAAATTCTGTAGGGTTTGTTCTTTATGATCTAGTGATCTGTGGCCTTATAATCATGAAATGCTGAAAGAATTATCTGTGTTATGTGGGAGTGTTTAGAAATTTTGTGCTTATGTGCACAATATTTGTTAGTTCACTTATTTTTTGGTTTTTGTTTGTTTTCTGGTGTTGTCAACATTAAAAATTACAATGGAGAAAGGAGCAGAGAGGAGCAAATAAATGGAAAAAACTTGGGATACATAAAAATCAACTTTCCTCTTTCTCCTATTCTTCCTTACACTCTCCACCATGTACACACACAGCCATCTGGACAAATCTCTAAAGCTCTTCTAACCCAACAGACAAATCATAACACCCTCAATAAAGAGAGCCAAGATGACCAAATTTGCGAGTGACTTTTTTCTCCTGTTTGAGCACTGCTGGTGTGGCTACAGTGCTGACACCATTTCTGGCAGCAGACTCTGGGCGTGTTCAGTTCCACAGCAAACAGACCTGGATCAAATGCTAAATTAAAGTCTAGAGAAGTAGAGGACTCAGGGGACAGATTATCACAAGCTATAAATACCTTCAAGGTAACAGTGCAAATGACAGGAGGGAATAATTCATTTGCCCAGCAGGTGCCAGGACAAGGAGCTCTGGAACTAAGGACAAGAAAGTTTAGGCTGGGGATCAGCAGAATGCTCCTCAACAGCATGATGTCCTTTGCCAGTTAACCCGGACAGAAGTATACAAATGGGCATTGGAATAAAGAAAAAATCCTAGCTTTTCAGGAAACAAATTCCTTATGATCAATCCTTTGTCGTAAATGGACAAGCTATCTCCAAGTCTCATGCTCTTTTCCCCCTGCCCAACAGTTGGGGGCATTTCTGGTGATGTTCAAGTTTTGAGAACTGTGCTGAGTGCTGAGAGGTGCTCATTCCATATGAAAACCTTGAGCCTAATTTAGTGGGTAGGTAAGTGATATTATAGGATGCTTAAGTGGTAACAGGAGGAAGCAGAAAGAACATTCTGGAATTACTGGCTTAAAGTTATTTGACTGCTATTTGAATGGGTCCCTAATCTCTCCAATAAAAGAGTTAGTGGGAACAGAAGAAAAATAGCGATTTGAATGTGAGACACACCTGGGATGGAATCTCACGTCTACTACATGCTAGATGAATGATATTGAACAAGTGTTAGCTTAACCTCACGAGCCTCAGTTTCCTCAGTGGGAAAAATGAGGAAAATAATTCCTACCTCACAGAGTTACTGTGAAATTTAAGTAAACTAAGTAGTGCAGGCTTGTTCCCTTGCAAGCATATTTGTCTCTCCGCATGTTGTCATCTGATTTTTCCTCCTTCCAAGAAGAGTATAGATTATCAGCTTTGTAGGCTGAATTACAGACACGCATACACACATATATATCTAAGATAAAAATTTATAAAGAGATACATTTAAGATGATATAAATGTATACCTCTATATATCTATAATTACATATAGATATAAATCCGAATCACTTGAATTCTCCTATCCACCCATTCTAAAAATCCCTACACAGCACAAAGCTGAGCACACAATAAGCCACCTAAAAAGCACTTTGTGAATTAAGTGACATTGCATGATTATCTTGAAACCCCACCAAGCATCCTTAAACTAAAAACTCTTGTTTTATTTCTGGTCATTAATGCTGCCAACAACGTATGGTAATGGTGATTTTATATCCCTTAATAGATTGTAAGCATCTGTCTAGACTTTGTTGACCACCCCAGATCCTAACATCTCTGAGAGTTGCATTACCCCCTGGCACTTTTGGCCAGCTCTGCAGAGTACAAATTTACTTTATTATATTGCGATGGGTCTCAGGGCACATGGTGGACACATAACTTATAGCTAGTAGGCTTAGCTATAGAAACCCCTTATTGATGTCTAATATCTAAACATGGCCTTTAAAGTTACCACCACTCTCTCTTCCTGGTCTTAATTTAGCCAAGTGTTACTCTCTGGCATCCAAGGGGAAGGTAGTAATCTGCAGTCTCCTGTCATCTCCAGCTAGTTTGCTGCTCCATGGGATTACGTAATAAGGATTTCTTCAATGTGCTGCCTTCCCCAGGCTGCTCTTTGGTCCAGGCAGTGTGCACACATTAATCATAGACTGAATTTCCCTCACGCTTCCATGAAGCTTGTTGGAGACATTGTTATGGAAATCAGTATAGTTCCTTACAGTCTGCTTTCTTAAACAGATATACTTTATTTTCCAGGACTGGGTTCACTGTTTTCAGATCTCCTCCTAACACCCTGTCTCAGCTGTCTGACCACGTCTGTTTCTCCTATATTTATTAGCCTTCCATCCAGCTATTGCTCATTAATATCTATTGAGTGTTCACTACGACATATTAAGACAGTATGGACACAGGAAAGTATGATTGCTTTTTTTACCATCCCTGCGTTCAAAGGTTTGAGTGGGCTTTTTAGTAGAAGAAATACATGGATTTTGGATCAGAATCATAGGGTTTGAATCCCAGATCTGTCCCTTAATAACTGTATGATCCAAGGTTAATAATCAAGAAACAAACTCGCTTGATTCTATTTCATTTCAGTTTGGAGGTAATGAAACCTACCTTGTAGCGTTATTGTGAGGTCTCAGTCACACATGCATGCACACAAACACAAAGAACCTCTGACTAGAGATGCAGCAAATAAATAGCAGATACGGATATTAAAGGCACGTTGAGCGATTTGCATCACCAGCAAGCTTACGAGAGAGCACCTAACTCGCCTATTGAGAGAAAAGTTGAAAACAATGCACTAAAGAACTTCAGAGGAGGGAAAAGCCAACCCCAGAAATCTTTTAGGGAGTTACCTAGAAGGTTTTAGGACTTTCATATTTTCAAATCCACTCCATATTTTTTCCAATCACTGAGAATCTTTTTTGTTTAATGTTCAGTGCTGGTGATGAGGAGATACAACAGGTGACAGTAGGAAACCACATGCATTCTTAATGAGACAGAAATACGTTGGATTTCATTGCTATTCAATGTCCAGGCTACTCTCTATATGGGCGCTGGTATTGAATGTGACAAAATGGTGCGTGTTGCTTCTTCTGGCAAGAAGGGTTTTATGCAAATCTTCACAAAAATAAGTCAGTTGAGGATTAGAAAACTGGGAGAAATCCAGGACAGCTTCACAGAGGACACATAAATTCCACCAAAGTGCATGAAAGTATGTCTTGCCTAAAAGGAAAAGGAATAAGGAACAATACACATCATAAACAGTTACTTCATGACACCCATCTTTAATCCTGTTCATTTCTAGTTCTAGAGTGTTTCAGAGAGAAAATGGGTTTAGACTGAATCTTGTATTATGGGTGGGGACAACAGGAAAGATGAGTCACAATTCAGATGAGGAAGTACATATTGGCAGAGCAGAAAAGGAGAGGGATTAAATATTCCCTGTTGGTAAAGGGTGCTCGGGTGGGGGATTCTGGGCCAAATTATGTAAAGACTTAAATGCCACGTGGAATATTTGGGCTTGATGCAATAATTGACAGGGTTAGGAGTTTCATTTTATTACTCCTTCTTGCTCCCCCCCTTTTTTTTTACCAGGGAAAATACAGTATAAGTCAGAAAAGTTATTTCAAAAAGCCATGCAGAAGATATGGTAAGGATATAAAAGCTGTAGAAAAAGCACAAAGCCGTCTTTTGTGGGAGGGAAAATGCGTGGCATATCCTATGCACATGTCCCTTTTGAAAGTGGAAAAAATGGTGCTACCTGGAATAGGAAAGAATTCCCTGATATCTAACCTCACATCCAGGAAACAGCTTGGGCAGTCCCCATAAATGAGAAAATCAGGAATTTCTATTTGACTGTTCGCTGCTTGCCAAGACTGACACATCAACACATAACCATCTCAATACCAATTCAAACAAATCTCAAATAATTAAAAGGAAAAAAGTAAAACATTAATATTTCATGTTCAAAGTGGTCATGATCCTTCAGGTCTCCTTTCCAAACCTGATGACCAAGAACTTGTGGACTTCCATACCCTAATGTATCCCATCCAAGCAATCCATAAAACCCCAGGCAGACCCATTCCTTCTCAAAGTATTAGAAAACAGCATGTCCAGATCATGCCTTGGTCCTTAGAAACCTTTCAGTCATGGCCATATTCATAGAGACTCAGAGTAGAACACAAGCACTATCTAGTATATCCCATCACCTTTCAGATGAAGAAACTAAGGTCCAGAGAGTAAATATTTGCTCTGTATTATGCAAGTACCTCGTGGCAAAGTTAAGGCCATAACTCAGTCTTTGTGACATCCGAATATGTTCTCTTTGACTTAAGAAACTCAATGTCTGAAATATTAAAACAGAAGGTGGGGAGAAGATGACCATTTATCACGGGTGCTGGCCAGTGATGGACTTTTAGGGTAAACTTCATTATTGCAACAAAAAAAGAGATGGCACCTCATCATATTTCTGTACATGGGAACAGCTTGGTCAACCATGGTCATGTGAGGTACAGGAGGAGGGGAGTCCAGGCTATAATTAAATAGCGGTGCATCTGTGTGTGCTGGGGGGTGGTGGAATGGTATCCAATGATGATGGATAATAAAATTTAACATTTATTGAATATTTATTATGAGCCAGATGCTCTCCTAAGCACTTTATAGGAATAAGTTCATTCGTTATTTACACAAATCCTATGAATTAGGTACCATCATTGTACCACTTTACAGATAAGGAAACTGAGAGTTTGGAAATTAATGTTACATACAGGGTCTTCTAGCTAGTAAGTGGCAGAGTTGACATCTTACCTTATTCCAGTATACTTGTCCTGAATATAAACAAGGACAGGCTTATAGGGTTCCTGCCCTCAGGGAGTTTATGCTTGCAGGAATAGATCGTAGGAAAAGAAAAGCTTACCAGAGAGCCATTCCCTCCCACCAGTACTTGTTCACATTTTTGCAGGCAGGTGGGGGCCTCCAAAGAGAGCCAGCTGACACATAAAAATGGCCTTCTGCGTTTCTGCTGACATGTCATCTGTGTCTGATGGAGCAACATCCTCATTATGAAATTAGATGAAAATTCTTATGCACAGACTAATAGATAACATCCCACGCTCTTCCTCAGGAGCAGAGCAGCAGAAGCAGCAAAGAGCAAGGAACAGAGCCAGAAGCCTGCCCCACCCCACTGAATTACATTTTCATACTCACCTGTCATCTTCCACGAACACAGTAGCTCACAGAGAGGATGGTGTGCCATTGCATCATCAACTGCCACTATGCAAAAGAGCTGTATATACTGAGGCTGAATATAGCTAGATACATTTTATAAAAGTAGTCCCCTAATGGGGTCCCACTCTCTGTGGGCCCAGGACCCCCTATTCCCAGTGCAGGTGTAACCAAGTTTTCCATTTAGTATGTCTGCAAAAGTGACCACTGAAAGATCACAGGGGGAGTTGAGATATGATACCTTGGAAACCCTGTCTCCTCCACGGAAGATTCTTGAGTTGATTCTTCCCTAACCAGGAAGGTAAGGGAGTGGATTTCTCCCTTAAAAATTTGAGCCAGCTCTGTGCCTTCCTATCCTTCTCCATGGTTTCTCCTGGAGGCCACTTTCTTCCATGTCAACTTGGCCAACCAGCACTATTTCAACTTTATGTTTCATTAAGAAAGGTGAATACAAACAGGGTTCAGTGAGACCAAGGCCCAGATGCCATTTCATCCAATTCTGTACACTCTGCCCTGCTTAAATGCTTCCTCTCCACAAATCCCTGCCATATATTTGTGTTCATGGTGCCTGTCATGGAAACCCACTAGTATTCCTTGAATGAAACCAGGACCCCACAATCCCAGCCAGCAATGAAGAGGGAGAGTTTCCACCTGGGCAGTTAGTGCTATTAGATCTCCTGGGCTGTCTCTGATCATTGAAGGTCACATTTTCCTTGACACAACCTTCTATCCAGGTGAGCTGTGCAAGGAGAATCTCTGCCCTTAGATGGGGTTTGCTAAGGGAGCCTCTCTGGGGCTCTGACATTTTAGCTGGAGAAGAATGTTCTCCAGTTCAAGTTTAAGTCTGTTTTTATTTTAATATCATAGTTGGATACTACCTCTGACAGAGTTGTTTTGTCTGGGTCCTGGGCATGCCATTTGGGTTGAGAAAGTAAACTTGTGTTCATTTTGCTACCATCTTCTTTGCAAGATAACAGAGAAGCTTTTCTGTCCAGGGCTTACGTTTGCCTGGGTCCCCTCTCTTTCCCAGGAACAGGACCACTCTGGGGATTCAGGTGAGCTCCCTGCATTTCAAAGGTGAAAGGGGCTTTTTAGAAACAGTGATGCTAGGGGTCTTTCCTCCAAAGCCTTGTCCCATCTCTTGACATGAAAGCAGAAACAACCTTTGCTAATGGCCACTTTTACATTTTCCTAGAAAGGAGAAAGGGGCTTACCCCAAGACTTTGTTCTATTCTTACAGTGTCCATAAGGGCTTGCTGGGGGCTCTGCCAGGTCCAGACTTTCCTTGGCTGTTCTAGGACCATCCTAAGAGCCATTATTTAGAGAACATCCATTGTACATGACACTCTCATACAGCATCTCATTATCCTCCTGATAAACCTAATGGACACTGTTATTCCCATTTCACAACATGGGAAAATAAAGCTTAGAGAGATTAGGTCAATTGTCCAAGGTCAACAAGCTAATAGGTCCACATCAGTGTAACTTCAGAAGCCCCGGTTTGTCCACCATGCTGCTTCTCCATCCTCATTTCTCTGATGGAATAGCTAGATGAATTTTACAAAAGTAGTCCCCTTAAAACATTTAGCTTGAGATCAGGTCTAACTTCTTTTAGACCCTCCCTTTATCTCCCCAGTAAACTTCACTCTGGGGCTAAGGACACTATCTCCCCCTTTTTACCAGCCTGAGTCTAAGCCATGTTGGATGTCACCTTTTTTCTTCATGTGAGACACCTCTTTGGCTCCCACTGATTTGACAAATACTTAACAGCCAACATTTATCCTTTGACACTGGCACTTCTGTTCTTCTCTCAGGGGTTAGCCATATGGTAGCTGAGCCTTTGGGGCACAAGCACATTTTTCTTCCCATTTAGGAGGTGAACTAGAAAAGTTTAGAGTGTCGGTTACAAGCATGCAGAGAATACTGGTGAGCCACAGACCCTTTTTTTCCAAGTGCCGAATGGAAATCCATTTTACTCTGATGCATCATACCATTGTGCCTCAGTAGAGTGTACCCTGGGTGAGTAGACCCAGGCATTTCTTACAGGCTTGCTGTATAACAGGGCCTGACTTGTACATACCAAAAAACCAAGTTCATAGTTTTTGTTACATAGCATAAAGTCCAGATAAACAGTCGGGGTTGAGGTAGTTCTGCATTGTCACCAACCTCTCAGAATCTTCGTATCACTCCTTTCTGTAATCTTTAATGTCAGGTCCTTGTCCTCCTGGTTGAAATATGGTTGCTTCATCTCCACCCTCAATTTGATTTCTAGGTAGGAAGAAGAAAAAGAAGTTGGAAGGCAGAGGAGACATAGTACCACAATCAGGAAAGCAAAACTCTCCTAGAAATCTCTAGCAATATTCCATTTCCAGGTCAGCAGCCAGATCTCACCATGTGGGCACCATGAGCTGCAAAGGAAGCTTGGAGATTCAGATTTTAGGTCTGTTCACTGGTGTCCTAATCCATCATGGAGCCATTTGGTAAGAATGATGGGGAGAAGTGTACTAGGTAGATGCCTAGTCGTGCCTGCTACTTCCTTGTAGGCTTGTCTACGCTAGAGAAGCAAATGATTCCATTCTGTGCTTCTCTTAGACTACCCTCCTTTGCTTCTCATGCTGTCTAAATGGCCTTTCAACAGTGCCCCCATCTTCTTTTCTCCCAATTTATTCACCAATCCTCCATTATTGATGAAGAGATCTTTGTCAGTCCACCCCACTTTGGAGCATACCCTTATCCTTCCTTAAAATCTCCAGCAAATCTCCATTTCTAGCAAAATGAAGCACAAACACCTGGCAACAACTTTGTCTTCACATTCCTAAGGCACAAACAACTTCTCATTATTTCTTCAATAAGCAGGACCTCTGAGTTTGCATTCCTTGCTCTTTCTTTTCTCCACTAGAAATGACCTGACCCCCCTTCTTCAACTGGTAAGTTCCTACCCATCCTACAAAACCCATCTCTTCTGCTAAGCATTCCCCACTTTCTTTGATCCTATTCTATGGCTTCTTTTCCAAATTTTGAGATTCCTAGGTACAAGTCTGTCTCATGCTCTGAATTATGAGCCACTGGAATACAGGCATGTAATATTATGCACCATCATAGCTCTCATATCTAGCATGCTATTTGCGATATTATTGGTCATTGAACAATTATGATAGCCACCACTCTTCTAGGCATTTTATGTAAAGGATGGATTATTACCATCACCCTCATTTTACACATGAGTGGGCCAGGACACTAAAAGAGTTACTTGCTACATTTATACCTTTAGCAAGTGAAGGGACCAGATTTGGAACCTAGGATGTCAAGTTCTGGGGCCTCTCCTTGCAGTCATTACTCAATATTGCTTCCCAGAAAAATATTTGTTTATAGAGTGAGAGACTGCCTTAATTTCCCAACTGCTAAGACAAATGCCACACAATGGGTTGGTCTAACAAGAGGAATTTATTGGCACTCCTTTCAAAGGTTGGAAAGCTTGCTTCTTCCCAGGTCTGTAGTATTTTAGCTCTGTGTCTTCTCTATTCTCTGCCAGGTTTCCGATGACTTCTGCCTTCTCCCAATGGCCCTTCTCAGTCTATCTGTCTGAATTTCTTCTATTTATAAAGGCCTCCAATAATCTGGATTAAGGCTCATGCTCCTCCAGTTGGGCCCACCTTAACTGAAAATAACATCTTCAATAGGTCTTATTTATAACAGGTTAACAACTGCAAGAATACAGATTAAGATTAAGAACATGTCTAATTGGGGTATGTAATTCCATCCCGCAGATACATGCATGGTGCTCAGCCCACTTTGGAGAGCGGAGGTGATCCTGCCCAGAAATGCCTGAATTGCTCTCCTTTGGCATGGCTCACCTTTGACCCATCTTCTAGCCCTGCTCTCCTGTCTCGAGCAGTGACCTGGATCACGTGGGAATTGCACTACCGTTGGCTGGTCCAGCCACAGGGCCAGTTCTTTCAGGTGAAAGACTGGTTTCCTTATGGTGCCCACTGACCCCTCCCTGCCTCTTCTCTGCCACGAATGTAAAATCTACCCAGCTATAGCTGACACTGCCAGCCACCAGGTTACAGGGCGGTCTTGCTACAAATCCTGCCTCCTATTTTACTATTTCCTGCAGTGTCTCATAGAAAGAGCAAAACAATTGCTCATCTACAGGGGGTAAAGAGGACATGCTTTCATATAATTAAATTGTAACGTGACAATATCTTCCAGCTAAGGGGGAAAGAGAGGGAAGGGGCAACAGGATGTGAATTTTCTGGGGGTGAAGGAGAACTTCTGGTTGTGTATTGGCAGTGCAGAATCCAGCTGACATCCTCTTTTTCAGCTCTCACAGAGACTGTGGGCATAAACTGTGCCTGCAGTTCTGGGTCTCACTGCACCGAGGGGTTGCTCTAAGGAGATGGTCAACGCGTCCCTTGTCAAAGACTGCTCCAATTCCCTGCATCCGAAGGGAGCCTCTGGATTTTAGGAAGTGTTGGCAATTGATTTCATCCTTTGCATCCTCCTGCACCAGTGGAAGAGAAAGAAAATTACGGCCCATCTCCCAAAAGGAACATTCTGGACATGGAAAGCCACGGTGGTCAGAAACAGCTGTCTGTAGTCAGCATTCTGAGTTTCCTCATAAGCACAGGTTTCCATGAAAACCAAACAAAGGAACATGATAGAAAGACCAGACAGAGTCCTCTCCAGCCCCCAGATTAAAAGCAGACTCGCAGTGTCACTCCTTTGAAGGGCGGGGGGCAGAGGGTGGTGCCGGGTGCCCATGGACTCACCCCCTCACACCCCAGCTAGGTAGGAGGCCTCCTGGGGGTCCTTCCCAGCACACGTGTTCACACACTCTGGCCATTTGTTCCTATGATGTGTGCTAAGTGAAACATAATTACCCACTTTGTCACAGTGCATGTGACTTTGACGGCCCAGTGTGTGGGCTTTTTATTTAAAAAAAAAAACGTATTAGAAGATCCTCAAAGGGAAACAATTTTCCTTTGGGGGACTGGCAACAGGACGTCTAACCTCCTTGCTGTAAGGAGCAGCAAGTTCTTCCCCAATGACCAGTGCCTAGAAATGGGAAGAAGGCAGGGAGAACAGACACCTCGTGCAGAAGGGCAAAGTGGGTGCACCAAGGGGGATGAGCGAGGAAAGGAAGGGAGACAAAGGGACATAAAACCCAGGGTAGCTGCAATGCACCTCTTTTTGTGTGATACATTGTTTCCACAGCCAAGGAAGGCTGTCTCTGCTTGATCTCTCTCCCTCCACCCGCTAAAACATACTTAAGCATGCATTAGTACCTTTCCCAAATCCCTGTACTCAAAGTCTCATTTCTCTTGCTTGCACAGACTCCTCCTTCCCTGCACGTGCTCAGCTCGGCTCATCTCCAGAGGTACTCACCTCTCTCTGCCAGGATCCTCCTCCTTGACCCAGTTCTCCTGTCCACAGGATAGGGCCTGGCTCCAATACCCTGCTTATGGGCACACATACACATCCCCCCCCACAGACACCACACACACAAAGACACACATCACGCACCACATGTCTACATTATACACACACCACACACATGTCACACAACATACCATGCATCACATACGCATATTACACCACACACACACTCCACACATCGCACATACATCACACACCACACATACCACACGCACACCACGTGTACATGAATACTTTACACACACACACACCGCATGTCTACATTATACACACACCACACACATGTCACACAACATACCATGCATCACATACGCATATTACACCACACACACACTCCACACATCGCACATACATCACACACCACACATACCACACGCACACCACGTGTACATGAATACTTTATACACACACACACACCGCATGTCTACATTATACACACACAGACATCGTATACAGCAGTCCACAGCAAACTCACGGACAACACTTTCCCTACATACATCCCATGCACCATACAATTCATACACAGACTGCACATCTGCTCACGCATCACACTCCACACATTCACACACATACCCACACATCACACCACACGTTACACACACACACCACACATACCACATGGATATATCACACACATAGACGTCTACGCACACAGAGCCCCCACCAAACACATAACACCACTACACATGCAGCGTATCCCACGTACACACCACACCTTACACACACACACATAACACCACTACACATGCACCATATCCCTCGTACACACCACACGTTACACACGCACAGCACACATACCACATGGATATATCACACACACAGACGTCTACGCACACAGAGCCCCCACCAAACACATAACACCACTACACATGCAGCGTATCCCTCGTACACACCACACCTTACACACACACACATAACACCACTACACACGCACCATATCCCTCGTACACACCACACCTTACACACACACACATAACACCACTACACATGCAGCATATCCCTCGTACACACCACACGTTACACACACACACATAACACCACTACACATGCAGCATATCCCTCGTACACACCACACGTTACACACACACACCACACGTACCACATGGATATATCACACACATAGACGTCTACGCACACAGAGCCCCCACCAAACACATAACACCACTACACATGCAGCGTATCCCACGTACACACCACACCTTACACACACACACATAACACCACTACACATGCACCATATCCCTCGTACACACCACACGTTACACACGCACAGCACACATACCACATGGATATATCACACACACAGACGTCTACGCACACAGAGCCCCCACCAAACACATAACACCACTACACATGCAGCGTATCCCTCGTACACACCACACCTTACACACACACACATAACACCACTACACACGCACCATATCCCTCGTACACACCACACCTTACACACACACACATAACACCACTACACATGCAGCATATCCCTCGTACACACCACACGTTACACACACACACATAACACCACTACACATGCAGCATATCCCTCGTACACACCACACGTTACACACACACACCACATGTACCACATGGATATATCACACACATAGACGTCTACGCACACAGAGCCCCCACCAAACACATAACACCACTACACACGCACCATATCCCACGTACACACCACACGTTACACACACACACATAACACCACTACACACGCAGTGTATCCCTCGTACACACCACACGTTACACACACACACCACACATACCACACGGATATATCGCACACACATAGACGTCTACGCACACAGAGCCCCCACCAAACACATAGCACCACTACACATGCAGTGTATCCCTCGTACACACCACATGTTACACACACACACATAACACCACTACACATGCAGCATATCCCTCGTACACACCACACGTTACACACACACACATAACACCACTACACATGCAGTGTATCCCTCGTACACACCACACGTTACACACACACACATAACACCACTACACATGCAGCATATCCCTCGTACACACCACACCTTACACACACACACATAACACCACTACACATGCAGCATATCCCTCGTACACACCACACGTTACACACACACACATAACACCACTACACATGCAGCATATCCCTCGTACACACCACACGTTACACACACACACATAACACCACTACACATGCAGTGTATCCCTCGTACACACCACACGTTACACACACACACATAACACCACTACACATGCAGCATATCCCTCGTACACACCACACGTTACACACACACACATAACACCACTACACATGCAGCATATCCCTCGTACACACCACACCTTACACACACACACCACACATGCTCACACGCACATACTCTCTCACATACATCATGCCCTTGGTCCTCAGAGGCTTCACCTTTTTTGTGGAAAACCACACTGTATACAGCAATTTTGAACTGAGAAATGCTACTTGGATCAGGCTGTGATTTTCCCTAAGTGTGAAGCCTGCTCATTGCTGCAGTTAATTGGCATTGCTGTGCTAATAAGGAAGTCTGCCTGTAATAGCCACCAACAGCCTGCTGTGTGCAGGGGGGTGGGTAGCTGAGCTCTGTGCCATGTTTACAGTGTGGGATACAAGAAAATCCAATAGTATTTTAATTTTTTTATAAAGTAGGGTTGCACTGTTGTGTTTTTATTAGTAATTTTCCATCATCTATTATTTCTGCTAGATTGATTTTCTGTTCATTTTTGCCATATAAAAGCTAAATAATCTGAAGAATTTTCTTCTTGGCTGTTGATAAGGAAAAAAACACAATTGTTTAGTGAGATGCTCAAACGAGTTCTTCATGAAAAGTCCTTTGCACAGGAGCGTGAGACCTAAGCTAAATGAAATGTCTGTCTCTTAAATGAAGCTGACTTAAGGCTTGTATTCTCTGTCATCTGTCTCTCAAGCTGGCCCACTTTGACCAGGGATGGCAGGGCTCAGAGATTTATCAGAATCCTTTGCTCACTTATTCTTACAGTCTGGCCTCATTCTAAGCAAGTGCTTCCCTGAGCTAGGGTGCAAATGAATACCACTTTGGCTGTGGCCTAGCTGTGAGAACTGCTCCAAACTGTAGAAGCAATCTTGGCCCTCATTTGTCCTCTACACAATGAGGACATTGACCTAGATGATGTACATGATCCTTTCCACCTTTCAAGTAAGTTGATTTAATGCAAAGATAAAGACCTTAGTAATAATGAGCTTATTTTCTTATAGCAAAGTTACCATATGTTCATACACAACTGTAATGCAAAGTGATATGTTTCCCTGCTATAGGAGATAATAGGTTACAGGACTGCAGGGGAGAGATCTGTTCTCATTGAGATGATCAGAGGGAACTCCATGGAAGTGGGAGTCGTTTGAGGTACATCCTGAGGGGTGAGCGGTGTTTTAATAGGTAGAGATGGGTGAAGGAAGGGATGTGCCATGTGGTAGCGTGCTGGTTTGAATCTGTTGTGTACCCCAGAAAAGCCATGTCCTTTATTCTTCACTCAGTATTGCTGGGTGGGAGCCTTATGATTATTTCCATGAAGATGTGACTCATCCAATTTTGTGTGGTACTTTTTGATTAGATGGTTTCCATGGAGATGTGTCTCCACCCATTCAAGAGGGGGTTGCTTACTGGAGCCCTTTAAGAGGGAACCATTTTGGAAAAGGCTTTAAAGCCCATGTAGCCAGTGACCTTCAGAGATGAAGAAGGAAAACACACCCAGGATTGCTTCATGAAACAAGAAGCCTAGAGAGAAAGCTAGCTGATGCCACTATGTTTGCCATGTGTCTTTCCAATTGCGAGAGAAACCCTGAACTTCATCGGCCTTCTTGAACCAAGATATCTTTCCCTGGATGCTGTATATTGGACATTTCTATAGCTTTGCTGAAATCTGGACATTTTTATTCCCTTTGAACATATAAACTTGCAACTTAATAAATTCCTCTTTTTAAAAGCCGTTCTGTTTCTGATATACTGCATTCCGGAAGTTTGCAAACTAGAACAGGTGGTGATGTCACCATTCATCTAAGGAGCCAGAGAAGATGCTGTCCAGGAGGAAGGAAAGGTTGAAAAGTGTGGCGTCTTGAATTCCAAAGGAAAAGGTCATTCCAAGAAAGAGGAGAGTATTTAAGTGTTCCACGAAGCCAAGAGATGTAAGAGGCTTCCCATCACCTCTGAAATGAACACCACTGAGGATCACAGGTTCATGGTCCCCATCATGGGCTGGACTATTTTCTGAGAACCACCTGAGGAAGCCCTCAAGGCTCTTTATGTTTGAAACTGTATCTGTATCCTTGAGCTTGATTGTATCTATAAATCCTGATTAATGGTCTATGGACAACAAATACTGACTCTCAGAAGCTCATAAGTGACATCTTGAGAGAAGAATGATAGGCTTGCTATACTGCTCAGATAGTTGGACCTTCTTTTTTCTTCCCTGGAAAGAACTTCCTTTCACTGGACTTACTTTTTTTTGACATGGGTAGGCACCGGGAATTGAACCTGGTTCTCCGGCTTGACAGGCGAGAACTCTGTCAGCTGAGGCACCGAGACCCACCCTGGACTTACTTTTTAACAAGGGTTTTGGTTCTTGTTCAGTCTTCATTTGAATTGATAATCTTCACTTTGTCTCTCAAAAACCATTCCAATTATCTTCTTTGAGTGCTCCTCATCCTCTCAAATGAACAATGAGAATATTCTTCAAGAAGCAAGACAAGAGCCTTGCATTTACTAAATTACAGTAAAGTAAAACACATCCTGAATTTGGAGTTAAGAAACTGGATTTCAGACTTAGATCTTCTACATTGTACCTGTGGGAACTTGTTCAGCCTTCTTTACGAAGTGAGCCTCGATTTATTCATTTGCCAAAGACAGATAATAGTTCTGTGGATAGGGTTCATAGGAGAGAATTCAATTACATGACATCCATGCTAGTGGCAATGCAAAACTGTGGAAGACAGTTGTGTAGTTTCTTACAGGGTCTGGATTGCATCATAGATCCCACATAATCCAGAAATCAGGCTCATAGGTATTTACCCAAATGAGATGAAATGTTGCCCCAAAACATGCATGCAAATGTTTATAGCAGGTTTATTACTAATTGTCAAAAATTTGAGCCAACCAAGACGTCTTTCAGTAGGTGAAGGGATAAACAACTGTGGTTCATCTATATATTGGAATGTGTTTTAGTGAGAAAAATAATGAGCTGTCAAGTCACAGAAAAGACATAGAGGTAACTTAAATGCATGTTGCTGAGTGAAAGAAGCCAGTCTGAGAAAGCTACGTGCTGCATGATTCCAACTATTTGACATTGTGGAAAGGGTAAAATTTTAGAGAAGGCAAAAGATCATTGGTTGTAAGAAGTTCAGGAGAGAGGAGGGAGAGAAGGGATGAAAAGGTGGAGCACAGGGCATTTTTAGGGCTGTGAAACTTTTCTGTATGATGCTGTAAATGATGGACACATGGCATTATGAATTTGTGGAACCCATGGAACTGGACACCACAAAGAGTGAATTTTAATATAAATTATGGACTTTAGTTAATAACAGTGTATTGAAATATGTGTGTTGTATATATTGGTTCATCAATTGCAATAAATGTACCACATTAATGTTAATAGGGCAATGGTGAATTGTGGCTGTAGATGAGAACTCTCTGTAGTTACTGCATAAGTTTTCTATATACCTAAAACTACCTTAAAAATAAGGTTTTTAAAAGAAGGAAGCTAGGCATCTGCCCAGGTATGCACAGTGGGCTTGAGGGGGTCCAATAATGTGTGTGATATGAGGATGTGTGTATCCATGTAAGTATAGTATAGAGGAGTATGTATATATATCCCTCACTAGCCCCTGGAAACACTACTGCAGACACGGTCAGTTTAGCCCTCTTTCTTTGGGATCACAGTTCAACCATGTCGGAGGCCCCAACTTTGTTAAAAGCTCTCTGGGTCAGGTGGGTTTGACAGGGATTCTTACCGGAAACTCCCTAGCTCTTTCATTATTATTGGAAACTCCCTAGCTCCCCCATGAAAAAATGCACATAATTTATTATACAGAGCCATCAATTTTATATCTATTCAAGTCACTATGACTGTGCAGAGAGATAATCGTTCTCATTTTTAAAAATTAATCAACAGTTCTGTAAACAAAAGTACTGTATATGAATTAAAATTATGTATATATATATGTATGTATATATAGTTCATGGTTTCACTCACACAGTATTTATTTTTCCTTATTGTCAGGAAGTGACGACTGAGGTCTAACCTAGGTAGGTATGTGGGAACTGTTCACCACTTTCCCTTTATGCATTTTTCAGTAGACACGGAATTCCTCAGGTCCTCTGTGCCTGGGCACCAGGCCATGTAGCTGTCATGGAGGGGCGCCATGCTCTATCATCTGGGGGGATGGCTCCGGTGGTAGAGAGGGTTCAAGGGAGATTGTCATACCCAAACTCCCGGTGTCCATATCAATGGACAGGATGCAGAGAGAGAGAGCTTGGCCCTTGGCCCTCGACTGACAGTGGAGCTCAAACAAGCTGATCCTCATGGAGCAAGAGCTTATTTATTGTTATAAGAACTCCCAGTGAGCATGAGGGCATATCATAGCAGGCAGCTCAGGCCCATGGTGCTGCCTCCCCTAGTCCACCTGGTCAGTGCTTCAGCTTCTAGCCAGGACACTTTTCTCTCACTCCCTGCTCTTCCTTCTCCAGGAACCATCTCGGTAGATCTATTCTCTCCCTAAGGCAGAGCTCTGAGTGTCATTTTTGGAGCTCAGAAGATACTTCAGACCTTTGAGTAAGATGATAGAGGGTTCTACCTTGTCTGAGGGTATCGGGGAGGCAGAAAAGGTCAAGCACATCAGAGGAGGACAGCATATTTGTCTTACACTGAAGATGTGGACAGCTGGATTCGATTATTTGTAAGGATTCCTATTGAGCTAGGGATTTTAAAAATATGTATTTGTGTCTACTACTTTGGGGGCTCAGTTGTTCCATAGAAAGCCTTTTGGAATGGTATCATTGCTGGACTAAAATATATTTGAAAGTGAGAACGTTGGAGGAGGAGTGGGGGAACCAGAAGCCCACTAGTGCAAATATAGGCATGTAAATGACTTGTTTCCTTCTTCATAAAAATGATGATGATGCCAAGTCGATTTTCTGGCAGGTTAGCTAATGAGTGGGTGGTGTGTTAATTAATGTCATAAAGAATTGTGAAAGCATAAAAACTTTAGAAAGTGCCCTGGTATCGTATTATTCTTGATGCATAAGCCAGCTTGTATATGCCAGTATTTAAAAGAGCAAGGGAATTAGAGAAAGCTGGTAGAAGATGACAGAATACAGTAGCTACTGAGCAAGACCAGTTGAACATTGAGTGAAGGAATCTGAAGTAAAGTGCCGACTACATAAAGGTAGTAAAGATTTCATTTTTACCAGATGAAATGGGAATGTAATATTTAGGATGCTTTGGGTTACAAGTAATCAAGCCTCATACTAACAGAGGCTTAACAATAAGGGCACAAGTAGCCTGAAGATACTATGTCCAGTAGTTCAGCAGTGTCCTCAAAGACCCAGGATCTCACCAGAGTTAGCCTCCATCATCCTCAAGATGTTAGATTTCTTTTTTCATGAGCAGAAGAGGGCTGCACTTCTCCAGCCATCACATCATCACCCAACTATGATCAAAGACAGGCATAAAAAAAAGGAGCTTGGAAGAGAGTACATGTTTGTCTTTGATTGAGGAAGGAGATCTAATCATTATTCCATGCATCGTGGTCATCCATAGCTCAACAGAGGCAAGGATGTGAGAACCTGCCATTTTTAGCCTCTATCATGAGAGGCAGACTCTAATAGAAGGAAAGAAGGAAGGGGAGAAAAAATGTATTTATGTAGATGCCAACACCTAGCACTTTGTAAATAATGTGCTTATGGAGAAATATAAGTGATTTGTTGGGAAATTTTCACTCTATGAGTCCCGGGAGCGATAGTGCAGCTCTTCTCTAACTGCCAACAATTTGCTTAACTAATTATTACCTGTTCTCTGCAGTCCCCAACTCTGTGTTTTCAGGCCAGTCTATAAAACTCCAGTTTTGCTATGCTTTTTCTCATCCATGAATCATGTCCTAAAACAGACTCTGGATATGCACATGTGCCTGCCTTGAAGATTAGAGTTCCATTCTAGACTTGTCACACAGCATGTTGTATGACAATGAGAATTCAGGGATCCTCAGAAGGTTTAAATTCCCATGAACTTCACCAGTTGTGCAAAACTAGACAAGCTAAATTTACGTATGTGGCAGCTCTGGAAATGAACACTGATCCCATACTTGGGGCCTGAAAGAAATGGAGGTGGTTCTATTGTAAAACCTGGAGAAGCCCTGGTGAGAAATTAGTTTGATGTTCAAAGGCAGTGCATACCTCACAGGGTTTCATCTGTGTGTCCGAGAACCAACTGGCCATCTGCCCCTGCTCTCCTCAAATTGCAAACCAACTGCAGCAGAGTTTTCCTCCCCATCAGGCCAGAGCTGCACGTGGAAGTTGCTCTTCTCCTCCCTCTTTCCTAATGCATTTTTCATCATTAAAGGGAAAATGTCATTTTGGTGACAGATATTAGTATGATTGGTGTCAGGAATGAATCTTCCTTTCTCTGTCAGCCTTGCCTCACACAATCCTAAGACAATGTTCTGTTAAAAGGCCACTTCCATTTCCAACTCAATCGGCGTGCGAGAAGGGCAGGCTTCAGCGGTGATGGATGGTTCAGTTGAGTTGGACCTGTGCCAGGGAGCGCAGCTGTAGCCTGACCCTTCCACCACCAGGCAAGCCAGAGGAAGCTTCTGGGAAAAGCATGGCACATTTCAGGTTGATTTCCTGTTGGAAACATAGTCTTAAAAGGAGACATGCTTCTCTGTTTGTTGCATTTTAAGAGGTATAAGACTTGCCACCATTAGTATAGAGAGAGTTATATAAATCCATAACCTTATATTTGAAAGCTGATCCCGAGATGAAGATTTTTATTTTCTGTCAGCAGAAATGCAGGTCAACCTCTCTATATCTCTTCTGGCTACAGAAATGGACCTTGCATGAGCTGGAGACAATAACATCTTATGTTCTACTCCTACTGTGTGCCACATCTGATGCTATAAATAAGGTAACTTTTCAGTGATCACTTAGTGCTCAGTGCCCTCATATATTAAATAATGATAATAGTGCATAGCCTATTTCTATCAATCACTGAGTGGCCAGTTTGATTCAATGGCTATTTATTGAACCCACACTTTGGGTCACAGTCTTGCTTAGCCTTATGAAGGTACAAAAATGAACATGAAAGGTTTCCTGTCTTCAGAGTGCTTATAGCCTAGTAGCTGAGATCATACAAATATATAGTTAAGTATAATATAAATCAAAGTATAATGAGTTAAATATAAAACTCTCTCTCTCACACACACACACACTCATGCTGAAAATGGATGGATTTTAACCAGTTGGGAGGCCATGGGTCTAAATGGGTTAATGTAATGTTTTATAGAGGAGATGGAATTTGAATCGGCCCTTGGGGTCTGAACTGGATTTGGAAAGTTGTGGATGGAGGGGACGTGCATTCCTGACAAAGCACAAATGCAAGCAGATGCACTGATTTTGTGTTGTCAGTGTAACTTTCCAGGAAGAAAGACTAGTCTAGGGTGACAGGGATGTAGGATGTTGATTAGGGTACAAGTGCTCCCACAACAGGGAGTAAGGCTAAGGCTACAAATTAGCTTGGTATTTGTCAAAGGGCCTTGACTCCAGACTTGGGAGTCTGCACTTTATGTAGGGAACCGCTGAAGCTTCCTGAGCAGGTACATGGCATTATTAGACCTGTGCTTTAGAAAGATAAAGCTTTCTAAATTCCACACACATGGCTGCTGCATGTGGAATTGTTTATATCAGGAATTCTATACTTTTTCTGATGTGAATCTAATTTTAAAACTATTTTGTATTACCTGAGTTACTGTACAAAAAATGAAGTTCATAGATAAAATAAGCTACCTCTACAATAAAGAATGATATGTATAATGTACTAGCTGGACTCTAAAGGTGAAATAGATAGAAAATGATTAATACTATGGTAAGTGTAACATGCTTTTTTGAGCACAGCTTCATCATAGCACACAATGAAGTACAGACACTTGCATCTATACAGAGTCACCATGAATGTGATGGCTGTAGGACAGCCTGATAAAGCAATGCACAATTGATGAGAAACATTAGCACTGGGCATGTGATTTTCCAAAATAGTGAACAATGCTTGGTGAAGATCTCAACAAATCAAAGCACAACATTCCATTGTTTTACAAGGCACTTGCATTCCTGGGTACTTAGAGAATATAAAACCTTGCAAAGCATATTTGCATGTATGTCTAAAATGGAGTATATTTTAGGCTTAGATTTTAAAAAAATGGGTTTCACTCACCTAAATGACTGGCAGGTGTGTGGCATCTGTGAGTGAATGTCCCATGCATTACAGAGCATTTAGCCTCCTTGGCCTTACCACCAAATTACAGAGGTACTTCCCCAGTCTTGGTGAAATCCAGTCTTCTCTGACGTTCAACTCCATCGCCGCAGGATTCTCCCTGTCCTTGTGGAGAAGCAATGGCCTAGGGAGAGGTAGGTTTGGAAGCAAAGAGCTGGGTTAATATTTACTTGAAATAGTACAGCAAAAGAAACAAGGAAAGTGTTGGTGGTGGCAGTGGAATCCGGAAAGGAGGGGAAATTCAAGAGACATCCCTGCACAAGTGAGTTAATGGATGTAAATGTGCTCGGTAAAGTTTAAAGCACTATTCAAATATTGTTGCAGTTAGAGTTAAATGTCATCATACTCATTTTACAGAGAAGAATTTGAAGCACTGGAAAGGTGTGGTGACTTTTCCAAAGACATAGGACAGGTCAGGAATTGCACTAGACACCGGATGCTTTAAATCTGCATTTTCACCACAATCACGTATTGGGCAGATCTTCCTCTCATATGAGGAATTACAAGCTGAAACCTGAGTGAAGCAAATGCAAAGATGGAAAAAATTTCTGGAATCTACTCAAATTTCAGGCATTCTAGTATCCTATTAATTTATGGAATGTCTGGAAAACTCTAGCATTCCGAACAGAGACCAAGATTCTGCAATCCATACCCTTTCATGTTTGCTTAACCCTCTAAATATTCATCAGTAACATTTAAGACAAAGGGAAGAGATAATTACAAGGAGAGAGTTTTTTCAAGGTAGTAAAGGTTAACAGAATTCTTGGCATTTGTGTCATGTCAATTTCCATGTAATTATGCTCAATTCCCAGAATTCAGAGTCAGTAGTGCCTATTAATGCTTAAAGATGATATCCTGGGAAAATAATTTATAAGACCATTTCTCAAAATGTTCAGATTCAAACCAAGTACTCTGGTTAACAGTCTGATTGTGATTAATGTTATTCTAAGATGGAAAGTGCTAGGAGGTCATAAGCTGGATGTTGGGATTAAAGTAGATTTGCTATGAGAGCACGGTTAGCTATCTTTCCCAAGAACAAAACTAGTGTACCGGAAATACGTATGTAATCTGATTTATAAACCACTCTTATTTTCCTTTGATAAATAACAAAGGCATGGAAAGAAGACACCAGTTACTTAGAAATCCACTGCTTATTGGGAAAAAGAAAGTTCCAGTGTAAATGTCTGTGTGGGAGAGGTACAACCGACTGGTCTCATGGGAAAAGATCAAAATGCTAGGTTCAGAGGTTGTCTTGTGTTAATTTGTTCATTTATGTATTTATTCATTCACTCATCCTTCTTACATTTAGTGCGTATATTTTACCTTGCTCTGTGCTGAGGTTTAGTGATGATGAATAGGATGCAGTCCCAGTTCTTGTAGGATGCTTTTATAATCCTGAACTTTCTCTTTGCAATACTTATTCCATTTGTAATGAGCTGATTCTTTTTTTTCTTTTTTTTAAACATAGCAACATACAAACATGAACATTCTTACCATATGATCATTCCATTCTTGCTACATAAACAATAACTCACAATAGCATCACATAGTTGTATATTCATCACCATGATCACCTCTCAGAACATTTGCACCAATCTAGAAAAAGAAATGAAAAGAAAACAGAAAAATATTCATACATACCATCCTCTTCCCTCTCCCCGTCATTGATCACCAGCATTTCAAGCTACTAAATTTATTTTGACAAATTTTCCCCCTATTATTTATTTCTTTTTAATCCATATGTTTTACTCATCTGTCCATACTGCAGATAAAAGGAGCATCAGACAAGGTTTTCACAATCACACAGTCACATTGCGAAAGCGGTATCATTACACAATCATTTTCAAGAAACATGGCTACTGGAACACAGTTCTACATTTTCAGGCAGTTCTCTCCAGCTTCTCCGTTGCACCATAACTAAAAAGGTGATATCTATATAACGTGCAAGAATAACCTCCAGGATAACATCTTGACTCTGTTTGGAATCTCTCAGTCATTGACACTTTATTTTGTCTCATTTGCTCTACCCCCTTTCAGTAGAGAAGGTTTTCTCAGTTCCCTATTACTGAGTCCCAGCTCATTTTAGGATTTCTGTCCCATATTGCCAAGAAAGTTCATACCCCTGGGAGTCATGTCCCACATAGAGACGGGGAGGGCTGTGAATTCACTTGTCATGTTGGCTGAGAGAGAGGCCACATCTGAGCAACAAAAGAGTTTCTCTGGAGGTGAGTCTTGGGGCTAATTTTAAGTTGGCTTAGACTATCCTTTGCAGGGATGAGTTTCATATGAACAAACATTTGAAAATGTTTCAAAAAACAAGATTGAGGGCTCGGCCTATTGCTTTGGTTGTCCCCACTGCCTGTGAGAATATCAGGAATTCTCCGCATGGGGAAGTTGAATTTTCCCTCTTTCTGAGCTGATTATTTATGTAATTATTTTTAATGTTGTTCTGTCCCAGCAGATGTAGCCATGGGGCCGGACCAGGGCTATCATAGCCCCTGCTGTATCTCATTGCCTACCCTAATACATACGTGTTTAATAAATGTGGGAAGGATATTCTCATCCAGCTTGGCTATCAGGCCAATCTTTCCAAGTAACTTACTTCAACCTTGAGTTTTGGTAAAATTTTCAAAAGCCATTCTGTTCTTGGGCTTGACATTTCTTTGAGTCTCTGGGGCCCAGGGCATGTTACTCAGCTTCTCAAAAGAAATTGTGGTTAGACCGATTCTAGAGAAGCAACTCTTATGGCGCATAAAGCCAAGTACACAAGGCCTATGTATCAGCTATTGTTTTAGGGAATTGTCCCATTTTTCTTCCACAGGAGTAAAAACAGTAAAGTATAAATGTAAAAACAATTGCTTCCCATGATGCTTATAGGATGACACAGAGAAGCGATGAGGAGGAGAAGAAAAAGCATGACCAAGAGTTTAAAGATATAATGTTGTAGTCCAGCTTTTCTAGTTATTAAAAATAGTGTTTAGAAGGAAAGCACCAAGGGAAGTGGGAGAAGTGACTGAGGTATATCAGGAGGAAATATCCAAGGAAGGAGTGAGCATTAAGAATGGAAGCTAGGACCAGACATGCAGAAAATAGCCAAAGGAGTGGAGGATAAGAATCCAGAGTCTATCTAACTTTGTATCAAGGTGTTTTTTTCTCTTCCAGGGTCAGTTTTCACACAAATCAGACATGCAATGTTTTTTTTTTAATTAAAAAAAATGCCCTTACTAGGTGTTAGAACCTATTCTATAATGGGTTGTGAGGGGAGAAAGATAAGCATAATTCCATTATCTCTAGCAACAGGGACAATGGAATTGCTGGGTAGATGGGAGCATGACATTAGAAAGGTCCCACTGGTCCCATAAATTCAGATGTCCTAATTGCCTGTTTGGGACAGAGGTAATTTTGCATGGGAAAGGTTAGAGATATACATCAGACACTCATAACTTAATAAGCCAGTGTGGTTCTGTCACTCATTAATTTATCCAAATCTTCTTTTATCCTATTTGGATATTATTTTTGCTTGTGTAACCTTTTGAACAGACATGCTTGCTTTTATCTTTAAGCTCTATTTTTTTGATTTCGTAGGGTTCTTTGTCATCTTCAGCAAGAGTTTGGCCATTAAGTGTGTGTGTGTTCACCATATCCCTGTACTTCGTGAATAACAAATGTCTTCATCTGCTTAAGTTTCCATCATTTGAAAGTTCTATCAGCAAATCATTTTAATTTTCAAATACTTCCCAACTGTACTATTCACTTAAATTAAAAAATATGTATTTATTGAAAACCTATTAGATGTCAAGCATTGTGTTGGGATTCTAGAATAGAGCAGAAGAAGGGGAAATTAAACTAATATTATCATAAATATTGTGAATATTATGAGAAGTCTTGATGCTAAGCCTAGTGAAATGTTAAATTAAGGCCTTCACAAGGAACTCAGAAGCTAAAACGGTGAATAGAACTTAGCCAGAAAAAGTGGCAGCAGTAGCCTAAGCAGGGAAGCATCATTTGCCAGGGTCCTGGGTTGAGAAAGGCAGAACCTTCGAGCAGTTAGAATAATAATAAAATAAAACCTGACATGTCTAGATAAAGGAAGAAGTGACCACAGGTAAAGATAGAAACACAAAGGTCATGTAAACCATATAAAAGATTTGGAGGTTTTATTCAAATGGCAGTAGGAAGCCATATAGAATTAATCAAGAGAGCAACATGGTTAGAGTTTCAGGGATAACTTTGTTTCTGTGTGGAGACTGAAGTATAGTCTGGTAAGGATAGAAGGAGGAAATCCAGATAAGAGAGAATTTCAGAAATTCAGGTAAGAACATGCTAAAATGGTGACTTAGACAAGGTAGGGTATTTGAGCTAAGAAGGGTGGAGGGACTGGAAAGACGCATCTGAACTTGAACCTACAAGAAAGAGTTATTGAATGGATTGTGTGGGGCAGTGGTGAGGGAGGAGAGTGTAAGAGTCACTACTGATTTCTGACTTCAGCTCCTAATTGGATAATATTGCTGTATCATTTGTGAGCTACAAGTATAACTAGTATAAGAATATTTGAAGGATTTATGCACAACAATTTTGAATAAAGGAACGGTTTCTCCAATACCTTTCTAATTCTTTCATGATATGTTTGACCCAATGCTTTCATGTTTGGGCAAAAAAATCTTGATATAGCAGAAAATAATCTATGGTGCCCTACAACTAAACATGTTTTAAGGATCAAAGCTTAGAATCCACTGGCCATAACTGGTTCCATGGTGTTTTCCTGGCTTATAAAGGAATAATCATGCACTATTATTTGTTGATTTTGGACTACCTGCCAGGCATTTTGCTGAATGCTATTTGTTCCACACGTATTATCTCATTTAATCCTCATGACAAATATATGAGATAAGGTTATTCTTGTTTTACAGAAGAGAACATTGAGTCTCTAAGGTTTACATCAATTACCTAAGGTCACAAGTCTGGTCATTTGTGGAGCTTGGACTTAACTCAAAGCCATTAACCCCAAAGTCCATGCTTGACCCCTTCCATGCCAGCATCTCTTATTCTACTACCCAGAGTTCAGAATTTTATAAACACATTAGATCATTTTTCCTAAAATAGGTTACATTGTCTTTGCTGATTTTTTGCATACCCACCTAACTTGTGGATTTTTTTCCTGCAGCTCATCTCTGTCAGCTGAAGATTTAATTACTTAAGGGAATTACTTAGTGCCTTTTGCAGACTTAGGAGAGTTCTCTATGAATTTCCTTTGATGGATCATTGATAAAAATATCAAATTTGATTTGTCCTAGCAACTATCCCTTGGGGAAATCTAGTATTAATATTTCCCCATATAGAAGCATGTCAGTCTATCCATGATTTATGTTTTTCTTTAAACCAATTGTCTACTTTTGGATAAAACCAATCTTCTCTTTACCTCACTTTTTAAGAAATCTTTGATTCTGACACATTGTTGAAACTTTTGTGGAAGCCTGGGGACATTATTCCCACGTCTTGTTGCTCATCCATATACACATTTGTGACATTTCCCCCATTATCTGTCCTTTGAGTTCAATGCTACTGGAGTACCACTTTAAGTCCATGTTCCCAAGCTACTCACAATTAGCTCTGAGTTCTCTCCAGTACCATCTGTAGCTTTTGGTAAGCTAGATGCAGAAAGCATACAAAAAATTTCCACTATCTATTACTTTCTAGGTTAGGAGAGAACCACAAGGCCGTAATGTTCTAACCCATAACCTTCCCTGCTTCCTTGTGAAATGCCCTGAATTCTAATGGCTGTGCATAAAGATGGGCAATAAGTTAAGCAGTCAGAATGATGCATAAACATACAAAAACTTGCTTAATTGTATCTTGATTTTCTAAGAGTCAATAAAATAAAGAATAATGGTGCTTTGAATTCAGGTGTTTTTTTTTTTGTATGCTGTATGACGGAGTTACATTTCTTTTTTTTTCCATGTGCATATCCTGTTATTGCAGCACCATTTGTTGAATTTTGATTTGTTTGTTTTACTTGGTTGTTTTTTGGAAAGTGCATGGATTGGGAATTGAACCTGGGCCTCCCGCACGGCAGGCTAGAATTCTACCAAGGTAACACCATTGCTCCTGCCAGGGACTTCCTTTTAACTAAGGGCACCGTGAAGATTGTGTTCTGTCTTTAGCCTAACTTTGCAGTGATTAAAATAAAGGAGAAAAAAAGAAGTGGTTTGTGTATTAGCTCATTTAGAAATATAAAAAAGCTGCCTTCAATAGCCCCACGAACTCAAGCCTTTGACAAGAAAATGATTGAGAATATGTTTAGTTTTCTTTAAAATCTGTGGGATGCGCTCCTATGTCCCATGCCCTCCTAATCTACACTCCTATCTGCTCCCAAGCCCATTTCCACCTCCGATTCCAGCCCCTTACCAGGCCTTGCAGAGCAAATAGTGTATATTTCCAAATCTAACTCGGTGACATAAACCTTTAGAAACCTTAGGGCGAATTGTGTTTTTTCTTTAATCTCACCCAGTTCCCATTGATTTAAGGAAAGTTCAGATTCCCTTCAGTCTTGATGTAATGGTTTAAAATTAATTCCGTTTGACCACTAACCTGGTTGATTAGGTGTTAATCTGTAATCCAATTTCAGTAGAAAACTCATCTAATGAGAGCAGTGAGTGGGTGAGTCAGTGCCAGTGGTGTGTGTGTGTGCATGTAGTATAGATGGTGCAAATGTGTTATAATCATACCAAAATAGCATCACAGAAGTTCAGCTGGGACCACATTTATAATAAAGAATATTGATTGATTTCAGGCATAGCAAAGATCAGTTCTACCCAATTACACTCTGGCTGCCCCTTCCGAAGCAGCGTGGCTCAAGGGTTATTTCACAGCTCTTGGTCC
The DNA here is from genome assembly GCF_023851605.1 of Tamandua tetradactyla. Lineage (NCBI taxonomy): Eukaryota > Metazoa > Chordata > Mammalia > Pilosa > Myrmecophagidae > Tamandua > Tamandua tetradactyla. Next base: position 4,265,066 of record NC_135334.1, on the reverse strand, counting down.
CTATATACAATTGCTGTTATAAAATGTTCTTTGTGACACATAAAATTATGTGTGTGTGTGTGAGTGTGTGTGCAGAAAATTCACCAGATATCCCAAATAGTTTATCCTAAGAAACAGAAGCATAGGAGAGACCGGAACAAAACACAGAGTACAGATCCTAAAACCTGAAACCCAAAATAAAAAAAAAATCCTTAACAGGAAATGACAGAAAGAGAAACTCAAAATAAAAAGGAAAGAAGAGAGGGAAGGCAGAATAATACCTTACTAAAGAGATGGAAAAAATAGGCCCCCCCAAAAATCAAATAACACAGGGATTGAAATCTACCAGACCCATTGACATTCAAGGCCCTTCCAACCATAATATTCTAATAGTCTCATCTTAAAAGGATGGTTTAAATATTCTCTTTATGGCTGGATGCCTAGCATAAACTATGATGTAGACAGCCATGTCCCAGCTAGGCTTTAGGGGAAGATTCCCAAATGTGCAATTAATTTAGATTTAATAGGACAGTTACTGTAAGTTTAAATAAATGCCAGTTAAATATTAACAGTGTATTTATTGAAGATTAACATCGCTGGTTGTATTGTGGGATATTCTTTTTCTTAAAGAAACCCTTTATTGGAAGACTTTTAATCATCTTGGCTCTCCCATTGACTTACCTCAGATCAGATACAAGCTCATGAATTGCCTTGTACAACAGTTTTTCTGAATTCTGAAATGGGTACCTCAGTGAATGAGAAGAGCAGAGAGAAGTTATGAAGACAGCTATTTTTGTATAAAAGGAATTGACAAGTGAATCTGAAGGTCAAAATGCTTTTGAGAGGAGTATTGAGAAGCATTATATGCACAGACTACTGGAGTTGCAAGGATCCTTGGAAGTAATTTAATAGACACTCTGCATTTAGAAAGGGGAAGAGACCTAACCAACTGCACGCAGGCAGTAATGGTAGACTTCACCTTGAACTCAAGATTCTTGACATTGACCCCTCTGCCAACCTGTCATTTTATTCTTGAGTAGTTATTTTAACTCTTCAAAAGTGCATTACCAACCCAGCTGTCATGAGGAATATGTTGGTTTTCTTGACAAATAAAGAAATGGAACCCTAAAAAGAGCAAGAGACTTAAAAATGGGCTGAGCTGAAACCAGGTCTCAACCAGTTTATAGGTCTTCTGCTTTATATCATGATATTTACACAAATGTCATCTTCAGTAAATGTATAATTACACTCAAATGCTATTGAGCAAACCCTTGCGTCATTAAAATTTACCACTTTTGATTCTGCCTTTAGCTGGAGAACAAAGAGTAAGCCCTCTGAAGACAGTGGGGAAAGAAAGGTTTAAAGAGTAACAGCTAATTGTTTAGGATGAAATGGGGTGCAGGGGCAAAGGCAAGACAAGCTCCAGCTACTAACAGTAACTTTTGGATTTTAGGTTCCAAATTTGGGGTTGCTAAGATTGCCATTCAGGAGAACGCTGCTTCCTGGCACTGGTCAGGCTGTACCTTGAACACATTAGAATTGGTGTCTGCCTATGCATGCTGACAGATGTCTGTCTGTAATTGCTGATCCCCTCCACAGAGATTATGAGACTAATCCCGAAGCCCGGCGGTTCATGTGCAGTGGTAGGATTTAAGGATCATAGTGATGGCTTTCAGATGAAGCAGGCATGGGATACTATTAGCAGGTGGCTCACGTCACATCAGGACCTGGACATTCAGGGTTGCATCCTGGAGGAAGGCTTGGATCCAACCATTGACATTTCACAGGAGCAAAAAAGGGCTTAAAACTTCATGGAAGGGGGTCATAGGGAGTTCCTTGTCTATGATAGCATGCATGTGTTTTGTCTTGTTTTCATGTCATTTCACTACCATTTAGGGTTCACAGCAATGTGACAAATTAGAGTTCCCAGGCTGCCATGGAAAAACAAAGCCATTCCCTCTTCACACGTGGGCTATGTTCCCACAAGCCTATTTTCTGTGTGCCTCTGCGTTGGAGAACACAGAGGCTGTGACATCATGTAGCAGTTGGGATGGGAACTGGAGAGTCACTGTGCTTCCAGCTGGGATTTAAGGGAAAAGCTACTTCCTCTTCTGACCACATCTCAGCATGAAGTCTCTCTCTTGTGTCTGGAATTAACACGTCATGGCGTGTACTCAGACGGCACTCACAGCTCACATGACCTGTGCTCAGCAGGCTGCTCCTGGGTTCTCTGAGTGCACACACTTGCATATGCCTCCTCTGAATCATTCTTTGGAAACTTCTTGCAGCCCTGCTGCCAATAGCTCAAGACCTAGAACTCAGTAGCGCACATTTAGTTGGCCCTGGCTATGTAATAAACCTGATACCTAACACTTTCCATCCATTATCTCATTTAATCCTCATAACAGCCTTTATGGTAGACAGTAATGGGGTCACAATTTTATCAACACATTTAAATTATCCCATTCCCTCAAAGTCGTATGACTAGAGAGGGGGGATATTTGACTTTTGGTACTTCTTAATCAAGCTTTTGATGCTTTCATAATCAAGCATCATGTATGAAATGGACCAATGACTGCATGGACACAGAATGTTGACTGTGTTTTGGGTTTTCAATCAGACATAGAGCATTTCCGAAGATGTATCCACCCTCAGTTTAAATGTGCACAATCTGAGAATATAAAAGGCGGCCCCAGCTCCTTCCTACATTGAGCTGAGTAGGTTCCATTCTCCATTTGGTCTGTCGTCCTATAGCTGGATTCCTGCAGATGCCATGCCCCCTGCCCCTTCATCTCCTCACCATTGAGTCTCAATTTAAAGGTAATCCCTTAGGGCCATTGTTCCGGATCTTCATATTTGACTAGAAATTTCTGCCTGATGTTTTCTTTGATTTGTTCTTTACTGTGCTTGGCACAATTGTATCTCATGGTTTGTAAAATGTGTTCCTTAGTATCTGTCTACCCTGCTAGGCAGTGTGCTTTATGAGGGTAAAACCCGTGCCTGTTTTGTTTTTGTCTCACTCATTCACTGTTTGAAATTCACCCCCTGGCATAATAGTAGGCACTGAGTATGCACTAAATCCATGTCGTTGAGTAAATGATTATTTCTTCCCCACATCTATAAACACTTGGCTGTCTTCCCTCCCTTTTTAATGCCACTTTAAATGAAGCTAGAAAACCCAGGTTAGTGCCTGGAATCTGGACAAGCATATTGGGACATCTAACCAAAGGGTAGACAGACTCCTATTTACGTTTTTTTCTGTTTTTTTTTTTGTTGTTGTTGTTTGCTTGTTTGTTTGTTTTGGTGCATGGTCCAGGAATCGAACCCAGGTCTCCTGCATGGAAGGCAAGCATTTTACCTCTGAACCACCCATGCACCCTTATTTACTTTTCTTAACAATGAAAACTTCCTTAAGACTTCGCAGGGTCACAGGACGGAATTCACTGTCCCTTCAAACTTCCTGAATGTAAACGTAAGTTCACCACTAACAAGACTGATGATACCAGAAATGCACAGCTCAAGAGCAAGTCCATGTCTTCCATTTTTGAGTCTCTAGTTCTTGACATAGTTTTTGATGTACAGGAAGGGCTCAGTATTTCCTTGTCAATGTTTGTTGAGTAAGTCCAATAGAAGAGGTACTCCGGGAAACATGAAATAGCCTCACATCCTCTGTAGTTCTTTCTTGACCTCAGATGTAGCAACCAAATGTGATAGTTTAAAATTTAGCAGCATCTTTATTGGGCAAACTTAGTGGAAAGTGATTCACGTGGGGACACAGAGTCCTGAGTTCTAGTCCTGATTCTACTAGTTAATAGCTTTATGGCCTTATAATAATTACTGTTCCTTTCTGGGACTCAATCCCCCCTGCCATTTATGAAATGAGTGGGTTATAAAAGATATATTCCTAAGTCCCTTCTGAATCCATAACTCTGTGAGTCTATGAGTCCAGGATTTTTTTTTTAATAATTAATTTAATTTTTGCTTTGACAGGCAGCAGGAATTGAACCCGGGTCTCCAGCATGGCAGGCAGAAATTCTGCCACTGAGCCACTATTGCATCACCCTTTGTCTGTGATTTTATTATGATACAACACCTAGATTAGGAAAGATTCTGTCCCTGGAGTCTTGGGATTGGCCCCCTATATGAATTGGTCCCCTATATGGGCCTGCCTTTTGCCCCATTGGCCTGTTGATTTTGACACATTTGCCCTACTCTTACCTAGTTTTCTACCCAAGATTTTATCTAAATCTCCCCTGCTTTATGCATTCCTTATAAAATTTGAAGGATTTCACAGTTCATAGATGCCCTGATCTTTGCCATTTCTTCATCTCTTAGTCTTCAATTCTCTCTATTCGTGACCTCTTTTCTCCCCCTGGCTTGCCCTTCCTCCTTCAAGTTCTTTTGCTCTCCTTCTGAAATTCTAGCATGCTCACCTGTAGCCCAGATGAACAGTGATTTTTTTGTGTGTGATCCTAAATTTATATATGAATAAAAATGTAGAGAGCATGCATTTTTCCAGAGCCTAACCTTGCTCTCCTCTCTTAGAGGCATCGCTTTATCCAGTCCTACTTTTCTGCCTAAGTCTTCCAATGTGTGTTTGGTGTTACACACTCTCTAACCGCCCTGTATTTCTGATCTTCTTGCCTGCGCTCGTATGTGAAATCTCCACCAGGAGAGGGGGCTTTTCGCCTTTTTAGAAAAGGAGAAGCAGCTCCGGCTTTTCCTAAGCCAGTGCTTTTCTTTCCATTCCTTACATGTGCAGAATGTTCCCTGCTCTTTAGCTAACCCTGGCTGCCGTAGGTAACATAGAATACAATGAAACAACAGTGGATGTCCCTTTCACTGGGAATTCTTCCCTGCTCAAGTCTTGCTTCTGTGTGTAGATGCTATGGCTGCCAAAAACCTCATTCCACTCCCGTGTCCTCACCTGCCTGCCAGCTTGCCAGTGTCTTTGTGGCATGCTCTCACACCCAGCTTCGCTGCTGTCATAGGATTATTGAAGGGGATATGTTAGTTTTCTTTTGCTCAGGGAGTGTGTATATGTGCCGTGTATGTATGTGTGGGCTTGAAAGGCATTGTCCTATGGATAGTTTTATAACCTAAAGCAATTACAGCTGTCAGCCCAGAGAACAGCTGTGACAGGTTGATTTATGTGTACAGTATATATGTATGCAAGAGAGAAGGAAGGAAGGAGAAGGAGATGGAGGAAAGAACATGGAGGTGGGCACTCATTAGAAATTCGCTTTCCAAGATGCAGAAAGGAAGTTGTTCTATAAAGTGCACAAACAATGAAATTGCTCTGCTGTCATCTCTTTTTCATTAACTTGGGTATACCCGGAAAAAAATAAACCCAGCACATTTTATGAAGAAGGAGACAGGATATAAAATACGCTACTAAGTGTTGGTTTTGTTTAGGGATTAGGGGATGGGGAGGGAGCTGACATTCGATTTTGATCTTCATCTCTCCTACCACTTCAATAGCACGTTTGAATGAAGTGGATTCTGTCTTGTTAAATGAGTAGGCATCTTGGACCTTGCCTGCTTTCTAAACTTTCATTTTGGATTCCTGAGCCCACAAAGCAAGCATGAGATTGTGCGTGGCTTTTCATTTCCCACCCTCAGAGCTACCTGTGTTCGGTTGAATTTTCTGCTGGTAACTGCTGGGCAGCTGAAGTTCAATTTTGTCCCTTTGTGGCCAGAGACAAAGATGGTTTGACTGGCTTAGATCAACTGTGTGTAATCTGGTATAGATAGAACATCTTAAAGAGCCTGTATGAAGGGATGATTTCTCTGCCCAGGCACAGTAATGAAGCAGCGGCAGGCAAAACGTATTAATAAAGCATCTTCTACCTTAAATGGATTTCTAAGTATTTTGCTACCGAGTTAATCATGTATGTGGGTCCCTCGGGAAGGTCTGCTTCATCATTATCCACATTCCTAGATGCAAAAAAACTAATGCTCATTTGTCCCTACCTAGGAATTAAATTCAAGAGCCGGGATTAGAAGTGATCATGGAAGGCATCATCCCTGCCTTTCTAAGGACTGTAGGGATATGCTTCCAAAACCCAGAGGAGGTTCTCTCCCTTTCCTTATGACCAGCATTTGTTTGTACCTACAGTTGACGAATGAATTTTTTGGTGTTATATATCAAATGATCCCCCGTGACCAAAGTGCCAGATGGGTTTCCTAAGGAATTTAATATCAGGAAAAGTCATCAGAGAAGATGAGGAGGGAACATGGACACGTAATGAATTAACACAAAGTATTTTAAGATCTTCAGTGTAGAGTTGCTCAGAGTTTTGTTGACCACTTTGTGGTCAATTTCAAAAATGGAAAGGTGGGCCTGTGCAGTCTTTCAGTGTTATACTAACGTTCTGCCTGCTCCCCCACCCCCACCCCAAATAGTTTGTATTGAGGGAAAAGCTCTGTTTCATCTTTGGTGTGTTATTTACTTTTATAGCACCAGGGTGTTATAAATTGATCCAGACTCTTTGGTATTCCATGACTTTGGGGAAGAATATTTTTCAATAGAAGTTAAACAAACAAACAAACAAACAAACAAACAAACAAACCAAAGCTCTCCTCAGATGAATTCATTAGCAAGTATAAGAGGAAAAGCTAAGTTACTGTGCCTCCTTTCTAGCCTCCAAAGAAAAATTGGGTCAGTGCTGGGTGCCCCTGAAAAAAGAACAGTTTTTGAGTGTTAGCACCACTGTCTGGCTGCTCTATGCTCTCTTGTGCCCAGGTCCACAAAAGGAAATGTGCTACATTTAGGGAAAAATTATAATACTGGTACAGAGACAACAACAGCATACAGAGAGGGGAAATGACAGGAATTGAGGTAAATCCCATGTTCCCCCTGCTCTTGGATTTCAAGAATTTGAAAAACACACTGCTGAAAGAGGAAACCAATTGTGCAAGACCATGATGCCCAGGAAACTTGGGAGTATGCTTTATAAATAGCCCAGGTGGCTCACACCCAGCCATGTGAGTGGGTGCTTTTTCAGGGCTAGCATCATTTAACGTTGACAAAATCAAGAATAGAGAATGAATGTCAGTCTCTGAACTTGACCAAAATTTTGATGCAACGTTGCCAGTTTCACACCCCGAGATGCTCTGTGCTCTCACATTTGTTTTATATGTGGAATATCTATTTAGCAGGGTGTCCTTGTGTCTCTGGTGATTTAAGTAGCATTAGTGGGAGATTGGTGGAGTAGATGCTGCATTATTTAACAAAAATGAGATTATCTTAAAACACCTTTCCAACACTCTAAATTGAGTCTAAATGCTAATGGAATTTATCTGATCATTTTAAAGGTGCATGGATGGGTGCATGCTGCAGGATTTTCCTTTCCTAGCTAATTAGTTTGTGACCCTTATTAAGATGTCTTGGGTTTACTAAGAACGTGCGGCAACTTCTTCTTTCTTTTTAATTGGAAAGTGACAGCTCTTCAAGGGGACTGAGTGAAGGGGATGGGGGGTGGTTAAATTCAACCCTTGCCTTGGCTGCAGGAGGCAGCGGCCTGGCGCGCGGAGGGTTAAAGTGGGCGCCCAGCCCTGTTCGTCGCCTGCCCGTGGTTCCTGGGAGAAGTCTGCGCGGGCTCGCTCGCTCCGGGCGTCCGAGCTGGAGAAAGTGGTGGTCAGGGATGGAGTGGCTGCCATGACAACCCTGGAAGTCCGGGCCGGCGCGAGGCGGGGATGCTCCTGGGAGGAGGGCGGCGCTGACACGCGGGGCAGCCGCTGAGCTCTCGGTCCCGGCGCGGCGCTCGGTGCCGGTGCGTCCTCCTCCCGAGCCGCCGAGGAGAAGTAGCCGCCACTCAGCGCAGCGCCGGCCTTCTGAGCCGCTCCCCGCGGAGGTCTGCCCGGCCCGGGCGGCTCCGCTGAACATCTGGCCTCGGGCAGCGGACCGGAGGAGACGCTGCCGCAGCATTCCCAGGTCCGGCTCGTCTGCAGCGGTGCACGGGGCGCGCTGCTCCTCAAACCTCCACGGCCGCCTTCCCTGGGCACTTGCCACCTCGGCTATTGTCCGCGGGTTATTTTGTTTTGTTTTGCTTTGCTTTTTGGTGGCGAACCTTTGTCCGAAACTTACAAAGAAAGTGTGGATTACCCCCCCGCCCCCCCATTCTGACTGAAGAATTGCAGACCACCTCTGGGTAGCTGAATCGGTCTTGTCCCTCGTTTGGTACCAAAGTGCTTACTCTCCAAAGTGCCATGTTTGAACTCTAAATGGGAAGAACCGGCTCGTGAAACGTGCCCGCACCTTTGCGTCTGCCTTCTGCTTCCCCTCCGTCGGCCACTTTCGCCCGAGGAAGCCACTTCGGATGTCCTCCGCGGAAACTGGGTCTCCGCTGCTGGCAAGCTGAGGCTGGATTTGAGGGAGAGAGATTCGACTTGAAGGGGAGTCTAGGAGCTTTTCTCCACCTGCTCAGTCCCTGTCCCCGCCTTCCCCTTCCTGTTCCCGCCAGGGGGGCGTGTGCCTGCTGCCGCCGGAGTTGTGGGAAGTTGTGTCTGCCGAGGATGGGGGTCTGTGGGTACCTGCTCCTGCCCTGGAAGTGCCTCGTGGTCGTGTCTCTCAGGCTGCTGTTCCTTGTACCCACAGGAGTGCCCGTCCGCAGCGGAGATGCCACCTTCCCCAAAGCTATGGACAACGTGACGGTCCGGCAAGGGGAGAGCGCCACCCTCAGGTAGGGAGCTGCCCGTCTACGAATTGCGGATGTTAATTTGGGGAAGTGGGAGCATGGGCGAGGGTGTGAACTGGAGCTTGCTGGGGCTGGCAGCTGGGTGCTAAGCCACTGGGATGTGGCCGTCAGAGGGAAATACTGAGAGGTTCCAGAATTGAACCTTTTCCCCCCAAACTGGTCTCATCAGCTCAAAGCATTTGGTAAGGGTAAGGGGTGGCTAGGTCAGGAAGTGGACTCGGGAGTGAAGGAAGTAGCCTGGCACTGTGTGTGACAGCGAGCCCAGAGGCAGTGCTAACTGGGTGCCTGGCTGGGCTCAGAATGAAAAGTCTGCTCTGAAGTTAACGAGCCCCCAGTGACAGGTCTGGCTTGGTCTGAATGCCCTGGCTCTGCCCAGGCCATGAAAGGTTGCCAGCTCATCTTCTGGAATGCTGGCAAGACCATTGTTTCGTTCTGGGCCTGACTGGACCTGGGTTCTCTTGGACTGTCTCATTGTGGGCAGAGTGCTGCAAAGTGGTTTTCTGATACCAAAAGCATGAAGAGAGTCTGCTTTGTCCACGGAAAATATAATTTATTCTGGGTAACTGTGCTCTCTTATTGCTCTCCATCACTGCAGCATGTGCAAAACTCGTCTGCTGACCAGAGACTAGATTTCTTTGTTGTGTTAAGTCCTGATTGGCTTCTGGGGTTAAGATGCCTAAGAATTGGGGAAGACAGGAACAAGATTCTTGACTATGTTGTGTGTGAGGTAGAATGATTGTGTCTCTGTGATAATCCTGCTTACAGAAATGCTCACTCAATTTTCTAGTGTCTGCAAACTGTATCACTCACACAGTGCAACATAAAATTGATTGTGATGGAGGAACTTTACTTTCTGGAATTTGATAAGAAAGTAAGCAAGCATAAGATAACAGTTAAGTCCAAACAGGTTCATAGGAAGAACTGGTACCCTGTCTCTCTTTGATTCAATATGCTTTATTAAATAAAGTTTTCCAAACTGGGCTATTGAGCTAACCAGCAGGCAGCATTCCCACCATTTTCCCAGGAAGACTCCTGGAAATATAACCTTGTTGCTGTTTTGCCCCAGTGGCTATTCTTCTAAGATCAGGTTGGTTTGGATGGTGCACTTAAGGCAATAGCCACAGGATAGAAAATGTTGAGGAAGGGTCCCTGGCACTACAGAGTTGAACTGTCAGGAAATTTACTAAAGGCAATGGATACTTTAAAGGAGTCCTGCAAGGTGTTTAAGCATTCCGCCTTGCTTTGTCTTTGGAAAGTTAACCCTTGTGACTTCAATGATCTCCTAGTGACCCACTGATTAATGAATAAAGCCATTTAGGGATTATTTTGAACAGAGGTTAAAAATCCAGCTTCCCCTGCCCCTACTACCAAAATGACTCTTGACTGTATCCGATTTATAAAAGGATTTCATGGGTGTTTCATATATGCAGTTATTTCAGATTACTTCAATAGAAAAACAAAAATGAACTTCGGAAGCCATGTAATCAATGAATATTGGTGGATAGTTACACTCAGAATGTACCTTTGTCCCTATCCCTTAGTTGCAAGGAGAAACCTCCTATGGACAAACTAGAGATAGTTTCACATGGTGAACGTTTTAGAAACAAATGGGATTATTTTTCAAGGAGAAGGTGGAAGATAATCAGTTCTGTGTAGATTTGGGGAACACGAGATAACAAAGGGACCCTGATCAACAGGGGCATCTACATTATAGGACAACTGAGGTGAGGGTAGGATTGGAGGGGGCAGGATGTGTCCAGAAGGCAGCTAGCGAACCTCATGACGATCAGGACTCTCTGGAGAGGACATGAATTTAGCAAATACTGGGCCAGGGGAGGGGCCTGGATTAGGAGTAGCTTCTCTTTAAAATTATGTATCAAGTACTAGCTGGCTTCTCCTTTCTTTGTCTTTCCTTCCACAGCTTTTCATTTCTCACTCTATGGTTCCCTCCCTCCACCTCTTTCAGGCTTAATGTCAGCAGTTTCATGTATGTGTCAGCCACAGTGATTTTATTGGGGAGTAGATAAAGGAAGTGGGTGAGAGGAGAGCTTCCTCTGTAAACCCTTGAATTGGCCCCCACCTGGTCATTGCATAGAAAAGCTCACTTGATATCTCCTTGCCCCTTTGTGCCAGTCCCTGGGGCTGAATCTCTTTCTGACACACAGAGTGGTAGCAGTGGATGGAACTCGACAGAGGCAGCACTACGGGGGCTAGCATCTGACTGACACCAATAAGCTGACCAAGGGCCTGACTTAGGTTGGGAATTGGGCACCAGGCATTTACAGCCCCCCCCCCCCCAAGCAAAGGGTACTCTAGATGTTAATGGGTTGACACTCATTCTCACCAAACATGCTTGCACTGGGACAAGGAAATGCTCCCCTGTTGGGTCTACTTCTGTGAGCAGAAGCCCTTAAATTCTCAAACATGGACTCTGTGTTTTGTAATCCAGTATGCACGTAAGCCATTAGAAATTTTATAATGCTTCTGCTTCTATGAAATTAGTCACTCTACTCTTAACCCTGTTCTAGGAAGAAATGCAATCTTGTGCATGCTTGGTGTCCAGGATCTGGGTTGTATTATTTTTGCTTGTAATTGTTGGGGGGAGGGGGCATCTATTCTCTCTTTCTATTTTTTTTGGCTCTGTTTGCAAAGCGTCTGACCACACTACACATAAGCACACCTGCAGTCATCCCTGAACACCTGTTCTGTTCTGACCCTGGAAACCATCCATCCACATCACTGTGGTTGATGATGACAGTGATGCTTGTAGTTTTCTTCATAACCAGCAGAGGACTTTTTGCTCTAATTTTCATCTTTTTCTGCTTTGTCCTCACCAGTTACATTTTCTTGAGAATTTTGAGCAGTCTCCACAGGACAAATGCTTCAACAGCAGATCGTAATATGAGGAAACTCTTTTGAATAGTTTAATTTCATCAAACTAATTCTAATGACCCTTTTGGTGGTATCAGGAAACCTTTCACCTAACATGTTATCAACAGCTAGAAGAGAATTGTAAACAATTTCCCATTCCTTCTGCCCTCTTTGATATAAGAATCTTTTTTAAAATGAGAAGGCAACAAAAAATAGAATGTGCAGTAATAATACTACCTGAGGTTCATTGAGGGCTCATTGTGTATTAGGGAACATCCTAAGTGTTTTACGCATATCCACCCATCATTCAACTATCATAACACTAACAGTTAACCATAATAATAACCCTAAGATGTAGGTGCTATTATTAATCCCATTTCATAGATAAAGAAACTGAGACATGGGAAGCTTATGTAGCTAGGATGTTTTGAAACTGGATTGCCAGGCACTAGTACTAGTATTATTAATAAAATGAATAGTGCTATCAATTATTGGTCAGTCACTTTGTTGAATATTTTATCTATATCCTCACAACAACTGTCTACAATAAACTTAATTATCCTGATTTTATAAATGAAGAAACTTAGGCACAGAGAGGGAACTTACTCCAAATCCTAGAGCTAGCACCCTGACTCAGGGCTTCACATTTCAACTTAGGTTACTAAGCTTTCCTCTGAGTACTCAGGACTCATTGGATTCTGTGACCTCCCCATTCCCCCATGATGCTTAATGTCTCCCCCACTCATTTTGGCCTAGGCCTTTTTTGCAGTATTTGGTGCTTTATCTTCTTTCCCTACGTGGACTGGAGAGCCACTCTCAGAAGGCTAAAAGTGTGTTTTACAATGCCACAAGCACTGTGTGCTCACAAATATTAACTGAACAAAAGAAATGAATGAAAACAAAACAGAATATTCCCTAGCCTGCACTCAATTTATCTCCTTACCACATTTCTGTCTCATCTTATGTTAAAATAGAGCTGTGGTCAGCAAACAAAGAGTTACAGGGTAGTCCTCGTATGAAAGGTACTGGGCAGGCTGTTGGGTGTGGAAAGGCTTGGGATGTAGACGCTGCTCTCTCAAGGCACTTGGACCCAACTCAAAGATGGGGCTCATGGGTAGAGAAGTAACTAACAGCACAAGGCAGCAGGTGCCCATCAACCAATGGGGGGTGTGTCTATGTATATCAACTAAGACTGCTGTGCCTCAGAGCAGAGGCTGTATGCAGGTGGGACTGAACTCCTTGGAGAGAAATGCTGAGGAAGCAGTGAGGAGCGGGAAGTGGCTGATGTGCCCGTGTGTGGGCGTCGTTCACTCAGAACCATTCACTCAGCGTCAAGCGTCGCTTGGCATTTTGATGAATGTATTTCATGTGTTCATAGCTCTTGCAAATAAGGCAGCCACTAGTAAAGTGAATCATTTCCTAGGGACCATCTCAGGTGAGTATCAGCATCTGAACTATACCTCCTGTCAGGTGTCTAGATGGTAGACTTGGCGACTGAGAGATATTTGTTTTTTTGTGATGAGTTAAAAATAAAAGGTTTGAGAAGGGCTGAAGATTAAGTTGTGTTTTGATATGAAAATCCCATGGAATAGCCCAGAACAATGTGGTTTTGATATTTGAGAGGACCCAGAGAGTCACCCTTCCAGATTTAGGATCCTGCGGCACATTGTTCATATCACATAAAGCATTTAGCATTTCACTTTTCAGGCAGATAGATTCTCTTTCGGTCCCTCCAGCTACTTCCTGGGCTTTTGAGGGAAAGAGCTAGGCCTTGTTCAGTTTTGCATCCCAATGCCTAGCATGTACCTTGGGACATGGCATTCACTAACAATCTTGAGTGACTATACACCAACTCATCCCTTCACTCACAGTACTTAGCACACCTTCACTTATTTTCTATTTTGTGAACACAGAAAACTCACTCTTGTGGCAGGACTTGGCTCTCATGGTTTCTTCTGTTGGGAATATCCCTATCTCAGGTCTTCCCATGAATAGGTGCTTCTTATCATTTTAGCTTGGGCTCAGACAAAACCCCCTCAAGACATTTCCTAGAACCCAAATCAAAATATTCCCTTATCCCTTGCCACTGGTTTTATGCTGGCATGTGGTACTGGATTTTTCATTTAGAGAAATGATCTCTAAATAAATTTATCCCATTCACTTATCTGTTGCTGTGATCATGATGGTCTTCCTCAAGTAGACTGACTATAAAAGCCTTAAGAATAGATGCCTTTTCTCTCTTCTTCAGCAGAATGCCTCTAGTGACTGACATATAGTAGTTGCTTAAATAAATATTTGTTGGATAAATGAATGAAGTAATGTTTGAGAACACACTCTTCTCCTCTTCCATCCTTTTTCCTGGGTTGTCTGATGATGCTTTTGTTCTGCTCGTGGTCACTTCTGTCCAGGCCATGCAGCTGTGTGAGGTTGTTCTTATGGAGGTGCTGGTAGGGAGGTTAAAAATACACACAAGCCACGGAGCTGGTGTCTCCAGCCAGGATATAGATGGGCTATGTTGATTGACCATTACTTTATAGATGTACCCAAGACCCTTGTTTTCTTTCTCCAAGAATATTTCCCCTTTGTTCTAGTTTGTTAGCTGCTGGAATGCAATATACCAGAAACAGAATGGCTTTTAAAAGGGGGAATTTATTAAGTTGCAAGTTTAGAGTTCTAAGGCCATGAAAATGTCCCAATTAAAGCAAGTCTATAAAAATGCCCAAATTAAGGCAGCAGCAAGAGGTTAACTTCACTCAAGAAGGTCAATGAAGTTCAAGATTTCTCCCAACTGGGAGGGCACATGGTGAGCATGGCGATGTCTGCTAGCTTTCTCTCTAGGCTTCTTGTTTCATGAAGATCCCCCAGGGCTGTTTTCCTTCTTCATCTCCAAAGGTTTCTGGCTGAGTCGACTCTCGTGGCTCTCGTGGCTCTCAAGCTTTTTCCAAAATGCTTCCTCTTTTAAAGGATTCCAGTAAACTAATCAAGACCCACCTGGAATGGGTGGAGTCACATCTCCCTCTAATCAAAGGTTAATATCCACAATTGGGTGTGTCACATCTCCGTGGAGATAAGCTAGTAAAGGTTTCCAACCTACAGTACTGAATAGGGGTTGAAAGAAACGACTGCCTCCACAAGATGGATCAGGATTAAAACATGGCTTTCCTAGGGGACATAATCCTTTCAAACTGGCACACCTGCCTAGGCTTTAGAAGAAATATGAGTCCACAATAATGTTGAAATTAGAATGTTCAAATAAGGAGGGCTCAGCAAAATGCCTCTCTGCCCTTCCTTGTTTCTCTCTATTTGAAGTCTGCTGGCACCCGTTGTCTCAGGGTGTAACTATTGATCCGCTGTTTATGAGTTAACTCGTTCAGAATAGCAATGCCACTCAGGAAGCATGTGCTGTCCAGGCTGCCCTGCTCCCCCTCCCCCACCCCGATCGACCACTGTGCCTTCACCTCCGGGGCTTGCCAGGCATCTATCCGGTGAGCCATGGCTCAGAGGAGCATGGACAGATGGGACTGGGTGGGAGGGAGGCTTTTGGAAGCACACTCAGCCTGCTGAGGAGCCAGAGCCAAAATGGGAAAACTAAAATCCAACCAACCATGGGGCAGAAGGAGAAGGGGCATGCCAAGATATCACCGGGATCCAGAGAAAAGCACACAGGGGCAGCCCAGTTGTCTACACCCTTAATTTACAATGGTAGGTGCTTTGCAGAGAACTTTCTCCTTTCTGCTTACTTTAAAGATGCAACACTTTTTTTTTTAGTTTAAAAGAATTTCAGAGACCAGGGAGTTCAATCACCTTATGTGAAAGACCATGAGGATAATGGTATTCAGTCCTGCACAAAGATGCCATCCTGAAATGTGAGATAGGCTGGCATCCACCCCACTCTCACCCAGCTGTAAGCCCAGCTTGGAGCTATATGTGCCTGAAGGAAGGGGCACCTTTTGATACTAAGGTCAAAAACATCGTACAGATTCAGAGTTCTCTGGGTCCAGTGAGTTAACACTGTATGCTCTCCTAGCTGCTAGCTTTTCACCAAAGCCTGATCTTTAGTCTGGTGATATAACTATCACTCCTTATGACTTATTCTTGTTAGCTATATGTCTGGGCCTCTGCATGACCAGCAGGGTCTTTGTTAATCCCCATAACTGTGCCATAAGATGGAGATCTTGTTATCCCAAAAATTACAGATCAAGAAGAAGGAATTCTGAGATATCATAAAGGAATGCATTTTCCCAGGTTCAAAGATCAGAATGGGACCATGACTTAGTTTCTGAACCAGTTCTCGGCTTCTAGGCTGGCTGTCTCTGTGCCATTTGGGCTTGCCTTTCTCAGTTGAATTGTGTCCCTTATTTTCTTCATTGACCATCTGCTCTCCTCCCAGAGATCCAGTGGACCTGGTGGTTGCGTCTTGTCCTGAAGTTTAAGGACCTACTTTCTTGAAGTCTTTTTAGAATGGGCTAAGGGAGCATTTATGGTTTTATGCATTTTGTGGTATGCAGACACAGAGCATGACGCAACGGGCCTCTGGGGCCCCTTTTCCGTAGATAATCCTAGAACCCGTGTACTTTGTTCAGAGCTGGACATTTATTCCAGTTTCTTCCACCAACCTTTTGTTCCAAGTACCAGCAATTCTGGATTCCCTCACGGACTTAATAATTTCTCAGACGTTTTCATGTATTTATATGGAATGGGATATTGAACAAATCTAGGTTGGAGCACAGTTCTGAGTACTCTGCAACCAATGTGGCTGGATGCCTTGGCACTGGAAGGCAGAGTAGGTGGAGGAAGGAACATGCTACAAATATGATCTTGACCTATATATTTCTTTTTCTTGCTAGAAACAGGACTATTGACATTTCTCTCGGGATTTTGGAAAATCATAATGGATATTAATAAATATTTGTTCTCATAGGTGGAAAGTCTCCACTCATGGGTACATTATAGTACGATCCTAGCATTATCTGAGTCCAGTTTGCTCCTCAGGAGAAAGTTGATGGGTCCCTGCTCTGCGTAATAGATTACTGATAGTAAATAATACCAGCATCAATATCTAGATAGTCAAACAATACTACTTTTAGAAAACCAAAGAAGGGTTTGGTTAAGGATGCAATTTTCAAATGGAGATGAATGCAGAGGACGTGGTATTCCAACACACGTGTGCTTTGGGAGAAGAGGTGCAGTTGAGCAGTGTAATAGGAGCACCATTGTTGGAGACAAAGATGTCTGACAATGGAGATCTTGCTGACTCCTATTTTAGAAGGAATGATATGTTAATAAGAATATGGACTCAGAGATAGGATTCTCCTAACCTTTGTTCAGGCACTTTCTCTCGGTGTGATCTTGGGGAAAATTCTTAATCT
The DNA here is from genome assembly GCF_023851605.1 of Tamandua tetradactyla. Lineage (NCBI taxonomy): Eukaryota > Metazoa > Chordata > Mammalia > Pilosa > Myrmecophagidae > Tamandua > Tamandua tetradactyla. The sequence goes on along the minus strand of NC_135334.1, from coordinate 4,248,148 downwards.
TTCTATATAAAGAGAAAAGTTACTACTAACTCAAAGGGTTATATTGGGTTAAAATTAAATAATGAATACAAAGCTTATGTATAATTATAACTCTCCCTCTTTGTCTACGCATGCACACATACACACATACACCACACAGATGTATGCATCTGTGCATATGTGTATTGTTGTGGATTGAATCATGTCGCCCACAAAAGTTATGTTCAATTTCAGGTCCTAAACCATGGGCCTTGGGTGTGAACCCATTTGTAAATAAGACCTTTGAAGATGTTATTAAAGTGTACCCAGATTGAACGAGGGTGGCCTCTAAGCCAGTATGATTTAGGACCTTCTAAGCAAAGGAAATTGGACACCAATTAAAAAAGCAAAGCGAGCAGTTAGAAGGTGGAAGTCAATGGAAACTGGAAGAGAAAGGATAAGATGCCCCCTTGTGCATTACCATGTGGCAGGAAAAGTCAAGGAACCTCAAATATTGCCAGCCAGCAAATTGTGAGGCAGTAAATTCCTGTTGTTAAGTTCACTCCTTATATGGTATTTGTTTTAGCATCCAGGAAATGAAAACATGTATATATAACACAACTAATAGAGAAGTTATTCTTATAAACTATTGTACCTTAAACACCTATGTAAGTATACTTTCACAGATCCACTGTGTTTTGTTTCTGAAAGATCTAGGAGAGAGAATCCCCTCTTCGTTTACATGTAATTATACTTCTTGTGTGTTTTGCCTACCCTTCTCTTTAGATCATAGGAATCTTCTTGAGTGCAAATCAGAATTTATTGAGATGTTTTTGAAAGGAGTGAGGAGAAAGGCTTTCCTTCATTTTTTTCATAACATAATTGTTGCAGTGGAAGTTAAGACAGTTCACTGCTCTGAAGGTAACCTTCCCATCAGAAAAAGCTGCACAGAAGGTTCTGTAGAGCCAGGTTATCTGGAACAAATAGTGGGATGGGAGTCCATGTACAGATTTAGCATTGGTGGACCTTCTTATCTTGGAGGACTGAATTTTCATCCACTGGAGTCAGCTGGCAAAAGAAGCATTGGGGTATCATCTGTGTGGATCGGGGAGGGGGGATGTCCTTCCATCTTTAATGTCCTCTGATAGTGATTTTTTCTTTCGCTCACATGTATTGGTCATCGGGAGGCAGGCTCAGAGCATGCATGGGGGTTGTTAAGATGGAGGAGGAAACATTTAGTAATTATTCTTCTTGGACAAGTCTGAGCAAGTCCAGGGCAGGGTTGGGGTGACTGGCATGAGAAACTGATCCCTGAGTTCAGTGATGAGGCATAGAATGACCCTTTCCACCTTATCCCAATGTCAAGGTGTTTCAATTAGTTTGAATGTCTTAAAATATTATAGGCATAACAGTCTCAATCTTTCAGTGATCTGTTTTTATGAAATCTCATTTATTCACATGGTTGAGTTATTTGGGTTTATTTAGGCTTTTTGGCTAACCTTCTGTCTTGTCAGTGTGAAATGTTTTGGCTTAGAAAGCTTTTAGGGGTTAGACGTGTCTCATAAAATGAACATACGAATTAATCTTACAATCTTGCAGATGGATTATTACAAATAATAGAATTTTTAATGAAAACAGCATCAACCAACAGACTGATGGAAAATTACAAAACTGAAATCAACCTTCAGACAAAGCGCCTTTTTGGCCCCATGGAGGCAAAAGAAGATGTGTTTGTGTGAATATAATTTCTTGATCTTCTCTGGCTTTCAAACTAGCTATAATGTAGTGGAGGAGTTGAAAAGTGCTCTCTCACTCAGAATAATTATCTTTGGACAAATTTACTCATCAGGAAGTCTCAATCCAAAACAATCCTAACCCTTTGGAACCTCTGAGTAAGAAAGATAATATAGGCAAATTATTTTTAATTTAGCATAATTGTTACACATGAAAATTGGAAATAGCATTGCCTTGGAAATTATAAAGCAAGTTTGCAGAAATAATAGTCATATATAAAGGCCCAGTGTGAGGGGCCGATTGATCACTCCACCCCCCCCAACCTTGTCCCTCAGGACACCAACCACTGCAGCCCAGGGGAAGGCTTTGGGGCTCTGAAAGCTTTGGTAAGACTGCTCATCTCCCACTCATGACTACATTTATCTCCACATTCCAAACATCTCGGGGGCCAATCCAGAAGAGGAGGTTTTAATTAGAAATGACTATCCTTTTTTCCCTAAGAGACCATCAAGACAAACCTTCTTGTATCTTCCTTCTCGGCTTTCTTCAGCCACTCTGAAATCAAAGACCACACGCAGTAGATCCTCATTTGGATTCTTTTCACCACAGGCTCCCATACATTCCGTAATCTGACCCAATCTCCAGACTCTCCCTGATGCTCCCAACCTTTCTGCTCTCTGGACTGTATGAGCTGTCACCAGCAAAGCCCTTAGGTTCCATCATCTGAATGCATCCAACCTCTTTTATGGCTTAAGGTGAAACCTGACTGCCCCCTGGATTATTTCCACTCCCAGAGGCATCTCAACTGGCGTATGTGTCCCCCCACCCCATACCCTGTTTACTTACTGCAAAGCCTGGAAGTGGAATAGATGTCTTACTTGCTATTTTTTGTGACTTCTGGACATTTCTTTTTCCATCAAAATTGCTTATGATGTTGGAACATATGTCATGAGGTTATATAATCCTCTGCTCCTTCCTTGCTTGGGCCATCTACTCTCCCCCCTAATTACATTCCTTCATTTGTGGAAGCCTCTAGCTACCTGACCTACTATTCAACACTAGTCCTGTTAACTATTCCTGGCAAATTCATCACACTTTTAGGTGGTCTATTCATCAATCTCACTCTTTTCTTCCTCAACTTCCTCACGTGTTTTTTTCTCTCTGACATGTACTTCCATACCCTAGAAACTCTACCAGCTTAAAATCTGCATTTATGATAACCATTCCTTTAAGATCCACCTCTTATTTTCTATTTCACTCTCTCTATTATGCTTAGTCAAACCTTTGTTTGACTCAATTGGAATTTCTAAATCATTCATCCAAAATCTTTATTGAACTATTTGTCACCTCCTTCCTGCTCAGACTCCATTGTCCAGCACTGAGATCCTTCTTTTGAAAATACTATGAGCTCTACTGCCACCTCTCCTTCCCTTCCTCCCCTCCTTCCCACCTTTCGCTCCTCTTCTCTCTTGCTGTCACTTCTTCCTGGCCAAAATCCAATCCTGGATAAGCCCAACTCTGATTACTCTGCACCTGTGCCCCAGCAGCTGCACATCATCATGGTGACTCATTTCGTTTTCTTACCAGATCTCAAGTTGGCACTCAGCCCTAACTACGTCTCCCTAGTACCTTTGCTTTCCTGTTCTCTGAGATGAGTATTTCCCACCTTATCTTCTCCCTTCAAACCTGCAGCACGTCCTTTTAATTCCTTACTCTTACCACTTGAACACACTTTGTATTTCACTACAAGACTAGAAATAGTAAGAAAAGAACAATCTTATTTCACCAGACCCAAATCGATCTACCTACCTACTTGTATCTGTATCTGAACACTGTGTCTCCCAATTCTGTCCTGGATCTCATCCCTCTCCTCAATTCAAAGTCATTGCTCTTGAAATAATTTTCTTTTCTTTCCTGCTGCATGATCAGTGTCTCCTTTATACCATTTCATATCCACCAGCTTATGAACATGGAATTATATTTCTCATCTGAAAAAAATAATCCCATATCTCATGTCTCCCTCAAAATGCTACTTATTTTTTCTGCCCTTCTTTATAACAAAATAGTTCTTGACCTCCTATGCCTTCATAACTCATTCCAATCTTCTGTTCATCACTGACATTGCACTGATACGACTTTTGTCAAATCTTGTGGGCAATATTTTATCCTCACCCAAATCTATCTCAGCAGCTTTAACACAGTCAATTATTCCTTTCTTCTTGAAACAATCTTCTGTTTGGAATCCCAGAATATTGTTTTTCTTAACTTCTGTTTTAGTGCTTTACAGTTATCTTTGTGGACTTTTATTTTCTTTCTATTCTTCAGGTAGGTACTGTGTCTCAGTCTTGTGATCTCTTTTTTTTCTATCTACAATTAAACTTATCCAAAACCAATACCATTGATAGTCTTTTGATGCCTATATTTAAATATCCAGCTCTGACTTTGTCCCTGAGCATCAGTCTATGTATCCTACTGTTAATCTATGGATCCACTTGTACAACTAATGGAAATTTGACACTGAACACCCTAAAATTAGTCCTCTTGATTCCAACCCCATTCTGACCACCCCTCACCAGCCACCATGAACTTGCCCTTCTAGGAAGTGGCAATCCACCCAGCTGCTTGGGCTTAAATCTTAGTAGGTATTTTTTTTTTCTTTCCTTCCCTATATCCGATTCATTAGTAACTCCCAATTGTTTTTGTGTATCCTGGATCAATAGTAAATCTTGACAAGCAAACGTACAAACATATGTATCCTGGATCAGACACGTTTCACTACCTGAAACACTACCTGTCTGTCAAAGCCACTATCATCCCTCTGTTGGGCTGTGCAGGAACATCCGTTCTTCCTGTGTCCAGTCTTCCTCAACTAGGATCCATTCTCCAACGGGTGGCCCAAGTAACCATTTAAAATCATAAATTACATCAACCTTGTTGAAAATCCCACAGTAACTTGCAATTATATTTAGCACGAATGCAAACACTTCAATGGCATAAACTGTGTTTTATGTCCTGGTGCAACCTGCCTCTTGGACATCTCCCCAGCCACTCCTGGAGCCCACTCCCATTGATACGGCATGCTGGACTTCTTCGCTGTTCCTCAAACTCCCCTAAGTCTGTGTTCACTTTAATGGATAGTCTGCCTCTGTAGGGGTCCTCTATAGCAGTGTATGGCTGGATGCTCCAGGATAATCCTATGTCTGCCCAAACACTCCTTCCTCAAAGAAGGTTTCTCAGACCTGCTATTAAAAATGGCCAGACCCCAACTCCAAATCACGCTATCCTCCAACCTAACTTTAATTTTCTCCACCTCCCTTAACACTCAAGTCTATTATTTATTTCTGTGCCACCTCTATTTATTTCTTTATTTCTGTAGTATTTATTGCCTCTCCCACTAAAATGTGAAATGCACAGAGGCCACTGACTTTATTGCTCTCATTTTTAGTGGTTAAGTTTCTGCCTGGAACATGGGATTTATTAAGGAATATTTGCTGAATGAATTAAAAGTCTATTATGAATAATAGGAGGCTATTAATAGTGAAAATTATTTATCTTGTATTAGAGAGAGGAAACTCAGATGTATCTGTGAATTGGCATGGGGCTTGGTGTTATTAAAAATAGTTCAAACAGGATGTGTATAATCTAGAGTTGATTTTGCCTTCTAGGTCAATGAGTGCAATGGGACATTGAAGAGAAAATAGTCCAGGGCAGTGTGATACACTATATAAAATCTAGGATGCAGAATTTAAAGGGCCTTTTAGTATCCATTTTCACATGGGATTTTATAGAAAATCTAATAAACACTTGAAATAAAGACTCGCTTCTCGCTAAAGGCCTACAATCTTGGGGGTGGTGAGGGCTGTGTCAGGTAGATGGAAAGCAGGCTGTGAGCCTGAAATGTTACACATAATTCAATAAACAATTTTATTTTAAACTTTATTTCTCTATGGCTCTCTCTATCAAATAAATTCTATCTTACGGCAGAGAAACATAATGATTAAACATGGGCTCTGGAACAAGTCTTGTTCCAGGGTTCAATCCTGGTTTTGCCACCTGCCGGGTGTGACGTTTTGCAAGTTGGTTAAGCTCTCTTTGTCTTGGTCTTTCCATCCTGTGAAGGTACTAATTACAGGGAAACCAAACTTACAGCAGTGCCTGGTGCATAATATATGCTCAATAAATGCTAGCTTTCCACTACCAGGGGAAGACTGGGCAAGACAGGTATCAGCTGTGGGCACATGGTGGTGCTTTGTACCTCCTGACATGAGCCCGCATGGAGAGGAAACGCAGCCCTGGGCGACATGGTTGACATGTGTGTAACTTCTGCAACTACCTGGGCAGATCGGCAGTGTGGAACTGCTGGAGAGTCTCAGCAAGGCTCACTGTCTTTGGAAGCCAGGGCTAAGGTGGCCTGCATTTTCATTCTGCTCAGAAAGTTGGCATGTCCACCCCTTAATTTCCTGCATCTGAAGTGAGAAGGTGGAATACAATCCACACTGTTCTGTGTAGTTCTTTACATTTGAAGAAGAGACTGTTAACTGTTCAAAAATACATAATTTGTTTATTCTTCCCAGGCACAAATCTTGACTGAATTTCTTAGCCCCCTTTGAATTGAAGTGCTGTCTTGTAACAGAGTTCTACTGGAAGGAATGCAACAAAAGCTGCATGTAAACTGCCCCATAAAAACCTCTCTATGAAATACTTCACAGTCTTTTTCCTTTCACTATGTCATCGCTCTAAATTACCTTGGAGACCCATGTTGTGTTTGGCAGACCCACCCTCAACCCTCCCCATCAGCTGACCTGAAACTTCATCAGATTATTAAGTGAAGGAAAAATAAGCCTGTATTGTGGTAAGCTCTGAGATATGAGAGTTTATTTGTTAGCATAGTTTTCTAATTCAACATTCCACTATTATAAATTATATTTTCAGAATTCAACTAAACAGAAAAATTCAGATATATTTTTTAACTTCAACTTAAGCACTTATTAAAATTTCTTGGCCAGCTTGTTGGTGATTTTTCACATGTGTCTCAAAGTGGGAACAATGGCCTTTTCAAACTGAAGCCTCAGATGTTTGATTTTCTATTGCTTGATTCTTAACATCTATGAACCAAGTAAAATGCCTGCTTTGCTATGCGAATATGTGAAAACCAGTGACAAAGAAAAGTTTTGCCTTGAAGTAAATTAGGCTGTATCTGTAACGGATAAAGCTGGAGACATATTATAATTAGTGAGAATACCTCTTAGGTGACAAATTGCTCATTAATGGATGAGGTTTCTTATTCAGTGTAACCTTTTGTGCTAGAGATATTGTAACATTCAGTATTTTAATTGACATGCAGCAAAAAGACAGATGGGATGATCTGTAGGCTTGTTCTTAAAAACATTGAAGAAAAAGGAGAGAAAACCATGGTCAGAGGTCAGATTTTTGAAGCACAGCCAGGTAGTGGTCATGTGTTTTTTTTTTAATAAGGTAGAAAAAGAAAAGGGGTGTAAAGGGAAGAGGGTCAGGTGGTGGGAAGAGGAGCTAACTGGGGAAGAAGCCATGCATAGAGGTGAGCATTTCAGGGGCTTATCTCCAAAGTTTGCAATTTGGGGGCCAGAGAACTTGTCTTATTGTACTTGTTCCTTTCAGAGTGCTGACATACAAAAGGAGCTTATTATATACTTGGGAATTAAATGGGTGGTACCCACATGTCCCTTTAGCAGTATTTGCTGTGTATCTTTCAAGTACTTGGAACCATTCTGGACACTGAGTGACTCCTGCATAGAGCTGTTTCAGCCGAGGACATCAGGAGTGCATTAATCTAGTGCAAATCAACTAAGATAGGTTTCCCTTCCTCCAGGAAGGACTCATGGCTTGACAGGCAGAATGCCAGCTGCATTTCAGTCCCTGCACCAGCCCCTTATCATGGGCCATTGAGCTGCATGCCACATGTGCAACTGTACTGGCAGAAACCAGCCTCCAGCAATCAAATCAATAAGCAAACAATATGTTATGCAGTGAGAAGCATCACAACTGGAAATAAAATATAAGAGGCTGCCTCTTCCTTGTCCTGGTGAAGGGAAAGAGGGACTGATGTGGAAGTGACAGTGCAGTATGTGTTTGGTGGGAGGGGTCATCAGTGGCATTTACAGTGACCAGCAGGGAACAGCATTCTGTGCCAAGGGACCAACAAATTTAACAACCCAGTGAAAGAAGAGCAGGACAAGGAAGAAGCAACCTCAAAACCAAAGAATAGGCACAAAAGAAGGATTTGAGGTCCAAACTTGACTTTTCATGAGATCTATTATAACTTCAAAATTTGCGAGCAATTGGTGAGAAGAGCACAGAGTTTAAGAGATGAGAACTGAATTTAAATCACACACAGACAAATAGCCCCAACACGTGTGTCCATTTCATTTTCTCGGTAGTGAAGCTAACTAGTTCCCTGGTGACCAGAGCTTTGTTGTATTTGTAGTAGCTGGTATGTGGTGCCCGCCCTTACGCCACAGACATACAGTATTGTGAGTCTAAGGTTTTCTAACTGAGATGGCATCCTTTATTGGGTCTGCTACTCTATGTCATTTATGTTTACCACAGGTGAAAATGAAACACAGTTAAATTCTGCATGATGTCCAATGTGACGTTTTACCTGTTGCCATTTCCAGGGTGTTACATTGTGAAATCAGGCCAGCTCTGTACAATCAGGTATGGATGTATGTGCATGTATAAGCAGACACACATTTAGAATTAATGGACTCATAGAAATCAGAGATGGATTAAGCCTAATGAGCTGTTCAGAAGAATTATTTAGCACATATTTCATGTCTCCATTCAGTAATCAAACCTGCACACTGTGTATGGTAAGAAGGTGAGTTTGTTTTTTTACTTTTTTTTCACTTCTCGAATCATCTGCATGTATGTCTGAAAACTTAGTAGTGCACCCCTCGAACATTTTGCACCAATTCTCTTAAGCATTCAGTTTTATGTTTCCCTGCCCCCTGGAGTTAACTTTGGTATTAAGCAAACAGTTACTTTGTCTAGTTACAGTTAATATAATATTAGTAGTGATGCAGGACTCCAAGGCTCAGATGTTCACACTTGGGTGTTGTTTCCATCTCAGATCAGGGTGGGGAGGGGGATTCACCAGAGAAAACATTCTGTCCCCTCCCCAGGCTCCCTCCAGTCTTTGGGAGAAACAAGACTAACATTCAAAGAGTTTAATGATTGGAAAAGTTGAAGTCTTAGTCTTAGATGAGAAATTTATATAATTTATTTGGATTTTTACCCAAAGTTAGTACTATCTCCGCTGTCTTTTCTTTTCACCTAAGGTATGTTACAACTTATTCCTTTAGTGCCTTGGTGATTTGGAACTGAGTACCTTAGAAAAACATATTGTTAAACCTAATCCTTTCCTGCGGATGTAAACCCATTGTAAGTAGGACTTTATGATGAGTTAAGTTGTGGCTGGCCTCAATGATGATGGATTTAATCTTATTACTGGAGTCCTTTATAAGCAGAATGAAATTCAGACAGAGAGAAGAAAAACCAGAGAGGAAGCAGCTAGAAGCTGAACATCAACAAAACCTGGAAGAGAAAGGAGAGGCCAGGAGAGGCTGCCATATACATTCCCCATGTGGAGAGGCCACCATATGCATTTTTGTGTGACAGAGGAGCCCAGGACCATGCATTGCTGGCAGCCAGCCACAGAATAGCAGTTTCAAGAAGAAAGTATCACCTTACTGATGCCTCAGTTTTGGAATTGTCCTAGCCTTAAACTTTTAGCCAATAAATCCCTATTGTTTAAGCCAACCCATTGTTTGAGCAGCAAAGGAACCTGAAACAACCTAAGGTTTACCAGAGCTGGGTTATTACCATCCTTGCTCACGATTCCTTCAGGAATATATCTCCAACACACCTTCGAAACCTTAAATGCCACGTTTTTCCCTAACGAATAAAAGGTAGAAGGAACAGAAAGTTTGGATACTTGGTAGAGAAACTTACCCAGGAAAAAACTGACTTTTCAAAGTTGTACCAGACAAGAAGTTGTGGGGTTTAAAGGGAATGCAGGAGACTGGTTAACATAGAGTCCATTTCCTATAGTACAGTGCCTACCCTGTGAATTTTTGTTGTATCTTACCTAGATATAATACATAAATAAAATCCTTACACACATGTACTCAAATCTAATGAGTCTACGTGAACCGTGTTAGTTGAAGTGGATTTTGTAGTGGGAAAAATGAACTCTGGAGTTGGTACAAAATTGGATTCAAACTTCGTTTCTGTGACTGACTTGATTTGTGAAATTATAAACCCTCTATGACTTTATTTTCTTATCTCATTTAAGCGTAAAATGGGGCTAAACAATCTCTTAATACCTACATGGCAAAGTTGTGGTAAGAATAAAATAACAAAACAAACAAAAAAATCCCAGCATCATTAGCATTCAATGGAAACAAGCCATTACATGATAAATGTTTTATAAGGGTCATCCCATTTGATAATAACAATTATTTACTAATAATTAGACAAGATAACATGTACAAACTCAATGATTGTGCTTGGCATACATTATGCATTAAGCATGTGCTATTTTCTATTAATAATGCATTAAATTAGCAAAAAGTAAGTTAAAACATTACTATGGACACAAAATGATGGAAGAGAGAATTTCTCACTCATGTTCTGGCTCTGGATGTATTTTTACCAGATGCAAAGCTTTTCTGTGGCCACAAATCTTTGTTTTGCCCCATTCAAATTATCTTCTGAATGTACTAGCACACCATTCTATGAGGTTTACTCAGATTTTTTGTACTGCACCCTATCTCATACCCTTTCTTCCTCTCCCATTTTCCAGACACAAGGCCTGCACAAATCCTACATAGCATAAATCTCACCTTTTCCCTGCTCTTTCTGATCAGACCAAGCTTCTTGTTCAATGTTCCCATAATATTTTGTCTATAACCACTATCCGTTCACTCACTTATTCAGCATACATTTACTCAACACCTGTGTCTAGTCTGCCAGAGCTGCTATGACAAATACCACAAATGGGTTGGCTTACACAACTAGAATTTATTGTCTCATGGTTTGGAGACTCGAAGTCCAACATCAAGATGTTGGCAAGACTGTCCTTTTCACCTGGGATCAGTAGTGTTCTGGTAATGACAGTCAGCCTTCACATGGGGATTTACCTCTCCTTGGTGTCCTCCCATGGTTTTCTCTGATTTCTGGCTTTTGATTTCTGCTACTGCATGAATGCATCTGAATTTATTTATTCTCTTGATAAGGTCTCCAGCCACACAAATTAAGGCCCACCCTGATTCAGTCTTTGAAGAGCCTCCTTGCAAATGAGTCCACACCCTGACTCAGTTTAACATATTCGAAGATGTTATTTTCAAATGCGTTCAACACCCACAGGAAATTGGATTAAGATTTGAACATCACCAACACTTGCTAAGTGCCATCCACTGTCATAGACCCTGAGACATGAGAAGACAATGAACAAATATGTCTATGCAAAAAGGATGACATCATGTAATGATGAGTGCTCTAAAGAAGGAAGCAAGCAAGTAGGAGAGTAAAGAAAATGAAATAGGTGCTGAGTTGAGACACCATGATTGATGGAGTTCTTTCTCACAAGGGGAGGTTGGAGCAGAGGCCGGATGAAGTGAAAGAGTGAGCAGTGTGCATATTTGGGGTGGGGGTGGGGGTCTATAGGCAGAACCAAGAGCAAACATTCCGCACCCACGGTGGAGCATCCTTGGCTTGCACAGCCAGGGAAGAAGGGGATGGAGATGGTCCAAGGGACCAATCATGTGGCTACGACAGCAGCTGTGGATTGTATTTGTGTGTTATGAAAAACCATTGGATGGGGTGGCTATGTTTTTTTCGCATGGGCAGGCACGGGAAAGAGAACCTGGATCTCCGACATAGCAGGCGAGAATTCTGCCACTGAGCCACCATCGCACAGCCTGGGGTGGCTCATTTTGACTGTTGTGTATCAGCAACTTGCTTTTCATTTTTCTGTAATTTATTATTTACATGTCCTACCTTTGTTAAATTTTCGGTTCTTTGCACTTTTGTATCATTGACAGAACAAAACCCTCAAAGTAGTTAAGTGAGCTTTCTTGTGCTGCTACAATAATGAGTGTCACCTTCATGTTATTAGCACTTATCCTAATGCATGAAAGAGATCTTTTTGGATGTCTCTTTATTTGTGTTAGTCTGCCATTTATTCATGAAATATGAAGCCACTTTCAACTGTAACCCCATGGTATTTCCGTGATGGATCATGATGCTTTCCAGTAGTGCAAATCCATCTGGTCTCTTTGGGTGAATATACAGTAAGCCGTTCCCTAGACTTCCATCTTCATTTATGATTAAAGTTGTAGTCATATTGCCAAGTCGCTACTGCTCCTGGTCCTATGATAGTTGAAATGTCCAGAAATGTCATCGGGGCTTCAACCATGTTGCCATAAACTGCCATGCTTTGATTTTTTTTCTGAAGAATATTTTACTTTTATTACGTTTTTAAAGGAATAAGTCACTGCTTATTTTGCTTTCTTTCCATTGCCTTGGCTGGTGCTGGTTTGTTACTGTTATAGTAGGTGCCAATGGTATTTTTGGTTCATATTTTCCAATAATTGCTGAAATACAGATAAAATATTAAATAAACATATTCCTATTTTTAAAGCAGATATTTATATTTGATTCCCATCAGAAGTATATTTTGAACTTTTATGTTAGTTCTTCATTTTTTATCACCAAGTTCTTTCCTATTGGAAAATGGAAGTGGGTGGAACAAGCAGCAATGAGATCATGGTCCAAGCAGATTGTCAGTGCTAAAGAATGTTTACAACTGGCTCGCTCCAGTGGGGTCTCCTCTCTTCCTTACTCATTTTGAGTGTGCTAGCATGTCATGCTGGGTCTCGCTCATAATTCGTACTTATTAAAAGTTTTATGAAATGTTTACTTGGCTGGCACAGTGTTTTATATGTACAGGGAGCCACATATATGTTATTTTCATTTTTATTGTGAGATATTTTATATAACAACATGTATGTAACTTATCTAAATAGCAGACCAGAGCAAATTGACCGTTAATGCACCTTCCACCCAATCTAAAAAAATAGAACATCCCCATTAACTGTGAAACCTCAAGTGTTCCCTCTTTATTTGTGTCTTTTCTCCTCTTCTCTGAGGATCTGACCACCATCTTGAACGTATGTTTATCATCAGTAGGTGCTACAAAGAATGTTGTGTCCCCTGCCCTCAGGAAACTTTCTGACATGCTTCTGAGCACATCTGAATGGATGCATAGGAGTTGGCTGGAGTAGTCAATCGTAAGGGTCATTTTCAGCCTATGGGACTTTAGGACCAAATTGCATGTAGCAGTTTAACCGCCTGAGGCATCCAAGCCTCTTAAAAGCAATGGTCAGGTAAATATGCCACAAGTCATAAATAGATAAACTAACAAGCAAATAATGGAATTAATCAATAGATAGGGGAGCACATTCAGTGCTGGGAGCACTGCTAGATAAGAATGTCAGCTTCCCTCTCTGCTTTTCTTTAACAGCACCAACTGTCGGTAATTTAACTAACATTTTGTAAATAAATGTGGCACTCGGACAGCTGTCAGCACGTCTGCTGTAAATACCCCTTTTGTCTCTGAGAGCTAGCAACGCCACTCTGCTTGTCCCATGAGTGTGACTGCACTGCCCATTGGCTCCAGTGCCCTGGACTTTCAAGAAATGCCCAGGGACCAAAAGCCAGACGAGACCCTGCTGTACTGCAGCCCCGCACCTATGGCCTGCCTGATGGGCCAGTGATCTGTTTTCATGTTTCCACATTTGCACAAGTTAAAATCCCGTTTTTTTTTCCCAAACAGTATTTGTCTATTTTTTTTTTCCTAAGAATTCTGTGCCCGCTATCCAATTCCCCCAATGGTTTTAATTTTCCAAATTAAAACTTTTGTTTATCCGAGGTAAAGCAGCTAAATTTGCTCTTTTCTTCTCTATCAGCTAGAGGATTATTTAACTTTATGTAGCCAGACTCCCCTCTCACTTTGGTTTCTTCCTGAGCCTAAGACAAATGGTTTAGGACCATGCACTAACTCTCTGAAGCTTAATCACTGGGTTTCATTGACGTAGTGCTTAAGAGAGACCATTTCTGGATGATTGTTAACCTCTACCCAAGCCAAATTGCAGGGAAAGGAAGAACCTGTCTTCATGTAAAAGTTACATGGGCAATACATTTTGGATTTCTGTAATGTAGGTAATCTAAGGATGTCTTGAGTAATTAAACAGTCAGAAATACATTTCTTAATAATAATAATTGTAACAAACATTTACTGAAATATTTTGTGTGTGTTTGTATGTGTACATGCACCTATTCAGAGTGTTTTGCATATTATCTCATTAACTCTTATAGCTCTCACATCATCCCTATTCTGCCACAAAGGGCCTGAAGGGCAGAGAATTTGAGGGAAATTGATTGAGGCATCCAACTAGTACATGGGTGGACTGGGATTTGAGCCCAGGCAATTTAAATCTCAAACTCTTAACCACCGCAATGCACTTCTCTGTTTGTGGTTACTATGTGCACTGGGTATGGAGTTACCAATTTAAAAGAAAATGGAACACAAGAAAATAAACCCCACACTTAAATGAAGGAACCAGATTTGATCTTTTTCTTATGACTGGGAATTCTTTTAGTAATATTGTGGCAACCCATAGAGAAAATTATTTCATAGAGCATGTCAGAGTGTAATATACTAGAATAGGGGGTAATGATTAAGAGAAGGGATTCCCGGAGTCAGCCCGGGAGATTTACATAACCTCATTGGTAAAATAAGAATAGTAATCGATAGAAACTACATTGCAGGGGTGTTTTGGAGATTAAATTAAAATAATCCATGTAAAGTAGGGCATGTAACTAAAGCAGGGCATGGAGCAGAGTAAATATTCCTTCATTCATTCATCCATGTATTTGTTGAAATATGTATTAAGTGCAAAAAATGTGTGATGGATTTGGCAGTGAATACAACAGACAGATGTAAGTTTTTGGAGCCTTTATTCTCATAATGAGGAGACAGGGAATAAACGTATCTTCTCGCATTTTAAACAGAGCAATGCCATGGTCTGAGCTGCTGGGTTACAGCAAGGTGATGCTTCCTGGTCATTTGGAGAACTATATGTAGGGCAGATGGGTCGAGACTTTGATACCTGCTAGATTCATGCAGAATCCAAGTGAGGGATGGTGGCAATTTTGATGGTGGTGTTGGCAGTGAAGGTGGAGCAATATTTCCAGATATGCTTGATGGTTAACCACATTCATGTGTAAGGCAAGTCGTGACTGCAATAGTTAAATTCTGAACTATTTTAAAATAATTGAATACTGGTGTCTTTCTGGTTGTATTATCATTATTTCAGTATTTGCATAATGAATGCTTTACATCTTGGGATATGCCGGGAGCATTATGTACCACATTATTACTTGAACTCAAGTATGGATTTTGGGGGTTCAGAAGCATCATCACCCATCTCCCCTTTGTAAAACCCATTCAAGGTGCCTAATTTTGATTTTTAATTCCCTGTGACTAGGTCACTGGTGAGCACAAGATGATTTCCTTTAGTTTATTTGTCTTAAGTGTTTTTCTCCAGAGCTAGTTTTGTCTTAGTCCATATGCCTAAAGTTCCCTGATGGAGTTATTTTGGAATTGGTGGTAGGGGTGTGTGTGTGTGTGTGTGTGTACACGCCTGTGTGTGTGGGTGCATGTGCGTGTTAGCCACAGACAGTTAAGGAAAACAGAAGGAGAATGTGACAGAGGATTAGGAAAGAAGAAGAAAAGGGCAGGAGGGTTCCCTGGCCTAACCTTCATCCCTTCCACCTCACAGAACCAGAGCCGAGTCCCTCTGCAAATCTTACATTTAATCCCAGCACCAGATACACTTTCTTTGGGCCTGACTCCCTCTTCCATAGAATAATATATTGTAATGTAGACCTCATTCTCTAATATTCTTGCCTGGAGAATTTTAGATGAAAATTCTGGAGGTACCTCAGTCCTGGAGTCCAGCACTCTTTCATATAGAACCAAAAACAAAGGAAAAAAGAAGACAGTGATACATGTCCTTTTTGTATTTAAATACTTTAATTTACTATAGTTAACACTGATATTTTATTCTTACGTGAAATCAGCATTAAAATACCAGTTTTGTCATTTGGCTCAAATAATACCATATGTAGGTATGATAAAAAGAGAAGAAACAAGGGGAATCATTGCTATAAATGCATATAGAGTTGATTATTAAGTATCTTAACTCCTAAATGCATCGACATAGAAAAAAATTGGTGTTCAAATGTTGAATCTGAGTCATCGACATTTTAAAATACATTAAATTACAATCAGCATACTCAGTTTCCCAGGCCACTGAAGAGAACCATATATTTTAGGCAATTTGTCATGTAAGTTGGCTGAAATTAAAATGACAATTTGGGTACATAAGATTAAAATTCAATTTATCTTGAAATTCATTTATAGGCTCCATTTCATCCCTCTATAGACTATCAGAAAGCTGAGGTGGCCCTGTAAAATGCATGCTTCCTCTTATCTATCTTAGTTTAGAAAGTCTTTTAAGAAAGTTCTGCTTCGTTGGCTGTCCTTTTATCATGCCTAAAGCAACTTTACATTGTGGGTTGTTAAACTGCTCGCCAAAAAGGGACAGTTCCCAAGATTAGCCTCTGCCCTGGACCCACATATAGGACCTGTCAATGAACAGAACCTAAGTTATTGTATTGTGTTAATTTACAGAATTAATAACAAATTCAACATTATTTACCATTCTAGTTTGCTAGCTGCCGGAATGCAACACACCAGAGACGGATTGGCTTTTAATAAAAGGGGATTTATTTCATTAGTTCTTTAGAGGAAAGGCAGCTAACTTTCAACTGAGGTTCTTTCTTATGTGGGAAGGCACAGGGTGATCTCTGCTGGCCTTCTCTCCAGGCCTCTGGGTTCCAACAACTTTTTCTGGGGTGATTCCTTTCTGCATCTCCAAAGCCCTGGGCTGAGCTGCGAGTGCTGAGATGAGGTATGCTGAGCTGCTCAGGCTGTACTACATTGTGCTCTCTCATTTAAGCAGCAACCAGTTAAGTCAAGCATCATTCATTGCAGCAGATGCGCTGCCTAGCTGACTGCAAATGCAATCAGCAACAGAAGAGGTTCATGTACCATTGGCTCATGACCACAGCAACAGAACTAGGTGCCTTCCCCTGGCCAAGTTGACCACTGAATCTAACTACCACATTTACCATATATTAGATACTGCTTGAATGCTTCACATGTGTCCTGAAGTCCTATAAGGCAGATTCTACTGTAATTCCCATTCTCCTGATGAGGAAACTGAAATGCAGAAGGTTCATACCGCATCTAAGGAAACATGACAAGTGAGTCATGGAGACAAGATTCCTACTCAGTCTCTACTCAACCTTACCTTAGGAGTAAAGGAAAAATCCAACCTACCTCCTCTTTCAGCTCTTTAGCTTTCAGCCATGAACATAAGATGCAAAAAAGCAAGCAGAAGTATCTTTCTCTTTCTAACTGTACCAGCATGCCTCCTCTATCATTTTTGCAGAAATGGAAGCTCTGCATTTTTACTCCTTAGTAGAGTCAGAAGTTTACATGTTTCTTTTTTTATACTACTCTCTTAGCAATTAATTATTTCTTTTAATAAACACAATGAAAAATAATTATTATTAGGCTTGTACCTTAATGGAATTAATAATTTATTATGGCTATTAATGTTTGGCTAATATTCTGTGTATCATTTCTTGTTCTATTGGACAGATATGACAGGGAGATAAAATGTGGGGCTGCACGGGAACTGCGTGTGGATGGAGCTCTCTGTGAAATGCATGGGCGCTGACAGCTTTCTATATTCGAATGGGTGCTTATAATGAGAGACCATGAGGCAAAGCAGTGCCTTCTCATCACCTCAAAAGTGACTGATGTCCTTTGGATAATTTCTGGGACATGAAATAGCAAAGTCACTCCTATATGATGCAAAATTCTTCCTCTGAAAGTGACTTTTGGAATCTTGAAGTCAATTCTCTTTTCTCTAGTTACAGATTGATCTAAGCAAGGGTGTACTCTATAGCATGATAATCTCGTTCTGGGTCTAACTATGGAAATAAATCATCATTTATTTATATCTAGTAGAAATTTACATAGTATTTCATTTAGAGAGATGGCCCTAAATTCAATTCGTAACAAAGTGCATGCAGTATGGTACAAAGTGGATTACATTTATTTTCTGAGAAATATTCAGCAAAATGAGTCAAAGGCAGAGAAAAGAGGAGATTCTTTTAAGTTGTTACATAGTCAGTCCTCTGTACTGGCGTACTTTCTGTATAAGATCACTGAGCTAAACCTCAGAGAATGTCGTTCAGTATCTGTGGATGACATTAGGCATGCTTGTTAGGAATTCAGCTGTGGCAAGTTATTTCTCATTTATTCATTTTTCAATCATGTAGTGAGTGCTTACTATATGCTAGGCATTATCCTAGGTGGTAGGAGTTCACAGGTGAACTGGATAAGGTCTTTGCCTTCAAGACTGCATTTTATTTGGAAAGTCTGATAATTAAACACATAATGAAACAAGGTCGTTTCTGATGACAAAGGCTGTGAAGTAAACAAACAGGGCCATGGGGTGGACAAACACAGTGGTCAAGAATAGACTTACAATTTGGGGGTCATTGAACTGAGCCTTGAGGGGTGGAAAGGAGCCAGCCATGCCGAAAGCCAACGAGAAAGGGCAGAATTCTAATCAGAGAGGAAATAAATGCAGAGCTTGTGTAGTTCCAACAGTCTTGGCACGTTTGAGAAAGATGCAAGGAGTCTTTGCCAAGAAGAGTGAGCAAGAACTCAGGGAAACAAGGAAATTTGGGAGACAGGCAAAGGCCAGGTCTTTAGTGTGTTACAGGTCAGGGCTGAGAGTTTGCATTTGTTCAGAGTGCGATGAAAAAGCATTAAAGATGTTAAGAAAAAGAATGACTTGTTCATGGGTATTTTTTAATGCCTGTACAGCTTTATGTAGAATGCATAGTGTGAGGGTGTCAAGGACAAAAGACCAATTCAGAAGCTTCTTTGGTGGTGTCCATGAGAGATGTTGGGAGCTTGGGGTAAAGATATAGTAGGGAATATACACAGAGGTACATACAATGGAGACATGTATTTTGGAGGAGAGCTACAGAGCATGATGCTGGAATTTGAAATGAGAGAAGAGAAATAATTAAAGGTGACTTCCAGGGATTTGGTTTAAACAACTGGAAGATGATGATTCTTTTTATGAAAATGGGAGAGACTGGGGAAGAAACAGGTGGAGAAGAGGGAAATGAGGAAACAAGAAGACTACTCTAGATACACCAAGTTGAAGATGCTTATTTTAAAGCAACTGAAGTTCAAATAAGATTTATGAGTATGGCGGTTATGGAACAGATCAGAGTTAGCAACACAAATTTGGAAAACATCAGCTTGTAGTTGCTGAAAAAATCTTAAAGCTGGGTGAAAAATAGAGATATGAAGGGAGTGTAGCTAGAGATACAGAGAGAGGATCAAGCCCTCAAGACTCTGGAACCTTTAAAGATTGGCGAGGGAATGAAGAATGCAAAGAATCATCCTGTGTGATAGGAAGAAACTAAGAGAGGATGGAGTCCGGAAATGCAAGAGAAGAAAATGTTTAAGGAGGTTGTATTAAGGTTCTCCAGAGAAACAGAACCAACATGATGTATGAGAGTTAGAGAGAGAGAGAAAGAGAGAGCAAGAGAGAGAAAGGAAGAGAGAGAGAGAGAGATTATAGGAATTGGCTCACACAACTGTCATAGGGCAGGGGCAAACTGAAGACTCAAATGAAGGTGAAATTGAATTACTCGGGAGAAAGTGACTGGCCAAAGTAGAGGCCAGTCTACTTCCTTCTGACTTCCAAAATCCTCAGCTCTGACTTTAACACCTCCAATGGATTGAAAAAGGAGATTCATCTCAGTGCTGCATATAAACTCCTTTGCTTACTGTAGATGCAATGAGGTGTAGATGCACTAATCTGATTATAGGTGTAAATCCATCTATGTAATACTCTCACAGTAACAAGCAGGTCAGTGGTTCACTAAACTACTAGGCACCATAAACTAACCAAGTTGACACATCACAATAACTATCACTGAAGGAGTGGCCAACTTTGTGGAATACTGCCCTTGCAGGAAATTCTGGAAAATGAGAAGAGAGAAGTGCCCGTGGGTTTTTAAAACATGAAAGTTTGGTGACCTTGGCAATAGAAATTTCATGAGAGTAGGGAAGGGGAGCAAAAATAGATGGATTGGAAGTGTATGCCCGTGTGTGTGTTGGGTTTGTGTGTGTGTGTGTGTGTGTGTGAGCATGTGTTCAAATGAGGGCACATAGATGAGAAGGTTTAGTAGAGACAGAAAAATTATTATGTGAAAGGGGAGAGATAAAAGGAAGAGCATAAATAGGGGACTGACTTTTGTAAGAAGCAGGGACACCCCCTCTTTGTGATCATTCTCTAATTTCTTGGCTCCTAGATTTTTCTTCTCATGGAATGCCCAATTCTTGTAAACATTTCCACTGCAAAATTTTGATCATATTTAAAAGAAAAAATTTCCAATCCGATAGATGAAAGTATGAGAAACTTTGCATAGGAAGCAAAGAACTTTTAAGATTCTCCTTTAACCCTCTTGAATAATAAGATTTTAGGTGGACATAAGGGAAATTTGGGTAGTAGTCAGAAAGGATAGCAGACTAGAGGGTAGAGGTATAATTCAATAAAAGTAGATGCGTGAGGATAATGTAAGGTTGGATGTCGAGAGACCTCAATAAGGGCCAATTCGTTACCCATAAGATACTACCTATGTCTTCTTTTGTCATACTTTCATTCTACTGATCTGAACTGAACCAGATGGAAAATAATGAAGACATATGTTCTAAATTGTATTTAGAATGCCTTGCTGCAGAGAACATTCCTCACTATTTTTAGCATCGTGATGTAGATGATACATACTGACCCAATGTGGGATGGAGGATTCTGCCAAGGTCTGTTTTCTCTCTACATCAAATTTCCACCTTGACAGCTGTGCCCAAACTGCCTATAATAGTAGTTTCTTTTTATTTTATTTTTATAGTGAAATATAATATATATAAAAAAGCAATAAATCTCAAGGTACATTTTAACAAGTAGTTACAGATTTCAGAGTTTGACGTGGGTTGCAGTTCAACAATTCCAGGTTTTTCCTTCTAGATGCTCCAAGACACTGGAGATTAAAAGAAATATCAGCATAATAATTCAGCAGCCATCTTCATTTATTAAAATCTACCTTCTCTATTATAACTCCATTTTCTCCTTTATCCGTGTCTCAATTTTTATGAGTATTTGGACTATGCCCTTTCTAACTTTTTGATGTTGGATAGAGTGTTGACAATATGGGATAGGGGGCTGGAACTAGCTGATATTCTGGGAGAGGCTGGGCCCTCTGAGTTTTTGGAATTATCTGCCCTAGGAACCATCTGAAGGTAGTAAGTTTCTGGAAACTCATTTTAGCATGTGAAATTTTGTAGAATCTCAGATAGAACCCTAGGTATTTTTTAGGGTTAACAGAAATGGTTTGGGTTGCAGCTTGGCAATTGTGGTAATTAGCAATATCTAGCTGAAGCTTGTGTAAGAGTAGCTTCCCGACTAGCCTCTCATGTATTTAAATTCTTAGTCACTGATAATTTATTTTATTATATTTCTTCTGCCCCTTTTTGTCAGGAAGGCATTGTTGATCCCCTGTGCCAGGGCATGGCTCATCCCTATTCCATGTTACCAGGGAGACTTTGACCCTGGATGGCATGTCCCACGTAGTGGGGGAGATAATGATTTTCCTTGCAGAGCTGGCCTTGGAGAAAGGCCACATCTGAGCAACAAGAAGTCCTCTGAAAGTAATTTTTAGGCATAATGATAGGTAGGTTTAGCTTCTCTGCTACAGAAATAAGCTTTATAAGAGCAAGCCTCAAAATCAAGGGCTTGGACTGTTGACTTGGGAGTTCCTAACTTTTGAAACAGTTTCAGGGGTTTCTCCAGTGGTAAAATGTAATAGTTTTGTGTATTTTCTCAAGTCCCTCAAGGAACTTTATCAATATTTTAAAATTATCTGCCCAACATACTCTGGGATGTATCCATGTATTACCTTAAACTATACAGAATTACAAGCTCTCATTTCCATTCTGGGCTCCATGTGTTGATTTATCCAGACAGGTTGAGTTATATTGTGAGCTACAGAAAATTTAGGTTTTCTGTAAACCTCTCTTCCTTTGGCCTCATAGAGTAGGTAAGGTTCTACAATACAGACAATGCCATCCTTTACCCTCTATCTACTGTGCCTTAGTCCCCACCAGAATGTCTTCATTCTTATCTCTAATTGAAGCCTGCTCTCTCTTTTGGTTTCTTTAACAGTCGCTGTATGTAGCAATGCTGACTTTCAGATTGCAGAACTCCAACCCTAAGTCTTTAGTGTCAAACAGGTAGCCAAAGTTCCAGGGAGATACCAGGCTATACATATATAGCACAGCATCTCAGGATCTAGAAATTAAGATTTATTTCCGGACTAAATGTGACTATTATAGTAGCTTACAATCTAGGTTCCAATTTTCTTATAAACATTTCCTAAAAGAGACCGTACAGTATTTGTATTTTTTTCTGGCTTATTTTACACCACATAATGTTCCCAAGGTTTGTTCACCTCATTGCATGCCTCACAACATTGTTCCCTTCTGTAACTGCACAATATTCCATCATGTATACACAAAAGTTCAACCATTCTATTTCTCAATCAATTATCCTTTAGCCATCTCCATCCATTGAGCATCATTGGTAATGTCCAAAATATGGTTCATATTATCCTTACTTAGCTGTACAGCCATCAACGCAGTCAATTTCAGACAGCTTTCATTGCTCCAAAGGTAAAAATAACCAATAAATATGCCATCACCAAATAGAAAATCCAAATCTCTCCTTAACACTTGTTATTCCCCCCTCCCAATTATTTACCCTTGGTATTGCTATGTATTTTTGATGTCTTCCTGTTAAATATAGAGCATAGCCTTCAATTACAGTTTTCAAACATACCACTCTATTATTGACTCTTTTTTTTAGTACTATTAACTTTTTTATTGTATAATGTAACATATATACAAAGCAAAGAAAAAAAGCAATAGTTTTCAAAGCACTCTTCAACAAGTGGTTACAGGACTGATCCCAGAGTTTGTCATGGGCTACTATACCATCAACTCAGATATTATTGACTCTTTATATAAGATTCATACCTTTGAAGTAATCCGTGCAAGAACTTATTTACATTTGTGATGTTAATTGGTAGGGTATATGGCTCTATACAACCCCTTTCAATCATGTTCACCTTTATTATGTAATATTACTTATAAACTTCTAATGAATTGCCTTCACTTCTATCCATTCCCTTACATTAAGTTCAACCTCATCAGCTAACCCTTCACCCATCTCTAACTTCTGTGTATCTCTAGGTCCTTTATATTCTACATTTTGAGACTCTGAATTTACATATACTAAGGTCATAATCATATAGTATCTATCGAAATCATATAGTATCTATCCTTTTGTGTCTGAAATATTTCAGTCAGCGTTCTCCTCAGGGTTCATCCGTGTTATCATATACCTCAGGATTTCATTTCACCTTACTGCTGCATAATATTTCATCGTATGTATATACCACAATTGTTTATCTACTCTTCTGTTGCAGAGCACTTGAATTGTTTCTGTCTTTTGGCAATTGTGAATAATGCTGCTATGAACATCGATGTGCAAATGTCTGTTTATGTCACCTCTTTCAGCTCCTCTGGATATATACCAAGTAGTGGTATTGCCAGGTCATAGGGCAAGTTGATATTTAGTTTTCTAAGGAACTGACAAACTGTCTTCCATAGCGACTGTATATTTCCACCAGCAGTGACTAAGCATTCTAATATCTCAACCTCCTCTCCAGCATTTATAACTTCCTGTTTAATTAATAGTAGCTATTCTTATAGGTGTGAGGTGATATCTCATTGTAGTCTTGATTTGCATTTCCCTTATAGCTAATGAAAATGAGCATCTCTTCTTGTGCTTTTTAGCCATCTGTATTTGCTCTTTGGAAAAATGTCTATTCATATTTTTAGGCCATTTTACAATTGGGTTCTTTGTTGTTTGTTCTTTTGTTGTTGAGGTGTATGATTTCTTTATGTACACAAGGTATGAAACCTTTATCCAATATGTGATTTCCAAATATTTTTTCCCATACAGTTGGCTGCCTCTTCACCTTTTTGGCAAAGTCCTTTGAGGAGGGAAACATTTGATTTTGAGGAGTTCCCATTTATCTATTTTTGTTGTTGTTGTTGCTTGTGCTTTGGGTATAAAGTTTAAGGAGTTATCTCCTACTATTAGGTCTTGAAGACATTTCACTATGGTACTGGCTCTTATATTTAGGTCTTTGATGCACTGTGAGCAAATTTGTTGTATACAGTGTAAGGTGCAGTTCTTTTTTTAGTTCTTTTGGCTATGATATCTAGGTTTCCCACGCCCATTTATTGAAAAGGCTATTCTATTTCAGCTCAGCGGATTTGGGGACCTTGTCAAGATCAATTGGCCATAGATTTGATTTTCTATCTCCACACTCTCCATTTGATTCCATTGGTCAATACTTCTGTTTTGGTGCCAGTACCATGCTGTTATGACAACTGTGGCTTTATAATAACCTTTAAAATCAGACAGTGTTAGTCCTCTCTCTTCATTTTTCTTTTTAAAGATATATTTTGCTATTTGAGATCTCTTTCCCTTCCCAATGAATTTGTTAACTAATTTTCCAAGTCTTCAACATAGGTTGTTGGAATTTTGACTGGTGTTGCATTGAATCTGTAGATGAATTTGGGTAGAGCTGACATCTTAATTAGATTTAACCTTCCTGCCCATGAGCAGGGAATGTCTTTCCACCTATTTAGATCTTCTTTGATTTCTTTAGCAATGTTTGTAGTTTTCTGTGTACAGGTCTTTTACATCCCTGGTTAAATTTATTCCTAGGTACTTGATTTTTTTAGTTGCCATTTTGAATGGAATGTTTTCCTTAATTGTCTTCTCAATTAGGTCATTGCTTGTGTATAAAAACATTACTGAAGTTTTCTTCAGTGCTCTTCCCCTGCTTTCTTTTGATTGAAGCTTGCATGGAACATCTTTTTCCATCCTTGCAGTTGTAATCTATGTATCCTTGGGTCTGAGACAAGTCTCTTGTAAGTAGCATATAACTAGATCAGATTTCTTAATTCATTCTATCAATCTGTATCTGTTAACTGGATAGTTTAGTCTGTTAACATTCAAAGTTATTACTGAAAAGGCATTTCTTAAATCTACCATTTTATCCTTTGGATTTTATTTGTCAGATCTATATATTTTTCCCTGCTCTCTTTTAAATTAACCTTACTGGTACTCTTCAATTCTGTACCTTCCTCCAGACTTCCCTCTACTGAGCAGGGTATGGGGACACAGGGCAAGGCACGGGGCAGGACATGGGGCCAGGCTCAGGGCAGGGTGTGGAGCGGGATGCGGGGCACAGGGGTGCTGAGTGTGAAGATGTGGAGGCCCAGGGCCCAGGGGCATGGGGCATGGCATGACTTTCTTCCTTATCCTTGCCTTCCCACTTGTGTACTCCTGAAGGCTCTAGGCCTCATTATGGAAAGGGGAGTGGTATGCTCTGTACACTAGCTGGAGCGTCATGGTTGCTATGAGCAGGAAAGCAAGTTTACTGGCTTCTGGTTTCCACAAGGGAGCTCCAGGCTGTGGAACTGAGGGTGCTGATCTCCTAAGCTAGCTGTGGGTACAGGCATTTTCCTGGGCAGAGCCTCTTGTCCCCATGGAGTCATGACTGAGCACTCTTATCCCATCCTCTCCATTTCAATTCCTTTGCTTTTTCATATAGGATCCCCCATATGGTGTATTAGTCCCTCTCTGGTCACTTGTACCCTAGAACTGCTGTCCTAGTCATTTTTGTGTCACTTCTCGAGTTGTTCCATGAAGCAGGGATGGCCTCAGGGTATCCTATTCTGCTTATCTTCTGAAAGCCCAACGGTGGTTTCTTATTTTCATACTTGACCTTATGCAGAACACCATGTATAACTCCTGTGCCGTTCCACTTACTGATAATAGAATAAAATAGCAGCCAGTATCTGCCACCATTCCCAGGTGTCTGATTGTCAAGAAAGGGGAGTGAGGAGTGATTATTAGAGATCAAATGGGTAAAGACATTAGTTGATGTGAATTGCTGGATAAATATTTTAGAGTTTACTGGAAGGGGTTTGTATTCACTTAGCTGTCCTTAGTATTTTACAAATACATGCACAATGTACATATGAATATCTGCCTTTCAATTAGCAGGTAATGCCTTTTAGACAGTCTGGTTAACTTGAATTACAGGCAATTTTATTACAGATGCTAATCCCCACAATTTCAATTTCAGGACTGTATCATATATATGATATATATATATATATGTGCCCTTTTTTTTTTTTTTTTGCATGGGCAGGCAAGAACTCTGCCTACTGTGCCACTGTCACCCACCCCACCCTAGCTGTTTTTCATTGTCAGAAGGAGTTCCCATTTATCTATTTTTGTTGTTGTTGTTGCTTGTGCTTTGGGTATAAAGTTTAAGGAGTTATCTCCTACTATTAGGTCTTGAAGACATTTCACTATGGTACTGGCTCTTATATTTAGGTCTTTGATGCACTGTGAGCAAATTTGTTGTATACGGTGTAAGGTACAGTTCCTTTTTTAGTTCTTTTGGCTATGATATCTAGGTTTCCCACGCCCATTTATTGAAAAGGCTATTCTATTTCAGCTCAGCGGATTTTTCTCTTTCTGATTCTGGGTAAGTTAATAGTTGCATATCTAACACAAGACATGAGATCTAATGCTCTCTAACCCAACCAATGATTTGATGATGAATTTTGACCAACCTTGCCTTGATAACATAACTTTTGAACTGACATAATCAGGGCTTTTCGTTAAAATTCTAATTCTGAATATGAGTGAAAACTACTGAAATAGGTCATTAAAGTGCATTCCACAAAATACATTAACATTTCCCTCTCAATTGATGCTGTTGACGGGAAAGATAAATTCATGTGACAATGTGAATAGAGCATGCAGAGGACCCGAGAGCAGGAGGATAAAAAAAGGAGATGCACATTTTATAATTTCTCAGGCATCTTGTTTGTATCTACAAAATTAACGAAAAGAATTTGAGCAATGTCTCAGAAATCTGTTGTTTCAAAACCACTCCTTAGCTGGCATTTTTCCATTTTGCATTGTTGGGCCTTTTTATTTCCTAAAAGCTACAAAGTAGAAACATGTTTGCTCAGAGCAATTTCCCTTCAATGGAAGATAAAAGGCTGGAGTTTCAATCTCTGACCATTCCTCATTTCTCTGCCCACTCCCAGTCCCAGCCACTGTTGGCTTTGGGTGGAGTCACAATAGCAAGAAAATTCTTTTGGACAGGAATTCAAATCATGTCTCACTCATAACTTTCCATGACATCAGGCACTTTATTTAATTAAGTAGCTTTAATTTTCTTATCTGCAATTATTTTTGTAAATGAAGATCAGAGAATATAATGTATGCAGCAGTGGACTCAGCACAGTGGCACACAATAAATTACATTGCCTTGCCTTGGGAATTCTTGTGGATCTGAGGGTGTACTTGCAGATCCAAGGGTTTATTTCCCTTAGATTAAGCTCTACTTCTATCTCTGGAAAGAGAAGAGTGGCTAACAATGCCTCAGCCCCTCTCATGGGCCATACTAGGCATATTGGCATACATATCCTAATGATGGTGAAGGTCACCAAGCCAAATAGGGGGAGCAGGGGAAGATGAATGGAGGAGTAATAGTTGGTGTTCTAGTTTGCTAGCTACTGGAATGCAATATACCAGAAATCCCCCCTTTTAAAGGGGGGAATTTATTAAGTTGCAAGTTTACAGTTCTAAGGCCATGAAAATGTTCCAATTAAAGCAAGTCTATAAAAATGTCCAATGTAAGGCATCAAGAGGTTACCTTCATTCAAGAAAGGCTGATGAAGTTCAGGGTTTCTCTCTCAACCATAAAGGCACATGGCAAACATGGTGATGTCGCTAGCTTTCTCTCCAGACTTCTTGTTTCATAAAGTTCCCCCACGGACGGGCATTTTCCTTCTTCATCTCCAAGAATTTCTGGCTGTGTGGGCCCTTGTGGTTCTTGTGGCTCTGTTGCTCTCTCCGCAATGTCTCCTTTTTTTAAGGGTTTCCTGTAAACTAATCAAGAACCACCTGGCATGGGTGGAGTCACATCTTCGTCTAATCAAAGGTTAATACCCACAATTGAGTGTGTCACACCTCTGTGGAGATAACCTAATTAAGCTTCCAACCTACAGTGCTCAGTAGGGGATGGATCAGGACTAAAACATGGTTTCTCTAGGGTACATCATCCTTTCAAACCAGCACAGTTGGTCTTTCAAACCAAGATGGTCTGCCTGACCCTGAAGTTCAAGTTCTTTCTCAGAAACCCATTCTTGGACACCAAACTGACCGTGGTCCAATGACTCCTTCCATTGGATCTTAGCTGTTTTCTAGGTTACAAAGCATTGCTACAGAGCTTCTTTACTTATCTCTCTTTCCTGAGACTATAAGCTACTGAAAAGCAGGGACTGTCTTTGGTCTGTGTCTCCAGGCACATGGTTTCTAGCCCTTGAGGCCGTAGACCAAATGCAAGCTGAATGAATGGCTTAACTTTCTTTGACCCTTACCACAAGCCTGAAATGTGTCAGAAAGGGATTGGGACAAAGCTTTTAAAACATCTAATGCAGTTCCATAAATGCTAGCTATTATTGTTATTATTGAGGAACAGGTAGTATTTGGTTGGAGTGATTAAAACCCAAAACAAACAAACAAAAACCACTAAATAATGGATTTGAGCACTCAACCCAATTCTTCTGCTGCCAAATGTAATCCGTTTCCATTCACTTCACTGCACTTCCATCTAGGTGACGTGTCAATCCACCGAAGTGGCTGGATTGACAGACCACTGGCTGCATAATTATCCATATTAAAGAGCACATTTAGAGTTATTGAACATCATCCCAGTTTATATAACTGGCTTTCCTTTCCTCTACTGGCTTCCTTTTGTTCCTTTTTCCACCCACCCTGTCTCCTCACGTTAATTATCTATTTTATGCCAGGGCTTTATTAAGTGCTGGGGATTTGTTTTTAATGAATAAAGAAGCTGCAATCTCCTGGGAATGAGGGACACATATACAACTAACAGTAGGCAGACAGAAAGTGATGGCACAGAGGCAAGTGTCAAGGGCTGAGAAGGGTGGGTAAGGCAATTATTGCTAGCTGCTGCAACAATCACCCCTATATCCTAGCAAACAGACACAATAAAAGTTCGTTTTGCACATGCTTCTCCTCTTTGAGGTGGCATCTTAGGGGTCTTTTTTTTCCTCCATTGGGAGACTCATTTATATTGGGGTCCTCGCTTGCCTACAGGTGAACAAGGAAATGAGGGGGGAGAATCACGCCAATCTTTGTGGAGCCAGGCCTGGACCTATTTCATGGCTCCACCTAGACACAAGGGAGCTGGGAAAGACTTCTTTGTCTGGCTCAGGTGGAAAATGACAGTGGATTGGCAGACACAGAGCACTGTTTTTTGCACTGGAAGCACTCATTCCCATTAGAGCAGAAATGGGAGTCTGCAGTCTAGGAAGACCACGCAGAAGGCGTCCCATTTGTCTTAGCTCTTGAAGAATGAATAAGGTGCAACCACACAGAGTTGTTGGGGTATTTTCTAGACAGAGAGACTAATGTGAATTAGACATGCAACTGAAAATATTTGTGACATCATCAGCGTGTGGAGCAGTCAGGTGTAAAAGGCACGTCTAGCAGCATTTCTCTGTCATTGCATCCTAATGTCCCCTCTCATTCTTCCTTTCCATCTCTCCTGATGGTGAATATGTATCACTGCATTTGCCCAGCATCCAAACTCCCTTCCCATTAGAAGGAAGTCTTATTTTCTAGTCTCAGTGGGGGGTCATGGCTCCATCTGCACTCTGGAAGCTCTTTTGTACTTGCTGCCCTCATTTCCTGGCAGCCAGGGTGTGGGCATATGATGTAGGCATAACCCAACCTCTATGTATCCAAGACTTCAACTCTGGGCTCGGAACACACAGAACAGAGAAGGCTACAGTTTACTTCCAGAGCCACTTCTGGTACCCAGGAGCACTCTGGAGCTGGGGACAATAATCCATCTCTCCAGGTGATTCTGATGCATGTTAAATTTGAAAAACCACTGTTTTAACTTATTTCTCCTTGCTGAGTCTACTTTCAAGGATTCTGAGTCAGGGGTCTACGATGGGGCCAGACAATGTGCATTTCTAACAAGTCCCCAAGTGGCACAGGTGTTGCCGGTCCAGGGACCACACGTTGAGAATCCTGTGCAATATATTATAGAGAGCGAGGAAGGACACAAAGGAATGGAGCCTCAGAGCCTGAATGAGAGAGACCCAAAAGGGGCACTTGCAGGATACAGCTTCTCTGGTGCTTCATTCCTTTTTGTTTCTGCCCATCACCTCTATGAGGTTATACAAAGGTAAAGGATTTGAGAAATGCAACTTTTTATTTTTAACAGGGACAAATTCTATCCGTAGAAATATCTTGCCAAATTAGACCATAAATAAGCCAAGAATTTCTCTCAAAATACAGATAATCAAAAGCTGAGCATCGAAACCTGATCACAAATCCATGGTGACTGCTGAGGCACTGCTTTCTTTAGAGCCTGGAAGACATTCTAATTCTGGCTCATATTTTCCCAAAAGGAAAAAAAAAATACCCGCTGGAATGGTTTTCCTTAAAGAATATCCTTTCATAGAGAAACTTCCTAAGAACCATTTTTGTGTCTTATTCATACATTAAAATGATGCTCTTCCTGTACATAAACTTTTCCAAAGTATTTTTTTTTCTTTCTTTTCTGTGAGAGCTTAGAAAAGGGCTGGTAATTTAAAAACATCCTATGTGACACTGCTATGCTTTTGGTGGCAGATAGATGCTGCTGGTTGGTGCAAAGACAATTTCCCTAGGAAATATGAAGTGCCATTTATCTGGAAGTATTAGGTACAGAGTAGAATTCTCCATTCATTCAAAGAAAAAAAAACACTGACATGCAGGATTGTATTTTGTGCTGTGGTGTACTTGTCCTTGCACTTGTATTGCATAGGACATGGGAGGCAGGTCTCCTCGTGGGAGGTAGGTTCTTAAGGAGCTGAGTTTGGGCAGCTCTAGGTCTGTGCTTCAGATGCAAGAAACCAACCAGGCTGAGTAAACATCTCCGTTGTCCCAGTTTTGACAATGCACAAGGAACAGCAAAATCAGCGGGTAGGCTCAGCATTGTGCCTTTGAAACAAAATTCTGCTCACTGCTCTGCCATCCTGTAGCTCACTCCTCAGTAATTTGAAATAATTCCCAGTGGATTGTCATCCCCTCCATGTGAGTTACATCTGCACTTCATCTCTTCCTATTTAAAATGAGGATGAGAATGCTTATAGTGTTTAAGAGTTGGATGCTGCTTCAGGGATAAGTTTGTGTCGTTTCATGAATTATTTATTTAAGCAAATGTACACAGAGCGCTTACGTGTTAGAGTGTATGTCTGAGCACACTCGAAGGGTGTTGTGGAAACATGTCGTGCCCCCGTATCACCATTTTGACACATGTAGTGCAGAGAACTGAAACACAGCTCCTGGGGATGGAGCAGGATTAGTTCAGTGTGGAATTATTTGGCTCTTGTGATGCAAGACTGAGTAAATACATTCTATCATCTTTCCTGGGGTGAGAGTAGAAAGCCAAGCCCGGATCTGTTTGGGCTTCATGCTCGGGAGTTTTGAACTAAGCACAGTCCCAGTGGTGGTTAATCTGAGTTCATTGTTTTTGGTTTGTGTTGCATTTTCCCGTTTCACAAATCACATCTTCAGATCTACAGCAGATGAGTTTTAAAGGTTTATAACATGTTCCTTTTAGGAAGATTTACTAAATAATACAAATCAAACCAAATTTTTAAATATGTGTATAAAACAAAGCTACTGATTTTTCCCTTTCCCCTTAGCATCCTGTGCCAGGCGCACACACACACACACACACACAGATTCAAGTCTGCCTTAACACCTAATGCTGCATTCACTGTTTAAAATAGTACCGGCAATGAGATGCCTGAATGTCTTCTCAAATATGGGTACATCCAATTTTTTCCGTCACTAATTAAGGCCAGGACCAGCAACCAGACTCCCTGAGTTTTTTGACTACTTCCTTTCTATCGATCTGAGGTTAGAAGTTGAAGTGAGGGAATCTAGTAACGAGCCCCTAAAATATATGCAAGAGGATAGCTGTCTCTGGATGCAGAAAGAAGTGAAACACAGAAAGACCACCAGGTGTTCAAGCTTTAACCTAAATATTCAATAGTTTCATAATAATTTACGGAATTAACTCCAAAGTCTGTGATTTTATTAAAAACAGAAAAAAAGGCAAGTCGCGTTCGTTATTTGACAAATTCCCCCGTGTGTGGGTTGTCCGAAGACCTCCTGCTGACACTCACAATTCCTTCCTGGTCATTCCTTCGGGAAGGCCCACATGGAGGAACCAAGATAACTGCTCTTATGACGTGTCCACACTGATGTCTCCGGGAGACACAAGTATTAAAATGGTCAGTCTCCCTCTGGCAGTGATAAGCGATCTTGCCCAGCAAGTGACTCCCGCATAGACAGACGCTGCTATCCTGTACAAAGTCTCAGGTGGGGCGTGCGATGAGTAATTGAATATACACACCCCGTATGCAGCTTAAAGGAAGACTGATAGAACCCAGAAGTCTAGAGCCAGATTCAGGCCAGAAAGAGAATGAGAAAGTGGTCCAGGGAGTAAAGGTAGAGAGGGGGATTAATCAGGTCGGTGGCTGTTATAAATGAGCCTGGGATGTGCAGGACTAAAGACAGAGAGCCCGGCTGGGGAGGTGGGGAGGGAGAGAGAATGGACAATTGATGAATGCTTCTGTGCCTCTCAGCCTCTGCTGGCTGGGGAGGGGCAGACACACCTGCTGTTTAACAAAGACTCTGCTTTCTAAATACTAGAAACACTTCTCTGAAGAGACCTGGGAATGTACCAATGTCCTTTTTTTTTTAGAGAGAGAAAAGCAGCTAGATAAGGTCACTTGCCTCAAAGGCCGACTGACAGATTTCTGATTTTTAATATTCTTGAAAGAAAAAAAAAAGGGAAAGGTTTATTATAAAGAATGTGAGGAAGAAAGAAAGAAGGAAAGAAAAAAGAAAGTTAGAAAGAGAGAGAGAGAGAGAGAAGAAAGAAAGAATAAGAGAAAGAGAGAAAGGTGGGGAAATCATGCCTATTATAAAAGAATTCAGTATTCTAAGAAGTAGAAACGTAGTTTCCTGGAAGAAGCCTTTCCATTCTCCAGAGGCATCCATGGTTTTGCATGCATTTTAACTTTCATTTCTAACCATAGCTCATGTAAACAATGTAAATTTTTGACAAATGAATTATATTATACATATTGATCTGTGGGTTCTTTTATTCACAAACATTATATCAACAGTATGTTTCCACGGTAGTATATATAGGTTAATCTTGTCTCTTTTTTCTAGATGAACAATATTCTATATTCTAAGATTCCATGTTTGACTGTTTTTTATAAATTCAATTGGAGGTTATTTCTAGTTCTTCTACTCCTCGAAACAAGGCTATTGTGAAAATCCTGGCTCATTCCCATAAATGTTTCTGGAAGATAAATTCATGGATATAGACTTACTAGGACAAAGGGGAATGGGAGTTAATGCTTAAATTATTCAGAAGTTCTATTTACAGTAACAGTGAAGTTTTGATAATGGATGCTGGTGATGGTAGCTCAACATGGTGAGCTTAATTAACACCACTGTGTTATATATTTGAGTGTGGATAAAAGGGCAAATTTTAGGTTGTATGTATATTACTAGGATAAAAATTTAAAACAATAGGACTGTACAAGGCAAGAAGGGAACCTCAATGCAAACCATGGCCTATAGTTAATAGTGCAATTATAATAATATTCTTTCATCAATTGAAACAGATGTGCCACATTAAAGCAAGATGTTAATAGATGAGGGGCACATAGGAACTCTATATTTTCTGCATGTTTTTTCTCGGGATGTACAATTTCTCTACTTAAATAAAAAGAAGGATTATAAAATTGCCTAACAAAAGGTTATTAGGTTATTAGGTCTGCCAACCTAAATATAAACAGAAAACCTGACCAATAGTAGATTTTTTCAAATTTTTTACCTTTGCCAAACTGGTAGTTGAGAAACATGTAATTTATATTTCTTTAACTATGAAGTGCAGCATCCCTTCATGTATTTCCTGGGCATATTTATTTCTTCTGTATACTGCTTGCTTATATTGTTTGCTTATTTTTCTGTTTTTGTCTTTTAAATATGTTTCTTCTTGATTTACGAGAGTGCATTATACATTAAGGTAATTTAACTATTGTGATGAAATGTTATAAATTTCTTTCCAGTTCATTGTTTGCAATTTTATTTTGTTTATGATATTTTTTCTCTACATAAGATACTTAATTTTAATGTAGTCAAATACTTTAGTTTTCATGGCTCCCAAGCTCATGCTCAGAAAGAGCTTCCCCATTCAAGATTTTGTACAATGTGAACTGTTTTCCTTTTATTTTTATGCATAATTTGTTGATCTTTCTTAAATGTAATTTATATCAGGAAGGGGTCCAGCCTGAATAATGAGGCTCAGAGTTGCAACATCAATTATTACTGAGTAATTATTACTTAATAAGTAATTACTATGTAGTCTACCTATTCCCCCAGTGATTGGAAATGCCAGGAAATGCCAACTGTATTATATAAAATTGTATAAATAGATCAAATTCTGGTCTTTCTTTTATTCCATTGATTTGCTAGATATTTCCTGGGCCCATTCTATGCTCTGTTAAAAGTACTGTGGTTTTTATAATCTGTTTTAGCATTTACCATACTCCCCATACCTTTTCAGGTTTTCCCAGATTGCCCCATGATGGGCCACTGTCACTGGGTGGAGGAAGGGCCCCAGGATGCACCCGCAGCAGCCCATGAGGCCCCCGGGTCTCTTGGTTGCCCTGGCTTGGGGTTGCTGCCTGGCCTCCTTTCTGCTGCCTCCAGCTCAGCGTCAGAACCTAGCCACTGCCCACGCCCCCAGCTGCCTTTGCCTGCTGAGTCCCAAACTGCTGTCTCTGACTCTCTCAGTGACATGTCCTCTCCTGAGGACAGCTGTGTTCACGCAAAGGCATGCTCTACTTCGTGGCTTCCCTTCTGCCACTGGACTCCACCCTGTGCTGGCCAGAAAAGGCCTTAGTCCTTTAGATGATGAGGGTCTTGCTATTTTTTCTGAGATGCCCTCTGACATAATCGTCTCCCCCATCTTGCACTGAGAAAGTAAGTTTATCCTCATGCCTAATTGTACGTTCCATCTTCATTTACTTACACAGTGTGGGTAGCTCTGGGGACCACCCAACGACCTCTGGCTTGGGGAGTGGGTATCTACCCTAACAGCTCTGCATGCCTACCATGGGAACTCTCCTGGGACCGGGGGACGAGGCCTAGATGAGCATCATACTGTGGGAGAGGAAGGAGAGAGAACAGAGGGAAGGGATGGAGGGATGGAAGCAGAGGTTTGGCAGAAAAGGAATAAAGAGAGAGAAGGAGGAAGGCTCACACAAGTACACATCATGCATTTTGGAGTAAATATGATAACGTCTACGAAGCAGGAAGGACCTCGAATCTGTTCCCAGTGTTGATGGTGCTATCTTATTTTAGTGCTTTAGCGTTCTTTGGCCATCGTCTTCATTTATTAATGCCAGTCATTGTTACTATACGGGATGGAGGTGTTCTGCTGGTTAATTGCAGTGACTTTGGCATTGGTCAGGCCTGATTATGAGTTACGATTAGTTGTCCCATCTACTATTTTACGACTGGTTTAATTTAGTTTTTTTAAGACTCAGTTTTTCCTCCTCCAGGTTGTAGTAAGGTTTAAATGAGATGATGCATCAAAAGCCTGATACATCCTCAGCACCAGATAAATGTTAGTTACTATTAATATTATTTTTGTTATAATTGCGATTACTATTTCATTACCATTAAGTGTAAGATAACAAATGCAGTGATATATTTGTCCTATAAGGCCATAGATGCAACCTGGAGCAAGATAGTATAATAAAGTTAAGTCAAATGATTATTTAATTCAAGGGGATACTTGTGGGAATCTCACAAGACTTGGCTGTTTTTATTTAGCCCTTTTATTTCCTCTCATGATAGATAATTGTTGACAAAAAAGGAAGTGTAATTCAGGATTTGCATTCAGAAATCAATGACTGCTTAACATAAAACAAGTGCCTCCAATTCAATTCTTTAGCCTCAGGGCCTGTGCACTTGAAATTCTCTCTGCCAGGAAAGGTCTTCCCAAGTTATCTCAATGGCTGTTTTTCTTACTTCTTTCAAAATAGCAGTGCACCAGGGAGGCCCTTGCCAATATAAAATAGCAAGACCCACCCTCAACCAGGCAACTCTTTTCCCTTTTTTATCACTTATCAACAGACACCTTGTTCCAACCTGGGTCCACAGGTGCAGAGGCTCCAGCCATGAGACTGAAGAAAACACCAGGCACCAACTGAGTCTTAAGATTATTGAGAACTTACTTCAAATAGGGACAGCAGCTCCAATGGCGGCTACCAGAGAATCTCAAAGAAGCATTCCTCAAGTAGGCAAAAATCACAAAGGCCAGCTATAGTGGCCCAAGATAAAGACATTTCATCGCCTATAGGATCATATACTTAGAAGGAGTCTCAGGACATATGGCATGGTTTCTTACTGCTCATTCTATGTGCAGAAGTGGTAATAGATCAACTGAGGAAATTCAAAAGAGTGTGTGATACATTTTTCTGGAAAGGCTTACATGGTAAAGAATGACATCAAACGACTAAGGAGTCAAGTTGGTCAAGGAATCATTTGTATATCTTTTCTCCCGAGAAAGACAAGCTTAAAGATTAATGGGGTCCTTTGGTTATGCAGGCAGGCTGCATGTTCAGAGCTTCAGTGGGCCGAAATCAAATTATGATCTCAGTTCTCACACACATCCACCTATTTTTGTATACTTGTTTGTCTGCATACTATCTGTTGATCCCACTAGAACCCAAGCTCCATGAGGGCAGCTTTGTTTTCTTTACTGTTGTACCTTCAGTGTCCAGAACAAAGCAATTGTCATAGACTTAGACTCTAGCTACCATATCCTGTGCCCTTAATTACATGCTAAGACAGAAAGAGGTCTCAACCTGAGTTTTAGGATGTGTGTGAAAAGAAACTCAGATATGATAGGAAGAATTCTGGTCAGGTTGGCTACCCATGGTGACGTAGGTTCTTGGGCCTTATCCACCCTGAGTATTGGACTTATGCCCTGAACATAACATGGGACCCATAGTCCCATGGTCACTGAAGACATGCTCTAGGATCATGAAGATGCCCTACATTAACCCGAAGTTTCTTGCAAGCTTGTTTTCACTTGAAAATATCAGACTAGCATTGGCAGACTTGCAGATCTTTTGCAAAAGTCTTGAGAGAGCAGAAAGCTCAGTTTGGCTGTGCAATGGACAACTCCTGTTTCCTTTACTGCCCCATACTTCCTATAATGGAATCTTGTTGAGAATCTCAGTACCTCATACTTCTCTATTCTAACACTTTGCACACCAGCTATTAGCTATTTTTAACTTCTGTCACCTCATTAGAATGTAAAACCTGTGAGGGATGGTTCCTTGTTTGTTTTGTTCATCATCCAATCCTGATTCCTAGATAGTGCTTGATCATAGTCAGTGAATATGTATTAAGCATTTCTGGGAACTTGGCTTTGTTTACCCTCCCCCTCCACACTGCAGTCTGAGAATGGGGCCCCTTCCTTCTCTAAACCTGACCCAGTATCTCTTGCCTAGGATGTTCTAGTTGCCTCCTATTGATCTGCCTTCCTCTAGAGCCCTCCTCCCTACACCTGATATGACAGCACTCCCAGACAGAGGCTCCTAACACAGCCTTGAACACCCTCCTGTGAACCTGTGCTTACCAAGTAGCATCCAAATTCCCTGGCTGGCTTTCAGGCATCCAGCATACTGGCCTCATATGTCTTTTCCATCCTACCCACCATGCCTTTCATTCTTATTCCTGCCAAACCAGACTTCACCAAGTATAACTTTTATTTTCTCTTGAACACCTTGTTCACACAAAACCCTCTGTCCAAAAAGCCCTCTCACTCCCATTGCATGTCTAGGTCCTTCTTAAGTGAAAATGAACACCAAATCAGCTCAAAGCTTGATTCCACTAGGTTCACTAACAAGATGACCTTGGCCAATGGTTGTTTCTTCTCTGAACCTCTGCTTATGAATATGTTTATGAATATGAAACAGTAGCACCTTTCTTATAGGGATATTGTGAGAGTTCAGTTAGAGGTTGAGTGTAGACTGCTTGTCAGAGTGTGAGCATTGCATAAATATAAGCTATTATTTCTCTTCAAAGTCCAACTCAAAAAAACCTCCCTTGTAAACCCTCCGTGAATCTTCCAAGACATGCTCTCTCTCCTTCCTGGCAATTACCCTTGAAGTTGATGTACATGTTCTGTCTTTCCTAATGGACGGGAAGTACCTTGAAGTCAGGGTCATGACTTGATGTTCTCACAATGTCCTAAGCACTGCAGTTGTCCTAGAATTTTCTTTTCTTGTCCTTTTAATATACTAATTGTCCAACTGCTGCCCAGACTGCTTTCTATCATCATATCCTGTCAGTTAGGTATGGGAACCCAATTTCTCACTTCTGTATTAGCCAAAGTTCTAGACCTGGATTCTGAGCTCTTAATAGGGCATGAGGCAAATCACTGACACTGAGAGAAAGATGAGCAGAGAGTGAAATGAAAAGGCATTTGATGAGACTCCCAGTGTAACAGTATGTCTCACTCATCTCTTTACCCAGGACTTTGAAACAGACAATGGCCTGCAGCCTTCTTGGCAGATGGGTCACGTTTGTGCCTTAGCCACTCTACAGCCATTAGCCTAATTCCATACACTGCAGCCAAATTAAATAATAATAAGAGCCTGTGAAGGGCTGGTTTGGAGACAACGTTGCTGCCTTCCACTTGACAGCCTTTTCTGAAGCAGATGTTCCTTCTCTACCCAATTAACCTGGTCCTGTGACTAAGGAGCTTTTCCCACAGAAGCAGAGATGGCAGTCTCAATTGGCATTACCTGGAGTCTAGAGGGGGAGAAAATCCTTTCTGACTCTGAGAACCAAGCTTCTACTCACGACTTCCATCCAGTATGCCACTCAATGAGAAGACAAGGGCTTCAAATAATGAGATTTAAGCTTCAATTGTTCTGAAATTGCTATTTGTGTTAGTGAATAGCACAAATAGAAGTTCACACGAGGCTGTAACACCTAGCTCTTATTCCTAAAAACGTTGATAATACCTTCTCCTCCATTACCTCTGATTTCAGGCATCTATGTCCTTATTTATAGCCCCCTCCTCTAGGAATTCCCTTCCCAGCCCTACACATCCTTCAAGGCTAGCCTACATGTCCTTGTCTCAGTAAGGGTGTCTGAGTCTGTAGCGAATCTCTGAGTACCCTTCACACTTACACTGACCGTAGTTTATAAAGTTGTACTTGCTATTTTCAAACCAGTGTCATGAATATTTGTATCTCTGTCCGACTACCAGAATCTAAGTGTCTTGGGGCCAGGGACTCTCTCTCTCATTCATCTGTGTAATCCCTACAAATTTAAGCTTATTTGTATTATGCTACATTTATATGTATGCATATATGTTTGTATATATATGTGATATATGTTTAAATATATATATGTGTATACATATGTATACTTGTGGTCAGTAATACATACATACATATATATATAAGGTAATTTATTTCTCTCATGTGTTCAGAGAGTTAGAGGCAGTCAGTCCACAGCTGCCATGATCACCACAGTCTCATTCACCTCAGCTCCTTGTTCATTGTTCTACTGGGTGTGGTTCCCATTCCCAAGCTCCTCACAGGTCTCAGATGGCAGCTAGAGCCCCAGCCATTTCATCCACATTCCAGCCAGCAAAAAGGAAAGGGCCTCCCCATTTCCTTTAAGGACACATCCCAGAAGTTGTACACAGCACTTGGGCTTTCATCCTTATTGTCTAGCTAAAAGAGCATCGGAAAATAAAGTCTTTATTCCAAGCTGCCCTGTGTCCCCTAAATCTCAGGGTGCCATTACAGAGGAAGGAGAGACTCCAATGAGAGACAATTGGCAGCCCCTGCCACAACACCGAGAGCCTAATGTGAGCCTCTAAGTGAGTACGCGAAGCAGCTCTTCTTTGGCTCAAGATCTGATGAAGACAGGAGAGGCTCTTCTAACAAGCGGAAAAGAAGGTTTCTGAGATATAAGGTCCCTTACTCTAGCATCACATACCATTTGTTTATTTGGGGCCAGTTTTACCAGTTTTGCAAAACCAGCTCTAAGAAAGAAACCATCAGTTGGCTCAAGTTCCTCCAGCTGCTAGCAGGGATGAAACACAAGGCAGAGAAGTCTGGTCCTGGCTGGTTTTCAGGTATCAGGAAACGGATGGATGGTCTGTTGTCGTGGCAACATTTCTTTGATGTTGTAATAAGCATGGAAAATGAGGTGCTAACTTTTCCAAAAATAGAGGCATAATATGTCCCTTTTTCATATTTTTATAAGATATTTTTGCAGTGTAAGTTAGAACCAAAACATGAGATCCGTTTTCCTGGTTTACAAATGTGAGGAGGGTGTGGCATCCAAGGC
This sequence comes from Tamandua tetradactyla, assembly GCF_023851605.1. Taxonomy (NCBI): domain Eukaryota; kingdom Metazoa; phylum Chordata; class Mammalia; order Pilosa; family Myrmecophagidae; genus Tamandua; species Tamandua tetradactyla. The sequence goes on along the minus strand of NC_135334.1, from coordinate 4,207,469 downwards.
ATTTGCAATAGCATAAATCAACTGTGTGTGTAATTTGGTGAGTATGTGAGCACGTGCAGGTGCACACAATTAGTTTTGACCATAATATCTACCTAAGGGCACTGAAATAAGTGAAATCTGATATTAAAATTATTTTCTATATTTTGGGAAAAACAGACAAGTCTAACTACCTCCTCCTAAGGAGGGAGCTCTCTCTGGGCAAGTCATTTCATTGAAGTGATGGCTTTATGTGGTTGTTTCCTTTGGTGTTGCTAGCCCAGGCAGCATTTATTCTGGTGGAGGCTCAGAGCTGGACAGAATACCAACTGACTACAGACCGCCAGGCCCTTGTAGGGTAGCTACCCAGGTTCTAATGAAAAAGGAAGAGTGGGAAAGAACAAGAATTGTCAGGGGCTATAGAGTTTGATTAAATTATTTGATTACAAGGAAAAGAGGAGAAATCAATTGTGTGCCATAAAGAGAACATAGACTTTACAAACGAGTCTGGGCAACAGTGGCTTAGTGGCAGAATTCTCTCCTGCTAGGCTGGAGACTCGGGTTCGTTTACTGATACCTGCCCATAAAAAAAAAAAAAAAAAGAAAAGTGAATCTGATTTTCCACGTCAGTCTTCCGAAATGGAGAATGCATTCATATTCCTTGCCCACTGTTGGAGTCACATTTTTCATAATGTCAGTCTATCTGTAAAGTGGAGATTGCAAATAGCTTTTATTTGGTGATTTGTAATTATTTAAGTTAATCAGAGGAGATGCAGTGGCATCTCAAACACTAACCACCAGGGCTAGTTAGCAGAGCTGTGATTTTGGATAGGCCCTCCTTTACCCTAAAGCAACCTCAGAGTCAGTGGCCAGCTGTTGAAGGAACCAGACTAAGTCACTGCAGCAGCTCAGTCCAGGTGTTCTCTTCCGCCAGCACGGCAGGGAGCTTCAGCACATGTGCAGGAGGGCCAGCTTGCTCTCTTCCCACCCAGCCCTGGGAAACTAGCTCATCCCTGCTGGAGCTTTATGTCTTTCCTATCAGCTGGCCAAGATTTCACCTGGACAGAATGTCCAGGTGAAGGTAGAAGATGGCTGTGCCTCTTACATTCTTCATAGGGTCCTCATTAGGCCAGCAGACATTGGATTACTCTGGGCTCTGATTCTGCAGCAGGATGGTGTGGATTCTTCATTTTCCATCAGCGCCTCTAGTGTTCTTTGTAGGTGGGATTGAAATAATTTCGCCTATAATTCCTGCCACAAAGTGTGTGCCCAATAAACTCTTGAAGAATAAATAGTTTTAAAATAAAATGAATTGTTTTTTTCTTTTTTTAATAAGACCATTATAGATGGAAAAAAAGAAAAAAATGGTTAACAACTTGAAATTTAGAATCTCATAGCTTTATTGAGCCATTCATGAGTGACAATATCCCATCAAAGAAATAGGGGAAGCTCCTCTAAGAAGTAGAAAAGCTTCCATAGACAGGCTTTCATAACCAACAAGACAGCTAGCAACCTAAATGACTCTATCGGCTCCATCTAGAAATTTATCCTTACTTGGCTAATGTCAAACCAGAAGGGCTGGGAAAAAAAAAACTAGAGTTAGAGGATTATGATTTGTTGGCCCTAGATTTCCAGCTCTGGGGAACCCGGTTGCTACTAGAAATAGGAACTACATCAATTTTTGGTTTGCTGACATGGGGTTTAGCATGAGTGACTACATCTTGGGTCCATATGCATTATTTAACATGTGTTCATTGTAGAAAGTTTTAGGAAACACTCATAAACAAAGAGAGTATAATTAAGAACATCTGTAACACATCATCCACATTTCATCCTTTTTAACATAGTGGCGCGTGTACTTTCAATGGCATTTCATATGCCATTGTACATTTAATTACATTTTTCTTTTACAAAAATGAATCTGTGTATCATGCAATCATTTGTTTCCTACCTATGTAGTTTCCCCATATGAACGTCTTTTATTGTCACTAAGTTTTTTTTCTATATTATATGTCTGTGAAATATCCTATTTATAAATGGACCATCATTTGTTTAACTCCTAGAACTCTATGGTCAGATAGATAGACAGATTTCATAGGTTTTGCTATTGAAAATAATATTCAAATGAATATCCTTGTGAATTTGTTTGTTTATTTCCTTAGCAAGAATTCTTTGACTGCAATTTTATCAGAGAATATGCAAGAATCCAGTGCTTTTGGGTATCTGCCGTTAAATTGTCTCCAGATAATTGCCACACAACACTCTGTCTATTTATTGCTTTACTTTATGCTGGCTGGTCAATGCTAGCTGTTTTAATTTTGTTTAGGGTTGCTAGCATGCCATTGTTTTAAGTTACATTTTATTGAATAATGATGAGCTTGAATATTCCCCCAAATATTTTATCTATTTTCCCTATTACTTACACATAGGTCCTGGCGAGGTTCTTGAAAATGGCAACGACAACTTTTAGGCTTTCCCTTTCCTTGAGAAAGCACAAATAGTCTTAGGAAATGCATTGGTTAGTCAAGAATCCCATATTGGGTATTTCCATTGAGGAAACCCAAAAGGAAAGCTGTCCCCTACCCACTCCTGACGCTAAGCTCCACTGTGACGAAACCATAATGTGATTTTGTGCCAGTAGACGCTCAAGGGGGCAACTCTAACCTAGCTCACAGGTACCAAAATATCCTTCTCTTAAATGTAAAGTTCATGCTTTGGCCTTACAATATAATAGCAGAAAATGACCAGAGTGGTCTTCTGAGACATCTCAGAATCCAGGAGAAAGGCAGCCCCTGGAGCCTATTCTTAAGATAGATCTCTCCTTGTCTTGTTGAATTATTTACAAAGCTTGTGGGGCAGAGGCTGAGAGAATGCACTTCCTTTCGGAACCTGCTCAAGGCTCTCAGGGCCAGGGGGAAGCCAGTATTTCTAGGACGTCTGATACCTGGTGTCAGGGAGTCTGCCATCGATTTTCTTTCGAACAAACCTCTCTGCAAATGCCACAACCTGCATTAGCCGGCACTCTGGTGACCTGGGCAGAGTCAGCAGAGAGAATAGGGAATTTCCTGTGCTGATTTCACCTCTTCCCTGCACTGTTGCTTCTTTTAACTTCCTTATCTAAATGGCAGGGAGAGGAACTGGGGAAGACAGATATCCTTACCTCTAGGTCTGAATAATGACCCCTAGCATTTGAAAGTCCCAGTTATTGCAGACACAATTAGAACCATCCACATTAAAAAGGCATTTGGGAGTGGGGGAATGAGGAAAAAGACAATGAGCCTGATGTTTGGACTGATTTCTTCTCAACAGAGGTGAGCTCAGCAGGCTTTCCCAGACAAGTTATGATACTTCATCATGACTTTGAGTCTCTGGCCAGATTTTTCATTTGTGTTAAACAAGGATGCTCCTAGGAATGAGCAAAGATTGGGGGACATCTCCTAGCCTTCGAACTGCTGCTGAGCATAGATTTATCTTAATATCTGTCTCCAGATGGTTGGACATTCCCCAAAAAGGACTTACTTCCACTTCAGGGATGCTGTTCTCTCATTCACAAGTCTTAGCTTCTTTCTCATTCTTTTAAAATTTTGACGTCCAACTAGTTATCTGACCACTAAATGATGGAAACTGGTAATGAACTAAAGGCTTCTCCTTTCTTTCTAAGGTTAACTTATATCTGTGTGGCCAGAATCAACTAGAACAATAATCAAAATCATCCAGGGCTTAGAATTGGAAGACATTGAATTCTTCCATTCACTAGCTGACTATCATTAATCAAATTCTTGTCTGTACGTAAAGATAAGTGAACACACGTATATTTCTCAAACATCTATTTTATGCCATCTATTTTGCATCTTATACCTCTCATTTAATCCTGTTAATCATCTGTTAGGGAACCTCTCCCCCAGTGTGTGTATTTGGTAACTGAGAATTGTTGAGCTCTACGGTCATGTAACTAGCAAGTGGCCATGCTAGGATTCCAACACCCGTTTTTATTTTATTTCAAATCCCGTTTTCTTTCCAAGATATTACAGTTGCTTCATTTCACAGAGTTGCTTTGAAGATCAGATGATTATAATACATATGAAAGATAAAAGAAAAAAAAAACTAACCAAGTTTGGTAGGGTTGTTATTGCTTCTATATTCTAGTCACCTGTCTTTTATGAAAAGGCACATTTTCAAAGGCCCTGCCTTTGAAGGGTAATAACACAATTTGGGGAAATAAGAGGAGGTGGGTCTATATTATCTTTTCATTCAAGGAAAGCAGTTCCTCACCAGCTTAATTGCAACAGGGTCCATTGGTCAAACTGAAAATTAAGCTCTAGGTTCTACTTCTTAGGACCTCAATCGATCAGACCCATCTTGTATTTCCACTCGTGCTTCCTTGTGCTAAAATCGTAGGTCACGTGCATTCTTAAACTCAGGGGCCCAGTTCTTACCTGTGACTTACTTTATTTTGATCTATTGCCACAAACAGTACACATAAGTACAAAGGTAATAAAGGGGTGTTTTAATTGCCATCTCACTAATTTTAAACATCCACCTGGAACATTTTAGAATAGGGAAGATTAATTTGTCATCTTATCCTACTTTCCTAGTCTCAAATTGGAGGATGGGGAGTTTTAATATTAATATAGACTTTTTAGAGTCAGGGAATTCTTCCATGGGATGGAGAGATGGGTAGATTCACACACACACACACACACACACACACTCAAATATATACATACACACTCTTACACATTAATAGAGAAGCTTCCCCTGTGGCTTCATGCAGAATGCTTAAAGATCCTGGAAATTTTGCTCTAGGAATGGAAGCAGAGGAAGCCACAGACTTCATGGTTGATTGCTTTTCTGATTGGTACCATAAAAAAAATGCATTAGAGAGAGAATGTTTGATTTAAAGAGCGCCTAGATGCCGGCACCACCTCTGTTTGTTTTCCTTCCTTTAGCAGAAACCTTGTAAAATTTTTATGAAGCATTAATGGATCTGAGATTTTCTCAAGCAAATTTTATGAGGTGAGCTTAATCCCACACAACCGACCCAATTTAGCAGTCTTTAGAGGCTTAGAGCATAAAAAGCATTCAGATAGTATCCTGGGTACCTTAGTGGCATAGGGAAAGTGGAATGGATCAGGGAAAGGGACTTTTCCCACCCACAGTATATTGAAATAAAGTTGCAGGCTCTAATAGGTGGTAAAAAGAATAATCATACAGGATGGAGTGATGAGATTTACTGGCCGCAAAACAAGCCACAAAGGTAAGCCAGACCAGTGGGTATTAAGTCTTCATTCATCATTTAGAACTGCGTTCAAGAATTTCCTCAATAGAACCCTAGTTTTCAATGAGAAAATCACATTTAAAATAAGAAAGTAAATACATTTGTTTCAGGTTGACCATATGTCAACCTGAAATCAATGTCTTTGATCTTTGGGAAACACATATGCAACTCCTCCACTCCCAAACCTGTATTTCATATGCTTGGAGCAAATAAACATTATCGAGGTAAATTAAATTTTGGTGTATGTTGATGAATGAAGTTGTGTTTGTAATGTAAAGTGAGGCATTGACAAGATTTATGCTAACCAAGCAGATCAACATGCCTTAGCACACTAGCGACAGGAGAGCATTTTGAAGACTCCCATTGCTTGCCTGTTTATGCTTTTTTTTTCCACTATGGAAACTTCTTGACTTTTCCAGTGGGCATTCTATTAGATTTATAGTCAGCATGAGAAAAGGAAAGACAATTTTTGGAAGAAAATCGGGAACCTTCATCTACAAAGATATCCTAGTCACTATTGTCAAGAACTTTGAAGTGTCTGAGAATTTATCCTGTTTTCAATCAGACAAGTTAGCCTGCCACAGTTTCACAGATGCTGGCAGAAGATACAAGATTTCTGGATCAAAGACAAGGGAGTTTATTAGTCATAGCACAGCAAGCATCATAAGCTTCATATTCACGTTGGTTCTCTTTGCCTTCCTAGTTACAAGAGCATGACATTGGTCCAAGTGGATGCTATATTCTCACTGGGCTTGCATCACAGCTGAGTAACCACAAATATTTTTTTTTCAGTGGGTTGCAAGCAAGGCTGTTTGGGATTTGCCTGGGAGGAGACATTATCTTTATTATACTGGAGTGTAAAAATCTGCCCTGTGTTATTGAGGGAGACACTAGCTCTCTCTTCCAAGGTTCTTCACTATGCAAATGACCTTGAAAACACTGCCTGTCTCTGTGCTCCCAAGATGTGCAGAAATGGAAGAGACCCATGAAGGGCTGTTTCCCAATAATACTTACCCTCATTTCATATCTGGAGAATTTTTTCATAGGCATGCCACTTCCATAGTCATTCTAATTAATCTGAATGACGAGGCTGGGACCAAATCCGTTCCATTGGTCTCATCCAGCATTTAATTAAGGCAACTATCAAAAGTACTCTAAGCTAAGGGATGAGGCTGTCCTGCAGTACTGACCTCAACCTGGTCACCCAGTTTTCCAGACCTAAGTAGCTGGGCAAACCTCATAAATGATCAAGATCTACTTTAAGAGTAAGGGGAAAGTCTTCCTTAAGTTTCTATATTCACCTTTCCACTCATTCTGAGGTATTGGTCCAAGTGAAACAGTATGTATTGTTGATTATACAGTCTCTGCTTTGGCTTACAAGGAGGAAGTATAGAATGACGATATGACCTGGAAATCCCACTTCTAGGTATACACCCCAAATAATTGAAAGCAGGGACTCAAACAAATATTTGCACACAAGTGTTCCACGTGACATTATCCACAATAGCCAAAAGATGGAAGGAACCCTAGTGTCCATTAAGAGATGAATGAATGAAGAAAATGTAGTGTATACACATAATGGAATATTACTGAGACACAAAAAGGAATGACATTCCAATACATGCAACAGCATGGATGAGCCTTGGAGACATTATGTTGAGTGAAATAAGCCAGCTATAAAAGGACAGATATTGTAAGAGCTCACTGATATGAATTAATTAGGATAAGCAAACTCATAGAGTCAGAATCTAGCAACATGATATCAATGGGTGGAATAGGGATAGGGAATAAAGAGTTAAGGCTTAAAGTGTACAGAGTTCCTATTTGGAATGAGAAAATTTTGTAATGGGGCAGTGATGATAGCACTATGCCATGAATGTATTTAACAGCAATGAAATACATATCTGAATGTGGTTAATAGGGGAAATGTTAGGCTATTTATATGGTAATAGAATCCAAATTTTTAAAAATCCATGGGCTTGCCCAACACAAACAGTGGGCCATAAGTTAAACCATGGAGTATAGTTAATAATACAATTGTAAAAATTTGCTTTCATCAATGGTATCAAATGTGCTACACCAATACAAGCTGTTAATAATAGAATGATAAAAGTGGATCTTGTATTTTATGCATGATTGTTATGTAAAGCAACTTCTCTAATTAAAAAAAATTGCATTCCATAAAATTCTACTCAGTGAATTGAAGTTAGCCTAAATATCTTCCAAGGCCAATTGGCCATTTCTTTAAACTCTTGAAGGTCTTTTATGACTAGCCTTTTATGAATGGCCTTTGTGATATACGGTGTACCATTGCTAGACTGAAAATAGTCCAGAAAGTCAAACACATGACCCAGATTAGTTTTGAGGGACACAACAGTGTGGCCAGATTTGCCACTAGACAGAATACCATCTACACAGTGAAAGCTTAACACGTCAAAGAATGAATGCATTAGTGCTATATCTTGCCCAGTCTCCTAGTGGAAAATGGCGGGGTAATTTGGCCACTTGCAGCTCAACCAAAGACATTCTCAATGTTTTCCAAGTTGCTTGGTGTCCTATATCTTCATTTCTGACACCGCTTATTTCAGTTCTGGGGATTCCTAGACTCAGCTTCTATAACAGCAATGTCTTTCTGCTGAGGCTGCATGATTTGCTGAGCCCTTTTAATAACAGCCTTCCCTCCTTCTACTGTAAGAAGTGTGAGCAGATATAACTCACCAGTTGGGGACTTGTTTCAGTCCTACCACTCACCACTCAGGCTCCAAGCATTCATTAACAGGTAGGACAATGAGGAACTCTTACTCACTGCCCCCACCCAGTGCTCAGATAATAACATTTGCTACAGAATCCAAAGGAGTCATTTCACATCCTTAAATACAGCCCTGTGAAAGATCTGACTTTCAGGCTACAAGCTAACAAATTGCCTACTACAGTTCATAGATATTTGCAGAAGACATGAGACTTCTGGGACAGAGACAAAGCACTTTTATCACAACAAGCAGCACAAGCTTCATGTTCCTATTAGTTTCCCAGGCCCCAGAAGTCCTCCAGATGTAGTGCAGAAGAACCCGCTTTGATGTTGTGCATTTCTTGGGTTTGCATCACAGATGAGAGTCCCTGAGTTTAGGAAATATGAATCTTTTATAATGGGACACAAGAAAAACTGTCCAGAATTTGCCCTTAAGACAAAACACTGTCTTTATTATTCTGTGCAATAAATATCTTCCCTGTGCAATGGAGGAAGAAGACACTATCTCTCTCTTTCAAGGCTCCTCATTATATAAATATCTTTAAGAAGATAGTCAGATCCTCTGCTCATAAGATGCAATAGGCCCATGGAAAATTGTTTCCCAAAATGATTCTAGTGGGTGACTGTTAGAGGTCTAGTCCTGTCTTAGCTCAAAAAATATTTACTAGAACATGTCAGGCTCTTGGATGGACTTAGAAAATGTAACAATTGACATAGTAATTCCCTGTTCCAACAAAGCCTGTATGGGCTGAGTATTTAAGTGACAGCTACACTTAAGTAACATTTACTTACTATTTGCTAGATTTTTCTCATGATTTGCATATATCTACTTATTCAATCATCACTTTGAGGTAGATATTATGTTAACCCCATATTTATAGAACAGGAAGCTGAGGCACTGAGAGGGCAGAGGAGGAAGTTTCTGGGGTTTGAGCTTCTTGCCGCTAGGTCTTATACTGTGCGATCACTGCACAGCATCATAAATTGTGTGATTTTATAAAATAAGAAGAACTGGCATTATCTAGAAGGAACTTCTAAGCCAGACTTAATGGCTTCCCTGAAGAAAAGTGGATATTAACCAGGTGAAGTTTTGGGAGAGAGATGTTCTGGCAGGAAGATGCAAAGGCCCTGGGAGAGAGTCTGGATGGCTCAAGGAAATTATGCCTACTTTGATGGGTCATTTGTTCAAGGCACATGCCTCTTTGGAATGAGTAAGCTTCATGTGAATTCCCCAGATTTCTCATTCACAGTTCTTTGCTTCCTACGTATTTTTAGCTAAAATACTCCACACTTCTATTGCCATGATGGCACAGGAACCCCTAAAATGTCAGACTAGCAAAGTAAGCCAGGGCTGGCTAAGAGGCACAGTTAGAAATGACTTGGCAAACAATCCATCATTTGAGTTTATTATTAAGTCATACTCACAGACTCCAGGTTCCTCATGTTTAGGAAGGAGAGAATTTAAGACCAACTACACATGAGATTATGGAAAAGAAGTAAAAGAACCAAAATTTAGAAGACTGGGCATCAGTGTCTTCTTGGATGTCATTATGAAATTCTGTTAGTCTTCCTCTTTCCTATGACCATTGGTTAGAACTCACCATCGCTGTCAACATGTCCATCCACTCCTCCAGCAGCAAGAGTGGGATTGCATGGGAGAGCACTGGCCAGCTTTAGTGGTCTTATGCAATTGCAAGCTTTCTGTGTGATCTTCCCACTTCTCGCAGCTCAGCATCATCAGATGGATTGGGTCTTGTGATCTAGCAGCTCTGAAGAATTGACATCCTGAATACTGAAGTGGAGTTTAAGTTTTGTGGTTCAGCAGGATGCTTTACTCTTGTTGACCTTAACCTTCAGAGGCATTCAGGCGTGACCTGGAGATCAATAAAATTTCCCCTGGCTGTTCTGTCAGGAAAAGAGCCTGACAGAGAGTGATGACCAAGAGGACAGGGAAGAGAAACTGAAACTCAGGGAGCAAGAACAGGGAGGCTGTGTGAGGTAGTCAGGTAGGGACTGGGAGTGGGTAGGAGTGGGGCAGTGGGGCAGGGGTGGTTGTGGAAGCAGGATCAAGGGGAGTGAGAGAGAAATGGAAATTTTAAAGAGGATGACCTGAAAACCAAAGTGAAAGAAAAGAAAGACCATTGACAAAGAGGGATATATGTTGGAGGAAAATTAAACAGAAGCAAAGAAGACAAAGAAAGCACATGCAGGAAAGGAAAGGAGGTTCTTTCCTTAACTTCCATGAATTGATTATTTACAGTATGCAAAGCTACATACTCTAGGGCTGTCTCGGGGACTCAACATCTCATGGAAAATAGGCAGTGAAATAAGCTATCATCAGAAGAAAATAAGGATTGTGATAAAGAAATGAGGCAATTGCTGAACATTGGAGGGAAGGGGAAGGGGGTTTATTGAATGCCAACCACATGTACAAGGGACGCTTATATTATTTAGTTTATCAGATAACACTGTTAGTTAGGAGTTGTTATCTGTATGTTAAAGATAAAGCCGCAGAATCTTTGGACGAGCATTTTGAGTCAGCCATAATTAAATGGCGGGGCTGGAATGTGCACTCAGATTCATATGACTGTTAAGCCGGTACTCATCACGATTTCAAGCTGCCTCACAAAGAGAAAAGTATTACAGTGACCTATGCAGTCTTAGAGAACTCTTTCGTGGACTACAAATGAATGAAAGGTGGAGACTGCATCTTATTTTGTAAATCTGCAAATGTCTAACATGTTAAATATGGCATAAAAGATGTCCAAATATTTGTTGGAGAAAGGTAGAGATGGGCAAGTCAGAGAGGGAGCAGAGGAGGGTGGGAGAAAGGATGTAAGGCAGGAGAAATGGGAGGAAGGTAGAGAAGGAAATGATATTTGAACTGATAAATTGCATTTTCTTGGGGATGCAGTAGGAGGAAGAATATTTAAGGCTGAGTTAGTGGCATCATCAAAAGTACAGAGTGTATTTTTGTATGATAAAAAATGTCAAATAATTCATGTAACAGATTCTACACAGAAGAATATAGTGGGAGATAAGGCTGTTAAAAACATAACAGGGCCTCATTCATTCATTCATTCATTCTATAAATATTTATGGAGTGCCTATTGTCACTTAGCACTGGTGAAGGGCTAAAGATGTACCAGTGTAGAAAATAGACTACTCCTGTCCTCTTAGAGCTTACATTCTAGTGAAAGGAGACTGGCAATATAAACATAATGCATGAATAAATTATATAGAAGGTAAAAAGTGAGAAGGACCTTTGGGTGAATAAAAGAGCAGAATAGTGAAACATAAGACATAGAGGCAGGTCCAATTAGCCTAATGAGGGTAAACCATCAGGGAGGTGATATTTGGACAATACTTTGAAAGAAGTGAGGGAGTGATGAATGCATGCTAATTCCAGGCGGGGGGGGGGGGACGGGGGGGGGGAAATGGACCTTGGGAATACCCTAAAGTAGAGGAGTAGTTGGAGTGTTTGAGGATTGGTATGGCTAGGTGTGGTGAGTGCAGTGATGCCCTAGACGTGCCAGCAGTCTGCACCGTGGACGGCCTGGGGACCATCTCACCATGAGAGACAGAGAGCCTTAGGATGGTCCTGAGTAGAGAAAGGGCAGAGTCTGAGATGTTTTAAAAGGATTATTCTGGCTGTGGAAGACAGGAGTGTATGGACTGAGGGAGATAATTCAACAAGCTACTGTAGTCATCCAAGCAACAGATGATGGTGATGTAAGAGGGTTCAGGGAAGGTGCTGCACAGGGGCAGAATCTGGTTTTGTTAGAAGGAAGCACCAATATGATCTGCTGATAGTTTAGATACCAAGACTGAGAGATAGAGGAGCCAAGGATAACTCCAAGTTTTTTGGCCTGATTGCTAGTATCTGAGATAGGAAATATTGTGGGCGAAGCAAATTTGTTGGAAAAGATCAGGAGCTATTTTATGCATGTTAAGAAGATATGACTATTATACATCCAAGTAGAGATGTCAAGTTGGCAGATGAATATGAAAGAGTCTGGAAGTTAGGGGAGATGTCCAGGCAAGAGATTTACAGTGAAGGTTTGTCAGCATATAGATGGCATTTAAAAATCTGAGATTAGAAGAGCTCATCAGATAAGGAAGGGAAGAGGTCCAAAAGCCACAGATAGTCTCAAGCACCATGCCTTGGGTTTCAAATTTCAGTTCTCAATCGATAGGAAGCTATTGATGTTTTCTTTCTTTCTTGTTTTTTTTTTTTTTTTTTTTTTTTTTGAGGATGGAAGTAGCGTCATCTCTACTGGAGTTTTATTGTGACTGCTTGTTTGTCTGTATTGTGAAGATGCTGCCTTAACCATGGAAGAGATAATGAGGATCTGAACCATGGCAGGGATAGAGAAGAGCTGTGAAGTGGGGAAAGACAAAGGAGATGGGGAAAAGACTGCAAAACCAAATCCCTTTCGCTCAGCTCAAAACAGATACCACCAGATCAATAGAAAAGAAAACATAATTTAAACCTCCAAAGAGAGTTTTTGTATTTTCTTGTTTTTGTTTTTGCTTGCTTTTTTTTTTTTTTTTTTTTCTTTTCCTGCTTGAGGTATGGCTATGGTTTATAATGCTTTGCTTCCTGGGGCCATAGCTGAAAGCAGTAGGAAAGGAAAATAGAGACAGCTTTCAGTATTTCAGAAAACCAGCTTCTAGCTAAACCATATAGCACTCTTTTCATTAACTGCTTAGCATGTTCAAAAACTGCAAAAGCATTTGTGAGACAGATCTGAATACATTCTGATAGAAAGATGGACATGTTAGCATCCCCCAAATGACCCTTGGCCTTTTAGGTAATTATACCACCTTATATTGAAATGGATTAGATATTAATGCATAGAAAGTGCCTAGTCATGAGATTAAAATATGGTAGCTAGCATTTTACGAACAATAATTCTTTACAGTTTAGAGTTTAAAATAAATTTTAGATACTTTATCATAATTAATTCTCCCAACAATCCTGTAAAGTGAAGAAGGATTTTTTCTTCCATTTTATTGGAAATAAAGAAATTAACACCTAAGCTGATGAAGTGAGTTGCTTATATCTCAGAGAAGCAGAATCAGGAATCAAACCAGTTTGCCAGCCAACGACTGCTTTTCCCATGTGCTATCGAGAAACAGAAGGACCATATCACTGAGTACTGCTCCTGATGTCTAAAGCAGCCCCAAGGCCTACTGTGGGCCATTGGAGAGTCCATCTTCCTTCAAACTCTACACTGTACCCTACCACTGTTTCCTGAAAACATTAATGTTAAAAAGTGGTACGTACTTCTGGTATCCACAATCACAAGCTGCGAAGCTAGGCCCCAGGGATTATGGGGGACTGAATGGCTGCCCACTTATTTTGCTTGGTATGCACCAATCTTCATGGGAGCTGGGCAGGATTTGTGTCTTTCCCTCTCACTGCCCTTCGAAGTCTTTCTGGGTTGTCCCTAGGCGTCATAGTAACAGTATAGTGGAGCTATTGCTGAGATATTTTATCTCTAACAGGGCACAGGGTGATAATTATCTTTTCATTTTTATAAATCACTGATTTCCTCCCCAAAAGGAATTTTGAACAAGGTTTTTAGGGGACTGAACACAAACAGCCCTCCAACCCCTTAGTTCTCCTGACAATTATTTGATCTATTTCTCCACTGACTATTTGTCTTCCTGCTCTTTGTGCTAACTGAAGAACAGTGGTATGTAAGAACCACCCTAGGATTCATTTGTCGGCAGGCAAGGGGACTCTACCTCTGTACGGGAAACACCTGCAATCGAACACCTTTGGTTACAGGTCAGATACAATATAGCAGCAGGGAGTTCAAAAACCAATTAGCATGCTACTCAAAATTAAAAACAGAAGAGGGCTAGTTCTGTTTTTAGTTTGGGTGGTGGGTTGCTAAAAGACTATATTGCAAAGGCCAAAGTCTTTGTTGGAATATTCGATAAGAAGTTTACCCAGATGTCTTTGTTAATGAAAGATGGGGGTGACATGGGAAAGGATGGTGGTTGGAGAGGGCACAGTTGCTGGGGCAACTTAGTTTTGGTCTTTGGCTTCCTTACTTCATGTCTACTACCCTATGTAGAGGCATATGTCTGTATTCATGCATCTTAACTATTCTAGATCATGTCTTCTTGACATACACCATTTGTCCAATTCTGGAAAGCTAGGTCCGTTAATCTGTTTGCTTTGGAGACTGAGTGAAGGGAGGCAGGGTGAGTCCTCCAGGTATCTTACCCTAGGTGAGACCCACATAATAAATGTCATGGTTTCATGGTTTGGGCTTTAGTGGGATATGATGTGAGTTACAACACTTGGGATACTAGACAGAGCCATTATTTTGAAAATCTTCTGTTATGTCTAATATTGAGTACTGTACAGAGTGGGCATTATAAATTTTGAAAATGATAATCTCTCTAGGCTGAAATTTTGCTCCAACCTCAGGCAACCCTCTCTCCTTTGTATATTTTCTCTTAGGTAAGGAAAGAAAGATGATAATTCACATATATGAGGAATAAAAGTAATGCAAGTAAAACCTTCGTTTATACCTTATCACAAACAAGTTGTAGTTGTCCTCATGTCTCCAGGTCAAGAATGGCAATGTCAAAAATTGCTCATCATGGCTACAATGTCTCTCTTTTGGCCTTAGCTTAGCTTATGTCAGTTATGAGTTTTTCTGTGCGTGTTTTGTCTACATCCATGTTTTACCTGCCCATGAGCTTGGAGATAGGACTCATTCCCTTTTAACCTCTTATAACTTCCGCATAGGGTAAACCTATACCTGGAGTTCAGTAGATGCCATTCTAATTTGTTTGTCAGGCTTAATCTAATCAGCCCTCTCCTCTGCATCCTTCCTACTTTCCACCTGGGGGCACTTGAGAACTACTCGAAGACTAACTTCCATCTCCTAGCCACAGTTCCCAACACCCCCAGACTGAGGCAGCTGTCAGCTGAACAGCTATAGTCCTAGCTTCTGGGGATTAGTGACACTCCAGCTTTTTAGTTTGTTTGATGAGGATTGACACTCCAGTTTTCACACCCGTACTCTTCCTTTTTCTCCAACCCTCATGCCACTCAGTAGGGTTCATTATTTTCACTACAAGTACAGAGGGTTGTGCTAATCACATTCCACAGTTCACAGCATATCATCCCTGAAAAGAGAATTACTGATCCCTGAAAAGCCCTCTCACTTTATGTTCCCTGACATCTCCCATTTGTCCTCCTATTTCCCTTCCTCCGCCTTCCCCATACATTTGCATTTCATAAATTCCATTGAATGTGTACGTATCTCTATAAAACATGTGAAGGTGTTTTCGATGCCACCTATTGAGCTGCTTTTCAACTCTACCAGGGCTCTTTCCAAAAAATTTCATGATAAACATATTCTGATAAATAAATCCATGTAAAATTTCACTAGGAAAGACAGCCAGGGCTGATATTGCTGGGCAAGAGGGCTCCAAATGCTTGTTTTTATTAAGAACTGCCTTATTGCTTTACAAGATGGTTTACCCATCTGCGGTTCCCCAGTAGAATGCAAACATTCCCATCACCACACATTTTCACCAACACTTAGTTTTGTCTGAGAGCTAATTCCAATATATATTTTACATCTTGCTCACGTGTGTGAATGACATCTTACCGTTCTCCCCGTTTGTATTTCTCTGGTTGCTGGTGAATGGGAGCTTCTTTATGTGTTTTGTGATCGTTGACCTCGGAGCTTTCTTTTTGATACACTGCCCATTCTTATCTTTGGGTTATTTTTTGATGGAGCAGCTAGTCTTTTTCTTACTGGTTTGCAGGAATTCTTTATATATCTAGATTTTAATTTCTCATTGTTTTAGATGTAGAAAACAATATATATTTATATATATTTAATTTGTCATCTACTGTTACCTTCATCAGTGGTATTCCTTGAACTACAGAGGTTTGTCATTTAGAGTATATAAGATGGAAGCAAACTTTTTAGGTTTAACTCCTGACTATGCCACTTCCTAGATGCTGACCTTGGCAATGCAGACTTGTGTCCCTCAGGTTTCTATCTGTAAAATGGGCGTATTGAAATTGTTTTCTTTATGGGGCTATTATTGAGATTAAATGAGTGAAAACTTGTAAAATACACAATATTTTCTAGCAAAAATAAGTTACTTATATATATACTTGTTAAAAAAATAGCCAATTTTTTTCACTTAATTTTATTTTACATTTAGATAATTAATCTGAAGGCTAACTATGTATATAACAAATGGTAGGGATCTAGTTTGTTTTTCTCCATATAGTGAGACAATTTTCCAGTATCGTCTCCTAAACAGTCTCCTAACAGACTCCTAAACAGTCTGCCATTTCTCTACTGCTTTGTGATGCTACTGTGTTCCCATGTTGAGTTTATATATATATATATACATGGTTCTTTTTATGAGCTTGCTTTCTACTCTATTGGTGTATACTATTACTGTACTATATTGTTTTTACCATTACAGCTTCACTATCTGATAGGTTCCTTTTCATATGCTTTATTTTTGTACTGGTATTTCTAACTGGATGCCGAGGTCATTTTTCTGTACACGTGTACTGACAGGATATGATTCATCATGGCATATCCTGGAATTACAGTGACTCTCCTGGTTTGGGTGAGTCTCCCAGAAGCTATCCTTGACCAAAGAGCCCTTGGCAGATAGTCTTCCCCGATTTTTAGATTGTAATTCTCTAGCAGTTAGAACACTGGTGCATCTTTCATTTATTTGTAAATTTCCTGGCATAATGTAAGGGGAAATTAATGAACATTTTTTACAGATTAAGAAAAGTATTTACTGTCGATAACATTTATGTCCACACAAAAATATTGAAGTGAATTTTTATAGCAGCTGTATTCTTAATTGTCAAATATTGCAAGCAACCAAGACGTCCTTCCACAGGCAAATGGATAAACAAACTGTGATGCCCACCCCCCTGCAATGGCATATTATCACAGTGATAAAAAGAAATGAGCTATCAAGCCATGAAAAGACATAATGCATATTCTAAGTGAAAGAAGTCAGTATGAAAACACTACAGACTGCATGATTCCAACTATATGTCATTCTGGGAAAGGCAAAATATATGCAGACAGTAAAAATCAATGATTGTCCGGAGCCCAGAGGGAAGGGGAAAGAGGAATAAAGAGGTAGAACACAGGACGTTTTTAAGACAGTGAAGGTATTCTGTATTACACTGTGATGGTTGATATGTGGCATTATGCTTTTCTAAAAACCCATAACATGTGCAACACAAACTGTGAGCCCTAATCTATAGATTTTATTAATAATAACGTAACGATATCGGCTCATCCATTTTAACAAACATAACATAGCTGCAAGATGTTAATTGTTAGAGAAACTGGACTAGGGTGCTATATGGGAACTCATTGTTCTTTCTGAAAAAATTTTCTATAACCTAAAACTACACTAAAAAATAAAGTATATTTAAAAAATAATACCAACATTTACAACCTCACCACATAGTTTCTGAGTTATTTGAGGTGTGTGTGTGTGTGTGTATACTGTTGTGTGAATTGTGAGGAAGCTTTCTGATTTTGAACATGTCTCCTTCAGAGACATCTCAATCATTGTGTACTCTGTGCCTAAACTGAAACAATTCATCACACCAAAAAATAAGCAGACGGACAAATAAGCACGCCATCTAACAACAACAAAATAAGCACTAGGTATTTAGCAGTTTACGTTTAAAAATGATCTTGAGGGTCCATGAAGAGCTCTACATTAACTAGAATGGACCCTAAGTTGCTTAAAGTACTCTACTGTGTCTTTTTCTCCGTTTTCATCTGTAATGACTTCACTGGGGATGACTGTACAAAAGGGAAATGAAAATGCAAGGCCAAAATTTATAGCCCTTCTAATCCTTAGGCTTCATCTAATCCTACCCCAGAAGTTGGGGAGAGTTAAGAACATGCCTCCACTGAGGTAACTTTGGGTTCCTGAGAAATAAAAAATCTGAAATTCTAAATGAAGGGACTTCCACATAGCCCTTACTTCCCAGCATGGGGTCATCTCAGTTCTTCATCATGCAAGGGAAGACTCTTGTGCTTTGCATCTTGCTTCTCCAGAGCAATTCTAATTCTTCAAAAAATGCCTGTGCCTGGTCCTCTGCTCCACAGTAAACCCCATATGGGGGAGGGGCTGATCTCCTGTTCTTCCATGTCTTGCATTGTTTTCAAGAGTCGCTGGCACAAAGTAGGCATTCAACATGTGGATGGTTGAGTGGACACATTGTTGAATGAATGAATTGTAATGACACTGTATATGTGATAACTTATTATTTTGCCAAAATATTGTTAGTCTGCTGGCTTTTAAGAACCCTCTGAGAGTGCATTTACATCTTGCTTATTATCCCAGGATCTTTGTTCTACGTGTAGCTTGAACAGTAATAAGCACTTAAAATTTATCATTTTACATGTAGCTTGAACAGTAATACACACTTAAAATTTGTCATTTTACATGTGAAATCATGTCTCATGCTAATCTATTTAACAAATATTGTCTTAAGATCTTCCATGAACATAGGATGTTGTTTGAGAGGTACCTTGACGATAAATGCGGTGTGGAAGTACTCCAGATAAAAAGATGGTTATGTGGGCTTTGGGGTTGGACTGACTGGGTACCTACCTTGACCCTATCAACCAGAAAGCATCAGCTATAAAGAATATGACCTTGGGTAAAGCATGAAAATACTCTTTACCTTAGTTTCCTCATCTGAAAAGTGCTGTATTTCCTATAGAGGCATTGTAAAAATTCAATGATAACTTGGATGCAAGATCTGGTGCATGCTTGACACTCCATAATCATTTGGTATTAATAATTAGAGTCTAACTTGTGAGATTAGACATTTAGATGGAGGCATAGGACATAGTCTGTCACAGTTTATAATTTGAAAACACCTGAAATTCATCACAGATGCTGTAATTTATTTATCTCTGCATTGTGCATTTCTTTGCACCTCTATCTGCTAGGTGGGAGATTATCCTTAAAAGGGATCTCCCCACATGTGTGAATGAGTGCTCTACTCCCACTGAAGCTTTTTGTCCAATGTAATCTGATTCATTTTATGTGTAGAAAATATTCCGGTAATACAGCTTCCTACTTTCCCTGTTCATCTTCTGCTTCTTCCTATCTTCTGCATCTTCAGAGAAATGGATGATCAAATATAAGATCAAATTAAGGGTCTTACATTCTTATGGAAAGTGTAGTCTCCTAGGTTTAATAGCCCAATAAAAAAGAAAGAAAAAAATCAAAACAAATAGACAATAAAAGCAGAAATGCTTAGCTACAGACATAATAAAATTGGTCCCTCTTGGCGGCTCCCTTCTCTTCACTAGCACTCCCTGAATTAAGTAAAAACATGTGAATGAGTGTGTGTGTGTGTGTGAGTGTGTGTGTGTGTGTGTCTGGCCCTTAAGTATGCACACTAGGGCTTCTAGCCACCTAATTGATGCTGGGGCTGCTCTGTGCTATTTCAGCCTGAGTTACTATGAATGTCTTTTCCCTACGATTTCCCGTCTTGAGGGGAAGGTATGGGTTGAATTCAGGAACTGTGAGCTTACTGTGATTACACTTGAGAGAAAGAGGGTCATGGTGGAAGTAGATATCCGGAGTGTAATTTTAAGTCTCTATGGCCATTAGGAAGGGGGAAATTCTGCACAGAATTTCCTATGGTTTATTTTGGAGAGCTCTGAGGCACACTCTGTGTAGGATTGGAGATGCAAAGAGCCAGAATTTAGGACCTGCGGGCCTCATCAGAGAATTAAGTATCTCTAAGTACCGGAGAAGTACCCTTCACAAGGCCTGAGCCAAGTTCCCAGGGATCTTGTTACCCTTTCAAATTAAGTGGTCTGAGAACGCATTTTAAGCTTGTGATCGGTGGGGTTGGGTTGTTCTTCTCTTTTCTTTCCTTCCCTTCCGTTCTGTTTCCTTTCTCTATTTCTCTCTTTCCCTCTTTCTTTCTTTCCTTCCTTCCTCCTTCCCTCCCTCCTTCCTTCCTCCCTTCCTTCCTTCCTCCCTCCCTCCCTCCCTCCCTCCTTCCCTCCCTCCTTCCTTCCTTCCTTCCTTCCTTCTTTCTTTCCTTCCTTCCTTCCTTTCTCCCTGTCTGTCTCTGTCTTTGTCTCTCTCTCTTTCTTATTTGGAAACTCTTCGGTGTGGTTGAGCTCAGCTTTCAATGTTTTAACTGGAGTAGCAGCAATGAGAGGAGAACCACTTTGGGCAGGATCAGAACCCAGAATGGGGTGAGGACAGGATATGAGGAGATCCATAGGATATCCAAAATAGGGGATCCACTATTTTGTCCCCTTTCTGCCTCTGTTACCAAACCCACTGAGATGAGTTAGCTTGGCACTGTTTGGATGTCACACAGCTTTGACTTTTATGGTCTTGGTGCTGCCATAACAAAGCACCACAAACTGTATTGCTCAAAACAGCTATGATTTATTGTCTCACACTTCTGCAAGTCTTAATTCGAAGTATTGGTAAAGCCAGGCCTCCTTTGAAGACTCTAGTGCTCTGGTGGTGGCTGCCAGCTCTGGGAAGCATTACACAATCTTCGCCTTCATCACATGGCTGTCTTCTCTCGCTGTCTGCCTCTTACTGACTGTACCCAAATGTCCTCTTCTTATGAGGATATCAGTCATAAATCATATTGGATTAGAACAGCCCCTCTCCACCCTACTGAACAACAGCAGATTCAAAGACCCTATTTCCAAATAGCGTCACATCCACAGGACTTCAGTTAGGACTTGAACCTATCTTTTTGGGAACTGTCATTTCATCCATAACAATAACTTTTTACATTTAGTGGATTTTTCAGTATCCTCTGCACGTCATCTATCCTAAAGCATCCTTTACTATATCCATGTTTCCTGTCATTTTTTGTTTCATCCTTCTGTTTTATCTTTTATTTTGCTCTAGAGATTGGGCACACTGGTTAACACAGATACTGTACAAGGATGCTTCAGAATTGGCAGCCTCCCCCCACCCTGGCCTTGTGTTTCAGTAGAAACCATTTACAGAAGAATGGATCCAAATGACAGTACAAATAACCAAGCCCAATATGCTCCTCAGAGGCCCAAGAGCCATAGGTTGAGTACACACTCTCAGAATACAAAGTTTTCCTCAAGCCCTTGGTTCAGTTTGTATAGAAAAGCAAGCCTGCAAATTGTGTTTTGCAATAAAAAGAGTCCTACCTAAATGTACCACATGATAACATGGCTCTCATTTCCATAATTCTCCTCCCCGAGGAGCTCAGGTACATTTAATTTCTCACAACTGTTACCTAAATGAAGAGCAGCATGAGGAATACAGAGAGAATGAAAAATATACACTGCGTGTGAATAGTACATGGTCACTAATCTTTCCTGACATTTACTTTCACTCATAAGCACAGGGGGTGACCAGCCCCACCAGGCCTAGATGCTGAGGATAAATGTCAGGCTCGATCCATTGGAAGCTTTCTATGCAGACATGCATACTGGAAATTAAATGTATCTGGCTTGTCACACATGGAGGCGCTAGTGCCCCCCTCATTTTAGAAATGCATTGATTGCTGCCACCTGGACCACTCACCACTGCCCATTTGGTAGAGTTAGGGAATGGGAGAAGAATTTGCTTCTTCTTTCATGAAAAAGAAAAAGAAAAAGTAATAAGCTTCCCAGTGTTCACATGATATGCCTTCAGTGCTGTTCTTTGTCTCTTTCCACATGTTTAGCTGAAAATTCCCCAAGGACATCTGCTATTGCTATCATGAGAACAGTGTGCTGGTGTGTGCTGTGCAAGGCCTATTGCACCCATGCCAAATGGTTCTGTGCATTTTAGTGGTTTCTGGTTGGACTCTGCAACCACTCAGGTGCATGTTGCTTCTTTAGCCCCATGCACCAGAAGCCATATCATTGATAAGCAATTGCTTCCCTCACAGAAAGGATAAAGGGGCTTTGGCACGAAAGTCTTGCCATCTCATTGATTCTTTTGCTCTTAGCCCTGAATAGGTAAAACCATTTGAACATGTACTTATATGACGTGGCTAAAGGGTGGCTTGAATATAGCTAGGAAGGACTAGGATCATAAAATAAAGTCAAAAGAGCAGATTTTGTGTCTTTTAACTAAATATGATGAAAATCTGATGTTCAATCAAGATCTGAACAAGGAACCTTTATAACCCAATGTAATGTGAATCACTTTCAGGAAAATAAAGGGGAAATAGCTCCCATTATCAGGGAGATATTAACAGTGCAATTACTTTTTATGTGTCCTCTGATATGGAAGAACAGCCCAAAATAATTTATGGAGAAGAATCAATCATGAGTTAAAGAGAAGAGAATGTTGCTAAGATTAATTACAAAACCAGGACATACAGTCAGCGATGCAGCTGGAGTTACGTCCACGTGGAATTCCTTCCTGAAGGCTCTCTGTGGTCAAGAGGAAGGGAGGGAAGGAGGTGAAAGGGATACACTCAGCCGTAACCTCTGAAACAATAAGGGTGAAAACTCACATTGTTTATGTGGTTGAGCTAAAAATGCTGCTTCAGAAATAAAGCTGTACATAACAGATACAAAAATCAACTCAAAATGGAATAATGTCCTACTTATAGGACAAAGCCATAAAATCCTTAGAAGAGAGCATGGCAGAAAAAGTTCAGGAGCTTGTGTTCAACAATGGATTTTTCAATATGACAGCAAAAGCATGAGCAGCAAAAGAGAAAATATATATGTAGGTTAGAAATCATCAAAATTTAAATCATTTTTGCGTCAAATGACATTATCAAGAAAAAGAGAAGACAACCTACAGAATGGGAGAAAATGTTTGAAAACCATATATCTGATGAGGGCTAAATCTTCAGAATATATAAAGAAATCCCCAGCAAAAAGACAAACAACTCAGTTAAAAAAATGGACAAATGAGTTTAATAGACAGCTCTCCAAAGAAGATATGCAAATCAATAAGCATGTGAAAAGATGCTCAATGTTATCAGTCATTAAGGAAATGCAAATCAAACCAA
Organism: Tamandua tetradactyla; assembly: GCF_023851605.1. Taxonomy (NCBI): domain Eukaryota; kingdom Metazoa; phylum Chordata; class Mammalia; order Pilosa; family Myrmecophagidae; genus Tamandua; species Tamandua tetradactyla. Next base: position 4,184,429 of record NC_135334.1, on the reverse strand, counting down.
AGTGAGATACCATTTCATATCCACTAAGATGATTTTTAAAACAAACAAACAACAACAAAAACAGAAGATGACAAGTGTTGGTGAGGATGTGGAGGAACTGGAACTCTACTGCATTACTCTTGGAAATCTAAAATGGTATAAGCTGTCGTGTAAAAGTTTGATGGTTCCTCAGTAAGTTAAACATAGAATTGCTATATAACACAGCTATTCCACTTTTAGATATATACCCTGAAGAATTCAGTACAGAGACTTGAACAGATATTTGTACACCAAAATTCATGACAGCATTATTCACAATAACCAAAAAGTACAAACAACCTAAGTGGCCATCCACAGATGAATGAATAAACAAATGTGGCATATCTGTACAATGAAATATTATTCAGCCATAAAAAGGAATGACTTTCTGATACATGCTACTACATGGATGAACCTTGAAGATTTCATGTTGAGTGAAATAAGCCAGACAACAAGAAGGAAGATACTGTATGGTTCCACATATATGAAATATATAGAATAAACAAATTCATAGAGATAGAAAGTGAATTAGTAACTGGGAGGGGGTGTATGGGGAGTTATTATTTAATAGGCTTAGAGTTTCAGCTTCAGATGATGTAAAAGTTGGTAAAGGATTGTAGTAAAGATAGCACAATAATGATGATGAAATTAATGTCGTTGAGTTGTGTACTTAAAAATGGCTAAAATATTGATGTAAATATATTATATTACCATAATGAAAAAAGAAAAACTAAAGGTATGGTTCATACTTTTGAATGTGAAGTATGAATTGGCAATGGGAGGGACATGATAGAGGCTGAGATGCAGAACCCATAAAACTTGGAACAAGACTATCACAAATTAAATCTAGAAATAGAAAAGAAGCTGATGATTTGAATATTTTTATCATATGTATTTTTCTTCAGAATAGTAGATGCACAGAATGTTAGAAATGAAGGTGACTTTAGATCATCTAGTACAGTAGTTTTCAAATTATTTTGTCCATAGTACCTGTTCTCCTGAGTAAACCTTTCCAATATTAGTAAATTAAAACAAGCCAGCTAAACCATGGGACAAAAAAGTAGACCTGCTCTGGATAAATTGCTGAAGAACTGTGGAATTCCTCCCTCACTGCTTGTGTCTGCCCTGGGGGCCCCTACCGCAGAAACACAAAGGTCCATGGAACAGGATTCCAAATCCATTTTACCTGGTATGAGTTCCTAAACTGCTGTCTATGAATACTCTACCAAAGAAAAATTTTCCTTAATGTTTGTTAGTTTCTGCTTATATGAACCAGAGCTTGAAAATTGCAGTGCATACTCACCCTGAAAGGTTGTGAGTAAACCTACAGTTTTGAAATATATTAGCGTATGTGTGACCTACTTTTTCACCTGCATACTTAAGTGTACCTGACCAGGGAACTCTTTCATCAGAAACACCTATTAACAAGTCTCCCAGAATGCAATTTAGAAAATGCTAATATAGTCAGGGTTCTGGTCTAATTGCCTCATTTTTCAAAGGGGGATACTGAGGCTCAGAGAGCTAGTTAAAAATTTGTTCCTGACCTCACAGTCAGATGCATAGATAGGAACCAGACTTCAGACTGTTTTTTTGCATGGGCAGGCACCAGGAATCAAACCTGGATCTCTGGCATGGCAGGAGAGAACTCTGCCTGCTGAGCCACCATGGCCTGCCCTAGACTTCAGACTTTCAAATCTGTGAAATTAAGGAACTTTTCAGATATTTTCTGTTTAGTATTCCTGAATGTCTCTGGGCAGATGACAATCATGTTCTGTGGATACTGTCCATTGAAACACAGAAAATCAAGGTTAACCAGTCAAACTGCAGAGTGTAATTATACCTGCCATGCCCTAGTCTTACTCGGTGCTAAATCCAGCTGTCTACCTGGTGAATAGAAGAGGGTAAGACTGTCTAGTTTTTCGATCTTAGGGAACGCTATAACTGAGACTGAAACTTAAAGTATGTGATGGCATTATTAACAACTAGTGCAATAGTTCCTTACGGTTTAAAAGACCCAGGCACATTCGGAGCCCTTTGTAATGATTTACAGGGTATCTCTATTTAGCATTCCAAAATTGGGCAAATCTCTGGCCCAGGTGAAGGACAGCTCATGGGAGCTATGAAAACACAATTAAAGAGAGTTACAGAAGTCTCTCAACTGCCCTTGCTTAATTAAGATATGATCAGGCTGTCTCTCTGTGGCCATTAATTCATTGTCTGGTAATCCAATAAGGGGTTATTGTTGGAAGCTGTTTGAGAGCCATTTGTCTCATTATTAACTCAAAATTGCCCAGAAGGCAGCATTAAGTTGTCATTCTCTGTATTCAGAAGAGGGTATGACATTGAAAGACATTTGCTATCCACATTTGACAAGATTTCACAGTCAGACATTATAGTTCAAGCACTATCAATTCCATGGCTATGATAATGGGACTGGTGACATCTAATTACTAAATGGCAATTGATGACAATCACCTTTTGTGAATATGTAGGGCTATTCTCTACAAGGAACTCATTGCTCTTTGTACATATTAATTAATATAGATAGTTAGGTGGGTGACAGAAAAGTAGCTTTACAGCCTTATTGCTGCTGAGTGAAATGGGTCATATCTAAAATGTCTCTCTTCAATATTCAACAATTGTTTATTTGAAGTCACGTGGATTGTAGTTTTAAAAATAATTAAAGAGGAACAAGAACTATAAAGAACTTGAGAAAAGATACGGCAAAAGAAAATTCATAGTGTTACTAAACTGTTTGCATTCCTTAGTTATTTCCTTCTGAAACAAGATTGGCAATTTTTCCTGAATTCAGAGCGAGACGTAAAAATGGAAGTACGTTTTGGGCAAAGTGATGTTTAGGATATTCAGAATAAGGCCTATTTATTATCTCTTCATAGAGTTCCAGAGATGCTAAGTTCTATTAACAAGTTAAATTCAGTCTGGATTTGTCATTCTACTCCATCGGTATTAGTAGATGTAACCAATATCTGTTTGCCAAACATCACTTGAAAATCAGAAAATTTACTTAGGAATAGGAGACTGAATTGAATCATATCTCTTCACCCCCCCAAACTTTCTAAATGTTTTATGACTGCTTACTTATAAAAATTCAGTAAAGTAATTTTTATCAAATAGATAATTACTTGAATTTTGCAATGCTCTGCATAGAGTTTTCCCTGCACTTTCAAAAAAAAAAAATGAGATGCAATCCCATTAATTCATAGATTATTTCCTTCCCAAATATTTATTAAACACATATCATCTGCCAAACACTGTGCTGAACCCTGATTGTGTAAACAGAGAAAGCCTTGCTTGTTTCCCTCAAGATTCTCAGTGTAGTGGGAGTAGGTAAAGGAATTACAATGTGGGTTAGAAAAATAAAGACAACCTACAATCAACACATAAGCAAGATTTTTATGGGAGTAGAGAAGAGGAAGAGTTAGCTTTGCAAGTCTCCAGTATGTGCATTTGTGCTAGAGACTCTCATCAAAATATTCATCATTTAAAGGAGGAACTTTGCTCTTCACACCTACCCACCTGTCATTACTTCAATTTGAATGAATGGATCTGTAATTTGAACGTGTGTGCATTGTGAGTGTGTGTGCGTGTGTGCTCATGATACGTCTAAGGAAGTTGATTCATTTACAATCTCACTAGTTCTCATTGGGACCTGTTTGTTTTGACACAACAAGATGAGGTTTCACATGCAGTAGGTGTTCAATAAATATGTCCTCAGTAAGGTAGACAAATCCTGAATAATTTGGACAATTTAGTAGTACTCTGCGGTTTTTCAGTCTAAATTGTATAAGCGTACCCGTTGAGGACTGGAGAACAGAGAATTTAATGTCCTGACACCCTGTTCCTGGTTGCCTAGGTTTCAAGGAGGCAATGATTTGTCCACATAAGAACCTCCTGCGTGGCTCTATTTGACCATGTAGCTTTCCAGTTAACTGCGCAGCAGCTGGATATCCCCTGCAGTCATTTTCCTCATCCCTTTGCAATCACTGGATGAAGTGGTCTTGATGAATCTCTGCAGGCACTTCTTCCTCAACTCAGGGATGATTCTTTGGTTTGGAGCTGTTGAGCGATTAAAATAAAACACTTTCATGGAAATATTCTGCTTACCCTGTGTTCCCTGGCCTCTGCTGTGTCTCTGTGGCAAGGAAGCTCAGAGGGGATACACAGCAGCCTTGTCTCTCTCTCCTTTTAGCATAGACAATATTCCTTTGCTAGGAGAGAATTTAGGGCTTGTTCAGTTCAGATCATTGTATGTGGGCTCTCAGACCCTAAGAAGGAGGAATAAAAATGATCTGCAGCTTGAGGTCATGTCAGAGACTACTCATCTGTTGAAAGGGAAAATTAGTCTATGAGAAGCCCCTGAGGATGCTGGATGCTTTCAAACAGCAGCACCTATCACCATGCTAAGGGAAAGGACCTCTGTGTTTTTTTTTTGTTTTATCATTTTGTACACAAAAATCAGGTAACTTGCTCTGATTAGGGAAGAGTTTGAGTTCCTCATCACTGTGGGGTTTCTTTTTAGAATAATCAAGAGAAGGCACAGAATGTGCAATAGTGTAAGTAGAAAGAAGGGGCCTAGATGAGGATAAAGCAGGTTGGAGAATGGAAAGGGATGGCGATTGCATGGATGAGAAGATGGGGAGATAGGACAGATACAGCTGCTTCTCAAATGGCAAGAGCAGATGGAGGTGGTGCAAGAGGATCTGCCCAGAGGAGAGAGCAAGTCCTTGCAGCAAGTCCTTGCAGCAAGTCCTTCAGGGTGATATCCTTGGAAAATCAGAGTTTCTGCCTCTCTCATATGCACCCTTTAAAGCAAGCAACATTGGGGACATATAAAATGAAAGAAAAGGAGGGTGGAATAAATGGGAAATTATTATAATTCTCAGACAGATGACTTTAAAAAGCAGCGATTTGGGTTCTTTTATTCATTACACATCATAAAAGACACAGCCTGTGTTGCCCATGACTTTAAAATCTAGGACCCTATTAAAATCTTTTTTTTCTTAGTAACTCAGCACTTCGGAAACTCACTCAGAAAAGAAGCCAATTTAATCAAGGTAAGATTTACCACAAAGAAAGGACCTGATCTTGCCTTTCTGCAGAAAAACTTTTAGGATCAAATGGCTTATGCTTTTCATTTACCTAAAAAATCCCTGTAAAATCAGCAGCTGGGAAGGAAGGGCCCTTTCATTAGCTTGCCAGGCACAGTCAGATTCTGTTTCTTCACACTAAACCCTGACTACTTCCTTAGATATTCAAAGAAAAAAATATATATTTTTCAGGCATGCTACATGGAAGAAAATCCATGACCTAAACTTGGGCAAAAACAAATCTAATTAATATTAGAAGCTAGGAAACATTTGGTTAGTTTATCTTGACAGCAAAAGATCTATTTTGATGTCTGATACTCAACTGCCAAAAGACAGTGTGGTAAAATGAAAGGAGATATTGGAGTTGCGAAGATGTGAGGTGGAGCCCAAACTCCTTCATTTGCAATCTCTACAAATTAAGTAAACTAATTCCCCCAAGATTTATATTTCACACCTACAAAACTAGAAAGTATAATATTTTATCTTCCTTTATGAACACGAAATTTTACTGACTTAAAAAAATTTAAGTGTGTCACTTGCTCACACAACAGTCTAAGGTGAGTGTTCCTGACTGCTGATGAGGAGAAAGATTCAGTTCCACATATTCACATGGGACCTGGAATGACATGGTGCTACCATGTTGAACACCTGGCTTCCAAGGTCACCCTGACATTAATATCCAGCCAGAGGAAGGGGAGAGAACACAGAAGATCTAACAGGGGAGGCTGTTAAGTGCATAACGATGCACATCATTTTTTTCTTCACATTCTTTGGCTAAAATGCACACATTCGTTCTACCTGACTGAAGAGCTTGGGAAATGGAATTTAGTCTAATGCTGAGAAAAATAGGAAAAATGGATCTCGAGGTACAGATGACAATCATAGCCACAGTATGTCTTTCGCCAAACGTCCATTTGCACCCTTCTCCCCTTATTTAGAACATACATATGACACTATGCAAAGTCCCATTAAACATTGCATCCAGATCAAAGTTGAAGATCATTTGGTAATATTGTACTCCTTCTCTTCATGATCAGACATGGCTATTCATAGACTAGGGACCAATAACTGAAAAAAAATGCCACTCCTTACTCAAATACTCTTTTAATAGTGGAACAAGAAAGGGTTATCACAATAAAAGTCTAATTTGGCAAAGGGAAGAGTTGGAGATGTAAATCAATCATTGAGCACAATGGTGATTGACAAAGTAGACATCTTTGTCTTGGCAGTTGGGGAAGCTCCTTACTTAGACTAGAATATGCTTCCCAGGAGGATATTCCATGTCAGTTGTTCTCTGTGAGCATGGGACTTTTACACTGGGTAGTTCTTTGTTCGATATCCCCCATGTCCACTCCTAAAGTGGTCATTCTTGAGTATGCCCATTTCCTGATGGTACATATTGGGAAGCTTAGCAGTTGTTTTACAGTCATGGGCTCTTTTAAAGAACAGTCATGGTTTATTTTTGGTTATACAATTCCTTTAAAACTGCAATAAGCATCTGGTCTTTTTACTTGCAGGCAGATCCATGTGTCACATCAAATATATCAAAAACAAGGTTCTTTCTTAGACATAGCTCTCAAGTCTGCATTATTTCCTTGTTTTGTGTTCCAAAGCACATCTCTCTCAACTCAATGTGGTTACACTGAGATCACCTGGAAGCCATTAACCTGGTAATTATCACGAGGATGAGTCACTTTTTCAACAGAAAATTCTTAATCATTCCTTGCTACTTAGGAGAATTTTCTATCTTTTTTTGTTTTGTTTTCTTGGATCCAGAACCAGCTGAATTGTTCAAACCTGCGCTCTGGGAAGACTCACATTTCTGGCAAATTCTGCTCTTTTACTATCTGCTTTAAAATGGTTACTTTCCTTGCTGAGTTTGTCTATTTCTTGTCAACATCAGTACAAGTAGAGTGAAATAAACAATACTTGCAAACACTCTTGCCCATTCTGTTGATTTATTCTAGAGTTATAAACCCTTAGATGTTATCACAAGTTGCACTTCTACCATTTCATAACAAGACTCTCCAACTTTCTCACCCACACTCTCTGTTACATTGACACCCATTGCCCAACTACAAAGTCATTAATATATTTTTGCTTCAATTACCACAGAACCCTACTCCTGGTATCAATTTAGTATTTTTTTTTAGGTATACACTAGTTAGCATAACAAATAAATCCCCACATACTGGTGGCTTAACAATAGATATTTATCTCTCACCCACATAAAGTTTAATGTGGGTGTTTCTGGTTGCTAAAGTTGGGAGAGTTTGCCCATGCAGCCATTCAGTGATGCTGCTGATGAAGGGCTTTCCTCTTTTAGTCTAAGTTTGCCATGGGTGTCAAGATCTGGCAGAACCAAGGGGCAGGGATGGGGCAGCCCATGAAAAGTTTTAAAAGGGTGAGGGCTAGAAAGTTGTGCATGTGACTTCTGTCATTCCTTTGGCTAGAACTCAGTCATAGGAGCAAACATAATTCTAAGAGAAGTTGGAAATAACATACACTGGGGTGTCCAAGAAGAATAGAAAATAACTTTCAGTGAATAGCTACCAATCTTTATCACTTACTATATTTAATTGTTGTAAGGAATGAAATAACCTAGGTAAATAACCTATCATGTTGGTACAATATACACAAATACTTATTGTTAGTTCTCTTCACCTCCCTTTTTATTCTAGATAGTCCCAAAAGTACTCAGTAAATACTGAGTAAACACAGAATAAATGAATCAGTATGCATAGTTAATTCTCTTCTGAATTGAAGACCTTAGAAATTTGACTCTGTTTTGGATTGAAATATATTTATACAAGCTAAATCTCTTTAGGCCTGATTTTTCTTTGAATTAAGAATATCTCTCAAGAAACCTAGACTACTTTCCGAAGATCCTCATCTGGTATATTAGAAACTGTTTCAAAGTTGAAACATCAACCCTGACAAGTTCTTTGTCCACAAAAAATTCAGTCCCTAAGGACATGTTTATTAACATAAAGTGATATAGCAGATATTGTGTGGAAGACATCTGCTGGACTGGATTTTGGCTCTTTTTTAAATGTACCTGCCTTTAAAAGTACTTTTCACTAAAGTTTGATTCTATTTTCCCCTGGTTTTTATATTGTTTTGCAGAACATAGATAATTATATATAATTATAAAAGGCTGTCTTCACTCTATTCCATCTACATTTATTTATAAAGTTTGCTTCTTTTGCCCTTCACCCATTTTATTTCTTCTCACTTAAACGACATTATGTAATGCTTATTATGTACTGCAGCACATCTTAGTTTTTCAGGGCTACTATGACAAATGCCATCAGCTGTGTGGCTTAAACAACAAGGAATTATTGTCTCACAGTTTTGAAAGTGAGAAATCCAATATAAGTCCAACATCAAGGTATCAACAGGCCACGCTTTCTGCAAAATCTGTAGCTTTCTTGTAGTCACTTGATAGCAGATGTTGGCATTTTGGCTTAGAAATGCCTCTCTGCCTGTCACTTGGCAATATGTGTCTGCTTCTCTGGCTTCTACTTCTATATCCATACCCACATCCAATCTCCTTTGCTGTTGAGAACTTCCACCATACTGAATTAAGGCTCACCTTCATTCAGTTTAGCCTCATTTTAGCTTATAATGTTTAGAATAGTCTTATTTACAAAAAAGTTCACATGCATACCCTGACTCACTTTAACTAAAACATATTCAAAGATTCTATTTTTAAATGGGTTTGCACCTGCAGGTCAGGGTTTAGAAACTGAACGTCTTTACGAAGTCATGATTCAATCCCCAGCACACTGGATAGGACACATTGTGCTAATTTCAAACTGTTACATACCCAAGAAAAGTCATGTTCTTTCAGTCTAGTTTTTAGGGGAAGACCTACTGTGGGGTGGGACCTTTTGATTTGGTTGTTTCCATGGAAATGTGACCCCTCCCATTTAAGGAGGGGTCTTAATCCACTTCCTGGAACTTTTAAGAGGGAGACATTCTGGAGAAAACACAGATGCTTGGAGACAGAAATGTCCCAGGAGAAGCTAAGCTGAGAGATGAAATCCAGAGTATTCCCCAGGAAAGCTAAGAGAGTACCCACAGATGCTTAGAGAAACAAAACATCCCAACAGAATCTAGATGGACCCACAGGAGCTGAGAGAGCCATTTTGAAACCAATCCAGGAGAGACTGGCCAGCAGACATCACCATGTGCCTTCCCAGGTGACAGAGAAATCTGAGACATGATCGACCTTTCTGAGTGGAGGTATCCTCTGGTTGATGCCTTAATTTAGACATTTTCATGACCATAGAACTGTAAATTGGTAACTTAATAAATCTCCATTGTAAAAGCCAATCCATTTCTGGTAGTTTGCATTCCAGCAGCTTTAGCAAATTGATAAACATGTCTATGTATGTACTTGAGTAAGACTTTCCCTGGCTATCCTCTCTTAAACTCCCTCTATCCAGCACTTCCTTCCTCATGCTTGTATATGAATGTTCTCCTTAATACAAATTACCGTACAGATTACTTATTTCCTTGTGTTTGTTTGTCTCCCTCATCTAAAATAAAAGCCCCATGAGGGTTAGAAGGTTTTGTGGTTTTTGCTCACTGCACTTTCCTCACAGCCTGAAACAATGCTTGCCTATTAAAAGAGCTCAGTGAGTACTCATAGCCTAAATGAGTGACACTTATTTCTTGCACTTAAGAAACTTAAATTCTAGAAGAGGAGATATGATGTATGTCCACAAAATTATTAGGTAATGAAGAGTATAATTACCTTAAGAAGTCACTGTGTTAATCAAGAGAAAAAGGAGAAAGAAGAGAGAAATTATATTTGTGGAGGATCTATTAAGCCAAATGCACTTTATTCACATTATTTCATGCCATACAATAGTCCTGAAAAGCAGATGGCAAATCTCTCATTTGGCAGGTGATGGAACTGATGTTCTAAAAGGCAAAATCAGAGCCCAAAGTTACATAGCTAGTAAGTGGTTTATCTCCACTGGCAAGTGATTTATCTATACTGGTGATTTACAACCGTTTTCATTTCCACTCACAGAAATCAATTTTAATTGTAACCCAGTACAGAAAGTGCATGCCCATGTATGTGCACACAAAAACAAATTGAAACAGAAGTTTTTGCTATGTACAAAGCACCCTAATATTTTCATTCTATTCTACAAATTCTATTTTATTCAAGTCTGTCTAGTCTAGTTTCCTCTGTTCCATTCTGTTTATTCCATCCATTCCATTCTGTTCTAGTTTGCTAGCTGCCAGAATGCAACACACCAGAGACAGATTGGCTTTTAATAAAAGGGGATTTATTTAGCTATAGTTCTTCAGAGGAAAGGCAGCTAACTTTCAACTGAGGTTCTTTCTTACATGGGAAGGCACAGGGTAATCTCTGCTTGCCTTCCCTCCAGGCTTCTGTATTCCAACAACTTTCCCTGGGGTGATTCCTTTCTGCATCTCCAAAGGCCTGGGTTGAGCTGCGAGTGCTGAGATGAGGTATGCTGAGCTGCTTTACTGTGCTACATTGAGCTCTCTCATTTAAGAATTCAGCCAATTAAGTCAAACATCATTCATTGCAGCAGGCACACCTCCTAGCTGACTGCAGATGTAATCAGCAACAGATGAGCTTCACATACCATTGGCTCGTGAGCACAGCAACAGAACTAGGCACCTTCACCTGGCCAAGTTGACACCTGAACCTAACTACCACACATTCTATTTTTTTTAAAACTCTGTTTCTGACATTTAAATTGTTTTTGCACCAAAACAAATGGGTTTCAAACATAGCATGAGGTTTGCGCTTTATGATGTTACCTGATGTTGAGAGGAATTAGGGGACTACCACAAGATTTGCGTTAAACCTTGAATAATGGGCAGATATAGGGAAAATCTAAAGAAGAAGAAAATTTCACCCATTCAGGCAATAGTACTCATATAATTTAGAATTACACCAAATAATCTGGATACTTAGTATTTCATGATGAGGCAGAATGAAAGCCACAATGCTCAGTGTTGCATTATTCATTTGGACAGTCAATCACTCAACAAAGTGATCATGCCTTCAGTTATGAATGAGTATTGAATACCTTTTATATGCCAGGTAGTCGGCTAGACATGGGAAATATAAAGATGATGCACCTTGAGGACTGCATGCTTCTATTTCCGTGAGCGGTCACTGCCTAGTGAGCTATCAGTCTTTCCACGGGTTGGTTTGACAGTAGATCCTTTGCAAAGCAGGTATCCAATTCTATTCCATTGTCTCTGAAGAATCAGTGTTCCTCCCCTATGGATGTATCCTGTGCATCCTGGGGACACTGCATTTCCCTCTCTGTTTTTTTCCCATCTTGAGATGGGTTTCACACATTAAAATGAAGCTATTCCTGGTGGCCTGATAACATACTGATCTGTGGTGGTGGGTCCCTTTGTAAAAGCCACACAAATTATAGTTCTAAACACAGTTAAGTGAGTTTATAGGTTTTGTTGTCACCTCCTTTGCCTGAGATCAGGTTCTCCCCCCACCCAAGTCAGGGAAATTGGAGTTGCCATACCTATTTAAATCAGAGATTCTCTAGAGAAATTGATATGCATGGGCACTGCCCATGGTCTGATGAAGTGATTGAGTGCTGGCAGAGGCTATGAGGCAGCTGAACTCAGGCAAAGAAGGCCTCTGACAGAAGGTTTCTAAGAGCCTGTCGCTTAAGTAGGTGTTGGATGGCTAAAACATAATACTAAATAATAATATGCACTTCCTTATTGTGTGCCTATAATAATGAACTCATGTTAGTTTGGCATAGGTAAATATGCTAGCATATATTACACACCAAATGACATTGAGATGTCACCTTCTTGACCCTGCAGTCAGCTGTATTGACCCTGGGGCCTTCTGCCCAGTTTTGTTTGCTTTGTTTTGTTTAATTGACACAATAGAGTTGATTGTTACTCTGGTAAAGCCATTAAATGTGTTATTGAATACACTGCTGCTGATTCCCTTCTAAAATACTCCAGAATGACAGTCTTTGGAGGACAATTCTGGGTTATGTCTCATGCTATCAACATCATGGTGCCTTACAAAAAAATAGAGCCTGTGCTGGTTTGAAAATATTATGTACCCCAGAGAAGCCATGTTTTAATACTGATTCAATCTTGTGAGGACAGGCATTACTTTTAATCCTGATTCAACACTATAGTTGGAATTTTTGGTTAGATGTGGCATACCCAATTGTGGGTGTGACCTTTTGATTAGATGGAGATGTGACTCCACCCATTTCAGGTGGGTCTTGATTAGTTTACTGGAGTCTTTTAAAAGAGGAAACATTTTGGGGAGAGTGCAGAAAAGACAGAGCCGACAAAAACTTCGGAGCAGAGCTGACTCAGATGCCTACACTTGTAGATCAGAGACACAGATGTTTGAAGATGCTTGGAGCCCAACAGATGTTGCCATAAGATGTTAAGCAGGTCAGAACCTGCAGAGCAGGAGATGAAAGACAGCCCCAGAGAACCAAAGTGAGGAGCCCCCACAGGAACAGAGGCTGCAACCATCAGAGCCCAGGAGGAAGGGACCAGCAGATGCCAACCATGTGACTTCCCAGCTGACAGAGGCGTTTCAGACCCATCAGCCTCTCTTGATGGTAACCTCTTGTTGATGCCTTAATTGGACACTTCCACTTCCTTAGAACTGTAAACTTGTAACTTATTAAATTACCCTTTTAAAAGTCCTTCCAGTTCTGATATATTGCATTCTCACAACTTAAAACTAAAACAGAGATTCAAAAATATACTAATTGACAAACTATCAATTCAGCAATTTACAACTTATCAAACACTTTCATGCACATTTCATCATTTGATTTTTTAAAAAAGTTTCACAGTGATTTATTTAGTGCTTTGTTCTTATTGTCTTGACACTGCATGTGGCTTATTCACTTTAGAATAATTTCATTTTTACAATCATGCATCATGGATTTACATAGATATTATTAAATTCTGAAATAGTTTTATATGGAATAAAAGCAGCTGATTCTTGATGATTATTCGCCTTAACCTGAGGGATCAGAAGAGTGCTAAAGTAACAAGTAGAAGTCTAATTACTATGGGTTTTCAGTATATATTTTAGAGGAAAATAGGTATTCTGGCATTTATGTGAAGCTTAATTTAAGAGAGGTTCTCATGTGCATTAGTCAGCTTAGGCTTAGTTATGCTGCAATGGAAGTATACCCTAATATCTCAGAGGCTTACAACAACAAAGGTGGACTGTGGCTCTGTATGTGTGCTCTCTTCCTCTTTCTTTTTTAATGCACACACTAGCACATGCACATACATGAATTTAATTATTTAATTCCAGAGCCAAAGCTTGAAGGAGTAGGTTTAATTTGAAATTACCTGGCATTTTACCAAAATGAAAGAATGGTAGAACCATATGACGGTGTTTGAAGTTTCTGATTTGGAGTAGCACAGGAGAATTATATTCCTTTTCCAGTGGTCAAGGCAATGTAAATGAATGGCGTAAAAAGTATAATACCTTATGGGGGAAAGGCTGAAAGATTTGCAGCAACATCAAAAGAGCAATTACCCCAAACTGTGGTCATTTACAGATGAAATGTTGAAATCTGGGAAGGAGGAAAAAATCTCATCAATTTGGATCCTCTAAAATAACCAATCAGCTTGGCAGAGTAGATTTTATTCACTCCATTTTATAGACCAAAAAACCTAAGGCTACATTTTTTAAGTAATTTTCAAGTCTCATAGCTAATAAATGGCAAATTCCAGATTTGAATTATAATCTAAATATGATGCTCTTCTAGCTTAAATCTAAATCTGATCTTCCTTTTAACATGGCCATTCTGTACATATGCTTATTTGTATAATGTCAGAAACTAGAATGAAAAAGATTTTATTTTTGCTGTAGTATACTGGAGAATTTTTTTTTCAAATTTTCATTTACATATTTGGTATTCTTTAAGGTGACTCTCATTGAACACTCAAGGTAGTTACTGATGTCCATGGATAACATCATTATTTTTAGCATTAAGATTCTCTTTTTAGTATATATAAATGTGTGTGTGAGAGAAGTCAGGTGTCTTCAGGCTTTGAAGGACCTTAACAAAACGTTCCCATAGATCCTGCTGAAACTGCTGAGTTTCAAATCAGGAATTAGTTCTGATTCTGTTGATGTAAACCTGAATGGAGAAGAGAAACATAATCTACCTTCCTGCATTATTAAGATTTCAGATATACAGTTTGGATAAGAGCTTGGAAGTACAAAATTTGCTATCAAGCCTAATGTAGCATGGCGGATTTTGTCTGAGCTAGCAAAGGATCACATTTTCATCTCCTGCAAGGCAGACTGAGCTCTATAAACTATTTTCCACATGCACGCTCTACTCAAGGAAAAAAATATATATTGTATTCTATTTTGAGACTTATTCCAGCTTAGAGTTGGTGGACTCTGAACCCAGTTACCTGATAAATCACATACTAAATCTGCAATATACACACTTTCTAAGCTGAACGTTGACTACAGGTACAAGAAAGAATAATTGTGCACAATAAATGGGCTAGATGACTCGTAAAGTCTTTTTCAGTTTGACTCTTGTTTACTGTACATTTAGCACTCTACTCTCTATTATAGAGAAGGTGCAAATACCCTTCTAGCTACGAGGGACATCTTATTGGAGAGATGAGTTATTATGAAAATGCGGGTAAACCTCAAGGCATTCAACATGCTCTGGAAGCATCTAACCTGCTTTCTTCTACCCAACCTGGGTAAAATTCATCCATCTACTCTGTTGCATTGAGAATGGCACTTCCATTGTAAGAGGATCTAGTTTGGAAGTCAAAATTTGAGTTATAATAGGCCACAGACAATCACTTTTCTGTCTTTTTCTTGTTGTGGCACCTTGTTTTGATTAAGTACTGACTAATAGGTGGTTAGTGAGATGATTAATTTGTTCAGACTTTCATTTAATAAGCATTGAGTGAGGTCGCTCTCTGTGCCCAGCACTGTGCTAAACAGTGAATGGCAAAGATTATAAGTATAGCCCGTAATCTTCATAAGTATAGCCCATAATCTTCATTTTAGCCTCCAGTGGGGAGACAGGCAAGTCAAGCAAAAATGCCAGCACCATGTGAAAAAGGCTATGTTAGAGATACATGTAGGCTCTTTTAAGATGCAATTTTCTCGACTTAGAGGGCTGGGTAAGAGTTTCTAGAGGAGATGCTGCTTGATGTGAATCTGTACTGGTGAGAATGCTAGTTTACTAGATAAAGAAAGGGTCAAGGTCATCCCGGGTATGTGTCACATGTTGTAGCACACACAAAGGAAAACAGGAAAAACAGGCAAGGAAGAATAGATGATGATCAGCACTCATGACTACTATTTAACTACTGTGGAAGCATGGGGAATTTGGAAGAGAAATGCTGGGAGGACAGTAGACAGGCAGATAGAAGTCGAATCTATGAAGAGCTTTTATTCCGTGTTTATTAGTATGCATGATTTGGGGGAGTTTGCAAAGACACCAACTCAATCTAGCTTTGACAAAGAAGGAAATATCCTTTCACAATACTGGATTGTCTCCTGGAAGACAAAGGCAGCTTGGCTTCAAAATAGACTGACTGGCACAAGAGCAAGGATACCGTCGAGGACCCTAATCCTGCTAAGTCCCTTTTTGGGGACTTATTCTCCTCATAATGCGGAACTGCTCACTCTATTTCTCCAATTCATAGCATGAAACACAGAGAGCAGCAGTGCCTAAGGTTATATTTTACATATCTGACCGCCTAGAATTCACTTCTCTGAGTCTTATGTACGAATTCTTTTGGAAAAGACATCTGTTTGGTCAGCTCAAGTCTGAACCACACTTGAACCTCACTGATTATGGCCATGGGGCAAATCATGTTGTATGACCACCCTCTCTGTGACCATGGCAGGCTGTGGGGCGACTGGTTGTATAGCATCCTCCCCAGAAAATAGAATGGGGATTTTACAAAAGATGCCTCTTCTGTAAGTGGGTCCCAAATGCCAACTAACAGATAAGCTACATCATCATAACTTTAGGAGCCTTGTAAACTTAATCCAATATATTTCTTGGGATTACCTGCTAAATATTCTGATTGAGTAGTTCTGGGGTGAGATCTGGGGGCCTGTGTTTTAAAAGTCCATTGAGTGATTCCAATGCCCAGTTGGAGAGGAAACCATCTTAAGGAATTTGATTTTATCTGAAATAATAGAGGAGCCCTCAAGGAGAAGGAGACTGGTATGGGATAGGTTTACATCACAATAAACCTACCCTGGCAAAGAGTTTGGAAAGGAGAGCCTAGGCGCAGAGTGGTTTCTCAGGAGCTTACATCCAGGAGAAAGCAGGAGAGCTTATCTCAGACAGTGGTAATGAAAATGAAGCAGAAAGATATTCAGAAGGTGGAATTGGCAGTTTGTTGTTGCCAGTTATCTCTTGGGAACAAGGACTGCATCTCAAACAGCTCCCATAATTTTGGCTTGGGTTAGGAGGTAATTAGGTGATAGAGGAGAAAGAATAGTACTGTGGTGAAAAATGATGAGCTCAGTTTTGATATCTTGATTTTGAAATGCTTACGAGGTCTCTGAGTATGCAGTTCTAGAAAGCAGTTGGATATACAGGATTTCTGAGCTGAAGGTAATGCTTTTCATATTCAGTGTTTGCAAATGATAGATGAAGACATGTGTGTGCAGATTTTCTAGGATGGTTATATTTAGGCAGAAGAAAAGAAGACTATGACTGAATATTTTGGGAGCATCAAAAGTTACAGGGAAGTTAGATGGTTGGAAAAGTGCAGTCCATAAAGAAGACACATTGATAGAAGTAGAATATAAATCAAGAGATCTTGCTATCCCTAAAAGGGAAAGATTCTACAGAAGACAGGTTTAGGCAGTAGTATTAAACATCTGTGTCAAATATGTCCACTGGATCTGGTTACTTGCAGATCGTATTCTTTATGCCATTTGCATTTATCATTCTTCTCTGCCTACGAGTGAGCGTCATCCATCCATTTACTGAATAAACATTCGGTGGAAAGGGCTGTGAGTCCTGCAATATATAATTTCTGACTCAAAAAGCTTGTAATTTAATGGAATGACGAAAGCATTGCAGTAGAAAATGAGAAGCTCTAATAGAGGTACGCACAGAGTATTGTGGGAGATTGTGGGAGGGATACCTAACCCTTAAACAAATAGGCATTTGGTAAAAGTTTATTAAATCCACATTAAATATATGTAGGTACAAAATGAGTAGTATCATCAGTAAGTGCAGGAAACCAGGACCAACTCATGTGGGCTGGGGTACTTGGCAGAAGCTCCTTCTCTGTTGTGTTTTAAGTGCTTCTACTTTTCAGGGTTTATCATGGGCCCACTGGTCTCATCTGGCTCTAAGAAATTCCTTTGATTATTTCACCCACTTCAGTGATTTTAGACTGTGGACCACTAACTCCCCAATTCATAACTGTGGCATTTCCTAAATCTGTGATCTATTTCTCCAGCTGCTTGCTGGAGAGAGTTCTAATGATTTGTATAATCTCACACACCTCATATTTAACATGACCCAAACTGGGCTCCATGTTGGACTTCCTGCTTGCAATTCCTATTCCTAAACCCATCTTCCCATTGACCACCAAGGTCATTAACCCAGGCTCTCCTCAACCCCTCCCTCTCCCTGCTATTCATCTTCTGCTGTGCATCTTGGAGTGACTTTCCTCTCATTTGTGTATGCATCTGCCAGAATATCCCAGAATCATTCTCTGGTGCATTTGCCTTCCTTACTTTTGCCACAACCATCCCTCTATATGAGGTGAACAGCTCCTGTACATGTGAATTTCCATAGTAATACATCAGATAAATCCATGCCTTGATTTCCTCTCTCTGTCTCTATCACCCCTGGCCTCTGGGCTCAATCACACTTTGTGAACTCCATCAGTTTTACCATGCCCCGCCCCTGGCATTTAACACGCCATCACTGCCGTTCCTTTGATATTCTCTGAGGTTCAAAGTCAGCATCCATCATTTCCAGACTTCCTCATGTTCCCTATGTGGATGCCTGCAGGACGCCATGGACTTGGTCAAGAAATCCATTCCTGCCACCCTCCTCAGTCCCTCTGGATGGCTTAAGTTGAGGCTCCTGCAAGGGTGGGAACCATGCAGAGCGAGATGTATTTCACCCTAAAGTTGCCTCCTCTCTTGGCTGTGGGGGACCTGTGGAGCGTTCTGAGCTGGGTTCTGTCTCCTTCGTTTTTCTCCCTATAATGCAGGTGTCTTAGCAATGCGCAGATGCCCTTGAAAAAGTGCTCTGGGGCCTCAGATTCACTGGTAGCTCCAATTTTTAGCTTTCCTAAGAAAGCATGTTGTTGCTTAGTGTCTTTGGCTATGAAGCTGTCTGCAGATTCCGACACCCACTGTGTTCGGTGACTGTCACAGGATTTTGGCACTTCGGTGCTCTAAAGTGCCGAAGGACTGACATGGTACACACGGGTATGTCCCTAACGTCTACCTCCCTTGCTCTCCTTCCTCTTTCTTCCCTTCACCATCACCCACCCCAGTCCTTCTACCCCACAACCTGCCTTTGCTCAAGGCAAACCCCCCTGAGTAGGGCTTCCCTACATCTCCCCTCTAGGCCTTGTAAATGTACCAGACCATTTAGACTTTAAGACGGTGGGGCCACTTTTCATCTCGGGCCAGGCTGCTGCCTGGTTTTACGGGGTCATAAAAGTCCTGACAGGAGTCATAAAAGCCTCCAATTGCACTGCAGAAACCCTTGGAGTATATTTTAAGGGCCCCTGAGTTTTCATTTTGCTGCTTTTATGGGGACTCATAAAAACCCCGAGGAGTGAGCCCACTGATTGGCTCCTCAGCACGGGAGTAGTTAAAATTACAGCTTTAGACAAATTGCTCCAGTCCCAATAAATCAGCCTCAGTGTGTGGCAGGAGGAAGGCTCCTGGCTCTGCCACGTTCCCCGTGGCCTCTCGGTCCTCCTGTAGGTTGGGTACTCCCCGGGGTCACCCTGACCATCTGACCTGAAACTGCTATGTACAACATAACACTGGCTAATCAACCAGTTGCTTTCATGCATTTTATAACCAGCTGGCTGGCTAACTTTATTCCCATAAACCTGAGTATTTTTAACCAAATTGATTTATTATTAATTAATATGCATTAAAGAGACACAGTCCCAGGCTCTGTCCATCCTTGGGCCTGTTTTCTGTCTGCAGAGACTACCCTACTTCTTCCTCACAAATCTGCTTTTTCCCATTGCCTTATCCATCTCCTCAAACACATTCTTTCTTTATTCACCTTTTCCTACCATGGTTGTATCCAATCCCATGTCCTGCTGGACAAACCCATCAGGGGCCCGTCACCACATTCTGTTGGCTGCATTGGTGGACAACCAAAGCAGATAGGGTGCTGTGGAAGATGGCTTTGTTTTGTGCCATGATCAACATTTTAATGGATTATGGCTTAAGGACATCAATAGTCTAGAAACGTCTCAAGCCACTGATTGGAGAAACAGAGTCTGTTCCTCTCTTTCTTTTCCCAGTCGGTCAGTCCAGGCTGAATTAACATATCCAGAATCTGAGGCTCCATCAGACTGTCCTGCTGTCATGTGGAAGTTAAGAAGAAAGGGACTACCCTTTCACTGCTTCTGATGCCACCTTTTAAGGATGTGAAGCATTCAGAGGAGGCTCTGGTGGTAGAAGAAACAAGGAGCAGAGTCTCTGTCCATACCTCTTGGGAGAGGTGTTACTCCTGTTTGTGTGTCTGTTATGTTCCCATAGCAACTGCTTCTCTCCCCTGCTATTTCTGAAGAGCATGTGCTTGTGGGAGTATCACTCTGGGAAAAAAAGAAAAAGCAAACCTATGTTTATTCCTCTCTCTCTCGAGTTGGCCAAGAAAAAACCTCCAGCAGCTTGAGTTATCTATGACTTCTGAATTGGCCACCTAAGGGTGCATTGGTTCAAGGGCCAAATGAAGTGGCCAAAAAGGCAAGAGGGAGAAGGAGTGTGGTCAGCAGTGGGTTAGGAGGTGATAGTAGCCTGAGAAATTTGGCCCAGGCACAGGAAGGGAGAGCTCCACTGCCATTAGTTCATTTTGAATCACAAGCTGGCAGGTCAGCCCAGCCAAGGAAGGGAAGTAAAATGATGCAGGCTTTGTTCAAAAATTCCCTGCATAAGTCAGAGGCGAAAAACAGGTTGTCTCATGACATATGCTTCAGTGGGGAAGACCTTATTCTTTTTTTAAATAAATGAACCAATCACAAAGGTTACTGGCTACAAGAGAGATAAACACATCTTATTTCTGTCTTCCTCTAGTTTTATATAATTATTATATCAACTGGGGCTGATCAAAGCATTCATTAAAGAGAAGCTATCTCTCCTCTGCTTTTGTTATAGTTTGGAGAGATTTGACAGGTTGGCTATGTCTCTGGTTATATTTTCCTTCTCCTTTTTCACAGTTGATTTCTCTCTCTTTCCACTCCTCCTCCCTGATCTTCTACATACTGGTAATTCCTAACATGCCTTTTTTTCCCCTCTCCACCTGGCTTATTCAAAGCTCTTGTATGACATCAGGGGTCATAAGCCGTAGCAGCTCTGGGAGTTCTAACTGTGGGCATCTTCTGGGTTAGCACAGTTTCAGAGACATGTGGCCACACACTGACAGGAAGAAGATCCTCTACAGGGCATGGGCCTTTCCTTCCACCTCTATTTTATTCACTCCCTTCTTCTTGGGACCTTTTCCTTCCGCTTCTGCTTTATTCACTCCCCTCTTCTTGGGACTCTGACTTCTGGGCTGAGCTTACTACCCTGTACCAATAACTTCTTCCCAAACACAGGCACATAGCCTGCATTTCTTGTGTCAAACCTTGAAGGAGTTCTGCATCTGTGAAAGATTTCTGTATTGCCAATGCCCAGTCTCTGCAAACTTTCCCCTTTGGATGTGTTTGTTTTTTACCACTTTCCCATTCTGTATTAAGTTATCCTTCCCGTGGAGGTTGCTTCAGTTTGTTTTCCCTAAGGATTACCCCAGGCATGTGAGAAACCCAGATGAGTTCCAGGAAGATATGAGTTGAACATGGAGAGTACTCTGGGTGAAGGCATAGAGGCACACTTCTCATATTGGCATGATTGTGTATGTGGCAAAATCTTATCTCGTTCTCCACTGGTGTAATGACAGACTTCTTCACAAATTCAGAAAGGTCTTCTTTGGTCTTCAGGGTATATTTCTTCGACCATTAATTTATTCACTTCTTCAAAATACAACACACAGACTATATGCTAGGCTCCAGGCTGGTGCCTGAAAACACAGATGTAAATAAGAAACTGGCTCTGCTCTCTTGAGATTCAAAAACAAATAAGGAGAGAATATTGTGGGATGATGGGAGAGTAGGAAGTTCCAAGGATCAGTTCTTCCAATAAAGCAACTTTTGAATTATCTGAGTGAACTATTTTGAAACTCCAGAGAATACTGTGCACAGCCAGGGAAGAGCAGGAGGAAAAAGCTGGTAAAGTGAACTAAATATTGGTGTTTTCCACCCTCCCTGCAACTGCTATGACCTCTCATCCTCCAGCCTCAAAGTGAGAAGCAGTGGGGACGGCAATACGAGTGACTGGCACACCTTGACAGTGTCAGGGTGGGACATAAAAACCTTGTCCTCCAAACTCTGGGGTTGGGTTTGGTTTGAACACTGGTCACTGCTTTTGATTAAGTAATTCAGGTCACTGGGGTTGGCTTTGAGAGAGGCCATTGTTCCAAATCCCCTCTGGTAAAAGTGGCAGAGGAATCTTAAAGACAGGAACTTTCCTTAAAACTACAGAAAACATTTAAAAGGCTACATTAATTGGGCAAGTGCTGAATCAAGAAAATGCAGCTTTAAAAGCCATAGAGGAAACTCCTGGTACCTTAGCTGGCCCTCCTTCACCCTCCATGCTCAGGGTAGAGCCAGCTTACACTCCTGCTGGGGACCTAGTCCTGTTCCAGAGGGGAAGACTCGTCCCTGTGAGCACGCTGGAATGGATGCATGTATGTCAGTAACAATCTATAGGGTGGAAATTTGGGGGCAGAGCTGGGGAATTTGTCCCAAGCTCACCCTCCTGGAGTTTATCCTGAGGCAGAAAAGTGGCTTGCTGACAGCTGGGACAGAGTGAGAAACAATTAAGTGGAAGTGACCTGGAGCAAAGGACTCCCTGCATTAAGATATATAAGAAAGTACCCGAGAAGCAGTGAGAGGCTATTACAAAGGGGCTATGAGGGTGTTCATTCATACTCATGTGAATTGTAAACAGGGGAATTCTTAAGGCCTCTGGCAGGCACAAACCCAGAAAAGGAAACAGGCTTCACAACCCTGCACAGGCTCAGCTAAGGCAGAGAGGACCCTGCACCTCACACTTGTCTTGGGCCGATCATCCTGATAAAGTGACTAAACTCTGAATTAGACAACCAGCCAAAGCAGAGCCAAGTTGCAAAGAGTGTAAAAGGTGTTTTCTGCTTTGGTTTGCTTTTTTTTTTTTTCTCTTCCTAGCAGTCAAGAAAATATCTGTCATCTTACTAGGTGGATACAAACTTAAGGGGCAAAGAGCTCAGGAAATTAATCCCATATTTAACACTTCCAATTTTAAAAAGTGCACTTTGCAATAAAATATTACAAGACAAACAAAGAAACAAGATAAAGCTCCATAAGCCATCAATCAGTGAAGAGGACTGGATTTTGGACTCAAAGACAAAGACTTAAAAAAAAATGATGCTAATATTTTTTGAGAAGATAAAGGAAAACATGGAGAAAGAACTAAAGGACATGAGAAAAACAGTGAATGAAGAATATAGAAATCATCTTGAAATTCTCAATAAGAACAAAAATTTTGGAGTTGAAGAGTACAATAACTGAAATGAAAAGTTCTCTAGAAAATTTCAATAGCAGTTTGGAGGTGGCAGAAGAATCAGTGATATATAAGGTAAGCAACTGAAATCATTCAGGATGTGAAGCAGTAAGAAGAAAAGAATAAAAACGAATACGTGAGTCACCGTCAGGTGTACCAGTATATGGATGTCTTAGAAGGAGAAGAAAGGCGTAGAAGGAATATTCAAAGAAATATGGCAGAAAACTTCCCAAATTTAACAAAATAAATGGATATGCACATTTAAGAATCTAGTTTTAAAAAAAAGGAAGGGTAAACTCAAAGAGAACCTTGTGCAGAAACATAGTAACAAAACTGTCTTAGGCTAAGGCTAAGTAGAGTTCTGAAAGCTGCAAGGACAAAGCAACAAGTTAGGTACAAGGTGATCCCAATAAAATTAAGATCCAGTTTCTCATAAGGAGCTGTGGAGGCAAGAAGACTATGGTACGAAATATTTAAAGTGCTGAAAAAAATGCAAACCAAGAATTTTAGATCTGGCAGAACTTTCAGAAAATGAGGGAGAGATTAGGATTCCCTAAATAGACAAAAGCTGAGGGAGTTTATCACAACTAGACCTACCCTACAAGCGATGCTAAAGGGTTCTTCATACTGACAGGAAAAGAAACTAGACAGTCGTTCAAATACCACAAATAAAGAAAGACTTTTTATAAAGGTACCCAACCACTTGGGTAATGATAAATTACAGTACTATTGTGTGGTATTTTTTGGTATGTAACCCAACTTCTTACTTCCTACAGGTGCTAAAATGCAAATGCATACAAAGCAACAATAATTCTACGGTTTAGGACGTGCAATGTTCAAAGACATAATTTGTAGCAAGAACAAAAAAGTTGGGGGGATGGAGGAGTAGAGAAACAGGGTAAATGTATGCTATTGAAATTAAATTGGTATCAAATCATATTTAAGATGTTAAGATTTAACCTCATGGTAGCCACAAAGGAAATACCTGAAACACATGTTCATATAGGTATAATAAAGTTTCAAAACCTTACAATGCAAAGAAATCAAATGATTATGAAAGTAGGAATTAAGAGAAGAATTGAGGGACACAACTTCTCTAACCACAGTGGAATGAAACTAGAGATAAATAATTGAGATAGAAATGGAAAATTCAGAATGTAGAAATTAAACAATATCGTCTTAAACAATCAAAGTGTCTTAAGTGATCAAAGAATAGATTGCAAGAGAAAATGAAATGAAAATGAAAACACAAATAACAGAACTTATAGGAAGAACCAAACGCAGTGCTAAGAGGGAAACTTGTAGTTCTGAATGCCTACATTAAAAAGCTCTCACATTGTAGGCCTAATTTCAAAACCCATGTATGTGGAAAAACCAGAACACAATAAACCCAATGCAAGTAAAAGGAAGAAAACAACAATGAGTAGAGTGGGAACAAATGAGATAGAGGATAAAAAATAATAGAGATAATCAGCAAAACCAAAATTTGGTTCTTAGAAAAGATCAACAAAATCAACAAGCCTTTAGCCAAACTGATAAAGTAAAATAGAGGACAAACAAACAAACAAACAAACAAAAACTAAAATCAGTAATGAAAAGGGGGACCTTACTATCAATCCCACAGAAATAAAAGACCATAAAAGGATAATCCTCTCAGTAATATGCCAACAAATTAGATAACCTACACGAAATGAATAAATTCCTAGAAACTTACAATCTACCCACAATGATTCAAGAACTAATGTATTTCAACAAACCAATAATTAATAAAGATTGAAACAGTAATTTTTAAAATTTCCACAAAGAAATCCCCATGACCAGATAGCTTCACAGGTGGATTTTATCAAACAATCCAAGAAAAATTAATACCAATCCTGCTCAAACTCTTCCAAAAATTTGAAGAAAACAGAACTGTGCTTAATCATTCTGTGAGGCCATCATCACCATCATACCAAAACCAGTAAAGAAAACAAAGAAAAGACAATTACAGACCAATATCCCTTATGCATATAGATGCAAAATTCTTCAACAAAATACTAGCAAACTTTTAGCACATTAAAACTTTCAGCACATTAAAAGAATTATACATCAAGGTCAAATGGATTTTATCTCAGTTATGCAAGGGTGGATCAACATAAGAATATCAATTAATGCGATACACCACATTAACAGAGTGAAGGAAAGCAAAACAAAATATGGTCGTCTGAACTGATGCAGACAATGCAGTTGATAAGACTCAGGAACTCTTCTTGATAAAAACACTTAGAAAGAAACTTCCTCAAGTCTATAAAGGGCGTACGTAGAAAACCTACTACTAACATCATACTCAATGGTGAAAGATTGAAATCTTTCCCCATAAAATCAGAAACAAATCAAGGGTGCCCACAGTGACCTCTGTTATTCAATATTGTACATGAAGTTCTAGCCAGAACAATTAGGCAAGAAAAAGAAATAAGAAGCATCCACATTGGAAAGGAAATGAAACTTTCCCTGTTTGCAGATGGCATATACTGAAAATCCACCACAAAGGTACCTGAAGTCATAAATGATGTCAGCAAATTGCAGAGTAAAAGATCCACATGGGAAAATCAATGGTGTTCCTATATACTAGTAATGAACAATCAGAAGAAAAAATCAAGAGAAAATTCCTGTGACAATTGTAACTAAAAGAATCAAATATATAGGAATAAATACAATCAAGGAAGTACACAGAAAACCACAAAACACTGTTAAAATAAATTTGGAAAGACCTAAATAAATGGAAAGATATTCCATGTTCATGGATAGGAAGACCAAATATTTTTAAGCTGTAAATTCTATCTAAAGTGATTTACAGATTCAATACAACCCCAATGAAAATCCCAACAGCCTTCTTTGCAAAAATGGGAAAGCCAGCCATCAAATTTTATGGAAGGGTAAGATGTCCAAAATAGCTAATGGCATCTTGTAAAAGAAGAACAAATTTGGAAGACTCACACTTCCTTATCTTATAACTTATTACAAAGCCACATTAATCAAAGCATCACACTACTGGCACAAGGGCAGACATATAGAACATGGAATTGAATTGAGAGTTCACATTGTTGGTCAACTGATTATTGACAAAGGGGCAAAGACCACTCAATTGTGAGAGAATAGTCTCTTCAATAACTGGGTCTGGGACAACTGGATGTCCATATGCAAAAGAATGAAGGTTGACCCCTACTTCACATCGCATGTCAAAATCAACTCAAAGTGGACCAAAAGCCTAAATTTAAGTTCCACAATGGTAAAACTCTTAGAACCAAACATAGAGAATCATCTTTTGGACTTTGTGTTTTACACTGGTTTCTTAGATTCGTTGGAAAAGTTTTGATAATGGATGGTTGTAATGATAGTGCAGCATTGAGACCATGGTTAATAGCACTAAATTCTATCCCTGAATGTGATTTAAAGATGATGTTTTTGATTGTATATATGTTACTAGAATAAAAATTTTTTAAAAAGTTAAAACGTAGGACTTTACAGCACTCACAGTGAACAATAGCATAAACCATATACAATTATAAAACAATTATAAAAATGCTCTTTCATCACTTGTAACTAATGCATCACATTAATACAAAAGGTATTAATGTGTGGTGTATGGAAACCATGTATGCTATGCATGATTTTTCTGTAAGCCAACAACTCTCTAAAAATAAAAAGCAACAAAACAACATGGTCTTGGTGCCTGACTAAATTAATTTCAAGTCAGAGTAGCAATAACAAATAGGGAAGGAAGAAATATAATCAGTTGTGTACTAAACATTGTGGAAAATGCAATACTAGATAAGATAAAGTAGGGGTAAGGGATGAATTTCTGGAGATATTTTATCTCCCCTGGATTTTAGAAGGTGTAAAGGGATATGACTAAGGAAAGAATAAAGAATGGGGTGTTCTAGTTAGAGGAAACAATATAGGAAACTCCCAGAAACATGAAACACTATGTCATGATTTTGGAATTCAGTTTTCTGCTGAAGAAGAATAGGTGAATGAAGCCTTGAACAGAAAAGATGCTGAAGAGAGATTGAACAATCAGATTTCAAGGGGTTTTTATATTGTAAAACACAACACAGGGATTTTAGATTACTGGAACAAAAGCATAGCATCATATGCTTCCACATAAATGAGGGATATTCCTCTTCCCATCAATTTAATAAATACTTCTTGAGCGCCTATTGTCTGCAAAGTAGTGTACCATATGTTGAAAAGATGCAAAGTTAAGTGTATCTTTTTAAAATCACTCTAAGGATCAGGATTTCTATTTTTCTTTTTGCAGAGACAGGGCACAGACATAGTAAGAAGCTGCTTTATATCAATACACACACACATGCACATACACACATTTCAGAGGCTAATTTCAAGTGAGATGGCAGGACCATACATGAATAGTTGTCAAGTGATTTTAAGGACAAACAATTATGGAGAGAGAGGAGAGCATAATCATATAAACAAGAAAGTTCCAAGGAGGCCATGTAAAGCAGAAGGAATTTAACCTGGACCCCAGTGGATGGGTAAGATTTGGAAAAGTGAAGTTTGGTTGGGTAGAAAGATTCGAAGGGAAATGTACTGATAGGAAAATCCAAAGTTTCATTAGAAGATAGTGAACGAACTAGAATAATTGGAAGTTGTTGGAGGTAAAATTGGAGCTGAGAATGAAGGTGTGTGCCTGCAGATGGTAAAGGGTCTTCAGATGTCCATTTATCTGCAGTGGTCAACCAGGAATCATTGGAGATTTTGAACAGAGAAGTGATGTGGTTATTGGTCAGACTCTTCTTATGGTCTGTTTGTGGCACCCTCGTTGCACAAAAAAATTCAATTTAATGATTCTTCATTTATGTGGAACATTACTATGGCAAGATACCATATCTTTTAATGGGAAATCAGAAATGGAAGTTTACTGATAAGCAACTGAATTAGAAAGAGAGCAGAGGGGAAATTTTGGTTGAGGATGATAAGGAGGGGAATTTGGAGTGGAAATTGTCTAAAATAATCCCTACAGTATCCAATTCTTCTAAGGGAAGACAATTAATACTCTGCAAAAAGCAAACATGGAAATGAAATGCCACCATTCTGCTTGATCCTATAATGGAGGCTCTGGCCATTGCTTGCATTAACTAATTAATGGTTTCATTAATTAACCATTAATATTAGCAGAGGCATATGTTGTTGTTATTGTTTTTCTCTTAATATCATTGCTTCTTCTGAATTATCCCTCTCCCCAGACATCACAGTCGATCTACTAAATTTTATAGAGACAAATCCCCTGTCTCTGGGTCCCTGATCCACCATCTCCTTGCTCTGTGACCTTTAACAAGTTATTTTTAAATAAACTCTTCATATCTCAATATATTCATCTGGAAAATGGGAACGACAATAGGAACTGCTTCATAAGGTTTCTTAAAGATTAAGTAAGCTATATGCATAAGATCAATGTGTGCACATAGCAGCAATAATAATATAATATAAATAAAATATTATTATTATTATTACAACTGTTTCTTTTTTCAAAGAAGACAGGAAAAGCTCTTTGTCTTCCAGAAGCTTTTGTTTTCTACCCTGCTAAGGCTCTGGAGCTAAGATTGCTAAGAGATTCGTTTCTGCTTGGATGATAAGGTTAAGAATGTCAGGAATGGGGATACATGTGGAGGTGGAAATAACACATTACTAAACAATAAAGTATCCTGCCACAATATGGTATATGTAATTGATTTTTATAGTCAATTCTGATTCAATTTCTGAGTTACCCTAACTCTATTCTGAGCCAGAATTATTTCTCTATGGCAGTGGTTCTCAAACTTAAGTGTGCATGGCGATCACCTACAAGGCTTGTTAAATCCAGACTGATGGAGCCCACCTGCATGCTTTTTGATTGAGTGGGTCATGAGTCATGGATCATGGGCGGGACCCTATCATTTTCATTTTTTGTAGGGTTGTTGTCGTTAGGTTTAGAGTCGGTTTTAGGGTTTGGTTTACCATCAGGGTTAACATTAGATTTAAGCTTAGATTTAACATTAGGTTTCCTTCGGAGGTTGGAAATGGTTTATATTTGCATTTTGAACAAAATCCTGGCTAAACTAATGCTTCTCGTTGGGAAACCACACTTTGAGAACCTCTGCTTTAAAATGAGCACTTGGTTGCTCAAGAAGAAAAGACTTCTCTTGTTGTGTCTCTCTCTGTAGATCAATCCCATGTTACAGGTTGAGGCTACTCTTCACTGTCTCTAAAACCCATCTTAATGACTTCCTTGGATCCTACCCACAGAAATTCCCCAGGCTGAACTTTATTTTCCCTGCATCTACAACTTCAGAGATGTTCCTTATTTAGAATGTATTTCTCATTCAGCTGCCAGATTTTCTAAAAAACCTCAAGCTTCTCTTTTAACCAACTTCTTCGATGTTGTTTAGCCTCCTGAATTGCCCAGAACTCCTACCTTCATTTTTCAGATCTCATAGTCTCCTTAATCAAATATTAGCATCATGTAGTAGCTTATCTATAAAACAATTCTATTTTGATTACGCTGGTCCCATTCAAACTAAAGGATGCCTTCAATTTGGGTATAAATCCTTTAGAATGTTTACCACCAAGGGTAATTATAGTAGTGGAAGTGGGGGAAGAGAAGTAAAGCAAGCATCTGTGTAATGGGGTTTAGTGAATAGTGGGTAATGACAGTGCCAAAAGAAAACTTGAATATCCTCTTTATACAGCATCTCTTTATTAGGTAATTCTCAATAAAAATGGGGGTATATATACACATATATGTATATATATACTTTTATGTGTATATATACATTCATATATATATAAAGCAGGCACCATTTTTAATTACTTCGGGTCTTCTCCTTCCTTTTGCTTGCATTAAATCTGCTAGTATGCATCTCATTCAGAATGGTTTTGACTTTCTATTTCTGCTTTACAGCCCAGGTTTCTGTGTAAATGCATCCTACAATGGTTCCTCTTTGGAAGTTCTCCTGTCACCTGGGCATTGATACCGTACATCTGTGCTTTATTGTTGTCACCTGGAAACCTGATTTCCCTTGGTTGGTGTCTTCTGTATTAGGCCAGCAAAAATCTTATTATATTTTGGTTCTAAAGAAGTTTCACACGCGCATATATACTGATGCATTGGATCAGCTGGAACATCTGCGTGTCTGTGGTGGGATCACAGTGTTTCACAGCCTATGAAGTTCCGGCTGCCTTGGGGTTTCATTCAGCTTTCAAATAGCTGTGGATGGTAAGATAAAGGACTGCTCTCCTTGGGGACTCTTAAGAAATGATATTGTAGATTGCCCCTAAAGCAGCATAGAGAGAAGTTTAAGTTCTAAAACGGAGGCAGTTTTAATAGTCATATTTCAGAATGGCTCATAACTGAGCATGCCCACCCATGAACATTGCTATCTCTGTATCTTCCCATCCAGAGTAATTATGAGGTGCTTGGGAAAAGCAGAAAAATACTTTTTGAATCTGCTGTGAAAATGCTATTGATGATTGCTTGGAGAGTGTGGGGATGGAAAGAGGGTGCGGGTAAGACCCTGTGATATAATGCCATAGCCATAGGTGATCACCAGGAAGCCTTCTAAAATTACAGGTTACCCAAATGGACCTCAAATTGGAGATTCTGGTTCTGTGGGTCTGGGATTGAGCTCTATTTGTTGATTGTGACAGCCAACCAGATTTGGGTAATTGGGCCTAGAAGATATCAGAAAGACCTGGGCTTGAATCTTCACTTAGTCAGGCAAGTCATGTCATTCCTGTGAGTCTAAGTTTCTTTCTTCGAGGTTCATTGTCTTCTAATCTTTCTTTTCATTAAATGATAAACAATCCGAGGGCAGGGTCTGTATCTATTTTCCCTTTATCATTAACACCTTGAATAGTGCCATGGGAACCTAGCCAATTGTTTCAGAATTAGTTAATCGATGTTGATGAGAAGGAAGGAATAGATAAATGACATCTCACAAATTTATCACATGTATTAAATGAGGTAATCATCTGTAATAACCGTGGCACATAGTGGGCATAACCAGCATGCTCAGTTTTGGTACTGTTGCTTTTCTCCGTCTTTTCTTCCTTTTCGTACTTTTGGAAAAGGAAAGAAAAACTCAGGTCTTATTTCTCCTATCATCTATTTCACTTTCATCTACAGAGAGTAGACCCTAAGCAAATATTAGCTCACCTAAATTTACAAACTACCTCTCTTGTTTAAATCCTTCTTGTTTCCCTAAAGAAAACGCTTCTTTTTCTTAGAGCATTTTAAAATACCACTGTGCTGGGGGTGCAAGGGTAGTTCAGTGGTAGAATTCTCGCCTGCCATGCAGGAGACCCAGGTTCAATTCCCAGTCCATGCATTTCCCAAAAAACAAACAAACAAGCAAAACAAAAATTCAACAAATGGTGCTGTAATAACGGGATACTCACATGGAAAAATAATGAAATGTGACCCCACAATACAATATACAACAACAACAAAATTACCCTTGTGCTCTTTTGAAACCATTATGTACCCCAGAAAAGCTATGTTCTTTTCCCCTAATCCAGTCTTGTGAAGGCAGACCCATTGTTTAGTGTGGGACCTTTTGATTAGGTGGTTTCCATGGAGATGTATCTCCACCCATTCAAGGTGGGTCTTAACCCACTTACTATAGTCCTTTAAGAGGAAAAGACTCAGAGCCAAAACAGATAGAGACATTTGGAGATACAGAAAGAAAACACCCCTGGGAAAGCCGTTTGAAACCAAAAGCTAAAGAACCAGCATATACCAGCCATGTGCCATCCAGCTGATGGAGGTGTTCCAGACGCCACTGGTCTTCCTTGAATCAAGGCACCTTTCTCTGTGCGCTTTAGTGAGGACATATTTATAGCCTTAGAACTGTAAACTTGTAAATTAATATATCCCCTTTATAAAAGCCAACCCATTTTTGGTATATTGCATTCAAGCAGCATTAGCAAACTAAAACATCCATTAAATTTAAAATTTGAAAACATAAAAAATAAATTGTTTAAACCACATCTGTGCATTTCAATTATTGGTGTTCTCCCTGTGCCCCCATTAATGTAGAAAAGTGAGATATTTCTGTGTTATTATCCTGTCAAAAGAATAGCCCCTTTTCTTTCCCCTTATCTAATTAGGTATTCCCTTCCTTGGGAAGACTCATTCCACTTGGCTAATACATCTTGACACTCCTTTTTACAAGAGTGCTTGCTGTTCACATGCAAGGGTGTGTAGCATTTGCCAAAATCTGCCTTGCCATCTTTTCACTGCTGGAAAATAAGCCACTTCACCCAGGGAGAGCTAGCACCTATATCTCTCAACCCCAAATGGTGAGAAAGTTTAAGGGGAAAGGAGTGACCATTGATTTAACAGAGACAGTTTGATCCATTTGTGTTTCTTTTCTTCTCTTCCTTTGTGAAACAGCTAGCATCAGGAGGAGAAATTTGGTAAGTAGAAAATGTTTCAATCTACCAAAAAGAAAAGGGTGTGTGTGGGGAATACAAGGAAAACGTCAAGACAATGCAAAGAGGCAACCCTTTGAAACAGATTAAAGGCCCATTGCGAAAACATCATATGACAAAGGTATCTGTATGACTGGAAACTTCAGAAAGGCACGTAAAACCTGATTCTCATACTTAAAGACAGCTCTGGAGAAGGTTTCCCACAGGGCAAATGTGATTGGGCATCTACTCTGAAATCAGAGGGCTCTGCCCTCATTTCTTTCAGGGACAAGGCTTAAGGGGCTGCAATGTCATGGGACTAACTAGCAATCTCTTCCCTTTAAATAATTAATGTACAGCAGGTCATCAAGAACTGCCATCATATACTTGTTCCCCACTCTCCCATGACCCTTATACTCTGAACTAAGAAAATACCTTAGGGTGCAAAGAAGCCCTCCCAAACCTTCCTTTGTACCTGAGTAAGTAAATGAAAGGAATTCCACCTACCTCTGCTGACTTGTGATGGACATCTGGTGTGGATGAGAAGTAAACTTTTTGTTGCGTTTTGTTTTAAGCTGCTGTAGCTTTAAGTTTGTACATTGTTTCAGCATAACCTAGCCTATCTTGACTGTTTCAGAGTCTTATTCTAAAGGAAAAAAGAAATCAGAAATTGAAACCTGGCTCCCAAAGGTGCTTTTTATTATTTTTATTTTTGAGGCTGAGTATTCTGCAGGGTAGTTGATTAAAGTGGAAATAAGGAAATAGTGGTAATTCATTCATTCCAGTCATTACGTGAGCACAAATAAGACTTGCATTCCACTGCAGAGTAAGAAGAGTCTAGGAGGCTCAAGAAGTCAAGACTCCTGCTCTACATTATTTAAGACAACAACAGATTTTGGGGTTGGCAACAACTACGTGTTAATAAACAGGACCAAAATAAGAGGTCTCCAAGCAGATATTTCTGATGTTCCCTTTGCTTGCAGTCTACTTTCCTTTATTTATGCAAATAATATATCCCTGGGGTGGGGGTGGTGGTGGTAACTCAAGTCATATCATAAATGCATCAGAGAAGCTTCCTACTTGAGGAAGTCTATGGTGAATACTTTTGTAAACGACAATCATCCGCCCGATTTGCATTTCTTTGTAAATTTTAGTTTTTTGTGTCTCAGGTTTTATGAATTTGGGGCACATCATAATACATGATGCAAAGCGGAGAGTCAAACAGACCTAAATTTCAGTCTTAGCTCAGTTAAAGCACATGCCCTGACATCATGTGAAAGGGGCACAGGATTATGAATTTTTACCTAAAAATCTCTGTAAGGTGAGGATGGAGGTACAAGGCAGAAGGCTGGGATGATTCTGGCAGGGTTAGCTTTGATATAAGGGAAGTCAAAAAAGGGAAGGAATATGGCTGGTGGATAGAAAGGAAAGCATTGAGTCGAACGAATTTTAGATCATAGAATAAAATTTAGTATCAGAATGAGGAAATTGTGGAAAATCCAGCCAGTCCTCAGTTAAGGCCTTCAATGAGGAGAGGTAAGAGAACACATCCGAATGTGCTATGTGTAAATAAATAGGGAATTGGGATGAGATCTGTCCAGTTTCACCGTAACTCCACACTGCAGGGTCAAGGCAGAGTGGAAAGAGCGTGAGTATGACCCAAGATAAAAGGGGGATTAAATTCAGCCTCTTGACACTTGCTGGCTGATCTCTTTGGGCAAGGTTTTCTTTCTTTTATTTTATTATTGTCATTTTAATCTTCCTAAGCCTTGCTTTTCCACCCATATGCAGAGGATTGCAATCCCCCCTGCTGGAGTACCACAAAGAGCAGAGCCCAGGAAAGTCAAGTACCTAATGTTATGTCTGGTCTCAAATAAGGACTCAGAAAAGTCTAAGCCTCTATAGAATTGATGTGTATTTATTTCTTTTCTAAGATCCTAAGTGATAACATGTTAGTATAGTGTTGAGCCCATGATAAGACTTTCATAAATATTTTTTTGAATAAGTGAACTATAGTTGCCCAAGGAGTATAGAAAATGGAAACTAGAAGTCCCAAGGAGGTGAGGCTCTCTATATGTAAACGTTCGCTTCTCCTCTTCAGGTTTACAGATGACCCCATTTCCCCCCAAAAAGCATGTCTGTTCACAAAATCCATGTTGCTCAGGAAGATTAAAAGCATTTCCTGTAAGCGCATGTTTTTTTAATCCTTTCTGTTTCACCACATCAGGTTCTCTGACTATTTGATTTCAACAATTCAAAGAGATCTTCCTTTTCTTTCC
Organism: Tamandua tetradactyla; assembly: GCF_023851605.1. Lineage (NCBI taxonomy): Eukaryota > Metazoa > Chordata > Mammalia > Pilosa > Myrmecophagidae > Tamandua > Tamandua tetradactyla. The sequence goes on along the minus strand of NC_135334.1, from coordinate 4,149,687 downwards.
TTTCTTTGCTTTATTCCCTTTTTTCTTTTCTTTCCTTATTTTTTCCCCCTGTTGTCAGAGCCATAGGTGTTTCTTTCCCCTTTTTAATTAAGAGTGAACGAAGGCAACAAAGTGTTTTATTACTGGAGAGAATTCCCCAGCAGGATACCAAAGCAGCATCCACATCCTAAAGACAGCCTGCCACCAAACAAGCTCTGTGGGGAATTTGTCCTACACTCTCTCTGCCTCTGCCTCCTGCTGACTTCCTGCCCAGCCCTCCCTCATCCTGGAAGCTTTACCTTTGGCAAAAGTCCCCCTACCTTTTGTTAGGAGAAGCTGCAATTGGAAACCTATTTTTTAAAGCATTTTTAAGCACACCATGTGCTCTCTTGAAATATGCCTGTGCCTGTGAGTTTCCTGCAAGTTAATTCCCATTGCGCATGGAAGTGTCCTAATTTCCCCTGACTTTCAGTGTGTCTGGCTGTCTTTAAACATCGGTTCCGTTTGGGATTGGAATTGCAAGTCCTACAGAAGTGTCTGTCAGATGAATATGCACGTCTTTATATAAAGCAAGATTAGGGGCTGGGAGAAAGAGAGAATCAGAGTGAGAGGCAATAAAATCTTATTGGCAAGAGCAATGGAGGAAGAGAGACCCTTCCAGGCACCCAGGCAGTTCCCAGCCGAGAGCTGTCTGTGCCTGCAGCTCTGAGAGCATCTGGCTGTTGTAGAAATGGGGATCAAGAACTCAGTGACGTCTTCAGAGCCCTGTCTTGTGCTCCTGTTTTCAGGAGCTGTCCTGTGCATACCACACTTGGAAGATGGCATTATGAGACTCCAAACAGGAAAATATGCTTTTATTAAACTCCTGGACCAAATTGCCTCCCTGTCGCCCTCTTTCCTTTTCATGAGACATGATGGGTTATTACATCCGTGATTAAAAAAATCCGTCATCGGCGTGCTTTGCCTTTTCAATTTTGTGGAAGGTGATCATGATGCCATTTCTCAGAGGAGCAGGAGGGTGGAGAGGAGAGAGCAAAATCTGATATTTAAGGAACTTGCTCTTCAGAGAGGGCTGACCCTTTTTTATCTGCGTTCTTTGCTGACCACGTGGCTCGGTGGCTGCGGAAGCAATGAAGTGACCTCATCCTCATTGTACCAACTCTGCACAACAGGATTGAAGAAAAGAGACAAGCCAAGTTCTTAAGCCTGAGACAAGATTGTAGTTTTTAGAAAATCCAAGAGTTTAGGCTTAGCACAGTAACACACATATGATACCTAATCAGCTTTTTGCATCATGATAGCTTTATACTTACTATATCAGAAGTGATATTTTTTCCCCTACAAAACATACAGAACTAAACACTGAGCATTTGAAAGTGAATTAAGGTGGGAAATAGTTGCAACCTCAAACTTCTAGCTCACCTTGGTTACTCAGATATCAAAGGAGGAGGATTCTTTTTCTCTGTGATTGGACAGTCCGCTTTAGGGTCTAGACATTAGCTATAGGTATAACTGATACAGTGTAAAGTTCAGTCTTCTTCAGAAATTCCCCACTGCTTTTCCAATGCTGTCCTTGACTCACATCTCACATTTTGACTATTCAGATGGTCTCCTAATTTCTTCATTTCCAGACTCAAGCCTCCAATACGATCTGAACTCTGGTATACTTCTTTTTTTCTAAAAGAATGCCTTGATCATGTCGAGTCTCTCCCTGAACAAACTTCAATGAATTTTCCCTTCAATGGCCATCGCTGTCTCATCCTTGCATTTGAGACTCTCTATTAAGTGACCCACTTCTACTTTCCTTTTTTTGTCTCATCATCTGCTAGACTCCCACATGAACCCTTTCCGGCAAATGAAAGGTACTGCTAACTATCATTAGTTAGGTCTGCCAGGATCCAGGTCTTGGCCAGGATCTGTCTGCTCCCTGTAAAGCTTTTTCATCCTTTGCTATTACCAGTCAATATTTTGTGTAATTTTTTCAATCACATGCCATCTCTCTTCTGAATTCTCTTATGGAAGTATCATTTAATTACTGCCACCAGGCAACTCCAGTGGATTCCCAGCTCTTGGGCAAGATGCTGAGATTATTCCGGATGTCTGTGCTTGTTTGAATTGATATGTACCCCTAGAAAAGTTTATGATATTTTAATTCAATCATGTGGGGGCAGATTTATTGTAGAGTAGGCCTTTTTGTTTAGGTTGTAACCCCACCCATTCAAAATGGGTCTTAATCTGCCTACTGGAGTCTTTTAAGGGAGTTCACAGAGACAGAACTTAGGCAGAAATACCCGGGCAGATGCTAAGCAAGGACCCATAGAAACTGAAAGAGCCAGAAGCTGAAAAGAGCCAAGTGAAGCTGAGAGATGAAATCCAGAGTGTTCCCTGGAGAAGCAAAGAGAGGCTCCCAGCACACAGAGAAAGCCACTGGAATCAGAAGCTCAAAGCCACAGAACCAGGATCAAGGAGCAGCAGACGCTGGCCAAGAGCTTTCCCACTGTCAGAAGTAAATCAGATCCTGGCAGCCTTTCTTCAGAGTCCAAGTATCATTATGTTGATGCTTTAATTGGGCCATTTTCATGGACTTGGAACTGTAAATTTTTAACTTAATAAATCCCCTTTGAAAAAGCCAACCCACTTCTGGTATATTGCATTCCAGCAGCTTTAACAAACCAAAACAGTCTCTCTCTCTCTCTCAAAAAAAAAAAAAAAAAAAAAAAGCTAGCAATATATATATTACCTAAGACCTCTAAACTCCCTTGATGTTACTTCTATAATAGGAAGTTATCTCATAATATTTACGTATATATATCGTATGGTCATTTGCATTATTTCTGGCACTGGGTTGTTTGCACACGTTTGATTATAAGCACTAGCAAACCTGAAAACCACCATAATTTTCTGATTGATATCTTTGAAGCAGTTAGTTCTAGGCTTTATAAAATGTATTCCCTAAATATGCAATTGAAGACCTGTATGAAACCACCTCTTTGTAATGATAATATGATGTGAAAAAAAATGGGGAGCTCCTAGAGTGCAACAGTGCCTTGCACAGCTCTTAACATTTAGCTTGCATCAAATACAGCTACAAAAAAGGAGTTGATTTCAGAGCTATCTGTATGCTAATAATCCCCTGGAATGAAAGGAATCATACATATCTGTTACAAAATGAAAAATGGGGAATGGCAGAGAAGTCAAGTAAGTCAAAGCTGCACCATGAACTGGATGAGTGAAGGCTAAATTTGTTGTGTTTCCATTGTTTCTTTTGCAGAAGTGTTTATATCTAACTTGTCTCTTTTTCGATGAAAGGAATGGGTATCTGCGTTCATCATTCTCAATTTTAATACCCTCTATGCGCTTGACACTTTGCAAGCATTATCACAATTCTCATAACAATTCTATGAGCTAGATATTGTAATATACATTCTCAAGTTGGGAAAACGATGATTCAGAGATCATAAGTAACTTGCCCGAGGTCTCTTAGCTAGTAAGACATAGAGCTATAACTTCTATTAGGCCTATCTGATTCTTGAGTTTAAGTTATTTCTAGTATGCCATGCAGTTTCTATATATGCCCTATATTTTCCCGCTTCTACGTCCATATGCTTGCTTACTGTCAAACATGTAATGCTCCTTTGCCATTCCATTAATCAACATAGTCTTTGCCACCTGCTCTCAAAGAACCCTCTCTCATTCCCAACCCCCTATTCAGTTTGGAAGTAATTTCTGATTCCAGAGTGAATTCTCCTGGCACTTTAGATTTCTATCTAAACCTCCCGAAGATAATTAACGTAATTATGTACCTATCTCATATTTCTTCCTGTTTAGGTAGCCCCTCAAGGGTAGAACCAAACCCTTTGATTCATTTTGTACACTTCAAGATTGGCTGGAACAGTCAGCGCACAGTGTCGGTACACTACACACATATGTGGAAGGTAGGGCAGGGGAAGAAAGGAGAGGGGAGAGGTGAAGAAAGGAAGGAATTAGAGAACAATAGGAGACAGTATATAATTAAGAGCTAAATTGTGTGGTTCAGACTAATTATAAAGCCTTTTAAAAGAAATGCAATTTTATTACTTTCAAGCACATAAAGTTAATTAATGGCTAACAATGTGCTGTCAAGTAGCTGTCTTGTAGTCCCTACTGTAATTAATCAATCCTCTTTTGCATAAATACAAAAGTGGACTTAAGCCCAGACCATCTCCAGATTATTGAGAATTTTTTATTAGCACAGCCTGAAATAATGAGTTTGATACAGGGTTAAACTGAAGTACAACATGAAAGCAACTATTGGTAAAGAGTGCATAGGGAATTTCTACATATTTTTTCTCTATAATAAGTACCAATGGGGCCCCGTAAACTTTGATATTTTTAAAATTATTATTGATATATTTATAGATTCATATATCATGAAATTATTCAAAGTGTACCATCAGTGGTTCACAGTATCATCATATAGCTGTGCATTAATCATCACAATTGACTTTTTTTGGGAAAAATAACATATATGCAAAAAAGCAATGAATCTAAAGTACACTGCAACAATTAGTTGTATAACAGATTTCAGAGTTTGGTATGGGTTACAATTGCACAATTTTAAGTTTTCATTGGTAGCTGGAGATTAAAAGACACTGGAGATTAAAAGAAATATCAATATTATGATTCACCACTTATACTCATTTGTTAAAATCCCTACCTTCTCTACATAACTCCACCATCTCCTTTGATTTTTCTCCCACTCTTTAGGGGTATTTGGGCTCTGCCCATTCTAATTTTTTCATGTTAGAAGGGGCTGTTGATAATATGGGGTAGGGGGATGGAACTAGTTCTGGAGAGGCTGGTCCCTCTGAATTTCAAGACTTATCTGGTCCGGGGACTCACCTGGAGGTTGTAGGTTTCTGGAAAGTTACTCTAGTGCACAAAACCTTTCTAGAATCTCATATAACACCCTAGATGTTCTTTAGGGTTGGCAGGGATGGCTTTGTTTGTGGTTTGGAAAACTATGATAGGTAGCACATGCAGGATGTTATTGGCAAAATTATAGCTCATTTGCTTTTCTTTCCCTTCTTTTGATTAATTAATTTATCCATTCATTCATTTGAAGAGAAAGGAGAATCTAAAATGGCTATTTAGGGTTATTTTAAACATCCAAAATGATCCAATAAAAGAAATGATGAAGCAAGTAGCAGACGGATGGAGAGGAAGAGACAGCCATCTCAAAACTATAGAATTAGGCTTGGTGAGTAGTCTGGTGTAGGGGTATAGGGGAGAAAGCACTGTTGAGTACTTTCCAAGTTCCTTGCTTAGGGGATTATTTGGAAAGGCTATTAGGAAATACAGGGAGAGAAAGAATTATGAGGAAGATATTGAATTACATTTTGGACTTTTTATTTTTGAGGTGAGATATATACTCAATCATTCAGGGAGCAGTCAACATATAGCCAGTAAGCTCAGAAACAAGGGTAGTTTGAGGGTAGCCAACTTTTGGAGTCATTGTCACATGGAACTTTTCACAAAAATGACTGTGTCAAGTGAACAGAAAATAGAGCAAGGAAAGAGCCCAGCATATTACAAAGATTAAAGCTAAGGGTCAGATAATTTTTTCTAACAAAAGGTTTTGAGAAGGAGTATCTCAAAAAAATCAGAGAAACTCCAGAAAGTAGTGTTAGAGAACTCTAAAAGATGGATTTTTAAGAAGGGATTTATTAAGTAAGAACTGAAAAGAACCTATGTAGTTTTGCCCTGAGACTGATGATTGCAGCTACTGCAGGCACACTGGAGTGGTAGAATGAAAGCCCAATGGAAGACAATTCTCTTAAGAAACTCAGCAGTAAAAGGAAGTCGCTAGTGCGAAACTTGGGAGAAACAAGGAAAGTTGGTATTAAAAAGGTTCCAGAAAAAGGAAATGATAATAGACACACCACCATCAACTCCACTCAGGGGAAATATCTACTGGTTTTGAATTCTTAGGACTCAAGGATAGATCTGAGTGAAGAATAGTTAAGCTCACTGTTTTTACAAAAGCTTTGTGAAGGTATAGTTTGCATTCATTAAAATTCACCTGTTTCAAGTGTACAAGTCAATTTTTTTTCGTAAATTTGTAACCAGCACCACAATCCAGTATTAAAACATTTCCATCAATCCAGAAAGTCCCCTTGTGTTTCTTTGCTGTTAATCTGCAATCACAGCTACCAACTCTATGCAATCACTGATATGCTTTCTGTTTCTAAATTTTCTTTTTCAGCATATTAAATATAAATTAAATTGCACAGTGTATGGTTTTTGCATCTGTTTTCTTTCATAATATTTTGAGGTTCATCCATGTAGTGTTCCTTTTAATTGCTGAATAATATTCCATTATAAAAATATAACATATTTTGCTTAGCCTTTCATTACTTGTTAAGCATATGGATTGTTTCTGGATTCTGGCTGTTATGACTAATGCTGCTAAGAACATTTACCTATATGTCTTTAAGTGATCATATGCTTTCATTTGTCTTGTGGCATTTGCTGGGAATGTAATGCTGGGTCATATAATAAGCTTACCTTTAATTTTGTAGGAATCAGCCCATTTTTCCCACAGTGACTGTAACATTGCTGAATTCTCCCAGTTCTCCACATCCTCACTAACCCTTGACTATCCTTTTTATTACAATCATCCTGTACAAAGGTATCACCTTGTAGATAAAGAACGGTAAGACCTTGTGGTTTCAATTCACATTTTCTTAATATCTAATGATGCTGAGTATTTTTTCAATTGCTTATTATATTCCTTCTTGGATGAAGCCTCAATTCATATCTTTTGCCAATTTCTTAATTTGGTTGTTTACCTTGTTATTAAGTTGGAAGTATTCTTTATTTATTCTGAGTATAAGCACTTTATCAGACATAGGATTTACAAGTATCTCTCCCAAACTGTTTCTTGCCTTTCCATTTCTTTAATGGTGGTTTTTTTTTGAAGCACTATAGTTCTTTAAAATTTTTTGATGAAATATTATTTGTCATGTATTTTTTCCTTCATGGATCATTCTTCTGCTGTTATTTATATCTAAGAACATTTTGCACCTTCCGAAGTTAGGAAGATTTTCCCCTGCATTCTCTTCCGGAAGTATCGTAATGCTGGCTCTTACATTTAGGGCTGTATCAATTTTGAGTTAATTTTAATGGACGATGTGAGACAAGGTTCTGACCCAAACTGCTTTTTCTTTAGTTGCAGGTTTTGTCCCACACATGACTCTAACTGTTCCCTCTCCAACCCTGTTTTCTTGAAACTAATCTTGCAACTTTTGAACTGCAGAGAGAAACCATGCAACCTGAATTGCATGCAAAGAAGTGAATAAAACTAGCAAAAAGGAACAACTTCAGACACTACCTGTTAGAAGTATGAAATTCACCCCCCACGACTCCTCTACTCTGCCATCAAATGGTCAACTGATGCTTTTTCAAAGCATTTGTCCTGACTATAAAACTGGACCAACTCCCTGTATTCTTGGACATGAGTTTAAATCCATTCTGAATTCTTTCTCCCCTATCACGATAGCTTGAATAAAGTCAATCTTTTCTTTTTTATATATTGCCTGGTGCAATTTTTCTTTGACAGGTCTAAGTTCATTTGTATTCTTGTGGAAAGCCAACTGTTTCAGCTCTGTGTGTTGAAATTACTGTCTTTTTTCCCATTGAACTGTCTATGCACTTTTGTCAAAATTCAATTGATCAAAAATGTAGGGATTTATTTCTGGAATCTCAATTCTATTCCATTGATCTGTGGCTTTGCAGCATGAACTCAGGTAGCATTAAGTATTAAAACTTTATGCTGCTTTTTTTTTTTAATCATTTACATTCTTCGTCATTTTGCATCTCCATGCATAGTTTAGAAACAGATTGTGGATTTATAACAGCCTGCTGAGATTTTGATTGGGATTGTGTTGAATTTAAAGATCTATTTGGAGGAGAATTGCCATTTGACAATATTGAGTCTTCAAATTCATGAACATGGGATGCTTCTCTATTGATTTAGATGTATTTCAATTGTTTTGTAGTTTTCAGTGTAGAAGTCTTGCATTTTTTTGTTAAACTTATTCCTAAATATTTAGTTCTTTTCTATGCTATTTTGAATGGAATCATTTATTTACTTTTATTTTTGGCCTATTTATTGTTAGTATACATAAAAATACATTTGACTTTTTGCATAACAATGCTGTTTCCTGCAAGCTTGCTAAATTGTTTATTAGTTCTAATTGTCTTATTGTAGATTCCTTAGGATTTTCTACCTGCAGGACTATGTCACCTGCAAATAAGGTAATGTTTCTTTCTTTCCATCTAGGTGTTTTTCATTTCTTTCTCTTTTCTTCCTCTCACTTATTGCACTTACTAGGCCTTTAGTACAGTGTTGAATAAAAAAGACAAAATTCCTATTTCCTCGTCTTAGAGGAAAATCAATCAGCCTCTCAATATTATTATATGAAGTTAGCTGTGAAATTTTTTTTTTTTCCGCATGGGCAGGCACCAGGAATTGAACCCGGGTCTCTGGCATGGCAGGCAAGAACTCTACCTGCTGAGCCACAGTGGCCCACCCAGCTGTGGATTTTTTTGTTGTCTGTTTTTGTAGGTGCTCTTTCTCAGGTTGAGGAGATTTCTTTCTACTTCAGCTTGCTCAAGAATTTTTTTTTTTTTATTGTGAATGGGTGTTGAATTTTAGCAAATGCTTTTCTTTCATCTACAGAGAGGATGAAAGAGAGGACTTGGTGGCTTTTGTCTTTTATTCTATCTTCTGGTGTATTTCATAAATTAATTTTCAGATGCTAAATCAAGATATATTCCTGGGATAAAAATAACTTGGTCTTGGTGTATAATCCTCTTTATCTGTTTCTGGATCTAGAATATTAATATTTTTAAGGAAATTTACATCCATATTCATGAAGGGAAATAATCTGTAGTTTTCTTTTCTTGTTATTTTTATGACTGGCTTTGATATCAGGCAGGAAGTACTGGTCTCATAGAATCAATTAGTAAGTATTTCATGTTTCTCTATATTTTGAAAAAAAATTGTGAAGGATTAGTATTTAAAATATATACTTGATAAAATTCACCTGCACAGCCAGCAGGGCCTGGCTTTTCCTTGTGGAAAGATTTTAAATTATTAGTTATATATTTGATGTAGTTCTATTAGATTTTCCCCTCCTTTAGTTAATTTTGACAAATTGTGTCTTTATAGAAATATATCCATTGCATCTAAGTTGTCTAATTCGTTGGCATAATGTTGTTAATAACATTTCCCTATAATCAGTTTAGTTTCTATGCGATCATGACCTCTCTTTTATTCCATTTTGGAATTTTTATGTTTTCTGTTTTTTCTCAGTCGGTCTAACTAAATATTTGTCCATTTTGTTGATGCTTCAAAGAACCAACTTTTGGTTTCATTCATTTTTTCTCATATGTTTTTTCTCATATGTATTTCATGAATTTCTTCTGTAATCACTGTTCTTTCTCACTCTGCTTGCTTTCAATTTCATTTCCTCCTCTTTTTTTAGCTTCCAAAAGTGGAAGGTTAGGTTATTGATTTGAGAACTTTCTTCATCCCTGACATAGGTGTTCACAGCTGTAAATTTCCCTCTAAGCACTGCTTTAAATGGCACCCCATAAATTTTGATATGTTGGCCTTTCTTTTCATCAAGCTCAAAGTATTTTCTAATTTTCAATGTGGTTTCTTCTTTAACCCATTTATTATCATTCGTATATGGGTTCTTAAATTTCCAAATATCTAGATATTTCCAAGATTTCTTTCTTTGTTGATTTATAATTTAATTTTGTTGCTGTCAGCAACATGCTTTCCATGATTTCAATCCTCTTAAATGTATCAAGATTTATTTTATGACATCATATGGTGAGTCCTAGAGAATGTGCCATGGGCACTGAAGCAAATATATGTTCTATTCATTGATTGGGGTATTTCAAATACAGACATTAAGCCAAGTCAGTTGATAGTAGGTTCAAGTCTTCTGGTTATTCTATCAATTTATTGACATCTCCAACTCTAAATTTTGAATAGTCTATTTGTCCTTTCAATCTCATTTACTTTTGGCTCCCTGTATTTTGACGGTCTGTTTTTAGGTGACTATAAATTGGTAAGTGTTACAGCTTCCTAATACTTTGACCTTTTACCATGAAGTGTCCCTCTTTGTCTTTAATGATATTTCTAATCTTAAAATATGTTTTGTCATCTATTAAAATCCTTCCTTTCTGTTCTAGCTGTCTTCTCTCTTATGGTTGCTGTGTGTATGGTATAGTATTTAATTTCTTTATTTCAGGTTGCTGTGTATGGCATAGTATTTAATTCCTTTATTTCAATGTATTTGTGTTTTCAAATCTAAGGTGTGTCTCTTTGAAGCAGCTTATCTTGAGACAATTATATCGTGCTTTTTCATCCAGTGATGATATTTGTCCTTTGATTGTGGCCTTGCTACCACTCATATTTAACTTAATTAACTTAATTTTTTTATGGGTGGGTTTATAGTTGACATTTAGCTATTTGTTTTCTGTAAGTTTCCTATCTTTTTGTTCCTCTGTATCTCCTGAATTGCCTTCTTTTGTGTTAAGCAAATATTCTGTTGTACTACTTTAATTGTGCTACTGGTGCTTTATATTTGGGTTATATTCTTAGTGGACTATTAGGAATATTATTCCTACTTATAATATTCAACTTAGCTTATCACAATCTGCTTAAGATTAGTACTAACTAAATTTTGGTAAAATATAATTTGTTCCAATATAGTTCAATTTCATGCTCTCCCCTTTGTGTTATCATTGTCATGTATATTACATCTAAGTATGTATTAAAGTGAATAATACAATGTTATAATTATTGCTTCATTCTATTTTATCTCTGAAAGCTGTTGAGTGGAATTGAGAAATAAACTAATTATTGAGACTTTTATATGAATCTATATATTTACCATTTCTTGTGCTTTTCATTTCTTCCTGTGAATTTAAGACACTCTCTGGTCATTTCGTTTCATCCTGAAAGACTTCCTTTAGTCTTAATTGCAAGGCAGATCAGCTAGCAATAAAATGTTTAATTGGGAATGTCTGTATTTCACCTTCATGTTTAAGAGAATTCTACTAGATAAAGGATTTTTTTTTTGAAACATAGAATATTTATTAATTAAAAAAAATTAACAAAACATTTAGAAATCATTCCATTCTACATGTACAATCAGTAATTCTTAATATCATAACATAGTTGCATATTCATCATTTCTTAGTACATTTGCATCGATTTAGAAAGAGAAATAAAAAGACAACAGAATAAGAATTAAAACGATAATAGAGAGAAAAAACCCTATACCTCACATGCAGCTTCATTCAATGTTTTAACATAATTGCATTACAATTAGGTAATATTGTGCTGTCCATTTCTGAGTTTTTATATCCAGTCCTGTTGCACAGTCTGTATCCCTTCAGCTCCAATTACCTCTTCTCTCTTTTTTTTTTTTTAATTAACGGAAAAAATGAAATTAACCCAACAATTAGAAATCATATCATTCTACATATGCAATCAGTAATTCTTAACATCATCACATAGATGCATGATCATCGTTTCTTAGTACATTTGCATCGGTTTAGAATAACTAGCAACACAACCGAAAAAGATATAGAATGTTAATATAGAGAAAAAAATAAAAGTAATAATAGTAAAAACAAAACAAAACAAAACAAAACAAAAACCTATAGCTCAGATGCAGCTTCATTCAGTGTTTTAACATGATTACTTTACAATTAGGTATTATTGTGCTGTCCATTTTTGAGTTTTTGTATCTAGTCCTGTTGCACAGTCTGTATCCCTTCAGCTCCAATTGCCCATCATCTTACCCTGCTTCTACCTCCTGCTGGACTCTGTTACCAATGACATATTCCAAATTTATTCTCGAATGTCCGTTCACATCAGTGGGACCATACAGTATCTGTCCTTTAGTTTTTGGCTAGACTCACTCAGCATAATGTTCTCTAGGTCCATCCATGTTATTACATGCTTCATAAGTTTATCCTAGATACAGGATTTTTGGATAACAGACTTTCTTGTCTCCCTTCAGTACTTTTCTTATGTCATTAACCTACCTTGGCCTCCATTTTATCCAGTGAGAAATCAACCATTAACTCTATCATTGCTTCCCTGAATATTATGAGTCATTTTGTCACACTATTGTCAAGATTGTCTCCTTGCCTTTGGTGTCAATAGTTTTGCTATGAAGTTCTTGGATCTTTTTTTTTTTAATTATTCTACTTGGGATTTTTACCACTTCTTGCATTTGTAGATTAATGTTTCTCATTTCTGTTTTCCTGGAGATCCCTGACTAATATGGATTTGGGGACCATGAGTGATTCTTGAGAAACAGAATCTCAACAATAAGATTTCTGAGTTGGTTCTGGAGTTTTGGAATTGTTTCTCTCTACCAAGTAGATTAAAAGCCACTATGGCTCTATTTCCAGTGATCAAAGTGGCACTGATGATGTCTAACTGTTTGATTAAGCAAGCACCAACCCAATTGTTATTTGAGGTTATTTAGTGGATTTAAATCATCTGTTGATTGCATATATGGCTGATTGTATTTACAATCAATAAAGCAGATTGTCTTCAGCAATGAGAGAAATCTCATACACTTAATCAAAGACCTTACGAGGAAAATGATTATTTCAACAGTCAGAGAGAAGAATTGACAATTCAATTCTTGTGTGGATAGACACTAGAGATATGAAAAATATCACACTAGGTACTGTTACTCAAATGCTTATAGGAAGCAGAACTGGATGACAGTGTATTTGAAACCTTAACAGAGTTTTGTGGAGTTAAAAAGTATACTGATGTTGGCTGATTGTTCCTAAATATGATAGATATATTAAAGAAAGGGATGAGCTCAACGCTTCAGTTTCTCAGCTCAAGCACCATATATAAAGGCTGTGAAAATTTCTATATGGACCTTCTCAGAAATTCTTATTTCATGTAGCTGCAAACTTTAGATTTCTGTAAACCAACTCCAGAGTCTCATTATGTGGCCAAATTACAATGTAAATTGAATTCCCAACCTTGCTGGTGTCTGCCATTAAAGGAAGGGCATTGATGGGGAAGGCATGAGATCCTGAAAATTGGAGTAGGGACATATGGGCTGATGATGATTGTGGAGACATTGAAATCCCAGATTCTGCTGAATCATCTATGCCAGATAAACCTTCAGTGGTCTTCCTTGAGGAATCTGCCATCTGAGTCCAGTCTGCTCTGAGGAGTCAGCCATCCAACCTCCACCTGAAGAGACCAACTCTGCTGTGCCTGATAAACTGTAACTACCTCCTCTGAGGAAACAGCCCTGACTCCTCTGTCTGAAGAGATTAACCTTGCTTCTCTAGATGAAAGTATAATGAAATGTGCTGAGGTCATTGGCTTAGAAGACACTGCTAATTCGTCTCATGGCCCTCTCTACTCTGGACTTCCCCCACCCTCCTTAGAAGGTTAGTCAAGGTTCTCTAGAGAGAAACAGAAACAGAACCATTCTCTATAGAAACAGCACACACACATGCACACATATGAACATATTTATAGATATATATGTAAATATTATAAGATTTATTATAGAAATTGGCTCACATCACTGTGGGGATTGGCAAGCCTGAATTCTGCAGGGCTGGCAAATCAGGAAGTCCAATGAAAGTGTCAGTGAATTTCCCAGAAGCTGGCTGGCTGAAGCCAAAATAGAAATTCTTCTCTCTGACTGTTGAAATAATCATTTTCCTCTTAAGGTCTTTGATTAAGTGTATGAGATTTCTCTCATTGCTGAAGACAATCTGCTTTATTGATTGTAAATACAATAAGCCATATATGCAATCAACAGATGATTTAAATCCACTAAATAACCTCAAATAACAATCGGGTTGGTCCTTGCTTGACCAAACAGTTAGATACCATAATCTCTCCAAGATAATGCATAAACTTAACCATCACAGACGGTATTTCTTTGAATGCTATTTTTTGCCCTATTCTCTGTATCCTATTCTCCTGGAACCCCCAGTATGTAGTATGCCGGTACTCTGAGTTTCTGTTCATTTTTCTTTTTTTCCCTTCTGTTTTTCATATTGGATATTTTCTATCAATCTATCACTAAGTCACCTGATTTTCTTACATCATCTCAAACCTGCTATTGAGCTCCTCTAGTGAACTTTTCATTTTCTTTTTGTACTTTTCAACTTCAGAATTTGAATTTGTTTTCTTCATTTTAATTTATATTTCCTTATTGAGAATCTACATTCATTGATTTTTTTTTCCGATTCTTTCCTGCCCTCCCCACCCTTCCAGACAGGTCATTGCTTCGTCATTTTCTTGTTTCTTTATTTAATATATTAGCTGGCATTATTTGTGGAATCTGTTTCCTTTACTGTGTGTACTTGCAAATGGCTCTCCATGGACTTATGTGTGTGTGTATTCATGCATGTGTGTGTGTGTGTGTGTGTGTGTGTATCCATACACACACTTATTTCTATTTTTAAACCTAGATTTCTAGAGGTTGTCCCTGGACCTACATAGCTGTGTACTTAGTCGTCAGCCAATGACCAAATAGAAGATGTGCTTAACCTTCTTGAGCCAGTAAGTCATTTGCTGATAGAATTGTGTGTGGACGAGGGAGCACATTCAAAGTTCAGACCATTTTCAATTCTGCCTTGGATTTTGCTTTTCAATGGGCTTTTTCATGTATATGGCCTCAGAGTCAACTAAGAGTATACAACTGGTTTCTGGCTCTTCAGGCTAGACTGCACATCAATGCAAAAATATGCTTGCCCAGTGCTGATCACATCTCATGCTAATAGAATCATTGGCCCTCCCCACTTGCCTCTGATAGTGTCACTTTCATCACCAGTATCTGTTGCACTGCAAATCAAGCAAGCCACCTTAACTGGTGGTGGAGAAGCTTCACATCCTATGACTTTCCCTGCTGTGGCAGAACCCCATATTGAATGAACTGTAGGTAGGATCAACAGATTCCCACAGTTCTTGGTTTTAGTTCAGCAGTTTTCAAAAGTAAATACGTCTCAGACTGATATTTGCCTTTGCTTAATTTTCCCAGCACAAAGATAGGTGACTTTGCCTGTTCTTTTGAGCTTTATAGTACATTTTTGGCGGGGGGGGGGGGGGTGGTAAATGGAAATCTGCATTGACTATAGCAGAAGTCACTGTGTTTTATTTAGTTCTGTTCTCAGACCTTTATATTTGTAGCTTTGGGTTATGTTTCTTCAGGGTCCACATGATATTTGCTTTCACAAAATTCTAAATTCATAAGTGAACTTTTCATCTCATGTTGCCCTACTAAAGACATTGTCCCTACTTTGTCAGTTGTTACGAGCTTACCCAAGAGTCTCATAACACTTGTTAAATAAAATTTATTTTTATTTGTGAATAAAATTGCAGGGTAATGTTTGTTGAGTAGAATAAAATCAAAAGGAAGTCTCCAACTTGAACTTCTTTTTAATTGACTAGTCAAACCCAGGACAAACATAATATAGGAAGCTTTTGCCCTGAGATTGGCATGTGGACTGGGCAACTGCAACTGCATGGAATGATGTACAGCAGGAGGACTCTAAGAGAATGTACATTGTGGTCTTTTAAGATTTTGAAAGCTGCAATTCAAGGGCTGTTAAGACCTTCAGCTGATGATAATTGGATTTGTAAGACAGAGCAACATGTGATGAAAACGCTTCTGTTGGATGGAATCCCAGTTTTCTTCTATCTATCCTATTAATGTGATAAATGTTGCTGTCTTAGCTGATAGGGCCATGTTGGATAATCAGATTGGAATCAAGTTTGAGTTCCTCAGGCTGGCTCCGTGTGAAACTCGTGGGAAGACTTGTAAAAATGCTGTAGAGAATAAAAGGATGAAGCTTGGTTTGCGGAGGGAGAATTTCCCTTTCATCAGGAAGCTCTGCCATGCAGGGAAGACGTGAACTATCAGCCTCAGTTACTTGCTGCTGCTTCTTCACACTGCATCCCATGGGAGACTGTGGGAAATGATCCCCAGTGCTACTGGGAACATGCCATAGCAGAGGCTAGGAAGGAAAAGCAGCAGCTCCCGAAGTGGGTGTTGGGCCAGGGAGGAGCCAAACTGATGTTGGAAAATTAAACCTCTCTTAATTAAAGCTGATGGCAAACAAACACTAGTGATATGACACCACAGCTGGGAAACACAAGCACAATTTGCAACTGAACAGCTGTGAAATCAGGCCCTCTGGTCACAGCTGGGCCCAGGAGAAGGATGGATACCCTGGCAAAGGCACTGCCTTGGCCGAAGAGTGGACTGGACTAATCTGGCTTCCTCTCGTGACTGCGTTTGAAACAGTTCACCCCACTCGGATGTCCAACTTCCTTTGGGTTTCCAAGCTCCTGAGTTCTACTCATCACTGACACCATTCTATCCAATAAGTTTCTGAGGTTTTATTCCTTGAAATAAACAAAATCTTTGTGAGCACCAAAGTTGAAGAGAAACATGCTAAGAGAGGAGGAGGATAATGGTGTTACTATTATTATTATTATTTTTATTATTATTATTTTTTGCATGGGCAGGCACCGGGAATCAAACCTGGGTTGCTGGCATGGCAGACGAGAACTCTGCCTGCTGAGCCACCGTGGCCTGCCCTATTAATATTTTTTTAAATTCTTTTCTCTGCATTTTCCAAAAGGCCTCTAGGTTTTACCATTCATTACCAGTCTGGTCACTCAGTCAGTTCCTATCACTCGGTCATAAAAGGCCTGAGTAGGGCAAAAAGAATAGGGCTAATGCCTCTTTTTTTTTTTTTTTTTTTACATTATCAGCTGTTCAGCTGAATGGTGTTCAGATATGATCTGTCTGAGCTTATGCTAGTATGGTATATTCTAGACTTCCCCTGAAATTGGCAATTTCTGAATCAGTCGTATTCTTGAAAAAAGACTTTTTCTTTAGAATATTTCCCTTAGGTCTCTTTCCACTTGCTGTCAAATATAATTTATCTTTGCACAGTGTAGGAGCTCACCCCAAACCATGTCCTGGTCATCACGTACATACCAGGCTGGACTAGATGACTTTGTGGACATCTATAAACTCGGAAATCCTAGAGGCTTAATACAATACAGATATGTATTGTATTAACTGCAATGGTTCTCATCCTTGGCTCAGGCCACACCAGCAGGCCAATTCAGTCATAATCCCCTGGGCACTAATAACAACTATCAGTAATTTTTAAAGCTACCCAGGTAATTCCAAGGTGTAGCCAAACTTGAATGAGATCTACTAGTTTGGAATAGGGTTTCTCTACTTTAATGAGCATCAGAATCACCTGATAGGATTTATACAGCACAGGTTGCAGGGCCCCACTTACAGAGATTCTGATTAATTGGATCAGAAGTGGGGCTCAAGTATTTGCATTTCTGGCAAGTCCCCAGGTGATGTTGATTGCTGGTCCCAGGACCACTCTTAGTAAACCATTGGTCTGAGACATTGCAGATACAGAACCTACAGTTGTAGAAAACCATTGTAGAAAAATGTAATAAGTTGCCTCTAGATCATTTCAAGCCCAAGCACTAATACTTTGATAATTGGACAAATACTAATATCACCAGTTATGCAGTAGAAGAGTTTGGTCAGATGCACACCAATTCCTGGTACACAAGAAGATATCATTTCCAGTCTTAAACTGAGGTGAAGAGCGTAAGCCTAACTACAAGGCAATGAGATATGGGGAGAAATGTAACTCCCAGGCCTAACCACGCAACACCCTACTCAATCTTCCATGGGCTTTCAAACCCTTGGCTTCCATCTTCTCTCTCTCCCTTCTATGTGGCTGAGTGCAATGGGGCTCTAAGATGGGACCAAACAGTGGAGGGAACGAAGGCGCAGGAGTCATCAGTATGGGTGGAGAGCGTGCATCTGTGCAACCTTCTCAAGACAGAAAAAAGGGTAAAACATATCTGTATTGTATTAAGCCTCTAGGATTTCAGAGTTTATAGATGTCCACAAAATCATCTAGTCCAGCCTGGTATGTACGTGATGATCAGGACATGGTTTGGGGTGAGCTCCTACATTGTGCAAAGTTAAATTATATTTGACAGCAAGTGTTTTTTGAGGAATATCAATCCACCCCGTAGCCCTCGCCCACAATGTTGGAGTTCTCCATGGGAGCAGTGTATTTTCAGGTCCTACACATCTCCTTTTCCCTACAAAAATCAAGCTTGTTAAAGAGTGAAGACAAATAGAGACTTGGTAACTTGGATGTGGGATCCTGATTCCGTCACTGACTCATCACATGGGTCTTGGGCTAGTGAATTAATTTCTCTGTCTTGTGTCTATAAAACGGAAGTCGTAACACTTGCCCACAGATGCTGCCAGCATTATCTAATTAATGAGCAGAGAGTGTTTGGGAAATAAAAAGTACTGTACAAATCCTAATCATTATGATGAATGCAGAGCACTTTGCGGATACAAAAGTGCTGTGTGTACCCTCATAATTATTATAATTATTGCTAATACTAATAATATTGCTACTACTAATACATTTCTCTTACAGTGAGAGCTCAGGATGTCCTTTGGGTTAACATCTGCTCGGCATTGTCAGGAAGGTTCACTAAGCAGCTGTTAATTACCCATTGCTCTCCACCTCCCAAGAAATTGTCATCCATCAAAAGTGAAAAATAGTCATGTGGGCAAAACATTCTGGGGTCCACTTATATGAGACAGGTACATGACTGTTAGGTCGCTGTGACATCATGTTAAAGAAGGCCTTCTTTAGATTAAAGAAATGTCCCAGAATATAGAAATCATCTGTTCTGTCTCATATTTTCATCAGAAGCATTTATTTTATCTTCTACCGGCCTTTTATCTACAATAGTTTTGTCATCTGCTTTCATATAGTGCTAAATGTGCTGAAGAAAATCCTAATGTGCGTTGGTGAGCATTACTAGGTTCCAATGCTGACAATTCACAGATATTATCAGCAGCAATTGGTGTTGAGAACAAGACAATTACAGTTGCTGCAGCTTTGTTTTGTTCGGTTTTAGCTTAGATTTTGATTAGGAAAGCTGGGCGGTCTAGGGGAATGGCAATCACTATCTCTATTTTCCCTTCCCAGCAAGGGAATGATGGAATTTATTTAGGCAAAGTGGACTGGAAATGGCAGATTAAGTAGAAGACCTTAAAACAAAATTAACAACTAAAGACAATTGTCTCTGTGCTCATGTTCATTCTAACTCTCATTTCCAGGTTATACATGTGGGTGGCCTAAATCCTTTAGAAGGCATTGTCCACAGCCCTGCTCCTTGATTGATTCATAGCAATGAAAACAATGGAGCTTGCAAAAGAAATCTATCCTGAAGAGGATTCCATTTTAGGCTAAAGCCTTGGAAAAACAGATGGGATTGCTGAGCGGTCCTACCTTAACCGCCTGCAAGCTCTCTAGCCATTCTCACGATTTCAAACCCCTCATGGCCATCTTCCTTTTCTCTCTGCTGCGACCACTCACAGTGACTGAAGAGTTAAGTTTCTTTGCTTTGGGCTGGAACTACAAATACTTAATGGGTTAGTGCTGACTGTCTTATGCTTATCAGAGGCTCTGATTGACAGTTACAGATGTCTCCGATAAATAAAAAACAGGAAAACAAAATAATTATCACAGCAAATTTATTCCAAGTAGCCTGTCAGGCAGAAAAAATAATCATATGGGCATTTAGTGATGAAAATTTGGTAAATAGAGTAAACGTTAACTTATAACTACTACCATTTATTTTTACAAACTGGCTTTTGAAGAGACAAAAGAGGGAACCAATAAGGGTGGGGCAGGCGAATCAGAAAAGAAAGGTGGGTATAAAATCTAATCTGTCTATTATTCATAGGGAAAGAATAATCAGCAAATTCATTACCTAGTCAATGTTTATATATAGGAGAGTCTTATTTATGAGGGACCAGCAGTGTTCCACGTGGATGAATTTGTCATATCACTGAGCTATCATCCTTTAAATTGAACTTAAAACATTACAATCCTTTTTGATAGAGTTCCTCTAAAATATATTATTGTTCTGTCTATTGAGCAATGCATAGAGAATATCATCTGTCTTATTCTGTTGCTCAGGTCATTACTGCAAACATCCCTCAAGGAGCTAAGCTGCGGTGATGCACAGAGGCTTCCAAGGCTCCAGAGGTGACTGGACCATTTGCACCTAAGCACGCTGCTTTGCTTTCTAATGCTTATCTTTACCCCTCTGTTTCATCAATTACTCCTATGGTATCCCCACCCCACCTACTCAAATTAAAATAAAGTTAATATAGTTTATTTATATAAAGGTGCGTCTGCTTACTTCCTAAAGGAACCTCAAATATTACCTCATGCCACATACAACAATTGGAAAAGTACTGCATTATAGGAGAGAAAGAACAGAAAATCATCAGGGGAAACTAAAAGAAAAATTTGTTGAATTACTAAGCAGCTTTATATTTAAAATTAGGTACTATGCTCTGTTCCATGGACTAAACAAACAGATATGTATCATCCTAGGTGCACAATGTAGTACCAAGGAGAAAAATAAAACAGGGTGATGGGCTTAAATTGGGCTGGAGATAGGGGTGGTCATGGAAGTCCATTCTGTCAAGATGGTATTTGAATAGTGTCCTAAAGGAAGTGAGGAAAGAAACTATTTGGATCTTGTGGAGTAGAGAGAGGGACCTGCATGTGCAGTGACCTTGGGGCAAGAGTGTGCTTGGGACTAGGCTCAGGCAGAGTGAAGGAAGGATAACAATAAAGAGATGGGGCTGAGATATATAGTAAGAGGTTGGTCATTGGATTAATCATCTACTACTACAATAATACTGCACAAAAACTCAAAGGCATACAACAAAAAGAAACAATAAACAGTTGGCCATGATGGCTCTAGACTGCAAATTGGACTCATGCCTCTTCTACTTGTGTGCTTTCTTAGGTTCAGTCCAAAGGGCTGGAGGCTACACAGAAAGCTCTTCTCTTGAGGGTAAGAGGAAAGACAACCATCCATGCATATCATGAGCCTCATGACAGTGTGTCTACTAATGTCCTGTAGGAAAAATCAAGTGGCATGGATAAGCCCCAATTTAAGAGGCTGGAAAGGACATTCTGCCCCTAGTAGGAGCAAGAGAGAATGAAGAATTTGGATGAATAACTCAAATTACCACAACCAGAGAGAGACTTGCAGGCCAATGCAAGTCTTTAACTTTACTCTCTGTTTGATGGGAGGCCGCAAAAGAAAATTGAGCCAGGGTGAGACTAGATCTGACTTTCATTTTCAAAGAATAATTCTGGGAACATGAGAAGAGTCTCTGAGAGTCCAAATTTAAATCAGGAAGATCTGTAAGAAGATTACGGCCTTTTTTTAGATGAGAGATGATAGTGGCTTTGACCAAGGTGTAGAAGTAAAGATGGTCTGAAATGGTCATTTTCAGGATCTCTTTTGCAGATAGAGCCATCAGGATTGGTTGACAGATTGGCTGTTTAGCACGAAAAAAATAGAAAAGTTTTGGATTTGTAGGTAGGTAATCCAGAGTTCTGTTTTTCTTATGTAAAGTTTGAGTTGCCTGTAGACTGTCAAGTGGAGACACGAACTAGGCAATTGTATAGATGAATCTAGGGCTCAGGGGAAAGGTCCAGTCCTGCCATGGGTTTTAATTAAAGATCATTATCTTCATCTTTCTCTATCTCTATCTCTATCTCTGCCTCTAACTCTCTCTTACTTTGTTGTCTTCTTATCTTCCTAACTCTTTCATTAATTGAAATTCTTTAAAGAGTAGTATACTTCCTTAATTCCATTCATTTCTTAATCAACTGGAATCTATACTCTGACTGCTGTGACCCAAGTCTCCTGACTCTGCACAAATGCAAACATGCTTATTTCACTGCTGTATGCAAATTGTCTACAACTTGACTTTTCCTGAAACTCTAGTGCTTTGGCTTCTCCAACATTCACTTCCCTTGCCTGGTTTTCTTTCTGCTGCTCCAGCTGTTCTGCCTTTGTCTCCTTTGTGTGCACTTTCCATCCTCTGCTAACCCTCTAAATGTTGGTTCTGTCCGTGTCCAAAGCTGTCATCTTTTTTAGAGCTTCCGTGGGTGATGCATCTACTTCCTGGATTTTTATTGCTGTCTTTGTGTGTGGGCAGCTCCTGACCCTTTCCTTGAATATAGGTATAATATTTCCAGCTATATATTGATACGTCCAAATTAATATCCAATAGCTACCTCAATTTCTACCTGCCTGAAATGAAACTCAATTCCTGGTGCTTGGAGAGAAGAGTAGAGTCTAGTGATTTGACCCTTTTATAGGACTCACATTCACTGAACCCCAATCCAACATTTTGGTGTTCAATTCTCTTTTGGAGTCCTTGTTTTCAATTACTTTGGGTGTATAACTAGAAGTGGGATTGCCAGTAGCAAATGAATCTGGTTGTTTATGTTCCCTTCATAGGCACATCATCCTTCATTATTCCCTTTGTTTTTCTTTACTCATTTATAAGTTGTCTGATTCAAATGGTTTCTCTTCTAAGACAGCTTCTTTGAGTTCATAATTGATGTCCAGCACTCCTCTGCCAGCATCTTATATTGATATAGGTCAGCATATTATATTGACATTTTGTATATATCTTTAGGCTTAACTTTTTTTTTGTATGCTGTATGGTGAGGTCACATTTCATTATTTTTCCATGTGAGTATCATGTTACTGCAGCACCATTTGTTGAATTTTTGTTTGCTTGTTTGTTTATTTTGGGGGAAATACATGTGCTGGGACTCGAACCCAGGTCTCCCGCACGGTAGGTGATAATTCTACCATTGAACTACCCTTGCTCCCCCTTTAGTCTTAAATTTTGAAATTAAACTTCTCCATGGAAGAATATGGTTCTCTTTTGTGCACCCCAAATATCTAGCTCAGCACCCAGCACTTTGCAAGATCTCAGTAAACTTTTCTTGAATTTAAGGGAAATGAAAGTTGGATGAGTGAGTCCAACCAAATGGAAGAAGGGCCCAGATCTAATCATAGACACATAGTCATCTAGGCTTCGTGGCTTTACTGTTATTCATAATCATTTTGGCCCATTTGAAAGCTTTCTCTTCATGCTCTGTCTATGCAAATAAGGAGAGTGTGCTTAGGGCTGCAGGCAAGAAGCTTTGGATGATGTACATGAGTTCTTACTACTCCTTTGAAAGAGAAAGTAGCCAAACAGCCTTGGCTGGATGATGAGTGTGTTTCATGTTATTTCCAGACAATAGAAAGTTTTATTTTTGTTGTACACCAAATGGACATGTTGTCAGGCAGTTGAATGTCTGGCAATCTGCCTAGCCCAAGTGATAACATGAGTGGTGAAAAGAACATCATTGTGTGATAATGATTTCCAGCAGCTATTGAAGATAAGTTCCAATACAAAGTAGAAATTTTTTCCCCCATGAGAGGAAACATTGATCCTGTGTCCACTGTGAATACAATGAGAGTTGTGGGTATGGAGAGAAGTCCATTCTTTTCGTCACAATTGAGATCTGATTAGCAGAAGAAACTACCACCAGAGAAAGACTGGATTTTTTATGCCAGTTTGATATTCCCACTAAGGCTGGTCACTTTCTCAGAGGAATATGTCATGCCAATCAGATCCAACATGAGAAACATATGTTCTACCATGGAATACTTACCAATACATTTCCTAAATGTGAAAGCAAGTGAAGACCTCTGTTGATCAACAATAAATTACCACAGCACAATAATTTACCCTAGGATTTTGCTTGCTTCTTTTGTGAGATGCGTTGTGTTTGTCAGAGGTAGATTAGGAGTTTAAATTACTGGATTTGTTTTATAGAGCTAATGGTTGGTTAAAACATGGATGCTCTTTTTCTTTATCTACAATTTGAGATTCAGGGCTCAATTATTCTCCATTAGTTTTGGGAGACTTGGTGGTTACAACCTATCTTATATATAGATTCTTTTTTTTTAATTTCACTTCTTTGAAACATTTTTTTAAATATCAAAAAACACCAAATGCACACATTCTAACTTTTGATCATTCTGTTCTACATATATAATCAGTAATTCACAATATCATTACATAGTTGCATATTCATCATCATATACATAGATTCTTATATCTTCAAAGGATATTACAGATCTTCTCATCTCACAAGCCCCACACAATGGTCAGTTTAAACAACAGGAATTTACTGGCTCGTGGTTTCAGAGGTACTGTTCTGGCAGGTTGGCAATCCTAGGTTTCCTTGACTTTTCAGTCACATGGCGATGCCTTCTCCTTTCTCTTCTGGGTCCCTGCATACTTCCTGCTTCCAGAACCTCCCTGTGGCTTTCTCTCCTATGAATGAATTTCATCTGTTTATGAGGGACTCCAATAATCCAGATTAAACCTCTGCCTTATTCATTTGTGCATCACCTTAACTAAAATAACCTCTTCAAGAAACACTGTTTGCAATGAGTTTGTTCCCACAGAAATGCTAGGAATGTTAACCAAGATTAAGAACTTGGGTTTTTTCTGGAGTACATAATCCGAGCAACCAAATCATCTAACCCTTTTATTTTTCTATAAGGAATTGATGATCCAAAGTGATGCAAAATATGTGCAAGGTCACAAAACAAACTTTTTAAAAAAGTATTATCAAAATGAATATTTTAAAAATTATTAATAGTTTTCTTAAAGTATTATCAAAATGCAAGACAATTTTAAATCGTACTAGAATTCTATACTTATAGAAGATGTTTTCTTCTGTTATACTTCTATTTTATTCCTGAATGAGAAAATCTTCACCTACACCTTCCAAATTCTTAAGGGCCTGATGGAGCAGACATGTCTTCCTGTTCCAGAAGTGAAGGCGTATATTTTTATAGTTCTTTCATGCATAAACACAAACTATTTGGTAAACTCATTGTCCTTCTTCTTATTCAGAGATCAGCTTCTCGGAGACACCATTTGGGTCTGAGGTGTACCTGACTCAGGGGGCCCCTCAACTCACAGTGCAACTTACTTCAGGATAGACCAAGTGGGTCTTTGCACTTAGGGTACCAGTGAAGAATGATTTCATGGTGTTGGAGATCTGTGACTTTAAGGTTAGCCAGCCAGAAGCTTGCTCAAGTGGATGACTGGATGATGACAAATTATTTTACATTAAATCTAGGTAATACCTTAGAGGCCATTTTGATTAACTTTCAGCAATAGCTGTACGTAACTCCATCATGTGTGATTCCTTTGACCCCAAAGTCTGACGAGCCATCAAAAGACTGAGAGTTTAGGGGCAAAGGGACCTGGTGAAGGGTCAGGCTCTCTTTGTCTCTCTTTAAAGTCTCAGACTAATTCCCCTATTGATCTCCAACGGATTGTGTCCTGCATTAACTGCACCATGTCTGCAGGCTTGATTCAGGCTTTTGTAGTTTCGTGACTTGATGATTGTAATTCTTCAGGTCTTGGCCTGGCTACTAAATCCCTATTTTGATCAGAAGATGCTCCCACTATTGTGGACAGATTATCTTCATTCACACCCTAGTTATAAGCACTTGAACTCTAAAGGGATATTGAAGTCAGGAATGTGGTTCCTTCCTGGTCTTCTGACACCTTGACTATATACAGATTTAAATTCAATGGTCATGTTTCTGACGATTTTCTTTCAGATGTTTCTTTTTTTCATTCATGCAAAAATAAATTGGCTCTGTTTGTTTGTTTTGTTTTGCTTTTGGAAAAATGAGAGGACTCTGAGCTGAAGAAATTTGAAATTCCCCTTTCTAATAGACATTACATGAACTTGATATTTGGGTTCCCTTAGAGTTTCATTTTAATCTTTAAGAATCTATATATTTATGATTAAACCAGCCCAAAGTGAGTTCCTTCTTTTCTGCTGCTTCTGTAGCTTTAGTCATCTGTAACAGTCATTTGGCAGTTAATTATACCCTGCCTTGTAGCATCATAATTTAACTTTTTATGTGTTTATATTATCTATCTAAGTGGACTCTGATCCTTGAGGGAGAGAATTGAACATTATGTTTCTTTGTCTCCCCTCTATCGCTTAGCAGAATGCTGTATGCATAGTCGGCTGTCAAACAATATTTGCTGAATGATCTACTACACAGAATTTCTTAGTGCTCCTGCATAATGGTCCCAGAGAGAATGCTGCATAAAAAGAGACAATATTCTTCCTAGTATTAAAATATTTGGTGGAATGTTACAATAGCGATGTTTCAAAGATTTGCAGATTAAATGTTTTAGGGAGTAGAAATTGGCTAATGCTGTATGTGTGCTTGTGTGCGCGTAGAGCGTTTTTGTCTGTTTGTTCCTGGGAGACTGTGGTCTGTTCCTTTCATGTGTAATTTTGGGTACCATGATCTGTCCTTCTGATTAAGGATGGAGAACACTAGCTGGGTAATAGATGTCTTGCTATGGATGGCAAGGCTGTAATGCCTCCATTGGAAAATCACTAAATCCCAGATTTCAGCCTGCCTCTCTATCACCTATCATCATCAGCAAATCTGCTTTAACAGCCCAGAATTCCCTTATCTCTCAGTGACTATGGACCATGTGCTGCTGTTCTCTGTAGATGCGAGATAGAGCCACATTATTACCAGGGATGACATGGACATAATTTACAGGCTCAATCAGTTCTAGTTACCATGTAATTATGGAGTTATTACATGGTCATTTGTTCCTGATAGACACCAGTGATCTCTTATCTTGTTCTACTGTGGTCTGCTTCTTGTCTTATGCAACTAAGGATATTTAGTCTCTTCTGCATGGAGTGTTAAAATGGTATTCTAGGGTGGAAAGACAGAAACAATTTGGGATAAGATGTTGATTATGTTGAGCTGCTATTTGTTCTCCTCAATTGGCCTGGCGATAATAACTGCATCCTGTGGCTTTCCTTCCCTAGGCTCCAAGTTCACATTTTCTCCATAAGAGAGGATAGAGATGATATTATATTTGCAGCAAGGGGGAAATTGGGTGAAAGGAATATTCTGACACATCCCACCCAACTATGAGATGGAAATATCAACCTCAAGATCATGTTGCCACTACACGCAATTTGAAGTTCATGTAACATGTTGCAGGTTGGAAGAAAAGTTCCCTTTTATAATGAAAAGAAGAGGAAAACATTTAAGGGTGTAATTCAGTATCATCAGGAAATCATGAGCAGTATCAGTGATGTACCCAATGCCCCCATGTGAGTGGTATACCAGACATTCAAAAAACAGAGAGTGGGCACATTTCACTTAAACCCATTTAAGGAAATTCCTTTCATCAGGTGGCAAAACACTTTCAGTGGAATGAGTGCTAGATAACACATGAAGAAATAAAAGCATTCCTAATACTTGCTCAAATGACCTACGGTGAGCCCCTTAACCCATTGATGTTACTAATTATCAAAGGATGTGTGTGGTACTCTTTCACTTTCTGAAGGTATCTATTGTGTGAATCCTTAATGGCTAGGAAATGGACTAACATGGCAATTTATTTTGCCATTACAGAGGGTGGCTTCCAGGTATGAAGCAGTGTGGTGGACTGGAATCAGCATTGGATGGCACATCAGGAGAGCTGGATTCTTGTCCCAGTCTTTCCACTGACTTGCTCCATGAGTTTGAATCTATTACTCTGCCTGTCTAGGCCACAGTTGCCTTGTATGGACAATGATCAGATGGACAGGACAATTTCCAAAGTGCTCTCCAGCTCAGATAGCCTCCAGCCCTATGGTTCCAGTTGGCTACAGATGAGATTCAGAAAACAGTTTGGCATCTTTAATGCAGAGAAACACAAGGTCACGGGAAAAGAATATTCACTGTGGTTACCAAAAAGTCTTCTCCCACCTTGGGAGCCACAAAGGCTGTGCCGTGCACATCTAATTCCACACAAGGAAGCACAGTGAGTCATCAGCACATGCTCCCTTTTCTCTCCAGTCAAAGTTAACTTGCTGATTTAATTAAAAATACTTTCTTCCTTTGAATGGTGTAAAAACTGAACTAATTATAAGGTAACTGTTAGGTAACTTATATGTGCAGGTAATACTGTGATTATATAGAGATAGCCATATGCTATGCGGTTGCTCTGGATGCTATTAGACTGCTTAGGTGGGTAATTCTATGTCCATGTACAAATAGCTGCACCAAATAAATTTGTTTGCAAACAGACTTCAATTAACAATGTAAATAGGCATATCTACAAACAAATTATTCTAATAAGCATGTGTGTACCCGCATGGGGTGGTATGGAAGTGATCGCTACCTGCATGAAGGAAATTCTTGGAGAAGGAGAAGAACCACCAAGAGGCTCATCTAAACTGCCTTCTAGGCTTCCTGGTTCCTCTGAATTCTTGTCCTGGGTTATTAGGTCTGTTGGTACAAAGGTGACTGGAAGCAATTTGAGTATTTTTTCTTTTTACTAGAGGTAAAAGGTGGATCTACCCTTCATAATCTGGCTTGTTTCCATCATACTTTATTTGACCAATTCTGCGTCCAAGACGGCTGTCTCCTTTTGACTGTTCAACATGGAATGAAGCTTTTCTCATTGTACGGAAGCTAAATTGTGGTATGTCAGAGAGCTTCTTTCTTGGATGTGGCACTGGTTAGTGCCCTGACTACAACATGGCCTTTGTTATTAGAGAAGTTGTGAATTCAGAAAAAGCATGCATAAAACACTGGATTCCCATACACCACCCACCCACTGACATTGATTGGAGCATTTGTTGCGCTTGGTTGAAGGACATTTTTATAACTGTACTGTTGCCTTTAGACCATAGTTTAACAGAGGTTCGCTGTGTTGTGCAGTTCCATGGGTATTTAAAAAAAAAATGCTTTTCTAGTAACATGCATACAACCTAATATTTCCCTGTTTAAACACATTCAAATATGTAATTCATGCTGTTAATTGCATTCACAGTGTGTACTACCATCATCACCATTTATCACCAAACTTTCTTTAGTCTCAAATAGAAACTCTGTAAAATTTAAACATCAACTTCCCATTCTCTATCCCCACCCTTTCCCCTGGTCACTTATATTTAGACTCTGACTCCATGAGTTTGCTTATTCTAATTATCTTTTATCAGGAGATCATACAAAATTTGTCCTTTTGTGTCTGCTTTAGTTCACTCACCATGGTGCTTTCAAGGTTCATCCATGTTGTCACATGTATCAGAACTTTGCTCCTTTCCAGGTCTGAATACTATTCCACTTTGGGCATATACCATATTCAGCTTATGCATTCATTGTTTGATAGACATTTGGGTTGCTTCCATCTTTTGGTCACTGTAAGCAATGCTTCTATGAACTTTGGTGTTCAATTCTCTTTTGGAGTCCTTGTTTTCAAATACTTTGGGTATATAACTAAAAGTGGGATTACCAGTTGCAAAATCTCCTCCCCAGTGGTTGCACCATTTTACATTCCTTTCAGCAATGTGTGCTCCTATTTTTCCATGTTCTTTTCAAGACTTTTAATTTTCCCTCTTTTTTATGGCCTTTCTAGTAGATGTGAAATCACATCTAATTGTAGTTTTTATTTTCATTGGTATAATGGCTATTGATGTTAAACATCTTTATATGTCCTTTTGGCCATTTGTATGTCTTCTTTGCAGAAATGTTTATTCAAGCCTTTTGTCCATTTTTTAACTGGGGTGTTTGTATTTTTCTGGTTGAGTTGAAGGCTTTCTTTATATATTCTGGATATTAAAACTCTTATAGGACATGTGGTCTTCAAATATGTCCTCCCTTTTTGTAAATTGTTATTTTACTTTAATGATGAAGTCCTTTGAAGCAGAAAAGTTGCTTTTTTTTTTAACTTTGATGAAGTCTCATCTATTTTTGTGTTGGTTGTACTTTGGATGTGAAGTTTGATAAATGACTGCATCAAACAAGGTCCTGAAGATGTTTCCCTATGCTCTTTTCAAGGAGTTTTGTAGTTCTGGCTCTTGTATTTGGGCCTTGATCTACTTTGAGTTGATTTTGGTATATGGTGTGAAGTAGGGGTCACCTTCATTCTTTTGCATATGGATATACAGTTTTTCAAGAGCCATTTGAGAGACTATTCTTTCACAATTGGATGGTCTTTGGTCCGTTGTCAAAAATCATTTGGCCATTAATGTGAGGATTGATTTCTGAGCTTGCATTTCAACTCCATTGGTCTATATATCTGTCCTTATGCTGACACTGTGATGTTTTAATTCTTTCTATCTTTCACAAATAAGTATGATGTTAGCTGTGGGTTGTTCATATATACCTTTTATCAAGGTGAGGAAATATCCTTTTATTCCTGGTTTTGTTAGTGTTTTCATCAAGATGGAGTCCTGGATTTTGTAAAATGACTTTTCTGATCAATTGGGTTCATAATGTTTTGTTTTGTTTTTCTTCATTCTGTTAATGTGATATATCGTTTTAATTGATTTTCTTATGTCAAAATGCCATTGCATATGAGAAAATACTTTTAATGTGCTGTTGGTTTCAATTTGCTAGTATTTTGTTGAGGACTTTTGCATCTACATTTATAGAATATTTTGGTCTCTAGCTTCCGTTTCTCATTATCTATTTATCTGGCTTTGAGATGAGGATAAAATTGTCCTCATAGAATGAATTAGGGAGTGTCCCCTCCTCTTCAATTCTTTGGAAGAGTTTGTGCAGGATTAGTGATAATTTTTCTTGGAATGTTTAGTAAAATTCCTCTGTGAAGCAATCAGTCCTGGGTTTTCTCTGTTGCAAAGTTTTTGATTACTGGTTGTTCTAGTTTGCTAGCTGCAGGAACGCAACACACCAAAGACAGATTGCCTTATAATAAAAAGGGATTTATTTTGTTAGTTCTTCAGAGGAAAGGCAGCTAACTTTCAACTGAGGTTCTTTCTTATGTGGGAAGGCACAGGATGATCTCTACTGGCCTTCTCTCCAGGCCTCTGGGTTCCAACAACTTTCCTGGGGTGATTTCTTTCTACATCTCCAAAGGCCTGGGCTGAGCTGCGAGTGCTTAGATGAGGTATGCTGAACTGCTTGGGCTGTGCTACATTGAACTCTCTCATTTAAGCACCAGCCAATTAAGTCAAGCATCATTCATTGCAGCAGGCATGCCTCCTAGCTGACTGCAGATGTAATCAGCAACAGATGAAGTTCAGGTACCATTGGCTTATGTCCACAGCAGCAGAACTAGGCACCTTCACCTGGCCAAGTTGACACCTGACCCTAACTACCACACTGGTTCTATCTCATTACTCGTAATTGGTTTGTTGAAATATTCTTGTTTTCCTTGAGTCAGCACAGGTAGTTTGTATGTTTTTAGCTATTTGTCTATTGCATCTAGTTTATCCAATTTTTGGCCAACCATTGCTCACAGTATACTCTCATAATCCTTTTTTATTTTAGTGGGAACAGTAGTAATGTCCACTTTACATTTCTTACACTAGTTATTTGTGTCTTCTCCCTTTTTTTCTTTGTCAATCTCACTAAAGTTTTGTCCCTTTTATTGATCTTTTCAAAGGAACAATTTTTGTTTTTGTTGGTTCTCTCTATTGATTTTTTTAAAGCTCTAGTTCATTTATCTTTACTCTTTACTTTGTTATTTCCTTCCTTCTGATCCTTTTGAGTTTAGTTTTCTCTTCTCTTCTAGTCTTTCCAGCTTGGAGACCACATCTCTGAATTGAAATCTTCCTTCTTTTTATTTTAATTTAAGCATTTATAGCTATAAATTTCCTTCTCAGCACTACCTTTGATGTGTTCCATAAGTTTTGGCATGCTACTTTCATTTTCATTTGCCTCAATATATTTCTTGATTTCCCTTTGTGAATTCCTTTTTAATCCATTGGTTGTTTAAATGTATGTTTCTTAATTTCCACGTATTTGTGAATTTTCCATTTCTTCTTCTGTTTTTTATTTATACCTTTGTTCCATTGTGGCCAGAGGGGGTGCATTGTATGATTTCAATATTTTTTTAATTTATTGAGACTTGTTTTGTGACCTAAGATATGGTCTATACTGGAGAATGATCCATGTGCACTCAGGAACAAAGTGCATTCTGATGCTGGATGAAGGGTTGTATAAATGTCTGTTAGTACAGTATTAGTCAAGTATTGTATTTCCTTGCTGATTTTCTGTCTAGATGTTCTATCCATTACTGAAAGCGGTATATTAAAATCTCCCACTATTAATGTAGAACCATCAATTTCTCCCTTCAAATCACACAATATTTGCTTCATATGTTGTGGGGCTCTATTATTAGGTGTATGCATACATAAATATATGCAAATGTTAATATATATTTATAGCATATTTAATATATTTTAATATATTTAAAATTTATATATAATTGCTACATATTTTCAATGAATTGACCCCTTTATTAGTATATAATGACTATCTTTGACCCTTTTTACCGTTTGTACTTTAAGTCCATTTTATCTGATATTAGCATAACTCTCCCTACTTCCTTTCTTTACTACTTGCATGGTGTACATTTTTTTATCCTTTCAGTTTTAACATATATATCTCTTTTATTAATCCCTAAGTTTTTCTGTTAACGATTATTTTCATAGTTATGTGATTTTTTGTATTGTGACATATAGAATAAATTTGCATTTATCTTTAAATATTTTCATATATTTTTCACATGGTTAGTATGGGCTTAAAATTTAACATCATTTTTAATGAGATACATATATATGCAATATTTGATTTGATACTGGCTTGACTTCAACATGATACAGATACACTCTTCTTATGCCTCTCCAGCTCCATTTCCCCACCTTTTAAAATATCTGTTACAAATTATATCTTTGTACATTGTATGTCCCAAACCACAGATTTATCATTACTTTTTATGCATTTGAGTTTTAGCACCCGTAGGAAGTAAGAAGTTGGAATACATACCAAAAAATTAATACAGTACAATGGTACTGTAATTTATCATTACCCAAATGTTTACCTTTACAAGAGGTCTTTATTTTTTTATGCTGCTTTCTACCACTGCCTTGTTGCATTTTCTTTAAGTCTGAAGAACTCCCTTTTGCACTGTTTGTAGGCCAGGTCTGATGGTGCTGACCTCCTCAGCTTTGGAGATGCCAAATGGGGATGCCAATCTCTATGTCATTTTTCCGAGAAAGTTCTGCCAGATATAAAATTTCTAGCTGGCAATTGTTTTCTTTCAGTACTTCTTTCAGTTGCCTTTTTGCTTTCATGGTTTTTGATGAGAAATTGGAACTTAATGGAATTGGAATTCCCTTGTATGTAATATATTGCTTTTCTATTGCAACGTCAGAACTCTTTCCTTGCCCTTTGTGTTAGGCAGTTTAATCAGTATGTCACAATGTATATTTTTCTTCAAGTTTATCCTGTTTACTTTTATCTGGGTTTCTTGGATATGAATGCTTATATCTCTTTTGTAAGTTTGGGAAGTTTTCTGTCATTTATTTGAATATTCCTCCTGCTCCTTTCTCTCCTTTTTTCTCCTTCTAAGACTCCCATAATGTAGGTATTTGGTACAATTGGTGGTGTCCCAGAGGCATCTTAGGCTATTTTTGCCTTTTTTCTTTCTTTCTGTTCCTTAACCTGATTTATTTCAATTGTCTTATGTACAAGTGCTCTGAGTCTTTCTTCTTTTGGCTCCAATCTGCTCTGGAAACTCTCCTGGGCATTTTTCATTTCACTTATTGTGGTCTTGAACATCAGTAGTTGGGTTTGACTCATTTTAACAATACCTGTTTTTTTTTTTTTTTTTTTTTTTTTGAGATTCTCATGTTGTTCATTTATTGCTTTCCTGATATCCTTTTTGTCTGTATATTTTCTTTCATCTCTTTGAGCATATTGAAAATCATTTTTTTAAGGTCTTTTTTCTGGTATGTCTGCAGTTATGAGTTTCTTTATTGGTGTTTTCTGGATACTTGTTCTCTCCCTTTGAATGTGCCAGAATTTCCCATTTCGTGTTTTTTTTTTGGTGGGGAGGGCTTGTAATACTCTTGTTGCACACTGAACATTTTAGTATTTTAAAATGTTAACTCGATGAGCTATTCCCTGACGTGTCTTTTACATGACTTTGTAGCCAGCCGCTGATATGAGTGAGATTTGCTTGAATGTCAGCCCTCTTATCTGAAAGGACCACCGAAGACATATGCAGAGTGCATGGTCCTTCTTGTCTCGTGGTGACCTTGTGCTTGCTAGTGACCTTTCGAGTTCCCCCATTCACAGGAGTTTGAATGTCCGCTCTACTTCTCAGGAGTATAGACCTCCTCCCTCTTCAGGGTGTCCTACTGCAAGTCTTAAAGTAGGGAAGCCACCCCAGGCTGCAACTCTCAATTGTTTCTTATAGTTCTTTAGTGCTCTCAAGCTGCTTTTGCCTGGAGTATGATTGTAGAAGGAGGAAAACACTGGACAAGACAGCCAAGTCAGTTTTCCCTGGCTGGAGGAAAGCCAGGGACTTAATAGGGAACTCTAGCCAGCTCCAAACTCCCCTGGAAAGGGATGAGGAAAGGGATAAGGAAAGGGCCTGGAGGGCGCCAGGAGTTCCTTCAATGGCTCCCCTGAAGCTGAAATTTATTGACCTGCCCTGCTGCCTTTCAGTTGTCCTCCACAGCTCTGAGCAAGGGTACTGTCTTTAAGTCACCTCTGCTGCCTTTGTCTAGGGTGGGTTAAAACAATGGCCATGCTTGTATCCAGCCCCCACTGTTCTAAAGCAGCTAATAAAAAACTGCAGCTTCCTACTCTGCCGTCTTCCCACAACCCTCCACCAGCATGGCCTTTTGAGTCAAGCAGATCTGTTTGAAATCTGGCTCTACCTTGAGCCGTCGCTTCACCTCCCTGAACCTCAGTTTCTTCAGAGGTAGAGTGGGAATGGTGCTGGGACTTGCTCACGGGGATGCTGCAGGGATTAAGTGTGCATATGTATACCACGTTCAGCACAATGGCTAGCCTATGGAAAGTGGTCTGCCCAAGTTGGTCACTGTCATTTCTTTTTTTTTTTTTTTATTAATTAAAGAAAAAAAGAAATTAACCCATTTAGAAATCATTCCATTCTACATATGCAATCAGTAATTCTTAACATCATCACATAGATGCATGATCATCATTTCTTAGTACATTTGCATCGATTTGGTCACTGTCATTTCTGATGCCTAGTGCCACCCTGGTGGCCATCATGCCTGGGTACCCCTTCTCACCTTTCCCTTCTTGTCAACTGACTTCCTCAGGCTCCAATCTGGGCTATCAGACTCCAAGAAGAAAACCAGCTTGCAGCAGGCAAAGTGGGCACCACAGGGGACTAGGGAACTCATACAAGTGTGTATTTTTTCTATCTTCCACACTCTTTTTCAGTATCTCCCTCCCCTGCAGCACATAGTCCAGTGAATTGCCACTGCTGCTGCCTTCACTAGACCAAACTTCATGCTTGTTACTCTTCTGACGTATTCTCTAACTTCATACTCCTCAGGCCCATTTTGTCAAGCCTTAATCTGGGCCTGAGTTGTTATTTTGAGCATGGGTGTAGAGCAGGCACATGGGCTCCTTCAGGCCTTTGCTAATTTCTCTGCAAGAGCCACCCCTCCCACGTAAGTAAACTGAGTCAATGCTCTCCCCTCCTTCCCTCTTTTCACTGACGGTCCCCTCCCCATCAGGTTTGCTCCAGCTATGAATGTGACATGTGGTCTGTCCTCCACCACCACCTGCACTCTGCAGACTTCATACCATGCTCTTGCTTTTCCCTTTCTCCACTGTCTTATCACCTTCTAAGATTTTATGTCTTGCTTATTTGTTGTTTTCTATCTCTTTTTTCCTCTTGCTTATAAGCTCCTTGAAAGCAGTGTCTTTATTGGTTTTGTTCATTAATGTGTGTCAAAGACCTCACCAATGTCTGACCAGAAGACATCTAATTAGCTCCCCTCTGGCTTCTTCTCTTTGTCATCTCAGAAGCCAGGTGGACTAGAGTGGGAAGGTGTGGAGTGGAAGAGCCTTATTATAAGCTATCAGCAGAATTAAAACTAAAGGACCAGGTAAAGCTAGGAATCTTGTTGACAGGGGATCTCTGGGTGGGGGTGGGGGTGGGGGTGGGGGGGCGGGGAGTGGGCTGAGCCAAAGGAACAGAGGTAAACACAGCAACCAGGATGTGGGAAGAGGAACCAACAGCTTAAATCATTCACACATGTGTGTTGCATGTGTGACCAGCCACTCTCTTGATGTCTGTATCTCAGTTTCTTCATCTATAAATAAAATAATATTTTATTATTATTATTATTTGAGGCTAAATTAAGGCAACCACATAAAAGTGATTTCCATGTGATATATCACTATTAAAATATGAGTGGTTAGTGTTATTCCTGTCTGTGTCTCCATTTGCCAGTCTGAGAAATGGGCCAGTAAGTAGAATGGAAATGGTACAAAATGGATCACTTTTATGAGTTAGCCACAGAGAGAGCATTAGGGGACAGGGATGGGCTTAAAAGATCAAAGGCAGATGAGATATTATCAACGACTTTGCTTAAAGGCCTGATTAACCTGTAAGTTGCATACCCTAAGAGGTGGACCACTTTGAGGGAAAATTTGGTAGAAGAGCCTTAGTCTTCTTCACCCCACCTGAAGGCATTTTTTTTCATATTAACCTATGATTATCCACAGTCTCGCACAGTGGATTAAATTGTGTCCCCCCAAATATGCTGAAGTCCTATCCCCTGTAGCTCAGGATGTGAACTTATTTGGAAATAGTTACAGATAGACATAGCCAAATCAAAGTGAGCTCACACTGGCTATCCTTAATCCAATATTACTGTAGTGTCCTTTTTTATAGGAAGAGGAAATTTAGACACAGACAGAAAGAGACAGAGCAGAGAACGTCATCAATTACCAGCCACCACCAAAAGATGGAAGAGACAGGGAGCACATTCTTCCCTGTGGAGGAAGGTACCAAGGAGCCATGGCCCTGTCATCACCTTCATTTCAGACTTCTGATCTCCAAAACTAGGAGACAATGACTTTCTGTCGTTAGCCCCCCAGTTGGCAGTACTCTGTAACAGCTGCCCTGGGAGCTAAGCTACCTTGTCACACACAATGTAGGAGATATGATCAGAACAAATCATTTGCACCAGTTCCTCAGCATCACCCCTTTCTCCCAGGCCTCCTGGAAATCTCCTCATTATACGGAGAGGCCTTGTCCCCAACCTGCCCCCAGGCCATAGGACGGGCAGCAGGGAGCCCCTGATCAGCCAATTATAAAACTCTCCAGCATGTTAAATTCCAGAAGAAAGTGCCCTAGGCTTTCCTCTTCTTTAACTTCTTTGGGAATCATTTCTTCCTCCAGTAGGTGACCTAATTAACTTTTTCAGGTAAGGAGAGAAGGAAATAGGTTTTTGTCTATGAATGACTAGTTTCAGATTTTGGCTGAGATTTCAGTTCTCCTCTTGTCAGCGTTATGGCCATGAGCACATCACGTGAGCATCCAATTTCTTCATTGGTATAAAACGAGAATAACTGCTAGATCCGTGCTTGTGGAAGTGCAGAACACACTTCCTGCAATACGATAGACACCCAATAAATCCTAGTTTTGCCCTTCTGTTCATAAAATAAATAAGCTGGAGTCTTCCGTATCCAGCATCTAAAAAGGAAAGGGTTTTCATTTCATTTTTCTAGATTAGCTCCTTTATTTTTGTGAAACATACTTATAATCATATATATCTTTGTTAATGAGGCTCTGCATTTCCAAGAATTTCATATTTATGTGGATATTTTTTTTTTTTTTTTTTTTTTTAAAGAGAGAGGGAGGAAGGGAAGGAAAGATGGAAGGAAGGAAGGGAGGAAGAAAGGGAAACATCTTTAAACATTTTCTTGTTTTATTATATTTTGTTTGTTTGTTTTTTACATGGGCTGGGGCCGGGAATCGAACCGGGGTCCTCCGGCATGGCAGGCAAGCACTCTTGCCCGCTGAGCCACCACGGCCCGCCCTTTATGTGGATATTTGATGTGTGTGTGTGTGTGTGTGTGTGTGAGTGAGAAAGAGAAAGAGAGTGTGTTTTTTTATGTGTGTGTGATAAGTTTTAAGGGCTTGTGGGGAATCATTTTCCTTGTTTTATTTTATTTTTCAAATCTGTGAGTCAGCAGATAGGAGAATAATGCAGAAGTCAGGTATAGCTGAAGATGAAAATGCGGAGATGAAGGATGTTCATTAGACTTAGTCTAAAGTGCTTACGGAAAAAGATTTTTGTTCACCAAATCCCCTCACATATACTCTGAATAACCTTAAGCACACTTATGTAGTCTGGCAGCTACATGTTTCATTTTTGTCCCTTGTCATTATTGGACTGACACACGCAATCATTATACTATAACTCCCCAAGATGTATTTCCTTCACTCAGTTGGTGTAAATGTGAAATCATTAGCAAACCAAAGACTTAGGTTCAATTGGAGCAGAAAAGGGGACACCACGCTGAGGATCCTGGACCACTGGATAGTTCTCAACAACAGGAGGAAGATTGTGGGATTGGGAACCACGGAAATGAGGACTAATGCTGGCTTTCCCATGTGTTAGCCATTTGACTTTGCACAAGTCAGTGCACCAATCTGAAGCTTAATTTCCTTATCAGTAAATTGTGGAGAATGCCTGTTATGTTGTAAAAGTCAAGTCAATTATATATAAATTTATGTATCACTTGTTCTAGAACAATCATGGCTTTGGATGCTGGAAATGACCACAGTAGGGTTGTGCTTCCTACTGCCCCTCCCCCATCTGCAGGGACCCCAGAGGCTACGAAGAGGAATGTTTTGACAACACAAATGCTGACATGAACTCCAACTTTCGCCTTTGTGAGTTTTCTACCCTCCAGTTGTGGCTTTAGTGTTCCAACAGCTGGGAACTCCCGTATATCAGTCTTCTCCATGTATGCTTTCAGTATGTTGAAAACTCCCTGGACGTCATTGAAAGAAAGGCAGTCAGCTTTCCATTTTGGGCACTGCCATTGTTCCACCCAACAGAAGGGTGGAATTTCCCTTCTTAAACAAAAAG
Organism: Tamandua tetradactyla; assembly: GCF_023851605.1. NCBI lineage: Eukaryota > Metazoa > Chordata > Mammalia > Pilosa > Myrmecophagidae > Tamandua > Tamandua tetradactyla. Next base: position 4,110,711 of record NC_135334.1, on the reverse strand, counting down.
TGTTTGAGATTGGCACTGGGTCACAATATTGAAGAAGAGAGGGTCCTGTCTTCAGGAGCTCAGAGACACCATGGCTGGAAATAACTCTCAAGTGTAAGGATCATAGACTCTATCAACAGTCTACAAAATACACAACAGGCATTGCAAAGTGCTATGAGATGAAAGAGGAGTGGTTGATTCTACTACAGAGAAGTGTTTGAGTTGTGTATTGAAGGAGGAACAAGATCCTCAAGACAAAGTTAGGTTTCCTTGATATGTATTTTGAGAGCACTCGGTAATCTTGTAATTCAGCAATTATTTATATAATCTGTCATTCCCCACTAGACAAAATCTACAGGAAGACAAGGCCCATGTCTGTCTTATTCATCTTATCTCCTTAGCACCTAGAAGTCTGCTTGGCATGTAGTTGATGCTCAAAATAAACATTTTTGAGCAATATTTCATTCTCTGAGCTTATCCATGCCCTTACTTGCCATATGTCTCTGTCACATAAATTGAAGTTTAAAGAAGCCTAAATTAAATACAAGAATTCTTAGTGGCAGGGACAGATTTCAGCAAGCTATAGCAAAGAAGTAGAATTGATGATCCTGTTATATTACTCCATGGGTAAAGAGAGAGCTGCAAGGGATTTCTTTTTGTAGTTTACTGAGGGGTCCAGTGTTATTCATGCTCTTGCTGCAGCCTGGTTTCACATTATTTCTCTCCAAACTCATGCATGACCACTAAGGATAAAGTCTCTGTTTTAGGATTTGACCGTATTCTTCCTATTCCAAGCCAAGTGCTCTCCAGTTAAAGTGTTTGCCAAAAGCAAAAGGAACTGTCCTTACCACTTCTCACCAAGAATGCGTTTCAGCAATCAGGGTGGTGGTGCTTCTGGCAGACTGGGGACATATCACCAGACACCAGGGCCCCCTCCACCATGGTTGTACAATTATGGGTACCCAGTCGATAGAGAAGAAACGTATTCACAAGCGTATGTGGTCCTGCATGGACCTGTGGATCTTGATTCAGGTGAATTTCACAATCTGTTGACTTAGATTCATTTTGGAGTTTCTGCTGGGGTGGGAAAGTGGTTCCCCATTAAGGCCCTTGACCAGGACTTCCAGGTCAGGCCAAGCACATGACTCAATTCTCCTCCCCATAGCTGGATTGTAGAGGAGAAACCAGCAAAAGGATGTGACACCCAGGGTGCTCTGCCATATCCATGGGCAGCTGCAGTGGGGAGAACAGGGTTCAGATGGAAGAATGACACAAATGATAAAACGTTCTGCTCTGATGAAATATATGTTGCCTGCCCAATTCCACTTTGTCCTGAAATCATTCCCAGGTTCTAGAAGGCCAGTCCTACTGGGACCAGTGACCCTCCAGGATAACTGAACAGTTTATAGAAACAGATATCCAGTTTTGGGGTGCTTGAATTTTTTTTTAATTGAGATGAAATTCATGCAACATAAAATGCACCATTTTAAAGTGAGCAAGTAAACAATTCAGTGGCTTTTACTACATTCACAGTGTTGTGCATCCAACAGCTCTCTAATTCTGAGGCATTTTCATCACCTACCCACCCCTGAAGAAAGACTAAACCCAATAAGCAGTCAGTACCCATTTCCCTCTCTCCCCGGAATCTGGGAATTACCAATATTCTTTCTGTTTCTATGGATTTACCTATTTTGGTCATTTCATATAAATGATATCATACAATATGTGTGGTCTTTTGTGACTGGCTTCTTATACTTAATCATTTTTACAAGGTTTATCTGTTTTATATCATATGTCAGTACCCCATTTCTTTTTGTGGCTAAATTACATTCCATTTTGTGGATATACCACATTTTGTTGTTGGTGTGGAATTTTTATGTGTAGGGATGTGCATTGGACACATGTATGCATATATATATATATGCACACATGTATGCATATATATATATATGCACACATGTATGCATATATATATATATATATATATATATATATATATATATATATATGCTTGCATTTGTGCACACAAAAATGTGTGTAATACCACTCGAAATGGGCATATGGACTCCTTACTATTAAACTGTGAAATAGCTTTCTACAATTCAGTCTCACATAACCTCAACCCATAACAGGGCTCAAGTGATGAAAACTTTACTTGTATGTGACTCTTAAAAAATAATATATCTCTTGCATTCTAGGGTATACACTGCTCCCTAGTAAATGGAAATCAGGATTGACATGACACTTTGTATATCAGAAATGGGATATCTAAGGCTAAAAGAAAGGTAAATTGCAGAAATCATTAGGCACATCAGCTCAAGAGAGAGGTTATTTCTCCTGAATATCATCATTCAATAGTACCTCTTCATGCATCTTAGGCTGAATCAAGATATTTACTTATTTCCATGTCCCTGAGGAGGTTAGAGCTATGAAAGAAGATCAGCCATGTCATACATGTGATCTGAGGAGTGATAGAGAACAGTGATCCCATTTGGCTATCGTGGGCATTTCCTTGGTCAGAAGGACAACTGGCCTTTATAACAAGACAAGGCTACTGAGCAGACTAGGTTTCTCTGAGTGTGCCTCTGCGTAACCCAGTCCAAGGCCCTGGGTGAGATGAAGGGAAAGACTGTATACAATGTGCAGAAACTGCTTTAGAGCTCCTTTTCAGATTGTTTGTTGTATTTTGCTATTGTTGGGTTATAACTTTCCTGTGATAAGTAATCACTCATCACTGTACATATTAAAGGGTTAAGCACAGACTGCTCTGGTGGATATTTGCTGTCTGAAGGAAATGGAGTAAAAAGTGATGCTGACAGTGTTGTTAGAAAAGAAGAAAAATGGGAAAATAAGAGGTAGAGGAGAGAAAGGAGGGTTAAGGAGCGGGGATAATGGAGCGTGTCCTTACAAATGTGTTGGTAATTAGACTAAGATCTTTAAAAATTGATACCATATATTTTTTTCAGTTTCTAATTCCACACCTAAAGGTATCAAACATTAATATTTTGGTGTATGCCATTATATCCAGCATAGGGTTTCCTATGCAAGCATTTTCCAAACACATGTTATTAATGTATATTTAATATTCTGTTCTGCTATGACTCCATCATTTTCTTAAATTTAATTCAACAGAATAAAAGGCCTGGGGTGTACCTAACACCCTACTGAGTGCAGCTAGACCAGGGACAGGGGTTTCCTCGAAGGCAGGTGCCCAGAGTTCTCAGTGTCAATCAACCATAGCAGGGTTGGGATACTCCCTTCTGTGCCTTCTCTTTCCCATGGAGCAAGAAGCAATACTACATCTCAGCATCCCAGCCCTGCCAGCTGACTCAAAGTTCCTGGGACTGTTGGTCAGGTTTTCTGAACTCTCTCTCAACTTCTATCTCTGGAAATCCATCAGAGGTTCCATAGCAGTGTTGTGGATGGAAAAGGACAGGAGATGAGAGAATACTGCTGTGTTGTCTATGTACAGGCTAGGTATAGTAATATGGCTGTTCATTTCAAGTTAAAAATGTAAAATGAAATTTTATCTGTGCAGCAGTCTGCCTTCCTCCACTGGATTGTAATCACCATAACTGCACGACCTTGGGTGAGTTACTCAACATATCTGTTTCAATTTCTATAAAGCAGAGACAATGATAGTCCCTCTTTTATAGGTTTTTTGGATGAAATAAGGCAAATAAGTTAATGCACATAAAATGCTTAACACAGTGACTGTCCCCTACTCAGTGTCCGGAAATGTTAACAATTCTTGCTGTTTCTTCACTATCGTTAGTATTCTGAGCTTGTCTGCAACAGAGACCATATCATATTCATCTTTGTTGAAGACATACATGTTTGTTAGATTGAACTCACTGTTCTATGCAAAGTTAAATAAATAAATGAGAAAAAGGAGAAGAAAAGCTATCTCTCCCTTCTGTAACAATGCAGCTCTTCTGCCAGCCCATGGAGAAAACATACTCCTTCACCATTGTCAGATATTCCACCCTCTGAATAAACATAAGCCTTTCATTTGACCTAATGATTAATGACTTATGCAAAGAAATTTTAATACCATTAATAAAAAATTAAGCAGCAAGCTTCTTCCACTTTTTTTTGACAATGTCAGGTTTTCACCTGTTCTCCTGGGAACAACAGGTTTCTAGGAACATGCTGAGTACAGAAAATAGATCATCCTCAGAAGACACTTCCCTGTGTTCTCTGTGAATTCCTGGCTCGTGTGGGTGATGGATCGAGGCTCCCTCCAGTGAAAGGAGATGGGCCTTTGTGACATGAGGCACAGGCACTATTGCATCCTCACCCACTCCATCACGTATCTATCATCTATCTTTCTGTCTCCCAAAGTATACATAATCTACCTATCCATCCATCTATCTATCCATCCATCTATCCATCCATCCATCCATCCATCCATCCATCCATCCATCCATCCATCTATCTATCTATCTGTCTGTCTATCTATGCTACCTATCGTCTATATCTATCAAAACTATTCTATCTATTGCTAGCATCTATCTTTATCTGTCTATACGTAAACTATTATCTATATCTATCTACCTCTCTATCTATCTATCTACTTATCTATAGCTATTTATTTATCTATATATCCATATAAGTTATTATTTATAACTATCTATCTATAGCTATCTATAATCTATCTATATTTGTCTAAATTATTCTATCTATCATCCAACTATTCCCTTATACTGAGTGTTTACTCTGTGTAAACAGTAAGGGCTGACTCATTAAACCAGATAATAGCCTAGTATATTCACATGGTTATCCAAATTTTACCTATAAAGAATCCTAGTACCAAAGACTGCTTTTCAAGGTCATATAGAAAATACATAGAAAAATCTGGAATTGAGAGATAGGTTTGCCTATTTCCTAAGTTTCTGCGTTAACTTCCTTCGTGTAGGCCAGACTTCAGTGCCATCTTGGATTGGAATCTGAGATGGGAATCAATCAATCTAGGAAGAATGAGCAGGATTCTAGCACTGGGTTCTCAGGAAGGAAACCTTTTTCTAGTAACTAAATAACAACTTGATATTGAGGTCAAATTTCAAGCAAAGTATCCGGGCCAGCCTGACGCTGAGTCCTGAGCATCCTTGTGGAGTCCTCTCCCTGCTGGCGTTTGGAGAGCAGTGCTTCCTCTTTGACATCCCTTTCCTCTTCCTTCCGAAGCTTTGTCCCATCCGCCATGATTCATCTGGAAACAAAAATTCCAAAGTTCCAAAGCCAAGAACGTACCCCAGCCCCAGAGCCCAGCCTCCACTGACATTCCTGAGAATAGACAAGCTACACAGACACTATTTTAGTCATGAATTTAGCGAACTGGGCTAGACAACTTGTGGGCTACTTGGACCCATTCCTCCCTTTCAGGTAAGGACTCAGGCTTTCCCCAAGCGGCCCTTCTCTCAGACTTCACTGTTTGCCCACATCATTACTTCAACGTAGAGAGAAGAGAACACTGTTTGTCTTTCCTAATGATCAAAAATAGTCTGACTCTATTTTATACTTGACCCTTATGGAAGCTGCCCTTGACATCAAAGTTGAGTGGATCAACTTTGTGAATCAACTTGGCTGTGCTATGGTGTCCAGTTGTTTGCTCAAACTCTAGTCTAGATGTGGCTGAGAAGGTATTTTGTAGTTATGATTAGCATCTATAATCAATTGACTTTAAGTAAAAGACACCACCCTTTTACTTAAATAATGTGGGTGGGCTCATCTGATAAGTTGAAGGCCATAAGAGTAACAACTGAAGTTCCCGGAGAAGAAGAAAATCTGCCTCAAGACCACATCAACTCTTAGAGTCTCCAGCCTGCTTGCCTGCCATACAGATTTCAAACTTTGCCAGCCCGTACAATTTCATGATCCAATTTCTTAATGTAGATCTCTTTACATATGTGTGTATATCCTACTGATCCTATCAGTTCTGTTTCAGCTTTATATCCGAATGCCTCACTTTGTATAGTGACCTATTATTTCATTCATATTAATTTATTTCTTCCTGCACATTTCTAGCCATATTTTTGCAAGCTGTACATATCTGCATGTGCACTCAGGTTTATGCTTGAATGCCTGGTCTACTCAGCCATCTTATAAACTTTTATGATAAAGAGACATTGGATGAGCTCAGAATCTAAAGGTATACATGAGTGTCTATAAACACTGAGCTGCCTGATTTACAGAGCCCTCTGTTCGGCTACATCTGAGTGTGTACATTGTTAAACAGCAACAGGCACCCACAAACAGTCCTAAACCTCTTCCCTCCTCCCTCCATCCCCCAAGCTGAGCCAAAGAGTCCCCGTGAAGAGCAGATAATCTCTTGTGTTCTGTAAAGATCCTGGGTCCATACAGCTTGCACAACTCTGGACCCTGTGTCGGGAATTGTTGAGCTATTCTTTGGCTCAAGAATAGAGAGGTCAGTATGATGCTGTAGGGTGAACAGCAGGACATTGGAGTCCTTGCAGCTCTGCTTGTGTTCACCTCTGGCAACAGGAAAAGATCACATGCACTTCACCCTTTGGAGTGGAAAGTACTCTGTGATTCTAATCATGATTTCCATGCCCTTTTGTAGCCTGTGTGAGTGAAGCTGTGCGGGCATGGCCAACACTTGTGGATGAGGATGATTGGTTCCAGTTGGCAATGACCAAGCTCAGGGCCCCAGGGGTGAGAAAACTCTGCAGAAGTCATTTTGGTCTCAGCATTAGCATCCTGACAACCACAGAACGAACAGACAGAAAAACAAACAAAACTATGGCTTCCAGAACATAAAAGCTGTCCTTTCGTGAACAGCTGCTAATACACTGCTGTTTCAGTTCAATGCCTGGCCACCTCTTTGCTCATGGTACTACACTGATAACTTTACCTTGCAGGAGATTCTAATCTAACCTACCAAGAGAAAGAATTTCTGTACTGTGGTTAAGGATTTTCGCTTTAATGTTGTCATTAATTATAAGTCCAAAGAAAGGAAATTCAGTTGTTCAAAGTGACTAGTTCATAGGATATTTAATTGAGGGAAATATATAATTGGATAGAGAGGTAGCCTCCTGACTTGAAGGCTACACACCTCCAAAAGCTGCTGATAAGATGCAAAAATAACAACTCAGACACGTCTGAAAAAATGTAGTAAAACAGAGCATAAAGTTTGTCTGTTAAAAAACAAAAAGCCTGCCTGTGGGATCCCTGGAGAATGGCCTTACCAGAATATCCAGAGCAGGGACAGAGATCATAGAAAGCAGATACTATGTGGGGTGGAGGTTATTTCTGAGAAGAAAGGACAGGGGAAACCTCCCCTTTGCTGCTGCTGAGGCTGGTTTTATGTTAGAAGCTTGTTCTTTCCTGAGAGCAAGGAGAGGCTGGGTCAGAGACAGAGATTGTAAAGTAAGGGAAGATGGGAAGCAGCCCTCCCAGTGAGCCAAGGCTCAACTCTTTTCTCAAAAAAAAAAAAAAAATGCGTTTTGAAGTCTATCAAATCTTGCAGTGTTTTCAGGGAGAAGTGCGTGCCCTTCACATGTGTCATTGGTAGTTCTCAGCACTGTTGAAAATGTTTATCGTTCCTGTCACGTTTGCTTGGAGCCAAGTTTTACCTGTGTTAGTGACATGACTGGTGAGGATGCGACTTGTCCAGGGATATGGGTGCAGGTCTGTGCTCAGCTCAGGGTGGGGGAAATGCAAAGGGAGGAAAGGCAGGCCACAAGGGGATATACATTTCTGCTCAGCGCAGTCAAGAGGAGCGCTTCTGTGTCCTTGCTCCTTAGAGATGTCTTCCAGAAGATGCACAGAAGGCCAGCTTAGGAGGCCTGCCTGCTGGAGACAGGGGGTATTCTGTTTCCGGGGTCTCTTCCTTCTAAGTTTTCAACACACTAAGATTTCCATTCTTTATATCAGGTCATTTCAAAAGATGTAGCATCATCATTCCAGCCTCCTCACTGACCTTTCTGAGTCTGGGGTGAGCCATCCGAAAAGGCAATCAGAAATTTACTTACTGATATTTACCTACCTGAGGAAAATTAATAATAGTAATAATAATAATAAAGGCATTTATTATGCCAGGCACTGTTCTAACTACTCCCTGAGGCCATGGGCAGTGTGAGACAGTTGGGTGATTTTAGGGTTTAGGGAGAAAATGCCAGAAAGAAGGTGGTGAGGATGAAAGAGGAGAGGAGGTCTGGGGAAGACCCAGCCTCTTCTTTCCTGCTTTGCTGCATAGTGCTGTTGTGATAATTGTCCAGCCACAGGCAAGCTGCAGGAGACCCACCTGCAGTCAGGGTTGTTGGAAAGCTATGTGGAATCTGGGTGAGAGTGGTCGACTTACACACCCCAGAAAAATCATGTTCTTAAGCCACATTCTTGGGGGTGGATCCATTTATCAATAGGATCTTTTGAAGATGTTATTTTAAGTTAAGATGGGGGCACCTGAAGCATGGTGGGCCATAATTCATGCTACTGGAAGCTTTATAAAAAGAAAAAAAACCAGAAGCCAGGGACAGAGCAGGCCACTGAGAGAAATAGGAAGTCAGTAGAGACTGCAGGAGTAGACGCAAGGAAAGGACATCACCATGTGATGGGAGGCAAAGATGCAAGCCAAGGAAACAAAAGGATTGCAGTGAGCCAGTATGAAAACACTACAGATCCTGGATGAGAGCAAGCTTTGCCTGTATTTTGATTTTAGACTAACCTCAAAACCATGAGCCAAACATTTCCTGCTGCAAAGCCAAAAATCATTTTGTGCTATTGTTATAGTAGCTCTGGCAAACTAAAACAATGTAGATATTTCTGGAATGAAGTCCTGCTGAGAGCCCCCATCCTCATGTAGCAAAAAACACTCCATAGCTTGGTCATCATGGCCAGTATGGACTAGCCCAACCCTTCAAAAATGGTCTGACTCCAGAGCAGGTGCTATGGCCACATTGGACTTCCAGGTACCTGTGTGCTCAGCTTCTTCTGGCCCTGGGACATTCTGCTCACAGATAGCTTTGAACCTTCCCTTTACCTGGCCAACTTTTCTCCTTTCTGTAAGTCTCAATTGAAATGGCACTCTCTTGTGGAAGCTTCACTGACTCCTCCATCTAGGCTTTTCCACCATAAACACTTATGCACATATTTCTCCTTTGAGGTTCACTTCACAACTGTGAGCATGCAGGCAAAGGCTGTCTCTATCTTACTCCAGACATGACTGGTAAAAAACAGTGGATATTCATGACCCATAATTGCTGAAAGAATGTCCTCCAGAGACAGTCTGTCCCAGCCCCTTCCTGCCCCAACTCCTATCCTTGTTCTTCAAGTAGTAGGAACTCAACAAACATGGATTGATGAACTGAGAGCCTTCTATGTGCCAGGAGCCAACACTTGGAGATAGAAGGAGTCTTGGTATGGCTCATCAGCTGACTTAAACAGCAGTGCCTGTCCTGCTTTGGGGTTGAGGGCTTATCCTCTGGAGTAAGAGATGTTTCATTTCTAAACTTAGCCCTGTGACTTTAGCTAAATTAATTAATCTCCCTGCACCGCAGTCATACCAGTAAGGAACAAACAGATAATATATACTTGCATTCATCTGCTAATAATATTAATAATAATAGTAATAATAATAATAATGACATTTTTTTATGCCAGGCACTGTTCTAAGCACTTCCCACCTATTGTCTTATTCAATCCTCAGAGGGATACTGTGATGCAGATACAAATAGTATCCCCTTTTACAGATGAGAAAACCTAAGGCCCTGGGAAGTTAAGTATTGCACAGCTAATAGGTGTTAGAGCCCAAGTTTGGAACCTATGAACTCTGGATCCTGAATCTGTCCTCTGGATTGCTGTGTGGTATTGGGAAACAATAGCCTACATTTTCAGTCTGTGGGGTCTGGAGTTGCTGGTGATACCAAATTCAGAGCATCCGGGAGGGAAGAAACTGAGGCTTCTGGCCATGGTGAGCTGATGCTCCCCTCTCATCCCTCTTTGCATGTCATTATTTTTTCTAAGGGTAGAATTTGCCATGATGTTGGAGTTGGAAGCAAGGAACCCAAAGGACAAGTGGTGCCCTGGTAGTGGATACACTGTCAGCAGGGCTGCATGGGGAGCCAGCCGCTCCCTTTTGCCCCGTGAGGACCATGCAGGAAGCAGGTGTCAGAAGAGTGCCAGTTCTGCCTAAACTCTGGCCACTCCTTGTTGTTCACCCCCAAATTCCCATCTACAGTCTTGATGTGGAATGTAATAGCAGAACCATGTGTGAGCTATCTCAAGTGCCAAGTCTGTTTCAGAACTGATCAAAGGTGGCTTGCCCAGAATGCAGTCTGCTCATTGCACTCTGATCCCTGGGGATAGGACACAGGGCTGTGGAAGCAGAATAATGGACCTGACTTTGCAGGTGAGGGCACCAACAGACCCCACCAGCTGACTCTGCACTCATCTTCAGCTGGCCCCGTACTCATCTTCTGAGCTGGACATCCATTGAAAGCAAGAGGAAAGCAGACCTATTACACAGAAATTAACTTAATTATTAAAAGAAAAGAAAAATATTCATATATTAAGAAAACATACAACTGGTTTAGAAAAATGTTCTTAAATTCTTAATAGACATTTATGCGGAGGATGAATATTCAGCAAGCCAAATTTGTCTTGATCCTTAATCCATGAAACTATGATTTTTATGATTTCTCCAAGTAAGAACTGACGTGAATGCAATTTGGCTCCCTTCCTCCTTTCCCTCTTGCCTGTCCTCTCTCCTTTTCCCCTTGCCTGTCTTCTTTCCTTTCCCCCTTCTTTTCTTCCCCCTTTTTCCTTCTGTCCTTCCTTGTCCCTCCCTCCAATTCTCCCTCCCTCCTTTCCACCTTTCCTCCCTCCCTCCTTCCTTCCTTCCTTCTATCCATCCATTCATCCTTCCTTCCTTCTTTTCTGTTTTCCTTCCTTCTTCCTTCCCTTTTCTGGATGCCAACATTCTTTCTAAGTCTGGGAATCCTTTTATTTTGCTCCTCAGAGAGTAATGTTTGAACATCACACTGCACCACACTCTGGCATTCCTAACATAAATGGAACTTTATCAGTTGGAAACGTGCATCTTGTCACCAGCCCCCAGTCTTGTCTTGCTTGTCAGAGAAAGGAAGAAGGAAAGAGAGAGAGCTGCAGAGATATGTGCCTAGTCCTGTTCATTCAGGAGAGTGTTACAGAGCAAGAAACAGCAGGAAATCTAGCAGACCACAATTAAAGCACCAATTGAAAGTCAATAGTTTATTCACTCCAAATTTCATATTTGAAGGATATCTGGTTTGGTTTGGAAATCTCCTTCTTTCCACTTTCCTCATTCTATGATACATACAGAATAGCAGAATTAATTCTTTATTCACACTCATATTTTCCAGGCTCAATGAGTATGTGTATGTATGTGCATGAGTCTTCATTTAAACTTCTACAAATGTTTCACAAATGTGCATTTCTCAGAGCAGTTAGGTATTTCAAAGCTCCATATAGGTAAATGGAAGAATCTCTGGGATTCCTTTTTCTAAGGGTCCAGAATGGGCCTAAGGCAAGAAATAAAGTAGTACAAGTAACAGTGATAACAGTGCTTTTGTCATATTATCCATCTCATTGGTGTAATGTTTGATAGCTCTCCATTACATTTGAATTGCAGTTGATTGGAAACCACTAATTGCAATGATAAATCCATCCCAACAAAATCAATCAGCATGGCCATGCACAGCTTCATTTAATGCTCAGAACAAGCAGCTACGGGAATGGCTGTCACTCTCTCATTAACCCAAGAAGAGCCCCAGGCTTAGAGAGGTCAAGTAATCTGCTGAAAGTTACCCAGCTAACACATGGCGGAGCTGAGATTTGACCCAATGCACATCTGACTCCTGAGCCTGAACTCTTAAAATGGTCAATATCCAGGTAATGCAAATGAGGCAAAGAACTCCCAGGTCACATATAAGTGAAGGAGAGCTCCAGATACTGGATTCAAGTCTTGTCAACTCTTGTATCCACTCTTCTTAACTTGTCAAGGCCAAGGAAGGAGAATCTAACCACCAAACGAAACTAATTTCTACAGGGAATATCTCTCTCTTCCCCCAAAGCAACAACAACAAAAAAGGATTGTGGAATTCTGGACCCAGTCTTTGATGGAAGTAAGGGGTTGTTTGTGGAGACAGAGAGGCAGATCTGATAAGGGTGAAGTAACAGGAAATTAGCCAAGAAGTAATACACTTTCCTCCCCTGCCACCCAACATCCAAATAAAATGCTGGAAAATTAAGTAAGCATTTGCTTCAAAAACTCATATGGAAGATTAATTGTCTCTAAAGATGCCCAGGTGTTTCCAAAAACAGAAATCACTTAATACGCGTATTTTCCTTTCTAGTGTTGATTTCCCTAATTGGTGGGTTCCTTCCAATGCTAGCTGCCAATTCCTCACCAGACTGGCTGTACTTAATCTTAGGATCTATTTACAATAGCAAATGAAGCAGTTACCAAACAAAGAATCTGCTAAAGTAAAATAAAATATCAATTAAGTTAGATTTTAAAAATACATATTGTACTCACAGGGAACATTCTCATAGCTTCAGCCATCTGCTGTACAAAGGACCTGGGAATCAGGATTAATTCTTAGTCTGTTTTTGTTTTGTTTTAAAGCGAAGCAGTAGATCTAACTGCAAAACCATTTGCCCATACCTGCTATTGGATGAGCACAAGCAATCAAAGTTGGAGTCACGTTCACTGAAAATAGTCAAATCATTCTGAATTACTACGGTGTGAATCCCATTCTCTGAGGAGCTTGATACAAATTTGCATTTGCTATGCCACATCTACTCAAAATTCCTTTAGGATGGAAAGGTCAGAAAAATATTTTACACTATAGGGAAAGGGGCATGAATAGAGCTACTGTTAGTTTTCAATGAATTAGAGAAATGATCTCTTGGATGCTATGGGTGGCTGTAAATGAACTAAATAGACACTATTAGATCTATACCCCGGAGAGCAGAGGGAGGAGAAAGAGGAAGGAATAAGAATAGGCACAACAACCTAAGAACTTGAGCTTTAGAAATGTTATCATGGATTCTATCTTTGGTAGAAAAAGTTATTTATTTTTCCTATTTATTTTTGCCGGTAGCAGGGACCTTCCAAAAGCTAGCTCATGTATTTATGCAGTTTATAACAAACCTAACTCAATAATTCTCTTGGATGATTGAGTTGAATGGAGGAAGTAGAAAATGATCAGTGTCCCTCCAGCCGGGGATAGAGCTAAAATTTATCCAAGGTAATGGGGCAGCTGAGGAACAAAATAGCCAAGGCATTCGAAGGGTTGTGGAAGGGGAGTGGGAGGTGGGTAGAAATCAGAGAAATAGACTTGGCACTTGAGATAGCTCACACATGGCTCTGCTATTACCGGTCAGGCCAATGGGTCAGAAACCCTCTGTCAGCTGTGAAGTCACGTGGCTGGCATCTGCTGGTCCCTTGCCTCTGAACTCTGTTGTTTTCAGCCTCTGTCCCTGTAAGAGTTCCTCACTTTGCTTCTCTGGGGCTGCCTTTTATCTGTTGGCTTCCCTTGGCTCTCTCCAGGTTTTGGCTTGCTCTCATGGTGACGTCTGCTGGGATCTCCACACATCCATGTCTCTGCTCTCTAAGTGTCAGTCAGCATCTGTCAGCTTTGCTCTGGAGTTTCTGTCAGCTCTATCACTCCTGATTCTCTCCAAAATGTTTCCTCTTTTAAAGGATTCCAGTCAACTAATCAACTGGAATGGGTGGAGTCACATCTCCATCTAATCAAGGTCACACCCACAATTGGGAGCATCACATCTCCATGCGGATAATCTAATTAGAAGTTCCCAATTCCCAGGATTGAATTAGGATTAAAAGAAACAGCTGCCCCTACAAGATAGAGTCAGAATTAAAACATGGCTTTTCTGGGGTAGGTAATATTTTCAATCCAGCATAGTCATAAGTTGTGGCTAGATGTGAATTCTGGGGATATTCTCTTTAACCCAGTACACAAACATACAGAGTGCACTAAAAAAAACATTATTAATTGAATTTTAAAATGGGGCTAGAATGCCTATATTCTTTCTAAACTCATTTTTCCTTATCCAAAATGCCCTGGAGCCAGGAACTATTCTCACTGTCACTGGATTATTTTTACTTTCATCTTCTTACCTCATCTTATACCCTGATCTTCCTCTACCTCATCTCATGACCACTTTTGCCCAATGTGTTTGCATCTCATTCCACAAATCTCTAATTTGTTCCTTTTTCAAACCTCCCTTTGCTTATTTCATAAATGTCTCTTCTTGTTTATGAATGCAGCTATTTTCCATACCTTTTTTTTTTGGCTATAAAACCCACTTACAAAGTCCTATTCCTGTTGCTATTTTAGCTTTGATTCTTCTCGTTGAAATTTTCTTTGTTTGAGACTCTTTTATTTTGTTTCCTTATTTGTTTTCCACAGTATCAAGTTTTATAAAATGTTGGTGATTTGTTTATTAAACAGTCATCTTTGTAACATGAATCTTTAACTTCTGGTGCATGTTTTAGGGCACTCTGATGGAGGAGGTGGTCAGGAAGTGATGCTGGAGGACTGGACATTGTTTTCAGTGATAATATGATAGGGGAGGGATGCGCTAATGGAGTAGCACACCTGTCCTGGCTGTGGTTAGTCTCTAATCTTGCCCAAAGTCGCCAGTCTTGGTGGGAGCGCTCCCTTCTAATCTTAGGCTAGGCACCCCAAGTCTCACTGCTTGGAGTAAGGATGTAGCCTGTCTGGATGGTTTCATGACAGTGTAATAAATAAGCCCAAATTGCTGCCAACCTTTGGCAGAACTTCACTCCCTCTGGCATGACACTGTGGCTGAACTTGCCCTCATGTAGCTTCCCTCTGTACATTCTCTCTGCTACTGATCCCCTGATTTATCTCATTCACGGATTGTTCAAGACCTTGCTTTTTTTAGTATGTTTATTTTCTCCAGTTTTCTGTGGATTTGGCTGGGGCAGGGGGTTCGGGCAGGGAAGGGAAACTGAGGCATGCCATCTGAAGCCAGAAGGGTCCTTTTTTCTGAATCTGAGACTTGCTAACTCAAAAAACACCGCCAAACCAAAAGTTTCACCAGTTTAGAGCCTAAATCACAATGTTTGAACCCTGTCACAGTAATAGCCAATCTGTGCTTCTCAAATGAATGAAACATGGACAATGGATATTCGCTATATGATGGATGAAATTAAGCCACTATTCCTCATCATTTATGGGATAGATATCAGGAAAACATGAAGTAGAAAAAAAGTGAGGAGAAATTCATTGTGTTGACAGTATTAGAAGTGAAAAGTTTTTTTGTTTTTGGGGGGGTGGGGGAGGGACTCCTTCACAAAGATATAAAATTACCCTTCCTAGTCTAAAAAATATAATTTAAATAGAAAAATCCCAGCCTCATGCTTTCTACCTCCTTCCATTCCTGTCTCCACACCCAATGCCACCATCTCCCTCATAGTGAAGGTGCTTCAGATTCAGGTTCTTGACATTCAACATTCCTTTTGGTCGTTGTCGTGACCCTGGCAGCTCTTACCTCCTAAACATGGGCTGATCTGACGAACCAGAGTCACATGCCAAATAGCTCACAAGCCTGACCTTGCGGAACCTCCAGGCTGTCTCTTCCTCATGGCCTTACCTCCTCACAACTGCATCTGAGACCCAGCATTTCGAGGCTGGCCTCAGTGAAAGATGCACAGTGAGAAATGTTTGCTGCCTCTGAGCAACAGTCCTTTAGGGATTCACCTTTCTTCAAGCCATAGAACAGTGGAGCGTGGAAAATCCTGAGCACGCATAAGTTGACTGCTGAACACACACGTTTGAGAAACCAAGAAATGGGGCCAGGCACATCAAGTGGCTTTCCCAGCAGCTGGTGGAACTTGTCACCTAGACCTCAGATAACATGATGACCGTCCCACGTATTTTTAAGTCGCACCTCGACTAGTAAGCCTGGCTGATGTCTATAAAAATCAAGGCTGTGTATGCCACGGGGTAGGTGATTTGAGACTAGTTACCTTGGGAATCCATTTCTAAGCTCTCCAACACTACCATGGACTTTATGTCAGGTATGCAGCCTAAGGCTTGGGTTTATTTCATGTCGAGGATTCTGACCTAGTTTATTCTCATCAACTCCACTGATTCCCAGCAAAGCCCCCAGCCTTTGGGTCTTTGGAAACCCCAGAGTATTTTAGGGGCTGCCTCCCTTCACTTATGTACTTGGGAGCCCCTCCCGCAGCATCTGGTGCTGGACTCTATCTGTGTCTAGGTTAGTATCTCCTTACGTCCTCCAGATATCTACAGCCATCCAAGAGCCCCAGACAGGAGTCATACAGCCCCTTCCAGAGATACTCTGGAAAGGTCTATAGCTCTAGCAATGTGTATTGAAGAGGCAGTTCTTCCCTTTTCATCAAGCACAGCCCCTGGTTCAGTGGTAGAACTGATTCTCCATGGCCAAGGTGCTGTCATTCAGTGTCTAAGGAAGACCAATGCCTCGGTTTGGATGTCTGTCGGATAATTACCAATCTACCCAGCCGTTCAGGCTCTGTATTTATTCTACTATTCTATCGACACTAAGTGTCATACATACTGAGTACTTTTTGGCTGCAGTAAGCAACTGGCAATGAAACTTGTAGGGGACTCAGTTTGCCTGGTGCACTCAGTGCCGATGACCTAAGAAAGTCAGAGTGAAAGGAGACATTGTTCTTAGAATTCTTCTTTTAAGCAAGTCTACCTAGAGTAACAATTGTTTGATTTTAAGTGCTTAATGTGCGAAGACTGGTATGCTGGCCACCTTCCATGGAATACCAGCAATGAGAGAAACTGCAGTATATGAACTGTGGTCCTTCACTGATGTGAGGTGGATAAAGACAGATTTTTTGCCACTGATAAACAGATAAAGTAAACAGAGGAATGTACAGTAATGCAGAAAACCTTTCACCCTGTCACACGCTATTGGTGTAAACTGTTCATAGGAAACCAAAAGCCGGCTTTGATTTCCAGTTAAAGAAATAATAGATTACACTGGATTCCTTCAGTAAAATTCAATCTCTCATTTGAGATTGTATTTTCCTTCTGCAAGGGTCTAGACCTTAGGTTGCAGAATAATTTAGAAATCAGTGTATTGCCTGCATCATATGGTGTGATTAATCTGTTTTGTTTTTTTACATGTCTACGAATGCTGTTAGTGGTCATAACTGCAAACTATTGCTATTTTTATTGGTCTGGAATGTGGATGTTTGTGTTGGAGCATCTGCAAAAGCAAACAGTTTTGCTATGTTGAAGAAATAATGAAGATCTAAGTGATTTTTAAAATGGCATTTTGTGAATGCGTACTCAAATGCTGCTAAATTTTTATTTGTTTTATGCTTAACACTGCATTGAAGATATAGCCATGTTGCAGTATGATTTTTTCCAGTTTCCTTTTCTCTTTGTCTTTCAAAAAACCTCCATTCAATTTTTATTCAAAAATCAAGATGGCCATGCATTAAGATAAGTTTGTAATCTAAGAAGCAAATAAATGTGAAAGTAAGTGTCTCACAGCAGTATCAGCTATTTCATGTCATACATAAATAATATTTTGCTTAGCTTTGGCAGATTTTCCATGCACATTTTAATAGAATGGCCGATTTATCATAGTCACCTAAATGTCCTTATCAACACCTTACGTTTTACACTCGCTGGTTTTTAACATCCTTCGTGTAGCAATTATTAAGATCTCTCACACCCTGGCCAATAAATTATTTTAGGTTCCTTGTAGGGAGGAGTTTTGTTTAACTAATTTTCATACCAGTCTGTACCTAATAGAGTATGTAGTTAATGAACGTGTTGATTTAATTGAATTATATCGAATCAAATTGAATTGAACAAAATAAATTGAATTGTATTGAGTTATAAGCTAGAGAGTGAAACTACATGATGATCTAATAGCATCTGAGAACAACAGAAGACTAAATTCATATGCTCAACTTAGGAGACATTTGATAACTCCTAAGTGGGTATATTGCTTCCTCCAATGTTATTGGGTATCCTTGCCAAGTGTAGATGAATGTCACATGAGACCCAAGGCAACGATACAGTTCAAGCATCTTCTGTATTTTTGTGGCAGTAGATAATGCCAGGAGGGTTACCATCCTGTTTTATTATTCTATATGTCACCAAGCAGGAGCTCCATTTTTCAAAGATTTTTTTTTTCTAATTTTCCTTTTGTTCAGCAGCAGCTGGCTCTGTGCAAAGCACTTAGGGTAGAGTGATGTAAGTGTGTCTGAGTGTGTGTGTTTGTGTGTGTGTATCAGATAGGGGGTATCATTTGCTAGTTTTAATTGGTAGATTCAACATCTTCTCCTAGCAGTACAGAAGCCGCTGGCTGAGACGTTACCATGGTAAATCAAACTATTGTGTTTGATTGGTAGAATTCTGAAGCAGGTACTGTCATTTTAATCAACTCCAGGAAAGTTGAGGCCATCTGGTTTTGCCTCACCTGGAAGTAATTTACAACCCCAGGTGCAAAAAAAAAAAAAAAAAAATACCCTGGGGTCAGTAAAAGGAAGCCTGCCTCAAGATACTTCTGCCAAGGATGAAAGAGTAGCATGTCACATAGTAATTTTTATGTTTGTTTTTATATGTTCCAGCTTGGGAAAGTGAGGGGCAATCATGCAATCCAGAGCCAAGAATAGATCTGGCAGGTGCTAAACAGCTAGTTCCAAACAGCAAAGTGAAAATCCCACAAACTCATTTTATAGCGACTACTTCAGTGGTACAGTTCTGAATGTTGAACAAGTTTACATTTTTTAAAAGGAACTTTCCGCAAGAATCAAGTTGCTCAGGAATTTGCCTGAAAAGGGTGGTGTACTTTGGAGGAGAAGTAAGCAAAATGGGCAACATTTGCAGTGAGATGAATCATTCAAAAAGGCTGCTCTCTGAAAAACTCTATCTGTGGCATACACATTTTACATAACAACTTCGTATTTGGGATATTCTTTCGATTACATTGGGAAAAACTAGCCCTGACCAAAATACAGACAGGTAGAGGACTTCAGAATTATTAGCTCGTTTGAGTGGTTAGAAAGATTTATTTGGTTCATGTGACATTGATTTATTTTGGCTGCACTTGAAATGTGTGGTCTTTGCACGTCAATAGAAATGAAGTTCTTTATTGAATATGAAAAACTCCATGGAGAGAATTATACAAAGAAACAGAAGGCAGGAAAGGCTCTGAGTCTTTTGTGCTTTGTTGGGGTGGTTAGGAGGCAGGTTAGGAAGGCTTTGGAAAGAAAAGCAAGGGGAGCTTGGGAGAAAGGGGAAATCCAGCTTATAGAGCCCTTTTGGCATTTCAGAAGGCCAGCAGAAGTTGCAAAATCATCTCAAGGAGAAAACCACAGAAAAGCTTGGTTTGGTGGTTGGCAGAATGAAACCGACTGTGAGGTCATGGTAGACTCTAAAAAGGCGAGGCTGGAACACTGAGGTAAATCAGGGAAAGGCAGGGATTCTTCCAGAAGTAGTGAGGTTTCAGAGGATTGGGATGGAAGAACTCCTAAGAGTCAGTAAGTGAAACTTGTTGGGTTAATGAGAATGTGGCAATCCAGAGGGTGCCTAGGACAGGGCAGATAAGGAGTAGCCATAGCAGGTTGAACCCCATTTTTGCAGTGTCCCTATAAGAAAGTATTTCTCCACATTCTTCATTCCCTAATTGTTCAATTATCTCAGACCTGGACTTGGAAGTTAGTGGCTATGATTTTAGTATTTTAAGAATTGTCTGGGGAATTGCTTTGTTTCTTGGAAGGCGAGAGAAGAGAGGGATTAAAGTGTGATTCTTTCCCTGCCTCTCTGGGCTTTGTTTGGAGAGGGGATACAGTTAGAGATCTTCTTAGATAAGTCAGCTCTCACTTCATCTACTCTCCCAAAAGGACAGAAATCAGCACTTGAGATAAACCCAGTCCTTCTCACCATCTTCTTCCTCTCTAACAGACCAGTCCTCTCTCCAAAAAACCAGAACCTATCAAAACTCACTTAACTTGACCTAAAAAAAAGCAATGCAAAATTTATGGTGCAGACTGACCAGAACATTGTAGCATTAAACAATCAGTTCTAAAATTTAAAGCATAAGGGCAATTGAGGGAAGAAAGTAATGATGGAAAAGTAGAGTGAGGAAGAGAGAAGGTAAAAAACAGGGCACAAGGGGAACTAGAAAATAAAAGATAAGAAGAAAAAGAACGAAAGGCTGTTTCAAAACATGCAAAAAGCAAAGATTACTCTTTTGTGAGTTGCACACCCTTTTAAGAATGTGGTAAAAAAAAATAACTACAATCTCCACAGAAAACAGAATGCATAGGAGCACATATGCACTGCATATCATTTTAAGGGTTCAGAAGCCCACCTGTGAACATCCAGTTAGTGGATAACCACTAGAATTATTTACATGTAACTTTGCTAAATTTCAGGTGTCGGGCACCAATTACTCAAATAGCAATAAGATGTAAATACCAAATGATATGCAATCCTCGTTATCCAAAAAGGCACACAGTGAATTATGAGAGGAAAGTAGGCAAAGACAAATCCAAGGTCACGGTTGGGAATGAAGTGTTGACAGCGAGGCCTCCTACAATGTGATTATTTCTTTAAGGGAAAGTCACAGTTTCTGGATAAATTTAAATGAACCTCTCTAAAGCCCTGGATAACACAGGGCAGGAAACAAACCCAAAAATAGCCAAAGAGGCAAGCAGAGAAGACTAAGAAGACTAACAGATCTTTACTCTTCAAACCCCTTAGAAGGGATTCCATTTTCCTTGCCTTCAGGTTGACAAATTTACTTTCCATAGCTAGGGCTGCATATGTGACCACCACCTTGGATTGTGCATTAGAATATCACAGCTCAGTCTTTGAAATAGATGAACATTTCATAAACCACTACATTTCACGGGCTTTCCAGAAGATGATTCATCGCATATGGGTTTCGGCATTTCTGCTTAGTTGTGGAATATAATGCAATTTTATGGATTCATTGTCATACCTGCAAGATGTGTCTATGCTAAAATTCTAAGGATATATTTTTCTCTGTGATTAAAGGAAGAGGTCAGGGGAACTGCATATTCTCACTGGTGTGTCCATGCCCAGGAGTGTAGGGTGTGGGGTGAATGGAGAAGCATATGCAGCTGGCCATCTGGATCATAAGGAATCATGAAAGGCAGGCTTTTCACATGCATTTTCAGCCATTGAACATTGTAACATTTTTTAGCCAAATCCCTCAGATGCTAAGCTTTACAGAATAGCCTTGCATCATTCGGCTGCCCCCAACCCTGTTCACCATGCAGCGTGGCCCTTATGTTAAATTATCATTTGGCCAGACCACCTTTCTCCCCCTTCAGAAGTTGCCTCTTGTCGGAAAGGCATAACATATGAAAATGTACTTCTACCCTTCCCAACCTTAATTAGGTCCCAAACTGACTCTCCTATCCCTGATCTTTAATCTTCAAATCTTTCTTCTGGAGACAATTACCTGTCCAGAACACAGATAAGTTTGTGTTATTCCATTTTTTTTTTTAACAATCTTTCTATGGGTCCTTTTCATACCTTTGGTATGTCATTCAGAACTTCACACTTTTCTAGCTTTAGACTGGAGTCTTAGGTTATAGTCAGAACATTTCTCACTTACTTTCTTACTGTTACTGGATACTTATATTCAGTGAACTGTGTAGGTAGATGTGTAACAAGCAGTCAATTGTTCAAACAAATGGGTCATGAATGATCTTACCTCCACTGGTTACATTCAACTCAGGTATGCATAGCAACTTACCTATGAGCACGTGGAAGAAACTCCTTTGATTCCAAATCGATCCAATGCCAACACCCAGGCTTTAATTACCCGGCTACACCATGGTTTATGCTTCTGCTTGCGTGTCCTTGGAAAGTTTTAGTTTCTTTTTTTTAACCAATGTAAAGGGGGGTGGGTAGTGGAGTAGACCAAAGTTTTTCAATGTTTTATAGTTTTGCATTTCTCACATGAAGTATGATGTGAAAATCGCTAGAACAACTCTAAGTAGATGCATGCTTGGACTTTTAAATTTTATCTCTTGGTCAGTATCAGCACCCACACACTTTTTTCATGCTCAGCACTACAAACTGAATGGTTCCTCCACATTGAACAGGGTCTTCTTTTCAGAAAGTGTTGATCATGTCCACACCTCTACTTCTGCTCGTATTGACCCCCTTCCCTCAATGCTCCTCATATTCAACGATGCTCCATATTCTTCAAAGCTCACTTCAATATCCTGCTCTCTGTGAATCCTTTCCTAGTGTTCTCCACCTAAGAACTGTTCACTCTTCTGAGTTATTTGCACTTTGTTAAAACTTAATTGTGACCAGCCTCTAATGGATTTAGTTGAGTCCTCATCTTTATTTTCCCACAGGTTCTGTGCCCTTTAAGGAAAATCATCTCTTTCTCATCTTGGTTTTCCATAGATTCCTGTGGCTGCTGAAACAAATTGCCACAAGTCTGGTGACTTCAAAAGATATGTGTTTGTTTTTCTATCACAGTTCTGGAGACCAGGAGTCCAAAAATCAGTTTTACTGGGCTGAAATCAAGGTGTTGGTAGAGACACTCCCTACAGGGCTTTTAAGGAATAATCCTTCCTCATCTCTTTTAGCTTCTGGTGGATGCCAGCACTCCTTGGCTTGTGGCCATCTCACTCCAATTTCCAGGCCACCATCTTCAAATCTCTCTCTCTGCTCATCTTCATATATCTTTCTCCTTTGTGTGTCATAAAAGCTCCCCTTGTCTGCCTGTTGTAAAGACACAGGTAGTCTCTCCTCTCCCACCTCTACCCCTCTTCATCCCTCTGCTCCTCAATCCTCTTCCTTCCTCTCTGTTGGCCCTCCTCCTCCCCCTTCTTTCTCTCTCTTCCTCCTACCTTTTCACTTCCTCCCCTTCACTCCCTCTTTCTCTGCTGCCTTTTCCCTCCTCCCTCTCTTCCTCTTCCCACTTCTCTTTCCTCTGTTTCTCCCTTTTCCTTCTTCTACTTTTCATTTTCTCTGTGCCAGGCACCCGGCTGAGCACTTCAGGTGTGTTAACTCACTTATTCCTCCCCTGTGCCCTAAGAAGCCAAATTTACCGTCTCTGTTTTCCTATGGAGAAACTAAAGCTCAGGTAGGTTAAGCACATTATTCAAAATCACACAGCTACCCCTAAAAAGTGGGAAAAAATCAAAGGAGATGGAGTTATTTCAAAGAAGGTAGAGTTTAGAAATAAGTATGACTTCGGAATCATTATACTGATATGTCTTCTAGTCTCCAGTGTCTTGGAGCAGCTAGAAGTAAAAACCTAAAATTGTGGAATTGTAACCCATAGCAAACTCTGAAATCTGTTCTACAACTAATTGTTGCAGTGTGCTTTGGAATTTATTACTTTTTTGTATATATGTTATTTTTCACAAGAAAAAAAAAGCCGATTGTGATGATAATCGGCTATATGATGATACTGTGAAGCATTGATTGTACACTTTGGATGATTACATGGTATGTGAATATATATCAATAAAATTGCATTAAATTTCTTTTTTTTAAATCACACAGCTAGCAACCTATCTCTCTTAACCTCCAGACTCTCCCCTGCCCCCATATTGGGGGAAAAAACTAAACAAAAAAACACAGGTCATCACATTTAAGGTTCACCTGTATAATCCAGGATAATCTCCCCATTTAATATGTGTAAAGGCACCTCCACTTTGTGTGTATGAATGTGTGTGGCCATAAAAAGTAACATTCATAAATTGTAAGGATTAGGAAATATGTATCTTTCAGGGGTCTGTTTTTCAGACTCCCTCTGCCCCCAAAGATTAATGTCCATTTCCCAGGCACAATGTATTCATACTATTGCAACACCCCCAAAACCTTAACATATTGCAGCATCAACCCAAGTCAAAAGTCTCATCCAAATAAACTCAGCTCACGAATCCCAAATCTCACCACCTGTTTCATCTAAATCATGTATTGGTGAGACTAGCCCCTTCCAGCACCAAACTCCTCTCCTTCTTTGGACCTGAAAAACTAGTAATTTGCTTCTAAATACACTGGTGCATCAAGCATAGAAAAATGATTACAGTCATTGCCTTTCTTTAAGGGAGATGATGGGAGAAAGAAAGGGATCTCAAACGATTCTGAAATCCAGCAAGGCAAATTCCATTAGATTTCAAGAACTGGGGAAAATCCTCAGTGGCTTGTGGCTCCACCTGGTTCTAGCACTCTACCCTCAGAGTCATCCTTCCTTGCACTTGAAGGAAAGCCCATGTTCTAGTCTCACTAGGTTTAAGAGCTTGTCTCCTGCCTGTAAAATTTTAGAAATCTGGCAGCCTTCTTTCATTTTGTCCTGTGTCTCTATTTTTCATCTTAGGTGGCAGTGTTTCTGTAGGTATTCTCAAAATCCCTGCGGGACTTCTGTGTATGTCACAGGAATCCATCCTGCTATAGACGAGAGTCCTTTGCAGAATTGTCCTGGAAAATCCCATCTCTATTCCTGGCTTTTGCTGAGAGGGTTGAGTGGATGTAAGAATCACATAATTCCTTCAACACTATCAAAAGGTTATGCAGCCTTACATTTGACCTTCTCTTAAGAGCAAGATTTCCTAATAATGAATATCTTATCTTTAGCATTTTTTGCAATCTGGATAAGGCTAAGAATTTCCCAAGTCCCATCAATTGCTGGTTCTCATTTTGCTTAGCAGTTCTTTCCTTGATTTATCTCATTCCTTTAGCATTTTACTACACACAGCAAGAAGAAAGTGGTCTGTACCTTCTACATTTTGCTTATAAATCTCTTCACCTAAATATCCAATTCATTTACAATTTTTGCTTTCTAACCAACAGTGGAAAACAATTGAGACAAATTTTCTGCCACCTTATTATAAGGGTTGCCTTTACTCAAATTTCCAGTAACCTGTTCATCATTTCCTTCTGAGCTCTGACTAGAAGCATCTTCAAGGTTCCTATGTCTACCAACATTTTCTCCATGAAAATATAGGCTCTTTGTACAATGCTTGTCACTTCCTTCTGAGCCTTCACCAGAAGTGCCTTTAATGTCCACGCTCTCAACAGTCTGTTAAGGCAATCTAAGCTTTATCTATCATGTGTCACAAAATTCTTCCAGCCTCTCCCTATTATCAATTTCCAAGTCCACTTTCAAATTTTTAGGTATTTCTTTCTAGCAGCTCACCACTCCACTCCTGGTCCCAAAATCTGCATCAGTTAAGATCCCAGGGAAACAGAACCAGTTGGAGATATCTTAAGGGATTTAACTTAAGAAATTGGCTTCATGTTGGTGAGAGCTGGCTAAGAGAGTGCAAAATCCATAGGACAGTCCATCCTGAAGGAAGAGCTGGAACTATTGGGCACAACTAAACTGCAGTCCACAGTGGAATTTCTTCTTCTTCCTGGAAGCCTCTAATCTGCTCTTATTGCCTTTCTACTGCTTAATTCAGGCCCACCCGGGTTACTTCGGATAATCTCCCTCACTTAAAGAAAATTGATTTTGAATGTTAATTGTAGCTACAAAATACTTCCACAGTAACACCTAGATTAGTGTTTGACTGAAGAATTGGGACCATAGCTTAGCCAAGTTGACATGTAAAACAACCATGACAGGATCTGTTACAGTGTCTACTGATAGTGTATGTTTGACACATGTACGGATTAGACTTGAATACTGTGGTAGAAGACTATCACCCTAATGCCAATGAGGAAGTGATTTGACTGAAGTACAAGAAAGCATAAGAGTCATTAAAATCAATTAGACATGGTTATAATGGACACATGGGAAAGACTATGTATGCTAAATGTTTAGAAAAGGTTAAATTTATAATACAATGAGATCTTCTAGCCCAGGGGTGGTGAACATGGAGGCGCACCAGGGAATTAATGAATCTCCCAGGATTGCATGTTTTGAGATAGAGCATGCACGTTGTTTTTCTAGAGTTAGAGTCCAAAGAATTCATCAAATTCTGGAAAAAAGTTCAGTTTCAAGGTTTAATAGGTAATAAAATGCTATCTTCATTAGGAATCCCTACTTACAGATCTAATTAAGTCTTCTGTGCTGGGTATTCTAGAATTGACTCTTGGAGAACTCAGAGGGGGTGCTGATAGCTGTTCTTATGGGGATGGATTAGGGAAGAATGAGTAGATACCTATGACCCCAAACACTGCTATGATATATTTCCCACTAGTAACTGACAATGGCCCCAATCAGTGACTGGGTAAAGCATGAGAACAGTGAGACAGGCAGCATAACTACATGAATGAGCCAACCCCAGCCCCTCCCCTGACTTAGAAAGGGGTTAATGCACACAGATGGCTGCAAACCCCCCAAGCAGTCAGCATACTGTAAAACAATATTAACATCACTGCCTTTTGAATACCATGCCTTGTAAACCCCAGGATATGACAAGCCTCTTTAGAATCTTCTTTGATTGTGTTTCTTGGTCTCCCGTAGGGAAGTAGGGAGGGGTTGGGGATAGATACCAGAGGAAACATGTAATTAGGAATCTCTTGGAACAATAAAGGTTTTCAAACACATACACATGAAACTGTTGCTTTGGTATTTCTGTTGGATGATGTAATTAACCAAGTTTTGGGGGAATGCATGCTAGCTTGGGCAATCTGATTGTTGTGAGTGATGGGGAAAGAATAGTTCCCTTTAGCTATATTTTCAGAGAAATACTAAGTGGAGATGTGAATGGAAAGGAAAGAACAGACTTTCTGGAAAGATGCCATTATGTTAATGTCAGAACTTCCTTTCAGATTCTTATCATTCTTCTCTTCAGTTTTACGGAAGACAGGAGGCCTATTACAGGGAGAGAAGGCTGTGTACACAGATTCCTTTGCCACCTCCCCAAGAGAGGCCCCCACTATCTCCATGGGTCTCTGGTTCTTGCTTTTACTAAAGCAGATCCTCATGACCGAAGGGCTTCTGTGTGTGGTGTGGGGTGGGAAGGTGTTTTCATTTCACTGTTGCAAAGAACTCTTCTGAGAGAAGAACATGCTTCCAACAGGCACTTTCTAAAAGCTACTCTATGGCCTGATCTGAAGATGGTGTCATTTCTGAAAATTGAGACAGGTTTAGGAGTCTGGCCCTCCAGCTCACCATTTGCCACCACCAAGCCCCTCAGCTTTGAGGTAGGCTTGCTCTACTTCTCTTGGAGACTTCTTGCACTTCATGCCATTTGTAGGAGAAAACAGAACTCTGCAGTTAAGTGTCCTTCTGTATTAAAAACAGGAAGCCAAAATGGGAGTTTTTCAAATTATGAGGGATTCAATGAAAATAAAATATTTTTATTTCAAAGACCTTGGGCATGGGGATTATCTTCCCAGGGTATCAGTTTATCTGAAACGTGAAAATGGGATCAGAGATCCACCCTCATCCATGGGGATGTGGAAGGACTTAATGAAGCAACGTATATGACTTGATGCTGATGTAAAGAGCCCCAACAGCCCAGTGCATCAACTGTAACAATAGCTATGAAATACCTTGGCTCCTTGCATAGAAATGAGCTTTGGAAACAGCCAGTTATGAGTGGTGTAAAAAAGGAATGGCTTCACCTTCTTTCCAGAAACATATCTGAGGAATATGGGGCCATTTGAAGAGTATAGGAGTAGATTTTATGTGTTCTGACCTGGAGCAATCCTTAAAAACTGTGAGCCAAAACCCCACTAGGAAATTCACCAAGCTAACCATTAAAGCCAATTCTGTTTTGAAATAAAGCCACATGAATTCCTCTGTGCAGGAGCCCAGGCTCCTGCGTGGCATAAAGGCTGTATTTAGAGGCCAAAATGAATGTTGTGGCTAAGGAACCACTCCTGTTATCAAAAACTTTTGCTGTCAGCAGTTTCTCTATCTGGCTGTTTGTTCTTTCAGTCAGCTCTCAGCTCTGGCCACAAAGAGAGTCAGCACTCAGCTCTGGTCTGGAGTTTGGATGTCCATAAACCAGCATGCACACTTGTTCTGCCATCCAGGTACAGACTGCAGAGGGCACAGAGGTTCCCGCGCAGGGACAGCTTCAGCACCTATACCTTTGCGTTTGCACGGTTTGAATACATGCTGTCGGGCCAGTGTTTAGTAGCAGTTCTAATTGGCTGAGAATGAGTCTTGAAATGTCAGAGAAAGATTTATCTCTCGGCACAGATTCTCCCTCAACTAATTTTGAAACAGGCCACTGGATAATGGGTTGCTGGGAAAATAATGCTCAGGCTCTGGGCTTTTTGTTTTAGAACGAACTTCGTAGGCTCAATGAAGCAAAAGGGCACATGAAGCGAAGTCCACAACTGACTTAGACACTGAAAGTGGGAATGACGGGGTTTGTTGGTGAGGAATTTGTCTCTTTCTGTTCAACATTTAAGATGCCACCAGTGATTCCTGTACTGGTGGGAGACAAGATCTGCCTCTGACATGAGGAGCCTGACATTCTGGCCCTTTTGTATCAACAGCGAGGATTTGATCTCAGTAAAGGCATTAAATGAGAAATGGATCCTCCCCATTCCCTTTAGTTTCCCAGGAAAACGCATTTTTTAGATTTGAAGATGCCATCTACTGGAAGGTGCTTATTGATTTCATACCAGTTTCTTTAGGGATGGGAGACATCAGCAGATGGTACCACACTGAAGTTTATACTGATTACATGGTAAATTTCTAATTCAGAAGCAATAAAATGTGAAAACGTACTTGGTAAAACTGATGTAAACAGTATTTTTGGTGGTCCCAATATCAAAAGTTCCATTCACATTTGCTCTAGAATCCCCTTGCAGTGAGATTCCCAGGTTGATATTGCATTCTTTGAGGTAGCTTCCTTATGGGTTGTTTTATCTACCTTAGGGAGAAGAGAATTTCTGATAATCTCAGATTCAAACAAAGCTCTAGTCATCTCCAAACAGCTCTGGATTTTCCTAGCTATTATTAGCCTGGAGAGTACAGATAATTGCAATCTACACAGAAATCTAAAAATAATGTGTTTATTCATTATCTCTGAAGATTTTTTAGAACCTAGCCTTTTGCCAGAAAGGGTTACAATTAAGTTTTTCCAGAATGTTTAGATTGAAGGATGACTCGTTCAGTACTCTCCCCAACTCTCCTTTCCCTAGAAGCCTGAAGAGGAAATGAGAAACCTAAAAAGTGAAGTCAGAAGGAGGAGAGAAAGTGCAGCCTAGGTTTTATTAATCTGTCTCAGAATGATTGAGAATTGGTTGAAAATCTAATTCTTCCTTTGTGATACATAACTTTTATTTTGCTGATATTTATTTGAACTAAAATAAATGCTGATCGCATTGATGGGTATATAATCAATGGCATACTTCCATCACTTCTTTTTTTTTAAAGAATGGGCACAATAATATTGATTACCCAATGCATTTCATGCTAAATAGCAGAATTAATCTGACTTAATGAGTTTCTGTTTTTGAAACAGCTGTCCTCCAAATGTAACCCGTTTTTGGTAACACTCCTGCATGCTAGATATTTATTTTCTTCATCTGGAACTTCTATTGGATTTGTATGGACCAGAAGCCAGCTAAGTTCCTCTGTAGAGTCTCTTGGGTTTTTCTATAGAGTCTCTTATTTAGGTTTTGTGGGACCTACTGTTTCTCCTGCAACTACCCAACTCTGCTGTTGCAGCACAAAAGCAATCATAGATAGTATGTAATCTAATAGATATTGCTCTTCCGATAAAACTTTATTTACTAAAACAAGGGCTGAATGGGATTTGGCCTACAGGTCATATTGGATAACCTCCATTGTGATCCAAGGTTGGGGAAAAAATGCATAATCACCAACAATATTTGTTAATGACCGACAACGTAGAAGATGGCTTTCAACATGCTTGCGAACAAGTTGGTTAAGCTTCTTGCTTGTAATGAGCTAACATCCTCATGGAAGAAGGAGAAACAGAAAAGCCAAGACATAAAAAAGTTAACCGGACATTTCTTCGATAGTGAGTTGTATGGGAGGATGATTTGATAAAAAATAATTTTTGGTGCAAATTATGGGATTTGGGATATGCACCATTATTTTTTTTTTATTTTTATTTATTTTTTTTTTTTTTTAAAGGAAAGACAGAGAGAAGGAAGGAAGGATAGAAGGAAGGAAGAAAGGGAAACATTTTTAAACATTTTCTTGTTTTATTGTATTCTGTTTCTCCGTTTTTGTTACATGGGCTGGGGCCGGGAATCGAACCGAGGTCCTCCGGCATAGCAGGCAAGCACTTTGCCCGCTGAGCCACCGCGGCCCGCCCTGCACCATTATTTTTATGCAATTTTATTGTGATTCATTCATACACCATATAATCATCCAAAGTGCACAATCAGTGGTTCACAGAATCATCATATGGTTGTGCATTCATCACCATAATCAATTTTTGAACATTTTCATTACTCCAAAAAAAAAGAATAAAAAGAAAAAAGAAAAAAGAAAACCCAAACATTCCATCCCCCTTATTTCCTCTATTATTTATTTATTTTTGTCCTTATTTTTTTACTTGTCTGTCCATATACTGACTAAATGGAATGTCAGCCACAAGATTTTCACAATCACAGTTATACTGTAAAAGCTACATAGCTA
Organism: Tamandua tetradactyla; assembly: GCF_023851605.1. Classification (NCBI taxonomy): domain Eukaryota; kingdom Metazoa; phylum Chordata; class Mammalia; order Pilosa; family Myrmecophagidae; genus Tamandua; species Tamandua tetradactyla. The sequence goes on along the minus strand of NC_135334.1, from coordinate 4,080,144 downwards.
TACAACCATCTTTAAGAATCAAGGCTGCTGGATTACAGGTCAGCAGTTTCAGGTATTTCCTTCTAGCTCTTCTAATATGGTAAAAACTAAAAAGGGATAGCTATATAATTCATAAGGATAACCTCCAGAATGACTTCTGGACTATTTGAAATCCCTCAGCCACTGAAACTTGATTTTGTTTCAGTTCTCTTCCCCCTTTTGGTCCAGAAGACCTTCTCATTCCCATGGTGCCAGGTCCAGGCTCATCCCCTTAAGTTAATTTATACCCCTGGGGGTCATGTTTCATTTAGGGGTGGGCTGTGGGGGGAAGTGAGTTCACCAGCCGAATTCTCTTAGAGAGAGAAGCCATATCTGAGCAACAAAAGAGGTTCTAAGGGTTGACTTTTAGTCATAATTATATGTAGACTTAGCTTCTCCTTTGTAGGAATTAGTCTCATAAGAACAAGCCCCAAGGTCAAGGGCTCTGCCTATTTAATTGGTAGTCCCCAATTTTTTGCGAGAATATCAGGATTTCCCCAGGTGGGGAAGTTCAATATTTCCACATATACCCCCAATCCCTCAAGAAGGCTTTGCAAATGTTTTCTTATACCCTGCCCAAATTACTCTGGAATGTATTGGGGAATCACACAAACCTGTACAAACCAACCAGATATCACTATTCAATATTGCTTTTATCATATTGTTGCTTTTATCACCCTTCTCCTTATCTTCCATCACATTTGCTTTGATGTTTTTACCAAAACATAACAAATTCTCTAGTGAGTCTGGATGCACTGAGATTCTTTGCCTTTATTATCAATTTCAGAAAGGATTTCTTTGAGCCATTGTCAAATGAAGTTACCTTCTTCATATTCAGCTAACATGCAAAATCACCATTTAATATCCACATTTTAACCTCAACTGGAATATCAGTCATTGCCATTAGCCAGTCCTATGGACCTTCTGATGAAATGAAAAAGAGACACTGTGAGCAGCTACAGACCCTCAGAAAAAGTGTGAAGAAACTCTGGATTTAGTCTTCCTACCAGAAGCTTTATAAGCATCGATTGATAAAAGTGGAGAGTGGCAAACTTAGATAATTAAGCATTTTCATCTTCAACCCTCTCTCTGATTTGAAACAGCAAGCTGAAGTGTATATTTCATTACAACTCACAAGAGGAAAATTTCAATTAAAGTTGACTTCTTGAAAAATGCATGCCTTCAAAATAAAAACACAAGAAAAGAACACAATTGTGGTCATTTTCTGAGCTGCAATATGACAGGAACTGTGCAAAGGTAGGAGAATTCTCCTTGAACAGATGAGCAAATGGCTATTCAGAAGGACTGAGGGTCCATGTCAAGGACTGTCAAGTAGTTTGTGGTAGAAGAAGGATTCAAGCCTTTATCTTCTTGACCCCACAACAGCACTCTCCTGACCAGAGACAATGGTCTCTCAGTAGTATTAGTTGCATACATCCCTCAATAGAAAAACACAACCAAACCATATAAAAATGACAATAACCAAATGACATTCGATTATTATGCATTATTTTTGTTTGCTAGATTTGCCAGAATGCAATATTCTAGAAATGGATTGGCTTTTAAAATTTACAGTCGATTATTATGCATTATTTTTGTTTGCTAGATTTGCCAGAATGCAATATTCTAGAAATGGATTGGCTTTTAAAATTTACAGTTCTAAGACCATGAAAATGTCTCGGTTAAGGCATTTATAGAATGATGCCTTCTCTGAAGACAGGCCACCAACATCTGGGACACCTCTGTCACATGGGAAGGAACACAGTGCTGTCTGCTGGTCCTTCGCTCCCAGGTTTGATTGCTTCCAGCTTCTGACCTCAGTGGCTTTCTCACAGCTTCTCTGGTGCTCTTCTCCCTGGGCTTTTTCTGTCTTTTATCCTTTCATAAAGGATTCCAGTAAAAGCAATATAACCCATCTCGAATGGGTTGAGTCACATCTCATTGAAATAACATAATAAAAAAGATCCCAATTACAATATTTCTGCACCCATAGGAATGGATTAAAAAAACATGCCATTTTGGGGGAAGAGAACAGCTCCAAACTACCACACCTATGATATATGCCTATTTATTAATAAATAAATCCCTATGCCACTATACAAATTTATTCCACAAATTAACATTCATTAAACAATAACAATGTAAAAAAGAGAATATCAAAAATATAAATAAATGAAAGAACTAAAAATTTCTTCCTCTACCGAGGGGATCACCACCTATTTCCCATGGGTATTCACTGCCCACTTTGGAGATCCCCCACCAGCTCACTTAGGCAGGTCAGATAGACATGTCAAGTCTAACAACATTTTGTCTTCCTGGTAAATCCAGTTTAATCTCTGGGTATAGTCCTGTCTTTTTGTTGGCTTTATTTCTGAAAAATACAAGTGAGGGCTTCATGAATAGTGAGTTTGGCTCAGACCCCTGGGAATGCAGCTTTCATTGGTGCAGGGCCTCATGCTTTAGCAAATCAATGGGACAGAGTTAACCTGTGGGAAGATCACGGCTTATGCTCCCAATGAGATGCCCCAGCGGTGACTACAGTTCACCACTGGACTACCTGGGAGTGTGTCCTTGAATAATACCTAAGCAGTTGCCTCTGATCATTGCAAAAAAGTGCTTGGCTTCTTCCAGCATGCAGATAGCTTTCTAATTAAAATTGGCCATTAAGGGAGAAGAAACAGAAGGGAATTGGGGATCTGAAATAACCTCCTAAGACATGTGGGGGAAAAAAAAACAGCACTTAAGTAAACCAAATAAAAACTGGGAGTGGCTTCATTTGGGCAGCATGTCTGGATCTGCTTTACTAAATATTTCAGATTCAGCAAAGGACCCAGTGTATTCTACCGAGCGCTTTTCCTTTAACTTTTAAATGCATTCACATGTCAAGGGGAATTTAATCCATATGTTTCAGGTTCTTTTACACTTAACTCAGTGTTGTTCTTTAAGAGCTGTTTGATCTGTAAGGCTTATGAGTCTTTGTTATAAGCCTTTTCAAAACCTCTTTCCCTCTTTTGAATCAGAAAATGGAATTGAGCTGATTCTGGATGGGATTTGAATAATGAGAAGTCCAGTTTTAGGATTAAATTCATAACTTCAAGGGTATCTGACCTGAGTTTTCCCAAGACTCACACTTGCTCTTTGCATGATGGGAGGACTGACAAAATTGTGGTGAGTACATGGTGCAAGAGGCATGCTTGACAAAGCTCAGAGAATAGAGGAGATGTTGCCTGAAGGCCATACTCTCACATTAGAGAACCACAACCTTGAGAATTAGTCCTTGAAAGTCATCCAGGCCATTTTTTCCACCCAATGCAAAACTTCTCTGAACATCTGTGACAGATAATTATAATGACGATATTTATAACAAAAAATAGCTAATAAACATGAATACCGAATTGCCAGATCTTGTCCTAAGTGCTTTATGTGGATTGTCTTCCTTAATTCTCATCACAACTCTGTGAAGTAGGTGGAGAGGATGCAAAATTTAGTGGACACAACTTTAGGATTTAGAGTTGGCCAGCATTAACAATTGCAAACCCTTTGGGAAAGTTATTTAACACTCTCCAAAGTAAGCGTCGACAGGCTGCTGTTCCTGTCCTTGCTATCATGGTTGCCTGTGCTGCTGCCGATGGTGCTTGTGGTGATGGTGATGATGGTGGTGATAATGTTATTGACACGATGGTGATGGTGATGGTGGTGATGGGGATGATGGTGGTGATAATGTTATTGACACAATGGCGATGGTGATGGTGGTGATGGGGATGATGGTGGTGATAATGTTATTGACACGATGGTGATGGTGATGGTGGTGATGGGGATGATGTGGTGATAATGTTATTGACATGATGGTGGTGGTGATGGTGGTGATGGTGATGATGGTGGTGATAATGTTATTGACACGATGGTGATGGTGATGGTGGTGATAGGGATGATGGTGGTGATAATGTTATTGACACGATGGCGATGGTGATGGTGGTGATGGGGATGATGGTGGTGATAATGTTATTGACATGATGGTGATGGTGATGGTGGTGATGGGGATGATGTGGTGATAATGTTATTGACATGATGGTGATGGTGATGGTGGTGATGGGGATGATGTGGTGATAATGTTATTGACATGATGGTGATGGTGATAATGGTGGTGATAATGTTATTGACATGATGGCGATGGTGATGGTGGTGATGGGGTGATGGTGGTGATAATGTTATTGACACGATGGCGATGGTGATGGTGGTGATGGGGATGATGGTGGTGATAATGTTATTGACATGATGGTGATGGTGATGGTGGTGATGGGGATGATGTGGTGATAATGTTATTGACATGATGGTGATGGTGATGGTGGTGATGGTGATGATGACAGTGATGATGATGGTGATGAGGATGGGTGATATGATGGTGATGATGATGATGATGGTGATGATGATGAGTGCGATGATGATGATACTATCTATTGTTGCTCCAGTTAAGGGAAAACTCACTAACTTATAGGCTGTCATTGCCATTGATAAATATTATAATCAGTAGAAAGTGCTCCCCCCTTTTTGTAATGCTTTTGTGTCCAAATCTCCTATTCTATAACCTATACCCATTGTTCTAAGGTAGAGTTAGTCTAACTCCTTGGACCTGAGCACACTTGAAGACTCTTATGACATGCCCCCATGTCATATGCCCCCATTTTACAGGATTAATAATCAATAGCTGATTATTATGAGCATGTTACTGACATTCGTCCTACCCTTTTGTGCTTTCCTGACACACTAGAACTGTGCAAAACATTCCAGATAAGGTCTGATGAATATGAAGCAAAATGAAACCATACCTTTGTTTTTCAGTTTATACTCCTACTAATGTGTTCTTAGACTCCATTTTAGCTTTTGGAAAGCCACAGAAAACATTTTGTACATCTAGGATTAATGTCAGCTGAGATGAAAATTTTTACCTGACTGTCTTTAAGCAGGGTTTCTTATCCTGTAGGTCTGTGGTTGATTTTTTTATTTCAAGATAAAAAATACATAAATATATTCTTTTGCATGGGCAAGCATAGGGAACTGAATCTGGGTCTCCAGCATGGCAGGCAAAAACCCTGCCACTGAGCATGTGGTCCACCCAAAATAAAATTTTTTTACAATAAAATAAAAATTATTTCATACTCTCTGTTGGGGCCTGTTAAATTAATACAAATAAAGAATGATTGAATAGGGACAGATTCACATTGCATAGGGTAGTTATAGATTGTGTTAGGATAGGGTAAAATTGGAAGAATGACATGAATTCCTGCTCACAAAATTAACTAAATTCATACCCCATGTTCCAAGCCTTTTGAACCTCATCCTGAAGTGTCATTGTGAAGCTCAGGTAAGGTTCATTATGAAAGAATGCTGGGAAAAAATCATTTGCCCTTGCATCTCCCACGGGGTAAGCAACTGAGAGTGAGCTTACAGCCTATGTAGGGCATCTTTTTAATTAGCTAAGCAGCTAAAGATGCAGCCATTGCAGCAGGCATCTTCAGCTGTGCCCACATGTCTCTCTCCACCAGACTACCTTTCAAAGAGCAGACAAGCTCATCTACCTGAGCATGGTACCAAATCCCCATGCCAAAAAAGATCAGCCTTGGTTTGGAACATCTGCACAAAATCCTCAATAGCCAAGGGTAGACAGATTTGCTTGACAAAGGCAGCTCTCAGCCTCTGGCCATTGGGCAGCTATGGAGAACTCATTGCCCATTGTTGGCCAATGTGATAAGATGGCTGGGCCCAGAGGCTGAGTTTTAGCCCTACTGGTGTTTCTGGATATCTGTCCATTCACCTTTCACCTACATTTCGTCTTTAAATCTCCCTGGATTCTGCAATCCTCTTTCAGCTTTAGTGACCTGTGCTGCCTGTAAGCTAGGCATCCCCTGTCGATCTTCACTTCACCTGAGAGCTTTTCAAATGCATCTCCATGGAAATTTCTTCTCTTGTTAACAACCCTTGCTGTGAATTTTCAATCTTAGAAAACTGTGAAATATAATTGTTTCATTGGGTGTTTTTCTGAGAGGTGGCATGGAAATCTAATAGTTGGGTGGCTCATGTTCAAAAATAAATAATTTTGAAAGAATTTACTGTGGCCTTGTGTGTTCTAGCCAGCAAATGGAGATGAAGAGAACTAATTGAGCAGTAGCATTTGGGTTCCTAACATATACCCAGCCGAATACTCCATCCAAGAAAACATGAAATATTCAGACAAGGTCCCCTTTCTTCTCCCCCAGTCCTGACGACTATTCACTGAGGTTGAAGGGAATGTATTTAGGTATAGGAAATAATATAAGTATATAAGAGAATATGCAAGCTGCTGTTAAAGGATTTGACATGGATTATGCATGCTGTGGGCTTTCGAATGAGGAAGATCTCACTGAAGGCCAGAATATTCCAGGGGGCAGGAAAGGATCTGGGCTGTTTAGCAGAACAGAAAATGATGAGATTTGGGACTCAGGATAAATCTTTGGGAAATTCGCTTGTACTTGGAAATCACACACACACATATGGGTATGTATACATACAGATGTACAACAGCACCAACATATCTTCATCTAGTTTCCTAATAATTAAATTCCATGTAACTGCTGGTGCTGTGAAATGAACATTGGCATCTTTCTAGTAAGATCTTCTTTCATTTCCCTGGTCATTAGATGTTGGAAACCACCCTCTCTCAGAACCAGAGTAATTCAGTGAATAAAATGTACTAGCACCTGTATGAAATAGCATCCAAAATCATATTCAAAACAGCATATGAAATAGCATAGTGGCTGGCACACAAAAGTGTATATATGTTATATACACTTTGACCGTTTACTGTGTGGCAAGTATTTCAATTTAATCCTCATTAACAAACCATGAGGATAGGTATTCTTATACCAAGTCACAGCAAGGAAAAGAGGTAAAGAAGATTTGAATAACTTGCTTGAGCACAAACAATAAGTGATTGAATGAGGATATGATCAAGGCATTCTGAGTCCAGAAAAAGGTGAACACTTTAAAAAATATGCTATATGTAATAAAACAATTCCAATATGCATAGCACTCAACCGTTTGCAAATGACCTTCTTGTATGTTGTCTCATGGACCCATCACAATTTGCTTGTGCCAAAGATGGAATTACACCCATAAGAAAGTGGAGAAGCAGAAAAGGTTTCTAAGTATGTGGTATTCCTCTCTTCTTCAGACTTGCCATCATCCTGTATTATGACTTATCACCCACTCCACACTTTGAGGATTTTTTACTTATCCATTTCCAGTGACCTTCCCCTCATTCCATTTTAGCTTTCCACCAATGGTTATCATTTGGACTTTATCATGCCCAGTGTCTCCATCTCTTTAATCACTAAATCAGACATCCTATGTTTTTACACCTCCTGTTCCTCCCAGCTTGCTCATTCAATTATTTCTATTCTTTGTCTTCTTTGAAACCTAAGGCTCCTGGAAAATTCTACTATCCCTCAATCCCTCAATTTTATCATTTTTTTCTCCACCTCTTTCCCCAACCAACCTATTGATAGCAATCCATGGCTTCATCTACCCTCATCAATATATTCAACATTCTTACCCCACTGTTTTTGGATAGTGTGCTCCAGGCAAAACTCAACTCCAGGAAAATAAATTAAAAACATCATATGCATTTACACTGGGTACTGCTGGAGAAGTTAACACAGATTTTACAGTGGCATCTTCTTAAATTCATGGTCTTCAACCTCACCTAGATCCACCAACACCTGACAATTCTGTGTCTCTCTGTGTTGGTCTCTTTCATTGCCCACAAAGGGATTATTTCTAATCTTTTTCACTCTACTTAACCCTTTAAATTCTACCTTTCTCTCTCACTCCTGGAAGGTTAATATGCTTCTATGTTGACCATTCTTTGGGATGGAAAATTTCCTTTAGGTCTCAGTTTAAACGTCATTTTCTCAGGAAGGCTTTCCTAGATATCTATATCCTTTCACAATGTCTTTTGTGCTTCTTAATTATATCACATACCACATGACTTTAATCCTTTTTTTGTCTTCCCAGTCATCTTTAAGTTTCATGAGGGCATTCATGATGTCCTCATTGAAAAATAGATTAACAAATAAAGAAATGAAGAAAATTACACATATGCCCTATGCCAACATGCAGGAGTTTCCATAAATTGCTGCCACCAAAGCTGTGGACAATCCTCCCTTTCCTTCTGTATTCTTGCAAAGGAAAAGTTACTCCTTCCCCTATGCAAAGCTCAATCTTCCGAAGAGCAATAGATCTAATTTATTCCCACCATCTCAACCTGGTTGTATAATTCTGTTTCTCTTTCCTATACCTTTGTTCTCTTTTTGTTGTTTCTCAGAAGCAATTAAACATGAACAAATCTGTTTTGTGTGTAAAATAAAAAGCTTTCCTTGATTCCATGTCCAATATCTGTCCTAACTTCCTCATCGCAATCAAATTCTTGAGGAGTATTTGTACTAGGTGTGTGTACTTCCTCAGCTCACATTTACTCCTCCCTGGCATCTACCCTACCACTCCAAGGAAAATATCTTCAGCAAGATCATCATTGACTCGTTGCTGTCACCTCCAAAGGGGGCTCAGGACTGAACTCACTGGACCTCTTCAATTCACTTAGCATCTCTTCCCCACTTCCTAAAACCAAAGCTTTCTAATTCCCCTCTGCCTATCCGGCTGTTCTCTCTCGGTCTTCTTTGTGATAGTGCATTCTCTGACATGCTGGTGTTTGGGTCCCCACCGTCCTTTCTCCTGGATTCCCACTGATATCCTCAACAGGTCTCCTACGTATCTCATTAACTGTCTTCTGAGCATCCATGTAGAACACTCGCAAGAAACCTCAAATTTTGCCTTTCTAAACCAAGCATATTGTCTTACCTACACACTCCCTGCTCATGCAATCATTCCTCACTCAGATAATAAAGGCAGAGAGCTTGATGGATCCTAACTCCTCCATTTCCACATTCCAGATCTACCAAATCTAATCACATCTCTCTGTTCCCAGTACAACTGAACTAATTCAAGTCAACTTGTTCTCTCATCATGATTACCACAGCAGCTCCTTATTGGCCTCCCCACCTCCACTCTGGCTCTGACAGTTCATTCTCCCTGCAGTAGCCAGGGAGAGGCTTGGAATGAAAATCTGATTCTGCATTTTGACCATTTAGAACCTTTCACTGGTTCCCTCATTTTCAGAATAAAGTCCCATCTCCTTGGCTTGGAAGGCTCTAAACCTTTCGTCATATGACTTCTTCATGCTTCCTTTTTCCACTTTCATATCTTTAACTACCCCACCATTCCAGAAATATTCCCATAACCCACATTCTTCTCTTTGGCAGTACAGAACTAATCTCAGTCTCCTTCTGTGTTCTCTTTTGCTGCTGGACCTTTGCATACGCTGGCCCCTCTGCCAGGAACCTTCTCCAAGAGGTCTTCCATACTAATCTGTGAGTCTAAAGAGAGAATGGCACACTACAAGGACCCCAAAAGTTTGAACTAGAGACCTGGCTTGGCAATTTATTTTTCCTTCCTTCCATCAGTATATAGTATATATACTGATGGAAGTATATATACTTCCTTCCATCCAACATATAGTATATAGAACACTCTTCTTCTTCTTCCTTCCTTTCAAACTCATATCACTTGGCTATCTCCTGTTGGTCAGCATGCTGCTGTCTAGGCATCCATTATTCCAGAAACACACAGACTTACACATATACAGTGTCTTTTTCTAGATGCCGCACAGTATCATGAACTTCCCTCAACACAGCAGTTTCTTTCAGTTAGCAAGGCATTATTCCTGGCACTGGCCAGAGTTTAAATTGTTTGTTTACTTGTCTGTATCTCCAGCATGTTGGTATGATTGATGAGTTCCAGGACAGTGTCCATTTAACAATTGCATTATGCCAGTAACTAGAACCACTCTATGCTTGTGGTAGAGTCTCATTAAATATTTGTTGGATGAATTGATGGATGGATGAAGAGATGGAAAAATGAACATTGGCCAGTCAAGATCCTGGTTCCAACTTTTGTGCTCTTTTCTAGTGTGCCATGCTCTGTTTAGTTTTAGCAAATATGTATTATTATGGCAGACCTTCTGATATGTTATAGGGAGAACTGCAATTCTCAGGGCAACAGGTCTTCTTCTATCTGACTGCTCTGGGATCTTTATCATTTTTCCGTGTCTGACTTGGAGGACAACCACAATCCAGTATCCCTTCTTCATTATCCTAGCTCTTTTCTTTAGGGCAGCCTGAAAAACTACTCATATTGATTCATTTAAAAGGGATGAGGCTGAGGTAGGAAGGGCTGAATTATTTGGTTAGAATACAGCAGTCCATTGAAGACGCCGGACTCCAGGTGTTGATAAATAGAAGCTCCTTTCAGCAGAAGAGAAGCAAGCTTTTCCTTCTCTTTTATTATGATTATTGTTATTATTGTTGTGGTTTCCATGGAAACAACCAGAGCGGAGAACAAAAAAGTCAGAGAGGTTAGAATGATGAGACGGCTCCCATATGCTTAAAAAGACATGGTATGTGTGTGTGTGTGTGTGTGTGTGTGTGTGTATCTGCATGAACGCACACAAACGCCACCCTCACTTTAATCTCCAGCACACTGCTGGATCAGGGGAAATTGTGATGTTTATTCAGGGCATGTGTTACAATCGGGCTCAACTAGGAGACAACTATCAGCTTTTAGCAATTAAGGAGCCTTTGTGATGACAGCTCCATCCGATTAATAGCAGGGGGAGGGAAGGCAGAGATGGAGACATCCGGAATGTGAGCCAGATGAGTGTCAGAGAAGAATTTATAACTCAAAGATGGAGTCACCAGCTCGGCTCTCCCTTCTCACTCTAATCGGGGAGGAATCACTCTTGATGCTTCCTGGTTAGTGTTAATGGGGCATATGAAAACCAGATGCCTGGCAGGCCTGAGAGTCCTTGAGCTCTTCATCTGCTGCTCCTGCTTTTGCTTCTCCTTGCCTTTCTGATTCTTTATCTAATTTGGGGGTGGAGAAAGAGCCAGGCTCAGGGCCTCTTCTCAGAATGGTCAAGCACAGTCCCAATATCTTGAACTTTAAAGAGAGTCTCTGGAACCTTCTCAAAGCAAGGTTTGCTTCCATTTGCTGTCTCCATTGCACTCTGGAGGGAGCTGGGCAGGGACCTCCTCAGAATCATTTGCAACTTAATGTGCAGGAAACACGTGGCTCTAAGTGGTATCTCAACCATGAAAGGCAAAGGAAAAAAGAGATTTGAAATCCCTACACTCAGAGCAAATTCATTGCAATTGGCATTTGAGCAGAGGACGCCTAAGACAGGAACCTAAGAGGGTCCTGTGGCGAAGTTGGCTGACTCCACTTCAGTCCTTGTTCTCTCCTCAGGAGTGTGGGCTTGGATTTGGAAAGCGAAAGGCTCCATTTCTGAGCCGTCTGCACATCTAGGCAGGGCCAAGCGTCCATTTCTCACCCATGTAGTCACGTCGAATGCCCCTTCTAGGCTGACGTGGTTAGGAATGAGCGCACACTCCTGTCCTTCTTACCCATTCCTACCAGCTGTGCCAACACTTAGGGCTGTCTTAGGAGACAAATGTTTTACAAATGGCAGGGACCCATCAGCCTGGGTCAAGGAAGAGCTCCATCCCAAATCTGTCTCATGGCTAGGAATACCCATATTGGACTGTACCTGAGCAAAACTACTCTTCTCCTATGTTAAGCATGGAAAGATTTGAATTTAGTTGCAGCACATACTATACCCTGAGCAGTGTAGCATCTCACTATATTCTGGGAGCAAGTAGGCTATTAATTCCTCACCCATCCCCATTTCCAATGAGTCCCCTTAATTGTTCTACCTCCTCTATGACAAACAGATCATATGCCAGACTCCATCTCACAGACTGCTCTTACAGCTTTCAATAGCATGCCAGAGACTCGCCATCCCCAAGTTTGTATGCTTTTTCTCCCCCCCCACCCCACCGAATGATTTTTTTTTTTTCTTCCTGACCAGCGGCCTTTGATTGCAAGGAGCAACTCTATTACACATTACCAGAATAACAGAGTGTGTTGTAATTGGCCGGGAATCGGTCTTGAAATGTCAAGGAAAGATTTATTTCCTAGTGCAACCTCTCTAGGTGCTAATTTTGCTATAGGCTGCCAGATAATGGTTCCTGCTCACAATGGGTGAGAGTTCCTAATCAGAATACAGGGCTGTAATTGGATTGAAGGGATTTTAAATCATTAAAGTTGCATTTAAAAAGGGGAATAGAAATAGAACCCCAAGATGGAATGACTCACTTAGTATTTAATGAGGGAGTCATGGAGTATTTCTTATAATATTCTCTTAATGACCTTACAAGCAATGGAATTTACCCCGCCCTCTGGGGCTTGTTCACAAGGCACAATCCTGCAGTCTCACATCCACCACTCTGGAGCAATTAATTACTGAGCCATCACGGAGCAATCAGGCTCTGCTCGGCCAGCAGAAGCACTGATTTCTCTCCCCACTGCCTCCTCACTCTTTGTCGTCCTGCCTTTCCTGTTCTAGGGCTTGCCAGGAAGGGAGTCGACATTTGCCAAATCATCGTGCCATCTTTGGAAAGCCAATGAGAGCATCAGAGTCCCAACAAGTGACATGGAAGGGTCTGGAATGGTGGGCTGTCAGTGGCAGGACATGCCAGCTCCGTGAAGTACAATCTACATGTTTGAGAGGAGAGTCTTAGACGAGAGATTCTGATGCTTCCATCTGGGCTTGAATTTGTCAGGTTACTTTATCTCGATAACTAGTTTAGTGCTTTAATGACTAGATCTTCATATTACCTGGCAGACACATGCTATTGCTAGGGTCAGAGAACAAAGGCCATAGTGAAAAGAGAAGAATAGACTTGGGAGTCTTCCAGATCAGTCACTGCCTCCTAACTATCATTAGAGAGCAGGCAGCTCACACTGTGCCAGGCACATGCTAGGGACAAAATAAATGATAGCTTCTTTTAAAACTTCAGGTGCTTTAGCATTTATTTTGGAGTTTATTTCCAAGGTGATCTGCCAGGCCAAGCCCACCAGAAATGGATTTCTTTAGAATTTTAGTTTTAGAGAGGCTTCGTGAGGCATGGGTAGCTGTTCTTGCTGCTTCAGAAACAGCCCAAGTCTCTGATAGAACATGTGCATATTGTACATTAGCTGATTGCCCCTCCAGCTGGAAATGGGTTGGAAATGTGATCTCTTGTGGACTGACACAGCTGGGTATCGCTGGAGTCAAAGGAGGTTCCTGTTTGTGAGTCTGCCTCACTTGGCTGATGTTCACACCATCCAGCTGCTATAAACACCAGTGGCCGTACTGGACTAGTTACCATCACGCTTTTAGACCACAACCACTTGTGAGTCTCAGTTATCAGGAGTTGCAGAATGCTCCACTTGTCCCTTAGTCCCATGGAGAAGGGACCTTTGTCTTTTCTGGTACTTAAAATAAATCTCAGGTTTTCTTTTATTATACTTCACTTCAAATTCCTAAGGTCTTGACATAACACTCGAGACATCGTGATGAATTAGTATCACATTTATGGCCTCTCATAGATCAGGTCAAAGTAGAAAGACTTTATTTGAGAATGTGTATGATCAGAGTGCTTGGACGACCCGGAGAGATGAGTGAATGAATGGGTAACACCTGTTCCTGTTTTTGAAAATTTCAGATATCTATTTCACTTGGTGATTATAGAGAGGACCATCCTCCAGAAAGAGAAAAAAAGAAAAGGGAACTATGCTTTGTTGAGTTCTTCCTGCTGACCGGAGTAAATTGGTCATTGTACAAAAATGAGCTCTTTTGTTACGTCCATTTATCAGTTAAGGAAACCTTAGAGAGTTCTGTAGACTTGTGGTCATCTGAAACTGTCCTTCTGTCGGTTCTATCACTGTCCAATTCATGCAAGTTAGACGTGTGTTGCATAGTTTGTTACAATATTTTGTTATTGTCAGTATCCACTGAACCTGTTAGAAAGAAATGTGTCATGATTCTGAAAGTTTATATAGCTAGGATATTCTTCGATGATGATGCATTGACTGATTTAAATTTAGTAACCATGAAAGCATCAGTAGGTATGTTGGTAATTTACCAAAAATTAAAAATGATGATGCCCACTTCATACAAATCAAACCCAAGCAATGTAGCCTTGCACATGAAATAACTTGCAATTAGTCTGCCCAACCCCACCAAATTGTGCCAGCTTGATAATAAATCTAATAATGCCTTAAATGCACAAAGGTGGTTTGTTATTTTAAAGACTTGCGCAATCTTTTCTATAAAGATTCTTTGGTATTAGAGCCATCTCCATTAATTTATCCATCTGAAACTTCAAATGCCTCTGCTTTTCTTTTAAAGCTGGCCCCATCTGTGCAGGATAAACTGGAGTGTTGGAAACTACCTTCATGGGCTGCAGATGCTAGGCTGACTCAGCCTTTTACTCCAGACCACACTCCTCAGGTGTTCACAGATGGTGACTTTTTTTCTGATTCAAGTCATTGTTTTGGCTTTGGCTTTTCAATGTACCATGTCTACCCCATATAGGACTGGCCACTAGCCCATGGACACTTTTTAGAAAGAAGAAAAATGTGTCCTCTATGACTGACACAAAAACCCAGAGTTGCAAGGCTTGGTGAACATGCAGTATCTTGGTGAATATTTGATCAGGGGAGTAGAATTCTACTGCGGGTTGATGGCTTAGTGAGTAGAGAATACATGGATTTCAGCCCTACATGCCCCCTTGGCCAGATTCCCTCGTGCAGTGAACAACTTGTGCAACCCATACAAACTTGCATGGACCTGTTCTCCTACAAGCTGGACTGTTCTGATCACAGCAAGAGCAAAGTCTGAGTAATCTGCTAAATATGCACACAAACATTATGTTCACGTTGAATTGGAAATGCTAGTTTTGTCTTCTTTATAAAAAAAAGCAACTCCCCAGTAGTTGGTCAGGAGCACCGGCTCTTTACTGCCTGCAGAAGCTACTGTTATCACCTTGTAACAACCTGTCTCTTAGATATCATGGCTAAATTAACTCAGTTTTATCAAAAGTGGAACTGTAGCAATATTGCAAAATCAAATTGCAAATGAAAGACAAATGGGGAAGAACTCCCCTGACCATAGAATGGAGGCTGGGGACCCTCTTCTGAGCCCTTAGTTGGCTACAGGCTGATTGGCAGCTGAGGTTTAGAATAATAAAATCATATATTGTTCCATTTGGAAGAGATCTTAGATTTCTCCTAACTAGATGGCTTTCATATATATAAATATAAAAATTATCTCCTGATATGAAACTTATTCTTACTATGTTTCAAAATGTTCTTTTATTTTTTATTCTATCTTATTTATTTCATTTTGAAAATTGCTGGTCAAAAGCTGCTCAACTGATTTTATACCCACACAGAATCACAACATAAAGATGGAGAAATAGTGATGCAGTCTAAATTCCTACGTATTAAAGTAAAGGAATGAATCCCAAGCAGCTGAAGTGACTTTCTCCAGGCAGCTTATTGGAGAAAGAGCTAGTTCTTACACCAGATCTACTGACTCCATCCCAGGGCTTCTGTTTTCTTCCAACTACTAAATCCTGTCACTCAAGGCAACTCTAAGAAGAGCAATGAATCTGCACGTAAAATTGAGAATAATAATTCTTCCTCTCTCCCCCCTCCTCCTCCTTATAACTTTTTGTTGTGCTGACAAATACACAACTCAAAATTTCCCATTCTAACCCCTTTCAAGTGTACAATTCAATAGTCTCAATCACATTCACAATGCCGTGCTTTCATCACTGCCATCCATTATTGAAACCTTTTCATCACCCTGAACAGAAACCATGCATCCATTATGCATTAACTCCCCATTCCCACACACCCCAGCTTCTTGTAAGCTCGAGTCTACTTTTCATCTCTATGCATTTGCATATTCTGTGTATTTCGTGTAAGTAGAATCATACAATATTTGTCTTTTGGTGTCTGGCTTATTTCATTCAACATGATGTCTTTGAGCTTCATCCGTCTTGTAGCATGGTATCAGAACCTCGTTCCTTTTTACAGCTGCGTAATATTCCGTAATGTATATGTGTACCACGTTTGCATCTCTTGATGAATGCTATGTTGCTGCCACCTTTTGGCCATTGTGAATAAAGCAACCATGAGCATTTGGTGTGCACATAAATGTTGAAGCCTTGTGTTCAATTTTTTTGTGTGTCTATTCCTAGAAAGAAATGAGACTTCTTGGGACTTTAATACATTCAGTATAATATAGGCTGAGTATCCCATATTATCCATGATGTGCCTGTTAGAGATACAGTCAGCTGCTTTCTTATATAAAAAGTATTTGTAAAAAAAAATGTTTGTAACAGCAGCTAGCAATCTGTACACTTCTCTATAGTCTTGTAATGCATGATAGGTGAGCATGTGAATCTCAAATGCAAGTCTAGCTGTGACTCCTTTAAAGGCAGTACCCCATTGCCACCTTCCCTCTTATCCCACCCTCACTCATTCTGTCCCAACTAATCAGCTTTTTTACTCATCTACATTTATGCCATTCTAAGCCACTGGACTAAAATGGTAGATAAAATAGACATTTTCATGCAAAACACAATTCCAAATTAAAATAAATAAAGTGAATAAGCAGCTAGGACAGCATGAGAGGCATTATTATTATTATTATTTATCTGCTTATGTTTGCACATTTGAAATGTATTGAGAGAAGTTCCAAATGTAAACCTCTTGGTTGGCAAACATGCCCATTTGCTTCATCTCTATTACTGTTTAAAGAAGTCTGTGAACCAAAACAAAGTTTATTTGATACCTTCCTCCAGTATTGATAGGCACCATTGATAAAATATGCACTTAGATTTGTTTTCCTGAGTGAGGACTGAATTGGAAGATGGTTGGTTAGCGCCATCCAGAACCAGCCATGGGCAGGCAATGAATCACAGGAATCTGTTTAACGGATTTGGTTTGTTGTATGTAAGTCTCTGTGAGGCTCACCAGCTAGCACATGCTTCTGTGTCAACTTGACCACACCCTGTAGAATTGGGAGGGAAGTTATTCCTGTTGTGTTCTTAGGAATCCATTGTCACAATTCCTTCTGCGTAAGGCATACCTGCACACGCTTCCTTGAATGGTAGCAATCATGGAAGTACAATTTTCCAGAGCAAGTGTCATTGGCTGTTGCTTCTTTGGGTTAGCTTCATTCTCTCCTTTTGAGGGAATCCCCTCCTTTCATTGTTCTGAATCAATGCCCCACCCCTCACATACACCTACAGACACTAAGCCATGCTTAGATATACAAGGAAGGGCTATCAGCTCTGATTTAATGACGAGTATCATTGTCAGGTTTTACAAAGTGAAATTTCTTCAAACAGTGAGGAAAGAATTCTGCAAAGAAACTACAGAGGGAAATTTGACAGCTTTTTCAATCCAGTTATCAAAGCATTTGCAGTTCAAAGCAGGTGAAACAATAATGCAATCTTAGCAAGGAATGCTCATTTGTATCTGAGTGTTTTCAATAAATAAAATGCTGGGGGGAGTGAAAGCAGACCTGTTGTCTCCAATCCACTAAATTTAATATCCAGGGTATTGACTGACAGCTTTTTATCACCATAATTGGTATAGATTGTTTCTGAGTCCATTGACCAATCTTCTCTACCTGTACGGACTGCAGTGGCTGTTTTCCTCCTTTCTTGCCCTCCCTACCCTTTATTTCAACATTGATCTTGCCAGTCCCATTCCACCACAGGGAGGCTGTTTGCTCAGACAAAAGAAATATCAGACTGGTGAGAGATGGCTGCGCAGCAGCCACTCCCAAGTAGTGCTCCACCCCTTTGACCTCATCGCTCTTCCTCATCCATTAGGACCTTTGTGACCTGTCTCCACAATCCCAGAGACCTTCCTCTCCTCAAAAATTTAACCATCCACATTGTCCTCCAAAAGGTGGAAGCTGCATGAAGACAAGGCACAGAGCCGATCATCAGTAATTACCAGTTGAATGAATGAATGTTCCTTCTAAAACGTCACCAAACTAAATAAAGGACACCGCTTTGAGTGCGGATAGATGGACGGACTCAGCCTTGGTTGTGGGTGTTTGAATGTGCATGTCCATGAACGGAAGCTGTTCCATATAAGGCAGGCAAAAACCCTAAGAGCTTCCTATTTCTTATTTCTCATAAGGTCCTTCCAATTTGATATCCTAATTCTTTTATTTCATCCTCTTCCTTCTATCTCTTCTACCAAAACAATCTCATTGTAGCCATTATTCTCTCTTGCCTTACATATGGTGAAAATTCCCTAGCTAATCTCTTTGCCTCCACTTCCGTCTTGCCTAACTACAACCTTCCACCCTTAAATTCGTTCTGCACATAAATGACAAAATCTTAGCAACCCCCTTAATGTTGCAAGTCTGGGCTCCTTGCCATGGTGCATCAAGCTTTCTGTACCCGGATTCCTACGTACTTCTCCAGACCCATCTCTCACCACACCCTGTTGGTACGTCATGCTTTAGTAAACATTAGTCAACCATATTTGCCTTACTCACCTTCTTTTCTCACACCTCGAAGGTTTTACTCATGATGTAAGCTTTGTCTGTATCCCCTTTGTCCTTCTATCTCTGTATCCCTTTTGTCCTTGACTACCCTTTTTCAAGCCTCAGGGGTAAGCTCAAGTACCATACATTTCTGGAAGCATTATTTTGGCCTGAAAAGTGCCCTAAGGACATTTTCCTTCTTTCCTCTAAGATTTCCTTGGGGTGTGAATAAATTTTATTTTTATGCGTTTCTGTCTCACACTAGAGAGAAAACCTCTTGGGAACAGAGACTGTGTATTTTCCTTCATCATATCCCCAGGGCATAGCACAATGCCTAGAACTTAGGTTGTGTTCATTGAACTGGAAGGAAGTATACTTAAGAAGAGAGTCAGTGCAGCCCATGAGCTGGGGCTTCCTTTAAGTTAAACAGGATGTGCATAACATGCTGTCCAGTAGAGTTGTACCAAGAACAAGAGCCAGGTAGGGTCTTACTTATATTCAGGGTGGGGAGAAAGGATAGAAATATGGTCATTCTGCAGTTCAGGAAGTAGCAGATATTTTTCCTACCAAAAAAGGAATCCAGGTCTCACACTTTGGTTAAGTTGTGTTTCAGTTGGCCAAAGTTGTTATGACAAATATCTACAATGGCAGGAATTTATTGTTTCGGGGTTTGGGTAACTAACAGTCCAACTTCAAGGTATTAGCAGGGCTTGCTTTCTTCTAGAGTCTGTAGCTTTCTGGCAAACTGCTGTGACCGAGATCCGTCTGTCTCCTTGTGTGGGCTCTTCTAGTTTCCGCTGCCTTCTGGCTTCTGGGTTCTATTTCTACATCCAATTTTCTCTGCTTGTCAGGGCTGTAGTCATATGGATTAAGGCTTCCCTGATTCACTTTAGATTCATCTAAATGAATTATTCTTCAAAGATCCTATTCACAAATGAGCCCACATCTTAAATAACAATAAAACCTACAAAGGTCCTGTTTACAAACAGGTTCACACCCACAGGACTGAGAGTCTTTGTGGGGGACATGATTCAATCCTCAAAACAATGCAGAGCATGGAAAGCTAGGCATTATTTTCTCATTGGTCTTCCTAAATGGAATGCCACTGCACCCAACTCTGTAGTAAAGATCACACCATCAGCATAAATTTCCAGAACGACTTCTCCAAACAGAGAGCAAATGTTGTGCTTTTCAGTGAGGATCTGCTAGGGATCCCTGATCCAGCATTCCACCAGCACAGCTACAGGTGCTCACACATGTCAGGCATCTCAAGTAGAGCAGCTCTCATTCCTAACTGAGCACAGAGTGCCAAATTGGACTGTAAAGGCCACTCATTCCTTAGGGCTCCTGGGAGAGGCTGGCATATACAATGCAAATTGGCTCTACAGAAAAGAAAAGCGGTGCCAGGGCCGGTCTTCACTTCATTCTTTCCATTGCAGAACATCAGCAGCAGGTGTTTCTGGAAGTGACCCCCAGATGCACAGAGGCAAATTCAGTGCCTTCTCCTTACCCATCCCCTCTCCAGGCAGACATGAGACAGTTTTGACAGCTGATGCCATTGGCATGTCTCCCCTGCCAGATTGGAATCAGCCCCTCTACCATCTCTGGGGTCCTCTGCAGCTCTATGTAAACTCATAGAAGATGTGATTCTCAGCTACACAGCCAACTTCTCCTTTGCTACTGTGCTGACACTTCTCATCCTAGGCTTTCTGTGGCTCTAGCATACTGTCATGGTTAGGGACAGGTGTCAACTTGGCCAAGTTGTGGTACCTGTTCATCTGATTGGGCAAGCGCTGGCCTGTCTGTTGCAATGAGGACATTTCATAGGATTAGGTCATGATCACGTCGGCTACATCCACAGCTGATTCCATTTGTAATCAGCCAAAGGGGAGTGTCTTCTGCAATTAGTGATGCTAAATCCAATCATGGGAAGCCTTTTAAGGAGGACTCAGAGGAGACAGGTTGCATTCCTGCTTTGGCTGGTGAGCCTCTCCTGTGGAGTTCATCCAGGCCATCCATTGGAGTCATCGGCTTCGCAGCCTGCCCTGTGGATTTTGGACTCTGCATTCCTATGGTCATGTGAGACACTTTCATAAATTTTATATTTGCAAGTGTTCCCTGTTGATTCTGTTTCTCTAGAGAACCCTAACTAATACAAGCGTATAGGACTAAAAATATGATCGTGAACCTGGGAACTTTGAAATTTGCAGTCATGTAAAAATGACTTTTCATATTCAGAGAGATGGTCTGGTGGAAGTATTTTAAAATAAAAATTTAAGTGATCTTTAGATTATATTGCTATGCACATTTTAATCCCATTGTATAGAGCTGAGAGGTGGCCAAACCTTAAGGTGACACATCTACTATCTTTCTTTGCCTAAGATTTTTGTGATATCTTCATGCATATACTTTAGCTTAAAAGAAATGACAGTCTTCAGATTTTACTTCTCAGTCCATGGCCCAACTGTACCAATAACTAGCTTTGAATTTAGGCAAGACACTTAATCTTATTGAGACTCTATTTTCTCACCTCTAAAGTGCATTCGGGGCTGGTGTGGGATTAAATGAAGCAATGTGTATGAAGCAGCCTAGCAAAGCACATGTGCATGGCAAGGAGCCAAAGAGGTTAGTTCCTTTCCCTTGGGTGCTCTTCAGATGGTCTTTCCACCCGCTAGTTCTAACTCTACAGAACTTCTGAACTTAAAATCACCTATGTGGTATAATTACATTCCATGTCTTGCATACACAGATGTGTGTATATATATGTTGTTTATGAATGTTTATAAGCAAATGCCCCAAAATGTTTCTGAATGAGGAGATTATGGGATACTATTTTTTCTTCCTTCATTTCTTCTCTCTTTTTCTTTATTTTTCCTGTCTTCTCTCTTTTCTTTCCTCTTTTCTGTTCTTGCCCCCTCTCCTTCCCCCTCTCTCTCTCTTCTTGCCTTCCTGCCCTCTTGTTCATCTGTTTGTCCTAAAGTTAACATATTTATACAATAGCTAAAGATATAAAAATACTCCAGCTCTTGAAAAATTGATTTTATGGAAGCCAAATTACGAGATCAACCTTTAAGTCAAATGGAGAAGACCAGCTGTGTTCTGTTTATCTGTGTCCCTCTCCCTCTTGCCTTAAGAAAACCTCAAGTTGGTGAATTCCCAGTCTGAGCCATATTATGGTTACCTTCTTTCCAATGAATGGAAGGATCCACGAGAGGCTCTGAAAGAACATGATTTGGAACAGGAGATCTGAGCAGAGCTTGATAGGTAATGCAATTCCTTAAAGCTGCCTCCCACGTAGTGAGAATGAATGGTGTCTTGGGACATGGAAACCTCCCAAGGGGCTGAGGTGCTGGTGAGCTTGGAATAAATAATTGTGTCTGCTTATTAATTCAATACTCACTGTTAGACCAGAAACCCATTTGTATTAGCGTGGAAACGAGAGCTATTAAAAATCTATTAGGGAAGAAAATCTATTAGGAGAGAAATATGAGCAAGGGAATCAAAAAGAAAGCCAAAAGTTTGAAGTAGCAAGAGGAGCAGTAGGAGGCAGAGACAGAAAGAAGGGACAGAAGAGAGGGGACAGGTAGAAGACCGAGTTAAGAAAGACGGGTGGAAAGAGAAAAAGTACAGAGAGACAAAATCAAGGGACTCAGCAGGGCAGCTTTTCTCCCAAGTTTCCAGTCACAGTTGCAATTTGATTACTGCAGCAGCCTGACCTCATGCTAATTGTCCTTAATTATCATTAGTTGACTTCTCCAAGCTGGGGGTGACAGGCGGTTTTCTTTGGTTGGCTGGGTTGATTCTGCAGGTTTCTGTCTTCACACAGCCTTGATAGTCTGTCCACCCAGGCTGAGCTAATTGCTTTGTGTTCTGGTCACTGACTTGGGACCCTACCCCCCCTACCCATCATTTCCTCTTTAACCTAAAGATTTTATTGAGTCCTATGAAGAGGTGACATTCTAGGTGGCACATGCACATCCTGTTAAGGGGATCTAGGGATAGAGTTCCTTATAAATTGCTAAGGTTTCAAAAATTGTTTTTTTCTAGCTTGTGCTTGCCAGTCTTAAAAACTTGTGCCATATGAATCTTCTTAACACAAATTCAAGATAAGTAATGCTAACTGCTGTACTATATCATGTCAAAATCTTGGTGACTTAATAAAGTTTGATTTCCTGCATCCATTGCAGTCTGCTTAAAAAAAAAAATTGCTGCACCAGGGCGCAAATTCCTACTATAAATCCGGTCCAAGCTAGGCAAGAAAATGTAGGAGTCCAAGGAAATTGGGGGTGATCTGGTGAGCTCACAGCTGACAGGGTAGATGTAGGTCTATAGTAAGTCAGTGAAAAAGTGAGTTTCAATTACTTATACATTCCCTGTAATTGAAAAAAAAATGTCATTATGCATATAATTTTATTTAACCTACATTTTTTCTTGAAAGCCTACATTTGATAATTAGTTTGAACACTGAGCTATATATAAACATGCTAGTATTCCAGAAGTGAAAAGGGACAGGGGATTGATACGAGACACTCCTCCCTCTCATCCACCCTCTTTTTCCCCTACCTGGTGTTTAATATTTCAGCTTAACGTTCTGAAGGTGGGAGTCACTGGGGAGTCTGTCTAAAGGGATATCTGGTCAGAAGTAATGAGGCAACTGGGCTTTATCCGGGAAAATGACAGGATCATCAGAGCTGGAGAGATTTGAGCCATCTGGATAAAAAGGGTCAAACTCTCTGCTGGCAGCAATGAAGCAGCTCCGTGTGCAGGCGTCACGTGTCCATGCTCAGGCTCTGCAGAAGATCAGGAGACTAGTAAACAAGAGTCCCCACCAGAGGGTGTCCAGGCTGACCTCAGTCAGATCTCATGGCACGTGGGGGCTTCTCTCTCGAGCGCCCCCAATGCCTGTGCCCACACACCACCCATGTGCTGGCTTCAGGGAGTTTAAGCAAACTCAGGTAGAGCTGAATGTGTCTCAAGTGTTGAAAATCCAGAGCCTGGGGATCATAATGATAAATCTTAGGCACCTATCACATCCCTTCCCAAATATGTTTATGACTGCACTCCACTGCTTCACTGTGAAAGGCTGAATGTGGTATAGCCGATGGACAATGCTTAATTCTCAGATGCTGATCATAATAGCTTTTTAAATCCATATTTACAACTAGGTTAGGAAACATGTGTCTGGGTTATTTTCGTACAGGTCTTTGTGAAAGAATAAATTGAGCGACTGTCTGATTTGCCCTTTCAATCTGAGAACTGTATACATTTAAAAAATCCATAAAAAGGCAAGACTCCCTACTCTATGCATATATTCATTCAATGCATATTTATTTGCCAGGTACTACATGAGTTCCTGTGGCCAGCACAGAAACCTGTTGTCTCCTTTTGTTAAAAGAAAAGATGAACAGACACTTTGACTGTACACCACCCCTGCATGAACTCAGCCTTCTACTTTCCCATGGGGGCCAATTTCACAAAATTAAGTTTTCTCAAGGATTTGTAATATCTTGAGGGTCTCCTGTCTTCAGTGATGTGCCAATGTTCAGGCAAAAGATTTGTACCTTTTCAACATGAATGAAAGACAGCCTGCTCTGTTGCATCCTCTGATGGGAGCACTCCATCATGGGCTCCCATTGTTCCTGACTCTCAGTTTTCACGACACATCACTTCTCTCCTCGTCTTTGTTCTACTTCACCAGACTCCCTTGGTCTTCTTTGCTGACCCTTCCTCCCAGCACCATCTTGGCTGTTGGAGTGGGGCAGGACTTGACTCTGAGTCGTCTGCTGTACCATCTCTGCACTCAGACACTCAGGATCTCTTTTCTACACTTATACCTTTGCTGCTACCTTTCCAATAAGCTCCAGACTTAGAAGAACAATGATTTGTTGGAGAATTCCACATAAACATATAACAATAATGTTAGCTATGCATCCACGCATGATTCTAATAGGCTATTGTATAGGCATGTCTAAAACAGAATTATTTTTCTCTCAAATCCTGCCAATCAAGTCTACCTCATATCAGTAAAAGACACTGCCTTCCATCCAGGTGCTCAGACAAGAAAATGCAGGAGTGAAACTTCATTCCTCTTTCATTATCACCCCACCCCACATTCACCATCTCCAGTTTCCAATCCATCAACAAGTCCAGTTAAGTACACTTCCAAAGTACATCCCCAATCCACACGTTGATCTTTATACACACAGCATTTAGATCAAGTCACACTCATCTCTTCCATAACAAATTTTAGCAGCTCCATTGGCTTTCTAACTGACCTCCTTGCTTTTTTGATCTTCCTTTCACCCTCTGTTCACCACAAAAAAAATCGAAGACATCTTTTTTAAAATATAAATCAGATCGTGTGACTCCTCTGCTTATACTGCTTCAGTCCAAATTTTCACACCTAAAATCAGTCTCTTTACCAATGTATTCAAAACATTTAAGACTGGCCCCTGTCTTCTTCCCTGAACTCCCATTTCATCCAAGGGCCCCCTGTCTGTTCCTGGACCATAACAAATTCTCTCCTCCCTGAGCATGTTGGCATTTTCCTTCCCTCTGGGTGGAAGAACTGTCCCCCAGATCATCCGTGACTGGTCCCTGCTCTTCATTAAGGCCTCAGGCCAAACATCACCTCCACAAAATGGAGTGACATAAAGGCATAACACTCCCCAACCCGCTGCTCGACTCTCTCGTCTTCTCTAGCCCATTTCCCTATGTGCTTGTTGTCTTCAGTGCTTACTGCTCTGTGAGACGAATGTGCCCCTCTGGCACATGGCTGAGTGCCTCTCATCTCTGACAAGCATATAGGCCCCAGGAGAAGAAGAACCTTGACTTTTGTGTGCCTAGAACAGTGTCTTAAACAAACTTAGTGCTCAGTACTATTGACTGAAGAAGTGAATGAACAATTTTAGTTTTCCTAGCACTGACAAACTTAAGAAATCATTCCCTCTTCAAGGTTTCTATGTGCCTTATCTCTGTCAAGGACAATTACCTCTCTGGAGAGCTGAATTGTCAGCATATGGATGAAGCATGATAGAACAGACTTCAGGTTTGCACTGAGAATATTCCTGATATCACATGTGTCTTCTCCATTTATGGCTGAATACCTCCACTGCGAACATTTTTAATCATATTCGTGTTGGGTTGAAATTCTGTTGCAAGCAGTGTTGTAAGGAAATATGGATGTTGTTTGTTTGTTTTCCTTTTAATTTGAAAATTAAATTAAAATATATTCTTACTTCTAGAAATATTTTCAAGTTTAAATGAATAATCATAGAGTTGTTTCTTGAACTTCAACATTCCCAACTTCTCTTGCTGAAATCCTTTAGAGAAAAGCTCAGGCATTGAATTCTCACTTTCTTTTATAAGAAGTCAAGCTATGACCCAAAGTTTATTCCGCATTTGAAAATGACTAAGCTAGTGTTCTTGGTAACAATATGCATGTCAGGAAGTTCCAAAGGTTTGCTTCAACATATTTTAAATCTTTGATCTTTTGACATTTTTCCCCTCTCCTTCCTATCTAATTTTGTTGAAAAGTATTTGGAAAAAAAACACACACAACAAAAACAGAACTTCAAACCTAAAATTCTTTGGAGTAGGATATGTGAATAGAGGAAACACATCATCATGAGCTCGTTTTAATAGCTTAGCTTAAATACAGTCTAGCAATTTGAACACAGGGTACACACTGGGAATTGATGAGGTCCAATTCCGATGCTCAACATTATATTCCTCTGCATTCCAAGCAAACCGCCTGTCTTCCCGTCTTCAGGGTCACAGTTTCCACATGTAAAGCGGGAAGCATTTTAGGGAGAACTGTAAGAGTCTGATGGACTGACCTAGAAAACGCTGTAGGTGCCTCAAGCATCCAAGTCGACTAAAGCAAAATAAGCACTAGGCTTTATTCCGCCAAATGCCATCCTGATATGAATTCTTCCACCGGTAAGATACAATACAGTTCTCCCAACCAGCCCAGCCCACCTGGGAAGGGGGCACTGCATCCCAGTCATGATTAGAAATAATGATTCTTTAGTGCAAGTACACATTTGTTGGCAAGGCTTTCAGTGAGGAAGAAGGAAGTTAGTTTGATTCTAACACAGGCTTTTTGGCAAAGAAAGAGGAAAATGTTGCGTTTCTCAACAGAGACTAGAAATGACTCAGACTACAAGGAGCTGCTATATACCACGTAAAAAGGTCACTCCTTCGCTCTCATTTTTCTGTCTCCAGTGGTAAGGAACAAGGCCAAGCATTCCCTCCCCTTCCTTCTCATCATGCAGTCCATAGCTGTCTTTATGTGGTCCAGGCTGAGATCGTATTATGCAGATTGGTGCATATTAAGCTGACCGCAGTTGAGCCAGACTTGCATCATTTGCCCTGTCCACTATAAGGCATTGAATGGTCCATGAAAGAAGCTAGTGTCCCTTAGCATTTAGCCTACTTACATAGCTTGAAAGACAAGTTACGCAGAGGGTGTAGCTAACCTATTAAGAGGAAAAAAATCGCAAAAGAAGAAAGACATGTTCAGAAACCATGCGCTTAGTAAATAATGGGACTTCTTAGGAAATCCCCTTGAGTTTCTCTGAATTGATAGAAAATGATGTTTCAATCTTGGTATGGGGCATGGATGGCGAGTCAACAGCAAGAAAACCAGACTTCCTTTGGGAGAACAGTGCAGTTTAAGTACTATGTGGGCAAGCTGAGCTCAGCCCAGGGGCATTCTTCTATTAGAGAAGACACCTTGTTCTCTAATCATAAAGTCCCATAAAGTCACAGAGTCTAAAGAAGGGAAGATTTGGATGTGAGTACATGTGTTGACCTAAAAAAAAGAAAAAAAAACCCAAAAAGATATTTGTCGGTTATGGGAAACCTATTGTCTTCCACACGGCACATTTTAAATGATGACAGTCTCTTGCTTAGCGGAAGAGGTTTCTAATCAAATAAATCTCTGGGCTAGTTTTGAATGAAAACAATAGCAACTCTGCTTTCTTATTGTAAAGATTAGAGAGATAATCCTCCTGAGTCACAGTTGGGGGGGACAGCCAAAGGAGGTGCTGTTACCTCCAGAAAAGCCCTGGAAGGCACTTGAGTTCTTGCTGAGCTCATGGGAGCATCTTTAGTTATTAGACCGAAGGAAAGTTACTCCTCCCATCACCCTTTCCTGGTTATTATAAATGCATTTATATCATTTTGCTCATTCCAAAAAGGATATAGTTTGTTTGTGTATATTATGCAAGTTGGCTGATTGCTTTGACCGAATTACTCATATAAGCAAGACCTCTTATTGTTGTGTGCCAGGTAGAGCCAGTCTGAGCTCTGCTGTAGTGAGTTGCTTCACCTGAGTGGTGAATAAGAGATTTAAATACTGACTTTTTAAACTGTGGAATCCTAACCACAATCATAATAAATACCTCTGTGATTTGCATTCAAATCCATAGATCACAAAGAGACAAGCTATCTTAACTCCACATCATGCTCTGCATACTCTCCTTTGGAAAGCCAGCCCCTGTGAGCCCCAAGCACATTCTCACTCTCTGTCTCTCTCACTCAGGTCTGTTCACCCAGGTGATTCCAACAAGTGTTGGCTTGCATCAGGACGGGAGCCACGGGCAGTTCCTAGGTGAACTGGGTTCTCTGCCCCAGCACCACCCAGCACAGTGACTTCTGATGGCAGAGGCTCTATTGCTGGTGGTGATGGAAGGGCAGAGTTCATGCCGCATCTTCCCAATTCCCAGATGGTGCTCACAGCGCCAGCTACTTAGGAAAATCATTTCTTGGGTTGTCAGTGAAGCCAATTTGATCTGGAAGTGATTGAGAGGCAGTAAATATAGATCACCACAAAGTCACTTTAGAAGTCACTTTCCAGAATAAAATTGCAAGCTAAAAGGATCCCATGCTGTCCTCTAGGCTCATCCCTGTTGTTAATGCACAGGGTGAACAGAATAGACAAAGGGTTTGCAAAGTGTTTGCAGAGCATGAGAGCCAGGAAAGGTCCATGGCTCCTGGTTGTCACCACCTTGGCTGAAGCAAGCATCACACAGGATTTCAAACCCACTGATGATAGTCCACCTTGAGCACCCAATTTATCCACTGCTGTGGCCTTTCCTGCAGGACTCGAGTCTTTTTATCCCTTGTCATGTCATTCTTCATCTTTTGGCAGGGATTTTCTTTTCATATTGTACAGTTGAACTTATTTCATCATCAACACATTTTTCTGCATCCTAGGGATTCTTTGAAGATGTATTTCTATTCGCACAAACTTTTGTTTCAAAAAAGGGAAGCGGTGTAAATATGGAATATTAGCAAAGGGTCTTTTCTTGTTTCAGAGATGTGTTTAAAATAAACACACTAAAGATGTTTTCGAAATAAAAAGCAAGTGTTGTGCAAGGATTGTGTCAAGGCAGTTGGCTTCCTATAGTGAGAGCCGGGTGGTGCTTTGAAGCCATTTCTGCTAGTACAAAAAGCCTTTTTATGTCTTAGTTTCCAGCAACCCAGCTCTCCTTTAATAAATGTCCTTTCTTGAGTCGCCACTAGAGGGCAATGCAAGGTGTTTGGTGGATTGCCTTATTCTCATGACCATAATTAAACCACTTTCAATGAAGTAAGCTACTTAAAGTATTTTTCCAAGAGTAATTGTATCATCCTCACGAAAAGTATACTCTCCCGGAATTGCCAGCGCTGTCCTTCTTTCGCTGCTCTCCTCCTCTTTCCACACCCTGGACCATCTGCGTTGCATTTGCAGGTAACATCCAAAATTCTCTTGTCCAGGGAGTTCATAGTTACCCTTTATACCTGAAGCTAGAAGAGTCAGTGGTTTCAGAAGAAAAGGATCATGAAAATCACGGGTTAGCCTCTTTCAGAGGAGGACACCGGCAACGAGAAAAGTGTTCTGCCTTGCTCACGGTCACACCAAAATGAATGACAGGCCCCTGATTGGAATTGGTTCAGTGACATGGTTCTGAATGTCTTTTGGCCCAAAGTTTATCTCACCAGGTGTTCAGTGGTCGTATAACCTAATATTTGTCAACTCTACTTCATTGAGCCTTGAGTTACATTGTCTTGCAGTTAAAAATAAGGCTAACCACAAAATAAATAAATAAATAAAGTCTAGCCATGAGCCACATTTTCCTCTCAAGGATGCACAAACCTCCAGAAGGCATTTCTAAGAGAAGGAAGACTCTTCCATGGGTAAGTGTAGTCCATTGTTCTGGACTTTGTTACAGTCCACCATAGTCAGAAATCTTGACAGAAAATCATCTGTTAATATGTGGGCCAGCTTTGGAAATTAGCACTGGAACCAGGTTTGTTGAAGTCTCCATGACTTAGTGTTTCTGTGGCCACTTGCCCTTGTAATCCCAATGATGACTTAATTTACAAAACAATGATGTCAGCATTCCTCTTCCTTCATTGATTATCACTCAAACATTCTAGGAGTCAGCATTGAAATGCAGATCGTTTCAAATGCTGCACAGCAAAGGCAGATGAGCTCTGTTCCATCATTACAGATAGATCTGTGCAATCCCATCTCCATTTAGACTGTGCGCACAAAAAGAAGCAGCTTAAAGTGCCTTTACACATGCTAACTCTCCTTTCCGTATTGCTTTTGCCACATTTGTCATTGGATCACTCCTACAGATTCTTCAAAATTTAGCTCATGTGTAGTAGTCTTCTCTGGGACTCTCTCTTGAGTGTTTTTCCTCCTTCCCCAAGATGATTTAGGTGCCCGGACCAGCCAGAAACTACTTAGCATGGGTTACACTGGTGATCAGAGGGCTATGAAGCCAACCTGTGTATGGTGAGACAACCAAGAAAATATCAATAGCTGATTACACCAGCTCTATATCCCTGCACAGGAGCCAGGGCCAGCCAGAAGGAGTTGGGGCCATGGAGGGAGGGGTAGAGCCCCTGATGAGATTCAGAAATCTCCATAGATACTTCCCAAAGCATAGGGGATTGCGTGGCACCTCCTACTGAACCAACTTACTCTGAAGCTGGAGGGCCAAGGAAACCCTGGAAATGTAGAAGATTGAATTATCTGGCAAGGAGGTCTGGGAAGGTTAGCAAATGCACAGGAGAACAGCGTGGCTGACTCTACCTCTTCTCTGGATTCCTGTAGCATCCCAACTCACTGCCCTCATGGTAGTTGCCGTATCGTATTGCCATTGCATTTAGAGCTTACCCCAACACCAGGATTGTTCTTACACCCCAACACCAAGATTGTTCTTACATGGTTGCCCGGCACATAGATGTACGGAACAAATGAATGCAGGGGTTTGGGAAATCATGGTATGCTGTGGAAACCCTAGTCATTGTTATGGATATGCATTGTTTATGTATAAATTCTGCTAAAGATGACTAAATTATAGACCTCTTTCTGTCCCAGACTTTTGGCCCAATCCTTTTCGCTGGTGCCATCCTCATTTGTAAAATTGAAAATGAAGAGTAGTGCAACCAATTAAAGTAATGTGAATGAATTAACTGTGGGTTTAGGCAACAAAGAAAGTTCTGTGGGAAACCCAGTAAAAGTAGAGGGAGCAGAAAAGTGTCCATAAAGTAAAATACAGAACTTTACAGTAATATTTTTCTAAAGAAATGAAACTATTTTTCCAGGTCTATTAGCCAAGTCAAGACGGAGAACATCACCCCTCTTTCCCTGCCAAAGTAATGGAACTCCAGAGTTCCCGGGTGACTCACATTCATCTCTGATTTTGCATTAGAACATTTTTATTAGAACTCCAGTTGTTCTTTTTTTAAATTATTCTTCCTTAGTATTGCAGTAGTATTCTACCAGGCTAGTAAATATTCTCGCAATTCAAATGGTAGTCAGTCTTGCGACATGAAGACAAAAAGCATATCTACCAAGCTCTCCTTCAAGAAAGGGACCATCGGTTGTGTTCTTTCTGTTTGGATGACACCATGCAGTCCATAGAGGTGTACCAGCTTTCAGGTGGGAGACCTTAGGCTGGATCCCTCTCCCTGGTCTGTTTGTGATTCTTTGGTTGACTTACTGTCCGTATCGTATAAAACCCTCTGGCTCTACCAAGTTGCTGTGGGTGGAAAAAGTGTGATAGACAGTTACTCTCTAAAGAGAAGAGCTATGAGTTGGCAAACAGCTTTGAAACACCTTGAGGCATATAGTATTACCCTCATTAATGTAACTGATTCTGAAGAAACAGACCTACTAGGTCCTCTGATTCTTCCCGGAAAGAAAATTCTGAAAGTCATCTCTGTAATCTGCTTGGCCTATATAATGCAATGATAATCAAATAATGGAATAGACTCCCAATCCTCCTTACTCTGATTTATTTTTCTCCATTGCACTTATCTTCATCTTATGTGTTTGTTTATTTTTCTGTGTGTACGTCTGTGTCTCAGTAGGATGTAAGCTGTGTGAGAACAGGGATTTTGTTGATTTGCTTTTCTTTTTTAATCTACTGCTCTATTCTTGGGTCTAAGAACACTCACACAGCGGGGGCTATTTTACCAAATAATGAATGAGAGAGAGTACAATAATAAGTTTCCCAGGTACCTGACCTCCTTCAGGTCAAAACAGTATCTTTCTCGTTCCTTGCTTGCCCCCACACCTCTGAGTGCCTAATTCAAAACAGAAGAATTTATGCTGCTTTGGGACCAATAACTCTGGACTATTTTGAATTAAATCGGTCTTGTCAGTCCCATCTGCCTACCTTCCTGTCATTGTAGATTAATTCAACGTAATATAAAACACATTTATATAACATCTTTACAATTGTCTTACGGTCCTTTACAGTCTTGCAGTCTAATTAAATTGTTGCATCAAACATGAATTTCTTTAGTTTAAATGCATAAACTGAGCAGATGAACCTTTTCTTAAACCTTCCTTTTCTAAAACTAAAAGACCAGTCAATTTCAAAGTCCCTGAGTATTAGCAATTACTAGTGCTCAAATCAATGCACAGAGCTTGTCTAAAAAGGCATTTTCCTCTTTAGGTGAATGGCTGGGAATGTAATATATAGTATCAACAATTTGTGTGGGTTGAGCTTTGATTGAAGCTGAGAAAAGTCTGGGACTTGGCATTGCACAACCCTTTGCAGATGATGGAGAATAAACCTTGACTCTGCAAGGTATACGGAGCAAAGTAGAAGTATTTTAATCACAATTACAAACCACATGAATGGCAGGGAAGAGACAGACTCCATAGAACACAGGCTTCCTGCACAAGGATGATTTTCTTGCATTTTTGGTGAAAGCTTA
This sequence comes from Tamandua tetradactyla, assembly GCF_023851605.1. NCBI lineage: Eukaryota > Metazoa > Chordata > Mammalia > Pilosa > Myrmecophagidae > Tamandua > Tamandua tetradactyla. The sequence continues at coordinate 4,047,347 of NC_135334.1, read as the reverse complement.
TCTGCTCTTATTTCCCCATGGGAAAACTGCCCTCCTGAGGAGCTGAGAGGAGGGGGGCAGGAATAGTTGAGAGCCCACCAACGAAAAGAATGATGAAGTGGCCCTTTAAATATAAATCTCTGGAGCCCCAAACCCAGTGAATATTCCCTTAAGTATTCAAATGAGATTGCAGCATCAGATTGGTATGCATTAGGCTGGGTTTCAATGAAAATTAACATGTAATTGCTTCAAATGAAGTAAGTGAGGAGGTAATCTGTTCTTAAATTGGATTCCCAGGATTTTGTGGTACCATAATGCAGCTGTGAAATGAAATATATTTTAAGGATGATGTCCTCAAGGGGGTGAAGGGGCTGGGAGGAGGAGAGGAGTAGAGTGAGTTTATAGTAGCTCTTCTTTCCCAACCAGCCTGCCTCATTCTTTCTCAGTCTCATTCTCCAACTGCCAATGGATGAAAAGATCTTCTTCCACCTATGGTTGGCTCCCATTCTGTCCTACCTAAATAGATCCAATTTCCCCTGTAGATATGAGTTATTCCTCCTGACCTTATCAGGTCTGGCGCTGATTTTCTGGGCACTCCCAGCTGGGGGAGCTCAGTGGTCTTCCCTCAAAGCTGGATTTACAGGAGAAGGTGTTCATTCTGCATATAGATGAGACCGTGCATTCCTGAAGGTCTGGACATATGGTCCACAAGTCACTGGAAAGTGGTAGGGATCACTGTCCCGTTTACTTCTGGTATCTGAAAATAGGGACACCCACGCTTGACCTCATGGCCCTGCAGATATCAAAGACTGGGTTTGGAGCAGCAGGAGCAGCAGAAACAGCAGCCAAATTCATTACCTCTATCAAACTCCTGGGTTCACCCAGACCAGGCCCCCCTGCCAGCAACCACGATATGGTCTGTGAAGTCTGAGCATGAGCCTGGGAATAATTAACCTTCTCACCCTTCAATCAGGAGGAAAAGCAGCTGAGTGAGGAGGCAGTGCAGGTTAATGCGTTAAATTGTCTGCCTTTGCCACCTTAAGCTGAAATGGGATTTTCAGTCACAACTGAAAAGAGCTGGCAGGCTTCTGGTCCCATGGCATCAATCCTCCCAACCAAAGAGCCATCTCTGATGGGCTCAGGGGACCTTCTGTACCAAAGACACAAACAGGCAGAGCTGTTAAATGAAGTAGAAACACCTGGGCATGCACAGGCAAGCTGGGTTGAAGGTTCAAAGGACAAGGTCCTGTTACTGGACCAGACCAAGTATGTGTCAAGGAGCCTGGAATCAAGATGGCATGCTGACTGTGCCTCAGCTCATGAGCAACTGAGAATTTATACCATGCTGCACAAAGAATATATGTTTCAATAAAAGAGACCCCATCAGAGCTATAGTATAGGGGAATTAATAGGAAACCAAGAAGCAAGAGACTGTGAATTCACTGCTGCACAGCTGAGTCAGCCGTCTGAGCCCCGCTGGCCTCTCCTCCCAGTCACAGCTTGGGTTTACAGCCTCGCTGATGACTGTTTTAATTCCTATCTTTGTTTCCCCTCTGTTTATGTTGCTGTTTTCTTTCTGCACATGTTGAACAGCTCTGCCTTTACAGCTAATCAGAACGAATGGCTTTTTCAAATGCAGAAGCTACATTTCTGTACATCTCTCAGTTTGCGGGACCAAGATTTTTGAAAGAATGCCAGAATGTTTCTGCTCTCCCCAGAGACCGGTGGACTCCTGAGTTGGAGGAAGATGAAAGCGAAGGGGAAGTTATTGAGGAGGGTTGGCAATGACTTGCTTAGCTTACCTGGCTGAGTTTAGGTCTTCCCGAAAACAGGGAGTCCCCAAGCGCCTACTCTAGGTACGGCCAACCAGTCAAGAGAAATCCCTACACATTGGGTCTTTGCTAGAGTTGGCGTCTCCATTGATGGAATTTCATAGAGAGAAAAGGGCCTGGGCTACTTTGAAAACTAGAGTTTCCATGTCAGTTTGGATAAATCATCTTTGTCGATCACCTTCTCTCTTCATCTATTAATGTGAGAAGAGTAGCATCCATCCATCTGACCAGGGTCTTACAAGGATTAATAGCCATGATGTCCTTAGGACTACCCAGGGAGAGACATGCTAATAGCAGCAACACCAACAAAAACTAAAGGACTTTTCTAGTTTGTTTGCAAATGCAGAATCTACGTTGTAGGTTTTCTGTAGCCTGGAACCCATTGCTATCCCCCGGTTGAATATGACTTACAAGCTGAGCTAAATTGGAAGAGGCTGGATAGAATTGGGCTCTGTGGTGTGTTTAGGTGTGCATGTGTGTACATGTGTTTGTGTGTAAGCATGCACATTAATCGCTATCGCTATTGTCTGATTATCTGGTACCTTGGATTAATTATGGTCATACCCTTTTCTGTTATCAAGATTTGTCAAATGATGACCTTGACATGCTATGCTGCTTTAGCTCTCTCCAAAGTTTGCTGTAGTCACCTGAGAAATGTGGAAAAAGTCAGTGGCATTAGTCTCATTTTAGAGATAGAGAATCAAGATTTCACTCCATGAGTATGAGAAAGTGCACTGAAGCTGTCACTGAGGGTCTCTCATGCCGTGAACTCCACTGTCCCTTCTTCCAGGACCTCCTTTGCCTTGAATATAAAATGAGGGTCATGGGGTTAATTCCTTGCTCTTAAAACACAAACCAGCACCTAGGCTCCGGGATAAAGAGTAAAATATCGATAGACACGCATAAATCAGCAGCAGCAACAGCAGCACTGGGTACCACCATCTACCACAGGATATTGGGAAAAATGCAAGTCATGTATTAGACTCCAGGGGTCAACAGAAGCGTGATGAAATGCAAGAATGAGGGACTAAATAGAAAATACTCCAAGTCCATTTATTTAGGGAAAGAACTATGAAGTAGAGAAAACATAAGTGAAAAGCTGGTCCATGACAGAATCCTCTCCCCAGCTCTATTCTTGCGATCCTCCCTTTTGACCTGTGAAATCCTCTCCTGTTCCTCTCCTGCATTCTACCTCAGAAGCTCGAATTCTCAGTTTATTTCTGTTTCCCACTGGCAATCTACACCCGCGTACAGCTCTCGCCGTGTCCCTCTATCCCAGCGGGCGGTCCCACCCCTTCCGTTCATTCTCTCTCTCTAACGAGCCGAGACTGACAATTTTGCCAATATTTTTCATACATAATAACTTAAGTGCCTCACTTTTCTACAAACATGTTATCATTAGAGTTCAATTCTTTTGCTCCTAGCCTTTGTGCCTGGTAAATATATTCCTTTGATGTGTGTTTGGGAAGATGGCTCCATTTTATGCATGTGCCATTAGTGCCAATTGCGCAAAGCAGAAACACAAATTACCTGCGTTCTGCAGACATATCTAATAACCCAGATACCACGGGCTGGCATTCAGCGCAGCCTCCGCCTCTACACATGGTACTGAAAGAGGAACACCCAAACTACCTATTAATCTGAAATGTAGGTGAAGTGCTTTAGCACTGAATAGCTCGAATAGAGGAGCTATGCGGGAGCCTCATGTTAGGAGTTGTGCGTTCAGCCAAGCCCTCACTTGAGTAGACAAGCACACACTAGTCTCTTTGGGGCAATCTGGTGCTGGGGGCATAGGACGTGCCAAGGAAAAAGTAGTCCTGGTGGGAGAAAGAAGGGACATAAGATAAGTGTTGATGGGTGGGGGGGGGGGGCAAAGAGGGGCATACACTCGTGTGCATGTGTAGAAGACAAAGGGAGAAGTATATGTAGATTTTTCCAAATATAGTGCTCTATAAGTCCCTTCCACATGGTTTTATTTAGGCAACTCTCTAGTCAGCAAATCAGCCTCCACTAGGGCTGTTAAAGGGGGGTTTGATGGTAGGAACTATTTATAACAAAGAATCAGGACTCTGCCAATGATATCTCTTGTCTGACTCCATGAATTCGTTAAGGGAGCCTAAAGCTGGGTCTCACTTGCTAAGAGGGATAAAATCCATGATCCCACTGTGTAAGCGGGTTAAAACTCGTCTGCTCAGATTAGCAACTTTGTTTCTCTGGTCGCAAGGGGCTGAGTACAGACAGCAGCAGAGCAAAACCAGTAAAAGAAGGAGGTGACTTGGAGAATCCTGGTGTACTGAGCAGACAGAGGAAGACTTTCCCACACCAGCACCACCAGAGAAGCCTCAGAGCCTGTGCTTACCATGGCTCAGCGCTTCTGATGCATTCATGATCTTTTAGCTGAAGTTTCTTAAAAGATACTTAACTTTACTCCGCTTGTAATTTCTCCGGTTTTGGAGCTTATCACATTTCAACCTAGAATGAGATTCCTAATGCCTTGCCGCACACATGCGCACACACACAAACTCCAGCATCCAACAAGAAGTAAAACAGATCAAGGGTTATAGAAAAACCTGTCTCTATTCTTTCTCCTGTCTCTCAATTTAAAAATTACTTGCCTTCTGCTCCTCCTTTCTTGCCTCTCATTTTCTTTTCTCTTTCTTTCCTGTTCTCAGTTCCTGTTGGTCTCCCTGGTTCTCCATCTCTGCCTCTCTCATCTTTCATTTGTAATGGAGCAGCTCAGTCTGCTGGAGGGTCAGCACCACCCTCCATCATGGTGGAATCAGCGTGTGGGCCACACTGGCAGGGAAAGCTGTCTTCCCATTTTACAGCTTCATGTGAAATGCACTGTTCAAGGCAAGGGCAGAGAAAGGTCTAGAAGGGCACAAGTGTTTGGGGAGAAGGGAGTAGAAGAAAAGAGAAGCTCTGTAATGCAGGAGGTGGGAGGTATATCTCTATGCTCTCCACATAAATGTGTTCATGGAAATAAATCTGCTCTTTCTTATGAACCTTGACTGGGCTCTGGACAACTCACTAGGGAAATTACCAGAAGTTTCCATGATGGGACACCTGAGTGCTCCATTGTACAGAGATATGGAGACAGCAGATCAGACATGTTTGGGTGTGCAGGAGCTAAGGGCAGTCATGGGCATGACCTGTAGCCATTTCCCCTTCAGAAGAGGGAGGACACTGTCCACCTTAGCACTGTATCCGGTCCAGAACAATGCCATGTGCACAATGGGTAAGCTGGTCAACCGAGATCTGAATGCCTGCCACAGGACCAGCTGGCATTAATCACCAGGGCGGCATTACAGAATAGCCCTGTGCTAAAAGAACCAACAGTCTTGGTGGGCAAGCCAGACCAGCCCCCGCAATCAGCAAGAGAGCCACAGATGGCAGCACATGATGGAGCCTCAAGTTCTTGCAGTACAAGTCCTTCCTTCACATTACACACCATCTTCCACTTACCCCTGCCAGAAATCGGAAGGCCGAGAAGCACCTTGGTACACAGAGTGTGGGTCGCCTGGAAAGAAGCCACTAGAATTCCTGTTTCCACTTTGTTCCGTTTTGTGTGTTGGTGTGTTACATATGTACAATTCAAAATTTATGATTTCACCGCTTTCAAATGTGCAATTGTGAGTCACATCACAATGTCTCATTAACGTCACCTCTATCTATTATCAACATTTTCCATGACCCCGAACAGAAACTCTACCTATTAACCATTGATTCCCCATTTCCTCTTTCCTATAGACTCTGGCAACCTCAATCTACTTTCTTTATCTATGAATTTTCATATTCTAGGTATTTTCATATAAGTGGAATCACAGAGTATCACTCAGCATAATGTCTTCAAGATTCCATGTTGTCACATGTATCAGAACAACGTTCCTTTTCGTGGCAGGATAATATTGCATTGTGTGTAGTACCATATTTTACTTTTCCATTAATTGATTGATGGACACTTGGGTTGCTTCCATCCTTTGGCAAGTTTGAATAATGCCACTATGAACATCAGTGTACAAGTATTTGTTCAAGTTTCTGCTTCAAATTATTTTGAATATATACCAAGAAGTGGGACTGCTGGGTCATATGGTAATTTTAGTTTTAACTTTTTGAAGACGCTCCAACTGTTTTCTTCTCTGTTATTTATTGTCTATGTGACCATAAGTGATTATTAGACCTCGAGTTCCCTGCCTCTAAAATGAGGATATTTTTGATAACTACTGCACAGAGTGGTCATGTGTAGCAAATAAAATAATGTTCGTGCAGTGCTTTGCACAATGCCTTGTGCAAGCTAGTGATCTACAAATGTTAGCCATTTTTATCGCTATTCTGGACTCTTCCCTTTCCTTTATCCCCCTTCCAATTTCTAATCTTCCTTCACTTCTCTAAGCTATGTCTCTTCCTCTTCAGTCCCAATGCCCTGGCTTTATCTTGGGTTCAACCATGGCTTAGATGGACCATTGCATGGTTTTGTAAGTGGTCTTTCTGCTTCAGACCTGTCTGTCCTACATAGATCAGACCATAGCGCTGCCCTGTTTAAACTTCTGTACCTTACATGCTTTATTCCACATTCCTTTGGAGACATAGAAGACCCTTCCCCAAAAAACATCTTTTCTCACCTGTTCAGTCTCCTTACACATCTAGACTCAACTGCTATCCAAATCCTGTTCACCAGCCACTTACGAAATTGCTCATAAACTTTGTGTATCTGAGAAAACTGTGGCACTTACTACCCTCCAAAAAAGAAATCTAAGATTACTAGAAATTATTTCAAACCTACTGCCTTGGAATATTGCAGGGCAGGGGAATCTTTCTTTTTAAAGATCCCCCAAGTTCTTCTGATGTGCATTTCTAGTTGGAAAGCACCCCCCACAGGTTCTGCTCATGTTATAGGATGGGCAGTTACATTGTTCTGTTCATCTTTGTACACCATTGACTGGCAAACAGTAGGAGTACAAAAACTGACTGGTGTTTTACCAAATGAATGACTAAATGCTGTTTTTCATGATACTCAATGCTATACAGTTGGACTAAATCACATACACTCACCGGATGTAGAGGAATAGAAGAGACTGTAAATGCTGAGGTATGTGTGTGTGTGTGTGTGTGTGTGTGTGTGTGTGTGTGTGTGTGTGTGTGTTTGAGACCTGAGTCCAGTGTGTAGGTAGCAAAGGAAAGAGCTCAGAAAAGGTGCAGCATTTTGTTCTAGGTCCCTTGAGGAGCAGGAGAAGCCCACGAACCTGTGGCAAGATGAGACAGAGTGAGACCTATTAGGGGAGGGAATGCATGTGGTTGGACAACCGAAATATAAGCGGTCATGATAAAGTAGAACCCAGACCCATCAATTCTTCCTAGAGGAAGAGTCTGATGGATCAAAATTGCCAGTTTGAGAGCACTGCAAACAAAAGCACCAAGATCTTGTTTTTCTCAAACCCAGCTGGGGTGAGTCTCTCTTTAATGACGTGGTGGTGAGACACACACCTGGGACAGTGCAGGAGGTGCCTGTACAAGTTATTTATTAAGGAAGAGAAAGGTGAGTTCCCCACCATTTATCCCTCTCCTTTTCTCTCTATGGTAAATGGCTGGGCTGTTTGCGATATGCAGAGGCTGGTAAAATGAGGTGATGAAATCGGAAATCAAAGCTCACAGCATTGCTGGCTAGGTGATGGAACTTTGCAGCTACCTCCCACGGTGGAGGCAGGAGAAGGGGGAGGAAGCAGCTGCTGTCATTTTTCCCCTGGGAGTTGTTGGTTTTACTTTTATTTCTGCTAAGAAAACAAGAGCTGGTGAGGGTAGCCAAGGCAGCACAAGGGAGAAAAGTAGAAAGTGCAAGTTACAGAGAGCTCAAGTCAAAAGAGCCATGCAGAAAGGGGGCAGAGAGGGGGCAACGGGCAAAGACAAAAGCCTCTGGAATTGGCCTTTGTCTGTTTCTCATTGGCCACAACCTTTTCTTCTGCCTCTTTGCCCTGGAAGGAGCTCACAATGACCAGGACGTGTGGCAGATTGCAAGTACCAGAAAACATCTTCACACCCACCTCACAGGATGAAGGGTCTGCTCATTTTTTGGCTGTACTTGCCCCTTCTTCCAGGACTACTGCTTTAAAATGCCCCCAAATGTCCCTGTACCTTTGTCTTGTGGGTTAACTCTGCCCTCTGGTGGCTCAAAAGACAGAGAAGGAGGCAGAGAAGGGTATTGGTTCCAGGAAATGTCTGCTGGCATGCTTCCCGGGAAAGTCTTTGGTTAAAGCAACCCGAACCCTAAATGAATACAGCACAATATGCCTGTGATGTATTAATATCCCGATAAGCTGGTCAGAATGTGTTTCCAAATAGGCCTATTACATAAGTGGCAATAAATACTAACCATCCCTCCCCTCTCTGTGGTCTGTGCATAGAAAGGGATATAAAGCGTGGCATCCCAGGGATGTTCAGATAGCATCTTGGCAACTTTGACCTTTTGATGGATGGAAATCCCTGAGCTCCCTATAACACAGTCCCGTGTGACAGCCACATCGCACAGACTTGCCCTTTGCCCACCTTTTTAATGACATTCTATTTTGTTTTACAGCCCGCAATCTGCTGCGCGTCCTGGTCAGCAGTATCTGTCTTTCCCGCTGCTGCTGACTGCCTTGGATGCTTTTATGGACATTGATTGTCCCTCACCCGTTCCCCAAAGGGTTCTTTTCCTTGAGCCAGAACGTCATTCCAGCAGATTACAGGGCCTGCCACTCTCCACGCAGATTTATTGCCATTCTGGGTTTTATTCTCTCCCACACTTGCAGCTGAGCCTCATTCATTTAGTTTTCTGGGGAGAGCAGGATGGAAGAAGTTTTCTATTAATAGGAGAAAGGCTGACATACCGTCAGTCTTAGTGGTGACTACATTTATAGCCCCCAAGTTCCAGAACCCGGCACTGGCCTTAGATTCACCCTTCTTCCTCGGAGTCGTTGAACGGAGGAAGATCCTGGGAGGGCAGTTGACTCTGTAAAAGTTGCTACACTAATTTTTAAGTCTTTTGTGAGCACAGGCAATATTTGTGTATTTGGAGAAGATCACACAAATGCACATGCCCCTGCCCTCTGACCACCAGTCTGTATTTGGAAAAAGCCTGGCCAGGATGGGTACATGAAGGTTTGGAGCAGAGGGTAGGGCAAGAGGGAAATGGGGAGTCTCCAAGCCATCCTATTCTCACGGCCTGCTCTTCAGGTTTCCCCGACATTAAAGTATGTGAATCCAATTGAAGTCATCCTATGGGTTTTATTTGCATTGATATGTGTGTTAACTCATCATTTGCCACAGATTAAATAGCATAGCAACTTCTAAACAATGTCTTACACATAATAAATACCTTTTGAATATGCTTACAAAATGCTACGCCTCCACAGCCCCTAGCCCCTGCTTCGTCTTGCATTAATCATCCACCCAGGCACTACAGAGGGGAAAATATCCGTTTCTGCCTTTCCAGGGACTAGTCTCAGCTTCATGTGGACTGGCCCCAGGCTGTACAGATCTATATCTCCTTCATATATGAACAGGAGCCACAAAGAATCTTCTAGTAGGTTACAGGTGTGGCTGTAGCAGTTCACTCAACTAGTCTAACCTTCCAGGAGATGAAGCAGATGCAGATAAGCTGAGAAACCATCCTGAACAGTGCAGGGAACCTCTGCTCTGGGTTGTACTGGGGTTAATGGGTGCAGACAGTTATTGTGTAAGGACTTCTCTTTCCAAAATGCACCTGGGAATGTACAATCTACAGACACCACATTTGTGTGAGGGGGGGGAGGGTCCTATTTTGGCCATATATTCTGGAAGAGGCTCGTGCAGGGACTTAGCATCCAAAGCTATTTGCATTTCTAGATGGACCAATGCTGCAAAATGCATATTCATGAGAGAGAAGGATAGTTACTCTTGGATCTCTAACGACAGTTTTAAAGCCAACTTAGGGGGTAGTTTTCCTGCTTCTTGCACATGTATTGATCTTCAGTGTCTGCCATTATCTCCAGAGAGATAACAGAGGGGCAGCAAATAGGCTGCCCAGTAAGCCCACCAGTCCAAGTTTCACTACTCCTAAGTGAGCTTCCATTTCAGAACTCTCGGCAACTGGATCAAATCACTTACATCCTCTGCCATTCTTGCTTCACTTTTAAGACATGAGGAATATATATATACATTTTTAAGAGGGAATTCCTAAATACAGATGTTCGATGGGTTTCCCAATGCTACCTGGAAGTAAGGTCAGTTTTGGGTTAATCTATAGCTCCCTGTCTTCTCTACTTCAAACTCATTGAAGGAAAGACTTGTCAGGAAATGCAAATTGGATTTCTGTTTTCACTGTTAATATTTTTCTAAAACACTCAAAAACACTGCTGCTTCCCTCAACAATCATTTCAAATTGTAGCTTATTTGACTCTACTAGAGAGACAATGAAGAAGAAAATGAAGGAGATAGAAGGTGCCAAGACTATGGGTTCAACGCACCAGAAAGCAGCTTAAGCTCTGCCAAGACAGATGAATGTTTGTCTTCCCCTATTATTGCATCTACACTAGTCTCTTTTCTTGATTTCACCTGCCTCCTTTTGCTTGAATTTCCGGCTTTTTATTAAGAATAACCTCAGCTCCTGCAGATAACTGCATTGCCATTTCCTTTCTCTTTGGGCATTCTGCTGATCACGGAAAATTTTTAACAGGCTTTCATGAAGCTAAAACTACCAAAGCCTACTCTTAATTAGAAGAACCCAATTTCAGAGGGTGCTAGGACTTTGGGCGTTGGAGATTTGCTGTAACACTAAATATTTTCAGAAGGAGAAGGGATGGGGAGCCTCATCTGACATTTCCTGAGGTGGTCAGCAAGAGCAGGTCCTCGTAGCAGACACGACCATTTGTATCTAGAAGAAAACTGATTATGAGGTGGGGATAAGAAAGCAAAGGCTTGAATGGGAGAACTGATTAGCCTTGTTAGTGAAAGTCTAGGTAATACGATATTGGTCATACAATGTCACAAAGCTAAGGGGAGGGAAATGTGAGGCAGGAATGGAAACGTCCTACATTTTCATGCCTCTGACTTTGTTGAATTATTATGAAAGGAGCAATCATGCTGCTAATTTGACTCCATACATTTAAATTCTGTTTAATATTATTCAATTCTTCTGTGTCCTGCTGAGGTGAAATAAAACATGCTCTTTTGCACTTACACCCCTTTTTCTTCCAAGAATTTACATAAGAAGTGGAGGCAGGTTTGCACTTATTGCATTTTAGTAATTAGCATCCTACCTTCACAGTTCTACTCTGCTTTCTCTTTTAACCTTCTAGACATTTCCTCCCTCTGTTCACCTCAGTCAAGAGATGAACAGTTCACAGTTTCAGACAGCCCCTTGCCATGAAGCAGAGGGAGGTAAGCACAGAATTGCCATCAGTAGACCTAACCAGCAGAACCTGTATAAACCATGCAGGGAGTGGTGGGAATTCAGTTGTAGAAGAACTGCATAGCTGGGTTCCCTGAAATACCATCCATGTCTTGTCCACATGAAGAAACTGAGTTTGGGGAGGTAACATGAGTGGCCTGTGATCATAGATTCTATAGCTCCATATTTGGGACAAGAGACTTGCCTCTGCTTTCGGGTTTATTCTGATAATCCAAGGGATATTAATTATATGTAAAAAAGCTTTCACGTTGTCATGCACAATGAAAGTTTTAGCTAGTATTGTTCTGGTTAATTAACGAAGAAAAAAAAATCCTCTTATGAAATGTCTGCTGCATTGCCTTTCCTCATTTTGCAAGCCTGCATGGAACATGGGGAATGGCTCTGTTGTTGTTAGAAGTCTGGCTAATGTGTGCATGGGAGGCAGGCCTGGAAGGCTTCTGTGAGGAACCGTGGAGCACAGCTGGAGAGGTGCCTGGATTCGGGTAGTTCCTGAGGGCACCTCTTGTGTCAGAAACACCTGCCAGGAGAGATGCTTCCTACAGTGCGGCTTCAAGCCACAAGAAACTATCTTCTGTGTGGCATGATGGACTAGTACCATGGTAGGCACAACTGGTCCAGCGGAGTTAACATCAAGAAAAAGAAAAGATAAAAGAAAAAAAAGACCCAGGCCTTGCCTTCCCAACTGCATTGTGGCAGACGACCATGGCAGAGATGTGTATATAAGTCACCATGGAATGATAGGCATCATGGCAGACGTGGGAGGACAGGGAAGGCTTCGTGAAAGGAATGATGCAACTCGGTGAGGAAGTGGGGGCAGTTCTAGACAGCGGGGAAATGGTGCAGAATGGTATCAGTGCATGGGAGAATATGCCCTAGCGAGGAAACTACAAGAAAACTGCCCATATGTAGTGCAGTAAGGCCCTTTTGCCGGGTGAGGGATCTACATGAGGTAGAGGCGTAGGCAGGACCCAAACTTGAAGTTCCAGGAACATAATTCTGAATGTTTGAGTTTCGTACTGAAGGCTGTGGTTGTCACTGAAGGGTTCAAACAAGGGAGTTTCAAACAAGTGTATTCAAAAGGCCCCTCTGACTGTATGAGAGGATGGTTCAATAGAATATCAGGGTGCGAGGTGGGGGAAAGTAAGGTTTAAAATGCAGAGTTTTTATTTCAGTTGATGGAAAAGTTTTGGTAATGGGTGGTGTCATGGTTAGGGACAGGTGTCAACTTGGCCAAGTTGTGGTACCTGTTCATCTGATTGGGCAAGCGCTGGCCTGTCTGTTGCAATGAGGACATTTCATAGGATTAGGTCATGATCACGTCAGCTACATCCACAGCTGATTCCATTTGTAATCAGCCAAAGGGCAGTGTCTCCTGCAATTAGTGATGCTAAATCCAATCATGGGAAGCCTTTTAAGGAGGACTCAGAGGAGACAGGTTCCATTTCTGCTTTGGCTGGTGAGCCTCTCCTGTGGAGTTCGTCCAGGCCATCCATTGGAGTCGTCGGCTTCGCAGCCTGCCCTGTGGATTTTGGACTCTGCGTTCCTACGGTCACGTGAGACACTTTCATAAATTTTATATTTGCAAGTGTTCCCTGTTGGTTCTGTTTCTCTAGAGAACCCTAACTAATACAGGTGGGCAGTGATGGTAGCACAGCAACGCGAATATAATTAACAGCACCAGACTACGTATTTGAATGTGTTAAAAGGGGAAATATTAGGTGTATATATGTTACTGGAATAAAAATAAATAAATAAATAAATGGAATTGCACACCACAGTGAACCCTAAATTAAATCATGGACTATAGTTAATAGTACAGTTATAAAAATGTCCTTTCAACAATTGTAACGAATGTACCACACCAATGTAAGGTGTTAATAATGGGTTGCAATATGGGAAGCTGTATTTTATGCATGCTTTTTCTGGAAACCCACAACTTATTTAATTAAAAAGCAGAAAGGATATATATATATATATGGAAAACAAACTGTGAAAAAGGTAAGGTGGGTCTTCCATGCATGGCTTGGAAATGTTTGGCTCCTAAATTTGGATCTGCATGGCCTTTTTTTCGTGGTCAGTTCAGAATCTTGACTTTAGCACTTTCTCTTGAAGTGATTAAGCTCTAGAAATCAATTACTGTTCACCAAATTCAAAAGATAACTAGAATTGAATTAGAAAGACAATTGATTTGCAATTGTGAGCATCAACAATTAGAATGGATCATTTTATGTGGAATTCCTTAAGTTATTTTGTAGGTGCTAGCAGATTACAGATTGAAATTGATGTAGTTACCAAATTTTTGTTTGTCTTTAAGAGGAGGCAGAAGAATTTTGTAAGCCCCTGATTGTATAGTCATTTGGATCTCAGTACTGTATGTCTAAGATAGTGCTGGGGTCATATTGACAAATTGTTAGTTTAGTAGTCTATGCATATAACAACTATTCTTTTATGATAATAATGCCTTGTGCGCATTAAAAATTCATTGCATTTTGGAATGCCCTATCCCTGGTTGAATTTGCAAACCATTCAGACCTTTCATCGAAACTTGAGGGATATTTTAATACACAATATTATGTAGAATCAGGCCTGATCGAAAATAAATTTGTAAAGTAGCTCTGGAAGTGGCTATTGCAAGGTCCACTCGGATTTTTTATATAGACTTTTATTAGGATGGTTGTATCCATCTTTAATATCACCACTATGTTATTGACAACTACTCATTAGAACATGCCACATTTTCTAAGTTGTGCTATAGGTAATGAAATCATCTCAAGATTCATAAGGAGGGCAATGGTTTACAGACCAAATAAATTTGGGAAATGTATTACACGTCTCCCTCTTATAGAGTCATTGTACACTTAACCTTTAAAAGCTCAGAGAAATTCTGCTAGGAATAAATAAAATTTAAGTTATTTTACCCATTATTTTCTAAATATATGTGACCAAGTAACACTGACAACCCAAAGTTACCATTTTTCACTAAATTGACAGAATTATTTTATCCTGAAAATTTTAAATTAAGGACAAGGGAGCACCATACTTTTGATAAATTTTATGGGACTTTTGTATATGAATCACCTTGTCTTACAAGTGTTACACATGGATTGTTGTAAAAATTTAACTCTATTTCATATTCCAACAGCTTCTAAAACTTCTTCAGTGAGTGACTCTGAAAAAGAAAAATACTTTCCTGGTCACTCTAAAATAGTAAAACATCCCGGGCCTCTTTTAGTCATAAAAACAGTCTCACACAAAGCATCAGTTCAGGAATTAATATGTCTTATTCCCATGAAAAAGTCAAAATTCTAAATTTGGCTTAGCATTAATTCTTCTCCCTTACTCTAGATTAGAGTTAAAGGAAACGTACACTGAAGAAGGGAGAAATGGGAAGGGGAGATATCTATTTCCTGATTGCTAAGTGAATTTGCCCTCTACCAGGCAGCAACAGGGAAGAGAAGGGCAGGTAAAGGATTGCTGTTGCTTGGCTAGGTGGCTTTTTGAAGGTCTGAATACACGGTAAGTCCTGTAGAAAATTTAAGCTGATTCTTTCTCTTGGGAAGAAAGTTTATGGGTTATTTAGAGATGTCTTGCTGAGCTCTTCTCTTCTGCAGTTACCATGACATAATTCACACATCTTTAGCCTCTGTGATAACTTACTGCTTGAATGCCTGTTGCTTGCATGTCCGGGGGTGGTATTTTGGCTTTGTCTCGCCAGCACCACCTAGGGTGCTGCTGGAGAATTGAGAAATTCTACATGTTTTGTGCCAGTCTTAACAGATGCTCAGTCAGTTATTTTGGCTTTAAAAGTTGCATAATTTCTTACTATTTTACTTATATTTCTTTTTATATATTTCATTGCATGATTTATCTTATGCTGTCACATATTTGGTCAAATATATAAGAAATAGCCAATAGGATTTTTGCTCTTCTATTAGGAGAACCTCATGAAGGACACTTAGTCAAATCAAGATTACTCAGGAAAGTTTTGTAAGAATCTATGTCAACACACATGTTTAATTTTTGTATTGATTCTGGGTTTCCCACCTGTTATGGGTTGAACTGCGTCTTCTGAAAAGATGTATTGAAGTTTTAATCCTGAGTTTCTGGGAATGTGAACTCATTTGGAAATAGAGTTATTACAGATGTAATTGATGAAGTTGAAATGAGGTAACACTGGAGTATGGTTGGCCCTTATTCCAATACGGTGTCCTTAAATGGAAAGGAAAAAAGATAAACAGGCATGGGGAGCATATGACAATTTAAGTGCATCAGTTGAATGTCCAAGTAGATTGCAAGCAAACGACCAGAAGCTAGGGAAGGAAAGAGTCTCTTATACAGGTTTCAAAAGGAGCATGGCCTTGCCAAAATGTAGATTTAAGATTTCTAGTTTCCCAAACTATCAGAGAATAAATTTCTGTTGTTTTAAACCAAAAAGAGAGGATGATTGGAGAAGGTGACATCTGGAAGGCAAGAGGCCAATTTGGAAGGGTGGGTGCAGGCATCCACATAAATCGAGAGATTTGATTCTGCTCCTGCCTCCATTGCCTGGTAGTCAAAAGGTGGTCTACTTGAAAGAGATTAAGGAACCAACTGAGCTTGTCATTGAAGCTCAGGGACCAAGGGGTCATTTATGCATGCAGAGAACTAGCTCTCCTGCAACCCAACTAGAACTCCTTCCTTCAGAGACCACTTAATGGAGTACATCATCAAAGGTACCAAAAGTTTCTGCAAAAGACTTGGGTAATTATTTTCCCCACAGTGCTTGAAGGAAATTTCCTCTGAAGGAAAGGCTGATGCAGTTCAAGGTACAGTTGATATTCCCTACCTCTTTCCACCCACCATCTCTCCTTACTGCCCCCTATCCCTGTCCTGGCCCTTCAAGGCTACCCCTGCTCATTTCACCAATCTGGGGACCTGTGAGAGAGAGAAGGAAAACATCTTTCTCTTAAGAGCGTCTTGCTTTTCATTCTAGATAAGGTATTGTATCTTCACGGTTAAAATTGGATCTATTTCTGTATCCTTCCAGGGTGTTTGTCATTCATTCAATTGCTGGTGCAGGACCCCTACCTTCTTTCATTTAAATAGCATTATCTTTCTGTATCATAAACTCCTAAAATAAACTAAGGAATATGTTTTGTTCTGAAGAGTGAGCACTGCATCTCCACAGGCATATAAGGACAATAAATAAATGCTTAATGCTTAGCATAGTGATGGAGTCATGTATTTGCTTATGTGGGATACAATACTGAAGAGAGGGGGCTACTGCATTTTGACACACAAGATACGTAAATTTTATCACATCCTGCATTGGTAGTGTCCTTTATCCTCTTCCCTTAAATACTGACTTTGACCCTCATTACAACCTTAAGAAGGGGCACGAGCACAGACCCTGTTTCCCTTTAAACACAAATGAAAACTGAGCCACAAAAAGTCTAAAGATCCAGGCTTACCACACAGAAGCTTGGCTCATGGAAGAAGGACCGGTGGTCTCAACTCCATGGAAACAAGGCCACCTATTCTGGACATGGATTCTCCCTTTCTCCAACATGAACACGAGAGCTGAGGGTATAGCAAATCAAATATACATGTGTAGGGCAGCTTCCAGATGGCAGAAATTGTGTTAAAATATGTCTAACATCCAGTGCATTGTCAAATTTCCAGAATGTGCATTACAGAATCTCCCTTAGAAACCATTCACCCCAGAAAACATTTATTTTCTGAAAGGTTAAAGAATCGGGAGATGTAGACTATAATCCTAAATATTTCCTGAACTAAATAGCTGCCTAAGCTTACCTTCTCAAGGCTTACCTTCCCTGTAGGTTGGTAAAGCATCCCTCAGTTCTCCCAAGCATCATAGTTATATGATTTGTGAAGTCTTCAGCTGAATCATTGCTTCTGCAAGACCCTCCCTGACCCCTTAGAGTAGGGTAGTTTCCCCAACAGCTATCCTGCTGTTTCCTGAACAATACTTCATAGCACCCTAATCATCACAGTTAGTATACTACTTCCTTATAATCATGTGTTCATTTGCCTCTCTTCTCCAGGAGAAGAATCTCTGCTTAATACAATACATACAGTAGGTTTTTGACAAAAATTTGTCAAACTCATGCATAAATAAACCTATTTGGATACACCTCAATTTATCCACCTCTTCAGAGGTAATAAAAAGATATGTAAACAATAAATTAGAAGGATAGGCCTTGGCAAGCCATTTTAAGTGGAAAAGGTTATTGCATGCCCCTGCCAAAATGGATAGGAATCCTGTGAGCCAGAAATATAACTTATTCTCACTCCTTTCTGTCAGCCCCATGTAAGTGGACCCATCTCCATACAAGATTACTTATTGAGATATAAGTTGATAGAAATAAGACCCAACTAGTATGGAAGGGGAAACATCCAGGAGAAGGAGAAGCTCAGTGTCTACAGCAGTGATTATCTTCCCTTCCCCTTAGTCTTCTCTCTCCTAGCATGTTGCGTCACTGCTTTCAAATATGATCGCTTCATCACGCCACTCGGCTCTTTGGGATTCCCTTAAATAGTTGCTGGCGACAACAGACTCCCCAGCGTGGCATTCCAGACTTCTCCCATCTGATTCCATCATCCTTCCACCAGAGCTTTATTCCCATTGTGTCTGCCCAAAGCCTCAATTCCTTCCAGAACAGACACCCCAAATCATGCCCCATATCTACATCCATATATTTAGACGCCATTTTCTTTCTAGTTAGAACAGCCTCTCGCCTTTCCTCTTGTTACCCAAAGTGGATAACTCATAGTGAACTCAAGGCCTAGTGGTTCCTAAGCTCCCCTGTCTGCAATGTTCTCTGCAGTTCTCTGCATCACACTTCCTCTATCTTCTCTGTGTCCCTGTTTAGTCCTTATACCTCACTAGATTCTATTCCTCCTGGTGTCAGCGTTCCAGAACCCACAATTCTCTTGGTCTTGAAAACCTGTTCTGAAGCCACAAATGGAAACTTACATTCTGCTTTCTTCCCAGCTGCAAGCCCTAGGGACTCAGCCCACTCTCCTCTCTCCCAGAAGCATAGGACACCCACTCTCCCACGGTGAGAGTTTCCTTTTCCCAATTCCTATTTACAAAATAGTCTTGATCCTTTTAGTACCTGCCATTTTTGCAGCCTCCAAAGCATTCCCCACCCCCTTTTCTTAAGTGTGTCCACTTCTACACCCAAACACTTTTGAGAACTACAGATAGGACTGTTGTATCAGGTTCTGATTCCACAGGAGCAGACTCAGAGATAAGGATTGTGTGCAGGTTTCTTGTAAAGGAAAGGCTCCCAAGAGAAAGCAGTGGAGTGGAAAATAGGGTAGGGAAAAGGGGGAGAAGCCAGGCAAAGGGACAAATCCAGGCAAAGATCCAGGGAGGGTGGCTTAAGCCAGAACCCACAGGGAAACTCCGGCAGGTACCGAGAGCTGAGCTTTCAATCTCCACCCCAGTCAGACAGCTAAAGGCAGCCCTGGGGGGATGCAGTAACTCTGACACTGTGAGTGGGCGCAGAGAGTCTCCCATAGCTGGAAGGCAGGACTCTAAAGAGAGCACAAGTGTGGGCAGTTAGATGGAAAAGCACACAGAAACCTGAGAAACCACAGAGAGATGACAAAAGAGACCCAGGGGATCCTGGCTGCACACAGACTCCTACATCCTCTACAGGCGGGGTAGATTCAGTAAGTCAAAAGAGCCACAGCTCCAGACACCTGGGCTTCCTGCCTCCCTTCTGAGAAGGTTATCTGGATCCAGGCTTCAATTCTTCAGGGCAGGGTTTGCCAATCTCCCCTCTGTGGAACTGGAAATCAAGAGAGCGCCCCCCACCCCACACACACACACCTTTTTCCTCCAGGTTTACTCCCTGTCTGTGAGCTACGGGGGCGGAACAATAGCTGCATCCTTCCCTTAGGGGAACACACCTGCGAGAATTCTGTTTTTCATAGGCCTTTCCTTTTCTTCTAGGAAATGCACTTCTAGACTTTTTCACAATCATTAGTACATTCAACAGATAAAAAAGAAATGTCATCTGATAGTGCCCACTGTTGTGCGTGCTCCCTCTTCAAGGTGCTCCTGTCTGCACCCCATGAGCGTAAGCGCCTCCAATTCTCTGATGGAGAAGGCAAGGGAAGCAGAGAGGGCAGAAGCTGGTCTCTCCCACCTTTCACAACAAGCTGGCTTAACCAATCTCTGTTCCTCCGAGAGAAAGTCCTCCAACAGCCCGTAGTCGCAGGGGTCGCTGAAGGAATGCCACAGGACGGACACAGAAGATGAAGTCTCCAGCGCAGCGATGAAGGGCTCAGAGCAGCAACGGCTGCACGCCAGAGAGGAGGCAACTTATTTCCCAAAGGAGATTTTCATCTTTCTGGAGGATGCATCCTGTCCCCCAAGGGATAACGGAACATAGATGAACTATCTGGAGAGATGCAATTACCTCTTCCGCATTTAATTATTCTTGCATTTCGTCATCTGAGTGAGCTCTGTTTTCCCAAGCCCCAGGGACCCTACCCCCTCGCGGGGCCATCAGAAAGAGACTTCCTCATGCGCGACTTCGCTCGAGGCAGGGAAGGAGAAGGCGGGGCCCTCGGCCGCTCCAGCGCCACTTGCATCTGTGTTTTGTCCTGTTTCCTATTCTGTCTCAGCCTCTCAGGTGGTAGAAATGAAGCTGTAACCAGCGACCGCCCTCCTGAGAGGGACCTGCCAGCTTAGCCGCCGTCGGTCACTTCCACCGGGACCCAGGACACTCATTTCACACACAGTAGCACCACCCAGAGGTTAAATGTATGCGGCCAAGGTCACTTGCTGAGGAAACTGGAAAGGTCTCTCTCTGACCCAGGAGTTCCTTCACTACTTTGGAACTCGGCTTTAATCAGTCTTTCCCTTTTTCCGGTTTAATCTGGGGCAGGCGGGAGCTGCCTCTGTCTCGCCAAAGGAAAGGGGCACGAGACAGTGAGCAGGAGTCCTTTCTGACTACCCTCCCCCCCTACACCTAAACAGATACACAGTCACGGGGTAATTACCAATTAGAAAGTCTCCTGTGCACTGATTGGCCAGAACTCGTGGGTCTGGGCTTGGCTGTCCCTGGTTGGAAGGAAAACCTGAGCCGAGATAGGTATAAACTGTGGTTTGGGTTTAAGATGATACTGCTCAAGTCCTAAGTATAGAAGATCCTTCAGAGCGTACAGGAGGGGATCTGGAAGAAGAATCGAGGCTTGGGGGAAGGGGGTTAAAGTGTGTATCAAGAAGAAATTGCAGAGAGCATGGGTTTTCAGGTTGGGGCTTATTGTAAAGGGTCTTAGATTGTAAGCTTTTACAGCAATCACATATTCATGAGCTATAACTGTTAATTCTAAATTCTGAGATACTGAGCTGTTTGTTTATAACATAGTCTTTACCAGAAATTTAGGGTACTTATGTGACACCTGAGACTCAGATTTAGAGCTCTGAAGCTATGAAAGTGAGCAGTACCCCATACAAGAACCATTTAAAAAGTGGAAGAAAGGATCAGGCTTCAACTAGAGATATGAATGAAGCTGACATGGATAGGACTAAGGTTTACTAGAAGACTGGGTAAAAGATGATATTGTCCATATTTTAAAACCTCAAGCTCTGGGTGAGACTAAGGGTGAGATGTTTATTTGGTGCAAAATTTATATTTTGGGTAGTGCATTTCCTAATTTAACTTTTTTTTTTTGCATGGGCAGGCACCGGGAATAGAACCTGGGTCTCCAGCATGGCCGGCAAGCTAGTTTAACTTTTATGGTCAGTTTAGTTGAACACCATAAGTACGTAGAAACTTGATTAGAGAGTGAGATTTTGTTAGTTTGCCCCAGGTTAGTGTAATGCCCTGATAAATCCCGGGGTGGTTTGGGCAGTGAATAAAAAAGCATTTGCAGGGTTCCCTTGTGGGGATGGGGAGAAGGAAAGAGGTGTTTAATTTCCCCATTTGGAGAACTTCTGATATTCTTTCAAGCAGTGGAGACAACCAAATCAATAGGCTGAACATCTTGGGGTTCGCCCCTATGAAACTTATTCCTGCAAAGGATAGGCTAAGCCTACTTAAAATTATGCCTTGAAGTCACCCCCAGAGAACTTCTTTTGTTGCTCGGCTGTAGCCTCTCTCTCTAAGCCAACTCAGCATGAGAACTCACTGCCTTCCCTCCAACATGAGACATGACTCCCAGACGTGTAAATCTCCCTGGCAATGTGGGACCGAAAGCCTGGGATAACCCAGAACCTGGCATGAAGAGATTGAAAAAGACTTCTTGACCAAAAGGGGAAAGAGAGAAGTGAGAAAAAATAAAGTGTCTGTGGCTGAGAGATTTCATACAGAGTCAAGAGGTTATCCTGGAAGTTATTCTTATGCCCTTTATAGATAATCCTTTTTAGTTTTTGGTATAGTGGAGTGGCTAGAGGGAAATACCTAAAACTGTTGAGCTGTGTTCCAATAGCCTAGATTCTTGAAGACAATTGCATAAAGATATAACGTTTACAATGTGACTGTGTGATTGTGAAAATCTTGTGTCTCATGCTCCTTATATCCAGGGTATGGACAGATTAGTAAAAAATATGGATAGGATGGTGAGATAATGGCTCAGTGGCAGAATTCTTGCCTGCTATACTGGAGACCTGGTTCGATTCTCGGTGCCTGCCCATTGGAGAAAAAAATATATGGATAAAGATAAGAATGGGAGGAAAAAGGGTAAAATAAATTAGGTAGATTGAGACACTAGTAGTCAATGAGAGGAAGAGGTAAGGCATATGGTATGTATGAGTTTTTTCTTTTTCCTTTTTATTTATTTTTCTAGAGTGATGCAAATATTCTAAAAAATCATCATGGTGATGAATACACAACTATGTGATGATATGGTGAGCCATTGATTGTGCACCATGCACAGAAAATATGCATGAAGATTTTTCTCAATAAAAAAATTTAAAAAGAGAAGGGATTGCAGTTGGAAATAGAACAAGGAGAGCCACACACTGTTGACTTCACCATAGACTGAGCATGCATGACAGGACATCCCAGCTGGGTGCACCAGCTACTGGGCTTGGGAATGGTGAGGTATTTCCAGAATCCTTTTCTTCTGGTGTGATAAAATATGTGTAGTATAAAGGATGGCCCACCAGCCCCATCCATCATACAGGCCCTAATGAGCCCTGCTATTTTCAGTGTAATTTTAGGAAGTGCTTGGTTTGGACAAAAATTATATCCACCCTGCTAATCTCCTGCCAGGTTGGACTCTGACTTATCCAGGAACTGGAGAAAGCTGCTCAGGTGAGGGCTTTCCATATACCAGCTAGTGAGGACAGTCACAGAGACAAAGCAAAGATGGAGGAGACATTAAGACAAATACATTTCCTGGCCCCCTACTTCTCAGTTCCTCACTTCCCAGGGAGAGCAGCTAGCTGGAGTAAAAAGAGGTGAGGTCAAGTTTACTGTCATTTATAACCATCTGTAATTTTGTGAGGGAGCTTTGCACAGTTCTTCATTTTGGCCTTCTGGTCCCTTATGGACCTCAGGATAGTGTAAAATAATCCTTAGTACAGTGTATCACTTAACCTACTTGCAATAGTTAGAGTTCTTTCAGGGAAAAGATGGCATGCTCAAGTTGGGTAATTTGAACAGAACTTAATAAAATGATTATTTCCAAAGCTATGGCCAAGGAACAGAAAACTGTAATGGAGAGTTGAATACCCAGAGGCTAATAGCAGCAGGACACCAAGAGATGCCCCATGAAATGAAAGCAACATCCAGCTACCACCAGGAGAGGGCCTCTTCTCAGGAGCTATGATCTCTGATGGAGGGACATAGCCAGCCCATGGCAACCCTGTTCAACCCAACCTCCTTCTCCTCCCTCCCTAATCCATCTCAGGCCACATCTTCCTCATTGGCCAGACCCAATAGGAAGCCAGACAGTAGAGGAGCCTGTCGACGTGATCCATGCAGGTCAACCAGTGGATCTTGAAGGGCAAGCAGACATAGCCAGACACTAACTTCCAGGTTTACCCCTTTTTATTTTTCTCTTCTACCAGAAGCCTATACCACACACAAGCCAAATTTACATTCTTTTCCAAATAATCTGGAATCTTTTTCAGAGCTCCATCATTCTCTGCCTATGCTCCTTGTTCTGCCTTCCCTTTTCTACTTAGCAAGCCACTACAATCCATAATGACAGCCTGAACACTTACTGTGATTCTAAATTGCCCTGAATGTAACCAAGCATCATTGTGTTAGGGTTCTTGGAATATTGAAACAACTATTGTGCTTCCTGCCCTCTCAGTGCTGCAAATATCACAGGAAGATACAGCAGGAAGATGAAGAATAGGCAGATTGCTATAAAGGCATACCAGGATAAAAGTGTGTTTGGAGAACACTCATGGTGGACTAAAAATTCTGCAGAGGAAAGGTGGTTGGAATATGAGATGATATTTAAAATTGGTCTTGCTAGGGGAATACCATTTTATCTAGCAAACAATAGGGACAATGCCATTCCAAATGAAGCACTGAGTTACTGAATCATAAGTGAATAGAGTGTTCAGTAACAGTGAAGAGTAGCCCAAGTTACCTACCACACCACGTGCCCCAAACAGTGTAGGGGTGGGAGGATGAAGTGGAGTGTTCTAGTTTGCAAGTTGCCAGAATGTGATATTCCAGAAACAGAATGGCTTTTAAAAAGTGGAATTTAGTAAGTTGCAAGTTTACATTCTAAGATTTTGAAAATGTCCAAATTAAAGCAAGTCTATAAAAATGTCCAAATTAAGGCACCAAAAAGAGGTTACCTTCACTCAAGAAAGGCCGATGAAGTTCATGGTTTCTCTCTCAACTAGAAAGGCACATGGCGAACTTGACGACCTCTCCTAGTTTTCTCTCCAGGTTTCTTGCTTCATGAAGTTCCCCGGGAGGCATTTTCATTTTTCATCTCCAAAAGTCTCTGGCTGGTGGGCTCTTGTGGTTCTTGTGGCTTTGAAGCTTTTACCAAAATGTTTCCTCTTTTAAAGGATTCCAGTAAACTAATTAAGACCTATCAGGAACTGGTGGAGTCACATCTCCCTCTCATCAAAGGCATGTCACATCTCCATGGAGATAATCTAATCAAGTTCTCAACCCACAGTGCTGAATAGGGATTAAAAGAAATGGCTGCCCCCACAAGATGGATCAGGATTAAAACATGGCTTTACTAGGGCACATAATCCTTCCAAACTGGCACATGGAACCTTGTAAGAGATGGAAGGCTTGAGTCCAAGCTCAAATGGTAGATTGAGTCTAAGGTGGATTTCCACTGTGCTCTCTCTGTCTCACTCGTAGTGCTCCTGAGGCTCCCACCCCCAGGAACTGTTGATTTCTATGAAGGGATGGAAGAGACCCTAAACTATTTTAGGATTATTTAAAATATGCTAGGGAAAGCAACTAAAAACAAATACTCCAGCGTTCCAGGATTTAGTCACCCATGATAAAAAGTCTTTACTGATCTTGCCTTTGTTCCTTTGATATGAAAGAGATGATGCAATTCCCATATCACCTTGTGCTGCAAGTGCATCTTACTCACCACAGGGACATAACACGCAGTTATTAAATAAAGAAATGGTTTGTCAGAGCTGTGACTTACAAATATGTTAGGATAGCAGTGCATGAGTAAATGACAGAACTGATGAAGAATACACATGATGTCAGGGGGAAATATGAAATATGTTGCCAAATAGAGTGAAAACAATAATTGTCAAGGGCATTCATAGAAAAAGGAAATAATTTCTAGCTTGGAGGCTACATGCACCTGGGAATTAAATTGAACCTTGAAATGTGTAACACTGGTGAAAGAGAACAAGAAGAAGATTTCCAAGCAGGGCAAGTAAAGGTGAAGATTTGGGAGAGGCCAAAATGTGCTTTGGGGATAGTGAATAGATTGCTACGTTTGGAGTGGTTGGTTCATATGAGAGAATGATGGAAGATAAGGTAAGAGGGGTAAGGATGCAAGATTGGAGGGGGCATTATAATTCAAATTGTTGAAATTTATTCTGTATATTCAATGAGAATCATTGAACAATCCCAAGCCTCCTTCAGTGTTTGGATTAGTCTTGGGTTTTTGTCGCTGTTACAAATCAAAATGTTGTGCCATTCATTTAAAAAAAGTCATGGCCACCTAACTCAGCAGAGTTTATTTGAAATGATGCTACTTCATTTGACTCTCACAGAAAGAACAGATGGATTGGTGTGCTTATTGAGGAACTTTCACAGGCATCTCCAAAGCATGTCTTGCCTTCTTGGTTTATTGCCAAGACACAAGAGAAGTAGAAGGTAAACTCCTCCATTAGTCTGATGTCCCATAAATAGTGAGCACATTTAAAGGGAGGGTATGTGTATCATGCTTATAAACGCAGGTTGGTGGCCTCATACTAATTATCTTTATAGCCTGGGTCTTTACATGGCCTTAGTCTTTTACCCTTTAGGATTTGGTGGAAAGTAGGAGATTTTAATCAAATAATTAATCAATCAAAAGTCATTATTGAATGCTACTTTGTACTCAAGACAATGTTCTGTAGAGATGCAAACGTAAAATAAAATATGGCCCTTGCTTTTCAAGAACTTACAATTTAGTCAGAGAAGTAAGGTCATTGTATACCTAAGAATGAGATAGCAGTCTGACTATCTAATAGTGACCATGACTACCTTCTTTTGTTTGGCTCCGACTAAACACAATGTGCTTTCATTCTTTACATGCATGGTTTCATTTGACCTTTTTATTAAACCCATGAAGTAGGAAATGCTATTTCCTTTGCAGATGAGTTAAATGAATCTCAGTAAGGTTAAGTAACTGCCTGTAGCCTGAGAGACAACAAGAGCAGAGGCAGAAATGTGATAAGAACATTGGACTTCAGAGCCTATGTTCTTTCCTCTCCACGAACTCACCTCAAACTGCAACCATCTACCAAGCAGGGTGGGGTTGGTGATGTAGTATATACACAGCTGTTTTTTTTTTTTTTCTCTCTCATATTTTCACCTCCATCATAACCTCCCTTTTGCTCCTATTCAGGCATTATCAACCTTGTTATTATTTCCGTAAACAGGAAAGATTTTGTAGCCCACGTACTTTTTTTATATAAAGTAAAATTTGTAACACATTGAGAGATGCAAAGTCAAGTAAGATTGGTGTTTTTATATCTGAATGCTCAAAATTAGTTTTATAAATTTAACCTGAGCTTAGATTCCAAAAATGCTGAGTAGAGTCAAAACCCTATTAAAGAAAACTTCCTCAATAATAAAGAGCTAAGGGGTTAGATGGTGCCCATCTAACCACATCTAACCACAGGGTCTCTTAGATTTCAGTTCCAATGAAAGGTTAAATATAGGCAAACCTTGGAGATATTGCAGGATCAGCTGCAGACCAACAAAAAGTTAATACCTCATAAAGTGAGTCACCTGAATTTTTTGGCTTTCATGTGCATATAAAAATTACTTTTACAGTATCATGTAGTCAATTAAGTGTGCAATAGCATTATATCTAAAAACAATATACATAACGATTAAAAATGCTTTATTGCTAAAAAAAAAATAATAGCCACATCTGAGCCTTTAGTAAATTGTAAACCTTTTGCTGGTGTAAGGTCTAGCCTCAGTATTGGTGGCTACTGACTAATCAGAATGATGCTTGCTGAAGGATGGGGTGACTGTGGTAATTTCTTAAAATAAGACAACAGCAACATTTACCACACTGATTGACTCTTCCTTTCATGGAAGATTTCTCTGTAGTATGTGATGCTGTTGGATAGCATTTTGCCTGAAGTAGAACTTCTTTAAAAATTGGAGTCAATCCTCACAAATCCAGCTACTGCTTTATCTACTAAATTTATGTAGTATTCTAAGTCCTTTGTTGTCATTTAGAATGTTCATAGCATCTTCACGAGGAGTAGATTCCATCTCAAGAAACCAATGTTTTTATTCATTCATGAGAAGCAATTTTTCATCAGTTCAGTTTTATCATGAGATTACAGCAATTCAGTTACATCTTCAGGGTCTATTTCTAATTCTAGTTTTCTTTTTTTCATTTTTATCACACCTGCAATTATTTCCTTCACTGCAGTCTTGGACCCCTCAAAGTCATACATGAGGGTTGGAATCAACTTCTTCCAAACTCCTCTTAATTTTGATATTTTTATTTCCTCCCATGAATCATGAATGTTCTTCATGGCATTTATAATGGTGAATATTTTGCA
This sequence comes from Tamandua tetradactyla, assembly GCF_023851605.1. Taxonomy (NCBI): domain Eukaryota; kingdom Metazoa; phylum Chordata; class Mammalia; order Pilosa; family Myrmecophagidae; genus Tamandua; species Tamandua tetradactyla. The sequence goes on along the minus strand of NC_135334.1, from coordinate 4,019,902 downwards.
TAAGGTTTTCAAGTTATTTGCCCAGATCCATCAGAGAAATCATTATGTATGGCAGCTATAGCCTTATGAAATGTATTTCCTAAATAATAAGACCTGAAAGTCAAAACGACTCCTTGATCCACAAGCTGGAGAATGGATGTTGTGTTAGCAGACATGAAACAACTTGACTGATCAAGTGCATTGTCAATGAGAAGTGATATTTTGAAAAGAATCTATTTCTCTGAGCAGTAGTTCCCAACAGTGGGTTTAAAATATTCAGTAAATCATTGTAAACAGATGTGCTGTCATTCAGGCTATGTTTTTCCATTTATAGAGCACAGGTGGAGAGAATTTTGTGTAATTCTTAAAGGCCCTAGGCTTTTCCAAATGGCAAATGAGCATTGGCTTCAACTTCAAATCACCAGGTGCATTAGCTTCTAACAGGAGAGTCAGTCTGTCCTTTGAAGCTTTGAAACCAGGCACTGACTTCTGCTGTCTAGAAGTGAAAGTCCTAGATGGCATCTTCTTCCAACAGAAGGCTTTTTCATCTATATTGAAAATGTGTTGTTTAGGGTAGCTACCTTCGTATTTTATATGAACTATTTCATCTAGGTATAACTTGCTGCAGCTTCTACATTAGCACTTGCTGCTTCACCTTGCACTTTTATATTATGGAGATGACTTCTTTCTGTAAACCTCATGAACCAACCTCTGCTGCCTTCAAACTCTTCTTCTGCAGCTTTCTCACCTCTCTCAGCCTTCATAAAATTACAGAGTTAGGACCTTGCTGTGGACGAGGCTTTGTCTTAAGGGAATGTTGTGGCTGGTTTGATCTTCTAGCCAGACCACCGAAACTTTCTCCATGTCAACAATAAGGCTGTTTTATTTTCTTATCATCCATATGTCCACTGGGGTAGGCCTTTTCATTTCCTTCATGAGCTTTCCCTTTGCATTCACAATTTAGCTAACTGTTTGGCACAAGAGGCTCAGCTCTCAGCCTATGTCAGCTTTTGACATGCCTTCCATTCTAAGCTCATAATCGCTTTTAGCTTTTGATTTAAAGTGAGAGATATATGACTCTTCCTTTCACTTAAACACTGTAGGGTTATTAATTAGACTAATTTCAATATTGTTGTGGCTCAGGGACTAGGGAGGCCTGAAAAGAGGGAGAGAAATGGGGTATCAGTCAGTCACTGGTACAATCAGAATACACACATTTATCAATTGAGTTTTCCATCTTATATTGGCACAGTTCATGGAGCCCAGAAATAATTACAATAGTAATATAAAAAATCACTGATCACAGCTAACCATAAGAGACACAATTACAGTGAAAATTTTGAAATAGTACCACAGTTACCAAAATGTGACTCAGAGGCACAAAGTTGGCACATGCTGTTGGAAAAATGGTGCTGAAAGATGTGCTCAAAGTGGAGTTACCAGATACCTCCAATTTTTAGGAATATCTGTAAAGCACAATAAAGCAAAGCACAATAAAACAAGGTACACCTGTAATGGCTAAAATAATGGAAAATTGGAGTCTGTCACAAAGTCAAATTTTAAAAGATTTAATTAAGCTTAGTCTGGGTTTTAAGAAAACTGGGACTAGAGTACTTGAGTGGTTGATTTTTCTATAGAACTCACCTCTGACAAGAGTAGGCATGGAGGATGAACACACCAACTCTATGTAAGTATGTATGTCTTATTTCAGAGCCTTCACGCTGTAATGTTTCACTGCAAAACTTGAGAGAAGTTATGGGCTTGAGCTAGATGATCAGAGGAACCAAATTTAGGGGTAGCTGGAGCATTTTTGTGAGTTAAGAGGAGATAGAGGCCAGGTGCTGTGACGAGCAGAAGCACTTATATACTGTATTCTCAATGTGGTTTGAGATGTGCTGTTTTTCAAAAGCAGTTAAAGAGTCCTTTAACAGAAGGAATGATTGGATTACACACTGCATCCATTATTGTCCTCAGGTCACCAGGCAGGAGTCTTTATGAAAGGCTAAGCCTGAATTCTTTCCTCTTTCTTCATTAATCCTTCTCTGTAGTTCAACAGTCTCTTTCTCTGTCTTTAGAAAGTTTCAGCCATATATTTGTTATATTTTCTTTCTGATTTCCGGGTGTTTACCCCCCCCCCCCCATCCCAAATCCAAAGTTCTGTGAAGCCCTGACTCTATACTTTATGGGTTTTTTTCCTGCAGCATTGGGTTTGTTAACCATTTTTTACTACTCCTCTCTGTGCAAACACAGGAAATATAATAAATGCACTATTCATCACCAAAAGATCAGATATTTGGGGCTGGTTTTGGAGCTTGGGCACAATAAGTACAGCTGCAGGAAATGATAGTTATGGCGGCTTTCCCCATCATACCCTGTGCTTGTAGGAATGGGGGTGAGTCCTTTTGTAGATGAACATTTACACAAATTTTTCTCATTAAAAAGAATGCATTGACAGTCTATGCAGTTTGGTATGTCCAAATACACCTGCCTATTCTCTATAGGAAGACATTTCTCCAAGAAAAGGAATAGGTGAGAAGGCTACCAGAGTTCATAAGTATTTGGAATTTGGGGAGTTCGATGGTTCCAGAGCTCAATCTGGAATCTATATATGCAAAAACTGTTCCTCTATTCCTTGTGTACATGACAGAATGAGTGGGGGGCATGCTCCTAGTAAGAGGTATATATCAAGGTTGTAGGAGAAAAGGTGAGTTTTTTTCAATGTGTGGACTAAGCAATTTCCACCCTTTTTATCACCCCATCTCTTTCCCAGGCTGTGTCTTGCTGCCCTCTGACCATTTCCCTGAGAAGTGGCCATAGTTAGAATGCTTAACTGGATCAAACAGGGATAGTTGAGCTTGAAATCTTATCCTCTGTTAGTCATCTATTTAATCATCTTTCTGAAGGAGAGAGGATACCATTGTGTGTTTTAAAGTAGTTCTGTAGAACATCTATTTTAAAGACTATCTCTGAAAAGAGAGGGCCTGTTGACTGAATTTTCACCTCCAACCTTTTACCATCTCCCCTCCAAACAATTCACTCTGAAAGAGCAAATATGCTCATTCCCACTTTTTTCAGTCTAGGAGAAATGTCTCCAATGCATTGCTGCAGAGACTGGATAAATGAGACAGATAGATGCAGGCAGGTATGAGAAGGTGACAGGAGTTGGCTGCCAAGTTACCCTTGCGATCCATCTCTGTGGAAACCACTATTAATTCTGTGGAGAATCAGCAAGACTGATATCCAGCAGTGACAGTTTGGACATCTAAACCTGACCTTGGATGTGCCCACAACCACAGCTGTAAAGATGCCAACTTTTCAGCACAGTATATCACACTGGTCACATAACCATACTGAAATTGGCTACATTCTCAGCTTTAGTGTGCATGCAAATAAATATCTTTGGGCCTTTAATTATTGTGCAGCGTGGCGTGATGGCTTCTGTTTCCATCCATTTCCAATAATGAGACATTCACAAGAAGTCGAGGACAGTCCTTTTGTATTCATCATTAGGTTCTGAAATGCCCCCACTGTAGGTATCAAAAACATTTATTCATTTGATTCCCGATGCTTGCCCATGCCAAAAAAAAAAACTTATTAGGAGGAAATACCAAACTGTTTTCCAGAATACCTGCATCATTTTACGTTCCCATCAACATGTACAAGGGTTCAAACTTCTCTGCATCCTCACAACACTTGCTATTTTCTGTTGTTTTGTTTTTTAAACAGTCATTCTAATGGGTAAGAGGTGATATCTAATTGTGATTTTGATTTGCATTTCCCTGATGACTAATGATATTGATTACCTTTTCATGTGCTTATGGGCCATTCATTTATCGTCTTTGGGAAAATGTAAGTCCTTTGCCTGTTTTTAAATTGGGTTATTTGCCATGTAGGAAATACACATAAGAAATGAAAAGAGGGACTCAGATATTTACGAACTCATGTTCATAGCAACATTGTTCAAAATAACCCAAAGTGGAGGCAAATCCAAGTGTCCATCAATAGATGAATGGATAAAAGATATGTAGTCTACTCCTACAATGGAATATTGCTCAGCCATAAAAGGAATGATGTTCTTATACACACAACAACATGAATGAATCTTGAAGGCATTGTGTTGAGTGAAATCAGTCAGGCAAAAAAGATAAAAAGCGTATAATCCCTTTTACATAAAATACTTAGAGTAAGAGAATTTCATAGAAGCAGACAGTGGATTAAAGTTTTCCAGGGACTGGAGGCAAGAAGGTAAGGGAAATTATTGCTTAGTGAGTACAGAGTTTCTGTTTGAAATGATGACATAGTTGGGGTAATGGATGCTGGTGATGGTAGCACAATGCTGTGAATATAATTAATATCACTGAATTTAATTTAATTGAAAGCTTACCATTAAAATGGGAAATTCTGAGTTGTGTCTATATTACTGCAATAAAAAGCTTAAACAAAACAGAATACTTATTCGAAGACTTTGGGGTTTGTTGGACAATATCTCTTGCACCAAGACCATTTATCTGTTATATGGTCAAACTTCAGCTGTTAGAAAGAAGAGTAGGGGAACTAGAACTCTGGTTCATATAACTTAATAGTTACAGGAAAGTTGACTCCAATGAAATAATGGAAAACTACTTTCAAAATGTGAGTCATTTCATCATGCTCACTCATTCTGCAGCTATCATTTTACCAGAAACTAGGGGTCTAAATTAGTAATTCTCACAGTACGGTCCTCAGACCAGTGGAATCAGCAAATCATGGGAATTTGTCAAAAATGTAAATTCTCAGGCACCACCCCAGACCTGCTGAAGCACAAACTCTGGAGGAAGGGCTGAGCAGTCTGTAATTTAACAAGTCTTCAGATGATTCTGATGCAAGCTGAATTTAAAACCATTGACTTAGATGCTTTTGAAAAGGCCCTAGAGGAACATTTAAGAACACTGAATCTGAAAAAACAAACAAACAAACAAAAAAAACTAGGTTTGAATCCAAGTTCTGTGACTTAGTATAAATGTGATGTCAGTCAATGCAAACAATTACACATGTTTTTAAGCGTCCATTAACCCCCTTCTGTAAATTGGCAATAATAAGCAAAGCCAACTAAGGTTCTGAGATGATAAAATGGTACCTGAAAAATATGTTCAACAGACATTAGCCATGAATATGGAATCTCTCTCTCCTTCTTGGACCCAAGCCAAAGTCAGAGCCCTCTTGTAAGGTTATTAATACTAAACAGTGCCCCAGGTACATGATAGGCAAAGCAATTCAAAGGATGAGATGTTGCTCTTAAGTAATTTCTAGCCTATGCGATTCTAAAACCAGATTCTATGGGAGGCAACCTGAGATAAAGAGCTTTGGGGCTATAGGGATGTAAAGAAGGTATGAATTCAGGCACTTCTGCTGGCTACTCTGCAATGCGTTTAATCTGCTGTTGAATATATGCTGGACATTTTCATGGAAGCCAAAATGAAGACCTGGAGCGTACACTTCGCCATCTCTGAATTCATGTGCATTTGAGTTACCTGGCGATCTTGTTAAAGTTCAGATTTCAATTCAGCACAGCTGAGGTGGAGCCTGAGACCCTGCATTTCTAACAAGCTCCCAAGTGATGCAGACGCTGCTGTTTCACTGAACAGTGAATGGTACACTTTTGAATGGTGAGGTGTTACTGGGATGCTTCTCAAACATGTTCATATGATTCATCTGTTGATTTATGCTACTGGAGAAATGCACAGGGACCTTTGTCAGCAGTATCCCCTGGGGTCTTCATTATATGTGTAGACTCTCAGGCCCTGTTCAGACTTGCTGAGTCAGAATCTGCATCTGACGATGTCTCTCATTGATAGAGAAGCACATTCAAGTGCAGAATACATTTAAGACTGGCTTACTGGGTATGCTTGTGGGCATGGGGTTCCATACGTGGAAAGACCTTGTGCTTGATTCAATGTTCTACTGTCACTGTCTTGAAATTCTGAGTAACATTTGAACAGTGGGCCCCAGATTTCAGTTTTGCACAGAATTCCACAAATGATGCAGCTGGTCCTGAATATCCTGTTCTAGACAGTGGTTTTCAAACTCTAGTGTGTATGTGTATGATTCAGCTGGGATATTGTTAGAAATTCTGATTTCTGGAATTCCCAAATATTCTAAACCAGTAGGACAGCAGTGAGACCAAGAAATTCCACTTCATGAGCAAGTTCTTTCAGCATTCTCGTGCTGTATGTCAGAGAGATGCCCGAGGGAGCTGATATCACTCTGCATTGTCCGACAAGCATACTAAGCATCTCAAAACTCACTGGACACTGGGGCAGAGGTTTTTCTGCTTGAGCAGTTTCCCCACCGGAACCCTGTGCTGAAGTGGCCTACAATGATTGCATGACATTTGCAAAATATGTATGGCAAGATGCACAGTGCAGGATGTCTCATCTTGAGAGAGACTGCCTAGAGCCGTGCACATTCAGTTGCAGTTCTTAGTCTGTGTATGGCCACAGGCCATTTTGAGAATTCAGTGGAAGCCAACGCCCCTCTCTACTCAAAAACTTCACCTTTGTGCATTTCAGTGAGTGCACAGGACCAGGATGCAAGGCCTGGCTCCATTCCTGACTAGCTTTAGTTCTTTGGTTATGTCACCAGACCACCCTGAACTCTTCTTTTTAAGTAGAGAATGGGTAAAGGCATCTACCTCATAGGTTTGTTGCAAAAATAAAATGACACAAGGAAGGTGTAAAAAGTGCATTTACACTGCAAAAAAATGTATAAATTAGAAGAATCATTATCCATACTGTGTGGCATTGCTCTTTCCAGCATGAAAGACAGGATCAAGACACTGTATTTGTGAACTTAGCCTGAAGCTTTAGAACATACTTGAAGTAGAAAGAGAGGAAATGAAGACATAGAGATGTGGTGCTGACTTAGCAAGAGTAGCTGGAAAAATGGAAAGTGTAGCAAAAGAGAAGGGAGCATCCCCAATCTGGGGGATCCAGATGCAAAAATAAAAGGAAGAAAATATATTTTTATTGGTGCCAACAATTTGGGGATTTTGGAAAATGCCTTTAGTCTAGTGGTAATTGAACATTTCTGCTCTTGCTTATAATGAAGATAAATAGCAGTGGTGGTGGTCCATATTTAGTTTTGATTTCCGAAGCTTTTTGCCAGAATCTGCTATTCTGAAATGAGAGGAATATGGTTTAGTAGTTAAAATATGGGCCTCTGATATAGCACATATTAGCTGTGTGACTTGGGAAAGTTATTTATGTTCCTCTGTGCCTCCATCTGTTACCAATAGATACTTCCTTAAGGGTGGTGATAAGTATGAAATGGTTGAGTCTCCCAAAACACCTGGAATGGTAATCTGAGTGATTGTCATCATTCACATCATTAAAATCCTTGGCCCAGCCATGCTGGTTTGGCAGATAACTTCAGATTACAATTGGAAAGTTATTTGAAGTGTTCCTGAACTTAATTGGTTTTAGAAGCAATGACTGTATTGGCCAGTCAATGTTCAGCCCTCTGCTGCTGAATTCCATAAATTGAAACTTTCTAGAAAGTTCCATGACAAATCTAAAAGAAGGAAATACATACATGTATAGGGGGAGTAGGCAGGGAAGGCGATGCACAATAATAAGACATCTGGGTCCTGCTAGGAAAGTGCCACTCTGACGGCTCCCATTTCACCTTCAGTCCCTTGACCAACCTGTCTGGTCTTCCCTGCAGGTGCACGATTGACAACCGGGTCACCCGGGTGGCCTGGTTGAACCGCAGCACCATCCTCTATGCTGGGAACGACAAGTGGTGCCTGGACCCCCGTGTGGTCCTCCTGAGCAACACCCAAACCCAGTACAGCATTGAGATCCAGAACGTGGATGTGTATGACGAGGGCCCGTACACCTGCTCAGTGCAGACGGACAACCACCCCAAGACCTCCCGCGTCCACCTCATCGTGCAAGGTAGGTGGGGTTGGCCTCGCGTCTATGGAGGAGCGGAGGGGAAAGGCAGGGTCAAAGACTTCTTCTGTGACCCTCAAAAGAGATGAGTTCTGTTTATTTGAGCTCCTTCCTGGTTGTCATTTTGCAGTCTGAAGCTGAATTTTCTAATCATTTGCCCATTGAGTAGGACCAGGACATATATATATATATTTTTTGCTTTTGTTCCATAATACATTTTCTCAGAAAATTATTGTCTAATTATTGCTTTCCTTGACTTTATTTTAAACCCTTAAGTGTTTTTTTAGATCCCATCCAACTCTAGACTACCTTCATTAAAGACCAGCCCTTAGTACTTTTCTGGCATGACACGTATGCCAAGCACTAGCCTAGCGCAGCCCTCAAAGAAAGCAGAGCCAAACCAGCAGATGCTCCAGTGAATAACTTGGATGCATCCTTCCCAGCTCCTGCCTCCATTGTTTCCAGCTGACATTTCTTAGTCTAGGATTTCTGAAACACGTTCACCCTTTAATGCCTGTGTCTGGTGCCCTGTGTTCTGGTTGTGTTCACTTCCTTGCTCCCCGCCCGTGCTTTCAAGGCCTTGTTTTTCTGGATGTTGTTGTTTGTGTCTTTCTTGGTTCTTTTGTCTCTGTGTTCTCAGACTCTGCGAATTGTGGTCACCTTTCCCCAGTGGCCTTAAAAAGCAGAACAGGCTCTGGGGCATGCAAACAACACTGAGCTGTGTTGGGCTGATTCCTAATTAGCGCCAAAGAGTGCAAAATCAGATTTTTCCTTCCCTGCCTGTGAGAACCTGATCAAGCCATTAGATGTTTCTCACTCCATGTGCTCCTTCTGTAAAACGGGGTTCATGGGGGGAGGAGCTGAGTATTACATGAGTATATGTGAAACACTTAGATAAGTGCTTGATCTGGCTGATACCAGTGCTATGCAAGCAGCTATTATTTATTTTAATATAATGTTGCCTTTCTTTTAACTTTTATAACATTCTTTACAATGGACAAATACCTCATTAATTTATTTTCTCAGAAGCTTTAGTCCCCAAGCAATGGGGCTATGATATTTTCTAAATAGCACTCTCTAAATGAATATTTTTTTAAGTAACTCATTGCAGCAGGCATCCAAATGTCTGTTGAACATATCTTACCCAACTGGATGCCAAGGCCCTTGATCCAACTAAATGGCAGGCCCAGTCAGTAAACTCCTCTTCTTGAGGCTTCTACAGCTGATCCTCTTTTTCGGCATGCCCAAGCAAAGGGTTGAAGGACAGTTGTATGAATGGTTACAGCAATAAGGGAAAAGAAGGAAGAATGAAAATAAGCAAAAGGATGAAGGAAAGCTAGCTGTGAGAAGGCAGAAGAAACTAAACCTTGGGTCATGGATAAGAGCTGTGAAGAACAAGAGGGAGTAAGCAACGAGAAGAGGGTGGTATTAGAATAAGGAATGTGGAAAAAGTAGCTTTGACTAGAATTCGTGCCTGTGGGACATTTGAATCCCTCGTGCTGATGCAAAGTTTGGTTATATCAAGTTTTTATTATTTTTCCTTGCTCTTTCTTCCAAAAGGGAAATTGTAATGGTTCTTTCTTGTATTCGTTCTGTAAATGAATGCATTTGAGGTAACTTGTTGCAACCTGCATTTTTAAAGACATAGATCATAGACATGATCAGAATATATCAGAGTGTAACAGTGTAGGTATTGTTATGTTAAACTTTTGTTTTCAGTGTGTGTGTATGTAACGTTTTAATATAAAATAGCTGTTTTATTGTGAAAAGTTGTCAAGAACAATTTGAGATTTACTGATCTATGGGGAGTTTTGAGGAATGTTCCAGAGGCACAATCTAGGGCAGACATTTCCCAACTTCCCCTCACCAGCCCCCCACCTGAACTTATTGTTGTGAGCAGCATATCTAGCAAGGACAAAGAAAGCCTAGGAACTGTGCACTAATACAGACATTTGCCTGAACAAACAGGGCCTTTATTGAGCTGGCAAATGGAAAGAATAGGGAAAAATGCTGAAGGATCCCCAAAAAGAGGACCATGTTTCAGTCCTATTTTTCTCCTAAACCACCTCCTACACATACACCCACACGCTCTTTCCTGCCTGAAGCAAATGGCAGAGTGCCTCACACAAAAATGAACATTTAGCAAATGCTTCTTGAAGCAAATGGCTGGAATTACAGCCGAGAGGTCTTACCTGGGCTCCAAGATTGAAGGTTGAGTATATGGGGGGTGGAGCTGGGAAGAGGCAAGAGGACAGGGGCAATATCAATGTTCACTCATGTCTAAACTAATGGAAAACGTCTAATCCCCAGCTACGTGTTAAATCTGTGACTTAGCTGGATGCCCTCTTAGCATGACACACCACCTCAAGTATTGGAATCTCATCTTGGGCTAATTTTCGAACACTGATGGGTGTATTGATTTGGAAACAAGCTGGGTTAAAAAAGGCATTGGACTTGTTCGTAGACACAGCCCAAGCTAAGCCGCTGTCAATATGCTTGGACTGAGTATTATTGACACTTTAATGAATAGAAGGCCATAGTTTTCAGAGCCAACTTGTCCCCACTCTTGAAAGCAATCAGACAAACTAAATAGAACCAGACTCCCCTATTTCTGTACTGGAAAGAGGATACATCACCACCAAGGATTAAAAAAAAATAGATATATTTATCCTGGGGTTGTTTATTATACTGAACATAAACCCTAATTCCCCCAGCAGAAGCTGACTGTCTGGATTATTTTGAAGTTGCTATTCAACCCTGAGAAGAATGCTACTAGAATGCGAGTTGGACATATTCAAAATGGTATTATGATCTTTTAAAAAGCGCAATAGCAGCAGCAGCAGGAAAAAAAAACAACCTAAATTGATATTCTACCCACGAGTATGTGCATTTATGTATACATAGTCAATTGTATATATCTATATGCATGTATGCATATATATATACCCGCACAGAAGGAAGGTAGCATCATTTTCACAGTATTTTTAAAGTGTCTTTCCCCATACATCATGCATTCCATCCACTTCACTAATTCTTTATACTAGGTCTTGTTTATGGCTGTAATTCAATATGTTTAGCTCCTGCTGACAGCTCCCTTTGCTAGTGCACTCATTCATTCCTTCATTCCTTCATATAGTATATAATCACCAATAAATAGTGCTGGTTACTTGTGACTTGGGTAGGCACTTAGTACATGAAGATGAATAAGAGACTATGCCTGAAGAATTAGCTTCATATCACGTGGTAAAGGCATAACATTTCAATGTGTCCTTTGCTAAATCATTCCCAGAAATTTAGTTTCTGGGAATATAGCTACTATTAACCGAACCCTTCCTAGGCACCAATTTTCTCCAAACACCTCTGGAGACATCTGAAATTAGGTTCTGCCATGCTATCTGATTAGATATTTTAGTAACATTCAGAAATGACCTGAACAAAAATTGAGCTGGTCCTTTTATATTGCAGCCAAAATTTCCAGTGCTGCTAAATACATCTGTTCAACTCTATAGCTCAAGCCCCGTAGTGAGGGGCCTTTCCTCATCTTTTCAAAGTCCCAGCTGTAAGCACCATCTTCAGTTCTTCTAACTCTCAGGACTTCCCTTCCCTGGTGACCAGTTCTGAGTTTTATGCTTTGTTATCTGGGATATTTTAAAAATCTGCTAATCACACTTTGTATCCTGTCAGCAAAGTAAAAAAAAAAAGGTGCAGTTTCTTTTTTGAGTGTGTCTTCTCTTCTTTTCTGGCTCCTGGTTGCTATTAGACCACTTTCTCCCTTTGATTTTTCTGAAGGTAGCTCTGGGGCTGCTTGATTTCTCTTGAATGTTCCCCTGCTGATGGGGGTTGTGGATGGCTCCTGACAGGCCTGGTCAAATGACTGATGTGGGGTTGCAGTCAGTATGGGCTGGGCTGGGGCTGACAAAGCCTGCAATGAGCAGTATAGAGGAGGAAGGGGCAACTGTTAGGCAGAGCATTGATAGTTCCAAGTGGAGTGAGGCTGTATGTCAAAGTGCATGGATCTAAGAGTGGTAATCAAGTGAGAATCTGAAACACAAATCACTTATGGCCAATGTACAATGAGCCTGCAATAAGGAGAGGATGATGCTTCTAATCTGCACTGTCCAATAGCTGATTTATAATAAAATTTAAACAATCTAGTATAAATTTAAAAAATCAGCTCTTCAGTCTCATTGGTCACAAGTGTTTCAGTGACCATATGTGAGCAGTGGTTACTGTATTGAACAAATATAGAGCATCCCCTCACCATAAATGAGGGTCATTATGGGCCAGCAGGGTTAAAGCAAGAAAATGTCCTCCATTGCTTGAGGGGACAGGTGTAATGTAGAAAGCAAAATGGCATTTTGGATAGAGGCTAGGAATAAAATAATATGGTAGTCTAAACAAAAGAAGAAAATTGTTGAAAAGGGTGGAGGTCTTGGTTTCCTTAATCATCTAGAACAGAGAAGAAAGTAAAGTGTCCAAAGATATTTCTGCAGAATAGACATAATTTGGGGACCAATTAAATGTGGGAATGAGGAAGAGGTGCTGAGATTTCTAGCGTGGATCCCTGGGGTAGGTCGATACTATACATCTAAAGCATCATGTGGTTAAACAGGCTGGGTGGTGGAGGTGAATGAGTTCAGATACCTGGATTTCTTGATTTTGAGATTTCTTGAATACTCCATTTATAATGAATTTGTGAAAAGTAAGAAATACCATCAATAGATGTGTATGTCCATTTCTGCAGCCAGAACGTAATCTTTTAGACCAGAGGGAGGGAGATTCAGGTGAGATTTGATCTAATGATTTCTATCCCTTTTACCTTAAGGTTTTCTGCTTTATGAGTTTAATTAATATGCAGCTAATTCTGGGGGTCTAGCTGCATATGTTAACCCCTTCCCTGCCTCTTGATTCTGCTCCTACAAGAAGCCTTTGCACATCAAAAATGCCCATATCCAGTCTCCATGTTCCCTTGAGGAGTCTGAATCTTGGAAAACACAGAACGAATATAATGCTCAGTGGGTCTGAATCATTTTCCAAATTAAGGGCAGCTTGGGGAGACATATCAAAAGTCTTATTTGTCTTTCCAAACACCCAGGTGTGTTTGTCCACTTGCAAAATTGTGCCCGTGGTAGTCTGTAGAATATTAGGGAGGGTTCTCCTTATCTAAACTCTGGAAATGGACTTCTCAGCCCTGAGTGTTATGCCTGCAGGGCTTTAATCTCACTTAGAGGAACACATTTGCATGATAGGGAAAATAGCATATAGCGCTTGTAGAAACAGGGATATTAGTGTAATAATAATAATAAAAGCCTTTGGCCTCTTCATCAGCTTCTCTGGCCTTATCTAAGTCTCTTTATTGTTGTTGGAGCTTCTAATCACTCCCTCCCTTATTGGTGTAAATGAGTTTCCCCATTTCTCCCAGGGCAGAATTAATCTGAAAATCCCTGCCATTATTTGATGGTTAATTACTTGCTTTTTGAAGTTACAGGGCTCTGAATCTCAGGTGAAAAGGGGTAAAAACCAATTTCTATGGGATGGGACAGTAAAGAGGGACAGAAGTCAGGTACTCCATGGAGAAAGGGGCCAGGTCTCAGAAATATCCAGTCCAGGCAAGTGGCTACAAACAAGCTTTAGTAGTACCAGCCTTTCCTTTCCTTTTCATTGTCTCCCTATTTCCACCACCCTCCTCCCATCAACCTGAAACATATAATTGTGCTGCTTTTCAATTCATGATAATTAATTGACATTGTCAAACCCAACTCACTGTTAAGATTAAGGGAATAGGAACAATAACTTTTAATTTCTAGACACTTTTGCCTCATAAACCCTCCTCCCCAGAACTTGAGCAAAAAGAAATTTGAAACCCAAAATATCATTGGGAATAACATGCTCCCATCCTTCTTGACTGGAAGTAGAGATTTCTGTCTCTCCAGCCATGTTGCCTAAAACACAACATGGCCTGCCATCATGATAGATCTCTTATAGAATGTGGAAACCTTTGCAGAAATTAAGTTTCATTCGAGCCACATCCTGTTGAGTCCACAGTGGAGGATAACATCACAGTCCGGCTCTGAGTAGACAGAAGTCACCTTCAGAGTACATCTGAGTCCTTCAGGATTCAATAGTTCTGCATGCTAGTGTGTTACATTTGCCATCCAAACTGCTGTCCAAGTTATTTCTCCTCTTCCTGCCACATTCAAGAAATTGATGAAAATGCACGTTTGCTCTGGTTTAAGACCGCTTCTGAATTTTATAGAACTTTGAAAAAGTCAGGACATTAAATTCTACTGGAAAATTGGAGTATTCCTCAAAGCATCTTGGAGAATGATGTAGAAATGGAGCATTTCACCTGAAGTTGATTTCCAAAATTTAGCTGCTGAGTTGAAGCACCCCAATCCTTCCTGGTGAGTTTTGAAACTTCTTGAGGCAGTTACTGACAATGGAGGGACGAAGTTTGTCAAAGAGGCCAGAACTATACTAACATTTCAGTAAATCCACTTTAAATACCACCTGTCTGCCAAACTAATGGAGTTTATAAGACCAAAGTAATATGAGCAAGTTTGTATAATAAAAGATATATTGATTTAATAATGGCATTTTCAATGCTTTCCAATATGGCTAAAGGAAGGTCTTGGTATTCTCTGACAAATTCGGAAAAATTGACATCTGATTCCTTCTTCCTGGCCAGAAAAGGGACTGACACCAGGGTTCCCTATTTAAGCTCTTTACACCACTCATGGTTCTAGGAGAGCAGAAAGCTCAGATGACACTTGTTGCTTCCCAACAAACACAGAAATTAGTAAGACAGTCAGGGGTCCCAAGGGAATGTCTTTAAGCAGCCATGGAGTTCTTATCCAGTAGGTCATTTTCCCAAGGGAGTCTGAGATGCTTTGGATTTCTGTACCGTAGGGTTAACAAAAGTGGCTATACTTCCTCCTGGATCTTAGATATTCCTGCAGCCCCACAGTGAGAAATATTGTCATTTTCATCTGATGGCTAACATCAGATCCTGAATAGGCAGGGCATATTCCTTCAGACAGACATTCCCATAGTGGTGTCTCCCTGGGGTTAATTCAAGTTGAACTTGAAGCATATATTAATTAAGGATTGCATGAGGTATATTAATGATCTTGGGGTCCACTGGCACAGATGTAGCTAATCCTAGAATATGTCCTCATAGACCCTCATGAACATATTCCTAAAATCTCAGTAGGTAACCCCCATAGGGAGTGTGCCAAGCAGCACCAAGGACAGCACCACCGCCCCCGTGGCTGTGGCTGCTGCCAGGATTCTTATGTGCTCAAATGACTGAAATTCTTGACAATCTTCTCTTCTTGCTAAAAGCAGAATATCTACCTTCTCAGGGTATGGTGAAAAGTTGGCAACCAAAGCTCCTAGTCCATCTGTTTTCAGAATGAGGGTTGTCAACTGGCACCTGATTCCATTTAATGCTATTCTGAAGGCTGGCATTAGGAGCACAAAGCCTCAGAAACAGTCCAGAAGAGACAACTGTATTAACAAGTAACTATCTTTTAAAGCAATAATTAGGATCCCTGTCCACAAAATGCAGCAAACACACTGAAAGGGAGGAATTGAATTTAGCTTCAGGTGCAGGGAAAACTGCGTGGTTAAATTTCACCAGGATAATTCACAGTGAGAATACTTTTTCCAGGTCTGGAGAGGAGATGACATCCTAGACAGAAGCAAAGACATGTCTAAAGTGTGAACGTCTGAAACTGTATGGACTCTGGGGGAAGAGTGATGATACTCAAGATGGTTAGAAAAGTAGGCAGCATCTAGGCTGTAGATGGCCTTGGATGCCAAGGGAAGAGAAGCAACAAGAAGCAATAGGCATTGAGGCCATGCAGGTTTACAATAGACTTGGTTTTCCATGATGCTGTACAAAAACACCACTTCTCCAAGGAAATTTACATTATTTTGTTTTGCAAAGAGGACATATCCAGAAGACTATCAATGGAATGGGAAACAACAGTTCCCAGGGTCAATAGGCCTTGGGGAGAGGGAAGAAGGAGGAAATGATGCAAAGAAAGAACATGTCCAGTCCAAACTGATTCTACATCCTTTGCCTTGTTAAGATACAAAGTCTCTTGTATCCACAAATCCATTTTTAAAATGTTCTAATTTATGTTTTCCATTGTAGCGTCAGTAAAGATTATGTTTCTAGGAACAATTCTGCAGTTTAGCTAAGGAACATTTTTGTATGTACTAGCAAATAAAGGGTATGATATGGACACCTCTGCTCTGTCTTTGGGAGGATTCCACCACAAAGGGTGATAAGAGTCCCCATGGAGAAACCACAACTTCAGCTGTGTTCACATCCCACAGCAGTCATGTCCCTTCAATACCCAGAGCCCCTTCTCACTACAAACGAAGAGCCCAGGTGTTTATGAGAACACTTTGCATTTCCAATATCTCCAAGCTAATTTAGGATTTAAGGTGTCACCACTTGGAGTATATCTTAAGATTTATATTACTATTGAACTTTGTGGAAAATTGATGTCTAATGTTGGTATGAAACCTAATTGGCTTCTTCTAGAGTTCATCTCAGTCTTGAGATACTCTGGAGTTGTTGGAGCACAGCATTTTACTTTTGAGAGATCTTCATTTAATGTTATTTGAGAAAGAATTTATTGATTTAAAATTAGGACAGTTTAATTTGGTGGCATGTTTTTCTTTATGTCTCAATTATATATTCATGTCTTTGTGGTAAACTCAGCTGGTAGGGGGATTAAGAATTCAAAATAGAGGATTTTCACTTGGCAAATAGCGCTTTCTACTGTGATTAATTAGGAGTGTGCACAATGAATCCTGTGTTTGCTGCCCAGTGGGGATTGAATAACTTAGTAGAAAGAAGTAAATTTGAAGATTTAGGCATCCTGGGTTCCAATCTCAATCTTGAAAATAATTGCCTGGAAAAATGCCCTACTTCTTTTATCTATTTCTGATTAGACAACCTTGATAGAAATGTTTTGATACATTCAATAATCTGATTTGGAGAAATGTGCCAAAGAGATGCAAGCAAGCACAACACCACTACATATTAATATCCTTCATTTTTGGAATCAGTTACCAGAAACAATGATTTCCAAATCTCACTTCCTTTTGTCCTATTTTGGTTCCTTTAAATGAATACAATCCCTTCTTAGGAATGCAAGCATTTTCTGTGGCTAAGGAGGATCCCCATTCCCATGAATTTGGCTGGATCACATCCCATTTTCTCCATCCTGATTCATTCCCCTGAAGTGTGATGCTTCCTTGCTTTCTTACCTTCCAACCCAGTGCTGTTCCTCAGCTCTTTTGTCACCACCTCCCCTGCTCTCACGATTCCCTCTGGACATAAATGATGATTGTCTATGAACCTGGACTTCAAAGAGGGTACAGTTGTGCCAACCTTGACCCTCAATCTGCAAACAAGGATAGCCAGGACCTTTCTTTGCACACCGAGAAAGGGAGGTCAGAAATGCTGATTTTTGTCTCTTTTACTTATACTTAGACTACCTTATTGAGTATTGAAAAAGTTGGAAAAAATCCAAGGATCAAGAAGATGGGGTGCTTACAGGCAGGGCAAATGATGGAGCTAGGCAATAATTAAATTTAAAAGTGGAGCTTCTGTGACCAAGCCAGTTATGAGTATCCCAGGTCTACAAGAGAGAGGTCTTGCCCTAGCTAGGTAACAGGACTTGAGAGCCTCCTAAGGACAAGCCAGTAGAGGTCTTTTTAAATGAATGGATTGACAGTTCAGCTCCTTAATGTTAAATTTAAAATATGACACCTAATCTGCCCACATTCTTTCTGCTCCCCACTACCCATCTCTTCTCAAGTTGCATCCAGAGTGATCTTTTCTAACCTAAGTCTGCTGTACCCCAGGACTTCTTATCTTGAAGGCTGATTTCTTCTGGTCCAGGTATCTCCTCTCTTAGTTCACAATTGCTCCAACTTCACATTCACACTTGCCTTTCTTTTTCTTTTCTTGCTTGTTCTGGTCACAGGCCCTTTGCACATTCTTTCTACTCTGCCTGAAATTCGTTTCCTCTTATCACCCAGTAAACTTTATTTATCCTCCAAACATTAATTCTAACACCACCTCCTTAGGGAAGCCTTCCTAGAACCTCTTGACTTAGTTCAGCCATGCCAACCCCCCCACTTCTTTGTGGTCCTTGCCACAGAATAATTTGGCATTTGTTTGTGTGATTATTGATTGCGTGATTGCCCTGATAGACTACAGGTAGAGTTCATTCTTCTCCCTCTAGTACCTGGAGTTTATAGGGACCTCAGGGTCTGTTTGTTGGGTAATGATAGGGCCATAAAGTTTCTTCTTTTAGTTTTTCTCTTAATCACTAAACAAAATCATTCACTCTGTTTTGAAACTGGCTGTAGTAGGCTGAATAATGACTTGCAAAGATATTAGATCCTAATATTTAGAATCTGTATTACCTTATGTCTGTGCGGATGGGATTGAATTAAGGGTCTTGAGATGGGAGATTACCCTGCTGGTCCTTAACTGCAATCACATGTATCTGCATAAGAGGAAGGTAGAGGAATATTTGATATAGACACAAACAGAGGTAAAAGTGATGTGAAGATGAAGCAGGATTTAAAAACGCTCATTTTGAAAATTGGAGTTATGGAACCATGAGCCAAGGAATGTCAGCAGCCAGCAGAGGCTAGAAGAGAAGGTCCAGACTCTCTCCTAGAGCCTCCAGACGGAACATGGCCCTGCTGACCCATTGTTTTCAGCCCAGTTAGAGTGATTTCTGATCTTAGACCTCCAGAACTCTGAAAGGACAACGTTCTGTTTTTTAATCCAATCAGTGTGTGATAATTTGTTATGAGAACCACATGAAACTAATATACCAGCTGTCAGTGTTGAATCTCTGGTGATTGGAAGAGGACAAAACTGGTATTTCAAATCTGCCAGAAATTTAAGCTTTGTCATTGTGAGAATTGAAGTAAGACTCACCTTCGGGGTGGACTCCTTTTTATCAGCATTTTTTAAAGGAGTCTTTTTAAGGTACCTTCAGGAGATGATTAAATAACCCAATTTAAATTGACAAATAAATGTCAATTCTAAGACTATACTGTCTGAAATTGAGAAGAAAAGAGGCTGTCCCAGGACACTGAAAGATGGGAACAAAGCAAGGAAGAACAGCTTAACAAAATATGATTTTAAGGTGAGGAGACAGATAATGGTGCCTAGCATTGGGCCATGAGATCTTGTTTTGGGAGCATGGGGCTAGAGTTGAAGATAAAATTGCAAAGTGATCTCTTATTAACTGGGGTAGGAATGGCTAGTGTTTGGGCTTTCTCTTCACAATAACCAAAAGGTGGAAACAACCCAAGTGTCCATCAACAAATGACTGGATAAACAAAATGTGATACATGTACACAATGCACACATGTTTTTTTATTCAGCAATAAAATAAGAAATGAAGTTCTTTCTGAGACATGCTAATAAATTTATGAACTTTGAAGACATTATGACAAGTGAAATAAGACAGACAAAATTGACGAATTCTGTTGCATTTCACTTATATGAAATACCTGGAAGCAGCAAACTCATAGAGACAGAAAGTTGATCAGAGATTATCCTGTGAGCGGAGGAGGGGTAAGGGGGGAATTATTGTTTTGTGGGTATAAAGTGTTTGTAAAGTCTAGAAAGTTTTAAATGAAATTAATTTAAAAATACAAGATAAGACAAGATAAAGCACCAGGAGAAACAGGAAAAGTATTTGGAAGTAGTAATGGGAAGAGCATGTTCAGAGAAAAGTTTGATATCAAACAATGCCTGTTAGACCACCCATTCCTGCTGCCTGCCTCAGAGTCTCCCAAGGACCTCTATAGCTTAAAAAAAAGGTGGAGATTTCTTCCCCAGACCCGTTGGACCTGAACCCCCAAGTGGAGATGCAGGTAGGGGGAATCCTTATGGGCCAGCGATTGGAAACCACAGGTTCCCCAATTAAAGGCAAGAGGGGGTCATAAATCAGAGATCAGATCAGGGACATTTCTTATATCAGATTCTAAATTATCTTCATAGACATTAGTAGGATTTTGTCAAATTAAATAAGTGGGCTTGTCCCATGGATCTAAACTGTAATTTGACTGCCATCTCCCTGAAATCATGGCTATACTGTTGTTCATATGATAAATAGGAAGCAAAGACAAAGGAAGAGCCGCTCCCCTAAGCAGATCAGTACAATCTTACCCAACATTCTTGTACTTTATTTTAAGTAGTTTCTTAAGGGTTAGGATTAGCAATCTTCATTGCTGCATACTAAGATTTTCAGAGTCTTTTAATTTCTCTCTGTAGACAGGGCAGCATTCAGCTTGCTGGATACCCATACAGGGCATATTTTGGAAATTCCCTTACCTACTTCTGGGGCTCATATGATGCATGAGTTTTCCATGCTAAAGCTTCCTTAGATTTAGAGTGAGTTTTACTCCATGGGTGATAGGTAATATATAGGGGAAATGCAGGAAGGGACAGCCCAGGGTACTCAGAAATCCAGAAAGCTGGTATATGATTGAGTAAAGAAGCATTTGTCCCAGGGCATACCTGAAAAAAAGGGGTCTTTAGCCTTAAATCAATCCTTCATTCATTCATGAATCAAGTAATTATGTATTTGCCCCTGAGTGTAAGGCATCATGCTAGACTCTGGGGGTAGACAGAAGAAGAGCAGATGGCTTAGTTTGCTAGAGTTGCCATGGCAAATTACCAAAGATGAGTTGGCTTAAACAACAAGAATGCATTGACTTACAGCTCTGGAGGCTAGAGGTCTGCAATCAAGGTTTCAACAGGGCCATGCTCCCTCTTAAAGGGGGGATCCATTCCAGGCCTTAACCATAGCTTCTGGTGGGTGGTTGGCAATCCATGGCCTCCCTTGGTTTGTGGCAGTGTAGTTCAATCTCTCACTCCATCAAATTGCCATGTCTCTTTCAGTCTCCATCTCTCTGTCTGAGTTGAAATTTCCTCTGCTTATAAGGACACCAGTGATATTGGAATACAGCCCACCCTGCTCCAAATAAGTTCACATTTATTGAAATAGGGGTTAGAATTTGAACATTCCTTTCTAGGGGACAAAATTAAATCCATAATATCTACTCCTAAAGTAATAGCATTTTGGTAGGTGTCAGCATCAGTCAGAGCACAGGAGATTCTTCTTCCTTAGAGAGCCCCAGGAATCTTCCAAATGGGAGATTTGCCCAAGGTCAGAGATGAATAGGATGAGGCTGGTGAAGAAGAGGAGGTGAACTGCTCTAGACAGAATTAACAGCATGGCACCTTCAGACACCCGAGAGGCATCTGTGTAGCTGTGAGATAATGAAGAGGAGATGTAGTGCTGGAGGGTGAACAGAACCCAAGCCACAAGGACTTGTCTGCAGAGGTTGAAATTTCTCTTAAGTGCAATAGGGGCCAAAATTAGGGGAGGGCAGAATTTATTTGGGAGTCCTTACATGGTTTCTGCTTTGAAAAGAGTGTATCTAAGAGTAAAGCAAAGGAGAAAAGGCCCTCTATGATTTACTATCCTTGCCTAGTTCTGTCCTCACACCCCCACTCACCAAGAGCTTCCCCTGTGTTAAGAAGAGGGAATGCAAAAGCTCAGCCAAGCCATATACTGAGATTTATCCTCAAGTGAGATTTAGATTGTTGACAGATTCTTCAATTTGGCTCCAGTGTGTACCATTTAAAATATCAGCTGAGTGGGTATAGAAATGGATATGCAATTCTCCCCATCCTCCAAGAAGATATGCTCTCCCCTCTGGGCTATTTTCCATCTGTCTCTAACAGTCTGATTTTTATTTGGTCATACCAGCTCATTCTTTTGATTGTTGCATGCTCTTTTGGCTGTCTTCTGCCTATCACAGGTTTCCATTTTTTCTCTTTTTCCTTTTAATCCTGTTCTATTTTACTCTCTTAGTAGTTCTTTTGTCTGGTACATCCATTCTCTCAATCCTCACCAGTGCTGTGCTTCACATTGACCTTTTGTTCCCTGTTCCCTGCCCTCACCGGTTCATGTGCTCCTTGTTCTAATATTTAATGGAATCTTCTTTTCTCTCTCTATGTTGTCTTTTTCTCCTCTTCCCCTTTCCCTTCTTTTCATGGGTATCCTATTATCCTTCCACGTCTCTCAATTTCTCTATTGTCTCCTTCCTTCCCATTAATAGCTCCATATTCCCCATCCATCCATCCTCTCCCTCTCCTGCAGGCTCTGCCATCACCCATACCTGACCATGGGCTGGTTCTCTCAACAGCACCCATGGCCTTCCCTCCAATACCAGGAGCTCATGTCATCATGGCGGAGAGTATAAGATAAGCAGATATGCCTTTTTTTTCCATTTCACTCAATAAGCACATTCTGTAGTTGAGCTGCTATTTCACTCATAATGTATCATTTTCCCACAGGGAGCCTGCATCCAACCCTAGCTGAGATTTTTACTCTGCATGGCATAGGGAAGGAAGACGGGTCATATAAGATTTTTTTTCTTTTGTCCCCAATGTGCTGTTTGTGGAATGTTTGCATATTTACACAGGGAAATTTACATCTGTTTATGAGCTAGAAGTATTTCAAAGCTAATCATTGACTTTTTGGATATGTGACATTTACCCGGAAGCAAAGGTGGGGGCTGCAGTGGGAGAAGGGGTTTGATGTTGGGCCTGGGGCTGCTGGAATAATTTGGGAGAAGGGGCCATTACAGAAGAACTTATACTTTATTTCATTTACTCCAAGAGAATGAGCAGATGTGAAAGGACTACTCACCAGACATGCTGTGGCCCCTCCTCTGCTTCATGGAAGCTATGAGTTGGAGAGTGGCTAGAGCATATTGGCAGTAGTGCAGTCCATTCCTTGGCCTGATCTAGCTGTTGACAGACAAAGGCAGGAAACAGAAGATTCCTGAAGCAGTGCAGTGGCTCCAAGACATGCCTAGAGCATCTTCCTCTCCAGGCAGGAGTGCTCCACTGGGCACAATAAAGACTCTGGGGTGTCCCTAGCTGTTCTAATAGCAAGAGATTGTAAACTTAGCTTCTCATCTCACAGCATTATTAGTCAACTTTAGGAAAGCAGGAGTGGGCAGGCTTTCATCATGCAATATGATAATGTAATCATCAATAATTATAGCTATACCTTATTGAAACCTGACTAGGTAGTAGCCAAAATTTGGACCAAACACTTGACATTTGATTTCTCATTTAAGGCACAAATGCAATAGATCCTATTACTCTTATTTTAGAGATGAGGACAATGAAACCTAGTAACTTTGGGAGGTCCCATTTTAATAAGTGGCAGATTTGGAGTCTTAACTTAGGCAGTCTGACAAAAACTAGGGTCATGGATTCATGACTAGGGTCAATGAATGTCAGAGGACTGGATCCCAGTTAGGAATGGGCTTTGCAAGCATGAAGCATAGGTTTAAATCATTTGGGAGCTAGGATCTACCTTAGAAATCAGCTGGGCAACCATTCTTAACCTTGTTGCACATTAAAATTACTTGGGTCATTGTTAAATAATATCAATTTTGATGACACCCCCTGGAGATTTTGACTCAGTTTATTTGGGATAAGTAATATTTTTTAGCACTCCTAGTGTGTTTCTATTTTTCACCCATTTTGAGAACTACTGTTCTAATATTAGAAGTGGGAAAGCAGACAAAGTTTGAGTGGTCAATCCAAGGTTGCACTACAGGTTAAACACAGTTCTGGGGAACAATCCAGCTCTGCTGGTTCCAAAGTGTCGGCACAGGTTGGGGCTCTTCCTGCTTCCCCAAGTTCTCCTCAATCTCATCACCAGAGTAGAGGTGAAGGCATTTATATTGCTCATGATAGCACTTATTCTAGAAATTAAATAGGCACTTATTACATAGAATTATTATTTTCAGAAAGTATGATTATTTTCACCATGTTTCCAATGTCATCCAGCAAGGAAGCCATGGTAGGTAGAGCTTACTATCTAGAGAACTTGTGTCTTGGCTTGTGTCATGCTGCTTCTTCACCCCACTAGTCATCCACAGCTTCCCCTCTCTTACTGGTCTCCATGCCTTAGACTTCTGTTCTTCTCACTTGGGCAAAGGATGACCAGAGACATACCCAAACTGATGGCCTCCACTATTGCAGTTTCACTAATGACATTTAGATCTTTCTATCCAACACCAGCAAAGCTACACCTGTAGGAGCATAATAGAATTTCCTCCTGAACATTCCACAATACGTTTAGAATTTAAAAATCATCTTACTCCACCTCCCTTACTCTACATTATTCTTGTCTTCTGCATTAGCTATTTCATGCCCCTTGGCCAGGATAGAGAACTAGAGGATGTGCTTCTTCTCTATGTATAGATGTCCTCATCCCATTACTTATTTGATTTGCTAGTATCCCATGTTCATAGTTCTTTTTCTTCACAGTCACTGCCTTGGTTCAGGCCTTTATCCCATCAACCTGACAGACTGCCTTGTAGACAGTTTCTGTCCTGCACTATGCACCCTACTCTCATGGCCATAGAATTTCAACCTCACAATGACTTTGGTCCATTTATAACAGTATATTTTCATTTTGTAGATGAGGAAGCATACGTTTAGAGTTAGTAAAATCTTGCTCAAGTTCATGAAGCTTCCAAGTGGAGGAACAGGACTTGAACCCTTCTATGCTATTTGAAAAAAACCAAGAAATGGTCCTTTTCCTTCCCCAGAAGGTTGAACTCTCATTCTACTTCCTCAGAAGCATCCTCTTGCAAGAGGTAATGCTTCTTACAGAGGAGCATCTTTTTCTCTTATTTCTTTTGGGTTTCCCTGTTTCTTCAGCAATGTTGATTTCCCTGCATTTTCATAATATATCATGCTTTAATTTAATTTATTTAGTGCTATAGTACAGTGCCCTGAGCACCTCAAGAGAAGCGAAGATTTTATAAATAAAATTATTATTACGGTTGCTCTGATAGCTGCCCCTGAGCTATTTAGTAGATATGTCAATTACTCTCAGTGTTGAAAAATTTCACCTAAAGCCTTTATGGTGCAAGCTTCCTTTGGCTTTTGCTATTCTATCTTGCTTGTTGTGGTTTTGACACAGTCTTGTAGCATTTCTGCTTACTATCCCCATCACAGTTTCACAGAAAGCACCTCAGCTATAGCTACATGTAATCTATTCTGGAGGACTTGACCTGGTTTCTCTAAACTTTTTGAATCACTGAGGTTCCAAATCCGACTTGTTAGACCCATAATGTCAGTTTTGCAGAGAGTTGACCCTTGTTGCCCAGTTCGTGTTAAATAAGACTTCATTAGCTATTAGTCTGTGTCAGAAATCTCTCCTGGACTCTCTAGAACTGTATTATTAATTGATCAGAATATTATTTGGCACCCAGGATTTCAGGACTGTAAACTGCTAGGCTTGTGCAGACAAAAATTGTGTCAAGGTCTTAAAAGTTGGGGAGATCCAAATGAGGGGAGTAAGATGAGAGTAGCTGTTATGGACCATCATTTCTAGCATCAAGGCTATTTCCTGAAGCTCATCTGCTACTCCACAACCTCAGAGCACCTCACTAGCAAGAAATGTGGGAGAGCCACTGACATCTATTTTTAGAATGTCTGTGACTTGTTGAGGACTTTACAACCCAGGCTACAATTTCTCCATGGACATGTCCCATGTTATTGGACTTGACGTTCCCTCTCCTACCCCCATCCCAGCATGCTCCTTTTCCATTCTGTTTTGCCCCCCTCTTTTCACCACATTTCATTCATTTATTCATTCAATGAAAGTGAAGCAAGCACTTGAATTCTGTACCAATTAGATGACTGGTATAAACAATGATGAGTAAGACTGGGCTAGTTCCATATTCCATTTGCAGTTTGGATGCTTCACATCTCTTTTTATCTTGACTTGCCTTCCCCTCAAGCATCTTTTTTTTCATATTTTACAGATGTATTAAGTATTTCTGTAAAAGTTTCCTAATTAATCAGGAACAATGCACTTTGCTATCTCCATTCTGTGGCTTTTAGAAAACAAGTGGTTGTAATGAATCTGTCCATTACAGATGAATTCATTCCCATTCAAACGGTGGCTGTCACATACCTTGCCTGAGGCTTCTTCTGTTATGAGAAACATATTGGCTTCCCAGCCATACTCAGAGTCTTAGATGAAGGGAAGGCACAAAATAACTTGAAAGAATTTATTGTATTAGATGTGGTTACCATGCATAGCTCCAGTAATAGGAAACACACTGAGTTTGTTCAAGGTGGATAGGCACAACCTTGGCTCCTGGCAAGGTAGGAGTTGTTGGATATCTAATAATTACTAATTATTTTACCTTATAATCATAGAAGAATCTAAAACTTTTACCTAGCTGTCTAAATCAGTGAGAAATAGGCAAAATGAAGCATCTTTTGCCCCCAAAGGGAAGAATAACTTCTGATGAAAAATAACTAATTGGAAATATTCAAATTGCTAAAAAAGGTAGCAAGGAGAGATGTCTAAGGGAACTCAATTTTTTAGCAACTCAGAAATATCTTGCAATCCATATAGTAATCAAGTAGAGTCCAAGTCACCTTCCCTTCCTGGATCCATTATTTTCAAGATAAACTAATCAGTCAGTGGCAATTTGCATCCCTACTAAGTACAAGCCACCCTGCAGGATGCCACTTGTGCTGAATCAGTATATTTCATCACAGTTCCTCATTTCATGATGAGTTAGGCTGGAGTAACTCTCACGATCATATGTCACCTCTCTGGGATAGAGATTCAATTCTAGGCCCATCTTTTACCTACCGCTTATCTAAATAGAATGCTGCTAATGATTGGATTGTGTTTCCCCAACAGATATTTTCATGACCTAACCCCTAACCTGGAGAATATGAACTTATTTAGAAGTAGGATCTTTGAATATGTGATTAGTTAAGATGAGACTGAGCTATATAAGGATGAGCCTGAAACCAAGATGACCTGTATCCTTATAAAAATAAGAAACTTGGACAACACAGACAGAAACTAGGTAGAAAGCCATGTGAAGAGGTGGAGGCTGAGATTGGAGTAATGCAAATACTGGCCAATCCAACACCTAGGATTGCTGGCAAACACCAGAAGCTAAAGTAAAGAAGGTATTCCCCTAGAGCTTTCAGAGAGAGAGAGAGTGTGTGGTCCTGCTAACACCTTGACTTTGGACTTCTGGCCTCCAAAACTGTGAGAAGATATACTTCCCTTATTTTAAACCATGCAGGTCATAGTACTTTGTTACTGCAGCCCTAGGAAAGACAAACATGAACTGTAGTAGCCTTCTTGATGGGTCAAGACAACATTGGGTTGCTAATTGAAGGCTGACTCGATCCATTTGCCCTCACTCTACTGGATACCTAATATCACTATCATTGCAATTCTGTACAAATCCTCTAATAAAAATGGCCAGAAATCCCACGAGATAACAGAATAGGAATCAATGGGACCTGTGACTGACTGCATGCCAGGTCCTCTTGTCAGCCTAGTCTCCAATCCGTCCTGCCATCTCAATCTCCTCTGGGACTAAGATGTTTGAAAACAGTGCAGCAGCCTCATCTCACAGGCAGTGTTTTTCTCCATCATTTGCTTTATTAAATATTGATTTTATGTTGCATTATTAAATCTTAAGTCCAGAGTATAAATTCTGTCTGATACTTTAATCTGGCTCTCCTCAGTTTTTGGCCTTTAGAACTGATTTTCAGGCCAGCTCTCCTGGGGAATCTTTAGTCAACTCAGAACCTGAGAGAAACCCATCTTGCAGAAATGGGAGGGCCCCAACCTGAGAAGTAGTCTGCCTCCCAGTGCATTGAAAAAAGACTGTGCTTTTGTAAAGAATCTCTTCACTTCACACTCATCCCAGACCCAGAAGTCAGTCCCTCATGGGATATGGGTGTTTGTACAAAAAAGGCCCTTTGGATTCACAGGCCCAAACTAACGAATAGATAAATCACATATAGGAATGATTTTTAAATTGGACATCACAGTGCTCTTCAGACATTATCTAATCCATTATGCACCCCCATTTCTTCATTCCTAGGATTTGAATAATAAGTTTTAATCCCACAGGCCATTGGCTTTTCACTGACTTTGGGACTCTGGTTTATTCTTTCTTCTTCTCTCCTCCCAAAGTACTCAGGATTGAGTGATCAACTATCACAATATAAACACTTTATAGAACTCTTTCCAAGAGATCCAGATATCTCCAGCCAATCATACCGGTTGGTGGGATGTCAGGTTCTCATTACCCACCCCTTGAGTAGGCTTCCAGGTAATAACTACAGGACTAGGGTTTGGGGATGGGGATTCTGAAGTTAAGCAACAGAGCATGCTGTTCTCTACGTGGACATTTGCAAGGACTGTCACCAGGTGTTCTCTGACTGCATCTCCTGTCTGGGTTCCAGTTTACCCATTTTTTTTTCTCTATTAGACCCTGCCTCTCTAGAAATCTAAATGTTAGGAAATTATTCCAAAACCAACAGAGCATCTGGAAAAGGTCAGGGATTTAGAAGAACAGTGAAGAGTGACTTCAATTCACCATGGAAGGGAGAAGGTATATGGTAACGTAAAATAATTAATAATTATTAGCTATCCAACAATCCCTACCTCACTAGGCACCAAGGTTGTGCCTGTCCACCTTGAACAAACTCAGTGTGTTTCCCATTACTGAAACTATGCATGGTCAGGCTGGCTAAAGGTGGAGCGCCAGATATCATGGGCAAACCTCATGGCAAAACTGCTTCAGGGGCAATTGAAAAATGATCCCTTGCAGAACATTCACAGCTAGCATGTGAGGATCAAGGTGAAAGAGACCCTCTACTCCATTTTTTTCCCAGCGTTCCTCATGTGACCAATATCATTAGGCTCCCAAAGAACGTGACCTACATTGAAGAGCATGGAAATTCCAGACCATCAATCTTCTCAAAATTCTCTTCCCAAAGCTTAACTCTTTATATAACATTCCTGCCAGGGGCCACCTATCATGCATTTGAACACTGCCAGTAATGGTCAACTAATTATCAATTTTGTAGATCTAACATCCTTGGAGAAAAGTTCTAGAATCTTTACATTTATCCAAAACCTCCCTCCAATTAATGTCTATCTCTTGTTTTTTTTCCTGCTGTAACCGCATTGAATAAGTTGGATCCTTTGTAGTAATGGAAAGTGTTTGCTTTTTTTATTAAGAGATATGAATTTCAAATCTTGGCCACCCCTTCATTATCTATGTAAATTTCAATAAGTTGTATGTGAAAATGGTTGAACATCGACAATTGCATATGTTTCAAACCAATATTTAATCTTCTTGAATTCTATCTTTCTCATTTATAACAGCTTAATTAAAATGATTCATCCATTTATCGTGAGAGGGAATTGAAAGTAGGTGAAATACCTAACACTGGAGAGCAATCAATATATTTAAAAATTCAATTTAATAAATATTTGCTTAAATTCTACTGTGTCCCAAGTTACCATGTTAAAAGTTGGAGGCAGGAAATGAGTGATAAAAGATCCCTGACCCCATGATGGAAATTGCACTATTAAAAGATGCTTGTTATGTTCCTTAAGTCTTCTCTTCTTCCCCTGATGATAGAGAACAAACATTGTATCATAGTACACAACTCATTACATTTAATTACCTCTCCTCCAAAGCATGTTGCTTTTCAGACCTCAGAAGTCATGTGTCAAATGTCAGGTAGGTTTTTCTCAGTAGATGTTGCTTGTTGACTGTATTTCTAAGTCTTCCATGCTTCCTTTTGCGATGCATTCTTTTGTCTTCACTTCTCTCTTCAGATGTCAGGGAACTTTCTCCTCATGTACTTCACAGTATCATGGAATTGAAAAACAAGCTGAAATGGAGGGGTTCTAGTTTGTAAGCTGCTGGAATGCCATATACCAGAAACGGAACTGCTTTCAAAAAGGGAATTTATTCAATTGCAAGCTTACAGTTCTAAGGCCATGAAAATGTCCAAATTAAGGCATTGAGGGAAAAATTCCTTAACTCCAAAGAAAAGTTTGGTGAAGTTTGGGGCTACTCTTTCAGCTGAGAGAGCATATGGCGATGTCTGCTAGCTTTCTGTCCTTGTTTCAAAGACTTCCCCAGCATCATTTTCTTCTGCTCCAAAGGTCTCTGGCTACATGGGCTCATTGGTTCTGTTGACTCTGTTGCTTCTAAAGCTTTTTCCAAAATAATTCCCTCTTAAAGGACTCCAGTAAGCAACCCAACTTGAATGGGTGGAGACATATCTCCATGGAGACCATCTGATCAAAATTACCATCCCCAATTGTGTAGGTCACATTTTCATGGAAGCAATCAGAAAGATCCCACCCAGCAATATTGAATGAGGATTAAAGGACATGGCTTTTCTGGGGTATGTAATAGCTTAAACCCGTACAGGGGGCAAATAAGCACTTTGACTTTTATCTCACTCAAATAGTTAAAGAATGTTTAGTGTAAAAATGGGGGCAGATATTGTGGAAACAAAGTGTATAAGTAACTAAGAAGGGACAGCATCCAGCAGCTGCTCTCTCCATTTCTGGCTTGTGGTTGTTTGGTATCTTGATTGTGCTTCTTTTTATACCTTTGCCTACAGCTCTTGAATCTCTTATTTAGAGTTTTTCTGGCCCTTACTAACTTAGCCTCATATATGGACGCAGTTTGCCTTGGTGCTCGCTCATATAGTTTGGTAGTTCATAGCCAACTAACTTTGTTTGTGGACCTCATGTTCAAATTAGTAGGAAAGTGAATTCACTTAGTGGGTGCCCTTGTTCTAATCAGTTGTGGGCATGGTGACAGTACACATCATATGACAGACCAGATAAAAGACCCAGGGTTTGAATAACTGAAGCGTGGATGTGACTAAAGGTTTATCAATTGGCATCTATAATATGAAGATGTTTTGAATTGTTCATGAGGTCAAACCAAGGATTATGTGCTCCAACCTTCTCTACCTCCCATCTGACTTTTCCCTTCTTCCATACTTCCTTTCTGAGCATGGTCAAGGATATCTCTCTGCAAGAAACATGGCCAGGAAATATGTCCAGGGCCAGCCGATGCTTCTCTTCAAATGGTAGGGCTTGGAGAAAATGTTATCAGTAGCTAGAAATCACCTTATCTTAAAATACTTTTGCCTTACAGAGACAGACTATTAAAATCTACTGAAACATCAATAATTAAAGGTAAGAACACTTACTGGAAAGGCCAGCCATATTCCTTGCCAACTCGCAACTCTCCCCAGCACCCAGCCTCAAAAGATGTGTAATTTCCCATCTGTACATAGAGGAGGACATCAAATAAAATAGGAATATTGCAAATGGGTTGGAGACCCAGGGTCTTTAGGCTATTTCTGTCTCAAATTATTCTGGTTTTTCCATTTGATGCTGTCAGAAACTCAGGAACTGATCATTTGTGCTGGAATTAGCACAACTTCTACCCTTTGTTTCAATTGTTTTTGCTATGTTTGATTGGTAAATTTGATTGCTGGTCACAGAAAATTGCATTTGTGTCAAGAGCATTCTGAATAGATCAATGTAAGAGAAACCAGGCGAGATCAATTGTAATACCAGAGGACTAGTACAAAAAATAATGCCACACATATGCCCTCCTATAACTCTCAGGTCTAAACATCTCCCAGATTATTCACCACCTTCAATGGCTAAACCTCACCATACCCCATGAATTCACTTAGTACTGCTGATAGACATCCATTGACAACATTATGCAAGTCCAACTGTCCTTACAGAAAATTTGCAAAACTGAGAAAATGTATAGTAGTAAAAATACTTGTTGTACTTATTCCATACATTTTCCAGCAGCTATTTTATGTCCTTATGTATATTTCTCATTTAATCCTTGAAACACCGTTATAATTTCAATATTATTATCATTGGCATTTGATGACTATGAAATCCAACCTAGAAAGTGAATGTACTCTGTTCCAGATTATCTCTAAGCATTTGGCAGGGTGGGTTTTTGAATCCCTGTTCTCAATGACTCCAAGTTCCATGCTTTTCACTATCTTCATTTACTGCCTTTGTACTTTTAAACTACACATTTGCATACCAATATGAGTAATCATTATGAATGGCTCCACCACTATCACTGTCATTTTATTAATTCCTTCAGATGTGTAGTAGATTAAACATCTCCGCCCCTCCACAAAAGCACACTGAGTTCCTTGGAAGACAGTTACTCAAATTCTTACTGCATTTGTGGCAACATTTGTATGTGAATGTTACATTTGACTTTATAAAGTGATTTCCCTGTACATTGCCTCAGTCAGCTTGGGAAGTGAGGAGACTGTGCATTATCAATTCTACTTTTTAAATGAAGGAAGTGAGGCTCACAGAAGCTGACTTGTGCCCAAGCTAGTGGGGAATGTAGTTAAAATTAGAACTCATGATTCTGACTGTAGATTCACTATTCTTTCACTTTCTTAGCTTTCTAGAAGATTAAGCATTTATTTTAATGATACCACAGTCTAAATTGAATTTGCCTTGTTTTTAAACATTGAATTGTCCCAGCCCTCACTCCCCTAAAACAAAACAAGCAGGATTGATGTCATCAGCATGGTATAATAAGATACCCTCCCATAAAATCCTCTCCAGAGATTCAGTTAATAAATGGGAAAATCTTACTTGCTTAGAAACTGGAGAAGACTCCACAAATGCTGAATCAAAGGAAAAAAATATGAGATAGGAAACTTCTGTCTTGTAACCACTGGTGCTCTTCCCTCTCCCTCACTTGGTCCCACCCAGAGGAAGAGGCCTGGTACCTCCCAGCCTCCCAGTGGAGATAAAGCAGAAAGTTAAAACTCCACCCATATCCAGGCACAGGGGCCCAACTCTACAGAGACCCAGGGTGGAACACAAGCCACTAAGGAATCTACATACAAAAGGGGACCAAGGATTATAAGAAGGATAGAGCGATCACAGTAGAACTGTGGCTGGCAAGTGGTGCACATACACTATCTATTTGCTATTGGCTGGACCACCTACAGGCAAATGGACTTTTCTGGAGAGATGTACATTTCAGGATTCATCCCAGGTCAAGATACCATAACAGAGAAGAAAATGGAGACAGAAAAAGCCTTCCAAAGAAAACAAAGAAGGGAAGGGTTTAAATTGAACTGCTGTAAGACAGGAAGTTTCCAGAAATGAAAAGTATAAGGAAAATGGGATACTAACCTGATGGAGACAATGTCAACACATCATAGGAACTGTGGAGAAAATTCTGGAGAATAACAAACAGAAAGATTCCCAAGGAAGGAACAAAGAAAATGAAACTTTCTCTTGAAAGTGAAATAGTTATGCAAAAAGAGCAACTTAAAAATTGTACTGCATATCCAAGGCAAGAATCAGATAAAGAAGAGCTGAGAAAATCTGATCAAACAGGGGTCTTATAAAGTTATAGAATGAGTTGACTTAAGCATCAAAGAACCAAGCAATAAAACTGCAGACAAGGAGAAACTGACCTTTGGAGTTAACTCAAGATAATCAATTACCTAGACAACAGTAAAAACCCATGTTAAGAAACAAGAAGATATGACTTAGTCAAGGGAACAAGTTAAAATTTCTGAGGAGACATTTAATTTGAAACAACTAATTAAAGAAGTTCAAAGAAATTTCCTGAGTCAATTCAAGGAGATAAAGGTATATATGCATAAAGAAATAGAGGATAATAATGAGAAAATATCTGAGCATAAATAAAAATTTGAATGTATAAAAAGAAACATAACAGAAATTATGGGATTAAAAGGCAAAATAGTAGAGATTAAAATACACTAGAGGTATACAACAATAGATTTGAACAGGTAGAAGAAATAATCAGTGAACTAGAAGGCAGGACAATCAAAATCATAGAGTAGGAAGAACAGATAGAGAAAAGCATAGAAAAAATTGAGCATTGCCTCAGGGATTTGAGTGACAGCATGAAGTGCACAAATGTATGTGTCATGGGTGTCCCAGTTGGAGAAGAAAAGGGAAAAGGGGAAGACAGAAGGTTTGAAGAAATAATGGCCTAAAATTTCTGAACTTTTATGAAACACGTAAATATGCATGTCCAAGAAGAGTGATGCACTCCAAACAGAATAAATTCTAATAGGCTTACTCTGAGATACATATCAATCAAAACTAAAATGCCAAAGACCAAGAGAGAATTCTAAAAGAAGCAAGAGAAAAGCAATTCATCATATACAAGAAATCCTCAATATAACTAAAGGATAATTTCTCATCAGAAACCAAAAACATGTGAAGGCAGTGCTATGATATATTTAAGGTAGTAAAAATGAAAAACTGACAGCCAACAATCCTTTACCCAGCAAAATTGTCGTTCAAAAATGAAAACAAGGAAGAGTTTACAATACTCACAGATAAACAGAAACTGAGAGAGTTCATCAAAAATGACCTTCCTTACAAGAATTATTAAAGGGAGTTCTGCAGGTTGAAAGGAAAAGGCAGGAGAGAGTGGCATGGAGTAGTAGGAAGAAATGAAGATCTTCAGTAAGGGTAAATGCAAAACCCAATAGTTTTCTTTAATTCCTATGAAAGCCAGAATACAGTTGAAAAAGAAAAATACATATTTGTTGAAAATGGATAGGCAAAATACAGTCATAAAGTGGGGCAAAAACAACATAATGACAGGAGACAGAGGAATATGAGATCGGTGACTATGTATGCTATTTCAGCTAGCTTGGTATCTTTTCAATTATTGGGTAATAGAGGCATTTTGAATAATATAAATCCCAGGGAAACAACAAAATGAATATTTTAAATAAAAACTGAAATAGGAATGAGAATGGGATCAGTTAGATACATAACAAAAGACCAATGTTCTGAAATGGGGGGTTGCAATAGAGGAAGAGATGGAAAAAAAAGATATGACATATAAAAATGAAAGGATAAAAAGCTGAAGTAAATTCTGCATTTAGAGTAATAACATTGAATTTTAATGGATTTAACTCCCTTATCAGAAGACACAGATTGGCAGAATGGACAAAAAAGCACATGAGATATCATTTCACACCTACTAGAATGGCTACTTTTTTAAACTTTTTTTTATTGTATAATATTATATATAAAAAGCAAAGAAAGAAAAAAGCAATAGTGCTTAGAGCACATTCTTCAACAAGTAGTTACAGGACAGATCCCAGAGTTTGTCATGGGCTACCATACCATCGTCTCAGATTTTTCCTTCTAGCTGCTCCAGAATATAGGAGGCTAGAAGGAATAAATATATTTTTTTATCCTCACAATCGACTTTTTTTTCTTTTATTTTGTGAAAAATAACATATATTAAAAAATGCAATACATTTCAAAGCACAGCACAACAAGTTGTAGAATAGATTTCCGAGTTTGGTATGGGTTATAATTCCACAATTTTAAGTTTTTACTTCTAGCTGTTCTAAGATACTGGAGACTAAAAGAAACATCAATTTAATGATTCAGCAATCATATTTGTTTGTTAAACTCTACCTTCTCTGTTTAACTCCA
This sequence comes from Tamandua tetradactyla, assembly GCF_023851605.1. NCBI lineage: Eukaryota > Metazoa > Chordata > Mammalia > Pilosa > Myrmecophagidae > Tamandua > Tamandua tetradactyla. Next base: position 3,984,513 of record NC_135334.1, on the reverse strand, counting down.
CCATTACCTTTGATCTTTCTATCCCACTCTTTAAGGGTATTTGGGCTATAACCATTCTAACTTTTCATGTTGCAAGGGCTGTCAATAATATGAGGTAGGGAGATAGAACTAGTTGATGTTCTGGAGAGTCTGGGTCCTCTAGGTTTCAGGATTTATCAGTCCAGGGATCCATCTGGAGGTTGCAGATTTCTGAAAAGTTACTCTAGTGCATGGAACATTTGAAGAATCTTATATAATGTCCTAGCTATTCTTTAGGATTGGCAGGAATGGTTTTGGTTGAGGTTTGGCAAGTTATAATAGGTAACAATGTCTAACTGAAGCTTGCGTAAGAGTGACCTCCAGAGTAGCCTCTCGACTCTAATTGAACTCTCTTAGTCACTGATACTTTATCAATTCTTTTACTTCTTTTCTCCCTTTTGGTTAGGATGAAATTGCTGATCCCATGGTGCCAGGGCTGGGCTCATTCCTGGGAGTCCTCTCCCATGCCGCGAAGGAGACTTTCACCCCTGGATGACATGTCCCACTTAGTGGGGAGGGCAATGATTTTGCTTACATAGTTGAGCTTAGAGAGAGTGAGGTAGAATGGCCATTTTTTAACAAACAGGAAACCACAATTGCTGGAGAGGTTGTGGAGAAATTGAGACACTTATTCATTGCTGGTGGTAATGTAAATGGAACAGCCTCTGTGGAAGACAGTCTGGGCCTCAGAAAGCTAAGCATAAAGTTACCTTATGATTTGGCAATTCTGCCACTTAGTAAATACCCAAAAGATCTGAAAGCAGGGACGTGAATAGACCCTTGCACAGTGATGTTCAGAGTGGCATTATTCACAATTACCAAAAGATGGAAACAAACCAAGTTTCCACCAACAGATGAATATAAAAACAAAATTTGGTATATACAACTTTAAAAAGGAAAGAAATTCTGATGCATATGAAAATCTGGATCAACCTTGAGGACATTATGCTGAGTAAAATGAGCCAGATACATAAGGACAAACAGCATATTATGTCACTGATATGAACTAAACACTATAAGCCAATTTATATAGTTAGAGTATGGAATATAGGTTATGGGGATAGACTGGGATTAGAGAATGGGTTGTTAATGCTTAAATTGTACAGTTTTCTATTTAGGTTGATTTCGAAGGTTTGGAAATGGATGGCTGTGATGTTACATATTATTGTAAGTATAATTAAAAGCACTGAAATATAAAGGTTATTGTGACTAAAAGGGGAAACCCTAGGTCAATGCTTTACTAGACTACAACTTAAAAGATAAAGCGTAGGACTGTATAATACAGCGAACCCTCTTGTAAACAATGGACGATAATCAATAGTACAAGTATAGTAATGTTCTTTCATGAATTATACCAAATATATGACACTAGTACAATCTGTCTATAATTGGGTGGTATATAGGTTAAAAATGTACACCTAATGTAAATTTTGGATGATAGTCATAGTTAATAGTACTATTCTGATAATCTTTTATCAATTGTAACACCAAAAATACCTAATGTAAACTATGGATGATAGTAAAGTTAATAGCACTATTTTGATAATCTTTCATCAATTGGAACAAAAACAACTACTTTTTAAAGAAATAGTGCAATTAAAAATATACTTTCATTAATTTTCCCAAGTGTCCCACAGCAATGGAAGATGTTGGTAGTGGGATGACGTATGGGATTCCTGTGTTTTATGCATGATTTTTCTGTAAACCCACAACTTCTCTAATAAATACATGCACACCTACCTACATGCATGCATGCGTATATACATACATGCAGTCCAAAACAAACTATCAAGCAAAACACAGTGAATGAAAGCAATTCAGAATGCTTTGACCAAATAATATGAGAATAGAAATTATTTTGTGAATGTGTTTCATGCCACCTAACTCTGAGTAAAACTCCCTTCAAAGAGCAAATCAGTGGAAAGAGCCCTTAGCTGCCTTCATGAGTTCGTCTCAACAACCTTTACTCCCTATCCAGTACTTATTGATGGTTTCTGCTATTCTGAGTTCTAAGCTGGACACTTAGTAGCTGACTGACCTTGGACAAGTCGCTTAACTTCTCTAGGTCTTGGTTATGCTGTCTGCAAAATAAACTTAATAATGCCTCCTGTCCCTACTTCAAAGAGCTGTTGTGAGAATAAAACTTAAGTCATGGTATGAACTGCTTTTATAAACTAATAATTTCCTGTATTGATGGGATGGATTGCTTTAGGCTCTCCAGAATGTGTGCAAATGGGTTGATAAATTGAGTGTATGTTTTATACCTTCTCACATATAACAGAAAATAAAGTGACTACATGGGAGTTAGGTATGCTGGTTGAGGGGTGCAGATCAAGAGGAAAGTCTTCTACCTCTCTCTGTTCCCCTCAGTGGAGATGGCTGCCTTTGGCAGGATTAAGCCACTCATCTCAGAACTGCTTGCTCTGAATGTGGCATTTTCTTCCTGTTTTTTCTCTTCCTGGCAATGACTCTTTGAAATATTATTTTTACTTCCTCAACGGCAGGGCTGAATAACTGATGGCCTCTCTGGGTTGCTGGAGCTGTGTGTTTAAACCACACTTGTCTTGGCTCCGATGCCTCAGAGTTCATTCCTTTTTGAAAAGCTCTATGTCTGTTGTGTTCAGATTATTGTTGCTCTGGAGAGAGAAGCTATTATCAGGCAGGAAGTGGAGTGTGGAGCAGAATTCATGATAATCTAATTCTCTCCTCTCCTTAGATGAACATTTCTTGGTAACAGGGATTCACATTTATCTGATATGGCTGTTCTGAACCAAGGGGACCAAGGACCTTCATGTTTCCCCTGCAGCATGCTGGAGAGAGCTCAGCAACATTCAGTCTTGAGATGTAAGAGGCTGCTGCTTTGCCGATAAAGTGATTAATAAAAGTACCCAGCTCCAGTACTAGAGAATAATTTAGTGCAGAATATATACATGTAAGATTTTAATTAAGGACTTGGACTTGGTTCTTAGTTACAGTGTGGGTGAAAAGCACATGTCCCCTCTGCTTATACTTGTTATCTTTGTACTCTGCAATGATCGCCTCATCACTCTCCACCCTCATCTTTCTTTCAGCACACGTGGTCCACCCGTACCCTTATCACTCACATACGCTCACTCCCTGACTCCCACTGTCCACCCTGCATCAGCTCCATAAGCACTGAAACCTCCAATCTGTTAAGCCTTCCCAAGTTTGTGTAAAATTAGAATGTACCAGAACATAATCAATATGGCAGATGAATTCCTTCTCTACTTCCCCAGAGATGAAGACATGGAGACTGAAGTTCTGCAGGACTTGTGGGAGAAAGAACTGAGAAAATTTAATTGGGATTCTCCTATTTTCTGTCACTTCTTTCTCAGCCCGAAAAAAAAAAATCCCACCTCATCTCTGAGAACAAAATTAACCACCTCTCTTGAGAAACAACTCTTAAACATCTTCACATCCTCACTTCCATTTTAGGATGGAAATTTTAGAACTCTTTATTTGCACCGTGGCTATAACATTCATTACACTATATTGCAATTATCTAGTTCTTGGGTGTTCCCTTTAACCTCACAGCACTCCTTGAGAACATGAGTTGTTTTTTTTTTCTGTAGCATCAGTATCCAGCGTCACCCTGGCATACACTTGACACTAAATAAAGGTTCATTGAATAAATCCATGAAAGAGTTTTTCTTGATCAAAGCATAGTCAGCTTTTTCCCTCCACTTAAGTAGAACTGCAAGCAGATGAGACTCTGTATGGAATGTAGAGAGATTTCTCGTCCAGCTGTCTTTGGGAAACTCACAGAGTGTCTCATTCCAAAGGTTGAGGAAGTGAGGTTCTGGGTCTCATGTGGGTCTATCTGTAATGATAGATCATATGGAACATTTATTAGAGATGGTTTTTTGGCACTTGGGTCTGTTAAAGATATAGAAGCAACTTTCAGGCGGAAAATCAGAAAAAAAAGCAGTTTCAGACGAAGTTTTCATTTCTATAGGTGACGAAGCTTTTTTGAAGTTGAAAGCAGTTTCTTTCCCTTTTGCAACATAATAAGTAGAAGATAGTGTCACATCTTGTCATTTGAAGGATGTGAAAGTGGGTTACAGAACTAAAAAAATAAATCTAATGCTGGCATTAACAAATAGTAAATATTTGAGGGATTGTTTTCAACACGTTCTGTAAGATTTTAGAAATAAGGAAGCAAAGGTTAGTTTCCTGATCACCTTATGTATTTGTATCTTACATTTCTGGGAGTGGGAAGAATTTTAACCTCTCTACATCCAAACTAAATATATGGGCCTAAAGTTGTTTTGTTTTTAATAGTTTCTTTGTGGTTCAATCTGGAAGCATTCCATGATAGAGTGTGTGGATTATAACAAGACTAAAATGCTGCAAAGTGGAGGTGATTATCAGAATTTGAAATGCTGTGACATTTTGCTGCCAGAAAGTAATTGATTTATTAGAGACATTACAATACATTCATGATTCAACATAAGAGGTTTCTTTGAATTTGTTCAATACCAAATCCTATGGGAGAATTTTTGCTTTCAGCGCCACAGATAGAAACTCTCTTTCATTCCCATTTCAGTTGGCCCTGCACAAGTAAATATTATAGCTCAGCAGTAACACTCCAATCCAGAGACCACAGTATGATCCAATTTAATAGCTTTAACAATGCAGACTGATGGGTACCAGGATATTAATATATTGTTTTGCACTTAAGCTGCCAAAAAATGGAACAAGGGACAAGATCAGATGACTTTAAACGTATTGTTATTATCATTACTACCATTATTGTTACTAAAAATAAGAATAATATTTCACATCAAATCATATAAAATAGAGAACATTTCAGAATGCATTTGAATTTTTCCTAATGAGTATCTTCTTAGTAATGCTATACTTCAAAACACTAAGCAAGAAACCAGGATTGGGTTCAATGGTTCCATACCTGTGCAATGAACCAGGCAGACTAACAAACTGCTGAAAGCTAATGAAAATCTTGTTGTTGAAAAGAATGAAACCCCAAAGGGGCGTGTGGTAAAATACTGAGAGGCTTCGCATTTCTGCCTGCCATGCTGGCTCTGACTAACATACTTTACCCAACTAGTTAAACCTCCAGTAACTTTGCAACAGCTTCAGGCAACTGGCAAAAAGTTTTTAAATAAAGAAACATGCTTAATCCAGGATAGTGTTTGCTTACTTATTCAGTTTCTATTGATTATAAATATGCCAAATCAACCTTAATTCTCCATATGCACATGACAATAAAAATGGAACTAATAATAAAGCAATTCAGGAGATTTGCTGAACATCTGATGTTAAACTGCATTATAGTATATGTATACACTTTGATGCCTGAATTAAAAAGGTATTTATAGAATAGAAGCTGATAGAGTTCTCAGGAAGCCTAGTTTCAACCCTGTCTTTGACTCATCAGTTTATATCACTGGCCTGAGGTCACAGTTATTCACTGGTTAGAAGGACCTTATCCTTATCCCTTGATTGAAACAAAAAGGAAGGCTACAATTATCATGTTTCTTTGTTATCTTGTTTCTTTGTTATCAAGAAAAGTTGCAATATGCTTCCTCCTTTATAAACAAAGCTTCAATACAAATAAGCATGATTTCATTTTGTTCTTGCTATAAGGAAATGCAAAACCAAATTATAGCTTAAAAATTAAATTTGGTTGATGTTTAACTTGGGCTTTATTTTATATGTGTATTTTGCTATTTTATTTTGTTTTTTCATTTTAAGATCCCTCAAATTTACTTGCAAAAGAATGGAATATCAATTATTATGAATAATCTGACAAAGACAGATTATAATGTTATAAGCAATATATCTTAAGAAAATGCACCAGCTGTGCTTTTTATGGATGTTAGTTATTTGTCCATCCTAAAAATTAGGGAGCAGGGAAGAAATGTTCATTTGCCCATCAAGGAAACATGATGGGAGGAATTAAAAATTGTATTTAAAATAATAAGAATTTCATTAGTATAAATGTAGGCCATCTAAGAGAGGGGAGATTGTTCTTCAGAACAAAAAATAAGGGAAAATGTAGGCTATGAGAATTTAGTATTTGATTTTTCAGTTAGATTAATGAACTCAAAGCAAAGAAAATCTTGATCATTTCAGTTAACCATTTCAAACAGTCACATTAATTAAATAAGGTAGATTCACACTTTATACCTACTTTTATTTATTTTGCTGCTCATTTATTAAAAACCTGCCATGTTTCAGGCATTCTGTGGTATCTGGGAATTTAAAGATGAAAGAACATTTTGTTCTCGGGACTTTTTAGGAAATACTATACCTTATGAAAATACAATATAATTAATGTTGTTAAATGCTAAAAAAACAAACAAATAACAACAACAACAACAAAAAAACAGGGATCAAACCTGAACTGACTTAAACAGATTGGATTCAGGGTAAGTTTCCAAACAAGATGACATCTACAACTAGACTTAAAGGACTAAAAGGAATTAGCTATGTGAAGACTGTGAGTCTCCCAAATAAAGGAACCACAGTGGGCGTACAGAGTGTGCTCTGTGTGAGAAACACAGATCCTGATCCACTTTACATGTAATAAATGTTTAGCATGGTTGAAATATGTTCTCAGGTAGGCAAAGACTGTGAATGCGTGACTCAGTTGCATTATAGCAAATGATAAAATGGGAGAGGTATAAATTGCCAATTTTGAGGGCATTGCTTTATATATGCTGCTAAGGATTTTGTTCTCTAAACTGGATGTCAAGAGGATCTTTTGAAATAGTATAAGCAGATGAGATTTGCATTTCTGAAAAGATCAGTTGAAGTCATTTTGGAAAATGGTTTGGACAGGGGAAAACTGGGATATTCTAATATAGTAATTTCAGGGGAGCCATGAGGATGCCCTAAATTAAGATAATTAGGCATTGTGGTAGAGAAGATGTAGGATTTGAAGGTATCTTCAAGAGCAAGGATCTATGGGACTTAGTGACTAGTGGTTAAGGAGAGTAAGGAAAATGAAGAATTCTGAGATAGTCCTTGATTGAGAAGCAGTCTAGCCTAGTGGCTTAAAATGGGGCCCCTGGGTCCAGACTGCCTGTTTTAAAATTTGGCTGTTTGACCCTAGCACACACCTGAAAATAGGGAAATTTGAATGAGAATAATAAAGTAAGACTAATCTGCATACACTTTCAGAAAATATTTAAAAACTTGATGCCCTTCGAAGAACCCAAGACATAAGGACACAAGTTTGAAAACTCTTTGAATATATAAAGAGGAATTGATTGAGTTTGGAGGAAAAGGGGAGCCATTTAATATGGGACTTTGTGTCCATTTTATATTGTGTATTCACATTCTAATACATTATTATACAATTTGTGGAAAGAGAATAAGAGGATCCCTAAAGAGAATATAATAATTCAATAGAGATATGTCGGAGATGATTAGCAGGGGAATTAGGAAGGCAGAGAGAAACTGACAGGCATGTTAAGTCAAGCATGACTTTTAAAGAAGCTACTAAACAGTGATGGGTTATTATTAAAGGCAGAGATTAGCCAAGAAGTAGAGAAGACAACTTAAAAGGAGCAAGAAAAATGGATAAAAAGGAGTTTAGTCCTTTTATCAAATCACTGAAACGTTATACAACTAAACAGTATTTCTTAGATATATTTCAAGTCACACCTTGACTTCCAGAACTGCAAACTCAGCTCATAAGTTTCCATGTCTAGAGGAGTAAAAAAATAACAGGTGAAAGAAAACAACAGTAACGAAAACCTCTCAGGTTTTCTGTAATTTGTGTTCTGAGCAGATAGGTCTAAATCTCACAAACAAAAGCACTTGAATTCCCAAACTCTACATTTCTGACATAACCATAGCTACTAGAGTTGTCCTTTAATCTCACCACATCCCGTGTGCTTGTTGTTAGAGGAATAAACATTGAAATCTGACAAGCTTCTCTCATCAAGCTGCCTTTCGCAGGTCACTATGGGGACTTTCTTTTGAAGAGTTTTTGAGGTGAAGGGAGAAGAAGGGGAAAGGAAAGGAAAGAAGGGGAGAGGGGAGAAAAAGAGAGGAGAGAAGGGAGAAAAAAAGAGAAGAGAATAAAAGTTATAAGTACTTCACTATGTGGATAAGGTCAATCATTCCACACTCCAAGATAAGGCTCTTTATTTTGCTTGAGGGTCCCAGAATAAGTTACAAATTAAGTGTATAAGTAAGAGTTCTCCACAGAAAGAGAGTTACCCGATAATATGCTTTCATTTAAATCCAAATTCTGCAGAGCAAGCCTGAGGCTGAGAAATTCCATTACGAGCGATGCTGAAGTCTTGAATGAATTCTTTAGACTGGGTACTCAGGAAAGAATGGAGGGCATAGCCTGGAAGTAGAAACTCTTCTGAACCCTGGAAACTTCAGTTCTTGCTCGTAAGTAATTGAATGAGACCCACCCTCATCATGGAGGGTAAATCCTTTACTTAAGGTCTACTGAATGTAGATGCTAATCTCATCTATGAAATACCTCCAGAGTGACCACTAGGTCAGTATTTGCTCAAACAGCTGGGAACCATACTCCAGACAATTGACCCAAAAAATGAACCCATCTTAGTAAGGTGAACTATTCTGCTTAAGACACCAGTAATTGCTTATTTCCAAATCCCATGCCATACTCTCAGTGCTGAAACTGATGCTACTTCCATGTATCCTTCCTGATTATTCTCTTTCTTACTTCTAATGTAACCCCTGTCTCCTAACATTTCCTCAGCTCTGACTGATGCCTCTAAGTTCCCTTTGTTTTGTTCACTTGGGTCATGGCTCTGGCATTTCCCTGGTTTCCAGGTTGAGTCTCTCCTTTTATGTTGTTCCCAGTGAGGCTACTCAGTTATGACCTGGGCATAGAGATATTGATTTGGGCAGTTGGCAGTGTGTTTTCTGTTCTCAGCTCTTTTCTGAGTTCCCAAATAATCACAAGTTATCTATTGAGCATTCTAACCTGGATGTCCTGGTGATAACTCAAACTCAGCCTATTCCAAGCTGTCATTATATTCTATATCTAGCTGGTTTCTTGGTTTCAGGTTAACATAGCACAAAAGGAATCAATTGAAAATATATAACTCAAGGAATTGGCAGGAGTGTTGGTACAAAAAATGGGAAGGATATCAATATGCAAAAAAAAACCCCCCAAAAAACCAAACCATAATTCAGGAAGTATCTTGTTTGAACATTGTAACTACCACAGTTTAACAGGGGTCGTTTTGTTGGTGCTATTGAACCACTGGGCTTTGATGACTCTTCTGCCTTTCTACCGCTTCTGAATACTAAGCATCTCATCAAGAATTAACTCCAAACTATCCTTGCTTCTTTGCCTCACTCAGTATTGAGGCAAAGGCCTTGAAAGACCATCAGTTAACAGATACCAGATGATGTAATCACACTGCAGCTCCTAGAGCTCAGGATGGCAACTCATAAGATTTCAAGTGAACTCACACTATCCATCCTTTCTTAAATCTAAGAAGGGGTTCAGATTTTGTTTAGTGATTTAAATAATGGTAAATGCCCACTACATATTCTGTCTGAGGAGTCTTCTCTTCCACTAGTATTTCTCATCTCAATATATGGCATCATGTATGCCCATCATCTAAGCTAGCATACTCTGAATCCCCTGCAAGCCTTTCTTTTTCTTCATTTTTCTATTTCGTTGATGTCATTTATTTAAGCCACCAAGTCTGGTACATTCCATTTACCAAACAGTCCTTAACTCTCTTATGCTGTGCTCTTTCCCTCTTAGTTCATCCCAATAAATTTTCTTAGGACATTTATACTTTAGAGCAATGCTGCACTGTTTAGGTGTGTGGACTCCCTGTCAGACTGCCTGTGCCCAAACCAAACTTCCACCACTTTAGCTGGGTGCTCTCAGGCATGTTAACTAAAGTCTTTCTGTGTCCTACATAAAATAAGTTCAATACTAACACCTACCACTAGGGCTGCTGAAGAGGATGGATTGAAGCAATTTATTTAAAACATTTTGAATGTTCACAACTGGTAAATACCCAATAAAGATAAAGTAATAGTAAAGGTGAAAAGTAGTGGCAAGGGGTTGTGGTAAAAATGGTAATTGAGCTGATAGCAACAATTGGGACTCTCCTGAATGTGCTGTCTACACTGCTGTCAGAATTATCTTTCCAGAACAAAATCGGCTTATGTTACTTTTCTGCTTGGAATTCTTGATGGCTCCCCATTTCCAAAGAGATAAAATCCAAACTCTTCAGAAAGGTACATAATGTCCTGCAAAATGGGACTCCAAATTATCTTTCCATCTTCATCTTCTGTTACTCATCAGCACCTAATTTACCACTGAGGAACAGGGACCAACTAACACATCATTCCCCAGCATTTCCGAGCCCTTATTTCTCCTAGATTTGCATGTGCTATTTCTGCTGCCTGTAACACTCTCTTTTGCAGTTTCAGAACTCCGTCATTTACTCTAAGATCCAAATGCAGGTAGCTTTCTCTGCATCTTCCTCCCAGACATCCTCCCTGTGTTGCTATCACACTTTGATGGCACGTGGCACTCAGCAGTCATTGTGGCATATTTTCACCCTTCACTCCTGCTGGTGTGCTCCTTGAATGGAGAGTGCTTACCTTCTCCATTTCCACCTCTGTTACCCAGGGGCCTGGCACACAGCAGATTCTCAGTGAGCAGTTATCCAACTGCTGCAGCACTGAACACCTTTGGAATTGCCCTGTAAGGATGCAGAGGCCTCGAGAGACAGCCGACTTGTTCCAGCTGAGTTTGTTCGGTACCACAGATCCTGTTTGACAGCAACAAGGACAGGCTTTGAGTTTGAGGGCCTTGGCTCCATAGCTCTGCTTTTGTCATTTCTGGTCTGTGCCTGGCATCAAGCACTTTTCTAGGAACTTTAACAAAATACCAGGAAGACAGAGTGCTTTTATTCTGAAGGAATTTTCATTCCACTCGAGACTCTAGATTAGTAGGCATCATAGTTATGGGGCTCTGGAGCCAAATTTGCAATCACCATAAAGGGAGGGAGCCAAAAGACCAATGTGTCCTAGTATAATATTATAAGACAGAAATTACTACCTTTAAAACACAGGTGTCATTTGAAAAAGCCACATGCTCCTTTAGAGTGCCAGGAAAAGTACATTTTCTCGAGAGTAGGAAGTTGTGGAAACTTTAGATCTTCCTCCAGAAAAGAAAAGAAAAGAATATCTCAGAACCTCAATCAGGCTGATTGCCACTGTCCTTGATTATATTTGGAAAGAAATGGTCTGTCACAGTATGAAATTAAAGATCTAGTTGGGAGAGAGACCACCTGTATTCAGAAAATAATTCTCCAAATATTTAATTATTAAAAAAGAATAATGTTATAAAAATGCATGGACCCTCTTTGTATTTGCAGAATATGCCAAAACACCCAGAAAATCCCCACAGAATATTAATTTCTGAAGACCATGGCTGAGAACATAATGGTATAAAATGCTTCCTTTCTCTAACATCCTTGTCACTATGCTCTGATTCAAAAGTAATTTAGGGGGAATTTGAAATTGTATGTTATTATCTGATAAACAGGTGAATGTTCAACAGCAAAGACATGGCAAAAGATCATGCTGGCTTCCCCATAGTCAGAGAACAGAAGTCAATTACCCATTGCTTCAGAATCTTGTACCTACAGCCCTTTAACTTCCTGCAATATCAGCCATGAGCTCATGAGTTTCTGGGTGACTATTACCAACAGAATTACCGTGCAAAGTAATTTGAACTAAGCATTTCCTGTACATGGTTAAACTTTTAGGAAATGGAGGTGTCATGGTTAGGGACAGGTGTCAACTTGGCCAAGTTGTGGTACCTGTTCATATGATTGGGCAAGCGCTGGCCTGTCTGTTGCAATGAGGACATTTCATAGGATTAGGTCATGATCACGTCAGCTACATCCACAGCTGATTCCATTTGTAATCAGCCAAAGGGGAGTGTCTCCTGCAATTAGTGATGCTAAATCCAATCATGGGAAGCCTTTTAAGGAGGACTCAGAGGAGACAGGTTGCATTCCTGCTTTGGCTGGTGAGCCTCTCCTGTGGAGTTCGTCCAGGCCATCCATTGGAGTCATTGGCTTCGCAGCCTGCCCTGTGGATTTTGGACTCTGCGTTCCTATGGTCACGTGAGACACTTTCATAAATTTTATATTTGCAAGTGTTCCCTGTTGGTTCTGTTTCTCTAGAGAACCCTAACTAATACATCTTGGTACCAGGAGTGGTTCTTAAGGAACAGAATCTTAAAAATGGGTTTTTATGAATGGTTTTCTACTCTGACTGGGCTCAGAGACACTAAGGACTCTGATTCCCGTAATCAGAATGACACTCCCAATCCATGGACTGAGTTGGCAAAGGAGATAGTCAAAATATCATCATTCGATTCTCCTAATGCTTCGCTTGTACGAAGCCAGACTCTGGGGGATAATGTTTTTGACACCTTTACAGAGTTTTGTAGAAATAAGAGTTATAGAGATGTTGGTTGGTTGTTGTTAGATACACTGTCTACATTAAAGGATGAAAGGGATGGGCTTAAGGCTTCAAACAAGAAGCTTAAGTGCCGTCTGAAAGATGTAGAGGTTTCTATGAGTATCCTGAAGGAAAATTTTATTTCCTGTAGCCGTAGACTTGAGATCTCTGAAAATCAGACTCAGAATCTTATTGTTAGAGTAGCAACTTTACAATGAAAACTGAAATCTCAGTCTTGCATGGTGTCTGCCGTTAAAGTGAGGGCATTGATTGGAAAGGAGTGGGACCCTGAAAAATGGGATGGTGACATATGGATTGATAATGATGTTGGGGGTGAGGTTGAAACCCTAGACCATGCTGAGCCTTCTTTAGATAACCCTGTAATAGTCTGCCCTGAGGACATAGCCGCCCCACCTCCAGCCTGCCTTGAGGAATTGGCCACCCAACCTCCTCCTGAAGGGATTAGCCCTAGAGTTATTAATCCTGTTTCACCAGATGAAACTGCAAATGAAAGTCCTGAAGCAAATGGCTTGGAAGATATTTCTAATTCTTTTCATGACCCACCCCCACCACCCCTCATTTCTTCTAGACCTATAACTAGACTAAAGTCCCAACAGGCCCCTAAAGGTGAGGTACAAAGTATCACACATGAGGAGATACGTTATACTCCAAAAGAACTGTGTGAGTTTTCCAATTTATATAGACAGAAATCAGGGGAATATGTGTGGCAATGGATTTTAAGAGTATGGGATAATGGTGGGAGGAATATAAGGCTGGATCAGGCTGAATTTATTGATATGGGCCCACTAAGCAGAGATTCTGCATTCAATGTTATAGCTAGAGCAGTTAGAAAAGGTGTTAACAGCTTGTTTGGGTGGTTGGTTGAAACATGGATCAAAAGGTGGCCAACATTACCTGAGGTTGAAATGCCAGAACTGCCCTGGTATAATGTAGATGAGGGGATCCAGAGGCATAGAGAGATTGGGATGTTAGAGTGGATTTATCATGCAAAGCCTGCTCTTACACCCCAGGAATGTCCAGAGGATGCACCTTTTACCAGAACAGTGAGAAATAAATTTGTGAGACTAGCACCATCATCCCTCAAGAGCTCTGTGGTTGCACTTCTCTGTAGGTCAGATATTACTGTAGGAACTGCTGTCACTGAGCTGGAATCCTTAAACACAATGGGGATGACAGGATCCCGAGTTGGCAGAAGCCAGGTGGCAGCACTTAATCACCAAAGACAGGGTAGACGTGGGTATTATAATAGACAACAAACTCAAAGGAGGCATCAAAATTATATGACACGCAGAGATTTGTGGCATTGGCTAGTAAATCATGGGGTGCCTAGAAATACAATAGAAGGGCAGCCTACTAAATTCTTGTTGGAGCTGTATAAACAAAAGAGTTCTAGGTCAAGGGAACAGAAGTCTAACCTGAATTACAAAAACACAGAGTCACGGCCCCTTAACCAATTTCCAGACTTGAAACAGTTTACAGACCCTGAGCACCTTGAATGAAGGGGAGGCCAGGTCCCTATGGGGAAGAAACCTATTACACTGCCACAAATTTATACTGTCAACCTTCCTCTAAGTCTTCCCCAAGGAGACCGACGGCCTTTTACCAGGGTAACTGTGCATTGGGGAAAAGGAAATGATCAGATATTTCGGGGATTATTAGACACTGGTTCAGAAGTGACATTAATTCCAGGGGACCCAAAACGTCACTCTGGACCACCAGTCAGAGTGGGGGCTTATGGAGGCCAGGTGATCAATGGAGTTTTAGCTCAGGTCCGTCTCACAGTGGGTCCAGTGGGCCCCCGGACCCATCCTGTAGTTATTTCCCCAGTTCCGGAATGTATAATTGGCATAGACATACTGAGCAACTGGCAGAATCCCCACGTTGGTTCTCTAACTCGTGCAGTGAGGGCTATTATGGTGGAAAAGGCCAAATGGAAGCCACTAGAACTGCCCCTACCAAGCAAAATAGTAAATCAAAAGCAATACCGTATTCCTGGAGGGATTGCAGAGATTACTGCCACTCTTAAGGACTTGAAAGATGCAAGGGTGGTGATTCCCACCACATCCCCATTCAACTCTCCTATTTGGCCTGTGCAGAAAACAGATGGGTCTTGGAGAATGACAGTGGATTATCGTAAACTCAACCAGGTGGTAACTCCAATTGCAGCTGCTGTTCCAGATGTAGTATCATTGCTTGAGCAAATCAATACATCCCCTGGTACCTGGTATGCAGCTATTGATCTGGCAAATGCTTTTTTCTCAATAGCTATTAGTAAGGACCACCAGAAACAGTTTGCTTTCAGCTGGCAAGGTCAGCAATATACTTTCACTGTCCTACCTCAGGGGTATATCAACTCTCCAGCCCTATGTCATAATCTTGTTCGCAGAGACCTTGATCGTTTCTCCCTCCCACAAAACATCACACTGGTCCATTATATTGATGATATCATGTTGATTGGACCTAGTGAGCAAGAAGTAGCAACTACTCTAGATTTACTGGTAAGGCATTTGCATATCAGAGGATGGGAGATAAATCCAACAAAAATACAGGGGCCTTCCACCTCAGTAAAATTTCTAGGTGTCCAGTGGTGTGGGGCATGTCGAGATATCCCTTCTAAGGTGAAGGATAAATTGCTGCATCTGGCCCCTCCCACAACCAAAAAAGAGGCACAACGCCTAGTGGGTCTTTTTGGATTTTGGCGACAACATATTCCTCATTTGGGTGTGCTACTCCGGCCCATTTATCGAGTGACCAGAAAAGCTGCTAATTTTGAGTGGGAATCTGAGCAAGAGGAGGCTCTGCGACAGGTCCAGGCTGCTGTGCAAGCTGCTCTGCCACTTGGGCCATATGATCCAGCAGATCCAATGGTGCTGGAAGTGTCAGTGGCAAATAGAGATGCTGTCTGGAGCCTTTGGCAGGCCCCTATAGGAGAATCGCAACGCAGACCCTTAGGATTTTGGAGCAAAGCCTTACCATCTGCTGCAGATAACTACTCTCCTTTTGAGAAACAGCTTTTGGCCTGCTACTGGGCCTTAGTAGAGACTGAACGCTTAACCATGGGCCACCAAGTTACCATGAGACCTGAGTTGCCTATCATGAGTTGGGTGTTGTCTGACCCACCAAGCCATAAAGTTGGGCATGCACAGCAGCACTCTATTGTAAAGTGGAAATGGTATATACGAGATAGAGCCAGAGCAGGTCCTGAAGGCACAAGTAAGTTACATGAAGAAGTGGCACAGATGCCCATGGTTTCCACTCCTGCTGCCACATTACCTTCTCTTTCCCAGACCAGAGCTATGGCCTCTTGGGGAGTTCCTTACAGTGAATTGACTGAGGAAGAGAAAACTCGGGCCTGGTTTACAGATGGTTCAGCACGATATGCAGGTACCACCCGAAAGTGGACAGCTGCAGCATTACAACCCCTTTCTGGGGTGTCCTTGAAGGACAGTGGTGAGGGGAAATCCTCCCAGTGGGCAGAACTTCGAGCAGTGCACCTGGTTGTTCATTTTGCTTGGAAGGAAAACTGGCCAGAGGTGCGTTTGTATACTGACTCATGGGCTGTTGCTAATGGTTTGGCTGGATGGTCAGGGACTTGGAAAGACCATAATTGGAAAATTGGTGACAAAGAGGTCTGGGGAAGAAGTATGTGGATAGACCTTTCTGAGTGGGCTAAAAACATGAAGATATTTGTGTCCCATGTGAATGCACACCAGAGGGTGACTTCAGCAGAGGAAGATTTTAATAATCAAGTGGATAAGATGACCCGTTCTATGGATACCAGTCAGCCTCTTTCCCCAGCAACTCCTGTTATTGCCCAATGGGCTCATGAACAAAGTGGTCATGGTGGTAGGGATGGAGGTTATGCATGGGCTCAGCAACATGGACTTCCACTCACCAAGGCTGACCTGGCTACAGCCACTGCTGAGTGCCCAATCTGCCAGCAGCAGAGACCCACACTCAGCCCCCGATATGGCACCATTCCCCGAGGTGACCAGCCAGCTACATGGTGGCAGGTTGATTACATTGGACCACTCCCTTCATGGAAGGGGCAGCGATTTGTTCTAACTGGAATAGACACATACTCTGGATATGGGTTTGCTTTCCCTGCACGCAATGCTTCTGCCAAAACTACTATCCGTGGGCTTACAGAATGCCTTATCCATCGTCATGGTATTCCACATAGCATTGCTTCGGATCAAGGAACACACTTCACAGCAAATGAAGTGCGGGAATGGGCACATGCTCATGGAATTCTCTGGTCTTACCATGTTCCCCATCATCCAGAAGCTGCTGGATTGATAGAACGGTGGAATGGCCTTTTGAAAACTCAATTACGGTGCCAACTAGGTGGCAAAAACTTGAAAGGCTGGGGTAATGTTCTCCAGGAAGCTGTGTATGCTCTGAATCAGCGTCCACTGTATGGTGCTGTTTCTCCCATAGCCAGGATCCATGGGTCCAGGAACCAAGGGGTGGAAATGGGTGTGGTGCCACTCACTATTACTCCTAGTGATCCACTAGGAAAATTTTTGCTTCCTGTCCCTGCTACCCT
Source organism: Tamandua tetradactyla (assembly GCF_023851605.1). Classification (NCBI taxonomy): domain Eukaryota; kingdom Metazoa; phylum Chordata; class Mammalia; order Pilosa; family Myrmecophagidae; genus Tamandua; species Tamandua tetradactyla. Next base: position 3,967,442 of record NC_135334.1, on the reverse strand, counting down.
GAGTTCTGCTGGTCTACAGGTTTTAGTTCCAAAACGGGGTGTGCTTTCTCCAGGAGAAACAACAGTGACACCACTGAACTGGAAGTTAAGATTGCCACCTGGCCACTTTGGGCTACTTATGCCTCTGGATCAACACACCAAGAAGGGGATTACATTATTGTCTGGGGTAATTGACCCTGACTATCAGAAGGAAGTAGGACTGCAGCTACATAATGAAAGTAAAGAAGAGTTTTCTTGGAATATAGGAGATCCCCTGGGGCGTCTATTAGTACTACCATGCCCTGTGATTAAAATCAATGGAAAACTGCAACAACACAATCCAGGCAGGACCACTAATGGCTCTGAGACTTCAGGAATGAAGGTTTGGGTCACCCCACCAGGCAAAGAACCACGGCCAGCTGAAGTGCTTGCTGAGGGGAAAGGGAACATGGAATGGGTAGTGGAAGAAGGTAGTGATAAATATGAACTTCGACCACGTGATCAGTTACAGAAACGAGGACTGTAATGCTGTTTTGTTTTTGTTATACTATTTAAGTTGTAAGATATCAAGTTTAAGGATGAATGTTGCCCAAGGATTTGCAAGCTATTCTGGAGAGATTTAATATGTTTCCAGTTATATGCAGAACAGTTGAGTATTGTCAGGTAAAAGAAAAAATGTGTGCTTATTTGTTTTCATTTGGAAATTAAGTATGGTCTAAGGTGATATATATACATATATATATGTGCCAAGTTGACAAGGGGTGGACTGTCATGGTTAGGGACAGGTGTCAACTTGGCCAAGTTGTGGTACCTGTTCATATGATTGGGCAAGCGCTGGCCTGTCTGTTGCAATGAGGACATTTCATAGGATTAGGTCATGATCACGTCAGCTACATCCACAGCTGATTCCATTTGTAATCAGCCAAAGGGGAGTGTCTCCTGCAATTAGTGATGCTAAATCCAATCATGGGAAGCCTTTTAAGGAGGACTCAGAGGAGACAGGTTGCATTCCTGCTTTGGCTGGTGAGCCTCTCCTGTGGAGTTCGTCCAGGCCATCCATTGGAGTCATTGGCTTCGCAGCCTGCCCTGTGGATTTTGGACTCTGCGTTCCTATGGTCACGTGAGACACTTTCATAAATTTTATATTTGCAAGTGTTCCCTGTTGGTTCTGTTTCTCTAGAGAACCCTAACTAATACAGGAGGTATCCTGCATTTTTAATATTTTATTTTGGCTTCTGATAACCTGTCTTGAAATGATTGGATTTAGGGGATAGCCGTGTTTCTTCCTTTCCCATATCTTGAGTACAGGGAACTCTACCCAAGCTTCTGTCTTCTTGCAGGGGCTTACCATCTCTTCATCCCTTTGCTCACATCTCCCGGACTGAGAAGGGGCTAATCCAGTTAATCCACTGGTTTACTGGTAACTTCCACAGCAGTTTCCCCTCCCCAGTTCAGTCACTTTGGATACTTCTTTGACTGGGTATAAGGGGCACTTTCCCATCCCAGATCCTTACACTCTGCTCTCTCTATGTGACCTTCTATGAATTATTGGATTAATAAATCAGATTAGCTCTAGGCAAGCAGCTGCTCCTTTTCCCTTGAGGAGAAAGCATGTTCCACTGCCTTCTTCAATCCTCCAGTACTGAAGTGAAGATGGTATGGCCCTGTGATTCTATGGGAAGCTTTTCTCCACCCCTCAAAGCTTAGTACCTGGGGGAAATGTTAGCTCCCTAACATTTCACTGCTGTATATTTCTAATTATAAATTTAGATTATTTTTAATTCCACCACATCAAGTTGAAAAATAACTAGCTACATATACTTTTCTGGAAAAAATAATATTCAGTTTAGACAGTGGACCTTCAGTCAGATTCACCAGAATTATTAATCTATTTAGTCCCTGTGAATTTATGCCATACCATCCTTGGGTCAGATTTTGCAATTTAGGAGGCAATATTTCTATGAAGCATCATGGCTGGGCTTTCCATCTTTGGCTCACCTTTTCTACTGTTGTTTTAATTTCTATTGGTCAGGATTATTATTGTGCTCTGCCTCAGCATGCCAGATTCTTTTGCTGAAACTGTTTTTCCACATTGTGACAGCCTTATGTTAGTATCTGATCTGTTATTCTCCCACTTCTTCTAAAATAGTGTCATATCAATGCTCAGTACTATAGAAATAGAATTGTTTTTAACAAAAAAAAAAAGAAAGAAAAAATCTTGGAGTCCTTGATGTTGGAAACATTATGTGTTTAACCCTCCAATTCTCTCTTTATCTTGCTGCTCTCTATCACTCTCACTTTTACTCTTCTTCCCAGATGTGTGTGCGTGTGTGTGTGTGTGTGTGTGTGTGTGTGTATGTTTGAAGGCACAGACTTTATATATATAAACAGGCATATATGTGCACATCTCTGGCAAGAGAAATAGAACAGTTTTGCTCATTATGAAGCTGTTCTCTCACTTTTCTTTTTCAAGAGGGGAAGGGTTCTCCCACTGGAACACTGCTCTGAAAGAAGACCTGCTTTTGTAATGCATGTAAAGTTTCACCAGCGCTTGTCTAATGTTATGGAATACCTGAATCAGAACTCAGTGTTTTCCAATAATCTGATTGCATTGATTTTGTTATATCACAAATAGCTATTCCAATCTCTCCTCAATAGCTACCAAATGAGTCAGGGAAAATCTACTCTAAAACAAATACACAGGCATTTTTAATAATTTAAAAGAGCACAATTTCTGGCCAGTGCCTGCTGGTCACAATGGCCAAAGTAGACTGTGGCTCTTTGGCGTGGAAGAATGTTGAATTTCAAAGAGTATAGCTTTTGTTAAGGCAGGGAAAGGAAGCTCAGGATACAGTGGGAGTTTTGGGCTTGGTGGTATCCATGCCTTTCACTTTATTTTTGGGTTTGGATTTTCTACTGTTGACCCTGCTTTGTGCCCAGGCGAATAATGGGGTCAACGCACTTACAAGCAGTCAACCTCATTGAACTTGGTTCATTCTAATGAAAAATAATGGCAGCACTTGACTGTTAATCTCTCTTCTACCTTAGAAATGAGAGATTAGGGGAAGAATGAAGTCAAATTTATAGTGGTCTGCCTTGGATGGTTTAGAGGATGATTGAAATCAATAAATCCTAGGCTTTCAGGAAGCCCCTTAACTCCAAATTTACAAAACACAGAAAAAAAGAATCACCAGTGGGTGCCACCAGTGACCAGAACTTGACCACTGAGTTATTGCAGCAACTCCCTTGTTATTGGATCTCCTAGGAGGAGCCTCAGTTTTACTTGATTTTACCACATTGCAATGGTCTACCTATGAGGAGCACAAATCGTAAGAAGTATATACGAAAGCAGATTGGGAATCAGAGCAGCAAGACTTTAAGGCATCATTCAGTGGTCAGGACCTCCAGGAGTAAACTGATCTGCCTCTTTCTAAGAGCCCAAGTCTCTACAGTGGAGACCCATCACATTCCAGTTCTCTGATGCAGCCTCTTCGTTTTCCTTTGGTCAATGTTGCAGCTCCTTCAGGCACCTACAGAATACTTGACATTCATGAAACAGCCACAGCAGCTAGAGACATGGAACCAGGTCATCATCCACTTGCCCATTGCATTATACAACCAGCTCTTGATCTTCTATAATACTCTACGCCTGCCATGGCACTGGGCCATACCTCATATTTTTCTTTATTGATGTGGAAACACTTGCATGTAAATTTCCTTATTTGATCTCCCAAGAACAGTTATAATAATTTCCATTTTATAAATGGAGCAAAGAAGCCCTAAAATGTCCACACTTCTGGAGCCAGAACTCATGCGGTGTGCATCCTGGAGTATTTCTCACTGTACTTCTGCTTCAGGATCCCCATGATGGACTCACTATCACCTTGAACAGAGGAAACTTTAAGTATTTCTGAGGACTCTAATGTGAAAGGCATTCGTGGTCACACTTCCAAGTTGGTGAGTGGAGAAGGTGGGTCTATGAAGGTGCCTGCACTCCTGGCCCTGTGTCTGGGGTAACTTTGTTCCTGAGCCCAAGCATAGATTATGCACATGACAGAAAGGGAGCCCAGCCTTCCTAACCATACCAAGAGGGTGACACCCTACTTCAAAGACAACGTCAGTCTTGCTTCTCTTTTATTCGTCTTTATCAGGAAAGAAGTTTCTCAGATGGTGTGGCTTTTCTTTTAGGTTCGGGTCCCCTAAAAAAAAAAAAAAACAGGATGCAAAGTCTAGAACTATGTGCAGCAATACATATTTGGATCCTGTGCTCCCTGTTCATATTTTTCTTAGCCATTATGTTTTAGTTAGTGCCAATACAGCGCTCCCCTCCCACATATCTCTTTAGGGTAAAATGCCTGCTCAGTATGCTTCGGGCAGGCAGTATATTTTAGGCAGTCTGATAAAAGACTCTAATAGCCCCAGATTAATGCATTCATTCCTAGCCAATTGAAGGATTCATTACAGTGATCAGGCTGAGGCTCCTCTCTGATGAATTTGCCCAGGGTAATGAGCCATTCAGTAGCTAGCTACCCTGCACTGCTGGTGACCTACAGAAGGGGGCAGTGAGATAGAGCTGAGCAGCAATGCAGGTGAAGTATAGAAGGGCCAGAGAGCTTCTGGGTGTCTTGGGGCACTGGAAAGCAGTCAAAAGAACAAGAAAGTGATCTGAGCAAGACATGTGCTCCTGGAGGGCTGAGCGAGCAGCATCTGATTTAGGGAATGTACTGAAGGCTGTGACAATGTATACAGGGTCCTGGGAGTAATACTAGCCATACATGTTAAGGCTAAGAAGTGAGGTTCTACACAGATGAGATGTTCTCTGTTTTGAAAGGGAACCCATTTGGACAACCAGAAGAAGGGTATGTGAAAAAAGCATGGAAACAATTGCTACCTGTGCTTCCAGCTGGCGTTTCTACATGGGGATTTCCAAAGAAGGAAAAAGAGCCATATGGAGCTAGTAGATATTCAGAGAGTTAGCTAGCCCAGTGATTCTACCAGAGGCTATTTTACCCTCCTAGAAATATTTGGCAAAGCCTGGAAATATACATGGTTATCATAATTCAGTGGGGCTGGTGGTGTATACACTACCATCATCTAGGGAGTAGAAGCCAGTAATACTGGTGAATATTCTACAATGTATGACAGCCCCCCACAGCAAAGACTTATCCAACTGAAATAATAATAGTCCAAGGTTGAGGAACATGATTAGCCCAAATCCTTATTTTATAGATTAGAAACCTGAATCAGGTGGAAAAGTGATTGGTTCAGGGTTACACAGAGGGTGGACAGGAAGAGCTGAGATGGGGAACAATCCATGTCTTTTCACTCTCAATGCTGTGCCTTTAAAACTGTAAGCTCTGCTTTAGAAGTGTGCGCTGAGAAATACTTTCTGAAATAGAGTTGCTCCTTCTCTTCCTGGACTCTAAACCGCCCTTCCTAGCCTACTTCTCAGTAAGGAAAATTCCATTGCCTGTATTTATGAACCCATGACAGCCCCTAACCACATTGGTCCAGGCAGATCTCTTCTGGGGTTTAGCTTATTATTGTTATTATGCATTTTAGAAGTTGAGGATACTGCTGATAAAAATAGGAATTACCAGAGGAGCCAGCACCAGGCATTATGAGATGCTGTATGTGCAGTGTTGTTGCAAACAGTTCCCCATGAGGAGTGAAATGGAGACCCCTGCACATACACATAACTGCATCTCACAATTATTAAATATTGATTCATCTCAGTTGGGGCCTGCGCCTGATTTAAAATGAAGGCAAGTACATTAACTTGTGCTAATCTAATCTATACCCACAACAGTGTCCCACGGTCTCTTTCTACTGACCCTGATTTTCTGATTGACACTGTAGATGGAAGCAGAGTCCTATGCCAACCACTTTGACTCTGGAAATAAGTAGCACCAATGAGTTTATATTTAGAGTTATGGGATATGTGGTATGTGAACACTGGAGCTTAATAAAAAGGAAAAGAAGCCTACAAGATGATGGATTGCAATTACAGGGAATTAGATTAGTATCAGTGTCTGGAGTAATGGTAAACATTTTCTGGTGCCGATGTTTGATGGTGTTGGGAAGAGAGGGGAGCAGGCAAAGGATAGAAAGGAAGAGAAGCCAAAGATAAGAACAAATATGCAAGCCCATAGTGTATGCTTAATGGAACTGAGATTTATTTTTCTCTGTGTCTTTTTAAGCCTCTAGATAGATCACAAAAAATACAGCCAGCCAGAAAGAAATAGCCCAAATGTAATTTAAAGGACAGCTTTTTAACCAATACTTCAGCTTGGAGACACCTGTCCTCTGTTCCTTGAAGATGGCCAGCTCAGGGGAGGAGCGTTACAGTTGCTGATTTATCTTCAGTAGCACAGACCTATTTTTAATTTATTGCCCAGTGACAGGTTTTTTGTTTAGCTTTTCTGTGTTACACAACACAACCTGCTCAGTAAAAAAGAGCAGCTCATAGGCCATTGTTTTCTTTGATGCCATAGTGCCTTCAAAGAAGAAACTAAACTTGGACTTCTCAAAGCACGTTGACACTTTGCTGGATTTCATGACAAGCAGCAAATGCTGCTGTAGGAAATGTGGACATTCTTTTTGCCCTCTAGCTCACAATAGATGGGTGGATGCATGCACATGCAGAGACCTGGGTGGCTTCTGGGGTGAAGGTAGGGGTAACAGTTTAAGTATTCCAGTGTCAATAGCACCACTAAGGAAAACCTTTACCAAAAAATATGACTTTGCATATGATGATATACCCAAGGTATGATAATGTGTCAGATTCTGTTCCAAACTGTAAATAAACAACTTTTCCCTGTTATTTGAAAGGAGTAGTGCCCCATGCTCAGAAAGGTAAAGGTGGAGAGTGTAGATGTGAAGCATGGAACAATGATACAAATATATAGCGCCTGCCTCCATGAGTCCCATATTCAGGTGAGAGTGGGCGATAACCCCAATAGTGACTAAGATAGGATACATGTTCTGTAAGAGTGGTTTGAAAAAGGACTACAGAAAAACACAGGAAGGAAATATTAATACTGACCCAAGGAGCTCATGTATTCAACGTATGTTAATTGAGTCCTTACTGAGTGTCAGGAACTATACTACTCAACAGAGACAGAGCAGTGGCAGGATAGATATCATTTTGTTTTCGTGGAGTTTATAGTCTAATGAGAAGAGGTAGACAACAAATAGTAAACAAGTAAATATGAAGTTTAGGGAGAGATGAGTGCATTGAAATTAACTAAAGCAAACTAATTGGATCGGGCAGGGAACTATTCTATACAGAATGTCAGGAAGGGCATGTGAAATGTACACTGAATAGTAAACAAAATAAATTTTCAGAGATATGGCAACAGAAAGTACAAATTCCTGAGGGAAGACCCAGCTTGGCACCTTCAAGGAATCGAAAGCAGGTGAGGCAGGCTTGAACTGAATGAATTCCAGGGAACACTGTCCAAGGTATGTCCTTGTGTCTCTATGTCTTAGAGACACAGGCATGCACTTTGAATTCCATTCCAAGTGCAATCAAAGGCCTTTGGAGGATTTTCCTTTTGCAGAAGATCATCTAAATGATGGTGTTTTCAAAAAATGCGGGAGATCATCTAGCTGACGGTGTTTTCAATACCCTAACTGTGGTGCAGAGTAAATTGTAGAAACAAGAGGACCAGAAAAGAGATAATGGCAGAATGGACATTATAGTGTGAATGAAGATGGTGATATTTGGTCAGGATGAGGTCACTTGGGAATGAATCCCACAGAATACAGAAGTGCAGTTGGAAAGTGAGGAAAAGGGTAAAGGCAAGGATGACCCTTGTATCTTCATCCTGAGCAATTAGGTAGATGATGGTTTCATTAACTAAAGTGGGAGATACTAGGGGAAGAGAAATATTTGTGTGGGGAGGTGAGGCATCAGCACTGTGCTTGGGACTTGTCCATTAAGCAATGCACTTATCCGATGTTAAATGTACTTGTCCAATGAACAATGAAATGAAGATGCCAAATAGGCCCAATCTCTCTCCCTTATTGAGCCCATGCTAACTACTCAGTATTGCTTTAAGCTCTTTATGTACATGGGCTCATCGAAGCCACAGGACAGCCCTGTGGAAGCTCCCTATTATATTTTCTTTTTATGAGGGAGATAGCTGAGGCACAGAGAGGTTATGGAATGTGCCTGTGTCACTGAAGCTAATAGGTGTTGAAACCAGAATTTGATATATGTGTCTCAAGTTCAGAGATGTCTGAGCTGGAGGTGTGAATTTGAAATGCATGACCTTCCAATGGTAGTTAAAGCCATGGGTGGGATGGGAGAGAGTTTTATTTAGAGAAGAGGGTCGATGATGAACAACAGAACACTTCAACATTTACAGTTTGAGATTGAGAAAGAGTGGCCAGCATGGGAAGGGGAAAACAAGAACAGCGTGGTGTCACCAAGTCAAAGAAGGGGTAGACCTGAACAGGAAACTGGCCACTAGATTTGGTAAAATGAAGGACCATAGGGATTGCCACAAAGGGATGGGGGAAGGCATTCTAGCTGGAGTGGTGAGTGTATTTGTGTATATGCATGTCTGTTTGACTAAGTGTGTGTGAGGACGGATATATATGTATGTTTTTATGTATGTGTGTGAGTGTATTTTTATTTTTGACCTTTTAACATGTGCTAAGCCATTTTACATGAATTACGGTAATTGCTCTTTACAGCTGCCATTCCAGATATTACTGTTATCAAACACACTTTGAAGATGAGGATTCTGAGAAGTTAAATAATTATTTCAAAAATATATGGCTCAAGGGTGCATGGGTAGTTCAGTGGCTAGAATGCCCGCCTTCTATGAGGGAGACCCAGGTTCAATTCCTGGACCATACACCCTCAAAAATGTATATATATATGGCTCATAGATGATAGGTTCAAGATTGAAATCTAAGTGTAACTGGCCCCAGAGCCTGACTCTTGGCTACCATGATGTTCTAGAGATTTGAGGATGGATTTTAGTCTTTTATAATTGTTTCTGATGAGGGTAAATGTACAATATTTGATCAAGAATAATTAAATGTGGGAATATAAAACTTCTCCATCTGGGAATTCCTGATAGTCTCACAAGCATTGGGGACTACCAATTTAATAGGCTGGGCCCTCAATCTTGGGGCTTACTCTTATGAAATTTGTTACTGCGAAAGAGAAGCTAAGTCTACTTATAATGATGCCTATAAGTCACCCCCAGAGAACCTCTTTTGTTGCTCAGATGTGGCCTTTCTCTCCAAGCCAACTCAGCAGGTGAACTCATTGCCCTACCCTCTATATGGGACATGACTCCCAGGGGTGTAACTCTCCTTGACAATGTGTGACATGACTCTTGGGGCTGAGCCTGGACCTGGCATTGTGGGAAGACATTTTGACCAAAAGGAGGAAAGGAAATCAAACAAAATAAAGTTTTAGTGGCTGAGAGATTTCAAATGAAGTTGAGAGGTCATTCTGGAGGCTAGTCCTATGCATTATATGGGTATCTCTTTTTAATTTTTAGTGTATTAGAATAGCTATAAGGAAATACATGAAATATTGAACTGTATTCCAGTGACCTTGACTCTTGAAGATTTTTTGTAACTATATAGCTTTTACATTGTGACCATGTGATTGTGGAAACCTGGCTGACACTTCTTTTATTCAGTATATAGACAGGTAAATAAAAAAATAAAGGCAAAAAATAATTAAATAATGGGGGGAGATAACGGGTATAGGATGTTTTGTGCGTTCTTTTTCTTTTTATTCTTATTTTTATACTTTTTTCTTTTTTTGTAGTAATAAAAATGTTCAAATATTGATTGTGGTGATGAATTTATGATGATACTGTGAACCACTGATTATACATTTTGGATAATTATGTAGTTATAAGTATATCTCAATATAATTTCATTAAAAAACAAAAATGAAAGAACTTGTGCACTGCAGTGAAGGCAGTGTTGAGAGGGAAATTTATAGCCCTTAATGCCACATTAAAAAAGAAAATCTAATACCAAACATTTAACTGCATTCCTGGAGCAACTAGAAGAACAACAAATGAAACCCAAAGCAAGAAGGAAGAAAGAAATAATAAAGATTATAGCCACAATAAGTGAAACAGAGAATAATAAAATAATAGGGATCATTAACAAAACCAGAAGTTGGTTCTTTGAGAGCATCAATGAAACTGACAAACCTTTAGCCAGACTCACAAAGAGAAAAAGAGAGAAAATGCAAATAAATAAAATTGGAAATGAGAAAGGGTCATTACGAATGGGGAAACTCCACAGAAATAAAATATGCTGTAAGAGGATACTATGAACAACTGTATGTCAACAAATTAGACCACCCAGATAAAGTGGATAAATCCCTAGAAGCATGTGAACACCTGCACTGATTTTAGGAGAAATAAAGGATCTCAACAGACAAATTACTAGTGAAGGGAGAGAATCAGTCATCAAAAACCTCACAACAAAAAAAAGCTTAGGACCAGATGGCTTTCCAAGGAAATTCTACCAAATATCCCTATAAGAATTAATACCAATACTGCTCAAACTCCTCCAAAAAATTGAAGAGGAGGCAACGCCACCAAGCATTCTCTGAGGCTAATGTTACACTAATACCAAAGCCAGATAAAGATCCTACAAGAAAAAAAAAACTACAGATAAATTTCTCTTATGAATATAGATGTAAAAATCCTTAACAAAATACCAGCAAAAAGAATCCAACAGCACATTAAAAGAAGTACAAGGGGCCATGGAGGCTCAGCAGACAGAGTTCTCGCCTGCCAGGCCGGAGACCCGGCTTCAATTCCTAATGCTTGCCCATGCGAAAAAAAAAGAAGTACACAATGATCAAGTGGTATATATCCCAGGTATGCAAGGGTAGTTCAACACAATAAAATCGATTAATGTAATACACCGCATTAAAAAAACAAAAGGAAAAAACACATGATCATCTCAATTGATACAGAAAAGTCATTTGAAAAAAATCCAGCATCATTTCTTGATAAAATTGCATAGAATACTAGAAATAGAGGGAAACAACCTCAACATGATAAAGTGCATATATGAAAAACCTATTGCTAGCATCATACTCAATGGTGAAAGACTGGAAACTTTCCCTCTGAGATTTGGAACATCACAAGGATGTCCACTGTCACCACTGTTATCTAACTTGTACTGGAAATTCTAGCTAGAACTATCAGGCAGGAAAAAGAAATAAAAAGCCTCCAAACTGGAAAGGAAGAAGTAAAACTGTCTATATAGGATCATGTCACCTGCAGATAGTGAAAAACTACAACAAAGCAACTAGAGCTAAAAAAAAAAAAAAAGAAAAGAATAAAACAAACAAATTGAGCAGTGTGGCAAGGTACAAGATCAACATGCCAGTTAGGTGCCTTCCCATGTGACAGAGGTGTCTGAGTGTTGGCAGCCTATCTTCAGTGTCCAGGTATCATCCCACTGATGCCTTGAGATGGAACATTTTCATTGCCTAAGAACTGTAAATTGTAAATTAATAATTACTGTTTTATGCAATAGTTATTGTAAAAACCAAAAAAAAAAAAAAAAGGATAATTAGAAAGAAGAGTAGAAACACAGGTAAGGGGCAAAGGTGGCTTGATATCTCTAACCAAGGACTATAAACTTTATTTCCTAAATCGGGGAAGCCAACAAACTCACCATTAATTCCCTTATTCACTTGTTCACTATTAGTCATTCAGCCTGTACTTATGAGTCTCTTCCATAGTAAGCACAGGTCTAGGTCCTATTAGAGATAAAAAAATATATACATGCAGTCCTCAAAACCCTCAAAGACTACTGGAGAAGTTAAAATTGTGTACACATAAGTACAGTGCTTAACAGGATGTGATGCATTGGATGAAGTTCAGTGGGAACCCATAGGAGTGGGGGACCCAACCCCCACAACCCAGAAAAACATTGATCCCAATCAGCTTCATGAAAGACCAAATGTATTTATTTATTACCTAAATAATGAGTGATATTTTAGACACATAGTGTAAAGCAAGCATCTTGTAAGAGGTAGAAGCAGCATCTTTTAAAAAGGCATGGAGTCAGGAAAGTGGCAGAGAGTGTTTTGTTTAAACAGTTATCACTGAGGATGGCTATAGGGTTAGTGCTAAATTTTAGAGGGTCCTGAATGATGCAACGTGGATTTCAAAAATTATATTTGTTGTCTGTGGACATTGATAAGTAATGGAACACAAAACAGCACCAGGAGGAAGCCGAGAAAGAAAACAACTCCACCAGAATCACATTTTGGTGCCTGCAAAGCACAGTGGAGAGAGTTGCTTCCATAATACATGTGGAAGAAATTCATGCAAAGGGGAAAGACAGAAAGGGTCTCAGTTTATGAGTTTTTGTGAGGGGTGAGGCATAATTTTATTTAATTAGACATATATTTAAGAGAAAGATCAGGTCCCTTGATCTACAGGTAAATCAAAATTTAGAGACACATGTCTCTTGGGGAGATGCTACATGAAAACCATACAATGTATTCCCCATAGTAATTGGTCATGTGCTCTCCAACTCTCTGTGCCCTGAAAGAAGAGCTCCCTCCCTGAGTGATGCAGGGAGCAGATGGCCTCCAGTCAAGATTCATTGACATCTTGATGGGCTTACTTTCACCTGCTGCGAGCTGCAAAGGGAGAAAGAGAGTTATTGTCAAATTCCCAACTTGCCCTTTTCAATATAAAGTTAACTTGATATATATATTTTTTTTTTACTTCAGTGGCTAATGCATTTGTTCTCCAGAATGTGAGAAACCCAGTTTCCTGTGTAGCCTTTAATTAGTTTCTGGATGATGACATCTCCACCGAGAAGCAACTGGTTGCATCCCTCCAGTCTCGGGGGGAGATAAAAGAATCTAATAAAGACATTCAGTATTTCTAGGTGATGTGTTTGACAAGCTTTGTATTAACAAGAAGTCATGTTGAAACTTTTTCCTTTCCCTAGCCATACTCCCTTACGTGCCCCAACACTGTGACATTTCACAGAGGGATTAACAGAACCCTTGCTCTCTGAGAATTTATAGCTTAAAACAGACAAGTCTGCATCTCTACCCCTCATGCTAAAGGAGAGGGAGAGATTTCACCTTGATCTCTTGGCTGCCCATGACCATTATGAGGGATTTAGTGGCAATAAGGCTGTGGAGCAAAAAAAAATCAGCTTAAACCCTACTGATAAGTTACCTAGGAGGACAGTGGGGACCTCCTGGGCTTCAGGACCCAAGTCCAGTTAATGAGATGTTTCTTCCCCTCCCCAAAGCTATTCCCAAAGACAACAGTTACAGGCAGTGCAGCCATAGCTCAAGTTTTCATTCTGGCATAAGCAATCTTGGTTCTCCAGTGCTGAAGAGATGCAGAAACTCCCCTTGGGGCTACCTACACAGTTTCTCTAAACTCAACCTTGTATGTATTGGAGGGAAAGATAAAATTTTGTGCAATAATTGGACCATACTGCAGTCACAATGTGGGTGCAGTGAAGCCTTAAGCAGGACTTTCCTCCTGCAGTCAGCACAATCCCCTGCTGTGTGTGGTTTCATTGCTTGTGTTTAGTGCATAACTACCAGTACTTTTAGGCAATTAGGAATTAAACTGCCAATGACACCATTGCAGCAGTGGAGACATAAGGGAGCTGACATTGCTGGTGGTTGCAGATTGATAGCTCCAAGGTGGAGGGCTTCTGCAGAGCTGAGAGCAGGGACTGCCAGCCGGAGGGTCTGCTTGGTCTCTTTCTCTCCTGGACTGGGCAGCCTGGGAAAGTGGCATAATTAGCACCAGCCCACCTGGGTATCTCTTAAGGGATGGAGAAGAATTCTAACAAAGAGAACCATTGCCAGGGGTGCGAGAGATTTTAATAACATATACACACATATTTACACACTTCTGTACTTGTCTGTGCATAGAGTATGTTTTGTTTCAAGATGCAGAAGTCCTAAGTTCATCCTAGGAGGGACGAAGTTTGACTATAGTCATCATCATGACACAGACTATTGCAGAAATATTCTCTCCATGTGGAGGGTTTCTGAATGGAGGAAGGAACATCCACAGGACAGAGTTAGCTAACACTTTCTTGTATCTGGAGAAAAGTTGCCCCTACTGAAAATGAAGAGGCTGCACAGGAGCCTCAGCCCTTACAATGGAAAGCCATCAAATGATTCCATCCAGCCAAGGCCAGAGCTGCCAGTGACACTGAGCAGTGCTCTGAGCCCGAATGGGTGTGCCCCATTCCTATTAAGATCTTTGGAAACTTATGCACAAAGTCCTTCTGGAAGAAAGGGGAGGGCCATGCAGTGTGGCCTGGGATATTGCAACATATGTATAGTAGTGGTTGCTGTTGTGTCCCTTACCTAAATGGGCCATGGTTTCATGGGCATGAGCCTGAATGCAGGAAGAATGAACCAGACTAAGTTGGGAGAAGCCAAGAGAGCAAAAGCAGCAGCATAAGGAAGACTTGCAGCTGAGCCGCAAAGTCAATGGCAAGATATGGCTGCTGTGAGTCCCAGGAATAGAAACTTCCTGGAAGGGGGAGAAATTAGAAACAGGAGGGAGAAAAAACTTCTTGCCAGCCCTTATCTCTGTAGTGGATGAAAAGAAACTGCCCATCAGAAGATGTTCCTTGACACTCTAAGGACATCCTAGTCAGCGATTCAGGGTTGGTTTTTACAGCAAATAATTATGCTGTTTACCACTAATTGACTGAACTCTGCATTATCTAAATCATAATAGAATTCATTTGCAAAGTGATTGGTAGTTCACTAAGTACTTTCAATTACACCTACATATTTCATTTGATCCCCAAAACTCTGCAGGAAGAGCTTGGGACTGAGACAGGCAAGTTTTTCTAGTTTTTTTGCCTCCAAGCACATTATTAGCTATTTAAAGCCTCGGTTTCCTGGATGAAATGGGGAAATATATATAAAGTACATAGTACTTATTAGGTGTTCAACAAATATTAATTAGCTCTCTTTCATGAAGAATAAAATTTAAAAAATATATTGTCCTGGGTTCTTCTTTTAATTCTTCTTCATAAAACAATGATTCATGTAAATGAATCAGCTTAATGGGCTCCTTTTTCATTACTAACGTTTTAATTTTTGAGGATTTCTAATTTGTATGAATTTTAGCCGATCAGTTTTTAGATACACCTTATTATAAAATTGGCAATTTGTCTGACTTCTTTTATGATGATCTTGGATAGAATGTTTAAAGTCTCTGAGCTTCAGTGTCTTTTCCCTCTATGATGGGGACAAGAACTTGTGAGTTACTGGAGGGATTTAAACGTAGGACACGGGTGGTACATGGTGGCTCATGGGCAGAGTTCTCACCTGCCATGCCAGAGAGACCTGGGTTCATTTCCTGGTGCCTGCCCATATGAAAAAAACAAAAAAGCTCATTTAAAAGTAAGACACAAAATGTTATACCCCTGGCAAAGTACGTGGAATAGAAGGTGTTCACATCTCTACCCTTCCTTCTCATCTCTCCCATCACTATCATCCTGAACGATGCTGGTGCCCCAAGGGTCACAGCAGAGGCTGGTTGCATTTGGGGGCAAATGAAGCCAGCCAGGTGCATTCAACCAAAAAGCATGTGCCATTATCCTAGAAGCTGGAAACATCCAGTTGTATATGGCAGGGTGGTCCATAATACGATTAGCAATAACCCACTTATGTTCTCAGATCAAACAATTGATAAAGACACTTCTTACGATTTTTGGACGTTGCCAAATCTAAAGGAACTCTACCGGTTACAGGTAGGTTGCTGTGAAATTCAATTTACACTAATCTACTCCAAGGTGGGAAAGCATGCAGTGAAGAAGGTGTGGTGTTTACTTTATTCTCCTATGTCTCAATCAAGAAAGACTAATCTGAGTCAGAGAGCACAGCGCATAAAAAATTATTTCCCACATATCAGCGGATCCTGAAAGGCACAAATTCCAAACTTCAGAGCCAGTGTTCATGACTAATCTGGAATAAATCACTACCTTTTCTCCCGGCGCGTCTTAATTTTCCAGCAAATAGGAAGGTGTTAATATGGAGAGAGAGAGGGAAAATGAGATGTTAGAAATGAATGGCAAAGTGTTCTGGTAAGAGAAGTCCCGATCAGCCCAAGGTAATGCCCTTAACGAGCTCTATGCATGTCCGCACTCCCATCTGGGATTCTGGACGCCTATGATCTGACCTCTCCCTTCTTGAAAGCCAAGGCAGCAAGTGCATTGCTGACATGGTAGTGGGTCCTGCTTCCCTTATCAGGTGGCTCCCTGCATCATCACTTAAAGATGCTGTTTGTCCCAATGAAAACCATTCTAGCCAATCCTAAAGAACACCTAGGGCATTACATAAGATTCTACAAAGTTTCCATGCACTAGGGTAACTTTCTAAAATCTACAACCTCTGATGTAGAGGTTGAACCAGATAAGTCCTGAAACGCAGAGGGGTCAGCCTCTACGGAACATCAGATAGCTCCATTTCCCATCCCATATCATTTTTTAACATTTTTTAATTGTATAACATGACATATGTACAAAGTAAAAAAATAAAAAAGCGATAGTTTTCAAAGTACTCTTCGACAAATAGTTACAGGACAGACCCCAGAGTTTGTCAGGGGCTAACCTACGATTCTCTCATATTTTTCCCTCTAGGTTCTCCAGAATATAGGAGGCTAGAAGACTTAAATATCTTCTATCATCACAACTGTTTTTTTTCCTTTTTTTGTGAAAAATAACAAATATACAAAAAAGCTATAATATTTCAGAGTTTGACATGGGTTACAATTTCACAATTTTAGTTTTTACTTCTAGCTGCTCTAAAATACTGGAGACTAAAAGAAATACCAATTTAATGACCCAGCATTCATATTCATTTGTTAAATCCTACCTTCTCTGTATAACTCCATTATCACCTTTGATCTTTCCATCCTTCTCTTTAAGGGTGCTTGGGCTATAACAATTCTAAATTTTTCATGTTGGAAGGGTCTGTCAATAATATGGAGTAGGGAGACAGAACGATCTGATCTTCTGGAGAGGCTAGGCTAGGTTTCAGGAGTTGTTTGGACCAGGGACCCATCTGGAGATTGTAGGTTTCTGGAAAGTTGCTCTAGTGCTTGGAACCCTTGTGGTATCTTATATATTATCTTAAGTGTTCTTTAGGATTGGCTGGAATGGTCCTAGTTGTGGGTTGGCAGATTATGCTAAGTAGCAAGGCCTAAGTGAAGTTTGCATAGAGCAACCTGCAGAGTAATCTCTCAACTCCATTTTAACTCTCTCTGCCACTGATACTTTATTAGTTACCCTTCTTTTCCCCTTTTTGGTCAGGATGGAATTGTTGATCCCATGGTGCCAGGTCTGGATTCATCCTTGGAAGTCATTTCCCACATTGCCAGGGAGACTTTCACCCCTCAGTGTTATATCCCGCGTAAGGGGGAGGGTAGTGATTTCACTTGCAGGGTTGGACTTAGAGAGACTGAGGCCACATCTGAGCAACAACAGAGGTCCTCCAGAAGTAACTCTTAGACATGCCTATAGGTAGTGTAAGCTTCTCTGCTACCTACATAAGCTACACAAGACTAGCCTCCTGATCGAGGGCATGGCCTATTAATTTGGGTGTCTCTAAAGTTTGACACAGTATCAGGGGATTCCCTGATGGTAAGGTTTAATAGTTTCATATTTTTCTTCCATCTCTCAGGGGACTTTGCCAATACTTTTTGATTATCTGCTTAATATACTCTAGAATGTATCCAGGCATTACAATAATCTATACAGGATAAAAGGACCTCTGTTTTATTCTGTGCTCTCTGTGTTTCATTGTTCAAACGAGCTATACAGATAGGTTGAATTAGATTATGCACTACAGAAAATTTCAGTTGCAGACCAAATAAACCTTTCTTCCATTGGTCTCAAAGAGTATGTGTGCTTTTAAAATATAGACACTGTCTTCCTTACCCCTATGTTCTGAATTAGTTTAACCCGAACATGTTCAGCTTCATTCTTATCTTTAAATATCAGGTTACATATATAAAACAGCCTCTTAAAATCCAGAAATAATAATCACCACTCAGGACTTAACGTGTCTGCTCCAAAAGCTTACAGTCTAGGCCTGTTTTCTTATAAACATTTTTGCAAAGTGACCATACCATTCTTGTTCTTTTGTTTCTGGCTTATTTTGTCTCACCAAATGTCCCACATGTTCATTCACATTGTTGCATGCCTCACGACTTTGTTCCTTTTTGTAGCAGCACCACCTTCATTCCTAAAGATAAACCATTGTTTGCCAATCTACTTCTCCATCAGTACACCCTTCAGCCACCGGCATTCATCGACCATCATGTAGAGGGCCCAAAGTCCACAATCCGTCGACATTCTCAATTGTAGATAATTTCATTCTTTCCAAGAGAAAGAAAACACACCCTCACCAAATAGGAAACCTAAACCTCCTCTTAACTCTTGTCCCTCCCCCCATTATTTGCCTCTGCTGTTGCTGTGGCAGTGCTGATGGTTTCCTTCTGAACATAGCTCATAGCATGCAATAGCAGTTTCCCCCCTGTACCCTGGACTTGAACACTGTTTATACAAGAATCATATCTTGGAAGTAATTCTTGCAAGAACTAATTCATAATTCCAGTGTTAATCAGTGGGACATGTAGGTCTATACAACTCTTTTTACTCTTGTTCAGCTTCCACATGATGATATTACTTATAGACCCACTAGGGAACCACCTTCACTTCTATCTATTCCCTTACATTGGAGTTCAACCTCAATAGCTAACAGTTCACCCATCTCTAGCTTCTATGTATCTCTAAGTCCCCTATATTCTGTATTATAAGCCTCTGATTATACCTTTATGCTGGTCATAAAAGTGGAGTGATACAGTATCTATCCTTCTGTGACTGGCTAACTTCACTCGGCATTATGTCCTCAAGGCTCATCCATCTTGTCATGTGCTTCAGGAAGTCATTTTGTCTTACTGCTGCATAATATTCCATTGTATGTATAAACCACATTTTGTTGATCCACTTGTCTGTTGATGAGCATTTGGTTTGTTTACATCTTTTGGCAATTGTGAATAATGCTGCTGTGAACATCGTGTGCAAATGTCTGTTTGTGTCATTGCTTTCAGCTCTTCTGGGTATATACCAAGTAGTGCTATTGCTGGGTCATAGGGCAACTCGATATTTAGTTTCCTAAGGAACCGCCAAACAGTCTTCCATGGTGGCTGCACCATTATACATTTCCACCAGGAGTGCATAAGTGTCCTAGTTTCTCCACATCCTCTCCAACATTTATAGTG
Organism: Tamandua tetradactyla; assembly: GCF_023851605.1. Lineage (NCBI taxonomy): Eukaryota > Metazoa > Chordata > Mammalia > Pilosa > Myrmecophagidae > Tamandua > Tamandua tetradactyla. The sequence goes on along the minus strand of NC_135334.1, from coordinate 3,948,156 downwards.
TCCTCTTTGTTTAATAGCAGCCAATCTTACAGATATGAGGTGGTATCTCATTGTAGTCTTGATCTGCATTTCCCTTATAGTCAATGAAAATGAGCATCTCTTCATGTGCTTTTGAGCCATCTGTATTTGCTCTTCAGAAGAATGCCTATTCATATCTTTAGCCCATTTTATAATTGGGTTACTAGTTCTTTTGTTGTCAAGTTGTATGATTTCTCTGTATATACAGGAAATCAAACCTTTGCCCTATGTGTGATTTCCAAATATTTTCTCCCATTGAGTTGGCTGCCTCTTCACCTTTTTGACAAAATCTTTTGAGGTGCAGAAGCATTTTATTTTAAGGAGTTCCCATTTATCTGTTTTTTCTTTTGTTGTTTGTGCTTTGAGTGTAAAGTTTAGGAAGCTACCTCCTATTACTACATCTTGAAGATGTTTTCCTACATTTTCTTCTAGAAGTTTTATGTGGCTAGTTCTTATATTTAGTTGTCTGATCCACTTTGAGTTAATTTTTGTGTAGGGTGTAAGATAGGAGTCTTCTTTCATTCTTTTGGTTATTGATATCTGGTTCTTCCATGCCCATTTCTGCACTCTCAATTTGATTCTATTGGTCAATGCTTCTGCCTTTGTGCCAATATCATGCTGTTTTGACCAGTGTGGCTTTATAACAGGTTTTAAAGTTACAGAATGTTAATCCTCCCACTTAGTTCTTCTTTTTTAGAATGCTTTTAGCTATTTGGGGTCTCTTTCCCTTCCAAATAAATTTGATACTTAGCTTTTCCAAATCTTCAAAGCAGGTTGTTGGAATTTTGATTGGTACTGTGTTGAATCTGTAGATCAATTTGGGGAGAACTGACATCTTAATTATATTTAGCCTGCCTATCCATGAGCCGGAAATATCTTTCCACCTATTTAGATCTAATAGATCTTTGATTTCTTTTAGCAATGCTATGCCGTTTTCTGTGTACAAGTCCTTTATATTCCCACTTAAGTTCTTTCCTAAGTATTTGATTCTTTTAGTTGCTATTTTGAATCAATTTTTTCCTTACCTATTTATCAGATAGGTCATTGCTTGTGTATAGAAAAGTTACTGATTTTTGCACATGAATTTTATGTACCACCACCTTGCTGAATTTGTTCATTAGCTCAAGTAACTTTGCTGTAGATTTCTCAGGATATTCCAAATATAATATCAAATCATCTACAAATAATGAGATTTTAATTCTTCTTTTCAATTTGGAGGTCTTTTATTTCTTTGTCCTGCTTGATTGCTCTAGCTAGAACTTCTAGCACACTGTTGAATAACAGTGGTTATTCAAGGGCATCCTTGTCTTATACCTGATCTTAGGGCAAAAGCTTTCAGTCTCTTTCTATTGAGTACGGTGCTGGCTATCAGTTTTCCAATATGTTCCTTTTATTATATTGAGGTAGTTACTTTTTTTTTTTTTATTAATTAAAAAAAGAATTAACAAAACAATTAGAAATCATTCCAATCTACATGTACAATCAGTAATTCTTAATAACATCACATAGTTGCATATTCATCATTTCTTAGTACATTTGCATCGATTTAGAAAAAGAAATAAAAAGACAACAGAATAAGAATTAAAACAATAATAGAAAGAAAAAAAAACAAAAAAAACAAAAACAAAAAAACCTATACCTCACATGCAGCTTCATTCAGTGTTTTAACATAATTGCATTACAATTGGGTAGTATTGTGCTGTCCATTTCTGAGTTTTTATATTCAGTCCCGTTGTACAGTCTGTATCCCTTCAGCTCCAATTATCCCTTCTCTTTTTTTTTTTTTTTAAATTAACGGAAAAAAAGAAATTAACCCAACATTTAGAGATCATACCATTCTACATATGCAATCATTAATTCTTAACATCATCACATAGATGCATGATCATCATTTCTTAGTACATTTGCATTGGTTTAGAAGAACTAGCAACATAACCGAAAAAGATATAGAATGTTAATATAGAGAAAAAAATAAAAGTAATAATAGTAAAATCAAAACAAAACAAAACAAAACAAAACAAAAACCTATAGCTCAGATGCAGCTTCATGCAGTGTTTTAACATGATTACTTTACAATTAGGTATTATTGTGCTGTCCATTTTTGAGTTTTTGTATCTAGTCCTGTTGCACAGTCTGTATCCCTTCAGCTTCAATTACCCATTGTCTTACCCTGTTTCTAACTCCTGCTGAACTCTGTTACCAATGACATATTTCAAGTTTATTCTCGAATGTCCGTTCACATCAGTGGGACCATACAGTATTTGTCCTTTAGTTTTGGGCTGGATTCACTCAGCATAATATTCTCTAGGTCCATCCATGTTATTACATGGTTCATAAGTTTATCTTGTCTTAAAGCTGCATAATATTCCATCGTATGTATATACCACAGTTTGTTTAGCCACTCTTCTGTTGATGGAGATTTTGGCTGTTTCCATCTCTTTGCAATTGTAAATAATGCTGCTATAAACATTGGTGTGCAAATGTCCGTTTGTGTCTTTGCCCTTAAGTCCTTTGAGTAGATACCTAGCAATGGTATTGCTGGGTCGTATGGCAATTCTATATTCAGCTTTTTGAGGAACCGCCAAACTGCCTTCCACAGTGGTTGCACCCTTTGACATTCCCACCAACAGTGGATAAGTGTGCCTCTTTCTCCGCATCCTCTCCAGCACTTGTCATTTTCTGTTTTGTTGATAATGGCCATTCTGGTGGGTGTGAGATGATATCTCATTGTGGTTTTGATTTGCATTTCTCTAATGGCCAGGGACATTGAGCATCTCTTCATGTGCCTCTTGGCCATCCGTATTTCCTCTTCTGAGAGGTGTCTGTTCAAGTCTTTTTCCCATTTTGTAATTGGGTTGGCTGTCTTTTTGTTGTTGAGATGAACAATCTCTTTATAAATTCTGGATACTAGACCTTTATCTGATATATCATTTCCAAATATTGTCTCCCATTGTGAAGGCTGTCTTTCTACTTTCTTGATGAAGTTCTTTGATGCACAAAAGTGTTTAATTTTGAGGAGTTCCCATTTATTTATTTCCTTCTTCAGTGCTCTTGCTTTAGGTTTAAGGTCCATAAAACCGCCTCCAGTTGTAAGATCCATAAGATATCTCCCAACATTTTCCTCTAACTGTTTTATGGTCTTAGACCTAATGTTTAGATCTTTGATCCATTTTGAGTTAACTTTTGTATAGGGTGTGAGATATGGGTCTTCTTTCATTCTTTTGCATATGGATATCCAGTTCTCTAGGCACCATTTATTGAAGAGACTGCTCTGTCCCAGGTGAGTTGGCTTGACTGCCTTATCAAAGATCAAATGTCCATAGATGAGAGGGTCTATATCTGAGCACTCTATTCGATTCCATTGGTCGATATATCTATCTTTATGCCAATACCATGCTGTTTTGACCACTGTGGCTTCATAATATGCCTTAAAGTCAGGCAGCGCGAGACCTCCAGCTTCGTTTTTTTTCCTCAAGATGTTTTTAGCAATTCGGGGCACCCTGCCCTTCCAGATAAATTTGCTTATTGGTTTTTCTATTTCTGAAAAATAAGTTGTTGGGATTTTGATTGGTATTGCATTGAATCTGTAAATCAATTTAGGTAGGATTGACATCTTAACTATATTTAGTCTTCCAATCCATGAACACGGTATGCCCTTCCATCTATTTAGGTCTTCTGTGATTTCTTTTAGCAGTTTTTTGTAGTTTTCTTTATATAGATTTTTTGTCTCTTTAGTTAAATTTATTCCTAGGTATTTTATTCTTTTAGTTGCAATTGTAAATGGGATTCGTTTCTTGATTTCCCCCTCCGCTTGTTCATTACTAGTGTATAGAAATGCTACAGATTTTTGAATGTTGATCTTGTAACCTGCTACTTTGCTGTACTCATTTATTAGCTCTAGTAGTTTTGTTGTGGATTTTTCCAGGTTTTTGACGTATAGTATCATATCGTCTGCAAACAGTGATAGTTTTACTTCTTCCTTTCCAATTTTGATGCCTTGTATTTCTTTTTCTTGTCTAATTGCTCTGGCTAGAACCTCCAACACAATGTTGAATAATAGTGGTGATAGTGGACATCCTTGTCTTGTTCCTGATCTTAGGGGGAAAGTTTTCAATTTTTCCCCATTGAGGATGATATTAGCTGTGGGTTTTTCATATATTCCCTCTATCATTTTAAGGAAGTTCCCTTGTATTCCTATCTTTTGAAGTGTTTTCAACAAGAAAGGATGTTGAATCTTGTCGAATGCCTTCTCTGCATCAATTGAAATGATCATGTGATTTTTCTGCTTTGATTTGTTGATATGGTGTATTACATTAATTGATTTTCTTATGTTGAACCATCCTTGCATACCTGGGATGAATCCTACTTGGTCATGATGTATAATTCTTTTAATGTGTTGTTGGATACGATTTGCTAGAATTTTATTGAGGATTTTTGCATCTGTATTCATTAGAGAGATTGGTCTGTAGTTTTCTTTTTTTGTAATATCTTTGCCTGGTTTTGGTATGAGGGTGATGTTGGCTTCATAGAATGAATTAGGTAGTTTTCCCTCCACTTCAATTTTTTTGAAGAGTTTGAAGAGAATTGGTACTAATTCTTTCTGGAACATTTGGTAGAATTCACATGTGAAGCCATCTGGTCCTGGACTTTTCTTTTTAGGAAGCTTTTGAATGACTAATTCAATTTCTTTACTTGTGATTGGTTTGTTGAGGTCATCTATGTCTTCTTGAGTCAAAGTTGGTTGTTCATGTCTTTCCAGGAACCCGTCCATTTCATCTAAATTGTTGTATTTATTAGCGTAAAGTTGTTCATAGTATCCTGTTATTACCTCCTTTATTTCTGTGAGGTCAGTAGTTATGTCTCCTCTTCCATTTCTGATCTTATTTATTTGCATCCTCTCTCTTCTTCTTTTTGTCAATCTTGATAGGGGCCCATCAATCTTATTGATTTTCTCATAGAACCAACTTCTGGTCTTATTGATTTTCTCTACTGTTTTCATATTTTCAATTTCATTTATTTCTGCTCTGATCTTTGTTATTTCTTTCCTTTTGCTTGCTTTCGGATTAGTTTGCTGTTCTTTCTCCAGTTCTTCCAATTGAACAGTTAATTCCTGCATTTTTGCCTTTTCTTCTTTTCTGATATAGGCATTTAGGGCAATAAATTTCCCTCTTAGCACTGCCTTTGCTGCATCCCATAAGTTTTGGTATGTTGTGTTTTCATTTTCATTTGCCTCGAGGTATTTACTAATTTCTCTTGCAATTTCTTCTTTGACCCACTCGTTGTTTAAGAGTGTGTTGTTGAGCCTCCAGGTATTTGTGAATTTTCTGGCATTCTGCCTATTATTGATTTCCAACTTCATTCCTTTATGATCCGAGAAAGTGTTGTGTATGATTTCAATCTTTTTAAATTTGTTAAGACTTGCTTTGTGACCCAGCATATGGTCTATCTTTGAGAATGATCCATGAGCACTTGAGAAAAAGGTGTATCCTGCTGTTGTGGGATGTAATGTCCTATAAATGTCTGTTAAGTCTAGCTCATTTATGGTAATATTCAGATTCTCTATTTCTTTATTGATCCTCTGTCTAGATGTTCTGTCCATTGATGAGAGTGGGGAATTGAAGTCTCCAACTATTATGGTATTTGTGTCTATTTCCCTTTTCAGTGTTTGCAGTGTATTCCTCACGTATTTTGGGGCATTCTGGTTCAGTGCATAAATATTTATGATTGTTATGTCTTCTTGTTTAATTGTTCCTTTTATTAGTATATAGTGTCCTTCTTTGTCTCTTTTAACTGTTTTACATTTGAAGTCTAACTTGTTGGATATTAGTATAGCCAGTCCTGCTATTTTCTGGTTGTTATTTGCATGAAATATCTTTTCCCAACCTTTCACTTTCAACCTATGTTTATCTTTGGGTCTAAGATGTGTTTCCTGTAGACAGCATATAGAAGGATCCTGTTTTTTAATCCATTCTGCCAATCTATGTCTTTTGATTGGGGAATTCAGTCCATTAACATTTAGTGTTATTACTGTTTGGATAATATTTTCCTCTAACATTTTGCCTTTTGTATTATATATATATCATATCTGACTTTCCTTCTTTCTACACTCTTCTCCATACCTCTCTCTTCTGTCTTTATGTATCTGACTCTAGTGCTCCCTTTAGTATTTCTTGCAGAGCTGGTCTCTTGGTCACAAATTCTCTCAGTGACTTTTTGTCTGAGAATGTTTTAATTTCTCCCTCATTTTTGAAGGACAATTTTGCTGGATATAGGAGTCTTGGTTGGCAGTTTTTCTCTTTTAGTAATTTAAATATATCATCCCACTGTCTTCTAGCCTCCATGGTTTCTGCTGAGAAATCTACACATAGTCTTATTGGGTTTCCCTTGTATGTGATGGATTGTTTTTCTCTTGCTGCTTTCAAGATCCTCTCTTTCTCTTTGACCTCTGACATTCTAACTAGTAAGTGTCTTGGAGAACGCCTATTTGGGTCTAATCTCTTTGGGGTGCGCTGCACTTCTTGGATCTGTAATTTTAGGTCTTTCATAAGAGTTGGTAAATTTTCAGTGAAAATTTCTTCCATTAGTTTTTCTCCTCCTCTTCCCTTCTCTTCTCCTTCTGGGACACCCACAACACGTATATTTGTGCGCTTCATATTGTCATTCAGTTCCCTGATCCCCTGCTCAAGTTTTTCCATTCTTTTCCCTATAGTTTCTGTTTCTTTTTGGAATTCAGATGTTCCATCCTCCAGTTCACTAATTGTAGCTTCTGTCTCTTTAGATCTACCATTGTAGGTATCCATTGTTTTTTCCATTTTTTCTTCTTTGTCCTTCACTCCCATAAGTTCTGTGATTTGTTTTTTCAGCTTTTCTATTTCTTCTTTTTGTTCAGCCCATGTCTTCTTCATGTCCTCCCTCAATTTATTGATTTGGTTTTTGAAGAAGTTTTCCATTTCTGTTCGTATATTCAGCATTAGTTGTCTCAGCTCCTGTATCTCATTTGAACTATTGGTTTGTTCCTTTGACTGGGCCATATTTTCAATTATTTGAGCGTGATCCGTTATCTTCTGTTGGCGTCTGCGCATTTAGACAGATTTCCCTTGGTATTGGATCCAAAAGTTTGGAAGATTTTTCTGTGAAATCTCTGGGTTCTGTTTTTCTTATCCTGCCCAGTAGGTGGCGCTCGTGGCACACGTTTGTCTGCGGGTCCCACCAGTAAAAGGTGCTGTGGGGACCTTAAACTTTGGAAAACTCTCGCCATCCTGGGGGTTCGCTAGCCTAAGCGGCTTGAGCCGGCCCGGGGTCCGAACGCAGGGAGGGTTGCTGGTCGCCGCAGCCAGGGAAAGAGCCCGTCCGAATTTCCTAGTCGGCCCTGGGCAACAAGCATGGCGGGAGGGCGCCAGCGGCAGCGGCCCGCCCGAGAGAGTGCACGTTCCCCAGGAGTCACGGGTTTGGAAGGGGCCTCCCGCACCCGTCACCGTTCTCCGCGGCCTGGGGGTTTCCGATCCAATTCTCTCAGTTGGTCCGGGGGCTGCGCGTGGTGTGGGCACCAGCCGCCTTGGTTTCAGGGGACCACCTCTCCAATTCTCCCAGCCCGCCCGGGAAGGGGGAAGGGAGTCACTCCGGCCGCTTGCCACCCCGCCCAGTAAGGCCCGCGTGCCTCGGCGATCTCACCCGAGCTGCTTCTCTCAGCCAGCCAGCCGTTCCAGGATGGGGTACGCTGTCTTTTTTATCTCTGTTGTGGCTTTGGGCGCTTTCTGTGTCGTTTCTACTCCCCTAGTAGGTGTCCTGGAGAAGAAACTAAGATCCGCGCATCTTACTAAGCCGCCATCTTCCTTCTTTTTCGAGTTAGTTACTTTTGATTCCTATCTTTTGGGGTGTTTTTATCAGAAAAGGATGCTGAATTTTGTCAACTGCTTTTGCAGCATCAATCAAGATGATCATGTGATTTTTCCCTTTTGATTTGTTAATGTGCTATATTACATTAATTAATTTTCTTGACTTGAACCATCCTTACATTCCTGGTGTAAATCCCACTTAGTCATGGTGTATAATTCTTTTAATGTGTTGTTGCATTGATTTGCCAATATTTTATTGAGAATTTTTGCATCTATGTTCATTAGGGAGATTGGCCTATAGTTTTCCTTTTTTATAGCATCTAAAAAAAGACATGTTTTCCCCATATACAAAATACATTCATTTCATAACAATATCAGAGAACCTTAAACCATTTCAGTAGCAATATACATGAAATACAAAGTTAGAAACGTACAAACTCCTAGCAAAGTTAGTTACAGGCATGGTCTGTTCTAAGGCAAAATTATCCTCTAGTTTTGGACCTTTGAAAACTCATAACAAGTTATTTGTTGCTAACATAAAAAGGGGGAACAGTCATAGGATACATGTACACATTTCCATAGGGAGGAAGGAACACGGGTCACTGGACCCATACAGATACGAAAACCCGCAGGGCAAAGTCCATTAGATTTCAAAGTCTGAGAGTCATTTACCTTCGGGACTTCTGAAAGCAGCAGTCCCACCCTTTCCAAGGGTATACACAGAGGCCTGCTTCTCTCTGAATACAACCTGGGGGGATATTGGGGAGGCCACCTTTTTCTCGGCTCCACCCTCTCCAAGCATCAGGGCTGCACCCTGGCTCTCTGCCATCTTCGGGGCACATGCTCAACCCTTCCATGTAATGGCAGCCAGGTTCTCCCCAATCCCCAAGAAATATGCTTCACCCTCCCTAAGGCCTGAGGCGGTGTAACTTTTCCACTGCAAGGAGGTGAAAGGCCCATCCTCCGCCTTCGGGGCAAACTCACCCTCTTCACGGGCTTGGGTGGGTCTGCACTCCTGGCCTCAGGCTTCTTGACTTCAAACTTCAGCCTGTATGGTTTTGCCTCTGAAGTTATTTTTCCTCCAGTGTTTCCCTTCTCTGAACCCCTGAGTCCAGACTGGCAGCGGCTCTGTTCATGCAGGTCCCACAGCACTCTCGTTGTTTTTCTATGCAGTAGGCTTGGATCATGCCCATCAGACGTAAGGAGTTTCCACAAATCCTTCCTGGATAACTCCATGTCTGATCCTGGCTTTCTCTGAAATGGGTGACTGGTTCTGCGTTTGGTTAAATTCTCACACAGGGCAGTATTCTCTGTGGTCTCCCTTTCTGTAGGCCCAGAATTTTCCAGCACATCAATTTCTGGTTTCTTGGTACTCAAAAAGTTCAGTTTTAAACTTATCTTTCTCCTGTCGTTTTTCACTATAAGCTGTGAGGAGAAACCAGGCTGCACTTTTGACATTTAATTTGGAGATCTCTTCTGCTAAATATCCAAGTTCATGGCTTTTAAAGTCTGCCTTCCAGCCAAAGCCACTCATCAGTTTTGCCAGATTATCTGCCATTTTAAAACAAGGCTCCCTTTCCTTCCAGTCTGTGATAACACGTGCCTCCTCTCTGACTATAGCCTGGTCAGAGTTGTCTTTAGAGTCCATGCTTCTACCAACAGTCTCTTCAAAGCATTCTAGGCCTTCTCCATCAAGGTCCTCACAGCTCATCCAGATTCTTCCCTTTATCCATTTAAAAAGCTGTTGCAACATGTTTGGTATATCCAAACTGCAGCAAATTCTCCTTTTCAATTTAGATGTCTTTCATCTAAGTTGTCTCCGGTACCAAAATCTGTTCTAGTTTGCTTGCTGCCAGAATGCAATATACCAGAAATGGAATGGCTTTCAAAAAGGAGAATTTATTACATTGCTAATTTATAGTTGTAAGGCTGAGAAAATGTCCTAATTAAAGCAAGTCTATAGAAATGTCCGATTTAAGGCACCCAGGGAAAGATTCCTTGATTCAAGAAGGCCAATGAAGTTCAGGGTTTCTCTATCAAGTGAGAAGGCACATGGCGAACAGAGTCAGGGCTTCTCTCCCAGCTGGAAGGGCAAATGGCGAACACAGCATCATCTTCTAGTTTTCTCTCCTGGCTTCTGGTTTCATAAAGCTCCCCAGGAGGCATTTTCCTTCTTCATCTCCAAAGTGCTGGCTGATGGACTCTCCGTTTCGTGGTGCTGCAGCATTCTCTGCTCTCTCTGAATCTCCTTCATTCTCCAAAATGTCTCCTCTTTTATAGGACTCCAGAAACTTATCAAGACCCACCCAAATGGGCCGAGACATGTCATCACCTAATCCAGTTTAACAACCACTCTTGATTAAATCACACCCCCAGGGAGATGATCTGATTTCAGTTTCAAACATGGAGTATTGAATAGGGATTATTCTGCCTTTACAAAATGGGATTTTGATTAAAACATGGCTTTTCCAGGGGACATACATCCCTTCAAACCAGTACACATCTTTACCCGGTTTTGGTATTAAATGATATCAGCTTCATAAAACGAGTTATGTAGAATTTCTCTTTTATCAATTTTTTTGAAAAGTTTGAACAGGATTGGTATTAATTCTTTTTGTAATGTGTGATAAAATTCCCCTATGCAGTCATCTGGTGCTGGGATTTTCTTTATAGAAAGATTTTTGATGACTGATTGAATCTCTTTACATGGGATTGGTTTGTTGAGATCTTCTATTTCTTCCTGAGTCAGTGTAGCTTGTTTGTGTGTCTCCAGGAAGTTGTCCATTTCATCTAAGTTGTCTATTTTCCTGGCATATAGTTGTTCATAGTATCCTTTTATGATTTCTTTTATTTCTTCACAGTCTGTGGTAATGTACCTCTCATTTCTGATTTTATTTGCATCCTCTCTTCTTTTTTTTCTTTGTCGGTCTTGCTAGTGGCCCATCAATTTTATTGATTTTGTCAAAGAATTGACGTTTGGTTTTATTGATTCTTTCTATTGTTCTTTTGTTCTTCCATTCATTTTTCTCTGCTTTAATCTTTGTTATTTCTCTTCTTCTATTTGCTTTGGGGTTAGTTTGCTGTTCTTTCTCAGTTCCTCCTGATGTGCTGTTAAGTCCTCGATTTTTACTCTTTCTTGTTTTTTAATATAGGCATTTTTAGGGCAATAAATTTCTCTCTCTGCACAGTCTTTGCCACATCACATAAATTCTGATAAGTTGTACTCTCATTTTCATTCATCTCCAGATAGCTGCTGATTTCTCTAACAATTTCTTCTTTGACCCTCTAGTTGTTTAAGAGTATGTTATTTAACCTCCGTATATTTGTGAATGTTCTCTTTCTTTAGTGGTTCTTGAGATCCAGCTTCATCCCATTGTACTTAGAGAAAGTGCTTTAAATAATTTCAATGTTTTTAAATTCATAAAGACCTGTTCTGTGCCTCAGCATATGCTCTATCCTGGAGAATGTTCCATGAGCACTAGAGAAGAGTCATATATCCTTGTGCTTTGGGATATTATGACCTATATATGTCTGTTAAGTCTAATTCATTTATCAAGTTATTTAACTTCTATGTTTCCCTTCTGATCTTCTGCCTGGTTGTTCTATCTCTAGAGGAGAGTGGTGTATTGAAGTCTCCTACTATTATTGTTGAAACATCTATTGCTCCCTCCAGCTTTGCCAATGTCTGTCCCATGTACTTTGGAGCACCTTGATTGGGAGTGTAAACACTTATGATTGTTATATCTTCTTGGTGAATTGACCCTTTAATGTGTATATATTGTACTTCTTTGTCTCTTATGATGTCTTTACATTTTGTCTGATATTAGTACAGCTACCCCGCTTTCTTTTGGTTACAAGTTGCATGGAAAATCTTTTTCTATCCTTGCACTTTCAATCTATTTGTATCTTTGTGTCTAAGATGAATCTCTCGCAAGCAACATATAGCTGGATTATGTTTCTCAATCCATTCTACAATCTGTATCTTTTGATTGGTAAGTTTAGTTCATTGACATTCAAAGTTATTACTGAGAAGGTGTTTCTCCATTCCACCATCTTATCTTTTTTTAAATTTTATTTGTCAGATCTATATATTCTTTTCCTTCTTTCTCTTTGTATTATTTAAATTGTTCTTAGTGGTACTCTTCAATTCTGTGCCCTCCTCCAGAACTCCCTCTCCTGTCTTTTTTTCAGCCAGTGGAACTCCTTTTAGTATTTCTTGTAGGGCTGGTCTCTTGTTGACAAATTCATTCAGGACTTCTTTGTCTGTGAAAACTTTGATCTCTCCCTCAATTTTGAAGGTCAGTTTTGGCTGGGTACAGAATTCCTAGCTGAAAGTACTTTTCTTTTAGAATCTTGACTCTATCGTAGCATTGTCTTCTTGCTTCCAGGGTGCTAGTTGAGTAGTCTGAAGTCAGTTTTATTTGTTTTCTATGTTGTAGATTATTTTTCTCTTGCCACTTTCAGGATTTCTGCTTCTCTTCAACATTTGACAGGCTGATTAGTATGTGCCTTTGGGAAGGTCTATTTAGATTTATTCTGTTTGGAGTTCTTTGAGCTTCTTTGACTTGTGCATTTATGTCCTTTATGAGGATTAGGAAAATTTCCCCCATTATATCCTCAGCGACTTTTCCTAGCCCTTTACCCCTCTCTTCTCCTTCTGAGCCTCCAATGATTCTTATATTTGTGCCCTTTGTTTTGTCTATGATTTCCCTGAGTTCCCATTCAGTTTTTTTCATCTTTTTTGCCATTTGCTGTTTTGAGTCTTTGAAGTCAATTATCCCATCCACTCTATCACTTATTCTTTCTTCTGTCTCTTCAAATATGGCGTTGTGTGCTTCTACTATGTTTTTTTGTTTGGTCAAGAGTCTTTAATCTCTGTGATATGTATTATTTTTCTATTTATTATTTCAAATTCCTCTTTATGCTCTTCTACTGCCTTCTTGATCTCCTTTATGTCACTTATTTTAAGTAGAGTTGTATGAACGTCTTTGTTTACTTGTTCCAATGTCTGTGTCTCCTCTGATGTTTTAATTTGGTCATTAGGCAGGGCTATTTCTGTCTGCATTGTGATGTGCTTAGTGATCTTCTGCTGTCTTTGTGGCATGTAAATATCTTGATTGATTTACTTTAGGAGTTGATTTCTTTCAGTAGGCTAAGGCCTTGTGTTTGCGGGATGGTTGTGCAGCAGGGAGCAGGGCACAGGGTGGGGTACTCAGTGCGTTGATTTGTTTCAGGGCAGGTATAGGCACAAGTGTGGGGTGTTACACTGATGCTTCTGAATGTGGGTGCCCAGGGAGGATGTAGCTGTGCGGGTGCACTGATCTGGGGCACATAACGCTAGTGTGCGGTGGTCTAAAGCATGGGGCCCTTTGTGTGCATGCGCAGAGCTGTGACAGCAGGTCGGCATTATGCCTTCATGGATTGAAGGCAGATGTGACCCGGCTGTGCAGGTCAGCACTTTCTCAGAGCTGGGAAGTGAGGCTGAGGGCTGTGCACATGTGTGATTCTAGAACTACTATAAAGTATGGGTTCCCAGAGCTGAGTGACATGATTGGGGGTCTGTGCACATGGGTGGACCTGGGAGTGCCCTAAATGGATGCACAAAGCTCAGGGGTGGGTGGAGTGAGGCAGAGTGACATTATAGGTAGGGGGTGAGGGTAGCCTAGGTATGGTGGTTAGTGCCCACAAACTTTATGCACTAGCAAAAGCCTGCAGGGAACAGGGAGGGGGAGATAGTACTTGGGATGGGTGCAGGAGAGGTGGGTTGGGCTGGACTTGGGGTGGGGATGTGGGGCAAGTACATGCACTGGGGGCTGGAGGGGTGGGGGTCCTGGAGCATGGGGAATAGGAGCAGGTGATGGGGTTCACTTGCATGGGGTGTGGGGTAAATCACCGGTCATGGGGCTGCACTGGTGAGGGTAGTGCACCAAAGGAATATGGCCTGGCTTACTTCCTAGTCCCAGGATCCTGTCCATGAAGTCCTCCAGGCCCTGTGGTTCTGTGTCTCCACCTTTCTCCATCCCATATTATTGACCACCCCTTCCAACATGAAAAAGTTAGAATGGCCATAGTCCAAACACCCCTAAAGAGTAGGAGAAACATCAAAGGTGATGGTGGAATTATACAAAGAAGGTAGGGTTTAACAAATGAGTATGAGTATGAAATCATTATATTGATTTTTCTTTTGGTCATCAGTGTCTTGGAGCAACTGGAAGAAAATATGAACGATTGTTGAAAGTAACCCATACCAAAACTTTAAAATCTGTTCTATATAAAGCAACAGCAAATTTTTTAAAAACCTGTTCTATAACTACTTATTAAAGTGTACTTGGAAATTTATTGCTTTTTTGTATATATGTTGTATTTCACAATTTAAAAAACATTAAAAAAAGATGCTGTTGTCACTGAACAGTCAGCTCATCTGAAGTAAGTTTTAGTATCTGTACTGGGAGTAGGAGGGGTCGTCGGGGGCTGGGGAGGGGGGGCCTGTCCTTCTCAATCTTGAACCAAAGTATCCGCCCGCTGTACCAGAGTCTGAAGTAGTTCTCCTTATACTGTCCTCCAGAGGTACATATTTTTTTAGTAATGCTAATAAATTCTACATTTGAATTGTCTTGATGTTTTAAACAGTTGCATGTGTTTTCTCTTGAGCCATAGAACATCAATTTTTGGTAGACAAGAGGGGTATTAATATAATTTATACAATGAAAGAATTTAGTGATCTGCATGTGTTTATACAGCTAACAATTGCTAAAATTTCCTCGAGCCTTAGTTTCTTCATCTGTAAATAGGAATACTAGATGTTCTGCCTCATAGGATTCTTATGAGATTAAATCATATAATCTTGGTGAATCTTGGTGAGTCTCATTATTTTTAGGTATGCATTCATGATTCCAGTGGTGTGCAATGAATATATACATCTTGGTGATTCTTATTATTTTTAGATATGCATCCATGATTCCAGGTGCATTTGTTATTTTTCTAACCCGTATTGTCCATTGTTCAAAAAAAGAAAACACTTTTCCATTTTCAACTGTGTGTCCTAACAAGTTCCTGGACGTCTCTGAGTATCATTGCCCTTATCTATAAAATATAGGGAATAAATAGTGTGACCGGCTTGAACTCATTAACTTGGGACTTCCCCTGTTTCAACACTGAAAAATCCCATGTCCCAGGAAACCCCTAAGTTTCAGGAAACCAGGCACTTGGTCACAGTAGAAATAATATCTACTTGGGAGTTTTATGCAGGGATAAAATAAAGGTTATATAATATGTCAGGTATTTAATAAATGATAATTATCAGCATTATTATAGATGCAGAATGTTCTTGGAGGATATTTACAGATATTGAGAAAATTCAGAGATTTCAACTTAATTGCATTTCTACACAGTCTTGTAAAAATATTGTTATTCATTCCCTCAAAAAATATTTCACAAACTTTACCAGGCGTAGTGGGATGAGCTGAATATAAAAATGAATGAGACGACCAATGAAACTGGTATTTTATTTAGGAAAGGTAGACAATCAAACCACAAACAATCTAGTATGGGGAGGGAGCAAGTTTTTACTTTAGAAAGACTGATCAAGGAAGGCTTCTTTGTGGAGCTAACACTTACAGAACAAGATGAAATCAGTCATATGAAGAGCAGGGAGAAAGCTAAGATTAAATAACCCAACTCAAGGATGGGCTTGGGGTGCTTCACTGAGGGAAGGAGAGTAAAAGAGAATGACTTGAGATGGGTGTACAGGAGCAGGCAGTTCATGAAAGACCTCAGGGGCCAAGGAAAGAGATTGCCTTCGCTATCTGTGATGGGCGCATCTCTGTTAACTCTGGATAAAAGAGGGGAGGTCCGAGGTCAGTGTTGCCACAGCCTTAATCCATGCCTAAACAGCTCACCTTTGTACTAGGCTTTTCCTGGGTAAACAGCAGCCTATCAACCAACATCTGCCTGACTGCATTTTTAAGAGCTTGCCTATCTAAGTTGACATAGGCTGGTGTGTGTGTGTGTATGTGTGTGTGTGTGTGTGTGTGTGTGTGTGTGTGCAGTGTCTGGAACTGACACTGTAGATCTGTCTGAATTCCACAAAGACAAAGGTCCCAAGGCCTTAGCAGTGGAGCAGCTTTTGCCCTGCAAACTGTTCCAAACAGCCATCAGCATCTCAGACCTTCATGCCAGGGAATAGGCAGGAAGTGCTGCTAGCAATGAAGGAAGACCTTCAGGATGTATAAATCTGCACCTGTTGTATGGGGGAGCTACATCCAAGTAAGCCTGCGTGCAACTCAGTCCCACCGGACCACATGGAACTTAATAAAGCATTTTAATTTGGATTTAATAGGATATCCACTGTGTGCTAAAAACAGCAAATTGCTATTTATTAATGACACAATTATTAAAACTTAACACCTGGGTAGTGAAAGCTGAACCAAGACTGGGAAAGTTCCCTGGAATACTGTTTTAATAATTATCTTATTTAATTATTTACACAGTTGAATTAAAATTCAATAATAGCCAGATTAAATCTTAGCATAATACATTCAGGGTGGAATCATGTTCAAAGACTGTGGCTCATTCAGCATGTCCCTTATCTCCCATGCATGCCCTAACCACTTCTTGGTCTTCTGACAACTGACTGACAACTGTGGCTTCCATTCTCTCCCCATGGCTTCCACCATTTGTATTGTCAACCTGGTACCTCATTCTGGATCTTAATTCCAACTCCAACAGATAGGGCAGTTCTGTCTGGGTATCACTTCCTATTTCCACATCAGCATCTCTAAACAGAACAAATCATACCACTATTCGCCCCAAAGTAGCGCCCTCATAATGTCCAGGGATCTGCTAGTGCAAATATCTGGCTGCTGGTGAAAAAAAAAGACATTCATTTGTAACTCCATTTCCCTTGTTCCCACATTGAGTCAACCATCAAGAATCTCTGAGTTTTCCTTTGCATCACTCACAACTCCATCCTTTTCCATCTTTACGGGGCCAACAGTTTAATCCAGGCCTTTAATCAATAGATTGATTCCTCTGACTCCAGTTTCTGTCTATTCCACTCTATCTGACATATTATCAAATAACTTAAAATACATTTAAAAAATCATGGCATTCCCCTTTTTAACACATTTCAACTGTTTGCCGTTACTTGTAGGACAGGGGTAAAATCTAGGACCAGGACATTCAGTCTGCTCTGTAATCTGGCTCTAGCTTGCCTCATTGACTTTGTCTCCCGTTTTTCACTGAGTCAGTTAAAATTTGACTGTCCCTTCTATGTTGACACTACATATGTGTGTTTGCTAAACATGTACAGTATTGAAGTTCACTTACTGATCTCTATACAATACCAGAATGGACATAAGGTCATTTCATAAGCTTACTTCTTAAGTCCCCCAAAGAACCCTATGGGACAAATAGGACTATCGGTTCTGTTTTATAGATGAGGAAAACGAGGCACAGAGAGGTTAACTTGCCAGTATTACCCAGTAGAACCAGGACTCAGCTGCTCCTCTCGATGGCCTCTTGTTATAAGTATATTTTGTATACATCATGGACTTCACTGATTTCTGCCCTCCTATCTGTACCCATGTAGCTCTGTTCCACTTGGAGCCGTCATCTTATGCTGTCTATAGGATTATTCTCCATTTGTTGAGATCCACTCTCTAGGTGAAGCTTTTCTATACCCTCCTACTCACCATCTTCCTCCCTCTTATGAACCCACAGAGAGCCCTTACTGTTTGTACCGTCCATGTAACGTCTGATCATGGCAATTTTTGGTATATGCATTATTATTTAACCCCCTGTTATGTTTATATACACTTATTGCCCAGACATATGAAAGTGTATATATTTCTGCATATAGTTGGTATACCTGGCTCCCATGGTATGGGTAGTAGGTACTCACTAAATATTTGTGGATTGACTTCTGCTCAATGTCATTAAGCAGCTATTCTCCTATTAACAGTTATGGCTGGCCACAAAAATTCTTAACAATAGTGCTTTCCTTATGTTGTCTCCTCTGCCTACTCCTCTTCCCAGACCTGATAAATGTTTACTTATTTCTCTTAACTGAGTTGTCACATTATCCACTCAGCCTTTTGTGACATCCATGCCCAGGCTGGCTTGGTTATCTATCTGCTGCATTGCCATAACACCTGATTATCCCTCTATGTCACATTAAAAGGTTATGCTTCTTTACCTGTTTTTAAATCTCTAGGTCTTGAACTCCTTGAGGACAAGACTGCATCTTATTTAGTTTTATGTTCCTGGTGTTTAGCACAATTCTTGGTCTATAGAAAGTGGTTAATAAATATTGATGAACGAATGAATGAATATGTGAATGAATAAAAACAAATCTTGCATGGCAATAAGAGGTAAGATACATAATGCATCCACAGAAACAGTATAAAAGTATAAGGAGTCGTATCTCATAAGTAACATAAAACTTCCTTGTGAACATGGCTTAGCTAAGACCCAAAGTTTGCCTTTATTGATTCAGTTTAATTCCAAATGCTAATAATGTGCTGGGGGTTGCCACGAAGAATATAGTGCTTCTAGTTCCCTAGCATCATTTGGACGGTGCAAAATTTAGTTCTGATAATCAGGATTGCATCCCTGGTGAAACCATCTCATATATGCCTTGAATGGTCTTCCTTTCAAATTCACCTAGGGGCTTTGTGCTGCCTGTCAGGTGCAATCTTAGGCAAGATTGAACGAATAGCAAGTGATTTCTCTAACTTCTACTTCAAGAGTTGGTTACTTTCCAATTGTTAGCAAGGGGAGGCAATTCTAGATGATTCTTCCAAGCATGAAGTGTGATTTTCTCATTTAATATACTTACTGGGCTGACAGCTCTGGCCCAAACCACCTTCTGTTCTACTTGGGGACTGTCCATTGTTCTCTAGTGTATGATTAGCAGATTAGCGATCATGTAAGAAGCCAGGAAAATGAACTCCCAGTAAGCTCTTCCAAAGCAAGAGTAATTCATTACTCAGCGCAATTTCCACTTAAAATGTACTTTAAGCACACTTCCAACTACAAACCCTAAATCATCCTGTGTTCACAAAGTTCATCATCTTTTATTTTATTGCATGGCGTTGGCGTGACATAATCCCTTGCAGAGCATCTCGGAGTGCTTTACAGATCAATAAATTACTTACCTGCACTGCTGAAGCAATGTCTGCAAGGCCAGCACAGACATTCTGCAGGCAGCTTGTCCTCCAGGAATAAGCGAGTCTTGAGCAGGTGCCAAAAATGAGCAGGAGCAGAGGCCAGGCAAATGGATGTTTGTGGAAGTGATGGCATGAAAACGCAATACCCCAGTTACAACTCTGCAAGCAAAACACATTAAGTGATTTTTTTTCTTTTTGCAAAGGTCCATTTAAATTATTCTACACTTAAAAGAATTTAGATATTTGGACCCTGCAGGCGGTCAGCAAGTCAAGTGCTCAGTCATTAACTCATCCCACACCTTACTGTGCTAGAAGGTCTAACTTACCTTTTACAATGATACAATCATTTCTATGATACATCATAGATATATGTAGATATATTTTTTATGATACATCATAGAAATCCCAAATCCTAGAGTGAACGGCCTCTCCCTACCCTACCACACCCACTTTCTTCTTTTTTGTCCTATTAAACACCTGTGAGAGTGCAGATAAATTTGTGTGGAAGTGAACACACGCATACATATACACACACTGCCTCTCTATTTGAAGCTCTCTGTGAATTTATATATAAAATTATTGATTGTTACCTACCACTTCTGCTATATTGAAAACATTTTCCATATAGCAGAAAATAAAAAGATGAGTTAGGTTCTTGCTTAATATCTTATATTCAGGTAACATAGCATAGAACAAAATATAAGAGAAATGTCACATAAATAATTTCGTTTTAAATACTGTAAAGGAGGGACAACATGTTTGGATACCCATCAAAGAGTGGTCAGGCTCCTTGAGGATCACTTCTAAAGGGTGATAATTCAACCAGGTCTTGAAGAATTCCAACATGAAGATAGGTTGGAGATTAGAGTCTAAACAACCAAACGCAGCAGCAAGGACAGGAGGAGAAGGAGAAAAAAAGTGCAATATGTGCTTATTAACAATGAGTCCTCTTAATTAGCTGGTGTGCAGAAAATCAGTGGAAAATAATATTGGAGAAAGAAGGAATAAAAAAGAGGCTAAGAGAAATATCTGCATGATACCTACCTCCATATACACTGGGAAAAATGAAGAGCAAGTAAACAATGATTCAAGTAGAGTAAAGACCATCACTGAAATTTCCAAGCATCTGATTTCATTCTGCAAGTCACACTCTGGCCTCAGAACAGCGAATAGAGTCCAGGCTTTTCTGGGATCTCCAGTGGTCAAATAATGCTGTGTTATGTGTGGATGGTGCACTATAGTGGCTCTGAGGACCACTTACTCAAAGAAAGAACCTGAAATGCCGTGTAGAGACATGCCAATCCTGGATGGAGGGTCTACTTGATTTGCCAACAGCTAATTGATCAGAACCAGTGTTGGCGAGAGTGAAATAATATGTGTTTTTGATTAAACTGTGAGTCTGTTATGAGCATGGAGCAGGTTGGGAAAGTGGTTCACTTGGACAATGTTACAAGTCAATTGAATAAATATTTGTTGACCTCTTAATATGAATATGAATGTGAATAAGACGTGGCTCAGGCTGGCAAAAGCTTATCGTTGAGTGGGTGTGAACTGCTAGGCAAATATCCTCAACATAGTGGGGTTACTGCCAAGAATTGGAGTTTCGGAGCCCAATAAATGGCACACTTACTTATTCATTTGAATTCTAAACCAATTGGTAGATTAAACAAAAAGTAGTAACATGGAGAATGAAGCATCACATGGACTTGTGAAAAAGTTGATCCTGGAGGATTAGGTTTGGGAGTGCAGCAACAGCAGTGAGCTTCTGATTCTGAGCCCCACTCAGAATCCCATGGGTTGCTGCCCCAGTAAGACCTGCCTGTGTAAGAGCACAATAGAATGTCAGCAAATAGAGGAAAGCCTGGCTCCAAAGCAAAAGACCAGGTGGGTTCCTGCTCCCAAATGCCAAATAGAAAGAACCCCTCCACTTCTTAGGTGGTGTAGTTTAGAGGTCCAAGAGACCATGCATATTGTAACTAACTGGCTGCTTTCCATTCTCCAGCAGGCAATGTCTATTGTGCCCTGGGATCATGGATGAAAAGCATTAGTAAATTTGAGTAGTAAAGGTGGGAAGGAGGAAGAGGGGCTGGAAGCACAGCAACAAAGAAAGGGATAGTTGAGTTGGACCTTAAGGGATGACAGAGTTTTCAGGAAATGCATAGTGAACAATATGGATCTAAATGCATTAGAACTGGAAAAGCCATGCTATGTTAGGAATAACGAGAGTGTGCAGAGGTGGAATTGCTGGGAATGCCGGTGGAAATGTAGGTTGGTGCTTGATTGTGAACAGCCTAGTATGCTAGGATTTGGAGCTTGTATTTTATCCAGTAGTTAAACAGTAGGGGGTGTTTAGGCAGAGAGAAGTGATATGATCAGAAATGCATTTGATAAAATCAGCTCCGAATGCAGCGTAGAGGCTGACATGTGGATGTGCCTCAGGAGCGGGGGTGTTGAGGGTAGAGACAGGGAGAGGGTGGAGACAAGGAGAATAGCTACTGCAATATTGTAGTGGAATTATTCCCATCCAGACTCCCTGACTTTGTGTTTAAGTAAGGGAAATTGAAGATAAATTCAAGGTACGATAGGTCTTTTCTGTTTAAGATAATTTCTCTAACTTTTCATCATTTGCTCCTTTCAGTCATATCTTTCTGTGTCTGGGTTATTCTGCCAACTACCATTTTAAGACAATAAAGATTCTTCACCAGCATTTTAAAATTTTCCTTCTACCTCTTTTGTCTCCACAGTATCTCCCAAAATTGTAGAGATTTCTTCAGATATCTCCATTAATGAAGGGAACAATATCAGCCTTACCTGCATAGCAACGGGCAGACCAGAGCCCACAGTCACCTGGAGGCACATCTCCCCCAAAGGTAAGGAGTGGTTTGCTAAATTGTGTCATGAGATGAATTGAAAGGATTTGGGGGATGGCTAGGAAGTTATGTTGTTGGTGACTGTGTCCAAGCGATCATAAACTTTTAGTAGTCTAAGAATATACTTATGGCTCGGCTGGAAGTGTGGCTGTTCTCTACAAGAGAGGCATATCATTTAGGATTTCAGGAATCATTCTTGAGGATGTCTCAAGTCCCTGATAAATTAATCTCCGTTGTCTATGGATAAAATGGAAGTAAGATATTCCAGGTGTCCTTACATGTCAAGTTTGATGGTGGAACAGGCAGATTTGATGGTGTTGTTCAGCTGGTTGTTTTAAGAGACAGAAAATACTGACATGATCATAGATGAGACTCAAAATAGACATATTCCTAAAAGCCTCTTCAGCCTTGTCAAAACCCGAATGTTTCCATTAGTTGTTTTGTTGGTTTAACAAATATAACAAATTTATCCTAGATAACAAATACAACTTAAATGTGTGAATAGCTTGCAATATTTACTTAAGCTTCATGTTATATAGACAAGGTAAGTGTTGTTTTGTTCTTTCATGGGTTGAGGATAAAACTTTTAGAATTTAAGGCAAGACGATATTGATCATTAGGTTGGCTTTTATTTGGACGTAAAGCACATTGACTTATTTCTTTCATTCTCAAATATTTTTTGAGTATTTACAATAGTCCGGATTGTCTCTTAGGCACTATAGATAAACTCAAACAGACAAGTTCTTGCTCTCCTGAGCTCATGTTCTGTAAGAAAGATGACAAAAAATGAATATATAATATATCAAGTAATGATAAGGATGAGAAAATAGAGCTGTCTACCTGGGCTGAATGCTCAGGGATGGCCTCTAAAATGATGGCATTTGAGCAAAGACATGAATAAAAGTCTTTAATTTCTGATCATCACTGGTTAAGATGAAATGTATGTATGTTGCATGTGTTTGAGCATGGGTGTGCCAATGCATATATGGATGTGTGTATGTATGTGTCTGTGTATGCACACATACCTTCATGGAGCTATATTGCTGAACAGTGAGGGTTTAAAGATACTAAAGGGACCACACTCATGGTTGTTTGCTTGGTGTTACAGGTTGGATTCCCAAGAAGCAGACTCTGAGCAGGTGATTGGTAGGCAAGAAATTTATTAGGGAGGTCTCTTGGTATTGAACTCTCAGAAGGAAAGGGAAAGGAAGAGACAGGGTGAGGAGGGAAGGGGAAGAGAGGAAAGGGGAGGTGAGAGAAGGTAGTAGGATTGGACAATGTAGCTTGCAGTGCAGTTCAGTGAAACATCTCTGTTGACCCCATGGGGATTCTGAAGCTAGGATAACCCCTCAGAAATATCCTCCAATGAGATGAAGGGTCTGGGTCTTTTTACTCACCATAGAAATAAGTCCCTGAGTTTGGGCTGGGCCCAGAAGGGATGTGACTTCATCTTCAGACCAGATAATCCCCTAGGGGGCTGAGAGCTGAGGGCTTCTACCATGCTTATTTGCTTGAAGCTTATATTCTCCACTCATGAGGGCAAGCTGTACCTCTCTCAAACGGTGACCATTGCCTTTATTGAGGTTCCCAGGAAAGGCATGGAATTTTCAACCATTTTTTGGCCTGAATTTCTGGGAGCTGTACTAAGATAGCATTCCTGTGAGAAAAGGGATCAGAGAGAACTACTCAGGTATCCGCCAACCTCTCAATTTGAAAGGACCTTACCTATAGACTTGTCTAAAACCTTGAAGGAAACTTCAGCTGTGCACAAGATAATTAGTGGGTAATTGGTAGGGAATGGCTCAGGGGTACACCCAGAGGAGAGCCATTCAAACACACAGACTTTCTATGTTCATAGTTTATGACACCCACCGCAGCTTACAGCTAAGTCCCGGTACCTTCAGATACCTGGGAACCTGGGAACTTGGAAGGCACAGAGCAGATATCATCATGGTAAACCAACTCTGCCTGCCTCAAGAGGCCATAGTCACCCTCACAGTTGTCCCTTTGTCTTCTGTGTGATATCTTTTTTCATTTCGTCCTCTGGCCAGCTGGCTCTTTGTCCTTTGGTGATTTTTTTCCCTCTTCCACACATCTCCTTTTGTCCTGCCCTTTTATTCTTCCTTTTTGTCTTGTACTTTCCCTTTCTCTCCCTACTTCTTAAATGTCTCTGATTGAATATCTCTTCTTTCCACATTTTCTCCCCTCACCACACACACACACACACACACACACACACACACACACACACACCAAGTTTTCACCTCTCCCCTCTTGCTTTTGATCCATCTTCTGTCTATCTTTCTGGTTTTCATGCTGTTATATCTTTGAGTCCTTTTCCCCTTTCATGGCCTTCGAGTAGATTCATTTCCCCAGGGTACATTTACCTGAACCTGGGCCAGATGTTTCCATTTGACTGAAGTCTTAGCTGCTATGGAAACAGAAAATGTATTAAGGTGAGAGGCATAGACTACTCAGAAACTACCTGTGGATGAGAGTAATTTAGATGATCAGCTTTTTCCTTATCTCTGATCCAGAAGAACTCTCCCAGATTCAAGCTGATGAGATATCCTAAACCACAACTAATCACCTCAGAACTCACCAGCATGTCATTTTCCTGGGGACTGATTATTTGCAGATAAGAGATGTCATTGGGATGTTGCCAGATCTGAACTGAAACTGGAGAGACCCTTAGCAGTCATAGCTTCATCTTTTCCCACTAAATATTTCCAAAAGTTGCTTATGTTAAATAAGTTGTAACAGGCTTGGGTTCCCTGGAGGAAAAGATACCCTACATCGTGGCGTAGGCTTTGAAGGCAGAAGGCTGTTGTCATCTTTCGTCCCATTATATGCCAGTAGGTGAGTATGATATCTTATGTTTCCGTCCAGATAATTCTTATGCACAGCTCAATCAAATTCTTAAATAAATAGCTGGTCCCTGAGCCTCATCCCTTTCAGCAGCCCTCATCACTTTATTGCATTCTGTCTTTCCAGACTGCTCTGTTTGTACTGTACATTTCTGAAAAATCCTGGTTTCCATGATCATAACTTATATGAGGCAATTTGCAAAGAACTGATATGATCTTTGCATTATTTAGGGGAAAAGAGTACAGAAATGTTAACCACTAATTTAGGAGGGGGGCTGTATTTATATATAAAAGAAGCTTAGGAGTAGCAATCTGGTAGGCAAGGAGGCTGACGGGGGCTTCCCCAGATGATGGTCTGCCCAACACTTTAGATAATATGCAGAAAATATTGGCCGACTGTTTTAAACTTGGAGAGGGAGATAAGGCCTGCTAAACTATCTCTTCAAACTGCCATGGATTGTAAGAAGTAGTTTTCTATGCATTCTTGCTGGTGTCCTTTGTAGTCCACTAATGAATTTATCCCTTCAGTGTTCAAAGAAAAAGTGTACCAACTTTGGTAAGGAAATTGTCCTCATTCTACCAGTGTCCTCATGCTACTCGTGTCCTTGCTCTTTACAGGTGGCAGAACCCCATCCATCTCACTTTATGTTTTCACACAGATTGGCCATCTCTATCTGCATCATTATTGACCCCAAGTCAAATGCTGCACAAATGTCCGAGCTAAATGCTGCGTAAATGTTAGTGTACTTATCCAGGTGCTGATGTCTCATCGGGGCCTTTCAGCATCCTTCAGGTGCATTTCCCATCGTGACTCTATGCCTTGTCTCTTGTTGAGGTGAGCAAGAATTTATTTTAGCACAGCCCTTAAGCTCTGTACTTCTATCTCCAAAAGAATACTTTCAATGCTATCTTCTTCTTTAAAGTATTCTGCAAGTAAAAAGAAATAAGATCTCTTTCAATGCATCCTAAAAGATGTTGCTTGGGACATCATTCTCCACAGAAAAATATTCTCAAAACCCATTTTTTATGCCTTCCATTTCTGTTGGATTTTTGGCACTTTAAATCATGAGCTGAAATTTCTGTATAACCAATTTCAGAACCCAATCTGAAATTCAGCTGATGAAATGAGTCGAGTCACTGATCTCTGTGTTTCCCTATATATTTGGAATCAAGGATCACTGAGTGTCCCAATGCGACTCCCTCCTTGGGCTCATATATGCCACCTTTCTCCCATCAAACACCTGGGGAGAAGAGAAACTTACCAACATTAATTAGACAAAGAACATTTGGTGCCCAGGTATTGGTAGGAACTTCAGTAAGATCCAGTGAGCTGTTCAGAGATATGCCTTGATGTCAGATTCCTTTGCATCATCCTTATTCCAAAGGCTTTTTAAGATCAGCACCTGTGTCTCACATGTCTTTGATTCTCCAACTTCTGGAACAATGCCTGGCACCTAGAAAACATTCAATAAATATTTGTTGACTCAATAAATAAGCAGTTATATTTGCCAGTGTCCCAAGGCACATAATAAACCCAGTTCAAATACTTTACCTTGAACCTTAAGGAAATCCTCTCTACTTTCATATTCACAATCAAGACTTGCATGTTTCCTGTTGAAACTCTCTGCTGGCATGCCTCTATCACTTATCTCTCATCTTCACAGAATGTTCAAACCTTTCCTGAACATCCCCTGGTAGAAAACCTGCTACGAAAGGGCTGAACATCTCTTTGGAGATAAGACTCCTTTTCAAGTTCTCTTTTGCAAAAGCAGAGAAGATTCACAGTGACTTTGAGGTGCATCTTCTGTGACCTCCCTCTGCTCTCATTGCCCACTCTCTCCTGACAGGCTTTTAATGTGGTCCTTCTGGGGTCCACATCTGTTGGTGCCTTTCTGTTCCTTTTCTCAACTGGGCCGAAACCTTCAGTGGCCCCAACCACAACTTTCTAAAACGACCCTGGATACTGTCATTGTGGGTTAGTTCAACCACATATGGACATTTGCAGCTCCTCATGGTTTAAAAATAAGAAGGGAAGAGAAAAATAAGTTGGAAAAATGCGGATTTTTTTAAGTTCATGCATTTTCTCTGTTTCTCTCTAATATCATCTCTTTCTCTCTGTGTCTTTCTGTTTCTTTATTTCCTTGTATGTGAATCCATACGGGCCAGAGGTTTAAAGATTTTTGTCTGGGACCATGAAAATTCCTGGGGGGCAGAATTAGAAGAACTATCTGTTCTTTGGGTTCCAAACTCAGCCCTTCTATGGAAGCCTATCCTTAGGCGGAGTGGAGTAGGTTCTCCTGCAGGTCCTCTGCATCCAAACCTGCAGGAATGAGCTACATTTTTTTCAGTTGCCAACCCCCTCTCTCCAACCCCAGCTCTCCTGCTGCATGTAAAAATACCCAGTGAATTTTGGGTCACCCTGTGCCTTGTTTTTCACCACGTTGATGAGGACAAATCGACCCCTTGGATATACTCTTCTGCCAGTGCCCTGAGCCTGGCCTGCCTTCTTGCTGCTGTCCCCTTTTCCACATATCCATTCATTCCCCATTTGTCAGCACTGACAGGACTTCGTCCCCAGTTAAGCAGGACACCGAAGCACTAATTGCCACTGGAAGTATCACAGCTTGAGTTCAACCAGAGCTGGCAGGCACCATGATGCTGGTGACAGCCCTGTGAAAGAGTGTCAGGCATGGCACTCTGGCATGCCATCAGCTGAGTGCAGCATCCTGGCACTAATGAGCAGCCTGTCAGTGCCAGCATTAGGGGTCCTGGATGGCACAGGGATCATTAGGATGGCAGCAAGAATAACTTCCCCAGCAAAGAACAGTTGGGGTAGGAGGAGAAGAGGACAAAATGAAACTAAAGACATCACCTTTACCACAAATGACATCTACCCACCAGTAGGGGACAAAAATAAAAAAAAAAAGTATTTATAAAAATATCTCTATCTACTACTGCCAACTCTGGACAACTCTTGGATTGCCCTTGTAATTAATCGATAGATTCTATATCTTTTCTGCAATAAGATGGGAGGAGACACAATGACTAAATTATCTCTCCAGTGATGGCCAAACTAGGAATAGAAACAGCCTCAGTCTCTGGTACTTGAAGGAGAAGGGAAGACCTGAAATTTGCATCTAGTTGCTGCTTATCTGGTAGACTCCTTGTCCAAGGGCTCTGTTGTCCTGCTGCTGCCTATCTTCCACTGGAGCATTAGAAACAGGGGAGGCAATTCAGAGAAGGGGCCATCTCTTCTGTTCCTTCATCCCAAAAGAGGGCTTGTGAATTGGCCAGTAGGTATATTCTCTTCAGCTGCTTCCTAAGGGCAAGTGTGAATTATTCACCCTTTAATTCTTCTATTATACACAGAAGACTGTGGATTTTGGAGCTTTAGGGAATTTCAGAGTGAGGTCTTAATCTGGCCTTCTTGGAGGCTTTGGCCACCAGCGGTGACTCCATTTCCATGGACTTGCTTCCTATGGGGTTATCTGATAGAAGAAGGCAATCTGCTTGAAGAAGGTTGTCTTGGGAGTCAGGCCTGCCTGTAACTTAGTCCCTTCTATGTCTCACTGGCATACGAAATTGGGTTAGTGGTCAACATCTCTGAAGACTGGTTTCCTTATTGAAAGTTGTTTTTTTTTTTTGCTTCTTTGTCTGTTACATCAAATTTTCATGCCTTGTTTGCAGCACACACTGCATCACACCAACCACTTTGCATTCCCTACATCATTAGGGTTCTCTTTTGCACAGGCTATCTATTCTCCCTAGATCACCCTCTTGAACCTTAGCAGAGTTAGGTTCTTGTGTTAAAGACTAAACTCAAGTGCTGCCCATTCAAAAGCCACCAAGGACTTTCCTCAGGCAGAGCATGACACCCCATTGCTTAGAACACACAGCACCTTGTACGCCCTTCTCATTGTGATAGTTCTTACAGTTGCCTGGAGCTCCTGAGGCTCCCCCTCCTTCTAAAGCGTCTCGATGGCATAGCTCTTAATCTGTTTTGCTTTATTGCTAATGCCTAGTGCAGACCCAATAATTTCCAGGCCTTGAAAGTCATTGTTGAACGAGAAAGTGTCTTAGTTGGTGTCAATAGAGTGTTTTCATTCTACTGTTTCTGGAATCATGTCTTTCTGGTGCATAAGAGGAAACAAAGTCAGTTTTAGTGAGTAAAGGGTAAGATGCATGTGCTGTAGCTCATCTTGTCAATCTCAACTCTTGATTGTCTCATGTTTCCCAAACCAACCAAAGGAAAGTGCAAGAAAAGGCCCTCCCCGCTGGCAATAACTTCCTAGTTTGAACTCAAGATTGAGCCTTATATGCTGTACCTGCAAAATGAAGAAAATAACACCTTTCTAACATAGCTCTGGTGAGGACTGTGTTGCCCAGCAGCAAGCATCTGAACTGCACCACCACACAGTAGATAACAGTCATGCTAGCACCTGTGCCTCAGTCAGCCTCTTCCTTTCCACCCCCACCCATAACACAAGAACAAAAGCAAGGAATCGAAAATTACTTTTTCTTAAAAATAGTTGAATCTTTGCAAAGTATCAGGCTTAGTTAGTTGCCAGAATGTATATATAATCATGGATGCTTAATCAGCACTTTTTGTCTCCGTACAATTTCTAATTAACATAGGTGCTTGATTAAAATTCCCAGAGTATCCCAAGAAGCTATCCAAGAAGGGACAAATAGTTGCTATTGCAAAAGATATTATAGTGGCCATCAGTGGTGGGAGAAATCAATAATGGCATCATAATGGAAATGCATCAATAGGACCTGTCCATACTGGCCATGGAACATATGTTGTTAGACCCAACTTATACTGATAAAGTGGTCTATTCTAATAAAGACAAACTTGTAGTACAAGCTCTAGTAGTACAAGTTTAACTATGATGAAAAATGATCCAGAAGTTCATTAAACAAATGGTTTAAGCATGTTCCAAAGTGGGAAAGAAGAAAGCTAGGGAAGTTATTTATAGATTGTTCTTTAAACCCATAATTCTCTTTAACTGTAAAATTACAGCTAGGTAGATAGAGTTAGGGTAGAATTTGCCAGTGTCAATAAGTGATTTTGTAAGTTTAATATTTATGATCTGGTTTAAAGCGCTATTATAGCTGTACAACTTCCTACTTCAAAGAAAGGGGAAAAAATCATAAAAAAGACTAGTGGGGAAATTAATGAGTTCAATGTGCCTGAATTGAGAACATATGAAATAAAGCCTCATTCTTGAAGCCAAGGGCAGGAGTGCATACCACAGACGCTGTTTGTGGTTTTATCCAATTATTTAAAAACCCTTGAAAAATGTAAAATCAGATGTCTGCTGAATTCAGACTTTGCTAACAGCATCTTCTTGCACATTCCCCTGAGTCTTGGGCTATTTATGCTGACACTTGGTGGCTGTTACCATGCAGAAATATTTTGATGGAGCTAAAAAGGAAACATAAAAGCAAGGAAATTGTGTCTTCTTTTCCACAGATGGTAACCAGGGCATGGCTCATTAAGATGCAAAATCACATTAAAATGGCAGCCCCTATAGGGCAGGAGAACCCATATCTGAACAAACACTGAGCACAGGGGCAGCTTCTTGGGGTCAAACAAGAGCCTCAGGGAAGTTCCAGTAGATGACTCTACCCACACCCAGCCTCTCACCACCCTTCTTAATCAGATGCCATCACACTGCTGCTGGAGATCAGTTGAAGACTTTGGCCAAGCAAGGAAGATTATTCTGGTTCAGAAATTCCTTGTCACTGAGGCTCAAAATCTGTGGCTATTATTTCCTATCTACTTTCGGATCCTGATTCTGGTCTTGACCTATGATGACAGCATTTGCCCTAGAGTCTAAATAAACAACAAGAAATGTTATTATCCAATCATAATGATAGTAAACAGCTTTGGATGCTTGAAAATGTTCCAGGTACACTTCTGAGTACTCTACACATCTATTCTTCACAATAGTCTGAGACAGGTTATAGCATTAACCCACTTAATCAATGAGGACATTGAGGCTTAGAGAAAGCAAGTGCAGGCCAATTCAAACCTGGGCATACTGTTCTGAGCCAGCATATGTTTAATGCATGCTGTGCAAAAGCTAAGTGTGTGCATGTGGTTCTCAGGTAGCTTGCTTAAGTTCTCAAAGTGTTGCTCTTTCCCCATATGCAGCAGGCACTTGTTAGAAGTGCAAATTCTTGTTTCATACCTCCAGACTCACTGAATCTGAACTCTAAAAGCAGGACCCAGAAATTTGTGCTTGCACAAATCCTCCAGGTGATTTAAATGCGTATTAAAGTTCAAAAATCACAGTAGTCCCTATGCTAGGCACTGTGGTCTGCAAGAGTAACATCACTTAATTCTCACAGTTGTCCCATCAAATAGACATTGTTTTCATTGTAGAGATAAAGAAATGGAAATTCGTGGGGATTTGACCACAAATATCAAAAGTGAACTTCAAACTCAAATCTTGACTCCTACATCCATATTCTTAATGTGTTTTGACCTCCTGCTGTATGTCTAACCATTGCTTTTCTAGATCTATGGACATTCTATTCTCTTTTTTCAGAATTTCTGTAAGCCTGAGTCATCCAGTCTTTGGATGGTGCAGATTTTTGCGGCATTTTGCAAATTCACCCACACTTTGGGGCAGACTCTGGTCTTCAGGTTAGGTTTGTGCTTGGCCTCAAGATTGCATACCCCCAAGTCAGCCTGGCCCTATAAGTTATTGGTTGTACACGTTCTGGACTGGTTTTCTGTCTCTGTGCAGTGGTTCTCTGGATGGACACCTCTGAGCAAAGGACATGGCTCCAAAATGGAGGTTTGGCTTTTCTTCCAGACTCGGGTGAGCTCTCTTCCTCCAACTGAGTCTGTCTTTATGAGATTCATCCTCTCTCCCTCCCTCCCACCTGATGTCCATGGCTCATGGAATTGATGCGGCTGCTCTTTGACTTGATTTATTTTTTCCTCATGTTAAATACTATCATTCACTCACACAATGGTAGGTCCACTGCTTTGATTGCTATTATTAGGCTATTTTACACTCTAACAGCTTTAGATATGAAGAGAAATTGCTGGATTCCAGGATCTGTTCTTCATTATCTGACTCTATCCTGTCTCCCTATGTGTCCTTGTGGTATTTGCTATACTTCATCTTCTTAGTGGTAT
Source organism: Tamandua tetradactyla (assembly GCF_023851605.1). Classification (NCBI taxonomy): domain Eukaryota; kingdom Metazoa; phylum Chordata; class Mammalia; order Pilosa; family Myrmecophagidae; genus Tamandua; species Tamandua tetradactyla. Next base: position 3,916,242 of record NC_135334.1, on the reverse strand, counting down.
AAAATGTTTTTTCTACTGGAACCAAGACAGTTGAAAGGGGAATGAGCAGAGTATTAATTGAGCTTCTCTAATATTGAAGCTCTGGGCTCCTTCCTGGCAGGTTGTACAGGTTCTCACATACAAATGCACTATCAGCTCCTGATCATTGCCTTGGGAATTTAAGAGTCCTGAATGTGTGGCCCTGTGCCTCATTAAAAGGATCAAATTTGTTCCTTGAACAGTGGCTTATCCTTCTCTATTCATCTCCTCCTCTCCCTCTGAAAAACAAATCCTTCTTCTGTCTTCTAACTTAAAGTTAAAAGGCATGACTATGAGCCTTAATTAATATTCATCAATAATAGCTTTAGGAATCCTCCTGCTTAAGTTATCTGCGATTCAGGAGACCTTGCTTTCCTCCACTTAGTCTTTGCTCCACTGCAATGCCCTTTCTGGAACAGTTCACCAGAATCACTCTGGTTGAAGATATTTAGCAATCCATCTTCAGGATATTCATATTTATGTATTCTACAATACATTATTCCAGAAAAGGATTTAAATAGATAAAATATTTGCCCCCAGGAAAACCCCTTGGTCAAAGAGTCTTGATTTTTCATGCATTTATTTATTCATTCACTATGAATGTATAAATTGTTTAATGAGTATTTACTATGTGCTGAGCAGCTGTTCTGGGCACTACAGATACATGAAAGGGCAAAAGATACTCACATCCTTACCTGGCAGGGCTGATATATTAGGGGGTAGACAGAGACTAAGCCCATGAATAAGCAAGCCTTGCATGGCTTATTTGGCAAGTGCTATGGAAAAAATCAGGATAAGAGGCACAGAGATGATCAGATTTGTGTCTGGGGAGATTGTAATCTTAAGCAGGGTAGGACTCATTAAGAAGACACCCTTTGAGCAAATGCCCACAAAAGTTGTGGGAGAAGACCCTTGGATGACTTCAGCTGGAGTGTTTCCTGGCAGGGCCAGTGGTGAATATGAAGTGATGAACCAGGATACCTAAGTCATTGTTCATGTATCATCAAGGAAGTTGAGGATGTATAGAGGAGCTATTAAATACTTGTTATCTTGCTGTTCTAGTTTGCTAGCTGTTGGAATGCAACATACCAGAAACAGAATGGCTTTTTAAAAGGGAAATTTAATAAGTTGGTAGTTTATATCTCTAAGGCTGAGAAAATTTCCCAATTAAAGCAAGTCTATAGAAATGTTCAAGCTAAGGCATCCAGGGAAAGACACCTTGGTTCAAGAAGGCCGATGACGTTCAGAGTTTCTCTCTCATCTGGAAGGACACATGGCAAACACGGTGTCATCTGCTAGCTTCTTCTCCTGGCTTCCTGTTTCATGACGCTCCCTGGGAGGCATTTTCCTTCTTCATCTCCAAAGGTCACTGGCTTGTGGGCTTTCATGGCTATGCCATTCTTCTCTGGCTCTTTCTGAATTGCTCTCATTCTCCAAAATATTTCCTCTTTTATAGGACTCCAGAAACTTATCAATTCCCACCCAAATGGGCAGAGACATGTCTTCACCTAATCCAGCTTAACAACCACACTTGATTAAATCACATCTCCAGGGAGATGATCTGATTATAGTTTCAAACATACAGTAGTGAATAGGATTAGTCTGCCTTTACAAAGTGGGATTTTGATTAAAACATGGCTTTTCTAGAAGACATACATCCTTTCAAACCAGCACACTTGCCATTAGACTATAAGCTTCATGAGGGTAAAGAACATGCTCTTCCTTGTTTACCAGGTTATAAAAAATTGCTTAGCATACTGCCTGGTAAACTGTAGACATTCAGTAAGTATGTGTTTAATGAATGAGTGAATAAGTTATAATATGAATAGTTGAACAAATACTCCAGAAAGATATGTGGTTTGAATCAGAGGTGTGATCACTTTAGTAGATTACAGGGAATGGTACATTCAGACCAATGACAGTGGTGACACATGGCTGAGATGGAAGGGAAGTTTCAAGTAGAACAAAAGTCCACATAGATGACAATGCAGGTATCTGATACATCGTCCAAAATGACATTGAAGGCAAGCAGAGTAATGGATGTGGTAACAAGTAGGATTGTGAACCAAGAGTCAAAGCCCTCAATGAATTATGTGTATTACAAGCCATCAATCAATGGCAACAAAGAAGAGGAGAACTAGAAGGCAATATTGCTAGATGATCAGAGCTTCAAGGGAACAGGGGTTTTCAATTTAAGTATAAAACAGGAATGGTCTGATGGATCCTGAGATAGTCAGAGTGGAGAATGGACAGAGGAGTTTAGAAATGATAGGGATCCAAATTGCCAGAACCTGTGGTGGGAATGAGGGTGGCTTCTAAGTTGAAATGGACTCCCATGTTCCCAGTAAGGGCTTCTCGTTTGGCCTCCCTTATTGTCTGTGTGACTAGGAATTCTCTGTCTTTTCTTCCATGTGGCAATAGATAGAATATCAGGTACTCAGTGGTACCTGATTTATTACTATCTATTGATCCAGATAGGTTTCCACTTTTCTCTACAGAATTGATCATAGCAGCCCTAGAATCACTTTCTTTTAGGGGGAACAAGAGATTTATTATATTGAACAGCACTGATGGAACATAATAGAGATATTAAATATAGGCAGAATGAAATGTCATTTATTCAACAGATATTTATTTAGTACCAAAAACATGAAAGTGTGTATCTGGATTTTGTAGATACTGTGGTGGATAAAGAATGTGGTGAACAAAGAAGCCTCTCATGGGGATTATAAGGAGTTTATGCAATATCCATGACTGAGTATTCCATCTAATGTCTGGGCATGGTACACTGTAGAAGAAAATCAAACAGAGAGGGGGGAAAGAATCATAAGTGGTGATATTTTAGTTAGTGTTGAAAGAAAGCCTGACCAGAGACCTGGAGACCTGGGTACAGCAAGGTGGAGAATCAAAAATACAAGGTAGGGCATTCCGGGCAGAACGGCTAGTAGGTGGGAAGACGGCAGCAGGAACATGTTGGGTGTGTGTAAGGAACAGCAAGAATGTCAGTGTTAAATGAGGCAGGACCTTGTGCCAGAGTCAGAGTCAGATTATGCAGTGCCTGCTAAAAACTTTGGGAACTGTTCTTATAGTAAAGCACTGGTAAGTTTTAAGCAGGAGAGTAAAATCATCTAATAAATACTTAAACAGGATCATTTTAATGGCATGAAGAGAAAGGTGAAATAGGGGAGAATAAGGGTAAATCTGGGATGCCAGTTAAGAGTCTGTTGCAATGGTAACCTTGCAGATGGCAAACGATACCTAACCTGGAATATTTTTTTTAATTTAAAGCTGACAGGATTTTCTAATTGATTGAATATGGGTTGTAAAAGAGAGTAAAGTGCTATGTTCCTCAGGGTTTACTAGAGAAACAGAACCAACAGGAGATATCTATAAATATGAGATTCATAAAAGTGTCTCACACAACCATGAGAATGCAAGAGTCCAAAATCTGTAGGGCAGGCCATTAGGCCGGCAACTCTGATGAAGGTTCTCAATGAACTCCACAGAATAACTGGTTGGCTGGAGAAGAAATTAAAATTTTCTCTTCCCCTTAAAAGTCTTCAGCTCATTGGATTAAATTCCAATTGGTTGCTTTCTCTTGTTTGTGGTAAACACACCCTTAGTTGATGGAAAATGTAATCAGTCACAGATAAAATCAATTGTCTGATGAGTCAATAAACCAGCCTTCTGGTTTCCAACTAGCCATGAAATACCCTTGTGGTAATGCTTAAGCCAGTGCTTGTCTGACCAGACAGTTGGGCAACATCACCTGGCCAAGTTGACACCTGAAGCTAAACGTCACAGTCCACCCCTTATTAACTTGGCAACTATACATGTCATCTTAAATCATACTTAATCTCTAAATAGAAAACAGTAACAGACAGATGTTTCACCTAAAAATATTCAACTGTCCTGTCCAGAAATGCACTAAATTTATCCAGAACAGGGTGCAAGTCCTTAGGTAATATTTACTCTTAAACTTGATATTCTATAACTTAAAAATTATAACATGAACAATATAACATTTCATATGATAAGAAAGAAACAACATATTTGCTTTATGTACAAATGTAACATACTCATAACAAAAGAAGGAGGAAATACTCATACTAGTATAATCCTCATTTTTGTAAGTGGTCACGTGGTCATAGTTCATATTTATCACTCCCTTCTTCCACTACCTATTTCATGTTCCCTTTACCCTCACCAAGCACTTTAGCTGGCCCTAGTAGGGTGGTCCAAACCTTCATTTCTGAACTTTCTGGGCTATTGGTAGTTCTTCTTGGATTGGGTTATCGCCATTTTCCACTGACTTTAATCACAGGATATGGTAGCACTAAGAAACATCCAAGGGGTTCTCCTGTATTCTAGGAAAATTCTTCTTTACCTCCATTGTGTAACTGCAATCCTATTTCCCCTTGGTAGTCAGGATCAACCACCCAACCAATACAGCAATCACCTTCCTTACCTGCTGATTCAGAAGCATAAGAAGCCCAAAGTGGCCAGGTAGCAGTCTTAACTTCCAGTTCAATGGAATCATTGTTGGTAGGAACACTTCTCCTTTTGGAACTAAAATGTGTAGACCAGCAGTGCTTAATGTGTCAGGCACAGGAAGCAAAAATTTTCCTAGTGGATCACTAGGGGTGATTAGGGGTGCCACTCCCATTTCCACCCCTTGATTCCTGGACCCATGGATTCTGGCTATGGGAGAAACAGTACCATAGTGTGCATGCTAATTCAGAATATACACAGCTTCCTAGAGAATGTTGCCCCAGCCCTGAAAGTTATTGCCACCTAGTGGCACCATAACTGGATTTTTGAAAAGGTCATTTCACCATTCTATCACCCTAGCTGCCTCTGAATGATAGGGAACATGGTAGGACCAGAGAATTCCGTGAGCATGCGCCCGTCCCTGCACTTCATTTGCTCTGAAGTGGGTTTCTTGATCAGAAGCAATGTATGTGGAATACCACGACAGTGGATAAGGTATTCTGTAAGTTCATAGATGGTAGTTTGGGTGGAAGCATTGCATGCAGGGAAGGCAAACCCGTATCTGGAGTATGTGTCTATTTCAGTTAGAACAAATCGCTGCCTGTTCCATAATGGAAGTGGCCCAATATAACCTGTAACCAGGTAGCAGACTGATCACCTCAAGGAATCATGCCATATCACTGATGGACTGTGGTCTCTGCTGCTAGCAGCTGAGCACTCAGCAGTGGCTGTAGCCAGGTCAGCCTTGGTGAGTGGAAGACCATGTTGCTGAGTCCATGAATAACTTCCATCCCTAACCCCATGCCCACTTTGTTCATGAGCCCATTGGACAATAGCAGGAGTGGCTGGAGAAAGAGGATGACTGGTATCCAAAGAATGGGTCATCGTATCCACTTGATTATTAAAACCTTCCTCTGCTGAAATCGCCCTCTGGTGAGCATTCACATGGAACATAATCAAGTTTTTTGCCCACTCAGGTAGGTCTATCCACATCCCTCTTCGCCAGATATCTTTGTTGTCAATTTTTCAATCATGCTCCTTCCACGTCTCTGACCAACCAGCCAAACTGTTAGCAATGGCTCAGGATTCAGTATACAAATGCACCTATGGCCATTTCTTCTTCCAAGAAAAATAAACAGCCAGGTGCACTGCTCAAAGTTCCACCCACCGGGAGAATTTCCATTCACCACAGCCCTTCGGGGACGTCCCAGAAAGGATCTTTAGTTCTACAGCTGTCCACTTTCAGGTGGTACCTACATATCATGCAGAGGCATCTGTAAACCAGGCTTGAGTTTTCTCTTCCACAGGCAAATGACTGTACAGAGCTCCTCAAGAGATAATAGCTATGGACTGGGGAACAAAAGGTAATGTGGCAGGAATGGAGACCATGAACATTTGGGCCACTTCATCATGTAACATACTTGTGCCTTCAGGACCTGCTCAAGCCCTATTTCTTATAAACCATTTCCAGTTTATGATAGATAGTTGCTGGGAATGCCTAACTTTATGGCTTTGTGGATCAGACAATACTCAGCCTGATAGGCAACTCAGGTCTCATGCTAGCTTGGTCTCTATTAAGACTGAGTAGCAGGCCAAAAGTTATTTCTCAAATAGAGAGTTATTATCAACAGAAATGGTAAAACTTGACTACAAAATCCTAAGAACCTGCATTGTGATTCTCCTATAGGGACCTCCCAAAGGCTCTAGATGGCATCCCTCTTTGATTCTGACACTTTCAGCACCATTGGATGTGCTGGATCATATGGCCCAAGTGGCAGAGCAGCTTGTACAGCAGTCTGAACCTGTCAGAGAGCCTCCTCTTATTCCTAGTCACTCAGTAAATGGGCCAGAGTAGCACACCCAAATGAAGAATATGTTGCCTCCCAAATCCAATGAGGACAACGAAGCATTACACCTCTTTTTTGGTGGTAGGAGGGGCCAGATGTAACAATTTATCCTTCTCCTGTGAACAGCTATCTTTACATGCCACCACACCACTGGATACCTAGAAATTTCACTGAGGTGGAAAGTCCCTGTATTTTTGTTGAATTTATCCACATTCCCTAATACGCAAATGTTTTACCAGTAAGTCTAGAGTAGTTGCTACTTCTTGCTCACTACAACCACTTAACATGGTACAATCAATATAATGGACCAGTGTGGTATTTTATAGGAGTTGAGAAATGATCAAGGTGCCTGCTCCCAAGATTATGACATAGGTCTGAAGAGTTGATATACCCCTAATGTAAGATAGTGAAGGTATACTGCCAGCTGAAAGCAAACTGTTTCTGATGGTCCTTACTAACAACAATTGAGAAAAAAGCATTTGGCAGCTCAATAGCTATATACTAGGCACCAGGGAATGTATTGATTTGCACAAACAATGATACTGGAACAGTAACTGCAATTGAAATCACCACTTGGCTAAGGTTAGGGTAATCCACTGTCATCTTCCAAGGCCCATCTGTTTTTTGCACAGGACAAATAGGAGAGTTGAATGGGGTTGTGGTGGGAATCACCACCCCTGTATCTCTCAAGTCCTCGATGGTGGCACTAATCTCTGAAATTTCTCTAGGCATCCAGTATTGCTTTTTTTTTACTATTTGTTAAGTAGGGGCAGTTCTAGTATCTTCCATTTGGCCTTTCCTAACATCATACCCCTCACTTTACAATCTAAAGAACCAATGTGGCGATCCTGTTAGTTGCTGAATCTACCAATTTGTATTATGCATTTCAGAACTGGGAAAATAACCACAGAATACATCCAGGAACCCACTGGACCTACTGTGTGATGTACCCAAGCTAAAGCTCCATTGATCACCTGACCTCCAAAAGCCACTACTCTAACTGGTGAATGTTTTGGGTTTCCTGTAATTAGTGACAATTTTGGTAATTCATGAACTCTCAGTTCATTTCCTATTCCCTGATGCCCAGTGCCCCTGGGTAGAGGCCATAAGTCTCCTTGGAGAAGACTGGAAGGAATGTCAACAGTATAAATGTTTGGCAGTGGAACAGCGTTCTGCCCCAGGCATACCTAGCCTTCCTCTCATTCAAGGGGCTCTGGGTCTGTAAACTCTCTCAAGTCTAAGAATTTATTAATGCACTGTGACTCTCTGTTTTTGTAATTCAAGTTAGACTTAAGCTCACTTGAACTAGAACTCTTATGTTTATATAGCTGGAACAATAATTTACTAGGCTGCTCATCTATTTTACTTCTAGGTACCCCAAAATCTATTAGTCAATGCCATAAATTCCTGCAAGTCAGATTATTTTGACTGCTGCTTTGAATCTGCTTTCCATTATGATGGTCATGTATACCTTGGCAATTGACTGCTGCCGCCTGGCTTCTGCCAACTAGGAATCTGGTCATCCCCATTGTGTTTAAGGATTCCAGCTCAGTGACAGCAGTTCCCACAGTAACATCTGACCTATAGAAGAAGAAGAACTAATCTCTTTGGGGATAATGGAATTAGTCTTACAAATTTATTCCTTAAAGTCCTGGTTAAAAATGTGTCATCTGGACATTCCTGGGATGCGTGACCAGGTCTTCCATGATAAATCCACGCTAATGTTCAAATCTCTCTAAGCCTTTGCATCCTTCATCTACACTATACCAGGTCAGTTTTGGCATTTTGACCTCAGGTAATGTAGCCCATCTTTGATCCATATTTCAGCCAACCACCTGAACAAACTGGTAACACCCTTTCTAACCCCTTGAGCTACAACATTGAATGCAAAATCTCTGTTTAGCAGACCCGTATCAATAAATTCAGCTTGATCCAACTTTATATTCCTTTCACCATTATCCCACACCTTTAACATCCATTCCACACATGTTCCCTGATTTCTGTCTATATAAATTGGAAAACTCATGCAGTTCTTTCGGAGTATAGTGGACCTCCTCATAGGTCACACTTTGTACCTCACCTTTTGGGGTCTTTTAGGACTTTAGTTTAGTTATAGGTCTTGAAAAAAGGAGGGGTGTTGGGGTGGGGCATGAAAAGAATTAGAAGTGTCTTTCAAGCATCAGGGCATTCCATTTCAGATTCATCTGGTGAAACTGGATTGCTTGCTCCAGACAGCGAGAGTTGTTTCCCCAGGGAAAGTGGTTACAGGTTTAGCAGGCACTAAAGGGTTAATCTCTTTAGGTAGAGGTTGGAGCGCAGATTCCTCAGGGTGGATCAGAGCTCAGGAAATTGTTTCTTTCAGGTAGGCTGGAGGTTGGGAAGCTCTTACCTCAGGGCAGGCTGGAGATCTGGTAGCTGTCTCCTCAGCTCAGTCTAGAGATTGGGTCACTTCCTCAGAGCAGACCATTGCATACCTAACAAAATCTCAGCAGAACCCAGGGTTTCCATGACACTGTTGCCATCATTATCAACCCATATGTCCCCATTTCAAGCACCATACTTTTCCAATCAAAGCCCTTACTTTTTCAGCAGACACACTGCAAGATTCAGGATTTAGTTTATGTTGTAAATCTGCTGCTTGCACAATGAGACTCTGGGTCTGGTTTTCAGAAATATCAAGTCTGCAACCATAGGAATTAAGATCTTTTTTCAGAGCACACATAGAAACTTTAATTTCTGTCATGATGTTTAAGTTGCAAACTTGCATCCTTCAGCTCATCCAAGAATAACCAGTCAATATCATTATACCTCTTAACTTCACAAAATTCCGTTAGCTTATCAAAAATACTCTCACCCAGAGTCTTTCCTCGTATAAGCAAACAATTAGTAGAATCAAATGATGATATTTTGCCTATCTCTATAGCCAACTCACACCATGCCATCTTGATTAGTGGAAATAGAAACTTTTATGTCTTTGAGTCTAATCAGAGTAGAAAGCCAATTGCAAAAACCCACATTTAAGATTCTGTTTCTCAAGAACACTCCTTGTACTAAGCTTTATTAGTTAGGGTTCTCTAGAGAAATAACTTAGCACCATAACCTGGTTAAGTTGGCACTGAACCTAACCATTACAGGTGTGTTATAACCTGGCAATCTCGCTGCTAGTGATAGACCTAGAAGATCTGAAAGCAGGGCTGCAAACAGACTTTTGCACACTGATGTTCATAGAACACTATTTGCAATGCCAGAAGATGGAAATAACCCGTGTTGATTCATAAATGAACAGATGAATGGGTAAACAAAATGTGGTTTATACATAAGATGGAATATTATTTAACGAGAGAAAGAATGAAGTCCTAAAGCACGCAGCAACATGGATGAACCTTGAGGACATTATGTCACGTGAGATGAGTTAAACACAAAAAGGCAAATATCTATCTTATTATCTCACTGATATGAAATAATTATAATATGTAAGCTCAGACATAAAATACAGACTATAGATTACCAGGATATAGAATGAGGCTAAAGAAGTGGTTATTTAATATCTGTAAAATGTTTAACAAGATTGAAATTAAACGTTTGGAAAAGGACAGAGATGAGAGTAGCACATTGCTGTCAGAATAATTAACAGTACTGAATGGTGTGTGAATATGTTGAGAAGGGCAAATTTAGACTCATGTACATCATCAGAAGGAAAGTTGGAGCTTAAAGCATGGGAATGTATAATACAGTGAATCATACAGTGGGCAATGTCAATGATTGACTAAAAATAAGTTACTTTCATGAAAAACTAGAGCAAATGTGTGACACTTATAAGGAGTTAATAATTGAGTGTTATCTGGGGGAAAATCTATTGCAAACTATGGACTATGGTTAACAGTAATATTTTAATACTGTTTCATCAACAGTAACAAATGTACCATGCCAATACTATGGGTTAACAATAGGGGGGATAAGGGTTATAGGAGGGTTATAGTTTCCTTTTTTAATTTTTATTTATTTTCTGGAGTAATGAAAGTGTTCTAAATTTTATCACGACTATGTGATGATACTGTGAGCCAGTGACTGTTTACTTCATTATGGTTTGTATGGTGTGTGAATATATCTCTATAAAATTGCGTTTTAAAAAAGGAGTATTACAACTCGAGTGACTATAAGATTTTTGGCCTAGGCTACTGATGACTTGTGTTCTTACCATGAAGAAGTCTAAGGAGGACCACATTTGTAAGAAGAAATAGGAATCGTTACTATATATATAGGGAGATAATTGGTTGGGAAAAGTCTTAGGGTACAGAGCTTCAAAAATTGAATTTAGGAGTCATCAGCATTATGCAGGGGTGTTTAGAGTCAGAAGGCGAGCTGTCTGTCTGTACCTACAGAGTGAAGTTAAAGGAGAGGTTTGTGAACTGTGCCCTGAGGCATCCCAACATTTAGATGACAAGAAGAGGAAGATGATCCATCGAAGACCACTGTGAAGAAGTTGCCAGAGAGATAGTAAGGAAAACAGGAGAACGGGAAATTGTGCAAGCCAAGTAAAAAGCATACTTCATAAAAATAAGGACCAACTAATAGTGTAAGCGTTGCCCAGAAGTCAAGGGAAACAAAGACTGAGAATTAGTCATTGGACCTGGCAAAGGACAGTTATGTGAGATAATGGCAAGAATAATTCCAGTAAAAGATGGCAGGTAAAACATTACTGGAAAGAGAGAGAATGGGTTGGGAAGTGGAGATAGTAACACAGACATTTCTTTGTGAAGTACTGCTGAAAATTATAGTGTCAGTGGCTGGAGGGCATGTGAGGTCAAAGAAGGGCTTTTTTTCCTCAAAATCCAATTTGCAGCCTGCCTTCTCTATGTTACTGCTGTTCAGTTGCTTCTTTTAAGGTTCTGAGCTGTCCCTCTTCTCTAATGAAATAGATAGAATTAGCTGGGACTTATCTCTGCTTTTTAAACAACCTATACATTTTCATCTTCTGCCAAGCGGCCCTTACATGGCTTATGGATGCCCTGGGAATTTGGAGACTGTATTAGTTAGGTTTCTCTAGAGAAACAGAATCAACAGGAAATATTTGTAAATATAAAATTTATAAAAGTGTCTCACGTAACTGTGGGAACATAGAGTCCAAAATCTGTAGGGCAAGAGAAGCTCACCAGCCAGAGTAGGAAGAGAAACTGTCTCTTCTGAATCCACCTTAAAAGGCTTCCAGTGATTAGATTAAGCATCACTCATTAAAGAAGACACTCCCCTTGGCTGATTACAACTGGAATCAGCTGTGAATGCTGCCAACATGATCATGATTTAGTTCTATGAAATGTCCTCCTAGCAAAAGACAGGCCAGCACTTGTCCAACCAGACAAACAGGTACCACCACCTGGCCAAGTTGACACATAAACCTGACCATGACAGAGACCAAGTTGCCATGTTGCTAAAGTAACTATCTCTGACACTGAAGTATACTGAAGGTGAGTCCACTCACCGCAAAGTCTAGTGACGATACTGCTACAGCACTTAGGAGAAATTTGGTTTGAGTGTGTAACTGCTCCAGAGAAAGGTGAAAAGGGCATAGTGTGATTTCTGCACATCCTCAACCACTTTATTGGAACTAGGGTAGTTGTTCTCAAAGTCTATATTTAACCCTAAGTGATTAGATACCTCAAGCAGGGATATTAAAATTCATCTTTTTTCAAAATAGGAGCATGGACCAAGTCAGACTTGGTCAGTCACCCATCTTGGTCACAGATGACTATCCAAGTCGAGCACTCCCTATGCTGAAGAAACTATGAAAGTAGTGATGGGTGGAGAGAGTAGGTCAACTTGGCACTCAGATATGTAGACAAGTGCAACTTTACTCCTCTTCCAGGGAGAAGTAGGACCTTGGAGCAAGTCCATCTGCTCCACACAAGTGTGTGCCCTGTATGATGGTTAATTTCATGTGTCATCTTGGCTAGGTTATGGTGTCCAGCCATCTGGCTGAGCATTGACCTGCTTGTTACTGTGAGGGTATTTCATAGATGAGATTTGCAACTATACTCAACTGTTGGCATCTGTAATCAGCTGATGGTCTTCAGCAATGCGGTGAGACTCCCCCTCTAATCAGTTGGTGGACTTAAAGGCCAGTACTAAGGATTACAGAGTCAAAAGTATTTCTGTTTCAACTTCAGCATTGGCTCTTTACAAGAATTTCCAGCCAGCCAGCTTCCCCTGGGGAATTAGGAGTAAGGACTTTAGCATCCCCTTTATCAGAGTTTCCAGCTTGTGGACTGCCCTATGAAGTTCAGACTTACCAGCACTCATAGGTGCTTAAACCACTCTCTTATGATAAATATATTCATATTTATCTATCATCTATCTATCTACCTACCTATCTATCTACCTATCTATCTGTGTGTCTGTCTGTCTGTCCATCTATCTATCATCTGACATCTATCTACCTTTTTAACCATGTAATCCTATTGATTTTTTTTCTCTGAACCAGAACTAATACATCTCAAGAATTTTGAAACATCCTGATGCTTAGTTATTGCTAAGTCTCTGTCAGGAGGGCAGAGGAAGCAAATGTTCTCAGTGGTTAGGCCAGAATAATGCTAGAGATGGGGAAATGTTCACCAACCTGGAAGAAAGTCCTGGCTATTAGGAGCATTGACCCGTTCTCCACCTAATTCGTTTTGCAGTTTAGTCCACAAGCTTCCAACCAAAATGCTTCCCCTCAGAGTTCTAACAAACCCGTTCCCATTTTCCCCATGATCTTACAGGGCTTCCTTTTCTTTTAGAGGAAAAACAAATCTTGATTGATGGGCCCACTGTGTAAGATGAGAGCATTGGGATAAAATTGATTCCATCCTTTGGCATCTATTTTCCGCAAGGATCCTATTGCTTTGGAGAATTAAGGAAAACTCAGTGAGTGTGACTAGGTTTCCTCAACATCATTTTGCTTCTTTTGCTTGACTGCCACGCTTCCACACTGACTAATGCCTCTCTTCTGCACTTAAAGTGTCCCATTCCTGAGTCGTGTTGATATGTTGTTTTCTCTCATCATCACTGCATTTCCCTAGCCTCTTGTATTTGGTCACTCAGGTGTTGTCATGGCAATGACATCCGGTACAGTGGTGCTGCTCAGGTTGTCATGGTTATCAGGACCTCTTGGTGGGGGCCCTCCTTCCCTGCCATTGTGCTTGCAGCAGCCAGCCACCCTGGGATATCTCGGCAAGCCCAGATACCTAGGCTAAAAGCTCATGGTCTGTGCCTAAAAATGCAAGCGGCTGCAGTTAGAGAAATATCAACCATCTAGAATGGTTAAATCCTATCCATGTGGATAAGAGAAGACTGAAAGTGAGATAATCCTCTTCATCATCATAATCTCTTTCTCATCCTCATCATAAATCATAATGCTATTGTAAGTTTGCTATGATGCAGACATTGTTCTAAGTGCTTTGTTTGTTTTGACCCTTTTATCTTCTGGATGAACTTATGATATAGGTGCTATTAATATGGTTCCTTTGCAGATGAGGGAACTGGGACAAAGACAGCTGGGGAAATTTGCCCAAAGGTGCACACTAGTATGTGATGAAACCCAGCCATAAGCAGGCAGTTTGATTCCACCCACTTAGAGCCCATCACTCTTTTACTATCACTAGTAAAAATCAAGATGAATCAGCCCAGGTACTAAATGACTTGCTAGAAGAGATCACCTTTTTTTTTTTTTTTTTTTAATATTTTTACAACACTTTTAAGTTAAAAATTATTTCCATATTTACATCTGATTCTCACAACAACCCTATGAGGTTAGTACTGCTATTAAACTTATTTCAATGAAAGCTAAAGTTTGATGAGTCTGTGACTTCACCAAGGAAATTCAGCTGTGAAGCTGTATGCTAGCCTAGGCCTGAATATATTGGTTCAGAATCCAGAGTTTTGATAAGACCTGCTGTGTATAATAGCATGTCACAGTACCCAGAGTTTGTGTCTGGGAGGGGAATAGTCAAACCAGTTAAGATGAGTGGCTTCTAGAGGTCAAAACTTTTGGTGATTGAAAGAATAAGTATCAGGTATTGGCATGCCATTTAAGTAGTTATTTACCCTCGAACGTATTCCCAGTAGTCTGCCTTGGAATTCTCCTTGTTCTGTGGCTGAAAACAGCACCATTCAATTAGCTACTTTTGTATATTGAAATATTGGCAGGAAAGTAGCAGACCTCATTCTGTTCCAACTACCATCCTTGACTCCTGGCTACTTTGAGCAAATTATTTAACTGTATTTTAGAAACTGTTTAAAAAGTTAATTAGGGGTGCCAGGGTAGCTCAGTGGTGGAATTCTCCCCTGCCATGTGGGAGACCCAAGTTCAATTCTTGGTCCATAAACTTCAAAAAACAAAAATTCAACAAACGGTGCTGTAATAACAGGACAGTCACATGAAAATAAGAATAAAATGTGACCCCTACCATACAGCATACAAAAAAAGTAAATTAAAGGTAAATTTATATTTAAAAAGTTAGAGTGCTGGGTCTATGATGATATTCAGAAAATAACGATTAAGCATAAATAAGGTATCTAGAATTTGGTGTATAAGAAACTATGGCTTTGAAGGCAGATGAAGCTCAGGCCTAAGAGTTGATTGATTTTTCTCATTTTAGTGTGAAAGGTTGGGAAGGAGGTTCACTGATGGAGGGAAGACAAAGTTAATAAAGATAACGAAAACTGTTATCACAAAGGAAGGCTTAGTCTGTGTTTATTGAGTGCTATTCCTTTACTTATTTTCAACACATTTAATCTTTAAATAACCATATGAAGTAGAAATGATTATTTTCCATATTTGATGAAGGGTGAGGAAATGAGACACAGAAATGTTAAATAGCTTACTTAAGGTTAGGTAGGTCAAGTGCTAGAGCTGGGAATGGATCTATCTCTAGACTTTGACATGCTGTCTTCCATTGACATATCGTCTGTTCCATGAAGTATGCCTGGAACTTAACAGGGTCAGGGTGGGAGGCAGGGCGTGGTAAAGCTCCAAGTCTTAAATTCTGGTTATGCTACTTTCTAAGCAGTGTAAAATTGTGAAGCCTGCCCACCCTTTCCTTGCTTTAGACATCTTGTCTGGACTCTGAGGATCATGACAGAACACATCTTCTGGGTCTGCTGTGAAGATTCATGGGGCAACATGTATAAAGCACATGGCCCTCTGCCTGGAACATAATAAAGGCTCAATAAATATTCCTGAAAGGGATGATGGCACCAAAGGTGGAAAGAGCAGGAGGCATAATAATTTTTAATTATCCTTGTTCTCAATAATAGCTTTTTATCTTAATTTCGAAGAAGGATCAACAGCTCAAAAAACTTGGGTGATATGTTATAGTATGTGGCAAGTCAGGGTATGAAGGTTCAACTCCAATATCCGTCCACAACCCCATATTTCATCTAAAACATAGTTTTTCCTATACTATTTTAAATTACCTCTTGGTATAAAGTCTATCATTTCTTTTTGATAGCCTTTCCAAGAGTGTTGGATTCCACCTTAGTCAGACCCACAGTCCCTGCTATGTTTCCCAGGAAACAAGGGAGGCTCACATAAGGCATATCCCTTGAAAAAGGATGCATATTCACAATCGTCATTATCTGATTTGTATAGAAACAGAAGCTTAATTAGGATAACAGAAAGTGATCCTAATTCAGCTGAAAATAGTGATTTGTTCTAGGTTTTAGTAAACAAAATCGTGAAGAGCCATTCTTATTTCTACCTTATCTGGTGTGTAATGGTATCTCTTTGACCTGAGATAGGTGCTTGTGGTTTCTCTGTAAGTTGTGTCCTAGCCACACTAGAGAAAGTACATTAGCTCTGAGCTGAGATAAGGGTCTGCTGGGAATATGGAGTTGTGTTTTTTTGCCTGCCCTATTCCCACTTCCAAAATAAAACAGTTTGGAAATTGGGTCTATGCTGGCCAGAGGCTTTGATAATATCAAGATGCTTTGCTGCTGGCCTCATCTGATACATGAATGCAGGTTTTGAGGGTGTTTTCATGCGTCTTTTAAAATGAAAAGTCTCTTCTCTGCCTAGCAAATCGATAGGGAAGGCTAGTGGGGTAAGGCCCGTCTGTAGCCTGACCTTTGCTCTGTGGCTGCTGAGCACATCGAAGGCAAAGCGAGGGAGCCAGGAGGTTCACAGCAGTGTCTCTTTCAAAATACAAGCTAGATACAAAAGGGAATTAAAAACTTCATGTTGAGTTGTTGTCACTCTACCCATGTCTCTTCTCGGAGAGTTCTACAGCTGGAGAGTGCTGAGAATCCAGCCCAATGGGGCTATTACAATTCATATTGACGATAAACTTCCCACCGTGCAAATAAAGGAAAGGAGGTGCTTGCCAAGTGCTCAGAGGGGCGAATGTAAGTTATTTCACCATCTGATGATATACACCATGTTGGGAAGCGTTAAGGGGAAAAAAAAGAAAAGGAAAAAGGAAAGTAAAGAGTGTTGAGAGGCTGGCAATGGATGAATTTGCAATGTTCTTTAATGAAACTAGGACTGAAGCACATTTGTGAAACAGAATAAGCCACCCAGGCAAATGTCTTGCCTAATGAAGCTTGGTTATCTACTGTCTATACTCGGAAAAAGAAAGCCTTTAATACACATAAACATACACACACACACAAAAAAAACATTCCAAGGCCAGAAAAGACAAGATGAAAGGGCAAAGAATACTGGAAAGCAAAAAAAGGACTTTGGTCACAACACTTGACTGAACTGTCAAGCCAATTAACCACCCTTTCCGAATGTCCATTACTTCAACTCTAACGTAGGATCAGAACATGAAGATTAGCGATAATGTATTGCAGGTGCTTTGTAAAAATGAAAACATTATACACATGGTCTTTTATTACAAGTTCTGTGTTAATCATGTATAAATTCCTTAGAAATGCCAAGAAAGGCAAGAAAGCTGAGGGGCGAGATGTAAATCCACTGCAAAGAAATCTACGACAGAGTTGTTTTAACATTTTTGCAGCACAGGCTCAAAAAGCAACTTATGCAACGGTAGTTTATGACCATTATTGTAACAACAATTATCATTTGTTGTCAGCATCTTTGCTAGGTCTTACATTTATTTATGCAGCATAATTAATGTGAAAGTTCATGTAAGCATTTCACAAATGTTCTATGGTCCAGGTGAAGGAGGAGAGCTGAATGTGAAGCTTGTCTAAAATGAACAGAACAGCAAGCTACAATTGTACCGTACAGAAAACTGAAGGGAAACTAAATGGTAAGGAAAGAACCAAATAGTTCCTACTTTCAGAATTTAACCAGAATCTTAAACTTCTGAAGGACTCAAGGTTCTCAAAGCCAGTTTTGGTGCCCATTGCCCTATGTCATGATACCTAAGATCAGCAGAGTATGGTCTGCAGGCCATGTCCAACCATATCTGTTTTTGTACAGGCCAAGAGCTCTGGATGAGGTTTTCATTTTTAAATGGTTGCAAAAAATGAAAGAAGAATGATGTTTCATGTCACATGCATATTATATGACATTAAAATTTAGTCTATGAGAAAAAAGTGTTGCAACACAGCCACGTCCATTTATCGTGGGCATTTACCATACATGGCAAAGTTGAGGATTGTAACTGACACTACTTAACCTCCAAAGCCTAAAATATTCTATTATCTGGCTCTTCAGAGAAAGTTGGCTGATCACTACACTCCATTGAGACTGAGTCCCAACAGCCCTGATTGCAGCTATTCAAATTTTTATTTTTATCCTTGTTCTTTTCCTAGGTAGTCTTTCTCATTGTTCTGTGAAGTTGCAATTATGGCAGTTTCACATACGTTCAAAATGATTCCTTTTTCTCTATCCTTCTGAGAGTGGCCTATGCCCACCCCAGTGCTTCTCTGCTTTCCAGATTTGTGGTCCTCCTAGCCACTCTGACCTACCTTGTTTTTTTTTTCACCTTTGCTACAAAAAGGCACTTCATTGCCTGACACTGATTTTCAAACTATGTATACTCTACCCACTTTAGCTTTCCTGGAGTCACTTTTGTCTGGGGATTCACAAAAATCCAACCCTAGCTTTGGGTCTTTGGCCTTGTGGCTAAGAGATGCTCATTGGTCTATTGTCAGTTCTGGGTGTCCTTTTGGGTAAGTCATTTGCACACTGTTGTTACTGGGTTTTTGTCTTGTTTCATTTTGTTTCTGTTTCTCTCCTTCCATAGCATGTATTTATTTATTTATTGAATTTATTAATTAATTTAATTTATTATTGATATATATTATATATTCCCATGCCATGTAATCATCTAAAGTGTACAATCAGTGGTTCACAATATCATCAAATAGCTGTGCATTTATCATCACAACCAACTTTTATTTTCTTTCTTGTGAGCAATAACATATATAGAAAAAAAACAATAGATTTCAAAGCATATCACAACAGTTAGTTGTACAACAGATCTCAGAGTTTGGTATGGGTTACAATTCCACATTTTTAGGTTTTTATTACTAGCTGTCCAAGATACTGGAGATTAAAAGGAATACCAATATAATGATTCAGCAGTCATCCTCATTTGTTAAACCTTTCTTTCTCTGTATGAATCCACCATCACCTTTGATCTTTCTCCCACTTTTCAATTGTATTTGGGCTATATTCTAACTTTTTCATGTTGGAAAGGGCTGTCATCAATATGGGATAGAGGGGTGGAACTAGTTGATGTACTGGAGAGACTGGCCCCTCTGTATTTCAGGACTTAACTGGTCCAGGGACCCATCTGGAGGTTGTAGGTTTTGGAGAGTTGCCCTAGTGCATGGAACCTTTGTAGAATCTTATATAATGCCAATCTTTAGGATTGGCAGGAATGGTTTTGGTTGGGGTTTGGCAACCAAACTGAGGCTTGCATAAGAGTGAGCTCCAGAGTAGCCTCTCAACCCTATTTCAACTCTCTCAGCCACTGATACCTTATTTGTTATACTTCTTTTTCCCCTTTTGGTCAGGATGACATTGTTGATCCCACGGTGCCAGGACCAGGCATATCCCTGGGGGTCAATTCCCATATTGCCAGGGAGACTTCTTCTGTAGCATTTTGTGGTAGCATCAGTAGTATCATTTATGATGAATGCTTTCTTCCTGGGAAGAACATGTTTGCATTAGATCAGCATCTTCCACCTATAATGTCTAATCACAGAATCTTAGCTCTTCTGGTTCCATACCCATACTTCACCATCTCCAGCACTACTCCTCAGCATCTCCACCCTCCATGCTTTTTGTGTTTGAAGGATGTCTTTAACACTAAGCTTCTTTGGGAAACATAAGTAATGGGACTTAAGTTTCCTGGATGATCATGGTCATATTATGAGCTCTCCCCAATTTATGACATTCTTTTGTATTCCTTAAGTATCTGCTAGGTGAATTGTCTTTCAGAACCTCATCATTATGATTTCATAGCATCAAAAATACTTTAGACATTGCAATAATAATAACTTGACCACAGGAAATAAATATCACCTACATTGAGATTTCTTCTTATCTATTGATACGGTCTTTGAAATCCTGCCATTGAGTTTCAAAAGGAAATCCCAATTTTTGCATCCAAAATGTAATTAGCAGTTTTTGTTAACTTTTGGAAGTACAGATGTTATTCACATTCTTTTTCATAATGTTTCCAGTTTTTAAAATGTTGACAATGAGTTTGTGACAGTTTTGTAGTCATAAAAATAACCTTTAGAAATAGATTTTCAACTTTGAATTCTGATAAAATGTGTTTAGAGGATAAAAGACATTGAATCACATTAGAACTTGGCCTTTGGTAAATTAGCAGCAAAAAATGCCATTTATTAGGCTAATTCTCACCTTGGGATAGAGCCTGTGTATAGCAATTTAATTCTCCACCCCCACTCCCCTTGTGAAACATGGAGTTCCATTGTGATCTAAACAGTTGTTTGGGCAAAAGTCAAATTCATATCATCCCTTAGTTGTTGTCAATGGGATAAATTCTGGATGAATGCCAAGCTCCTAAGTCAACACACATGGGTTTTCTAATGCAGAGCACGTTATCTGTTTCCATCTTCATTAACCACCACTGGAATCATCTTCTGACCCTTTGGGGAGATGAAAAATGCTGGATTCCTCCTATAATGCCTCAGTGGGTAGCAGAATGTGTTATCAAAGCTCCATCAGGAGAGCATTCCTCTTTGCGCAGTGTCCATGTCTGTGTCTTTAGTGCCCAGTGCATCTCTAGCCTCCAGACTGTTCTTCCTATAGTGTTATTGTTGAGAGTGGTGATATCTTAGAGATTAGCAGGTGGCTAGACTTTAGTACTTTTCGTGGTACTGAAATGGGAGAAAAACGTGTCAAAATAAAATTCTTTGTCTTTTTTAATGTTTTTTCTCCCCCCCCCCCTTCTATATACCACTCAAGAATATTTTGTACCCTGCAAATTTCCCTTGGGCATTTTACCAGTTAGTTGAGGTAATTTATGCCAAGCTACATGGGACCCAGAAACTGCCTCCGTCAGAAACTACCTCTCATCAGAAGAATTAACAGTTAAACATCTGCCAGAGGAAAAATGTTCCATGCATTTTTCAGGATTGTTCTATAAAATTTGGGTTTTTTTATTCCATCATTAGAGCCTTTAAAAAGTGAATCCCCTGGGAAAGTTTGCAACTAATTAACGCTCACCTTTGCATAGAAAACCTATTTGAACAATATGATGTTTTTGACAAATATGCCGTGACTCGGAGATAGTTTCACAAAGTAGTCAAGGATACTGACTGCTAAGAAACTTCTGAAAATGCCTCTCATGAGCATGCCTTAGAGGTGGTTTTTAAAATCTACCAAGCTGCATTCTTCATATTTATATAAAAATTTTGATTAAAATTAATACATATTTTTATCACTCTTCTACTTCCTGAGACTTTGATCAAAATGGCTGTTTAAAAATAAAACCTATGTTTGAAAAATGATTTTGCTGTCACTGAAGTTATAAAATAAAAAGAGTCATCAGCTAACATTTGTTGAGCTTTTATTCTCTGTGATGCTCTGTGCAAAGTTTTACATCTTTTATCACATTTAATTATCATAAAACCCTGATGAGGTAGGTATTATGATATCCATTTTAAAGATAAGAATATTGAAGCTTGGAGAGGTTAGGTGATTTGGCTAAAATCACATGGGAATAGCCATGGTAGGTATTTTTCATTAGCACTTGTGATGTTTATAGAAACTAATATTACTTAGAAGGAAAACTTAACACACACTTGGAATCAAGTAGACCTGCATTTGGATCTTAATACCTCTACTTAACCTTTTCCAACCTGTTCTTCCTTTATAAATTGGGAATAATATACATCTCTAAAAGTAGGAAGGACTGCATAACTTATCTATCATAGACATAAAGGAACATTTCATAAACAATAGAAATGTCTATTAGTGTTATTATAAAGAGATCAGGGAGAGAGACTTACCTGTACATGAATCAATTTACAGATGGACAGATCAATGAAAAGGTTTTCATCTCAAAATAAAAAACAGAGAAACCATGGTATTGGTAGGTAAAGGCAAAAGACATGTGAAATTGGGTTAGTGGGCTCTGATAAAGTACAAATACAACCACAAGTTAGCTGATACTTCTCCCCTCAGCCAAGGTTCAATTCCCCTTCCCTAGACAGTGGCTGTCTTCTAATAAATGGAATCAGGTGGGAATGAGGTTGTGTAGCACCCAAGGCTAGGCTAAAAAAAGACCATGCAGTTTCTGTTGGTTCCTCCTGGGGCGCTCACTGGGGGAGCCTTCAAACCAGCTAAGAAATTCCATTGTCCCAAGACTACTTTATGGAGAGACCATGGAGAGAGCTCCAAGAGAGATGGAGAAGCCCGAGGAGTCACAAATCTGCATACCTGTTGGACTCTGTGCATGATGAAGACCTTAAGATGAGTCCAGCCCTAATCCCTGCCTCCACTGCAACTTCAAGATACACACCAGCAGAATTTGGTGTCACTGAATCCAGTCAACCTAGACTCATGAGAAAACGAAAATGACTATGAGCATTTTTCTATGTGTGTTCCAATAAAATTTTATTTACAAAATAGATGGGACCAGGTTTGGCCTGTGGGTTATAGTTTGCTTATCTCTGCTCTAGGGTGTATATACAAGAGTGGAATTGTGGGTGTTAGGGGCTATTTGTCCTCAGCCTTACAAGATATTGCCAAAATGTTCAGTATTTACACTACCCCTGCAGATAAAGGAAGTTTGTGGTTAATCCATATGCTTGCCAACCCTTGGTTTTGGTGAACAACCGTGAGTGTTTTTAAGCCTCTTTTGGAGATGGTTTGTCACTCAGCAATAAATAACCAGATGGGTCATATGAGAAGATCCTAAATAGCTCACTTTATATAGATGGAAATCTCAGTGCCATTTTGTTTCTCACCTTGGCTTCCCCTTCGCTCTGCATCTTTCACTCCTGGACAGAGGCAACTTGGACATAATGGCATTGCTCCCAATGGGGCTTTCCTAGAGTCTGCAGCTTACGATCTGATCTCTGAGCTTTCCTTTCATATCTCAGTCATTTGCAGTGAGCTCAGGGTATCTCTCAGGCTTCAGGTAGCTTTAGAGAATCACAGAAGCCTGAGTCTGGCAGGCTTGTCTTCAGAATTAGCTCTTTCTTATCTCTCTGCCTTTGGGTCATAGCACCAGTAAATATAGGAAAGATTTGGAGAAGTCCATCATTTAATGTTCACTAGTTTTTCAGCTGCTGTGTTAGTATTCTCATTCACAAAGACACACTTAGTCTCAGAGTCTTGAACTGGGGGTTCCTTTGTGGAGGAGATGGGATGGGACCAAAGATGTTCTTTCTTTCTGGCATCCATAGGCAGGGAACTGAAGCCAAACAGTCTCTGCCATTCCCTGTAAATCACAAACAGGCCATGGAGAAGTCTGGGAATCTCTCTTGTCCCACAACCCAAGGAAATCAGAGAGCAGAGAGAAACTTGGAACATGCAAGCAGTGGATAAAAACTTCATCCTACTCTCTCAGCCAGTCCCAGGACTCGGCTCCAAGTAAATTAACTGAACCATTTCAATAGGCTTGAATTTTGTCGGCAGCTCAACCATCCCCTTGTTTACTGTTGAAATAATTACTACTTTGCCATAATATTAGCTCTGAGCCGTGACTCCATTACCATTATCACCGGAATATTACCCATTTATTATCTCCCAGCAACCCTGGAAGATGAATACTGGGCTTCGGAGACCAATTGTTTTACAGCAGACAGGATCTTGGTGTGCAGTGTTTAATGGGGTAAACTACATTATAGCCAGCATTAATTTGGCTGCAGGGCACTCCACTAAATCACTCTTAACCTGTAAATCTGCCACTGTTTTTGATGTGCACTTAATCAGTGAGGATGGGAAACATCATTTGCGAAGGGGCTGGAGCAGAGGAAATGAAATGATAGGGCAGGGATCATGGCAGCAAGTCCACTATTCTGTGTCCATAAGAGGAAGAGATCCCAGTGGTGGGAGTGTGCCAGAGGGAGCAGGAAGCGGAAACAAGCGGAGGCTGCTTAGCCATGCTTCCAGACTCTTGCACGTTGGCGAAGGGAATGGTTTAGATGTAAGCACCCCTTCTCACAGCTCAGAAGTTGTGGATCCACATGAAACATATTCTGACCATTTTTAGCTGTTTTGCTGTTTATATATTCAGAATAGCCAGAGCAAGCTCAGCAGACAGATCGGGAGAAGCAAAAGACAGAGCAATGCAATGCTATTGCCTTTTACATGAAGGGTAAGAGACAGAAACCAGGAAAGACGAGCGCTCTCTGCGTTTGCTAAGCCTCCAGGGGCCTATGTATGAGCATGCAAAACTCACTGCGGACAGATGAAAGTAGCTGAAAACTTACCAGGACAATGCAGGCAAAAGGAGTTTCTACACGAAGCATCCCACCTTGTCACCTAGATTTGTGCTTCACAAACTTTAAAGCACATGCAGTTCACCGGGGTATCTTGTTAAAATTAATATCGGCTTAGACGCTAGTGGTAGAGGAAACTCCTGGTCAATGGACCAGGATTTGAGTCGTGAGGACTGCAGAAAATGGAGGAGTCTATTTTAGCAAAAGGGCCTGCGCTGGTTTGAAATGATGTATGTACCCTAGAAAAGCCGTGTTTTAATCCTAATCCCTTTTTGTAAAGGCAGCTGTTTCTTCTAATCCCTATTCAGTATTGTATGTTTGAAATTGTAATTAGATCATCTCCCTGGAGATGTGATTTAATCAAGCATGGTTGTTAAACTGGATTAGCTGGAGGTGTGACTCCACCTATTTGAGTGGGTCTTGATTAGTTTCTGGAGTCCTATAAAACAGGAAACATTTTGGAGAATGAGAGAGATTCAGAGACAGCAAAGAAGAACAACTTAGCCATCAGAAGCAGAGAGCCCAAAAGCCAGAGACCTTTGGAGATGAAGAAGGAAAACACCTCCCAGGGAGCTTCATGAAACAGAAAGCCAGGAAAGAAAGCTAGCAGATGATGCCTGCTCACCATGTGCCCTTCCAGCCAAGAGAGAAACTGTGACTGTGTTGGCCATGCGCCTTCTCACTTGAAAGAGAAACCCTGAACTTCATTGGCCTTCTTGAACCAAGATATCTTTTCCCGGATGCCTTTGATTGGACATTTCTACAGACTTATAATTGGGAGATTTTCTCAGCCTTAGAGCTGTAAACCAGCAACTTATTAAATTCCCCATTTTCAAAACCATTTCATTTCTGGTTTATTGAATTCTGGCACCTAGCAAACTAGAACAGGGCCTTTGCCCCTTTAAGAAATACTAGGATCGGATTATTTAAGAGTGTGCTCAGAGCGGCCTAAGGAAACAGCAGCATCCTCCCCATTTCAGAGGCGGACAAATGCAATTTGATGCTTTTGCCCCCTCAAATTCTGACTACTACACAGGTGCTGGCTGTTCCAGGTTCAGTAAAGAATGTGAACACTGTCATAAACCAGTGCCTTCAGTTTCTAGGGTAGCGGACATTGTATTCCTGAAATGTCTTTAAAAATTACTTTTGTTTTACGAATTGGGAAAAAAATTAAAAGGGGAGTTTGAATGCAACTGTATCAGTCAAGATTTTCCAGGGAAATATATATCTATATCTTTGTGCATGTGTGAATATTGAAGTTTATTGTAGGAACTGGCTCGTGCAACTGTGGGGATGGATGGGCAAGTTCAAATTTGGTAGGGCATACCTCTAAATTATAATGGCAGTGTGTGCATATATGTGTGTTTCATTCTTTATAATATTGTAACAATAATTTTCCCTTTAAAATTTATTTATAATTAATTAAAAATAAATAACTTCCTGAGCTCAGAATTTAGTTTCTCATTGTCTGCCACTAGTATCTGGAGACTATTCCTATGATTTGGGAGCTGTATTTCTCTCTGGTTCATTTGTTCATCCATCCACCCATTCATCCGTTCATCTATCCACCCACCCATCCATCCATCTGTCCACCAAAATATCTAACCATATACAAACATTTATTCTATGTTCTTGTAAAGGTAAGCAATTGATTGGCCAAAGAAAGATGAATGAGACATGGTCACTATCCTCAGGGTTTTCACAATTTTTGGGGAGAGGCAAATGTATAAATAATTGATTATGAAATCACTTGGTACCCTACAATCATTGTCCCCTCCCCCTAACTCTGCAAGCAGTTGGCTTTACTGGGATTATCTATAGTTCTTTTTATTGACCTGGAGACAATAGGGGTGGGTAGAGTCAAGTAGAGGGCCAAGATTATGAATGTGGTTACAAAATTGAAATAGTGATTATACCAATTTTGGGGGGCATCTCCAGTACAATTGCAACTCTTATTTGGGGTCCCCAATTTTAAAACTGGGCTGTAGTCATTCAAGTATTCCATCTCTGGAATGTTATATATATGTCAGCGAAAAAATATCTTGTTCCAAACATGGGAGAAACCCTCAGTTTAGCTTTATGCAGCAACTGCCAACTACGAAGTTCACATGTTCAACAGTGAAATACCATCCTGATGAAAATATTATGCCATCGGCCTTATCCAGGCAACCTAAAATGAGACACTCCATGGAAGATAATCTGTGCAAAAGAGGAGGATGAAATTAAAGAAAAAAAATAGATCATCAGTAAAAGGCACTTCAGTATACCAAGATGGTGAATTGAAACAGTTACTCAAGTATACAGTCTTGGGTATAGGGCAACTACAAATATTTCTACTAGATGTACTAAGACATTTGTCTTAGAGAAAATTTAATCGTGCAGCCCTGCACACATACACACATGAATTTATAAATGTTTGCCTTTCGGCACATAGATATCTTACTTGATTGATAACCAATCACGTGATTAGTATTCTGACACAGTTTAACACTATTTGTTGAATATCCACTATGTGATCTATATAGTACTATATAATTAAAATGCATTATTATTTAATCCTCAGCTTCTCATAGTCATGTAAGTCAGCGATGTCCACTTACATGAGTCAAATTCACTAAAGGATCTTTTGGCTTTTGAGCAGGGATGTGCAATCATAGTAAATCAAAGACGTCAATACAAACTTCACAATTTTCTTTGGCATTCAGTAAATGGCTCAGTCCTGGGCCATTCCCATTTATTACTATAAAATGTAGCTGATGATGAGTTATTCCCTATACCTGGAACTCAGAATGTCTGTAATATAGTTTTAAAAACCTTTGAAGCCTTTGTTGAATGATACCGTGACGATGCGTTTGTATTTCGCATGTGCTTGTATATAAACCTCACATCTGCCATTGTGCTTGCATGCACCTTCCTGGCATGCTCGCTGATCTCTAAGACATTCATCAAGCCCAATTGCCCAAGCCGTAGAAATCCTCTGTGAAGAAGCAGTGTTTGGGAGGTAGAACGTCAGCTTGCCTTTGTTGTGATGGTGTCCACATGTGTGATGTGTCCTCTCTTCCTTAGAAGCAGATATGGTGGGTAAAAAGAGAGCTGTACTATCGTGCAGGATCCCTGCCTGCACAAGTGCACTTTCAGTGGTGCCATAGACTGCGATGGTTTGATACCATCTCCTGGGTTTCTTGAATCACGTTTGCCTCGCTGTCAGCTAATCTGCAGAATTCTGAAGCTGTCAGCAGGTCGCTCTGTCTGGCACCCCAGATCAACCAGGGGAGTCTTCATTCTCTGGAAGTCAAGCTTTCCTTATTTGCATTAATGATTTTACTCACCCACTCTAAAGGGAAGCAACTTGAAACAATGAAAGTACACAAAAGAAAATATCTGAGGCTTCCTTTTTGCTTCCTTGGAAATGGGGATCTCTTAAGTGGATTTGTCAAGCATCTCATTTTGTAAAGACATGTTAAATTAAAAAAAAAAAAGATTATTCCTAGTTTAAAAAAGGTGGCAGGGGAGGTAGGTAGCATAGAGAAAGAAAGAAAGCTGAAAAAGAAGAGGAAGCTGTCTGGGCATCTTACTAGCCTTTCCTCTACCCTGGTTATGAAAAGAGCAAGAAGTCCCTGCAGCTTTGCTTTCTCCTCTGGTGTGCAATCATGCCTGCTCAGTCTGGGCTGGTTTCTCAGGGCTGGGGCAGCCGTCCCCTGTCTGAAAGTAAAGCGAGAGGAGCTACTGAGTATCTGTGATTCGTGGGATCACTCCGCAAATTAAAACCTTTTATCAGCCTCTAATAGCTGTGCAAACTAATTATATTTTGGCCAAACTTCGCCAATGGCTCCCCCGAGGTATTATTATAAAATTTCGAGCCTGGAAACACGTCCTCATTCTGTCAACATTGGGATATTTCAGCTACAGGACTCGAGCTCTGGTTCCTTTTAGCTTCCACGAGGTGCCTCGTATCAGCTGAGGCATGTTGTCCTGGTGTAGCTCGGTAGGGGAGCCAAGGGGCACCCCTGTATTTGGAAACACACAGCGAATGTTTTTCCAGCAGTGTTCAGACACAGGGATTGAGTTTGAAGAAGAATCCATGTTTGCAACCAAATTTGAAGGAAACCCTACACGGTCTTTAGCTCCAGATAAAGGCACTCATTCAGCATCCAGGCTTCAACCTGAGGGTGACGTGGCCGTTCGCTTCTGGATGTTTCCATGATTCTGAATGCAGAGTAGCAGTAGTTACCAACAGGTCACTGTAAAAATCCTTGGGGGAGGGTTTGGGGCACAGTCTGGAAGGAGGTGCTTTCTTGAAGAGGCTTTTAAGGAGTCAGTAGACCATGGTTTGTCTTCAAGGATTTAGGTTCATACGTCATAAGGGTTCAAAACCCACGTGGCTAAAAAATATTTAACTTTGTCTGTCAACAAGTATTTACCTCACACACTCAGGCTTTGTGGCATTGTTAGGGGTGCATGGTGGCATTGCTGAGCCCTTGTGTCCTCCTAGGTCCCTCACCTCTTAATGATTCCCTATGTGCTGGCCTCAGCAAAACCACCCCACCACAGATTACCCAGATGCATCCTCATGTACCGAGTCCTATGAAGCAATCCACATCAAAGGGGACTAGAGAAGCGTCAGGCGTCCCCAGGCCTTTAGACCTGTTGCAGCAGCAAGGGCCAGAAAAAGGAGGCTGCCACTTACTTTCTGTGTGGGCTTTGTTGTGATCCAGTCCAAAGCGGAAAGCTGAACGAGATGATCTTTAAATGTGCCCAAGTATCTTAGGTCGGTGTATTTTGACCGCTGCCCAGAACTGACCATCTGCCCAATGTTTTGGCCAACTGTGGTTCACTCGTGGTACCCTGGGAGCCTGAGGGTCCAGCATTCCCGAGCAGAGCCATGCGGCCCGTTTATCAGCACACAGACTCTCCAGCAGCATGGACTGGAGCCCCGTCAGACCCAGAGCAGAGGCAGAAGATGTACGACAAGGAGGCTGCCAGGGTCAGACCCTCCCTCACCAAAGAGTCCCCAGGTTCGTTTTGTTTCTGCCATCTGCCAGCCCATCTCATGGGCTCCCACGATGGGCTCATCAGATTCTTGAATTCTTTCCAGTTGTCACTAATTGCATTGCAGATCAGTAAATCATCCTGAGCTATGGTTGACAGTGAGTCGGATGGGCCCTCTGCCATGCAGAGAGCTAGGGGCACCCCACTGCACCTGCAGCCACAGCATCTGGGGCTGCCCCCAGCCAGTGTTCAGGCACCCAGTAGAAGTGTTGCTGTGTCCTCCAGAATGAGATCCCTACAGGTGTCTTCTCAGCCTGGAGTATCTCAGGCAATACAGCCCTCACTGGGAGAATTTAGGCACGGTGTCCCTGACCATTGATTTATTTTTTCTATTTGGTTATAGGCTATTGAAGGAAGCCATGCTATTGCTTATCTGGAGCCTGACAAAGTCGGGATAGCAGTTCTCAAGTTTGGTTAAATAATGCCACAGATTGACTCATTGATTCTGGGGTGGGGGTTCGAAAGCTGCATTTTAAATTTGACCCAGTGATCTAATACCCCATCTTCAGAACCACTAAATATTAGATTGCATTCTAAGTCTCTCCAACTACAGCTTCTAAATGACCCCTCTTGTTTCTGGATGAAGTGGGGATATTCTTTTTGCAGTCTTACTATTCTACTAAGGACACAGGCTCCTTCTGATTGCTCCCACACCCAGCCTTTCTGTGCTGGAACCATAGGGCACAGCCGAGGTATAAAGTTTAATAACTGTTGCTATGAGAAGCCAGTGGCCTCACATGGAGGTCTGCAGTCACTCTGGGGCAAGCCAGTTTTGGGGAGAGCCGTTTGGCTCTGCATACCCCCACCCCATCTCCCAGCCCTTTCAGTGCCCAGATTGCTGGGTAATGGGGCGGAGCTAGCTGAAGTGCTTTCTATTAATGGAGTAGAATATAAACAGAATAAAGCCTTCATTTCCCAGGCTGTGATTTCATTATTAATATACTTTACAGTTCACAGGTTGTACTTTTGCGCCCGTGTTTTCTCAGCTGGTGTAATCTGCAGCTCCGAGTGAGAAGAGTCATAAAATTTTCATTTCCAGTTGAATGTGCGTCCAATTCGCCGTGAAATGTTCTATCTGTCATGAATATTAAGTGCACTGGAGCAATGACTGCTGGATTAGGCAAAGTGGCTCCTGGCCCCTCCTGGGCCTGGGCAAGGACACGGGGCTGCTTGGGAGTGGGGGGATTTTACTCAGAAGCTGCATGGTGTGAAGGCTGTGATTTGCAGCCCCTACACAGAGCTAGGGTGGAGGGGAGACAGCCAGCTGTGGATGGGTCCAGTGTAATGGAGATTGTATAATGCAGGGCCCATGAAAAGCCATCAGACAGCAGGTGAAGGTGGGTTAGAAGTTCAAGTGCAGAGAAAAGAAGTGGAAATCAAAGCAATGCTAGGGCAGAGGGGGAGAAAGAGGTGACATGGGGTTGAGAGGGGTAGGGTATGCAGAGGAGAGAGCAAGCCAGAGTCCAGAGTGTGCAAGTGGAGGCTGGTGCCAAGCATAATATTAGAAAGAGCAAGCAGAGCAAATTTATATGCAGTGCCTTTTTAGACACATCAATAAAGAAGATGAGGAGAGCAGGGAGTGGGGGCTGGGGGAGTGGTGTAGGATGCGCTGTGAGTGACAGCAATTAGGAAAGCATTTCTGTCTGATGGCCCCAGACTGGTGCAGGCCTGAGTGGCACCCGGAGCTTTGTCCTAGGAACAATTGGTACCTGCTGCCAACTGGCACTAGTGGATGTCACTTGCCTCTTGGCACTAATTTATCATCCTTCACTCCCACGAGTCTACCTGAGCGCAGCCATTCTAGCTAGCTATGCCTACAACATCCCTTTTCTCCTTTCTTTGGGCAGTACAGATCTGTGCCATTTCAGGGCTGGACCCTCCTCTCCCCCCCGCCCCCATGGAGGAGAGCCTCAGGTCCACAGACTGGTTGACATTGACAGAAAAGCTGGCTGTGAATCCCAGAAATAACATGCTCTTGGCTTTCCATGAACCCAGTGCTGATTCCAGCCGATAGTCTGCCTGCACTGCACACCTGGCCTGGACCTCCCCCAGGCAGCCTGCTGGCACAGCAAGCATGTGGTTCTGCACACACACACACACACACACACACATGCGCACCTCGCATCCAGTGGCTACACAGCACCTGGACATTTTCAGTTGAAGCTCACAATAACCATATCCCCCATTTCATTGTTGAGGAAAGTGAGGCCAGGTGAGCTGAGGTCCAAGGGTTTCTCCAAGGTCATGGAGGTGAGCTCAGGCAGAGCCAGACCCTAAGCTCCGTATTCCAGTTTGGGGTCATGCACGCCTTCCCACCTTCCTTCCCCAGTCACTTCTATTTAGCTCTCTCTTGGCAGCAATTTGGTTTCCAGTTGTGTAACACTGGAGAATATTCAGATTATTTTTGTGTTTCTTAAACAGGGAGGGAGAAGCTGAACATGAGCTGGACAAGGCTGGCCAAATGGTCAAAGATGAATCATTTACCAAGTGAAATCCTGAGCATGTGCATTTAATCTGGGTGTAGACTGTCTATTTTTATACAGAACCGGTCCTCTCTCCCACCAAGCGCACGCCTACGCACCTTAATTGCTAGCCAAGACCTTAAGAACAAAATCCAGGATTGTTCCCAGGATGTGCAAGACCCCATGCTGCCTGCGCCAGCCCTCAGCCTCCCCAGCCCCACGCTGCACTCTCTCTTCCTGCTCACAGCTACACTGAGGGGTTTCCATGTGCACATTGCAAGTAGTTATACTCTACAGATTTTGCTTCTTCTGCCTAGAGCAATGCTGTCAGCTCTCCACCTTCCCTCAAACCTTACAGTCTTCCAAGAACAGGTTGAAGGGCTACCTTCTCTGGGAAGCCTTCCTTGATGCCTATTTTCACCCCTAAGTGTAGCCCCTCCTCCTGGGCTCCCCATGAACGTGGCATGCACACGCTCCACTCCCTCACTGATCACACTTGCTTTGTCATCTATTGGCACATCCAGCTCCCTTGTGAGCCTTTGAGATTTTCAGGGCAGGGACTGTAGAATGACCAACTTTGCACAAACATTCAGAGCTGAGCCTGGGACCAGGAGCCCTGGAATTAAGAGATATTTGAATCCATTCCCAACGCTGCTGCTTACTTGTTAGGAGACTATGGCTAAATCATAATCTGCTTGTGCCTTGGTTTTCTCATCTCTACAATGGGGCTAATTCTCACTTCTCGGGGACAGGCTGTACAGCGAGGTAATATGTGTACTAGAGAATCGGCGAGCTACTAAACATGAAACAACTGGTCAGTGCCTTTAATAAATGCTTCTTTCTTTCCAATAAATGTTCATGGAAAAAATAAATTACTAAGAAAAATACGTAATTAGATGCAGAACTGTTTGGTTCAGACTCAAGTTATAACAGGGATTCAGTGTAAAAATCACTGAAGGCAAGAATGGCCGAGGTCTTCAAGGGGAGAGGTGGATCTTGACGTGGCTCTTGTTTTGGAATAATTGCCACTTTTCGTCAAGATCTGATAGTTAACCTCTGCAAATCTGTAATGTCCCCTTTCACATTTCTGGATTTGAGATTACTGAGTTCTTTCCACCCTACCCACTTTATCTGTCTCTCACCTTTTCTCCTCCTCCCTCTCTTTCCTTATCCCTTTCTTTTTCTCTTTCTTTCTTTTTCCTTCCTTCCTTCTTTCCCATTCACCAATTCATTGCCATTATCAACACTGAAAATTTAGCTGACACTTGCTACCACATAGAGCTTCACCCCATGTGTTTCTTTATCCTTTAATTTGTAATAGTTAACCTCTTAGCCAGTTGCCTTCCATCTCTTAAATCCTGACATTTTCCAAGAGCATCACCTTCTCTCCACAGGCCGTAGAGAGAGGGGCCTGAAATTAAATAGTCACAGCTTAAAATATCTAAAAAGGTAGAAAAATTGAGAAATTAAGAGAAAGTGCTCTCAAAATAGGCATGACTGCTGCATCTTTAATTCTACCCCTTGTGGCTCACAACTCCTGCCCTTAAACCGCAATCAAAATGAATTCCACCAGTGTCCCGTTCTCAGAGAGAGAGAGAGAGAGAGAGAGAGGCACGAGCAAAAACTGTACATCCTTCTCCTGGCTTGTCACTGTAGAGTTGAGATAATAATAGTCTTTTTCTGATCCCCTGAACTTTCCCATCTGCTTCATAAAACAATGGCAATTTTTTTTCCTCTTGCTCTATCTTCCCCCCTCTCTCTCTTTTATTTTTATCCTCCTACACTATAATTTAAAACTGTGGCAGTGCTATAGCCCTTGAGTTTTTTTTTTCTCTTTCTTCTCCCCTTGCTTTAATACATGACTGTTATTTAAAATGGCCTTTCATCTAAGCACCAGGTGACTGCTGGAGCAGGGGGAACTGCCTAGTGCCTCTATAAAGGGAGGGCACATCCCGCCTAGCCCCTGCTCTGACCAGGACCCAGTTTCCCTTTAGCACTGTCACAAAAATCAGAAGATTATTGAGTTTGTCGGTTTGCTTGTTTTCCCCAAAGGCATTCATTGTAAGAAGACATAAAAAATCAAGTGTCTGGCTATGCATCTCCCTCTGAAATGGCCATCATATCAAGCTGGTGGACTTCAGTGGTCTACCAGGCATCAGATCCAAATAAAGCAATTTCAACTGAATGCGGTAAATTTGGTGTGATCAGAGATGCCAGAAGAGGAGGATTTGTCAGCAGCCAAACATGGAGACTTTCAGCTGTTGCTATGCAAGCTTTTCCTCAGCCCCTCTGCCAATCACACCCATCATTCTGTCTCTGCTTCAGCCTGATGGGATGTGCACATGAAAGGGTGATGGCCACTGGCTTCTTCCCCAGGGGAAATGTCATCTCTTTAGGTATCAGCAGGGAGAGTGTCTGACACACTGGTGTCTCTATACCCACACTCAAGCCTCCCCTACCATGGACATTCAGCTTCTGATTTGGGTATCTAGACAACACTCTACTGGAAATTTCTCCACATACTTTCAGTCTCTGCATCAGTTCATTTCCAAGCATGCACCTGTACCTCTGAAAGCAAATTTGGCCTTGTCTTTTTGCTTCAGGCTCTCTCCAGAGCACCCCTCTGACTGCCATCAGCAAAGCAATCATGTTCTAAATGGCCTTCAAGAAAGAAGATGTCAGTGCAATAAAACACAGGGGACAGAGCAAGGCTGCAGGCTAGAAAGATTACGCCTGTTTTTGTGTGGGTAAATGCATCTGTATGTCTGTGTCTGTGTATATGACAATGGTTATACAAGATTTTCCTCAGCTCCTCTGCCAATCACACTCAGGTGTGAGAAGGTGTGTCCTAACCCTGATGAAAATGAGGCCTCAACTTTTGTGATTTACGCAGCCATTCAGCCAGCTGGAGAAGGAGCTCTGTGGAGAAGACAGGGACCACCTTTCCATGGCAGGTCTAATGGGGAGGCCATGCACCACTGGTTTTCAGGCTAGCCGGAGTGGTTGTGTCTTTGGCTGTGATACCCAAAAGAACTGGGGGCAGAAGGAAGTTCTCGGAAATCCAGTGGTGTCAGGTTGTTTGGTTCAGTCCTGGGTGCCGTTGTTTCAGTCCCTTCTCTTTTGGAAATCCCCATTCCTTTAAACGCTAGAAATGATCTCTATGGAGATATTTCGTTACAAGAAAGGTTAAGAAGTTAGGAGGTCAGGGGGTGCAAGGGTGGTTCAGTTGTAGAATTCTCTCCTTCCTTGTGGGAGACCCGGGTTCGATTCCTGATCCATATACTTCCCGCCCCCCCCCCCCAAAAAAACAAGCAAAGAAAGAAAGAAAACAAACAAACTAAAATTCAACAAATGGTGCTGCAATAATGGGATACTCACACGGAAAAAGAATGAAATGTGACCCCTGCCATATAGCATACAAAAAAATAAATAGACAAAAGAAGTTAGGAGTTCAAGTTGCTCATGGTGAATATGATACCTGAACATAAAATGATATTATCGATTAAGGTCCACAGCCCTTACAAAAGATAGTTAATATATTTAATTTCCTCTCTGATGATACAAAGATTCGTATTTTGATTTCACCTATCATCCATTCTTCATTTTCACCACTGTTTTAATTAACAGTATTTACAATATTTTTAATGAACATTAAGATATTATTGTATCTTAATACAGCATCATTTTCCTTTAATGCCTTGCAAATTGGATGTTCCATAGGGGATTATTTTACTTCCACCTAAAGGTGTTTCTATAGGATTTTCTCTAGTGGAGATCTGCTGGTGGCATATCTTCTCAGTTTCTGTTTAGTGAAAATGTCTTTTTTTGCCCCAATTCCTGAGAGGTATTTTTCTCTGGGAATGGAATTCTACATTCCAAGTTATCTTCTATTAGCTTAATAGGGGTCTTTTGACTTTCATTTTTGTTATTGAAGTTTCAGCTATCAGCCTTTTTTATTTTGTGACTGTGAACTGTCTGTCTTTCCCACCCCCAAAACCCCTGTTGCTTCTTCAATTAAAAAAAAAAATTTTTTTTTTGCAGTTTCCCAATGTTGTGTCTAGGTGTAGATTTCTTTTTTTATTTTGCTTAGACTTTTTTCCCATTCTTGAATATGTGGATTGAGACCTTTCATTAATTTGAGGAAATATTCAGCCATTATCTCTGCAAATATTACCTTTTGTCCCATCTCCTTTTAACTTCTCCTACTTGGACTCCTGACTTAATGGATGCTAAATCTCCTCCCTCTGTCATCATGTCCCTTATTATTATTACTTTTTTCATTCTCCATCTTTTTGTTTCTTTGGTTAATTCTATGAATCCATTTTTCTTACTTATCTCATAATTAATAGAATCTTAAAACACTTCCATAAATACTTTTATTGCAATTATTATATTTTTCATTTCTAGAACTGCTATTTGATTTTTGCTCAAAAGCAGTATTTACTCTTTATAGTTTTATTTTCCCTGAAGATTTTTCAAAGTGTGCCCTTTATTTCTTCATATAAAGTGAGCATAGATGTTTTAGAGTTGGTGTTAAGCTATTGTTTTGGTTTGCTAAAGTTGCTGAAATGCAATATAACAGAAATGGACTGGCTTTTACAGTGAGGATTTATTAACTTACAATTTAGAGTTCTTAGGCTGTGAAAGTGTCCCAATTAAGGCATCAACAAGATGATACCTGGACTCTAAAGAAAGGCTGTTGGCATTTGTGACACTTCTGCCACATGGGAAAGCACATGGCTGGTCTCCTGGTCCTTTGCACCCAGGTTTCATTGCTTTCAGATTCTGCTTCCAGTGGCTTCTTCTGTGGACCCCCTCTTAGCTCCTCCAGAGCTTTTCTTTCTAAGCTCTATTGGCTTTTTTTCCCTGTCCTTCATCCTCTGATAAGGACTCCTGTAAAAAGAATTAAGACCCACCTTGAAGGGGCTGGGTCACATTAATTGAGATAGCCTAATCTAAAGGTCCCACCTACAATAGGTCTGCACCCACAGGAATGGATTAAAAGAACACAACCTTTCCTTCAAACTAGCACAGACATATTTATGAATCTCTTTCTGTTGTCTATTTTATGCTGCCTTCACTCTTGACATCTTGTTTTCTTGTATGCCTGGTAATCTTTTCTTATGTGCTATTTATTATAACTGAATTTTTAAAAAGTAAAAATAATTTTAGCTCTAGGATAAATATATTTTCTTCCAGAGACAATTCCTATTTGTTTCTGGAAGGTGACTTTGGGGCTTTCTATTCAGAAGGCACTGTAATGTAAAACTAGTGGCCTCTGGTTCTCCAGATAGCCAAAGTAATTCAAACCAGAATACAATTTCTTGATGAGGATGGTCAATTCCCAGTTCATGCACATCTTGGGGATGCAGTCTTCTGCATCTAAGTTATTTAAAGGAAGTTTTCCCTATTAGACTCTCCTATTTAAAAAAGTTTATTGGCCGTTGTTTTCTGATACTATGGCCTTTTGAGTTGTCAAACAAAGATTTAAATTTGTTCAAATAAAAAAATTCTCTCCAGTCAGGAGCCATCTGTCTCTAGTTTCCTACTTTCTCTTTAATTTAAGATCTTGTAATTCTGTACCAAGTAGGAAGCTCTTTGCATTTAAGAAGATGCAAATTATTTCCCATCCAGTTCTCTTAGTCACTTTGATGTTAAGGCTAGCCTGAATAATCTAAACTGTCATTTCTAGAAATTAGAAGATCAGTAACTTCTTAACCAGCAACCTACATCGCCTTTCCAATCCACCTTACTGAAAGGTCTTAGTGTGATAACAGGTGTACTCAGAGAGAACCATCATGGGCAAAAAGCAAAGCATGTGGGATCTATACCACTTCTCACTGGCTGTTTGACCTGGTGATATGAAATGGAGAGAGCAACAACCCATACTGCCTACTTTGCCAAGTTATTGCTGAACTTAAATGAGGCTATAAATGTTATTATTTTTATCGGTTCGATGATGTATCTTTTGTGCTTTGTGCAATGTTTCATATGTAGTGGTTTGGGATCTGTTTGCTTCTCTAAGGGAGCATGGCTGAATGACAAGGGTGAGTAAGAAGGAGAGGGAGGCCCACTGCTTTTGTTCAAGAGAGGAAAGACCACGTGCTGAGAGTGACAAAACTTTAGTGCCATGAAAGCATGGGATGCACTGAGCTGGAGGATTGAGCTTATCCTGGTCTTCTGCTAGTGACGACCTGCCTCTTCTCACTTCCTCCTTTCCATCCTGGCTGGAAACAACAGGACTTCCACTTAGTAAGTCCTGTTCTTTCCTCATTCTTATTTTAACATTTCTTCCCTGCCTTATGAGCAGCTGGAAATGTATCTACATTCAGCCCTTCAAGTCACCTCTCTATCTGCCCCCACTGCTCCTCAATTCTTCTCATTTATTGATGACAGGCATCATGTAACATATTCTTCATCTGAGGAGCTGGAGATAGCCTGGAGGCAAAAGGGCAAGATGCAGCCAGTGGGGGGGCCTCAAGAATCCTGTCGGTGCCCCACTGAGTGTCCCAGTTGGGCCCCTGTCTATGCTCTGGAGAATGGAGAGTTCTAGGACAGAGGAGAGGAGTGAAACTGGGGAAGATTAATGTGCCAGTTTAAAACTCTTGTGTATCCCAGAAAAGCCATGCTCTTTAATCCTCATTCAATATTGATGGTTAGGATCTTTTTTATTGTTTCCGTGGATATGTGACCCACTTAGTTGTGAATGGTAATTTGATTAGGTGGATTCCATGCAGATGTGTCTTCACAGATTCAAGGCGGGGTCACTTACTGGAGTCCTTTAAGAGGGAGCCATTTTGGAAAAAGCTTCAGAGCTCATGCAGCCAGAGAGACCTTGGGAGATGCAGAAGGAAAACACCCCTGGGGAATCCTTATGAAATAAGAGGCCAGGAGAGAAAGCTAGCAGATGTTGCCGTGTGCCTTCCCAGCTAACAGAGGTGTTCCAGACAGCATCAGCACTGCTTGAGTGAAAGTAACCTCTTGTTGGTGCCTTAATTTGGACATTTTCATGGCCTTAGCACTGTAAACTTGCAACCTAATCAGTTCCCTATTTTAAAAGTCATTCCATTTCTGGTATACTGCATTCTGGCAATTTTAACAGACTAAAACAGTGGGGGGCCAGGAGAAGAAAGCTCCAAGAAAGAACAATACTTATGTATGTTATGTATGAAGGAGGGTGCTGATTGGAAGCATTTGAGGCCAGGATGTGGGTGAGTGGGTGGTTGTGAAAAAGCATGGACATTACTGGTTGAGGAAAATAAAAGACAGAAAGACCACTTGTGCCTTAAGGCTATTAATTGAGAAGGACAAGATGGGTAACATGGATACATGGACACTTGGGTCTTCTCACCCCTGACATGGCTGTGTAAGTAAGTGTAAACTTCTATCTATACCAGTATTCCTGAAACTGTTCAGAACAACTTTGATGGTCTTAGGGGATTAATTGATATGTCTGTAGGAAGGAAAAATGCACCTTGGTCAAATAAGTTTAAGAAACAATGTGTACACTACTCCCTATTTTGAGAGCATATGATAGATTCTGATAAATACTGCTGTTAATAAACCTATTTCACACAAAGTTTTCCAAAACTGTTTGACAAAGATGTCTTCCTTTTCAAAATACTATGGTAATATCTTTCAGGGCACTTAGAATTTGGGAAAGTATTAGTCCTAAAGCAATAGCTGACCATGTGTTAGTCTGTATTCTTCTGCTCTTCAGGGCGGAAAAAAAAAAATGTTTCTGGAATGGTCCCTGGGGGAAAAACTCTCTTCTTGGAACATACAACTATGTGCTAGGAGCTCCCTGTTCATTAATGATAAGAAATGTCATTTGTTGAGTGTCTATGCTTTGTCCTACAGGCATTTTTCCACGCATTTTCTTTAATCTTCGTGATGTTCTTGCTGGATAGATAATTTTGTTCCTATTTTATTGATGTGAAAAATAAGACTCAGCCTTGTTAAGTAATTTGCCAAGGAAGTGGCTGAGCCACCTGACCACGATGTTTTCCCATGTCACTATACCAGTTAGGAAAATGGGTTACGTTTATAAAATCAAACCAAACCAATCAATAAAGCAAACAAATTTAGTAACATTTATAAGCTATAACAACATTTAGTAGAATTTGTAAAGTTATAACATTGATTCAATATCAGCTTAGAATAAAACTGGAAATTATAGCTTCCTCCACTCCTGCTTGGATTCCCTAGCCCAGGATTTCTCAATCCTGTTGCTGTCGACATGTTGAGCCAGATCATTCTTTGTTGTGGGGGCTATTCTGTGCATTTTAGCATGTTTAGCAGCATCCTTGGCTTCTCCCAATTGTGACAACCAAAAATGTTTTGCAGACATTGCCAAATGTTGCCTGGGTTAATGAGGGGGACGGCAAAACTTGGCCCTCATTAGAAGATCCAGCCTCACTTCTGAAATCAGAAGTGGCGATGAGATGTCTGACTCCCTTTGGAAGGGCAAGAGGGAGGCAATGGATGTCTTTGGTGCAAAACCTGAGAAACAGATGTGCATCAGAATGAACCTTAGCTTGCTTCCCTCGCCTCCTATGGCCTCTGGCTCTGCTCAATCTTTGGTTCTCCCTTTATCTTACATCTGTGTCCTCTTTCAGCCCTGTTTCACTATAATTCAAACCTTTTCCTCACATGCCAGCATGATGTTCTTCAGCGCTGGTTTGCTCATACTCTTCTGATTAGATGTTGGAGTGATTTTTTCAGAAGTGGCTCTGACAGTGCTTCATCTGCACCCTCAGAAAGGTCAAGGTGTCACTCAGCTGCTCGAGGGAGCTCAGCTTCTTGGCTCCTAGGTGGTTAATGCCTGTGTGATTAGCTGTAAAACAAAATCCAGAAAATGCCAGGAGGGAAATCTCAGTTCACCTTTTTGAACAAGGCTCACTGCCCAGTCCGCGAACAGGCTGGCGGTTCCATGGCTGTTCAATTTGCAACAGGTAAGTAAGCAAATAGACTCCCTTCTACTTTTCCTCAGCTCTAACACCTGAGCCACCTTCAGCTTCGGCAGCAGATTTTGCTGGGACACAGCTGAGTCTCATTTGCTCCACTGTGCTCAGCTCTGCCATCCTTCCTCCATGCCCACCTCCTCTCCAAGCAGCCACCCTTTCCTTGTTCCATGGCCGACTTTCTCCCTCTATCTGAGTTCTCCTTCCAGTTCACCTTCTTAACCAGCGAGCTGATCTCTGGTTACACGTCCTTGCCGAACGTCTCTAGCAAATATAACTCATTCCCAAATCTGCTAAAAAAAAAAAAAAAAGTGCAAAAAGCATCAAGCAGACATATCCATTGAACCTTCCCCTACATGAAAGAAGACATTTCCCCGACTTCCTTCCTTCTCTTCTTCTCTTCTCTCTCCTTATACCACATGTATGCATGCTCGTATCTCATACATAGCTCCATGTGATGTGGACTCTTAGGTGGAGGCCATGTGCTTGGTGAATTCCCTAAAAGTATCAGCTATTATGATGTTCTTTGAACATACAATGTTTCTACCATGATCACTTGCCTTGTGTGTCAAGCAGCCTTTTCATATTCTTTCCCAAATCACAGTGCAGTCCTGCCACATGCTACCCTTCATTTTAGAAAATAGAATATCAAACTCAGCAGTAACCCGTGGACTACTAAGTGCTGGCTGTCCAGTATTTTCTTCTGGTCCTCTTGTGATCACAAAGGCAGCGAAGGTACAAAAGAAACTGATGAGGTTTTAGAATGTCATTGGTAGCTACCGAGTTACTTCCATCATTGAGTTAAAAACGACATGCTTCCTCTTTCGGCTTCTTTGCAATCGTCACTCACCAGGTCATTTTTCACACCAGGCTGTCCTTCAATGGGAGTGATTTCTGAATCGAGCTGGTTACCCTGTTTTTTGATTTGTTTGTTTGTTTTATTCTTCTTAGTCTCAATTGACAGGCACAGCTTGTTCGCGGGTGGGGACTATGGAAATGGCGTAAATAGTGAGTGGATATGTCTACACTAATCACTGCAAGACAGTTTTCTGTGACTAAAGGAGATGCCGAGATGGTTTCATCAATCACAGTCTCCAAAGCCCAGACCTGTTCTGTGACTCCTGTTCAGCCCACCAAGGGGCCTGGGAGTGTATTCCGCAGACCCCGTTGCCTGGGCCTCTAGCGCCCACCAATAGGGTGTGTGTGTTTGTCTGGCTGCTTTTCTGCAGGAGCATCTGTCACTCCCCAATGTTTCCTTCCTCATTGCAGCAAATTATTTAAACACTACCCACTGAACCCCATCTGTCACAGCGCCCCTGCCTCCCCAGGTCCATGAAGAACTTGCCGGCAAAGGCTCTGTGCCAAACAACAGGGCAAATTAAATCAAAGTGTGGTTCTGGCACCCAGGGGGAAAATGCACATCAGCTTTGACTTATTGCATGGAGCACGCTTACAAGAGAGAAAGCAGCGGCTTTTGTCACTGCAAGGGGCCATGAAAAATGAATTAGGGCCTCTGCTGAGAGAGGGCATGGAGGAGAATCTTTCATTCTGAGACTTGTCCTCTCTCACCTTGCAAGAAGGAAATAATAAAAGAAGAACTTATGGTTGGTCTAAGTCTCTTTGAGGTTTCACTTTCTCCCCCAAGTACCTGTGGGTGTGGAAAGAGAGTGAGGAGTTGACTTTGAGAGGAGGGGTACAACCTGAGTTACAGAGAGGTACCAGAGGAGAAAAATGTAACAGCATTTCCCAGGAGGGAGCTGGTGAAATGAGGGGAGACAGGCTAACCTGAAAAGAGCCCTATTCTACTGAGAAATTCAGATTGGGAAGCCTTTGGAAAGGATCGTCATGAGGAGGGGAGGAAGCCATAAAACTATGGATCAGTTCCTGGGTCAACCCTGCCTGTTTCAAACCAGATCTCTTAGAATCTTTGCATTTCCACGCGATAGGAATTTTTGTTGCCCGTTTATAGATGAGGAAACTTAGAATGTCTGAAACACTTGCTGCAGTCATTCAGTTTGTATGTAGCAGGGCCAGGATTCATATCTCCATCTGTTACATTTCAAAGCCCATTGCTTCCCTTTATAAAAGAATTTCTTCTTCATCTCGCTGATCCCCATAAGACACAGCTCATTTAATTTCCTATAATAAGGGAGGAGCCTTCAATTTCCCAACAGACTGCTCACCTGTCATGCTGATAGAGCTGGAATTTCCTGTGGGTTGAACTGGGAAGTCTCACTTATCAGACACAGCTGTACTTTCTGACAGCGTGGGCACATGGTGTTTCTAATACAGCACTGCATAGGCAGAGCTCTTAACTGCGGTCAGCAGGACTCCATCCTCCATGAGAGGACAAGGCCATGGACTGTCTCCAGTGATAACCAAGGTAGAAAACTCACCTATGTGTGGGGAGTTGAAAACACTCTGTTGGCTATTATTTGGACTGGCAGAAGGACACAAGGCCAGGAGACAAACTTTCTGTGTTCTGTCCTTCTCCCAGTTATGAATCATCTTCTGTCCTTGTGAAATATACCCATGGATGATTGCCCTCTGTTATCTTCAAATTCAGAACTGGTATGGATATTATACACTGAGTATTGCTTAAATGGCTGGTATATTTTGAGATTTTCTTTTGGAGGGTTGAGGAATGTCATCAAATGATTGGGCTGCTATTACAATTCAAACAGAATATGCTACCCTAGCAAGTATCTCTGCTTCTTGTTCTCTTTTAAAACTGAATAATGCTCAGGCCTAGACTTGTGTTATGTCAGATTGGTTTACTGACCTAATGTTTTGTTTGCATAATTCTTACATCTTTTGGCTCATGTAACTTTGGCCATCTTTCAAAGGTCATTGGGAATAACACTAGGTCAGAGTAGGAAAAGCGAACAACTCTATGCCACAGGTAAAGAAACTACTGATCTAAAATGAGACTTTTATCTAATCCACATACCTGTTCAGCACAACCAAATAGTGTATTTCCTTTCCCCCACATGGGGGGTGGGCTAATAATAATCTTTATGGTTTTCAAAAGTCCATAAACACATTATCAGAGTGAACAAATGCTTGCCTTTAAGATGATGAGACACCCTTCATGCATATGGCAGACAAACTGAATGTTCACTTGAATTCAGTTAAAATAATCAAATTCGGTAAAAAATTAACCATTTCCTTGGGATGCATTTTCTATGCCTAATTCCACACATTTCCTATTTTTAGACTGCTCCTGGACTTAAGGATATTAACCATCTCTTTGCAATTTTAATCTGTGTTGACCATTCCCCTGCCACCAGCCCCTTTGAGAACTACTGCTACACAGTCCCCCAGGGTGAGAGGCAACCAGTAAGTAAGAAAAGTGCTTCTGCAACCTCTTTCCTCCCAAATATTTGATTTTCTTGTGCAGTCATGTCTTTAGAATAGGAACATCTCACATGTAAATGTGAGTTTTGATGGAATTAATATTATAATGAGAGTTAAAAATACAGGGCATACAAGTCAAGAGCAGGAGAAACCCCTTGGGTGGGTCAGGGTGAGTTCCCTAGCAAGAAGCTCAGATGAAAGTTGAAAAGCATCACAGAACCTGGATACAGGAGAATGGAGCCCATGGGGGGCAACGGTAAGAGCTTTGGCTGAGCACTGCTAATTGAAATTTTGTGTAGATCCCACAGATGCAGGAATTTCCCCGGGGGAGAAGGGAAGATGTACCCCATGAAAGCATGTGGGATATGTTTTTACATGGGAAACAGGAAGGGGGAGGGACAA
This sequence comes from Tamandua tetradactyla, assembly GCF_023851605.1. NCBI lineage: Eukaryota > Metazoa > Chordata > Mammalia > Pilosa > Myrmecophagidae > Tamandua > Tamandua tetradactyla. The sequence continues at coordinate 3,871,779 of NC_135334.1, read as the reverse complement.
ATCAGGAGGGCTATCACTTTTGATGACTCTCTGAGTTGCAAATCAGTCAGCCTCACCCTAAACTCAAATTTAAAATCTGGGTTAAGCAGCCAGTCTTTCTTTCCACAGTTGCCAGGGGAATCCAGAGATGAATGAAATGAACTGAAAGAAACTTTTAAAAACAGCACAGCCTAACCTCATTTTTGCAAGACAAGAGAACACAGGTTCAGAGAAGTTGAATGAATATCTCAAAGTCACACAGCTCATTAGTAGCAGAGTCAAGGCTAGAACTGAGGGGTTCTGGCCCTTATGGAAATATCCTCCCTAAAGTATTCCATGCTGTCTCTCAATATTACCAAAGAGATAGTGAATTTCTAAGGTTTTTTTTTTTCAAAGAAATCTCTGGATATTTTTTCTTTGGCTGAAAGTACTTCACACTGTGGATGATAACAGAAGTTAGAATCACCAGAAGATGAATCAGAGATGACCATAAAAATCACTATTGGGCACTCAATAGAAACTCAATAGAATCAGATTTAATTTTTGGTACATATCTAGGTCCTCAGATTTTACTTGTCTGTGGTTCATACAATAGATTATAAAAATTTTCCAAAAATTGCTTTACTCACAATATGGCCAAACTGGCTTGTTTTGGCTGAAGAGGTGCTGCAAAAAAGGGTCAGCAGATGGTAAAGTCCTTCCTCTCAAGGGCATGGCTTAAAGCACAGCTGAGCTTTGAGGGCTTGGCAGGGAAACACTGGGGAGCCTTCTGTTCAAATGTGCCCAGAACCCATTACGTCTTCATCCTCAGCCTGGCTTGGAAAATGGTTTATAGGGGTCTTGCAGCCATTTTCTCCTAAGTACCACTTGTAGTCCTATGTTCTTTAGGAAAGGAAGGTGGGGAGCCATTTGTAACTCAGAGGCCAATGTCATAGTGGAAAAAGTTCATGCTTGGTGAGCTTAGGATTTAGGCTCAGTCTCTGGCTTGGACACATCTATTAACATCATATATCACAGCCTGTCAGAAGGCTTATGCTATGCTGAAGTCTATCTCTGCCCTTCTAGGTGCCAGTGCCAACTCAAAGGATGCCTCCATCCCTTTCATCAAGTTGGACTGGCAGATAAAGGCACTCTCCCCTTCTTTACTGACTGATGAAGGTGTTTCCATAAAGAGCAGAACTATGCTATGGCCATAGGAGTGCAGGTAGTGTCGCTTCCCTGCCAGGACCTCCAAGCAAGCTTTTTGGTAGTCTTCAAATAACACCTCATCTCTTGGAGCTTAAGATCCTCTTTCTTAAAATCAGGGTAGTATATTGCCTGCAGTACAGGATAGTTGCAGAGACTGAAGAGGACAAAAGGGAAGGGTTTGATGGCATGTACTTAAATGCTAGCTATTAATACAACCAACTCTCAGAAAATAGAGACCCCCAGCCCTGCAGTTGTAGGATGCCACCTCAATCCTGTCTTTAGTGGTTAGGATCCTTTAAAGAGTGAGATAGATTTCTTGGGCCAGAATCAGGGAAGAGGAAAGCACTGGAATCTTATTTTGTGTTTGGCCAGAATGGGTTAAATGCATGACTGATAGTCCAAACCGCAGAGTTTGGGGACCTAGATTTAGAGGGAGGCATCTAATCTGCCTTTGTAAGACTGGAGGTTTGTGCATAGAAGGCCACAAAACACAGTGGAAGCTTGGAGGCTCGTACCTCATTGTCTAGAGAATAGAAGGGTTGCAGGCTTCGGAAGAATAGGAGCTGCCAGTCACACAATTTTAATAGAACGGGAGCAGATAGATTTCAATAGAAGAAATCAGTATAAATATTGTGAGCAGAGGAAGGGAGAAAGCAGGGAGATCATGTTTGACTAGTCAGAGTCGGGAAACTTCTAGAAGTTTAAAATGCAAACTGTTAGCGCTGAAGCAGGTGGCTGGGTTGATCCCACTGACAGCTGCAGATGCAGGGCTTGCTTCTTGGGTCCCATTAATGAGGCTCTCACTGAAAGAAGGAGACTCCCAACTGGTAGTCCTTGTCCCCAGATCTAAGACCGCTCTAGTGATGTACAATGAGCATTCAAACATCTGCTTCAGCAGCCCAGGTTCCACTCTCACCCTGTGCGGAATCCGGGGAACCCTGTCTACTGACGGTCTGGAACTGGTGCCTGCTGGCCAGGGGTATTCAGAAATAAGTTATTTCAGATGTGCAGGCAGCCACCACCACCAGGCTGCATAGCATCGTTCCTTAGTCACTTCTTGATTTGCTCCCATGTCTGTAAACCTACCTCTTAACAGGCCCTTTTCCCCTTTTGCTCATATGCAAAGTTCCCTCACTGGTCATGAGCACAGTAGGTGCAGGGGTCAGGGGAACACATTTCTCCAATGCTGTGCTGGGATTCCAGTCCCTGTGCTCCTAGCCTTTCCCCTGGCAGATGGCCATCAGAACTGATGCCCCAGGTTACACTTGCCCTGAGGATGACTGCCGCCTTCCCCTTCACAGCCCCACCCTGCCATTTGCTCAGTTCCTCCAGCTCCATGTCTCCTGAGCTGCCAACCCTTCTTTGGACTTAGCCTCGGGTTGTGGAAATCCTCCTGGAAGTGTTCTCTGCCCTGGCAGTAACTGCCACACTCATCAGCTTCCCCTCTGGGACTCCACCTTCTCCATTCCCAGCCTGTCAGAAGGCTCATGCTATGCTGAGGTCTATCTCTGCCCCTTCTAGGTGCCAATGTCAACTCAAAGGATGCTGCTTAGCTTAGAGGATTTATCTCATACTGCCGAATCCCGTAGAACTAAGATAAAAGAGAATATGATGTTTTCTTAAGGGACAGGGAACTGACATTTATCGAACCCCTACTTGTCCCAGCCTCTTTTTCCTCTTGCTTGGATTTCTGCGATAGCTTCCTGACCTCATTCTATTGCACCTTTGCCCTGCTTCTAGCTGCTCACAGCACAGCCTCCAGGGTGATGTTGTAAAAGCTGCCCCTTGTTGCTCCTCTGCGCAGACTCCTGTGTGTTTCCCCCCCTCCTTCAGAGTGCAAGCCTTTCCAAAGCTCTCTGATTCTGTTTCCTCCATCTCCTTGCCTAGAACGCTGTGCTTCAACAGCACTGTCTTGCTGACCTGTCCTTAAATGTGCCTTGTTGCTCCTGCCTCAGGGCCTTTGCACTTGCCATTATTCTTTGTGGAACACTATCTTCCAAGATATCTGCAGGGTTCATCCCCTCATTTTTTGGGTCTTTACTCAAATATTATTTCAGGGAAGCTTCTTTGAGTTTCCTATTTCAGTTCAAACTTCCTATTCTAAAACCCTTATATCCCACTTTCTTCCTTTCATTTCACCTCTAAGCACTTATCATTGTCTATATACTACATACTTTATGCATTTATTTTATTTATCTGTCCTCCTATATTCTGATGTAAATTCCTCAAAAGCAAGGATTTGTCTGTTTTGTGCACTCTTCCATCTCCAATGCCCAGTAAGGTGTCTGCAGTGTCATAAATGCTCAATTAATATGTGTTCACTTAATGAAATCACTCTTGTTTACAGTTTGGTGACTATCATTCTAGAAAATTCTCTGTTTTTTTTATATATATGTACAGATGTAACATGTGAGTCATATATCACAGACATGAACCACACTATGGTTACTGATTCATAACTCCTTTTAAAATTAGCAATATCTTGTATATTTTTCATGTGCATGCACATAGATCTTTGGCATTCAGTTTAGATGCTGAATGGTCTGTAATTTGGCTCTATTGCAATTTATTAAACTTTGTGCTTAGACAGTAATTCCTAAGGCTTTCCTCTTTCAAAGAGCGCATCCCTGAATATCTTGAGACATGAAAATGTTTGTGCATATGTGTATTTCCATAGGCTGGATTCCTACAATGGAACTGCCTGCTCGCAGGACATGTTTATTTATAATTTTTATGTCTCCAGCCAAATTGTCCTGCAAGAGGGCTACATCAATTAACAAATCTGACCACCATGTAGCAGTGCTCATTTTTCCACCCCTCAGCTCATAACAGATACTTTCTGTAGTTTACATTTCTGCCAGTGAAATAGGGAGGAAATTGTATATCCCTGTAACTAGGGAAGTCATTGTGCATATTTTCTCATATTTCATATGTTTATTGGGTATTTGCTTTTCTTCTGTGAATCTTGTCCATGTCCTTCATCCAATTTTCTATTGGGTTGCATGTCTTTTTTAAAAATGGATTTCTGGAAGCACCGTGTAAATCATAGACGTTAACCCTTTAGCATAAATGCTGCTGCCATTTGCTCCCAGTCTGTCTCTTGTCTTTTCCCTTTTTTTGTGTGTTGTTCTTTTGTTATGCAGCAATTTTAGATTAGTGTGTAATAAAGTCAGGCAATCCTTTCCTTTATGGCTTCCTCATTTCATGTTTTCTTAGGCAGACATCCACACACATATATGCTGTATCATATATTTTTGTAAGACATTTTAAATTCCTTAAGAAAATAAGTAGGTATAAAGAAATGAATGAATTAAAATAATAAGAGTTCCTCCCAGGCCCATCACATGTGAAGACAGTAGGATCTTATATTTACATAGCACTTTTACCTCCCGAGTGTTTTCAAGTTTATTATCTCATTACTTAGGTCTTGCCATGTATCCAATAGACAGAAATGCCGAAGGCACCCTCTAGCATGCACTCAATATATTCCCCTCCCTTCGTTCTGGTGCTGCTCCAGAGGAAGATGCAAGCATCTGGAGGTTTGTAACTCTGACGTGCCAGCCTTGGCCGCGGACCCTGACTGCCTGCAGGTTTTCCTCGTTGGTCGTGGGCAATAGGTGCAGGTGGCAGGGGAACACAGAGACCCCTGTGTCGTCATTAAGTGGTAACACCCACCCTAAGTGGTGAGTGGTCATGGATCTTTCTTGGCATCCTTTGCTCTGTCATTAACTAGTCCCAACTATTTCACCTCTAAGATGGGGGGGGGGGGGTACACGGAGATTTATAAATGCTACTCTGAGCCAGCGGCTAAGTAGCAGGGAGTGGGGACGTGGTTAGAGGGAAGGGAGAAATGGGTCATTCCCCCTCTCACCCAAGCAACCCTATGTGTCATCGCTTAAGAGGCAATGCCTAGCAGAAGAGACAAGGCTGGACTCCAAACTCGGACCTCAAAGATTAGACTACCAGCTGTGCTGTGTACTAGCAGTAGGAACTTTGGGTGGGAAATTGTAACAAACCTTCTACTACTCTTATTTTAAATACTACTCTTTGTTCCCAGGCTTGCTCTGAGAATTAAAATAAATTATGCGTCTCACGCATTTTAAGCATGGTCACACTCACAATAAAGCCAACTGCTTTTATCAAAAACTGGAAAAACCTCTGGTTAAAAAAGGGTGGCTTCTGTAGGCAAACCTAGGCTTAGACCTGGCTGTGTGATGTTAGATAAATTGCCTCACTTCTCTGATACCCAGAGAAGACATCATCCCTGAAATGCTTCCAGGAACCACCCAGAATCTCCATTGTCTCCTGAGCCAAATACTAGTTGCTAGGCCAAGAAAACCCCAATTAAAACGAGTCTATAGACATGTCCAATCTGAGGCATCCAGGAAAAGATACCTGGTTCAAGAAGGCCAATGAAGTTCAGGGTCTCTCTCTCAAGTGAAAGGCACATGATGAACACAGTCAGAGTTTCTCTCTCATCTGGAAAGGCACATGGTGAACACGGTCAGGGTTCCTCTCTCATCTGGAAGGACACATGGCAAACATGATCTGCTACTTTCTTTTCCTGGCTTCCTGTTTCATAAAGCTCCCTGGGGGACATTTTCCTTCTTCATCTCCAAAGGTCGCAGGCTGGTGGACTCTGCTTCTCGTGGCTATGCTGTTCTACTCTGCTCTCTCTGAATCTCTCATTCTCCAAAATGTTTCCTCTTTTATAGGACTTCAGAAACTAGTCAAGACCCACTCAAATGGGTGGAGACATGCTAATCCAGTTTAACAACTGCTCTTGATTAAATCACATCTCCAGGGAGATGATCTAATTACAGTTTCAAACATACAATGCTGAGTAGGGATTAGAAGAAACAGCTGCCTTTACAAAATGGGATTAGGATTAAAACCTGACTTTTCTCAGGTACATACATCATTTCAAACCAGCACTGCGGTTAAGTGAAAAGTCCAAAGGCACACAATGAGAAAGTAGCAGAGCTGGGATTCAAACCCAGGCAGCAGCCCCAAGGTTTGAATCTCTACCGCCCACACTGGAGAGCAGTTGTGATTCTGCACCTGTGTTGGCCCGTAGTTCCTAGAAGACATAGCCTGAGGCTAAATATTCTCTGCTAGCTTCTTGCTAAGGGTGCAATCAAGGGAAGCAAGAATGAGCGGAAGAGGAATGCAAGACTGAAAAAGAGGAGAAAGATCAAACCCAAGAGGTTGCATTGCTAGAACTGGGGACGTTTCTCAGTAATACAGCAGGCCGCCTGTTCTCTCTCCCAACCCAGTTACTGGGGGTTAGTGCACCCAAGAGCAGTCAGCCTTGGGGAGGAGGGGGCTCTTTCTCATCTCCTGGCTCTGGGTAGCTGAAGCCCACCTCTCAGGGCGATAATTTCCCCTACTTACAAGTTGTGTTACCCTGGTCTCCTGGGAAGCCAAAGCCTCCTGGGCTGGCCCAGGCAGTGGGCAACATGGCCTGGTCTTTACCATGGCAGAGGCAGCCTGAGCCCTAGTTAAGGCCAGGTAGCTAAGAAAGTGCACCAAATGGCCGAGCAAGCTGCTAGGAGGGATAAACTGAGCACCATGCTCCACCTATATATTATTTCACAAATGATCACCCTGGTCAGAGCCAAACAGCAGCCACATGCTAGGAGAGCAAAAGCCATTAATCCCTTTTTATGAGATAATTGCATGATCTTAACTTTAAAAATTGGAAGCTTGAGAGCTAACAGGTCTATGGGATATGAATGAGATTTTATAGCATTTATATATGGCAGTGAGGAAGAGACTACAGATTCCCTAGACTGTCCTGAGTGAAGAGCCCTGCGTGTCTGACTTTTGGTGGCAATGTAGATCTGATATATGCATCAGAGTTTGTGGTTGGGTGAGGAGAGTTACTGAGAGGAAAAACATGACCGTGTGTATAGGTGAACTGCAGCTACCTTTTTCGTGTAAGTGCATTTTAATGGCTGAGTGGCGTAGTTAACATCTGGACCAGAGAAGTCCATTACTAGATTTTTACTGTAAGTGTTTCATTTGAAACCAAATGATCTTTTCACAAAGTACAAGCATTAGGTGCTGTTGGTTCTCATAAGAGAAGATTGGCATATCAAACTGCGATGAAAACAATTAGCACTGATGCTCAGGTAATGTCAGAGGAAAGATGGGCCCACGTCGTGCATCACATCTTTCATGTGCCACCACCCTTTCATAAAGGACTAACAGCATTTTCTAAGTATATGCATTGTGTCCCCTTTCCCTTGAAGAACTACATCAAAGTAGTGCTCCTTGGGAAAGCTCATTTAGTCTCATCACAAAGATTCAGCAGATGAAAGACCACAAGCACAGTCCAGGAGCACAATATCAATTAATTTGAAAAACACAGTGTAATATATTATAGCTGGGTACTCAGAGGTGCTGCTGCTAACATCTTGTAAAGATCATTGGAAGTTGCTTTATTATTAGATATATTAATTTTTCACCCTTTGGTTACATGACTTTCCTTAAATCTACTGCAATATACGTGCTTCTCCTTCACAATTTCATCTCTCATATTCAATGTGTTTCAAATCTATATCCAAGCCTTTACTTAGGCATTTTCTTGGCATAATTTTTCATCCTATCTTTGCAAGAATGCCTATTTTTCCTTATTTAAAAACTCATCAGGAATCATACCTGTTTTAGTTTGTTAAAGCTGCCAGAATGCATATGCTAGTAACAGAACAACTTTTAAAAAGGGAATGTATTAGGTTGCAAGTTTACAGTTCTAAGGCTGTAAAAATGTCCAAATTTAACACCAACATGAGGTTACCTTCACTCAAGAAAGGCTGATACCATCCAGAACACCTGTCTCAGCTGGGAAAGCATGTGGCAATATCTGCTAGCTTTCTCTCCTCATTTCATCAGGTTTCCCCAAAGGTGCTTCCTTTCTGCATCTCCAAAGATCTCTGGTGGTGTGGGCTCTGTTGGCACTGGAACTTTTTTCCAAAATGATTCCCTTTTAAAGGGCTCCAATAAGAAACCCCACCTTGAATAGGTAGAGACACATCTCCCTGGAAACCACCCAGTCAAAATGTCCCACCACAATCGGATGGGTCACATCTCCACAGAAACAATAAAAAGATCCCACCCAGCACTATCGAATGAGGATTACAGAGCAAATGGCTTTTCTGGGGTCCATAACGGTTTCACACTGGCACATTCCACCCTTTGGACCCCATAAAGACAAGTTCTTTTCAAATGCAAAATACATTAATGCCATCACAATATCACAAAGCCTTCAACCATTTCAGTAACATTTCAGTAAATACAATACAAAGTCAGAAACAGTACAAAATCTCATTAAAGTCAACTACAGGCATGGACTGTCCTAAGGTTAAAATTTTCCCGTGGCTCTGTACCTGTAAAACTCAGAACAGGTTATCTGCTGCACACATACAAAGGAGGGACAGTCATAGAGAACACGTTTCCATTTCTGTAGGGAGTAATTGGAAGGAACACAAGTCATCAGACCCAAACAGTTCTGAAAATCTGCTGGGCAAACTCCATTAAATTTCAAAGTCTCAGAGTCATTTTTCCTCAGGGCTTTAGAAAGCGGCAATCCCACCCTTTCCAATGCAGCAGCCCTGTTGTCCTCAAATACAATTAGGGGACTTTAAGGAGACCACCTTTTCTTCAGCTCCACATTCAGGGCAACACCCAGGCTCTCTGCCATATCCGGGGTACATGCTCAACCCCCTCAAAACAAAGCGTTGGCAGCCAGGCTTTTCCCAATTCCCAAGGAATGTCCTCCACCCTTTCCAAGGCCTGGGGCACTGAAACTCCTGCCCTCTGCCTTTGGTACAAACTCACCCTCTCTAAGTGCACGAGTAGGTCCACTTTCCTGGCCCGAGGATTGTTGGCTTCAGACATTAGCTTCCATGGTTCAGCCTTTGAAGTTATTTTCCCTTCAATTTGTCCCGTTTCTGTTCCTTTTAGCCCGGACTGGCAATGGTTCCACTTATACAAATCTCACAACCCTCTTGCTGGTTTTCCATGCAGTAACTGGGATCATACCAATCTGATAATAGGACTTCCCACAGATCATTTCTGGATAACTCCATCTCTAACTCTGGCATTTTTTGAAATAGCTGACTGGTTCCATGTTTGCCTACATGCTCATGTGTAGCCTATTCACAGGGTAATCACTTTCTGGAAGCCCAGAATTTTTTAGACCATCAATTTTTGGTTTCTTTGTATCTAAAAGTTCTTTTCTCAGCTTATCTCTTTTCTGTCTCATTTCTCTATAAGCCACAAGGAGAAACCAGGCCACATTTTCCACATTTAATTTGGAAATCTCTTTTGCTAAATATCTAAGTTCATGGCTTTTACAATCCGCCTTCCATCCAAAGTGAGTAATCAATTTTGATAAATCTCCTGTCACTTTAAAACAAGGATCACTTTCCTTCCAGTTTACAATAGCACATGCATCATTTCTGTCTAAGGCCTTTTCAGAAGTAATTTTAGAGTCCACATTTCTACCAACAGTCTCTTCAAAGCGTTCTAGGCCTTCTCTAGCAGGCTCCTCACAACTCTTCTAGAATCTTTCCCTTATCCATTTAAAAAACCATTCCAACATATTTGGTATTTACAAACTGCAGCAACACCCTTCTTCTATAGTGCCGAATTCTATTTCAGTTTATTATAGCTGCCAGATGCAATATACCAGTAACAGAAGAGCTTTTAAAAATGGAATGTATAAAGTTGCAGTTTATAGTTATAAGGTCAGGAAAATGTCCAAATTAAGGCACCACCAAGAGGTTACCTTCATCAAGAAAAGCTAATCCCATCCCGAATAGCTCTGTCAGTTGGGAAGTCATGTAGTTGGCATCTACTGGAGTCTCTGGCTTCTGGACCCCTCTTTAAGCTGAGAGGGCTCATGGTGATATCTGCTAGCTTGCTCTTCTCATTTCATAAGGTTTCCTGGGGGCATTTTTCTTCTGTATCTCCAAAGATTTCTGGCTATATGAACTCTATCAGCACTGAAAGCTTTTTCCAAAATGCTTCCCTCTTAAAGGGCTCCAGTAAGCAACCCCACCTTGAAAGAGTGGAGACACATCTCCTACGAAACCATCTAATCAAAAAAGTCAACTGGGTGGGTCACATCTCCATGGAAACAGTCAGAAAGATCCTACCCAGCAATATTGAATGAGGATTAAAGAACATGGTTTCTCTGGAGTTCACAACAGTTTCAAACAGACACAATAACTAGAAAAGTCCTAGAGCTTACAATGTCAACGATAGATAGCTGCCTACTTCCAACAAGTTTTGTGTCATGAGGTAAACTTCTGGAATCCTGCATTTTCCTTAAGATCCACAAATTTAAAGTATATCTATTTGAATAGAAAGAAAGGAAAACATGTATTAAATTTGCCAAACATAATGCTATTTACCATTTACTAGCACAATTACTATTTGCTAGCACAGTACTAGCTTCTAGTTGACATTTGATTTTAATCTATAACATGTCCATGCAAAGTAGACATGATCCTCGTTTTCAAATGAGGAATCAGAGTTTCAAAAGGGTTAAATAATGTGACTGAGATGACTTACATCTAAGTTGTAGACACCAGAGTCCATGTTATCTCGTGGGAGTAATTCAGATTCCATGAAGAATTCTGTGAAAATTTATCAGCAAGCAAATAATAATCAACATATTCCTCTTAACTTTTTTCAATTTTCCTTTGAAAAGATCAGGGTAGAATTTCAGTTTATGAGAGAAGAGGCTTCCCACATGCTTAGGGTTGGCAGGTGGTTGGAATCACAAATTCAAGTGTGTGTGTATGCTTGTGTGTGTGTGTGCTGTGCACATATATGAGTGTTTGGGAAGTGAAGACAAAGTAATGAAAAGTTTGCACCATTTTTAAGATAATTGTTTTGTTTTGGATTTTTTGGGTGCAGGTCCAGGAATTGAACCCAGGTCTCCCACGTGAAAGGCAGGCATTCTAACCACTGAACTACCCCTGCACCTTTGCACCATTTTTGAACCTAGGATGGGATGATGATAATTTTCTAGTTCAGAAAAAAGACAGCAGAGTTTTATGAGTGGACAGTAACATTGATAATGACATCTCTAGTGGGAGAGAAATAATGGTGACTTTTGTTGGCAGTCTGATGAAGGTCAGAAAAAGCTGGCAATTTCCCTGAGTGACCTGAAGTGAGGCCCAGACATGGTCAGTAATGATAGCTCAGCTTCAGACATAATTGAAGGATCATCTGAATCTTAGTTCTCCCTAATGCCTTTATCCTCTGCATTCCAGAGCCAAAGCAGCACTAAGGAGGGAAAAAAAATAAAATTGAATCTGAAGGCAGAGTCCACCTGTCCAGTTTAATTAAATGCAAGAGTGGTTGCTACTACAAGGCAGAGAAGAAACACTCAGGAGAAAGAAAAGGGATATTGTTTTGAAGCAGGAAACAATAGAACAAGAATTTAGAGTAAGGAAAAACTACCACCTACCTCATGTTCTTGAGAATACATCTTGCACTTAGACTTTCATTCCGTTGCTTATCTTCCAATCTGGAGGTCTGGAAAAAAGGACAAGGTGGGTGCCTTTTTAAAATTAGAGACTTGGGGTACATGGGTGATTCAGTGGTAGAATGTTCACCTTTCACACGAGAGACCCCAGTTCAATTCCCAGAGCATGCACCTAAAAAAAAAAAATTAGAGACTGAAGGTAAATAAATCTTCCCTTTGAGCTCCAGTAGGAACAGATTGAGAAAACATGTAATGGGCAGGCTGGGAAAAGTTCCAGGGTAACTTGCTTTGGGGACTAGGGGTTCATTGTTCCATCTATTTCCACTAAAATAAATGCATAAATAGATAGCTAAATAAATAGATAAAACATAAAAGATATGTCGCTTCTCTATGTAGACATGTGTTGATAAAATGTTCAGCAATGGCAATACCATCTAATTTGGCAGATGATAACATTGGTCTTGTATCTATGTGGCAGTTTGGGAGCATCTCATGCATACAGGATGGATTTTGCCTTCTCCCTAGAATGATATTTAAGTAGCTTATATTGTGCATTCTTTATGTCAGATTGTTATATGCATTAGCTGATGTATTTCTTTCAACAACTCTGTAGAGTAGTTATTGTTATTCTGCAGACCTGAGTCTATACCCAAAATAGCACAGCTCATAACTGTACAAGCAGGAATGGAATCAAGATTCCCGATTTCCAATTTCATGTCCTCTGCAATGCACACAGCTATAGTGTGTTACCTGATGTTGTTCCTGAGTAGGTAAAGTGAGAGACCAAAGTCATTGTCTGATTTCGGGGTTCAGGGACATTAACAATTATAAAATGCTCCTGAAATCATATCACTCAGGAATAAATGCTGCAACACATTTGGGAGAGGTATGATTTACTTTATCAAGTGATTTGTGTCCTTTTACCTTAAATCAACTTTCCTAAGCTATAATTTACATACAATAAAATTCAAACATTTTACAGTTGATAGCTTTTGAGAAATTGTATACAGTCGTGTAAGCACCTCTTCAATCAAGATAGAAAACATTTCCATCTGCTGAGAAAATTCTTTTGTGCCCCTTTATATTCATTCTTTTTCCTCAGCACCCAGCCCCAGGCAACCAAACATGTAATTTTTATAACTATAGATAGAATTCATATAGATGGATCATATACTATATGTTATTTTGGATGAGGGTTTCACTTAGTATAATATCTTTGAGATGTATTCATGTTGTTGCATGTAGTGCTATCTTGTATTATTATACCATATCTGTTCAGTAGTTGGTGAACATTTAGATTATTTCTAAATTTCAGGATATTATGAATAAAGCTGTTATGAACACTTGTGCACATGTCCTTTTAAAGGGTACATGTTTTTATTTCTCTTGAGTAAATCTTTAGGATTACAATGACAGAGTCATATGGTAAAGGTGTTTTACTTTTATAAGAGAAATCAAAACGGTTTTCCAATGTGATTGAACCAATTTGCACTGTCACCCAAAATATGTGTGATTACCATTTGATCCATATCCTCATCAACATTTGGAATTGCATCATTTTTAAACAGCTTCATCGAGATAAACATTCCCCACCCCTATTTACAGTCTACAATTCTTAGTCAGAGTTCTGCAGTTATCAACACAATTTTAGAGAATTTCTATTACCCCCATAAGAGACTCCTTATCCCTTAGGAGTCAATCTCATCCCCTGATACCCGATCTGAGACCTAGTTAACCACTAATCTACTTTCTCTCTTTATGGAACTGATTATTTAGAACATTTCTTATAAATAGAATCATACAATATGTGGTCTTTTGCAACTGCCTTCCTTCAATTCATATTAGGTTTCCAGGTTTCGTCTATGTGGTAACATGCACAATTAACTCATTAATTTTATTGCCAAATAATAGCCATTCATCAGCTGATGGGTGTTTTAATTTGGTAAAGCTGCTGAATATGCAATATACTAGAAATAGGCTGGCTTTTATAAAGGGAATTTATTAAGTTGCAAGTTTACAGTTCTAAGGCCATAAAAATGTTCAAACTCAGGCATCCAGAGAAAGATACCTTGACTCAAGAAAGGCTAATCTGAGAAGGTACGTGACTAGCTTCTGCTGGTCCTTTGGCTTTTCTTTTCAAACAACTTCCCCTTGGGTGTTTTCCTTCTGCATCTCCAAACATCTGGGTCTCAAGCTGGTTCTGAGGTTTTTACCAAAATGGTTCCCTCTTAAAGGATTCCAGTAAGTGACCCTACCTTGAATGGATGGAGACATCTCCATGGAAATCACCTAATCAAAAGATTTCACCCACAATTAGGTGAGTCACATCTCCATGCTAACAACTTAATCAAAAGATCCCATCAAACAATATTGAATTAGGATTAAAGAACATGGAATTTCTGGAATACATAACAGTTTCAAACCAGCACAATTGTTTTCAGATATTTGTTATGGGTAGACATTTGTTTTCATTTATATTGGATATGTATTTAGTCATGGAATTGTTGGGCTATATGATAACTTTATGATTAACCTTTTGAGGAATTGCCAGGCTGTTTACCAAACTGGCTGCACCATCTCACATTCCTTTCTACAGTGTATGAGGCTCCCAAATTCTCCACATCCACACCAGTACTTATTATCCACCTTCTTTATTATGACCATCTTAATGTATGTGTAGTTGCATCTGATTATGAATTTTGTTGGCATTTTCCTGATGGATAATGATTTTGAGTATCTTTGCATCTGTCTATTTTTGTATCTACTTTGTGGAAATTTTGTTTTAGATCCTTTTCCATTTAAAAAATGGGGTTGTTTTCTTATTACTGATTTGTAAGTATTTTTATATATGCTATATGCAAATCTCATGTCAAATATATGATTTGAAAGTATTTTCCACTCTTCATATTATCTTTTTGTTTTCTTGATTCTGTCCTTTGAAACACCAAAGTTTAATTTTGATGAAGTCTTTGTGCTTTTGGTGTCACATCTAAGATGCCATTGCCTAATCCAAGGTCATAAAGAATGACCATTATGATTTCTTCAAAGAGTTTTACAGTTATAGCCCATATATTATACATTTTGAGTTAATTTTTGCATATTGTGTGAAGTATGGATCAACTTCATTCTTCTGCATGTGGACATCCAGTTTTCCCAGCATCATTTGTCAAAGAAAATATCCTTCCCTCATTGAATTGTTTGGTAGATCTTGTCAAAAATCAATTGGCTATAAATGTGGCATCGTGTCTCTTGACTCTCCATTCCATTCCATTGCTTTGTCTCTCTTTATTTTGGAAATGCACTGTCTTGACTAATGTAGCTTTGCAGTAGGTTTTGAAATCTTAAAAAGCAATTCTTGGGATTTTGTTCTCCTTTTTCAGGATTGTTTTGGCTATTCTGTGTCCCTTGAATTTCCATATGTATTTTAGGGTTGGCTTTTAAATCTCTGCAAAGAAACCAGCTTAGAGTTTGATATCGAATTGTGCTTAGTCTGTAGATCAATTTAGGGAATATTGCCACCTTAACAATATCAAGTCTTCTAAATGATGAATATGTGATGTCGTCCCAGTTATTTAAATATTCTTTCATTTATTTCAACAATGTTTGGCAATTATCTCAGTGTAAATTTCCATTCTTTCATCAAATTTATGGTAGTTTATTTTTTGTGGCAACTATAAATGGAATGGGTATTTTAATTTCACTTTCAGATAGTTAAGTACAAGTTTATAAAAATGAAATTGATCTTTGCATATTTATCTTATGTCTTCAAGCCTTGCTAAACTTCTTTTTACATTCTAATTGATTTTTAGTGGATTATTTAGGATTTTTACACGTAAGATCATGTCATTTTAGAGGTCTTTTACACATTCCTTTCTTAATGGATGCTGTTTATTTCTTTTCCTTGCTTAAATGCCCTGGCTAGAACCAATAGTACTATTCCAAATAAACTGGTGAGAGCAGACCTCATTGTCTTATTCCTGGTTTTGGGGGGAAAGCATTCAGTCTTTTTCAATTAAGTATGATGTCAAACTGTGCTTGTAGATTCCCTTTCACAGGTTGAGAAAATTCCATTCTATTCCTAAATTGTTGAGTGTTTTATCAGAAAAGAGTATTGGACTTTGTTAAATGCTTTTTCTGCATGTATTGAGATGATCATGTGTTTTTGTATTTTATTCAATTAATATGGTTTATTATATTAATTGATTTTCAGATGTTGGAACAATTTTGCATTTTTGGGATAAATCTGACTTAGTCATGTTGATTCCCTTTTTTTTTGCATGGGCAGGCACCAGGCATCAAACCCAATCTCTGGCATGGCAGGTGAGAATTCTGCCATTGAACCACTATCACACCACCCTGATTCCTTTCTATATGTGCTAGATTTAGGTTGCTAGTATTCTGTTGAGGGTTTTTGCATCTACACACCAAAACAATATATTGATTTGTATTTATCTGTTCTTTTGATGTCTTTGGTTTTGTTATCAGGAAAATTATGATCTCATACAATGAGTTGGGAAGTGTTCCTTCCTCTTCTAAATTATGGAAGAGTTTGTGAAGAATGCGTATTAATTGTTCTTTAAACGTTTGGTAGAATTCACCAAGGAAACCATCAGAAGCTGGGTTTTTCTTTGTGCCTAGGGTTTTTTGTTATTGTTTACTGATTACTAATTTAATTCCTTTGCTTGTTGAATGCCTATACAGATTTTCTATTTCTTCTTGATTAGTTTGTGCCTTTATAGGAATTTATCAATCTAATTTATTGTCATATTAATGTTCATATCATTCCTTTTTAATCCTTCTTTATTTTTGCAAGTTTGATAGTTGTGTCACCTCTATCACTCCTGGTTTAAGTAATTTGAGTCTCATCTTTTTGTTACTTAGTAAGTCTAGCTAAAGGGTTTTCAATTTTGTTGATCTGTTCAAATAATCGTTTTGGTTTTGCTGATAGTGTCATTTTTCTGTTCTGTATTTCAGTGATATCTCTTTAATCTTTATTATTTCTTTCCTTCTGCTTGTTTTCATTTATTCTTTTTTTCCAATTTCTTAACGTGAATTGTTAGATTTTTAAAATTTATGATCTCTTCTTTTAAAATATAAATGTTAAATAAAATTTAACTCTACGTACTACTTTAGCTGCATCCCATAAGCTTAGATATGTTGCATTTTCTTATTACTTTCTAAGCAGTTCCTTATTTATTTTGCAATTTTTTCTTTGATCTATTGGTTTTTTTAGGAATGAATTGTTTAGTTTTCAAATATTGGGTAATTTCCCAATTTCTCTCTGTTATTGATTTCTAATTTCATTTCACTTTGGTCAGAGAACAAATTTTTCATGACTCCAATCATTTTATGTTTGTTGAGACATGTTTTATGGCCTAAGATATAGTTTGTCTTCCAGATTGTTCCATGTGCACTTGAGAAAAACGTGTATTCTACTATTTTGAGGTCAAGGGTTATACACCCGTTTTTATTGTTGTTGTTGTTGTTTGTGTAATTTTAACCAATCTAGTAAGTGTTAAGAGCTATTTCATTGAGGGCTTAATTTACATTTTTGATGAATAATGATGTTGAATATATTTTCAAGTTTTTCTAGGCTATTTGTATATCTTTTGTGACATGTCTGCTCGGCTGTTCAAAGTTGTTTTCCCATTTCTTAAATAAAATGTGTCTTTTTATTATTGAGTTACAGAAGTTCTTTATATATCTGACATAAAATTTCTTGTCCTGTTACATATATTTATTGCAAATATGTTCTTCCATTCTCTGGATTACCTGTTCACTTACTTGATAGTTCTGTTGAAAAACTAAATATTTTACTTTTGATAAATCCATATTTATAAATTTTACCTTATATAGGTAGCTTCTTCTCATATATATAGCACTTAAAATCAGTCTAAGAATGTTGGGCCTACCTCATGGTCATAGAGAGGTTCTATGTTTTCTTCGAGGTATTTTATGATTTTAGCTGTATGATCTAATGGAGTCATTACAAAAATAAATGTACATTTATCCTTATACGAATATCATAGTGTTTGGATTACTGTAACTTTATAGTAAGCCTTAAAATGAAGTAATATAACAACTAAATCTTACTACTTTTTTTCCATGTTATTTGACCAATATAGGTTCTTTTCTTTTGCACACGTACTTTAAATTTAATTTGCAAATTTATAGGGAAAAAGCCTGCTGTGATTTTTATTGGCATTTGCTCATGGCATGCCTGAGACTGCTATCCTTAGAAGATCTGCTTGCAAGATTGACCCTTGGGTGGTGTCTGGGAAATTAACCAGTGAACAGTTCCTTAAACCATATAAAACTTTCCCTAACTGACAATACTGGGACATTGCACCTAGACTGTTTGAACAGACAATGTGGTTTGAGTCAAATGCATACTTTCCTTTTGGGAGTTTGGAATTTTTTTATGTGCTAGGCAGAAGGTACCTCTGAGGCCAGACCCAGTTAAAACTTTGGGCACTGGAGACTTGAATGGGCTTCCCTTAGCAGAAACATGGCACCCATGTTGCTATATTTTAACTGTTGGAGGAAGAGTATAATCTATGTAACCCCTAATGGAAGGGAGAAAGCATAAAGAAGCCTGTGCATGGACTCTTCCACTCTGCCTGAATTTTTTTTCTTATCATCCAGTTGTATATTATTACTACACTGCTGTAATAAATCTTTTCCATGAGAATTACTATATGCTAAATCCTGTAATTCCTTCTAATGAATCTCTGAATATAGGAATAGTCTTGGGGGCTCCTGAGACAGCATAAAATTATTTTATTCCATTATGTTCTTGCTAGTGGGTAGAAATGCAATTGATTTTTGCATGCTGAGCTTTTATTCTGTGCTCTTACTAAATTGATTTATTAGTTCTCGCAAAATTTTATAGATTCCTTATCTATTCTATATGGAAAATCATGTAATCTCTAAAAATGATTTTATTTTGTCTTTTCCAATCATAGTAACTTTTATTTATTTTTCTTGTCTTATTGCCCTGGTTAGGACCTCCACTGAATGGAAGTAGTAAGAACAGGCATTTTGATTTGTTTCTAATCTTAGGGGAAAACATTCATTCTCTCATTATTGATTTATTATTTGTTTTATCAATTGATTTATTACTTAGGGAGACTTTATTATGAATTGACTTTTTTTTCTAAGAGCAGATTTCCCTAGGAAAGGAGATAAGACAATAGCATATTCTGTGTGGATTCTAGATAACCAAATTGAATAAGAGACATTTAAAAAATAAAGTATCTTTTTTATTTTAAAATATTTTCAAACTTATAGGACTGTTACAACAATAATACAAACCCCACAGAGAAAACTTCAACATACCTTTATCCCTTCAGATAACAGACCCATCAATTTAAAAAAAAATTTCCACATTTGCCATATAATTCTATCTATCCATCAACCTATCAATCCATCTATATATAGTTTCCATCTATCTGCTTGTCTATCAATTCATTTTCTGAACACTTGAGGGTAGATTTTAGTCATATTTCTTGAACACTTAATATTGCCAGGTACATTTCTAAGAACAGGGATATTCTCTTATGTATTTACCTTAAGTGCAATTATCATGTTAAGAAATTTAACACTAATATAAATCGTTCAGTCTATATTCCAATTTTTTCATTTGTCCTATTAATGTCCTTTTTGAGCTTTCTCTCTTCGTTTTTCAGATTCCATCCAGGGTCATGTATTATCTTTAATTGTCATTGTTTCTTTATTTGCTCTTTCTTTCTTTATTGTGACAATATATATACCACATAAACTTCCCCAACCCAGTCACTCTCATTCATACCACTTAGTGGGATTAATCATCTTCACTATATTGTGGTTCCCTCACCACATTCCATTACTAAACCTTTCCCCACACCCTAAACAGACACTCTATATCCATGATTCATTAACTCTCCATTTCCCTTCCCCTGACTCCTGACAACTTGCACGCTAATTCTGTCTCTGTGAGCTCCCACCTTCTCCTATATATTCCTCATGGTTAACATGGGGCTTAAATTTAACATCCTAAATCTTTTACAATTTGGTTTACTTTGATGCCCACTTGATTTCAATGGAGCACACAAACCATGCTCCTATACTCTCTGAGCTTCACTGTTATGTAGTTCTTGTCACCAATGACATGTTTATATCTTATGAATCAAAACCCACTGATTTCTCATTAAATTTTATGCATTTACCTTTTACATCCTGTGGGGAGTAAAAAATGAAGTTACAAACCAAAAATACAATAGTACTGACTTTTGTATTTACCTCTGTCATTACTCTTACTGGAGATTTTTATTTTACATGCACCTTGATCTCTTCCTATTGTCCTTTCCTTTCAAACTGCAGAACTCTTTTTCACATCTCATATAGAGTGAGTCTATTGGTGACAACCTCCTTCAGTTCCCTAGCCTTTTCTTTTTTTAATCTGTAAATGTCTTCTTAATCTCTCTCTCATGTTTGGAAGACAGTTTCACCAGATATAGAATTCTTGATTAGCAGTTTTTGCATTCAACACTTTATATATGCCATCCCACTGCCTTCTTGCTTTCATGGTTTCCTATGAGAAATCAGCACTTAATCATATTGAAATTCTCTTATATGTGACATGTTTCTTAGGTCTTCCAGCTTTCAGGTTTATCTCTATATTTTGGCATTCAGTTGTTTCATTATAATATGCATGGACAAGTCTGTCTGGGTTTATTCTGTTTGAAGTTTGTTGAGCATCTTGGATGTATATATTCATGTCTTTCATTAAATTTGAGAAGTTGCAGTTTTGAATATACTCTATGCCCCTTTCTCTCTTTCTCTTTCTGGGGCTCCCACAATATGCATAGTGATATGCTAGATTGTGTCCCACAGGATCCTCAAGTTCTATTCACTTTTCTTCATTTTTTATTCCTTCTTCTCCTCAGAAAGGATTACTTCAGTTGTCTTTTCTTCAAGTTCACTGATTGGCTTTCTGCCTAATCCAATGTGCTGTTGAACACCTCTAGTGAATTTTAAAGGTCTTTTTACCTGGGTTTTCAGCTATTTGGTTCCTTTTCATGAGTTCCATCTCTCTATTAATATTCTCTTTATGTTCATCTATTATTCTCACATTTCTTTTAGTTATTTACCCAAGATTTCCTTTGTCTCTTTGAACATATTCAGGACTATTTAAAAAAAAATTCTCTATCTGGTATTCCAAAGTCTGATCTTCCTTGTTCATGTTTCCCAATGCTTTCATTTTCTCCTTTGCCTAGACCATTGCTTCCAATTTTTGTATGTTTTGTTGAAATTTGGATGGTTTAGTATTTTAATGTATTATCTATATAAGCTTATATATTCTGAAGCATCTGCTCCTTAAGCTTGTATCCAATTAGTGCTATGAAAGAGATTTCCTTGAATGCCAGGAGCTGAAAAACAGAAAAAAAAAGGGACAACCTCTTAATACCTTTCCCAGATCTTGCACATTGACTGCTGCAAGTTCTCTCCTTCAAGGCTTTTCCATTCAATGAGTTTAGAGAATAGCTCCAGGTAAAAGCAGAGGTGTCTCCCTAATCCTTTTGGCTTCTGGGTCTTATCTTGGGCATGAGCATTTACAGAGATGCAAATGTCAACTCTTCCTTAAGAAACATTTCTCACAGTCCAGGCACTGCACTGTATGTCCTATAACCAGCAGTCCCTTGCTCCAGGTAGCTACTTGACTGCTCTCTCAAAGCATTCTGTAGGATAGTTCTGTGAGCCACCTTCCATGCACAGAGCAAGTTCTGAGACAGTGAGACTCTTAAGGCACCCCCAGACACATTGGGCCAGACTCATGTGCTCCCAGCATGTGGACAGGGTTTATCCTAGTCTCTTTGGAACCAGGACCTGAAATTCACACTGGGAGCACCAGCTAACTCTGTGCCAAACTGGTGAGGGGTGGGGAAGGGGACAGCCAGAAAGTCACAAAATCTTATTATTTTTAAGAAGCCTTTTTCTTGATTTAGCACTAGCCCTGTCACTGTGGTCCTTTACATGATTTCTGTAGCCATTAAAAAAAGAGCCAATTCTTGCTGTCTGTTCAGAGCTTCCATGGCGGATGGAGCTCTGATACATCTCACTCCGCTATCATGATTGAGGTGGGTCCCTAGACCACTTTGGGTTTTTTTTTTTTTTTTGATGATGATAAAAAACATTGAATGGCAATGTTGTGCTTTCTAGCCAACTAACTAACATAATTTATAATTTTCTCTCTAGCTTTCTTTTTTTTTTCACTTATCTATATTTTAGTTCTTAGCCCAATGCCTAACATAGTAGGTGCTTTTAAGAATGAATTTTTTTACATCGCTTGAGTCAAAAGTCAATCACTATAAGGTATTATTATTATTATTGTTGTTGTTGTTATAGTTCGTTTGGTGTCATAAAGGTTTTAGGTAATGTAACACAAAAAGCTTTATTTTTCAGGGATGCATCCTGAAGCAACCTCCTACACACACACACACCAAAACTAACAAAGGCAAAAGCTCTGTAGATCTGTGTACTTAACACTCTTATTGCACTCTTCTCTCTGCATACTTTCAATATAAAATATCACTATTGCAACACACTAGTTATGTTACAAAACTCTATTCTATGTGGGCTGTAAAGACTTAATAGTAAAAAGTATGCCTCCATACCTCTGCATATCATTCTATTAATTCATTCAACAAATAAGGACTAGTGTCTCTTACTCTAACCCTGGCATTGTTGTCAGAACAGATTACATTGTTGAACAGGACTTCATTTCCAGTCTATATTTAGCTCATAGTACGTATTTTGTGTTGAATTTTAATTAAATAAACTATGAACTATTGCAAGTACTCAGTAAGTGTTGTTAAACAATGAATTGGTTGTTGAGAGGTAATGAGCCTCCTTGTATCTTAGCCAGGTCAATTATAGAAGGTCTCTGTGCATATAGATAGGACAGATATTGCAATCTAGCTGTTTTCATCTTTAGTTCAAGTAAGTATGTTTTGACGTTGTCTATTAAATCTGCCTTTGATTTATCCTAAGGGCTGTTGACATATGAATCCAAGGGTAAGAACAGCAGTGCAGCATCACGGAGGCTCAGTCACTCTATCAGACATAGGATGTCCATGAACCTGACCGTAGCCAGGTTTTTGGCTGTTCACATGACACTGGACCTCCCATTCTCAGGATGCATGGAAAGTCTCCCAAGCTGAATGCTATCTTATATGCTATCTTAATAGTCTCCTTCTTGTGGTTTTTCTTGGGCTTTATGTCCATTTGCTTCTGGTTATGTAACCTACCGAAATTCCAAAGCAACAAGAATGAGTTCCTCTCATTTCCACAGAGTGCTATCACTGTTCCCAGGACAGTTATCGCATTATGCTGCCTCTAGAGGAAGATCATGCTTGAGGCAAGCAGCATAAGTAACATTCTTTCACTATTTGCAGCTTTTGTTTTTGTTTTCTTTTTCAAACCTGATTTTATGTTTTAGGTCCCTATTGCATTGTAGACATCTGTATAATGTGCATAAATCTTCATTTAATTTTATTTAATGTATGCTGCTTTAAAAGTGCCACAACAACACTGAGTGTTACTCATTTAGTAACTGAATTCTGCTAGCTGCTGTAAAGGAACAACCCTCGTGACTGGTAGTTACCCAGAGCATGGCCACATTTGGATTGGTTGAGTTTTCTGTTAGTCCAACTAGTCACACACTAGTTAACGAAGCATAATTGCAAGTCTGCAGGTTGCAAAAATTTTCCATATAGGAACATAGCATTGCTAACTTTTCTTAGTATGTTATCATCTGATATCTGATAATTTCCAGATAAATATGAATTCTGTACGTCTAGTAGTACAATGGTCCCCCCAAATAAAAAAAGGATTGAAAATATTACATGCTTTTTAAAATTCCACTTATGCAGTAGCACAGAGGCACTTGTTCACTCTCAATTCTGAATTGTGCACTGACAAGGGGCTGAGTCCTTACTCACCAGTGAGTATTGACTGTGGAGAAGCTTCTTTCAGTAACAGAACCCCAGTCCACTATGATTGACATCTCAAATATAGAAGCCTGGTGCCCAGAGATCGTCTTTGAAGCCTGATTCCAAAGCATGAAACATTAAGTCAAAAGCATAACTAGACTATAAATTTTCCCATCCCATATAGACCAAGCATGGGCACATTTTCTTTCAGGTTTGGGATAAGGATTACTCATACAATCTTCAATGTCTGGGAATATAGCCATGTGCATGCTCACAATTATGGGTAATATCAAAAATTAACTTCAAACTTGATGAAAAGAACAGGAAAGAGAACGTGAAAGACTTCTTCAAGTCTTAAAAAAAAGCATTGTGGTATTAGTAACATAGAGGAAATTTATTTTTATTAACTTCTACATCTAAAATTTCAGCCAAGCTCCTTTAAGACCACATCTTATAATAGTGCTATTTTTTATTGCCAAAAGTAACTACATATTGATATTTCAGAAATGCTGCAGGGCCTTTATGTAACTAGTTGCTATTTTACCTCCAAAAATAAATAATGCTTCCTGTTTTTACTTTTACTTATCTGGAATAAGTAGTTATTGACATCTACTGAAGTCAGTATAAAGATTTATTTACCTGAGTGCAAATATTGACCAATAGGGAGACTGGCTCAATGTTCATATAGAAGGACAATAAATTGTGATATTGACTGGGCTGAGACATCAATATTTGCATTGTTGTAAACATTTAAAAAATCTCCATGAAATATTCTTTAGAAATTCTCTTGTCATCAGAGTAGCTGAGCTAGAGCTGTTTAGGGAATAGCTTGTGGCTGGGAGCTAGTGAGTAACTTGAAATAGCTATAAATTTTTCTGTTTTCCAAGTTCACACAAAGACATATTTTTTTATGGTGATGGATAATGGTGATGATTAGGAGATTGCAGATGACAATGCCAAGCCTCACCCCCACAAAAGAAGACTTTTTCTCAAACAGCTCCCCGAACAGAAATGTTCTCCATAATCAGCTTATGTCTTAAGAATCTCATGTTTTCCAAGGGCTATCAGGTCCTTACTACAGTGAGACATTATTAATTCCAACTCAATTAATTCATACTTTTGGACATTTAGATTCAGCTGGGATGTATTTTTCCTTTGTGTTTACAGTGGAAAGAAAATGATGGATTAAAACAAACTTCTGTAGGCAAAATTTGGATATCAAATATTTAACCCATTTTAGAGAGATATCTACCCTGATTTGTTTAACAATGGTATGAAAATCTGTGTGCTTACATTTTTTTTAATATAAATTTTCAAGTACATATTTTTGTTTTTGAGTTTTGCTTTTGTTTGAGGTGCATGGTCTGGGAATCGAACCTGGGTCTCCTGCATGGAAAGCGAGCCTTCTACCACTGAGCCACCCGTGCACGCTGGTGTGCTTACTTTGGCTTCTTAAGTGCCAGTAATATGTGTGTATGTTCGTGCACTGTATATGGGACTTTTCACTGATTTTCTGTATGGTTATATGGTTCTATATGACTTTGTCAACATGAGTTCATATTAATGGAAGCAATTAGAAGAAACAGAATAGGCAATTCTTATTTTATATTCTGCAAAAATTGAACATCTTGCTAATTATTAATCCTGAATTATTTCCAAATTGGTGAAGTCATAACCCACTTTAGTGCAGCCCTGATAGTAAGGGAATGATTCAGGCAGTTAGCACCATCTCTTGGACAAGCACAAATTCATTGTTCTAGGGAGCACCTGGTGCCTCCAAGTGTTTCTAAATACAGGTAGTTATGGTAGCGTACTCAGGAGAGAGCTTGCGAAGATGAGCAAATACTAACCCTATTAATGCCTGAGTATGGCTTTGGAGTGAAAGTTTGTCATTGAAAAAAAAAATGTGCTGCATGCTTATATTCCTAAAGGGAGGAATGAGAAAAGAAATTTCCACGATGCCCTGCACTTGCTTATGTCTCCTCCACACTGTTCTTCAAAGCATCCTGTTTTATGTCATTTACAGGGACTGACAGTGATTTTAGCTAAGAGGGCTGGAAGGGAAGACCCAAGATGGGCTAGATTAAAATGGCCTTTCCTATAAAATGAGGGTTTCTAAGGGAAAGTGGACATTTTCTTGCCAACCAGCGTCACTGAAAGTGAAGCACTCAGCTCTCTCCCTGGGCTTTTGACACGTTCCTGTTGATAATCACCACCAGCTTCTCCTAGTCCATCTCCTTCCTCTGTGTCACTCTCCTTCCTCCTTCCCCTTGAGGAAACTGCCCTGTGTAGGTAAGAAGAGCTCGCTAGGCCTGCCTCCCAGCCTGAAAGGGCTGACCTCTCTTAGCAGGCCCTATTTCCTTCTCTGTGAAAGAGGAGACTGCCCCCAAGGGCTGAAGATTAAATGGAATAAGGCATGTGGAATATTAGGGATAGGGTAGGCCCTCAAGTGAGAATTCCCCTCCCTTCTCCTGCCTTTCCTTTTATCCTGGGAGCAGCTGATAGACACCGAATTAGGTTCTCCCTGTGCCCTTTCAGCTCTCAGGGTGCAAACTGAATTGAATCTCCCCCAGGTGCCCTAGGAGCAAAGGGCAGGCCTGCAGGTGGGGTGAGGGGTGGCAAGGTTTTGGTACCTGTCTCTGGATAGCTTTTGCCTTGAATGCCCAGCGTCCCAAAGTTCAGGGTCATCAGACCAAGAGACAGGGCACATGATTAAGTTAAGAATTTGTGCTTCTACCTCTGCTACAGTGGCATAGTAGAAAGGAAGGTTGGGAGTTCATGAACCTGGGGAAGCTGTGAGGAGCAAGGGAGGTTTGGGAGAGGCCCTAACAGAGCAGTGAGAAAAACAGGAAAAGGAACCATCAAAAGAAACAGGGCAACAAGCAAAGGGCAGGCTGTTTTTGAAGGCTTTCCTCTCCAGACCTGCCCCATCTCTTCAGCTCTGAGCTCACTTCCCTCCCTCCTGGTCCCACCTCTCTCAAGAGCCACTGATGGTAGTCTTCTCTCACCTGCCTTTGCCTCTTAATGACACCCTTGGCATTAATTAGAAAGCCATCCTTCATATCTCTATCCCTACCGGATTTCTCTCTATGCTCTGATTGCAAGAAGGTGGGAAAGGCTGGTGGTCAACTTTGACTCACTTAAGCCTCTCTTTTAGCCTTTCAATTCCTCCTTTTTATTGCCACACCCACCTCAGAAGTAAAGAGGAACTAAAGGTGATTGTGGTCTGGACAACTCTGCATTCTTAGATGTCCTTTTCCACCCCCAACCCTACTGCTTCCTCCTTTCTCACTTTAACCTTCACTTCACCTCTCTGCTCCCCCTGCCCCCACCCACCCCAAGGCCTGGATCACATTATCTGCTGTCTAGGACATGCAATTACAATCCCTGCAGCATGCCTGGACTTGCTGAGAGACATGGCATCACCCACCTCCCTCACCCCCACTTCTCTTTATGCCTTATTTATAGCAGTGTCCCCTGAAATCAAATTTGCAAAACAAGTCTGGCTTTCGGGTCCAAAGGGCACACAGGACATAATTTATTCTCGACATCATTCCCCCTTTTTCAAGGAAGAAATGAATTGTCTCTATTTCACCTTCTAGCCCTGGTTGTGGCCAGTCACCCAAGCTGCCTGCCTCTGTCCCAGTGTTGACAGATGAGTCTCCTTCCACCAGGGTCTTTACAATTCAAGGCACAGGCTACCCTCTTGTAGATGCTAATCTTGTTAATGTAACTACTCCTGCTTATCCTGGCTGCATCAGGAGACAAGTGGAGTTAACCTCAAGGCTGGCTTTACATGTAGGCAGAGTAGGTGCACATCTGCAAACCAGGAGTTCCAGGCTGGGAGGGACAGGCATAACCCCAGCTACTGGCCCCAGAATCTTGGCTGCTGGCTGACATTCTACCATGCATCCTCCACTGTCTTTAGTCTGAGTCTCTAGGGCCTGTGAAATAATGTTTCTAATATCTACATAATACTTTGCAGTGTACAGAATGCTTCGTTGTGTTTAAAATATGCTTATCTACACTATTATTCCCTTCCCATTTTAAAGGGAAGATAAGATAAGTTAAGCAACTTGCTCAAGGTAATGCAGTGACAGCCTAAAACTTCAGTGAACCAGGTCTATGACACTCTGAGATAGTCTGTAATACAGTGGGCTGCCACTCTGCACTTAAATCCAGGAGAAGTATTTTAAAGTGTTAGTACTTATTTTCCAACTGCACTGTGTTTCTGATCCTTTCTGGGAAGAACTTGTTTGGAGCCTTGGAAGAAGAATGGAAGGAGGGAAACTTAGAAGTAGCACCTGAGGGCCACTGAGGAAAGAGCTAGAGTGAAAACGTCAACTATGTATGCACTTGACACCCCCAACCACTGCCACCACCACAAGCAATCTAACCTCTCTACTCAGCCTCTAGGAGGTTGTGCCAGAGCCTCTCTACACAACTGGGTCCTATCCCTAGGGGATATTTGAATATGTCTAGGGGCATTTTTTTATTATAAGAACTAGAGGGCTCTGCAGGTGACTGGGGGAGAGGCCAGGAAGGTTCAACAACCTGTAATATGAAGGGAAGTCCACAATATGATGAATTCACCTGACCACATTGTCTAGAGTGTTTCCATTGAGAAACACCACACTAAAGGGACACATCAGATTTATGATTTTGCCCCCAGTTCAGGGTTTCTCTCTCAAGTGAGAAGGCACATGGTGAACATAGTCAGGGCTTCTCTCTCAGCTGGAAAGGCACATGGCGAACATGGCATCATCTGCTAGCTTTCTCTCCTGGCTTCCAGTTTCATGAAGCTCCCTGCGAGGCATTTTCCTTCTTCATCTTCAAAGGTCGTTGGCTCATGGACTCTCTGCTTCGTGGTGCTGCAGCATTCTCTGCGCTCTCCAAATTGCCTTCATTCTCCAAAATGTTTCCTCTTTTATAGGACTCCAGAAACTTATCAAGACCCACCCAAATGGGTCATCACCTAATCCAGTTTAACAAGTACTCACGATTAAATCACATCCCCAGGGAGATGAACTGATTAGTTTCAAACATACAGTATTGAATAAGGATTATTCTGCCTTTATGAAATGGGATTTAGATTAAAATATGACTTTTCTAGGGGACACACATCCTTTCTAACCAGCATAGGGTCTTTCTTTGGAGATTTATTTTTTCTTCTTTGGTGCAATGTCCTTCTTACTCTCGAAATGACTCAACCATACAAATGGTGAAAGAATATTTGTTCCCTAATACACAAACAAGGCATTTCCTCTTTTAAACTCCTCCTTAGTGTGTCCTTATTCCACAGAATATTCATTAGACCAGATGAGAACCCCCAGGCTGTTAATGAGAGAGAACGTGCAGTCATGGCTTCTCCATCATTCCTCACTGTCAGATCTGTCTGTCTCACCAATTGCTAAGCCATTCAGGCCAGGCCAGTTTCAGTTATTTTTGGTACAAAGCTGCATGCTTTTTACATGCATGAATAATGGTGAAATAAAAATGATCGTAATCAGAATTGGGATTTTGGTAAGTGGAGTATGCTATGCTTTCCAAATGCTAATTCTTCATAATGTATAGAGTGAGTAATGGAAAGAACTCTGAGCTCAGGATTCAGATGTTCTGTTTGGGTCCATTCCCTACCCCACCCCCAGTAATTTGTGGAGAATTATTTTATCCAGCACTGGCCTGTGTGTCAGGCTTGGTGAGAATGTGACCGAGCAGAGGGCCCTTGAGCTATGCATGTGTCAAACCAAGTGAGGTTCAAAGTCAGTGAATTCTAAGGAGAAAAATTCTGCTTTATAAGAAAAAAAAACCCTTTAAAGTGCTCAGAAAAAGGATCTGGGAGACTGAACAACTGCTTTAGAATTTGATTACAGGGAGTCAAGTGCGGATGAATCAAGGACTTGTAACTCCATGAATGTTTCCCAAAATAGAACATCTGAAAAATGGATTTAAACCCGAAATATGTGGCAGGTCTAAGTACCCTGCTGAACTAAGAAAGAAAAAAATTGTGCTAATGTATGTGCATGTGTGAGCATACATGTGAGTTTATCGATGTAAAGAATGCTTAAAAGCTTACAATTTGGGGTCTGGGTGCATGTTCAAGTAGAGTGCATGGGTGTATGTCAATAGAAGGCAGAATACAGTGAGTTGGGATGTGTTGGGTGTCTATATATGTATTATATATATATATATATATAAAAGAATATTATGAAATAATTGAGTTTTTAATACATTTATGTGTTTGAAGAAAAAAATGTTTATTTCTTGATGCAAAAATTGTAAAAATTAAAAATTTAGTTATTTGATATGGTTTATGAAATATAATTTCCTTTCTTGCCAAAATCTTTGATGGTGTGTGTCATATGCAGAGCCATGGATCAGTGATTCTCTTGGAACTGAAGAAATTGAGG
The DNA here is from genome assembly GCF_023851605.1 of Tamandua tetradactyla. Classification (NCBI taxonomy): domain Eukaryota; kingdom Metazoa; phylum Chordata; class Mammalia; order Pilosa; family Myrmecophagidae; genus Tamandua; species Tamandua tetradactyla. Next base: position 3,841,729 of record NC_135334.1, on the reverse strand, counting down.
CAGTCTACAAACCAGTGTGAAGGGGAAGCAGCCTGGGCAAGGACACAAAACACAGAGTGGAGGATAAAACCCCCTTTAAAATCAAAATCAAGAACCATGGAAACCAAGATGTATATAAGCTTCCCAAGAACACCCAAAATATTGAAAAGAACATTGAGTTTCTCAGTGTATACAGATCCAGGTTTATTTAAACTTAAAAGAATAAGGGGATTTTAAGAAGCTATGAAATTTGGAGACATCCAAGCTTCTGATATATTAAATAAAATTCATTTGACACCTATGGTATACTCTTATACCGTGTTAACTTCTTCTTGGCCAGAGTGCAAGCTTCTTGATGTCAGGCGATCTTGTATCCTTTTTTTTTTTCTTTGCGTGGGCAGGCACCTGGAATTAGACCCAGGTCTCTGGCACAGCAAGTGAGAACTCTGCCTGCTGATCCACCGTGGTCCACCCTTGTATAATTTTATTTATTGCTTTAACTCAATTATTAATTAATTTAGCACCTATTAACCATATATAGTAGTGGTTTGGACCATAATAGGTGTTCAGTAAACATTTGTTGATTTAATAAAAAAATGAGTAAAAACCAATTCCTGTACTCAACGTACTCACATATAAGCCTCATATTATATTAGCATTGTATGAACAAGGGGTGAAGGAGCATGAAGATTGAGGGATCCACTCTTCCAGGGAAGAAGGAGGGAAAAGAGTGGAGAGAAGACATCTAATCTATATCAGAGGAAGAGGGATTTTTCTGGTAAGGGACTTTGTATTAGGGCCCAATATAGAAGAAAGAATGTTAATGTGGAAAGTTATTCAAACATGAAAGGGATTGACATTATTCAGAATTGATGAGAATTTCATTATGATTGGAGAGTCAGGTGATGACCTAGGAAACTGGAAAGAGTAGGAGCAGCTCATCTAGGCATAGGAATAAGGAGGCACATTGTGTAATATTCTTTTTTATTTATTTTTTACTAGAGTTGTAAATTTACAGAAAAATCATACATAAAATAGGGAGTTCCTATATATAACCCTATCTTAGCACCTTGCATTACTGTAGCACATTTGTTATAATCCATGAGGGAACCTTTTCTTATTGTTGTATTTTGTTTTGTTAAAGCTCCTGGAATGCAATATACCAGAAACAGAATGGCTTTTAAAAAGGGAATTTATTATGTTACTAGTTTATAGTTATTAGGCCAATAAAATGCCTAAACTAAGGTATCCAGAGAAAAATGCCCGACTCAAGAAAGACCTATGGGTCCCGGACCTCTCTGTCACCTAGGAAGGCATGTTGGCTGGCGCCTGCTGGGGTCCTTGGCTTTGATTTCAATCAGCTTCCCCAGAGGCGTTTTCTTTCTGCATCTCCACAAACATCTGGGCTTCATGTTGGCTCTGTCAGCTCTGTCACTTCTGAAGCTATTTCCAAAATGGTTCCCTCTTAAAAGGACACCAGTAAGTGGCCACTTTGAATGGGTAGAGACACATTTCATAGAAACCACCTAATCAAAAGGTCCAACTCACAACTGAGTGGGTCACATCTCCATGGAAACAATTTAATAAAAAAGATGCTACCTAATAATATTGAATGAGGATTAAAGAACATGTCTTTTCAGGGGTATACAACAGGTTCAAATCGGCACAATTATTAACCGTAGTCCATAGTTTACAGTAGGGCTCGCTGTCTGTGTTGTACAATATTGTTTTTTTCTTCTAGTAGCATATATACAACCTAAAATTCCCTCTTTTAGCCGCATTCCCATATATAACTCAGTGTTTTGAATTACATTCACAATCTTGTGCTATCATCACCACCATCCATTACTATTTACAATCAATCCAAATAGAAACTCTGTACAATTTAGGAATTATTTCCCCATTCCATGTCCCCTGCCCAACCCCTGGTAACCAATATTCTAGATTCTGATTCTTTGAGTTTGCTTATACTAATTATTTCATGTCAGTGAGATCAATATACATACACAAGTATAATATTTTCCTTTCGTACCTGATTTATTTCACACAAAATGATATCTTCAACGTCCATCCATGTTTTTGCATGTATCAGAAATTCATTCATTTTTATGGCTGAGTAACATTCCATTGTATGTCCACATCAGATTTCGTTTATCCATTCAATTGTTGATGGACACTTGGTTTGCTTCCATCTTCAGCAATTGTGAAAATGCCTCTATGAACATTAGTGCACAAATATCTGTAAAAGTCAGTGCTTTCAATTACATGGGGTACATACCTAGAAGTGAAACCGTTTTATCATATGATAATTCTATGCTTAGATTTCTGAGGAACTCTCAAGCTGTCTTCCACAAGAGGCTGCACAATTTTACATCCCACAAGCAATGAATGAGTGTTCCTTTTTCTCCACATCCTCTCCAACACACGTAATTTACATTTTTTTTATAGCAGTCATTCTAGTGGGTGTGAAATGGTATCCCATTATGTTTTTGATTTGCATTCCCATAATAGCTAATGATTTTGAACATCTTTTCATGTGGTTTTCCAACTATTTGTATATCCTCTTTGGAGAAATGTCTATTCAACATGTTATCCAATTTTTAAATGGGTTCTTTGTCTTTTTATTGTGAATAGTACGGCTACCTTACCTATTCTGGATTTTAACCCCTTCACAAGTATGTGGTGTCCAAATATTTTCTCCCATTGAGTAGGTTTCTTTTCACTTTAATGATGAAGTCCTTTGATGCACAAGCATTTTTCATTTTGATGAGATCCCATTTATCTATTTTTTTTTCTTTTGTGCTTATGACTTGAGTGTAAAATCTAAGAAACCATAGCCTAACATGAAATCCTGAAGTTGATTCACTTCATTTTTTTTTCTGGGATTTTTATAGTTTTGCCTCTTATATTTGGTTCTTTGATCCACTTTAATTTTTGTACAGGATGTGAGATAGGGATCCCCCTTCATGCTTTCGTATATGGCTATATAGTTCACTCATTTGTTGACAAGACTGTGTCTTCCCACTTGAATAGACTTGGCAACCTTATCAAAAATCAACTGTCCATAGATATGAGGGTCTATTTATGAACTTTCAGTTAAATTCCTTTGAAATATATATCAATCCGTGTGCCAGTACCATGCTGTTTATATCACTTTAAGTTTCAAAGTCAGTAAGTGTGATTCTCCAAATGTTGTTATTCTTTTGCAAGATGGTTTTAGCTATATATAGCCACCTACTCTTCCAAATAAATTTAAAGATTGGCATTTTTTACACTCCTGCAAGGTAGGCTTTTGGAATATAAATTGGGATTGCATTAAATCTGTACATCAGCTTGGTTAGAGTTGACATCTAAACAATATTTAGTCTTCCAATACATGAGAATGGAATATATGTCCATTAATTTAGATCTTCTTTGAATTCTTTTAACTATAGTATTCTATGTAAGTACTTTACATCCTTAGTTAATTTTTTTCCAAGATATTTGATTCTTTTGGTAGCTGTTATAAATTAATTTTTTTCTTGATTTCCTCTTCAGATTGCTCATTACTAGTGTATAAAAACTCTACTGATTATTGTATGTTGATTTGGTACCTAGCCACTGAGCTGAATTAATTTATTAGCTCTAGTAGCTTTGTTGTAGATTTTTCGGGACTATCTACATATAGACTCATGTCATCTGCAGATAGTGAAAGTTTTACTTCTTCCTTTCCAATCTGAAAAGGAACGAGTACAATGTTAAATAACAGTGGTGATAGTGGGCATCCTTTTCTTGTTCCAGACCTTAAAGTGAAAGTTTTCAATCCTTCATCATTGAATATGACGTTAGCAATGGGTTTTTCATATATACCCTTTATCATATTGATAGTTTCCTTTTATTCCTATATTTCTATATGTTTTATCAGGATGCTGGGTTTATCAAATACCTTTTCTGAGTCAATTGAAATGATCATGTGTTTTTCCTTTCATTTTTAAAATGTGATATATTACATCAATTGCTTTTATTATGTTGAAACACCCTTGCATAACCTGGGATAAAACCTGCATGATCACGGTGTGTAATTCTTTTAATGTGCTGTTGGATTCAATTTGCAAGTATTTTGCTGAGGACTTCTGCATCTATATTCATAAGAAAAATAGGCCTGTAATTTTCTTTTCTTATAGTAGTTTTTCTGGATTAGGCATTAAGGTGATGTTGGTCTCACAAAATGGGTTAGTTAATGCTCCTTCTTCTTCAATTTTGTGGAAGAGTTTTAGCAGAATTATTATCAATTGTTCTTGAAATGTTTAGTAGAATTCATCTGTGAAGCCATCTGGTCCTTGGCTTTTCTTTTTTGAGAGGTTTTTGATTACTGATTCAGTCTCGTATCATTGGCCTGTTGAGATCATCTATTCTTCTAGAGTCAGTGTAGGTTGTTCAGTGCTTCTAGGAATTTGTCTGTTTCATATGATATATCTAATGTGATGGCATCCATTGGTTCATAGTATCCACTTATGATGTTTTTATTGCTGTGGGGTCAGTAGTAATGTCCTCCTTCTCATTTCTGTTTTAATTTGTGTCTTCTCTCTTTTTATCAGTCTAATTAAAAGTCTGTCAGATTTACTGATCTTTTTAAGGTACCAAATTTTGTTTCTGTTAATGGTATCTATTATTTTTTATTCTTTATTTCATTTGTTTATGCTCTAATCTTTGTTATTTCTTTCCCTCTTCTTTATTTGGGTTTAGTTTCCTGTTCTTTTTCTAGTTCCTCTAGGTGTTCAACTAGGTCTTTGATTTTGGCTCTTTCTTCATTTTTAATATAGGCATTTAGGGCTATAAACTTCCTTTTGAGCATTACCTTCACTACATCCCATACATTGTAATAAATTGTGTTCTTGTTTTCACTTACTGGTGTCTCATGATTCCTTTGTTGACTCATTGATTGCTTAAGCCTGTGTTATGTAGCTTCCATATATTTACTGATTTTCTAGTTCTTTGCCTGTTAGTCATTTCCAGCTCCATTCCATTGTGGTCAGAGAAGATGCTTTGTAAAATTCCAATCTTTTAAAATTTATTGAGACTTTTTTTTTGTGGCCCAATTATGTAGTTTATCCTGTAGAATGATCCATGTGCAACAACTATTTTGGGGTGCAATGTTCTGTATGTGTCTGTTAGGTCTAGCTCATTTATCACATTGTTCAAATTCTCTGTTTTCTTATTGATCTTCTCTCTAGATACTCTTTCTCTCGATGAGAGCGGTGTCTGGAAGTCTTGAACTATTATTGTAGAGGTATCTATTTCTCCCTTTAGTTTTGCTAATATCTGGCTCATATTTTGAGATACCAGGGTTACGTACATAAGTATTTAGGATTGTTATTTCTTCTTGGTAGATTGCCCCTTTCATTAATATATAATTTCTTTCTTTGTCTTTTATAACAGCTTCGCCTTTAAAATCTATTTTATCTGCTATCAGTATAGCACCCTAGATTTTTGGGGTTACTGTTTTCACGGAATATATTTTTCCAGTTTTTCAGTTTCAACCTACCAGTTTTCTTTGGTCTAAGGTGAGTCTCCTGTAGACAGCATATAGACTGCTCAAATTTTTTAAATCCATTCTGCCAATCTGCATCTTTTGATTGTTGAGTTTAGTCTATTAACATTCAATGTTATTACTGTAAAGGCAGTACTTATTTCAACCATTTTATCCTTTGGCTTTTATATGTCATTATCTTTCTCTCTCTTTTTACCCTTTTACTTACTTTTACTGACAATCTGCATCTGTACACTCTCCTCCAAGCCTCTCTTGCCTGTGTTTAAATTTCATCCTGCAGAGCTCCCTTTACTATTTTTTGTAGTGCAGGTCCCTTGTTAATGAACTCTCTCAATTTCTGTTTACCTCTGAATGCCTTAAACACTCCCTCTTTTTTTCCCTGTTTTTTATTTTTTACATGGACAGGCACAGGGAATTGAACCCAGTCTCCGGCACGGTAGGCGAGAATTCCTCCACTGAGCCACCATTGCATTGCCTTTCTTCTTTTTTAAAGGGCAGTTTTGCCAGATAGAGAATTTTTGGCTGTCAGTTTTTCTCTTTCAAGTTTCTTATATATATTGTTACACTGTCTTCTTGATGAGAATTGGGGCTTAGTCTTATTAGGCACATCTTGTATGTAATGAATTGCTTTTCCCTTGCTGCTTTCAAAATTCTCTGTTTATCTTTGGCATTTGGCATTCTGATTAGTATGTATCTTGTTCTACTTGGATTTATTTGGTTTGAAGTATGTTGTACTTCCTGGACATAGATATCTATGCCTTTTAGAAGATTGTGAAAATTTCTACCACTATTTCCACAAATATTCTTTCTCTCCCCTTTCCCTTCTCTTCACCTTCTGGAACACCCATAATGCATATATTTGTATGCTTTGTGCTGTCAATCATTTCCTTGAGTCACCACTCAATTTATTCCGTTTCTTTATCTGTCCTTTTGTATTCTCGGATTTGGATACTCTGTCTTCTAGCTCACTGATCCTTAAACTCCTACATCTTTAAATTTGCAGTGGCATGCCTCTAGTGTATTTTTAATTTCATCTATTGTGACTTTCATTCCCATTATATCTGTTATTTTCCTTGCTTGATTTCAAATTCTTCTTTATGCTCACCCAGTGTCTTCTTAACATGCTTTAGATATCTCCTTGAATTGATTTAGGAAATTTGTTTGAACATCTTTGATGAGCTGTTCCAAATTCTGTATTTCCTCTGACTTTTTAATTTGAATCTTTTTCTAGACTGTATCTTCCTGTTTCTTACTATGGCTGATAATGTTTTGCTGATGTTTGGACATTGGGCTATCTTGATGAGTTTAAACTGAAGGTTGAATATCTCACTTGTCTAAGATTTTGTCTTTGATTGGCTCTGTGCTATGCTCTTCTTTTGGTTTGCCAATATCACCCAAACAATTCAGAGCCAGAGACCAAGTAAGGGGGTATCCAGCAGCTCCACAGGGCCCTAGGGGGAGGGTCAGGTAAAGACCCAGAGGCCTTTAATTCTGCTCCCCAAGTGTGCATTCCTGGTCTGCCCAGCAAATGGTGCTCTTCAGCAACCTACTCTCCTCAATCCTCAGAAGAGAGGCTTTTCTTAGCTCTCTTCTGACTTCCTGGTGCAGTTTAAAACAACAGCTCAGCAGCACCTGGCCAGGTGAGCTGAAACTGCACTACATGGCAATCTTAATTCACTGGCCAAAATCTGGAACAGTGCTGGACTATAACCTACCCTGTACTTGGAAAAGTGGATTACCATAGCCCTCTCAGCCTGCAGTTGTCTGCCAAACAGTACCAGACCACTAGAAGCCGTTTGCCCCAAGGATGGTGGATGCATGCGCATAGTCACTCACAATCTTTCACCAAAGTTTATTTGTCTCTTCATCCTGTGCTTTCTTGGGTGTTACAAAGCACTTCCCCCTGGTCTCCACAGCCCTAAAACCCATGTTACAAACCATTTTTGTCTGAATCTATCTGTTTTTCCTGGAGAGAAGTGTGCCCTCCAATACCCTAGTGAGCCATATTTCTGGAAGTCCCTTACTGTTTGATTTTTATTGAACTGTCTTGTAGTTTAATGTTTCTTCTGCGTGTTCACATCTGCTGCTGTATGCCTTTAGTTTATTCTGAAGCTACATTATCATATCTTTTCTGTTATCTTTCATTTTAAACTTTCTAATATTCCCTTTTTCCTTCACAATTATCTTCTTAATATCTTTTAGCTCTATATCTACCATTAGTTTACTTGTATCCTTGTTTTCCATCATTTTCTTGAATTGACTTAGGAGATATATTTGAACTTCTTAGATATGTTGTTCCAAATTCTGCGGTTCTTTTCATGTTTTAACTTGTTATCTTGACTTACCATTTCTTCCCATTTCTTAGTATGACTTGTAAAATTTTCCTGATGCCTGGACATCTGATTGTTTTGATATGCTAATGCTGAAGGTCAGATTCTCCCTTTGCCTAGTGTTTTATTGTAGATTGACTATGTGTTAAGTCTAGTCTTTGATGTTTGCTCCAACTAATACCAGACTTTTTGAGTAGTAAATATCCAGCTGTTCAGATTTTCTTAGCTCTTCTGCATTGCTTCTTGCCCTGGATATATGGTACAACTCTTAAGATTGCCTTTTTATGTGCAATTGTCTTACCTCCAAGAGAGAGCCTGTTTTTCTCTGTTCCTTCCTCAGGAATCTTGATATTCTTTCCTTTTGTGCAGCATTTTCTCCCCAGTAGTTATAATTTGATTAAATTCTTTTCACCACTCAGTGCCCCCATTTCATTATAATGTGTATGACTGTACATTATACAGTTCTGGTATTAGTCACGCCTTACAGAAGTTCTGTTTCCTTTTTTTTCTTTTTTCCACCATGAGGCTCTTCTGACTCTACTTACCTCCCCACTAGAGAACCCAATGGCATTAATCCAGAAAAGTCTGCTTTCCATTTAGGTAATTCAGCAATCAGAGACTATATGTGCACCTCTTGCCAACAATTCTACCACAGTCCCTCTCTCTTTTCCCCCTTAGGGACACTTTCTTATGCTGCACTCCTCAGGTGCCTGTGTTATATCCTGCATCTCTGCAGACTTGAGTCCCTGTACCTGACTATGCATGGGTTTCTAACTTGCTGCTATAATTGTCCGTATGGACTGCATCTGTGGCAGCAGAGACCTGGCCTGTGCTGCCTCTGTGCAACTTGTAAGCTTCATGGAACTGAGTGAGGGGAAGGGTCCATACTGCTGGATCTGAAACATAAATCTCTTTCCTGATTTTGGCAATTTTTATCATTTTCTTTGATTCAGCATTTGTGGAACACTTCTCCAATCTCTATCATATCCAGAGTATCAAGCAATTGAAATTTTTCTTATTAGTTGTTTCTGAGGGGAGACATTCCTGGAGAATGTTTTACATCATCATATTGATTACATCACTGTGTAATATATTCTTAATTTTAAAATGTAAATACAATAAACATTACTGCTTAGCATAGAGTTGCATGAATTTTAAACATGCCCATGGATTCTGACAATTGCCATCCTTGGAACTGACTGAATACAGAAGACTTCCATATCCCACCCCTAATTTCCTTGTTCTGCCCTTTTGTCATCCAACCCTCACTCCATCTGTAACCTCTGTTCCTGTTCATTGATTCTTTACTGTCATCTCCATCCTACTATGAGCCCATCAAGCAAATTTCTAAAATTCAGCCCCCAATTTTAATTTGGTTCTTTGCATTGGCTTCTGTCTCTCTGTTGAGAATTTCTATCTTTATGTTCATTTCAAGAGCATTTACCCTTACTTCATGGAGCATATCTGTACCCGCTGCTTTCAGTCATCGGTAATTGTAACACATGGGCCATTTCAGGGTTGGCATATGTTGATTGTTTTTTCCTTTGAGAGTTGTTTAGATTGTACTTGTTCTTTTTATGCCCAGTCACTTAGTATTGCATCCTTGACATTTTGAAGATATGTTAATAGTTTCTAGATTAGTAGAATTCTAAATTAGTAGATTCTAGATCCTACTAAAATCCTTTGGAGAATAGTGGTGTTTCTGCTTTAGAGACCAATTAGTCCAGTTAAGTTCAGGCCACTAGTCCCTACCTTCCTTCTATGGACTGTTGTTCCAATGTCAGTTCCATTTTCAAAGCCTTTGCAGTGCTTTTCATATACTTCCCCCACTGGCCAGCTGGCACCCTGGGAAGTGGTATACACAACTGTTCAGTTATCAAAGCCTTCAGAATACTATTTTGAGTCAGTCCCAAACATCCTCAGCCATGAACCTTTGTATACTACTTTCTGTGATCCCCTCTTTGATGTCCCCTTTTTATGATTCCACCTGCCTACATTCTGCCACTCTTGGGCCTGCTTTTCCTGACCTCTTCCTAGAAGGCCAGCATTTTGGTCTCCCCTCAGTGCTTCTCACATCCTGAAGCTGAGTCGTCTTCAAGGTTGAAATGGTGAGAAACAAGAGAAACAAAATGCAATGGAAATTCCCTCCATAATTTTCAAATAACAAGGGCCTCTTTTCCCAGTTCCTTTGGCCATGAAGATTGTTTTACAATCATGAGATTTGGTGTTGATGTGACCACTGCTTCCACCACCACTGCCACTGGGGAAGTACAGAATTGGGACTGAGGTTTACCTCAGGGCATGGTCAAGATTTAAAAACATATATATGTGATTTTCCCCAATTCTCCCACTCTCTCTATCAAGCAAGTCTCCTCTTTTCACTCAGACCAGAAAGAGAAGGATTATCGTGGAGCTTTTCCTGACTGCCTCTGCTGTGCAGTTTTGGGAAATTTATGAGGAAAATAACACAGAAGCTTACCACTATACTGGACTGCAAATTTTGATATGCCCCTTTCAGTCTCCCTTCAATTGTTTACTCTTCAGAGTCTTCAAATCATTGATTTAGGCATTTATGCTTAATCCTAATTAGAGGGAGAGATAGGATAAGGTGTGCTTACTGTATCCTAACTAGAACCAGAAGCCTATAGAGAATTAAAAATAATAAGAAGAAGACTATCTAAAAAACAGTCTTATTTTTCTTATAGACCTCCACCAATATCCTTCCCTTGGAAAAACACTTTCGTACGGAAAAATGGAAGCTGAAAGTAATAGGAAGTGGGATTAGCGGGTTATGTATATGTGTGATGGGTTATCAAATAATTTAATAAAGGTATTGTTTTAATTTCTTTGGGCATGCTCAAGCAAATATGAAACCTTTTGGGTTAAAAAAATGGGGTTTATCAGTTCATGGTTTTGAGGCTAAGACAGAAGTCCAAATCAAGGTTTCATTAAGGTGATGCTTTCTCCCTGAAGATTGTAGCATTTTGAGGCTGGCTGGTGGTGATCTTTGTTCCTTAGTTAGTCATGTGACAGGGCACATGATGGAGTCCCGGTGTCTCCTTCTCTTCTGGGTTCTGTTGAATGTTGGCTTCATGGTTTTCTGTTTATCAGTCTAAGTTTCATTCTGTTTGTAAAGAGCTCCAGTACGAAAATTAATACCCATCCTGATAGAGATAGAACATACATTAACTGAAGTAACCTCACCAAAAGCTTACTTAAAATGGGTTCACATCCAAGGAGTAGAGTAATTTAAAGAACATGATTTTCTGGAGCACATACAGTTCCAAACTACCACAGGTGGTTTCCTTCAATTTGGTACTTTGAATGTACATTTGGATATAGGGTAGAATGCTTTAATATAACTTGTCGATGAAAATCTGGATGGAAATTTAATGCTTGCCTAGTATATTCTAAATTGGTAAGAGACCAAGAAACATGTATCAGATTTACTTCTATCCATTTATTTATTAATTCTATTTGTTAAATAAATATCTGTATCTATATTTAGCATATAGTTATATGTTACAAATAAATAAATGTCCTCTGCCTTGTAAGGAAAGACAGACAAGTAACCAGACTATTTCAATATGATGTAACACACACTATCATAGAAATAAGCACTGGGTGCTTAGAATATACAGTGAAAGTGTGGTGCTATCCCAGGTGCACCTGAAAAGGATTCCCATTAGAGGTGGAATCTAGGCTGTGATTTGAAGAAGAATCAAGAGATGGCCAAAAAGTGTTTCCAGGTGATAGCGTGATTAAACCAGGGGAAAAAATATATGTGATAGTACTTGTTCTAGTTTACAAGCTGCCAGAATGTGATATACCAGAAATGGGATGGCTTTTTAAAAAGGGAATTTATTAAGTTTCATGTTTACAATTCTGAGGCCATGTAAATGTCCAAATTAAAGTGATGTTATACAAATATCCAATCTAAGACATCCAGAGAAAGATACCTTGGTCCAAGAAGGCTGATGACATTCAGGGTTTCTCTCTCAACTGGAAATGCACATAGCGAACACAGTGATGTCTGCTAGCTTTCTCTCCAAGCTTCTTTTTTCATGAAGCTCCTTCAGGGGTGTTTTGCATTTTCAACTTCAAAGGTCTCTGGCTGTGTGGGCTTCTGTGGCTCTCGCAGTTCTAAAGCTTTTTCCAAAATGGTTTCCTCTTACAAGGCTCCAGTAAGTAACCCCACTTTGAGTGAGTGGAGACACACCTCCATGGAACCCATCTTATCAAAAGTTACTACCCACAATTGGGTGGGTCACATCTCCATGGGAACAATCAAAAACTCCTACCCAACAATATTGAATGAGAATTAAAAGACATGGCTTTTCTCAGGTCCACATAAGATTCAAACCAGCACAGAACTCTTCTAATAGGTGCATAATTATAGGTTGGACCTGAGTCAAATATGGAAAAATATGAAGAAAAGAAGATAAAGAAATAAAGGGGGTTAGGTAGTCTTATATGACTTTATGCTGAATATGGAATGACTGGATCAGGTCTGTATACCTTCTGAATAGTATTACTGAAAACATCAAAATAGATAATACTTATAATATATTAGCAAGTTTCGTAAATTATAAAGACCAACAGAGTACTCCAGTAGCCTGAAATTTAAGGTGCTAGAGGTGAAAATGAAGAGGAGAGGATTAATTCAAGACATATTTCAGGGTAGAATTGATAAGACATGGTAATAGATAGGGTATTATGGTCAAAGAGAGAGAGGTAAGTGTTGAAAATAACTCCCAGAATTTTAACCTGAGCAGTTTGATCAACAAAGATGCTATTTGTTAGAAAGAAAAAAATTGAAGGAGAAGAAACTTTGAAGGGGAAATCAACATTACCATGTTGGACATATCAAATTTGGACTGCCTATGAGATAGACTTTTGCATACATGAGTCTAGGACTTATGCAAGAAAAATAAGAGTGAGGCATCAATTTGCGAGTTACTGAATTTCCACAGTCAAGGAATAAATTAAATTACCTGAGAAATGACTGTATAGTGAACAAAAGGGAAGAATGCCCAGAAATTGGCTCTAAAGAATTCCAACATTTGGGGGTTGGCTAAAGAAGGAGAAACTGGCAAAGGATATTTTTTTCTTTTTTTATCATCACATAGTTTCATATTCATCATCATGATCATTTCTTAGAACATTTGCATCAATTCAGGAAAATAAATAAAAAAGAACACAGAAAAAAATTCGTACATACCATACCCTTTACCCCTCCCTTTCATTGATCACTAGCATTTCAATCTACTAAATTTATTTTAACATTTGTTTCCCCTATTATTTATTTATTTGTAATCCGTATGTTTTACTCATCTGTTGATAAGGTAGATAAAAGGAGCATCAGACACAAGGTTTTCACAACTACATAGTCACATTGCAAAAGCTATATCATTATACAATCATTTTTAAGAAACATGGCAACTGGAGCACAGCTCTACATTTTCAGCCAGTTCCTGCCAGCCTCTTCATTACACCTTAACTAAACATGTGATATCTATTTAATGTGTAAGACTAACCTCCAGGATAACCTCTTGACTCTGTTTGGAATCTCTCAGCCATTGACACTTTATTTTGTCTCATTTCATTCTTCTCCCTTTTGGTCAAGAAGATTTTCTCAATCCCTTGATGTTGAGTCCCAGCTCATTCTAGGATTTCTGTCCCATGTTGCCAAGAAAGTCCACACTCCTGGGAGTTATTTCCCATGTAGAGAGGGGGAGGGCAGTGAGTTTGCTTGTCATGTTGGCTGAGAGAGAGAGGCCACATCCGAGCAACAGAAGGAGGTTCCCTTGCGGGGTGACTCTTTGGCCTAATTTTAAGTAGGCTTAGGTTATCTTTTGTGGGGTTAAGTTTCTTATGAACAACCCCCAAGATTTGAGGCTCAGCCTATTTCTTTGGTTGTCCCCACTGCTTGTGAGAATACCAAGAATTCTCCACTTGGGAAAATTGAATTTTTCCCCTTTCTCACCATTCCCCCAAGGGGACGGGCAAAGGAGATTTTGAAGGAGTACGTAGACAGGTAGGTGGGCAATTGGAAGAGTATAGAATTATAGAAGCCAAGAGAAGATCATTTAAAGGAGTTCATGTTAACCTCACTGCCTAGAAATCTCTTAAGAAGAGAGGAAAATGCAAAATGAATTTGGCACCATGTTTGTCATTTGATGACCTTGAAATGCATGCATATGTTCAGTGAAGAGGTATGGGCAGACGTTAGATTGGGCTGGTTTAAGGAGTAATGTGAAATGAAAAATTCAAGAGAACACATTTGGACAATAGTTTTAAGAAACTTGGCTGTGAAAGGAGGCTGTAGAATATGTGTTCCGTGGCATAGATGAGTGGAGTTAAAGAAGGTGGGAGAAGTTCAGTGGAAATGATTCAGTAGAGCAAAAGCAGATGAAGCTGTAGGAGAAAGTAGAGGTAACTAATGGAGTGGAGCCCTTGAAAAGATGAGAAGGGGATGAGTCTGGAAAATAAATGGAAGACTCAGCCTTATAATAGGAGGAGGAACATGCAGCTGTTCTGTATACTAGGAGACAATGAGGCGACAGGCACAGATGTAGAAGGTTAGTAGATTTGATGGTGAACAAGGTAGGAATGCCTGGCTGAGGGCTTCCAGTATGTTTCTTTGTTTTTCCTTAAGTAAAGTATGAGATAAGATCATCAGCATGGATGGAGGGGGAAGATGGTGAGGCAGTGAGATGTTTAGAGAGAATAAATAAAGAAAACATAAACATAAACAATGATCTCAGAGAACATTGTAGAATTCCAGGGCAGTGGTAAGTGCTTGTTTGAGGGGAGTGACCTAAATTTATGATGAAGCTAACCTGCTTGCTTGTGTGATATTCTCCAAGCAGATAAAGAGAACCTAGGCCTTTAGAACTATTGTGAGTGCTTTATTTTTTACATTCTAGTATAAGAGAAGCACAGAGGTGAAGGAGTTGAGAATATTTTCCAGTGAGAGATTATCGTGATGGGTCATAAAACTAAGTTTTGAGAGAAATGCAAAAATAGGAAAGAATGAAATGTATTGACTCATTGAATTGGTGGCCTCAGTGAAGTCAAATAATTTTTCCATCAAGTTATTGAGGAAATAATTTGGAAAGATAGAGAATTTGGGTAGCATGAGATGTTCAAATTCATGACTTCAGAGGTAGTAGAGTTTCAGACCCTGGCAATTTCCAGGCATGAATGTGCAGCAGTTAGCAGAGGTGAAGCAGAAGAAAAAGGCACTAAAGTTAAGGAGATCAAGATTCTGAGGATAGATTATATTTCTGGACAGTGAAGTCACTGACAATGATGGTAGGAGTTGAAATGGAGATGACTGTAAGCCACAAGCAAAGGTGTTCAATAAATAACAAGGAATGATAAAAAGGGCAGCAGAGAACAAAATGTGAGAAATAGGGGCATGGATGACATGAACCTCAAAGAAGCAGGGTTTTTAAAAGATTAAATCTAGAAGTATCAATGGGAGGAATGATAACCAACGTCACCTTCTGATCATAAAACATGGGAGGTGTTTAAAAATCAGTGCTCTCCATTTGACGGGACGGTTCTGCAGAGGTATCCATACTGCCAGGTCAAAATTAAAATAAGGTGATTCTCTCCTAGAACCATGGACAGAAGGGAACTGCAGAGCAGTGGTGAGTTCTCTGAAGGGGGGTTCCAAGGTACAGAAAGGAGGGATTTTACAGGGACAGGAGGGGCTTGAGGCTGAGTCGGAGGAAGGGTTGTGAGAACCAGTCAGATAGGAGAATATTGGAAGTAAAAGACAACTAGAGTGATGTAGACTTCTAGAATATGGGTCAGAAAACTACAAGTCACAGGCTTGGTTGCCTGCTTTTTTTAAAATATGGTCTAAGAGTGAATAATGTTCTTTATATTTTAAGTAGGTGAAAATCGATCAAAAATAATATTTCGTACCATATTATATAATATGAAATTGAATTTCATTGTGCTTCCATAACGCTTTATTGGAATACAGTCACACTCATTCATTTATGTATTGTATGTCATTGCTCAGGTTCTACAACCACAGAGTTCGGTAGTTGCTACAGAAATTTCATGGCCTGCATAGACTAAAATATCTTCTATATGGCCTTTTACAGAAAAAAATTTGCTGACTGTGTTCTAGAGGATTAGTTAAGATATTTTCTTGGAGAGGAATTGTTATTCAAGCCAGCATCATAAGATGTTACAGAGTTGTTCAGGCTATCTCTTTCCACAGGCCCCAAATAGCAGAATGATTATAGATAACTAGTCCCAGAGGTGTGACAACGGCTTTGAGTTTTGATGAGAACACAGTAGTCATGACAGCAAGTGCCTGATTTACCTAAGCAACTAGATAACTGCTTTTGGATCACTTGCATTCTGCTTGCTTTCTTTGTTTGATACCATGATTTTATCATCTGCTTATGCTGTCTGGCTCTCACATTCTCCTCTCTTTCCCTTTCGTCCCCTCCCCATCCTCTTCTCTCCCTCTCATTTTACCAGCTACTAACGCCATTGTTTAAGTCATGAGCTCCTGTCAAATCCCCATGGCACCATAGAAGATGCCAGGCAAAACTTAAATGGGGCAACTAGTGTCCTGAAGTTGAGACTTATAGAAAAAAAGAAGCATTTTAGGCCCATCAATTTAAGGTTGCTAGTTTTTCACCTCAAAAACCAATAGCATCTTGACTGGTGATTAAATAAAATGTTCCTTTTTTCCATCTCTTGGAATTTTGGACAAGGGCGCGAGTTACTAGGTGTGAAGAAAATTAGAGGAATGGGAGTTAAGTAAAGTATTGAGGAAGGGTGGAGGCTAGAAAAACAGCACTGTCCATGGTCAAGCCATGCATCTGGATCCTGGGGAGGACAGAGAAGTCAGGTGGACGTACTTGTAAGAGCTTGGACATCTGTTGTATCTATGTATATTTCCAACCTCTTGAGGCAAGTGGATGGGATGTACACAGGGTGGGGCTGATTTTCTCAGCGGAAGCAGCTGTTGTTTAAAAGCATCTCCCCAACTGCCCAATTCCATGTCTTGGATAATGTTGATTATTACAGTACTTGTTGTTGCTAGAGTTTCCACTGCAGAGGTTAACCCTTCTGCTGTTGAAGCCCATTATGTGTTGATGGCAGCACTTTTATCCCCTGCCTTTCCCAGGAAGGTAAATAGCCTAATCATATTCCCTGAAATCATTCCACTACTAATTACATATAGACAGAGCTGAATCACCAAGCTGATTCCACTTGGAAAAAATTCAACTGAATTGATGATGACATAAGAAAGCTCTCTGAGACACTCCTGATTAGGGCATGCTGCATCCTAACTCATCCAGAGGAAGCAGGGACATTAGCTACAAGAGCTTTTAACTAAGGGTATTTGTGGAGATAGCCAAACCTGGTTGTTTTCTATTTCACTCAAGGCCTGGTTTGCTGAAGACATTTTTCGTCTCCCTAGGAAACATGGAATAGAATTCTTTAACCTTGGGAGATCTTGAACAGTCTTTTTATGAGTTAGACCCTTGTCACACAAACACACACACACACGCACACACACACACACGCACACACACACACACATACTTGAAGTAAATATCTAATGTTTTATTAAAAGTCAGAGAGAAGGTTCAAAGTAGTTTATTAAGAATGTTTGAAAATCCACTGAAATTTTAGTCAGTCAGTTCATTCATTCATTCAATTTTTAATCACATAATCATTTGATTGCATGCTTTGTTAGGCACTGCTATAGATATTGGAGCTATTGTGATGAATAACAGAGTCCCTTCTACTAGAAAATTGGACACCAGTGGGGAAAAATATATGTGATAGATTGAATTATGCATACCCTCAAAAGACATGCTCTTAATCTACATTCCACTAGTAAACAGAACCTTTTGAATATGTTACTTTTAGTTAGGTTGTGGCCAACTGAATCAGGGGAAGTCTTAATCCATATTATGCAAGGCCTTTCAAAGAGAAGCCAGAGAAAGCTATAGGGAAAGAAGACAAGTCAGCAAAACCGGGAAGAACAGACACAAGGAGAACAGGAGACTGTCAAGTGACAGAGGCAGCGATGTAAGCTCAGGGACTCCAAAGATTGAGGTGAGCCAGAACCAAAACACTACAGACTTTTAGAAGAAAGCATGTTGTTGCCAAATCCATAATTTTGGGCTTCAGGCCTCTAAAACCATGAGCCGGTAAATACTTGCTGTGTAAGCCACCCCATTCTGTGCTATTTGCCATAGCAGTCTGGCGAATTAAGACTGTATATAAATACACAACAGTGCAGTGTGAGGAGTATAACACTCATTATAAAAAATGAATCTTGTAGAGGGCAGGTAAGGAAGTCTGTCATGAAAGGTTTCCCTATGGCATACTATTAAGATGGGTTTTGAAGGATGCATAGGCAATTGAAAGTGGGCAAAATAGAATATACAAATTTACATATAAATAAAAAGCCTGGTGTTTTAAGAACTTTGCTGGTATGTACAGTAGGAGATGGGTTCTAATTGTTGGCAATTGAAGAATCTGGGGATGTACTCAAAAGTTAGCACATAGGAGCCCTTATATACCATGTCAAGGAGTTTTGGGGAGCCAGAAAAAGGATTTAAATAGGACAGAGACTGGAGGGTTGTTTTGGCAATAATAAAATTGATAAACTGGAGGCAGGGAGATAAGTAAAGAGGATATTGCAATAGCTCAAGGAAGATAATGAAAGCCTGAATTAAGATAGTAACAATGGTGAGGGAGAGAATAGATCTAAAAGCTTTAAAGATGGTGAAATACCAGGATTTTTAAATTTGAAGTGAAGAGTAAGAGAAAGGAAGGAGTTAATACTGACTGTTTTTTATTTTAGGAGAATGGGCAATTGGCAGTAGCATCAAAAGAGAGTAGAGGATAGAAGGGGAAGCGCAGGTTTGAGGGGCAAGATGGCGATCCAGCCTCTGAAACACAGTTGGGGTATCTGGTTGGCAGTGATTAGATTTCAGCAGGTTCTTCTAGCATGTGATGTTGATGTGGAAATCAAGAACATAGCTGATCATTTAAATTGCAGAAATGGGATTTTAAGAGATAGATTGATGTGGGAGAAGCAATATTTATCATGAAGGGGTGGGTTTTGTGAGATAACATCATTTCGGGATTGAGTGTGCCAGATTGCTCCTGTAGATTTTTGCTTCTAGCATTTATTGAGCATCTCTAACATGTCAATCAAATCATTCTTCTAAGTTATTATGCAAATTCTCCCATGTAACTCTTGGACCCAACCTATGAAAAGTACCAACATTTCACTCGCGACGGAACCAAGGCTCTGTGACTTACTCAAGCTCACCCAACTCCTAAGAGAACTCGGGATTCAGGTACACCGTGCATGGGCTCAGAGACTCTGTTTGCCATTTTGTTTCCATATGGTGATTTCATCCAGGGTCCAGGTGTGCATGCCTAGGTTTAATTTTTAAGTGAAGTGGAGAGAGTTAGAAGAGAACATGAGCAGTAGATCCAATGAAAGGGTAAATCGACTCATCTTTTCCTCTCCATATACTCTTTTTTTTCTTTATAGATTTCATGCAGTTGAATAGCTCACCTGTATATTAGCAGAACATTAAGAATGGAGGGTGAGGCATTTGCAAACAAGTGGGCAGTGCCCATGCAGATATTTTGAGCAGGATGCTTGAGTAAAAAATAGCTGCGGTAGTGGATATATTTTGAGAATTATTTGCAAAGATTCATTTGTATTTTTCTGTTCATATTCAAAGGCATAATTAAACATGGTAATTAGAAACCTCTCTTTCTCCCTGCACCCAGATGACTAAACAAAAAGGCTTCCTGCTATTCTATGGGTATTTCTGCGTGACATTCTCTAGTCACTCACACGTGTAGACTGGTCCCTGTTCTCCCCACGGACTGGGAATACCCAGATGGCATTTCCATCTCTGCTGTGGATAGCTCCTATCAGTTTCCACTCAGAATCTGGTCTAACTTCATTATTAGATTATCTTTAACTGTAGATTTGACTCTACCACAGCTTTTCTACTTCCCCAAGGTGGCCAACGTACTTGGTAGCTTTAATTGGTGCAGTTGCCAATAAATGGGATTCTCCAGGAAACCTCCAATTCTGCTCAGTGTACAGCCTTGCTGGGTGTACAACTCAGCTTGAGATACAGCCCTGCCTCATTACAAGCCTTTCTTCAGTATACAGTGATCTCTAGCAAATCTCCTAGCAGAAGAGGGCAGATTCCTGCACACTCCATTCCTTTCTTTTTTTTTCTTTACGTGGGCAGACACCGGGAACTGAACCCAGGTCCTCGGGCATGGCAGGCAAGCATTCTTACCTGCTGAGCCACCATGGCCCACCCATTCCTTTCAATTAAAGCCTTGCATGAGAAAAGAACTCCCATTTTAAGTGAAAAAAAGAACTCTCAAATCTGCATATCTCTTCTTGCAAAGATTTATTTATTTATAAGTTATGTAACTTCCCATCCTCCATAAAATATGTAATGAAACAACCAGGGGTGTGCTCTTTACCCTAGAGCTGTTTTTTTTTTTTTTACTTCAAATCCTGTTATATTTATATCTTTAGGTTTGATTTTTTTCGGAGGGGAGGGGTTGGAGAGCGAGGCAGACTTGGTTCTATCTGTCCCATCCCTTGGACTGTATCCAATGATCACAGAAATGTTAATCTTTTGAAACTTTAACCCTTGTCAGACCCCCTTTTGGAAAGCTGTAGCTCTCTCTTTTGGGGGAAAAAGAAAAAGAAACCCACACTCATATCACTTACTCATAATATCATCTCCTGAGGTTCAAAAAACCCTGTAAGTAGGAGTGCAGGATGATCAGATCAGAACTCCTGCTGTGGAGACGTCTTTATGGCTGAATTCCAAACTGCCCACGCCCAGACTGCCTTCCTGTCCGGAGACTGTTGGAACCCTGCAATTTAGGAGACCATTGCAATAGAGGTTTCACTGAGGCTGTGCATCACGGTGTCAGGAGAACAGTAACTCCTTTGAAATCCTTACATAAATAGAATTTCCTCAAATTAATCTGGGCAAGGAGTTCCAAAGCAATTAATATCTTCACTTTTCTGAGCACTCAGTACTGGTTTATATCTCTAGAGAATCAGATAAAGAGAAAGCAAACAGCAAAGATCCTGAGGTAATACAACACTGCAGTGTTCTATATTTATCCACTATCAATGTCTTTTGCATCAAATTGGCTGAGTTTCCAAATCAAAAGCTGATTTCTTTATTTATGCCTTTCCTTATTTTTTATTTTTTAGCAGCCATCAGCTGCTCTACAGCAAACACCCAGGTTCCAGACATCAAGCTGCGAATCCCAAATATCCAGCTGTGTGCTTTCTGACTTTGATATCATCACCCGTAACAGAGAGTCTGCAAAACCGAGTTGACAGCACTCACGAGAACGTACACTCGGAAGAGTGCCAGGCACCCAGGGCAGGGCTGGCTTCAGAAGCCCTTTCTGCAGAAAACACTAGCTCCCCAGCATTAAGGGAAGGGCCTGGCTCCTTGGAGAAAGAAGAGCTCATTTTCATATAATTGCATTTTAAGCTACATCTCCTCTTTAATGTAGAGCTAATCATTATTCCTAGATATATCACAATCAAAAAATTAAGAAAATTATTTTCTATCTTCTATATACCTAAAAATAGTATATTTCACTTTATATATGGATATGCATCTGTATTCAAACATATACACTGATTTTCTTCCAACTATTGAATAAATTCTTGGTACATGCCAGGATCTTTGCGAAGTCTTTTGCTGTTATCTTTATATGTACACGTACATGCAGTATGGAGCTGGAGCCAGTTTGCGAAATATTTTTATTAGATCTATATCCATTTCTTAATGATGGAATTGCTTAATAGATTAATGTTTGGTTCGCATTTCTATCTCAAGCAAAGGGGATCATGGACATGGAAATTTTTCTTAGGAATGTTATTTTTGAGTGTGGGATGCAGGCCAAGAGAAGCTGTGACAAGATGGAAAAGCTTAGAAACAACTAACCCTTAGGTCTCTAACAGAAAGGAGAAATGGTGAGATACATTTCCCAGGTAATGGAAAAGTCCATATGAAATAGATTCATTAACTGGGTCAGTGACAACGTGGGGGCAATGCCACATGTCAATAGTCTAAGGCTCAATGGTAACTAACACTAACCCATTTAAGAAAGGTTCTTATTGCATAACTGAGGCCAAATCTTCAGAACAAATTAGCATGGGCCCTTCTTCAAAGATGAGCCCTATGTTTCAACTGTTTGAAGTCGGCACTTTTGCATCTAACAAACAAAAGCAGTTTTGGCCTCCCAGACTTCTTTTCCCTCCACAAGAGTTTTTTACATCTTTCCATTTGAGAGATCATCATCTCCCATCTCTTCCAACCATGTTGTCTCCATGCAAAGGAAAGGACAAAGAAGAAAAATACTTAAAACTATTAAATTTTATTTAATCTTTTTATTCTTAGTTGTGAAATGAGAGGCATTTCTCAAGCCTTCCATAGGCCTTACTTGAGCTGTGCAAATATATTTGCTTTTTTCAGAAGAAACAATTCTGGGAAATTGTATTTCCTGTAAATTCAATCCTATGTTAAGTAGAGTAGAGCATTCTAACTAAAAGATCTGTGATGAATTCTTTGTATAGTTTATTATTATAAATTTTGTACTAACAAAACAGATATCTGATTATCTTTTATTTCCAAGTTGAGATTTAGTTAGAACAAGTATCTTGAATTGTAACATGTAGTTACAAACTTAGTAGTGCGTTCAGTAAATTATAGGTCGTGGCTATTCCCATTTATTGGCAGCATACCATGTTCCAAGTTCCTCGTGCATATTTACTCATAATACTCGCAGTAATTCTTTGATATGGTATGGACCCCACTTTACAGAGGAGGACTGTGATGCACAGAGAAGTCGAGTTCCATAAAGCTTGTGTGCAGACACCAGAACTCATCACCACCCCAGACTGCAGTCAGGGCCAAGTACTCTTATAGCCACTGTTGGCTTTTTATCCTTTTTTTGATCCAGCCAAACATCCAATCCTCAGAAACTATTTTACATAGAGAATCCAACATTAATATCACATATGCTCTTCGAGGCTGATACTTTTCATCCTATACCAGCAGATGTTGCTGCTTGGATTATGTATGTGTTCTACACATTCCCAGCCTCATCCAGCCAAGGAGCACGAGGGTTGCATTAGTGCCCCATTAGCATGGCTTCTGAGAACCACCCGGGTGCCTACAGACTCTGAGCTTCACCTCCAAGCTTCCTCTGATTATTTCATGGAGTTCTGACCATGAGCTCAAATTCATGTTGTCTCCAGCTTCCAACTCATTAAAACTTCCCTTCCCCCCCCACATTGTCCCTGCTGCCATCATGACGCTAAGGCTCTGTTCTGACATTGTCATTGGTCTGTGTGCTGTGGGTTCCAGACTGCACTGTGTTCTTGGGTGGAGTGGGACAAAGAAGGCCTTACCTCATCTCCTTGACAAGCATTGACACTGGGTCCTGTGGCCGCCCTGCCTACCTCTCAAGTCTTTCATGGAAACATATTCAGTTTCTAGCCCCAACCACATTCTTCATAGACCTCAAAACTAACTCCTCCGGCTTATGAGGTTGGTATCTAGGAAAAGAAACCACCTTGTCGCTGCACTTTTCTCGCCCATTCTGTCTTCCAGCATCTGCACAAGCGGTGCCTTCCTCCGGTCAGAACTCAGACCCTTCCCTGCTGTTGAGCTCACAATTACAGGCACCTGGTGGGGTATCAGCTGAAGCCCAGTGTGGGTTTACTAGGGACATTCTGACACAGACCAAGAGGTAATTGGGTACAGTGGCAAGGGTGCTGGTCAAGGAGTCGTAATATTTGGACCCAAGTTCTAAAATGATTCTTTTCAGTTCTCAAATTCTGGGATTCCATATTCTGTATTTTTTTCAATTTTTGAGGTTTGATGAGTTTTATCTCATTTGGTATATATGCCATAAAAAGATTAAGCAAGGAGACAGCTGTAGCTTCTCCTCTCCAATAGCTACAGCTGTTCTCCTGACAAGCTTATCTTGGTTGCAATAAATATGATAATTGTGGCTATTATTATTTTCGGTTACAAAGATTTTAGTGCCCAACCTATGAATTTAGAAATGTGGGGATTTCCTTTCCAAAGGGGTACTATTTATTCAGAGCCGTCTTTGCCCTCCAATTAGTTGTTAACTGCTGAGCTCAAACTTTCAAACAGTGTGAGGTTCCTTTGGGAATCGGGGGGCATATGTGATCACATAGCCAACTTGCTTCATTTTACTGCTTTGGTTGTCTGATTCCACTTAATGAAATAGCTGTGTTCCTGAAAAGTTGGCTGTAAAGCAAGTTTCTGTTAGATAAATCATACTTCTGCATCGATCTACATTTTTAAATTAAGATGCTTTTCCCTGAGGAAATAATTGGCCCCAGACTAAATATAAATTATACTAAACACTCAATAAACCTTTTAAAATCACATATTTAAAGAAAATATTTTCTGATAGAAACGCTAATAGTGATGATTTTGTTTTAAAGCAGGAAATACAAATATTACACTACCGACAATGATAAGAAATGGTGATATCTTGAGAATAGAGTCACATGGGAATTAGGTGACCAGCATGGAGTGCCTGATTTGGTTTGGCTTTGTTTTTAGATTATACTGGGGCAGTGTAATATTGGCTCAGTGGCAGAATTCTCGCCTGCCATGCCAGAAACCCAGGTTCAATTCCCAGAGCCTGCCCATGCCAAATATATATATATATATTTATATTCAGCCTCTAGTTCTAGGTCTGTCAGTCAAATCAGTTAATCAACAAGAAGTTGAAAAGTGTTAAGTGTGTGTAACCTGCTTTCTGGGTGCATTGAGAGTCAGAGATAGCCAAGACTTGGTCCTGCTCTCAAGAGGTCCCAATTTCATTAGAAAATTATATCCATTGATACAATACAAAGCAACTATTAAAAAATCCAAATGTTGTTGCAGGAGAGTGTATTGGGCATCAAGAGACTTGGTGTGTTCACCAGGTCACTAAACAGTTTTCAGAATGAACAAGTCATCTGCCTCCTCTAAACTTCAGTTTCCTACCTGTAAAATAAGGGGATTGAATTTAATCACTAATTCCAAAACTTGGCTATTCCATGTGAATCTCCTGGTAAGAGTACTATATACCATCATCACAAGAGAGACTGACTTCGTAAGCTTGGCAAGGCCTAGAAATCTTTATTTTAAACAAGTATTCTAGAGAATTCTTCTGCAGTCAGACTCTGCCCTAGCACTTAGCTACTATTGAATTATATAATCATTAATATCCTGTTAAGCTTTTCCATTTAATGATTTTATGATTTTGAAGATCAGATGAACTCTAGTGCAATAAGTGAGCAAGAGTGCAGGGTAAGCAGACGATGCAGAGAGTTAGGACTTAAATGGGCGTTTTCATGGAAGGGTAAGAATTTGAAAAATTTGCCATGGTAAACAGAAGGAGTATCACTTTCTAATTGATCGAGGCAAGTGAAGAAGGCATCATCATGTTTGCCCAAGACAAGAAACAGCTTTCCTGGCTTAAGAGTTGTCCTGATGGTGGTGGTAATGATGATGCTTATAGCATCTAATACCTATGGAGAAATTATCCTGTGTCTCTCACTGTACCAAAAGCTTTCCATGTGGTGTTCTATTTCATCCTTGCAATAACCCCAGGAAGTAGGTGCTACTCTTCTGAGTTGTACAGATGAGGAAACGGTAGGGCAGAGGGTTTGGGTAACTCAATGAGTTACCCAAATTGAGTCACAAAACCAGAGAGAATTGGACTTGCCTGACCCCATTCTTTGGCTCTTTAACTACTATCTGTTGCCTTCCTCCCAGCACTATCGCAAGATAAACGTGGACAAGTAGATTGGGGCTAGTTTATGGAAGGCTTTGATAACAAAGCAGTGGAGTTTGCTTTTGATGTTACAGAAAACAGGGAGCAATTTTAGCATCTGAAGAGGTGTCCATGATGAAGGGGATACCTTAGGAAGATGAGTGTAGCAGTTCCACTCAAGGATGTATTTTCTTTAGAAAAACAAAGCATAAGACTTATAAATGAGAAGCTATTGACGATGAAGAGTTTCTTTTCAAACAATTTTATCAAGTGATTTGCTCTTCCCCATGGTATCTCTTAACCAAGAATTTCCTTTAGCACTTTAGAAATGTGCTTTGTTGATCTGTTTTTTTCTAAATACTATTTTTTCAATCGTCTTGGTTAGATCTTCATGTTAGCTATAAAACATTGATCATTTTGCAGCCAGAGAACAAATGCTGTGAAAGGAAGCATTTCCTTGATTCGTTAACTTTATACATTCAGATTTCACTAGTGTGCTGTTTCTTTTTTGAGTAAGACCTTTGGAAACCACATTTCTGATGCTACAAATGTGGTTTGTTATGTGTATTCTGATTGTATTCCTCTCTGATTTTGCCATGTATGCCTGTAGTAGGAAAGAAAAAATCAATGAGAAGAATGGCAAAAATAATTATAGTGAAAGGTGCAATTTATATAGCATTTTACTGTATACAAATCGCTTTTCACCTGCTTTACCCAATTTAATCAGAATGTGTACATGTAATAATTGGTAATAATGGGATCATGATGTTTCCCTGTAATTCATCATTTGGTCTGGGAAACACATGATGTTAATTTAAGCCTCGTTGATTTTCACAGGATAACTTAAGTGCCCCCTGCTTCTTGTAACAGAAGTATGGATCAGGGGGAGAACATATGCCACCACAAAACCTTAAGCCATCCAACTTCCTTTCCTACATAAAATCTCCTGACATTAATATGCCAAATTACCCAAGCCTGAATTCCTATGTCTCCTGAGAAAACTCGATGAATTCTTGATTGTGGTTACTCTAGTATCTTGGTACTTGCATTTCGGTCTCTGACTGTAGCCCTCCCAAGATGCTTTTCCATCCAGATGCCCATATAACAAGCTCAACAAAGCTTGTTCTGGCACATCTGACTGTGGTCACACAATAGCATATTTAGATGGTAGAATTAAGACACAGGCTGAGTCTGTGAACAAGAGACTCAGACCCTGTCTTTTCATTTCCCTGCTTTGGTGGTGTAATACACAGCTTCCCAGGAGACCTGAGGTCCTAACAGTCACTGCTCTGACACTGGAGCTCAATCCAGAAACAGCTGTCCAGAGCTAATTTATTTCCTAATGCTGCGGCACTGTTAATTTATAAATTACACTGGTAATTCAAGCTATTATTAATTTCAGATGGTGTAGGGCAAGCCTAATTAAAATATGACACCAATTGCCACACATATGTAGCAAGGACTACCATTTAAAATTAATGGGAATATTAAGTGTGACACTGGTCTCTGCGATGCTTTGCACAGTAATTATAGCATTGTAGAAGGGAGAGGTATGACAAATGTTGGCTTGAGGGTGGTAGCAAATAAACAATGACAACACAGAAGGAATGGCCAGTTCCTTGGTTCATTTAAACCTCTTCACTTCCTTTTCCATTTCTTTCCACTCTTCCTAAAATCAAGTTTGGTCCTTTTTTTTCTGTAAAAAAGGTGCTTAGAAAACAATCATTATAAATGCTACTGAGACAGAACTTTTTTATTGGTCAGAACTGAGTCTTTGTGAATTAATACTGTTTTTCCTTTCAATATACTTGACTTTGAGACCCTGTTTTCTATTTATTTACAAAATCCATATATATAATTCTTTGTATTATTTTTCTTTCTTGCAGTTATTATTTTTATGCTATGGATTAGCAGAAACATATGGTGTTATGTTTTTTTTTTCTATGACCTTAGGGAAAATGTTCCTTTCTTTGTTTTTCCCCCAAGGCTCCTGAGCAGGGAAAGATTCTGGGGCTGCAGGATTAAGGTAACTCCACTCTACCTGAATCCATGCCTCCAGACAGATTGCAGGATTAACAGTCAAACCAACATGTGTGTGCAACGGGGCTTCCCAAGAGTTTTCATGTATTATTTTTTCATTTGTTACTATAAACAATCCTGTGAGGTGTTAAGAATGTAGACACATTATGCCTGGGAAATGTCTTGCCTATTCCAAAGGCAGTCTCAAATGATGCTACGGTCACAGGATAATTGTTGATAGCACCCCTTCCCCTTTCACTTTAAAAACTATCCCAGTTTACACGATACAATATATGGTTACCCTAATGATCCTCATTTCACAGATGAGGTAGGATAATCCTGAGATATAGGCATAAAGTTATACTTGTTATTCACTGTCTTTCAGTAAGGAAGCTCAGGTTCAGGGGATATGTGAAAGAAGTTTTGAATTTACATCTAGGTTTAAGCACCATGACTTTTTCCATAATTGCATGCTCGTAGCACGACATCTGATGTGAACCCAGAAGGCAAAGAGTTATTATTATCATGCACAGCTTTTCCTTAAAAAAATAGAATCTTGTGATGATTAAGTGAAGCCAAGTTTTCTTACCTTAAATGCGTCAGTGTACGTGCTTCATGCTTGTAGGTGGGCACCAACTGTGAAGTCCTCTCTGTTGGTTTGTTACCTAGATCTTGTACTTAAGAGTTCTGGCACGCTAAAGTTCAGCAAAGTGATTTTGGACTATCTAATTGGTTATAAATCTAAAAACAAAAATTTAAATTCATTGTGCTAGTGTTTCCATTGCCTAATGTGCACATATAGGTGTGCGTGCTTGCATAACTGCTTGTGTGATATTTCTAATAGATTCATGTTCACAATGCAATCACCAACTTCAAAGCTCAAGCTAAATGATAACTTGAGATCAGAAAGAGTTAATATCCACCTAAGATGCCTAATTCAGATCCCAGAGCTGGACTTCTTGGCAGGAGCTCAGCAGTGCAAATGTCAAAAATTTGCAATTCTCTAGACACTGTGCTTAGTTCAGTTAGGAACACAAACCTTTCAGCTGGTCTGTTGGGATGCCAAGGAGACTTTGGTGGTGGAAGGGACAGAGGAATGGAGAGCCGACATCCTTCCAAAGAACTTGTACTCAGAAATGGCAGAATTCTCTGCAGGCATAGCCACTTGATGCTTTACTTTCTAAGTTGATGCCTTTGGTCTTTTTCTCCCATTTCACCACATCTTATTGCTTCTCTTGCAGCTGTTGGCTTTGTGAGTGAAGATGAGTACTTGGAAATTCAGGGCATCAGCCGGGAGCAGTCGGGGGACTATGAGTGCAGTGCCTCCAATGACGTGGCCGCACCCGTGGTGCGGAGAGTCAAGGTCACGGTGAACTGTAAGTGCTCCTATGAACCCCTCACTCCACTCCATGGGCATGAGGTTGGTCTGCTGTCATGACAGCAGCTGAGAGAACCAACTGCTGACTCAGTATGAGAAATAACACAGCTTCATTTTCCATGCTCCGATTTCAAGGGCAAAATTCCAAAATCTGGTCTTTGACATTTAAAGGTGTCATGATGTCACAGTAACAAAAATAGTAGCTGCAAATAAGTTCCTATAATCACAAACCTGACTTACGTGGCTGGAAGTTCATTAGATGGTATGCAAGTATAATTTACATAAACTCATCTTCAAATTCCAATTTTCCCATAAATTTAGTCACATTCCACAGCTGTCCCAGAGTAGCTCACTCTCCAAACCAGTTATCACCAGAATGATGTGCCAAAATCCATGTGCTGGAGAGTGGGAAGGAAATATTAGAGCTTCTATTTCTGGTACATGTCTTTTATTTCATCTTTTAACACTTATATTTGTTCTGATGTACGTGGTATACATATATAATTTAAATATAAATAGATAAGCGTACAGATATTACAGGGTGTATCTTGAAATTTATTTCTTTTAGCAATGGTGGTACAGAAAAAAAAAATTACACTATTGCTCTAGTTCTCATTCTCTTTTATCCCCCTCCCAACTCTCTCTGCTGTCAAGCCCATTATCTTTCTCTCTCTTCCCCTTCTTAGTTTCTCACTATGTTCGTTGACTGAGTTCTATATGATGTTCTGAAATTTTCACTCTGCTACGCCCATTCCATCAATTCTTACAACAGAACAAAGCCCAGACCCTCTGCAAATAAGACTTTCCCCTTTAGAATTTGGGAGGGGTGGAGGTAGGGGAAGGACAGTATGTACATGCCAATATTCCTTCGTTAATGATTTCCTAGTATACTTTAATATTTTAGTTTCTGGTTACAATTTGGCCTTAGATAATATGAAGCACTTTAAGAAGCAACAAAATAGGGCATGGGGTTGGAGTATTATCACTTAGACTATATAATGGGTATTACAATGTTATCATTATTTTATACCCTACTTCATTAAAAAAAGAAGACATAAGATGACTTATAGTTCATAAATATTAAACTCCAAAACTAAGGACATGGAAGTAAAAGACTGCTGTAAGTAGGAAAATAGTGAAAGCTAGAGATAAGTCTGCACATAAAATATAAACCACAAGGTTGCTAGATAGGGTCCAGAATTTGGCTTTGAGTTGTGAAAGCAAATAGGGAAAACACGATCTCCTTTAGGATGTTATGTCCAAAAGATAAAAGCAAAATATCTGCTTGGGAGAAGCACTGCTTTTCCTAGAGCAGAAACCCAAGAGAAATTTCTCTTTGGGGTCTCCACAAACAGAGCACTTTGAGGTGTCGTCAAGTGTACAGTGCACAGTATTTCTGCAATACGTACAACAGCAAGTTTATTGTGCTTGTTTTTCATAAAATCCCGCAGTGTAAACTCTTGGAAAGTCTAGGATAGTTTGGTAAAGACTTAAATGAATATAGACCAAGTATGTTGGTCTAGTTTGTTCTGACTTTATTCAAGGGTCCATTTTAGAATACCTAAGAATGACTGATCTGTATATCCTTCAGGCTATTCTCCATGAATATTGTTTCTTGCTACTGAGCTTTTGATGGGAATTGAATAGTTTGAGGTTATGTGATCTGGCAAGGTCCTGGTGTGCAGAAACTCTATAAGGCTGATTAAAGACTCTGTCAATGCAGGGAATGTTGCATCATCCCATGAAAGTTAAAGAGTTTAAACAAGAAATCTGCCTGAAGTCTTGGTCATTCCAACTGTACACAGAGGTGAACAGAAGAAACATGTGAGAAAGACCAAGTTTTTCCTTGCAAAACAACCCTGAGTTTTACAACATTGAAAATAATTCCATTCTCTAGCTCAATTAGTGTAGCAGTTTGACAGGGCAAGTAAGTAGAGGCAGGGCAGTGACTGAAAAAAATCAGTGCAAGAGGCAAATTGCTTCATTTTAAAATGCATTTAAAAATGTGATGGGGCATCTTCTCTCTTCAGATCCTCCATACATTTCAGAAGCAAAGGGCACAGGTGTACCCGTGGGACAGAAAGGGACACTGCAGTGTGAAGCCTCAGCAGTTCCCTCTGCAGAATTCCAGTGGTACAAGGATGACAAAAGGTAAAGTTTTCCATTTCATCTCACGCCTTCCCCCACCCGCACCAGAAGAAAGTTTTTTCCAGGTTCTTGATTCCAGATGGTTGCAAGTAAATTCCTGCAAAATCTTCTCCTGAATCCCTGCTCTCTCTAGAGGGGAAATAATGCAAAACAAATACTTTCTTAACATTAAAGAATTTCAGCTATGATTCTAAATGCTGCCATGCAGAACTATTGCTCACCAACCAGCAGGCCTGAAAGAACACTTTTTTATTTTTTGAAAAGCAAAGTCTCAACAGAAGGCCCACCAGGGGCATTGTAAGACCTGCTAATGTGTAGGCCAAGAAAATAATGTGTTCTGACTGAAGCTATTTTTAACACATTCTGAAGCCTGTGTTAAGGGGTTAGAAATGTTTCCAGGGTGCTAGGAGTGGCTAATAAGCTAGCTATGGGGATGATGCGGTCTCCAGTTCCTTTCCTGACAATCTCAGTAGCAGTGTATAAAGGAGTCTATGACCTGATTTAGCCCTCCTTTTGAGCCCAGATTATTATTTCATGGTAAGAGAGAAAGGGGTGCTCCACCATTACTTCCCATTGTTACAGCCATCATTGGGATATTTGATGTGAGTCACTGAATATTGTCATTGGTAAGAGTCCTCAGATGGCATGTCAGCACACAGACCAGCAGCCTGGACAGTCAGGCAACAGGACAATAACTGCTATCAAAGAGCTATCTTAAGGTGGGTGGACAGCAAGGAAATAGGCAAGGGTTGTCTGTCATTGGAACATTTTCATAAAAATGGAAGTGGTGGTGAGGAGGACGCAAAAACAGTCCTGAGATGTCTCTGGGATGTAGTGGCAGGAAGGAGTCAGGAGGGCTGAGAACCTGAGAAAGAAAAACATCAAAGAGGGCAATTGGGAAAGATAAGGAAAGCCCTGGGAGAATCTCGGCCAGGAGTGACCCAGCTGGTGCTATACAATGTATAGCATCATCAAGGTGCCTTAGTTTTCTTTCCTTTTGTAGTCTATCAGATTCCTGATCACTGAATCAGTAAGTGAATTTAGTTTAGTACCAAGTCACTTAGTCACTTAGCTGTGCTATCCACTGCATCTTATCATATCCTTCCAAATGAGAGCCAGTGTTTTTTTTTTTTTTTGCATTTTTTAGAATATATCCTGACAGTGAAGTGTGTCACGATTCATCTAGCCCATTTGACAAATGAAAGGACCAAGACAGAAATAAAGGAAAACAAGCTCACAAAGAAATAGAGTTGCCTTTCCCCTTTATTCTAAGAATTGAGAATCATGAAGAAAGGTGTCATACTTTTCCAACAAATCAACTTGGAAATCCTCCTTCAGTTGGATTCCCACCCCTCTACCAATGTACTATGAAGAAGGAAATTGAAGCATGAACATCAAAATCTTTAAAAGCAAGCCAGCCAACAACAAAGAGAAAATAACTAGAGCTATAAGGTCAATTCCTAAAGCTTCACTTTTCAGGTCTTTGTTCAAATTAATCATTTGTATCCTATTGTTCTGACTCTTGGAGGGGGGAGGAATAAGGGTTAAAAGAAAATTATAGGGAAAAGCAAGATCTTAAAATATATGGAGGAGAGTGGATTCTGTGACTGACAAACACGGTGGGTGGCAAGAAAGAGGAAGGGTGAGGTCTCTGCACTGCACACCCTGGTTTACCCAGAAGGAGAAAGTGAGATGGCATTGCCAGAGAAGGTTATTAGAGATGCTTGGTGCAGACTTCTTTCAGGCTTCCTTTGATGCATTCCTCTGATGGTGGCTCCTTTTCTTCCCTTCCAGTTGATTTTTGGTCGGCCTTCCACTTGCTTCTCATTATGTAGGCATGTATTTCAATCTTTTTGCACTGAACGGAGCTGTCTTTCCTCTTGGCACCCATCTCAATGAGAACATCTTCTTGTCACTGCCTCATTTATTGATGTCACCAAGGCTGCCAGGAAACCTGGCTATGCATGTCTCAGAGGGCATGTGGCATTGCCCTGTCTCACATTTTCAATGAAATGAGCAGACGTAAATTGAAGGAGTACATCTGGTGGGGCCCAGACAGTTTTCTAAAGTTAGGGAAGCCATCCTTTGGCTATACTCTCGTAAATCCACTCAACTGCATGCTGCTGTGTATTATCAATCAAGGGAAAAGGGAAATGAAACATTATGCTTAATAAGGCAACCCACTCCAGGTCATCAGCCAATGACCGGTCAATAAGTTCACGAAGGAGGTGAAGCCTGAGGGGAGAGAAAGACAGAAGATATCCACCATGCAGAGATAAGGGAAATGCACCATCCCACAAGCTGAAAAGTACTGTAAAGTGCTGCTGGACATCTCACGGGGCCTTTAGCAAGAGATAGTTCAGAGCTGTAAAGCTGGAATCTGCTTCGGACAGTGCCTCACCCCACTCCGGAGTGTAAATCTAATTTGCAGCTTGGTTCTGATGTGATGACTGCCCACTTCATCCCATGAATGGCTGCAACACAGTGAATGGGATCAACAGACTCAAGTAGCTCTCAGGAGCCTCCTGGCTGAGGGGGTGCAGAGCCATCTTTGGGCATCACCACCTAGAGATCAGTATCTGCCTGACAAGCTACCAGGGCTGTGGCTGCTATCCCAGCCAGAAGTCTTCATCCCATCCAGATGGTGCTTGGCATTTTAACAAACTCAGTGGACACCAGCCACTAGGTTATGAGAGAAGAAGGTTGTCAGAGGAAAATCTACACAATACCAAGTAAGGCAAGTCCCAGCAATGAATCTTCTGACCTTCCTAGAGACAAAGATGTTCTGAGAGTATTCAAATTAGGCCAGAACCTAGCTCTCTCTTCTGATCAAGTTTGCCACAGAACTTGAGGTGGGGGACATACATACCAGGGTCCCCCTGAGATGAAGCCTTCAGATAGCGACAATATAACAGCCAGAGGAGTCCTCTGTGACTAATGCTAATGGAAATGTATTATATGCAATAGCGTTTTATAGTTTACAGTACATCTTCTCATCGTTATTTGGCTGGGCTTCACTTTCTATTTCTGTCATGAACACTGTCTTTCCAGATTGGATTTCTCCATTATGCAATCATTTGCCCCAGTTCATGTCCCGTGAGCTTGTTGTAATATGTGTCTAATTTGGCCTGGTTTCCGGTGGGCAAGCCCTGTTCCCCGAACAGGGATGTCCAGTTTGCAGCCAGTTTGCATCACTAAGAAGGATTCATTCTCCTAATAGTGTTTATCTTTCCCACAGCATAGACCCAACCTCTGGGTAAGGGAGAACGATTGTTTCAGGAAAAGAAAAAAAGTTGGCTTAAAGCTTACTCTGAAATAAGTCATTCTGGAAATTTCTGATAGGAAAATATTTTTCTCATAATTTCCATATAGATACACAGTTCTAATGAGAACTATGATGGAGGATACCAATCCCTGAAGAAGCTTTTCTCATCACCTCTCTATCTGTGGAATCCCAGAATGTGTACTATTACCCCCCACTCACCACCTGTGGCATTTCTTTAGTGGTTTCTCCCACCCCTTGAAACACATTGGGATGACACAATGGATTGCTCAAGGAGATTGTGCTGCTTCTACAGAGTCATGTGCTTAAGGATTTATAATCACTGACAAATCATTCTGCTGGGCTCCTCAGGGAAGTTCGCCTCTCTCAAGCTCTTCAGGTTCCCCTGATGTGAAAATTATCACTAACCCTTTCCTCCTGTTCACAGTCTAAACCAAGGTATTATCTATAGAAATCCTCGTGTTC
Source organism: Tamandua tetradactyla (assembly GCF_023851605.1). Taxonomy (NCBI): domain Eukaryota; kingdom Metazoa; phylum Chordata; class Mammalia; order Pilosa; family Myrmecophagidae; genus Tamandua; species Tamandua tetradactyla. The sequence continues at coordinate 3,806,711 of NC_135334.1, read as the reverse complement.
CTAGGGGGGATTGTGTTACCCAGGCATCTGAGAAGGACTGTTCTTCCAAATCCCCCAGGTTGTTCTTCTTTTTGGCATTTGAGTTTTTCATTTCCATGGTCATCATTGACATCATCATCATCACCATAACCATAACCAACACTATCAGCATTGCTTTCGTCACCATCATCATCATCACCATCATCATTACCCTCACCGTATTCATTACCATCAGCAGCAGCGTCAAGTACACCCACACTTTTGAGCACCTACTGCGTGAATAATACTGCTTTGAATGTCACACAGCTGGCACATTGTATTTGTTGCAGTATGACTGACAGGTCTAAAAAGCAAGGATGCGAGGCTGCCCCCGCCTTCAGAGAAACTTAAATGTAGGATAGGGATATACTGGAAAACAAGACATCCTGACAGGAAGTGTCTGTAGACACACACATAAAAATAGAGACGTATAATTATATGTCATTGTATGAAAACGTTGCATCACTGGGTGGAAAAATATTGGTTATAATGATGTCAAAAGGTGGGCAATGAGGTCATTAATTGCAGAATTGATCTTGTTGCAATGAGAAAAATATGACCATCTCTTTTTTTTCTCCTCTTTTTTTGTCTCCCTCTGTTTGTCTCAGACTGGTTGAAGGAAAGAAAGGGGTCAAAGTGGAAAACAGACCTTTCCTCTCTAAGCTCATCTTCTTCAATGTCTCTGAGCATGACTATGGGAACTACACTTGTGTGGCCTCCAACAAGTTGGGTCACACCAATGCCAGCATCACACTCTTTGGTGAGACTGAGTCTTGGGCTTTGCAAAGGAAGGGGAGTAGGTGTCAAGAAGGGGATGAGGTATCAGGCAGGAGGAGTGTGCAGGAGGAAGAGCTCAAAAGGGCAAGGATAAGAGAATCAAAAGTTAAATAAGAAGGGGTGAATAAGAAAAGTAAGAGAGAGACAGAGGGAGAAGGAGAGAGGGAGGGTGGGAGAAAAAGAGAGAGAAAGAGGGAGCGGGGGAGCAAGGGGAGAGAGGAGGGAAAAGGAAAAGAAGACAGAGAAACTAATACATGTATGAACAAGAGAGATGAAAAAGAATGTTCATGCCTATGTTTCATTCTATAATGGGAAACTCTTGAGAAAGGAAGAAATTGTGTGCTGGGATGCTGAAATGACATTTGTTTTTCTCAGTGATATCTTCTAAACTGACCAGGGAGGAATATTGTTTCTACTACAATGCTTTGTTCACTTGATTCGTGTAAAATGTTTCCTTTTCTGAAAATTTTCCAGCCATTTGAGACATAAGAGAAACTGAATTATATTTATAAAAGTGAAATCATGTCCCTTAGTTTCTGAGGGACAATACGTAGAAAATGGGAATTTCCTAAGTTCTCCGTTTGTATCTGGCTGAAGTAAGATATTTGTCCATCCAAGCCACCATGCTGTCAGAAGCTCTACTCATTCACATATTAATTCATTATACAAATATTAATTAAGGGGCTAATATGGACAAGGCAAATTGTTCTGCCTTCATTACGTAGTTACCCTATTTTTCCCAGAAGCAAGTATGCAAAGCTCCCTCCCAGGCCCTGGGTACCCCCACTTCTGTGAGTGGGCCAACTCAGAGTTGACCTTGTTTGCACATCTGTATCATCAGACAGAACCTCCAAGGGGTCTGGCAATTGCTTCCATTCCTGGGTAGAAGCACATTCTCCTTATCAGCCATGGGATTAATCTCTGATTGCCTTTTGGGCAAATCCCTCCATAACCCACAAAGTTCAGTAAGCAAGGGATTTTTCAAATCCTTTCCTCTTGCCCTGTAACATTAAAGAACATACTTGCATGTGGTAGGGAAGAAAAGGGTAAGGGATTTAACAGATCCTTGAAAAGAATATGAATTCTTTTTATTATGGAAACTTCTAGATATTCCCATTGCTTTCCAAAGCTCCACCTGCCCAAACTCCTGTTACATCCCCCAAGGGTTCAGTGTATTCTGGCTTGCTCAGGGTAACCAACCTGTGCTGCCCCATCATTTCATCTCTCCTCTCACTCCCATTCTCCAGAATTCTTCCCTGCTTCATCACCTGGGAAGGGGAAGTCTGCCCTTGATCCCCTAGCTGAACTGGTAGCTCAGAATGGGCAGAACTGTGATTAGAATGATTGATCTGTCTGACATCTCTCACACAGGGATAGTCATCATTGCCCCTCACGTTTGTCAGGCCTTTTTGGCTTTTTGACAGGCGTCTGTATGCATGGACAGAAGGGCTAGTTTAAAAAGGAAAGGATCTTCCTTCGCCTTGCAAATCTTCGGCTCTCTCTAATTTTTCGCATCAACCCCCTCCACCCAAAGTAGTACTAGTTCTTGCCAACAGTCTCCCTCCTCCTTTGACCTCCACCGTCTTCTTATTTGGATGCAGGATATGATGCTGCCATTAGCTTTATCACTACTGTCTAATTCCCTGGCCTTTTCCCCTTAAACCATCTCAACGTGAGATTAGGCGGAAGAAGCAAACATTATTTTAGGAGTGAAATAGCTGGCATTTGTGACAAGGAGAGCAGTGGAGCATGTGATATGAGTCTGCTCTCCTCAGCAGACCCACACACGATAATTAGAACTTCTGCTTCCCCACCTACCCCATAAGTCTGTGGACAGGCTCTGGACTTGGATATTCCTGCCTTCCTCAGCTTTTTGGGGATGAAAGTTTCTCTCAAAACTGCATTAAAAATGATAATATATATACAAAAAAGGATTAGGAAAGACTGGGTCAGACAAAATACACTAGATATGTGTGGGGATGTTCCTCAAGATAGAAGTTCTCAGAGCCTTTACTATGCTAAATCTCTTTGAGTAAATGTTTACAGCAATTTCCAAAGGGGCTCACCTCAGAAACCAGATTTTAGTCTCTATTGCAAGAGCATTCCTAAGGAACATATCAAAAAATGAAGTTGTGGTCTCACCACTCCATGGAGCCAGGGAAATCCCATCAAAGTGGGATGAGATGGATATTTCCAACTCATCAGCTTTTGCCAAGGAGGAACTCCTGGGCTCATGGTGGAAGCTCACTATGGATGAGGCCTTTCTGCAAATATGAATTGATCAGGGAATTTTCCATGTAGTTTTCCATAATGACTAGATTCTTTAGCTCAGAGCCATCAGTGGACTTGGGTAGGTGGTAAAGCAGCATTTCCTTTGAGTAAATGCATCAGGTTCAGGATGAAGTTGTCTCTCTTATAGCTTTACAGAAGGCAGGTGGGGTTATTGTCACTTACCACCAACTTGTCCATCTACTATACCTTCTCTCCAATGACCCGGACATTGAAAAGTAAAGAACAGTTGGTGCTGGGAGAGGCCCATCATGGTCAATACAACTGAGGGGATTCATGGGGTCTGGTATGGGGTATGGGCCTACACATCATTAGTCCTAGTGTGATATTGCAGAGTCTTCAGTTCTGCTCCTGAATCACAGTGGTTCCAGGGGGATGGTGATACTGCCATGGTGCCATGGGATCCAAAGATCCTTGGATCTCATTTTCCAAAGTGCACCAAAGTGGGAGGGGATGTGGAAGAGAAATCCCAGCTGGAAATCAGTACCCCAGCTCACACAAGCTATGAACAAGACATCTGCACTGCAAAATACACTGAGTGGCCAGCTGCCTCCCTGCCCAGGCATGTTATCCAAGTATGGAAACTTAAAGCATTTCTGTGTTTCTCATGCTGCATCTTGTCCTATCACCTTTGGTTTTTGTGTCTTCCTTTACTTATCCATCACTCCAGAAATGTTTGTGGAAAGCAGTATACAAACTATATATGATCGATATATAGGTGCTGTATATAATATATGTGTTTGTTTTCACTTTTCTCTCCCATATGTCCCTCACCTGATTTAGAACTAAATGAGCCTACAAGCTCAACTTTGTTCCAAGGTCAGTATCCCTTGCTTTATGTTTTCTCTCCCTTCCCTCTTTCCTATGATCCCCATTCCCCTGTCCCCCCTCCCCTGTTGCGTATCATCAGAAGCTCCTAAATGTGAAGATTTTTGTAGTATGGTCAGGAAGGCTATTTAAGAAGGTTACCGGGAGCTGGTGAAACTCCAAGGGTGGCTCACTTTTCTCTGCTCATCCCTTCGCCATACTTCCCCAGAAGGGCTAAGAGGAGAAAGGAGAAGAAAACTTTTCTAAGATCTCAAAGCTCAGAACTCTGTGTGAGGGCAAAATGTGGGAGAGTGAGTCTGATTCAACAAGAAAGCAACTCCAACACACTGAGTGTCCCTCACAACAAGATTCCGACTGGCAGACACTCAGTAAAGAATCAGACAAACTTTCAAACAAAATTTCAAATATTCCGTGAAATGCACCCCCTGCTTCACAACTAGATTCTCACAAAGAGGAGGGTAAGGATGAATCAGAGTACAGCGGCCAACAAGAAATAACCTAGAGTGGATGCCACTGAGTTCTACTTTATGGCCTGACATTCAGTGGCTCTGTGCTCTTGGGCAAGTCACTAACTTTATTTAGACTCAATTTTTTCTTCTTTGCTGTGGAAGTCATAGTTTCTGCCTCATTAGCCTTACAGAGCTGTTCCAACATTCGATTAAGACTGCATATGTAAAAGGCTTTGGAAGCTCTGAAATCTAATCTCCAGATGCAAGCTGAGAGATGGGTCTTCCCTTAATATGATGTCAAGAGGTTCATTAACTCACATTGCAACCCGTTTTCCCCACTCCTTGTCCACATCAGGCTCTTTCCCACTAGAACTCCTACATCACTTGCCTCTTAGGTTTTCCCGAGGTCCACCAGTGTAGCACGGACTATTAGGAACATGTTCCTTTCTATGACTAGGCATTCTGGAAGAGTGGTAGAATACAATAGGAATTGTGTGTTCTATTTTTACTCATCACACAGACAGTGGCCAGTAGAGAAAGAATCCAGCAGAAAGGCAGCTGCGAGAGCACAGAAGGGCAAGGGTATGGTTACCTTCCTCTCAATCCCCTGATCCTCCCCATCCCCTGATCCTCCCCCATCCCCTGATCCTCCCCATCCCCTGATCCTCCCCCATCCCCTGATCCTCCCCATCCCTTGATTCTTCCTCATCCCACATGATCCTCCCCCATCCCCTGATCCTCCCCATCTCCTGATCCACCCCCATCCCCTGATCCTTCCTCATTCCACCTGATACTCCCCCATCCCCTGGTTCTTTCTCATCCCACCTGATCCTCCCCATCCCCTGATCCTTCTTCATTCCACCTGACCCCCCTCCATCCCCTGATCCTCCCCCATCCCCTGATCCTCTGTATCCCCTAATGTTCCCCATTCCCTGATCCTCCCCATCCTCTGATCCTCCCCCACCCCCTGATCCTTCCTCATCCACCTGACCCTTCCCCATCCCATCTGACTCTCTCCCATCCTGCCTGACCCTCCCCCATCCCACCTGACCCTCCTCCATCCCACCTGACCTTCCCCCAGCACCCACCCTACTCATCCATTCACACAGGTTGTGCAGTTATCTGAGAATGGCATTAGACTTGGGAGGTGGGAAAGGAAGTGGAGGAAAATATATTTTGTGGGGAGCTATCAGAACAGATGAGGAAAAGTGCTTTTCTCATGAAAGAAATCAAGGCTGCTTTCTTCACCTTAGTGATGTACATAGAAGCCTGATGGCGAGCCATGAACAGGAAACTGAAACAAAGAAATGGAAGGAAGAAAGGGAAGAAGATGACAACATTCAGATCCAACTCAGGATTCAACTTATGGTTATTGGACCCCTGTGCTAGGCACATTCCCAGATTTAAAATAGAGAGCACTGGAAAGACAGCTCATGTAAATGGTGAGAGAGAAGCATGTGCCTAGAGCTAAGACGAACAGTGCTACATAATGTGCCTTCAGAAGTTTCTAAGAAAATTCTGATCACTTAAGTCTTCATCCTCAGAGGAAATGAGAGTTTCTTAAAGCCCTCTTAGTGGTATCTTACAAGCTGGTATTTAACTGAAAATGGATAGAGGGAGCATAATCCCACATCAAAACAAACAACAAAAATGAGCAAAAACAAAAACAAAGGTCACCTTCCCTGGTGGCTCAGCCCGAACGTGGAGCCAGTGGTTGATCAGCAGCCTCACTCCGCCGACACAGCTGGGGCCTCACTCCCCTCCACTAGGAAGTCATAGATTGGTTGAAATGACCTCCATGTCAATTCAGTCTTTGGATTTCCTGGATATTCTCAACTGCTTATCCCAGCAGCTTCCTGGCTGGATGCAGGGGAATGGGGTGGGGCCAGGAAACTGTAGGTTGTCACACCTGAAACATCTACAGACTTGAATAGCTGGTCCTCAGTGACGCCGCTGGAATCATTTATATAACTTGGAAGATTTTAGAGGAAATGGGCCTCACATCTGGGGGCTTTACCTCACTGAATCATGAGATTTTTTTTTCCTACTTCTTGGCTAGTCGTCAATAGAAGAGGGAGCTACTTAGCTCCTCAGGGAATGTCCCCAAACTGTCTTCACTTTATCTCAGAAATACAAAGGAACATTCAATGAACACATGTATTTTCACTGAGAGGGAACACTTGGCCTTAAGAGACACATGAAGCTATTTTGCTAACAAATATCTGGATAATCTAGAAGGATTCTGATAAGAAAAGTTTGTTCTCCCTCAGCATTTTCTGACACCCTTGAAACATTTCTCTGCTCCCCTATAGCAAACACAACAGATGGCGTGTCACCCTTTCATATTAATATTTGGCAGTCCAAGGCTCCCTCTGTTATAAATAAGAACTCCAGTTGTGCACCCCCCTCCCCCACCAGCCCTCTCCATCCCTCATTGGACTTGTGCCGCAGGCATATACAGGGCCACACTGCAAGCTCAGCAGCTCAGAGGTGCACATCTCCTGTCCACTGCCCCTTTGTCTTCTATAACCTGGGCATTGAGCTGCATTTGATAGTATCAGTGGGCTGGGAAAGGTTAGCTGAGTAATGCCCACAGACCTCATAATGACCGTTAAACAGGTTTATTAAGGAATGAGGATCACAGCAGACTCTATATATTTCAAGAAAACAACTGTAGTAGGGAGTGACAATTGGTCTTTTCCTGAAGAGGATTCAAGATAATTAATTAGGTCCAGAGATCCAGTGACATGTAGGTTCTATGGCACTTGACATGTGTGTCTAAAGAGCAGAAGGTCAGAAGGCATCGAGACTTTTCCTTCACCCTCCTTCTAGAAAGGTTGTATTAACTTATGTGAGGACAGCCTGCAAATCCTTTCTCCTCTGCCCACTCAACACATATCCCAACTTTGTGCTCACCTGAAATCAGCTACAAGTAACAGCTCTGATGACCAAAAATTCACTTTAGAGACTAACCAAAGATGCTGACTTTAGCAATGTCTCACATAGTAAGTCTTGGGGAAGGGGTACATTTCATTTTTATTTTTAATTAATTTTATTTATTTATTTATTTTTGGCATGGGCAAGCACTGGGAATCGAACCTGGGTCTCCAGTAGGGTAGGCGAGAACTCTGCCTGCTGGGCCACCATGGACTGCCCTTCATTTTTATTTATTTTTTATTATTTTTAAATTGTTTTCCTTACTCTGCCTGGCTTTTTGTTAATATGTCATTAACAAAAAGATCTTCATTATAATTCAGTTATATTCTTGAAGAGGAAAATAGATGCCTGACTTTTTGGGGGACTATTTGTTGCCTTGATAAGCACAGTGTCACTCAAAGTATGTAGGGTTGCACAGTGGGGCTTATGACCAGCACCAGCTTTGGCGGTTTAGGTCTCAGTTTTTTTGGAGGCCTCATGACAGTGCATCAAGTGCGATATAGAGGAACATTTCTGCATCTCTTCTTAGTAACAAATCAAAACAATGGGCTGGAGTGCAGCCCAAGAGGTTAGTACACATGAATTTCCTGGTGACATCTTCCCACTCTGTGATGGGATATGGGTAGGGACAGAAGTGCACCTAACTAACTGGAAGCACTGAGACATTGTTCCATGGAAAAGCCCAAGTGTAATTTCTAACGAAGTTCAAGGATGAGAGCCAAATAGTCCATTACCTATAAGGAAGCTGAAGACAGTTGACCTTTTTGCAAGTAGCCTCTGCTAGAGATTCAGTGGGCAAAAAACACTTGGAGGGGAACGATTAAGCAGAAATTGTTTTCATATCTTTGTCTCATAAAAAAAGTATTTGGAGTGCTACAGGGACCATATGTTTTCAATTTATTTCTCTTCCTGCTACTCCTTATGGCATCTCCACCTTGATACTTGAAACAGTCCAAACTGCACAACAGAAACTTCCCTGGGTCCTTCTCCTGTCACAGTCTGAACAGCCTCCATTCTTCTATGGCTGCATTTCCTGATACATAGCCTATATTGCACACTCTAGTTTTGGGTTGAAAGGCCAATTCTGCTTCGTCCCCCAAGCCTCTTTCTTCAAACTGTCCTTCCTCCCACCAATTACCTTCCTTCTAGGCAATACATCCATGGTAGCTGAATGAACCCACCTTAGCTCCTGGACTGGGTTCTAGGGCCCAGCAACCACTCCATGGGACTGTCCTTGCTAAATGGAAAGCTAACACAGCACGAGGAATCCTGGCTTCTCTCTATTGTCCTGGATTTGATCTGATTTTCTCTGAGTCAGAAAAAGTTTTGATCAAAGAACACTCCTTTCATCTTTATATCTCCATGGTGGCATCTCAGGGCTGTCCACTTAAACTGAGAAGGGAGAGCACATCTCAGGTGCCCATAAAGAATAGACTGAGAGCCTGAATGTACAGGTATGAAATCCCTGATTTCAAGCCACGTGTTTTATTGGAGTCCAAGTGGAGTTATATGTAGCTTTTCTTTCCTTGTCTAGGAGAGGATCTTTACACAGAGAGCATAGATTCCCAAAGTATTTCGGGAATTCAAATGACTTTAATGACATTTCTGCCCTTTCTATATCCAAGCTGGGAAAAAAAGAAGAGGTCTCTAGCCAAGAGGGAGGTACAGGGTTATATAGATCATCACCATTTGAGGCCAGGCGGAACAAGTGCTATCAGCAGACAAAGTACTAGAGGCTCTGTGGATTTGTTCTGACACTTGAAGTTGGCCAAAGAAATAGTGACCTTTCTCTTTCTAGCCCATGGAGAATAGCTGACATCCTAATGTTCCCACAAGGTGGGAGGGTGCAGAATGGACGGTCCTAGCACAAGCAACAGTATCAGCCCAAATGTGAGGCTCTGGTGGCAATGAAGTCATATGGGGCCAGCTTGCTTCCCCTGATAGCCTGACTCATCAAGAGAAGTCAATTGTCTGAGACCTGGGCTCCTCTGGCACAAGGAACCTAATCCAGCTGTGTTTTTAAAATGTGCAGCTCAATGCCAGCCACACTTCCACATTTTAAGCAGAGCCTAAATACAAACTGCTGTATTGTGATGTATTTCTATCAACCAACTTTATATATCAGATATACAGATTTCAACTAATTAGGGCTTTCCTGGTGACAACAGAGTGTTTTTCCACAAAGAAACATCAGCTTGAGGGCCTCAAGGTCTTCGATCCTTCTTCATAAGACAGTAAGAATATGTCTGCTTTGGCTTGAGCCAGCAGTCCAATCAGAAACATCACTGACCTTCCCCAGCCCCCAACTTACCTCTTGTGGCTAGAGCTGCCCTAGAAAATCAGAGTGGAGTGCATGTAAGAGGGCTGGGTGTGTCAGTTCAGCACAGGAGACCAGATCCCTGGACCAAGAGAGCTGTCTCCTGCTCAAAAATCCATCTGAGGGCAACGTGATCGCTTTCCACCTTAACAGTGGCCTGTTTTTAATTTCTTTTAGAAGTGAAAACTACTGTGCCGACCCCTTGGAAAGGTTGGTATGTTTCTGTTTCAGGCAGTGCTGCCTTGGTGGGGACAGGGTATGTAAAATCTCTTCACCTTCCTCCAAGGCCCCTTCTCTTTCCTTGGCTAACCCCAGGAAGCAGCCCAGGGGGAAACGTCCCCTGATTTTTGGTTGCCTGTATGTCCATTGAGATGATCCCCATCCTCAAGCTCACACCATTCTCCCCTGGGTGGCTTCCTCTTGCAGAAGTCTAACTCCTCTTTGCTGGCGACACTAATGAACACCTCTCAGAGCCCAGAATAGCCTATCTTTGGTCTCCTCTTGACCAGACCTGCCTCTTTCAGCATATTCAGTTGCTCACGGTCATCTTTTTAGATCTTGGCCTTGCACACTGCCCTTTGCTTGCATCATTCTCTCTCTGTCTCTCTGTCTCTCTTTCTCTCTCTCTCTCTCTCTCTTAAGTGGATGCTGGAGGGAGGGGAAAACGGAAGGAAGGGGGAGGATCTTGGGTGAGTCACTTGGCTACAAATAAAATGTATCATATCTGAGGCTTTCATTGCTGCCAGATGTTTCGGAAGAGTAACTGACAGTCATCACGTTCTCTGGGATCTTGGCTGCCTTGGTAATTAGTCTTTGTAGGCCTCCACAGCTCTCTAATGAAATGGAGGTGATAGAGGTGTCCAGCGTGGGGAACAGGTGTGGCTGGACGGAGAATGGTGGCTCTCCTGTGTGGCCATGTCCTCGAGTGCTGGGACTGGCTGTCACTCCGGCCAGCACAGGCTCAGAGGGCCTAGCTCATGAGACCCCTGAGACTCCACCTGCGGGACAGAAGCCCTCATCCAGCACTGCTCTCCACATGTTGGTGTTGGTGAGGGTGGGTGCCCCGTGGTGGCAGGTGGGCCACCTGTCTGCTGTGGCCACCATTCCCCAGCCTCACAGAAACGTTGGGTCCTGTGTTCTCATGCGCTCTATTCTCTTCATGCTCTGCAAATGCATGAGGCTCCCAAAGAGGCAGCTCTAGAGTTAATGGAATTGAATTTGAAGGCACAGGTCAAAGACCTTGGGAAGGTCACATAAGCCCTCTGAAGTTAAGTTTCTACAGATTAAATCTCATAGATGAGGATCATTAAGTATGGAGGGATCTTTCCAACTGCAAGTCGTCTGTTTTCCATCTGTAGCAACATGGTTTTGTCCCTATGTATATCACTGACTTATTGAAGGTGGAAAGAATTGGGAAGAGAAAATTGAAGTAAAGCCAGAGGCAAGGTAGGAAGAGTCATTTGTTTGGTTTTGCTTTTTGCTTTGCTTTGCTTGGGTTTTTGTTTTTGTTCCAAGTATAACCTTAGGAGAAAGAAACACACAGAGGTAGAGTGAATCTGGACAAGTCAGCCTGGGTCACATTATTCTGGTTCATTCCTTCAACAAATATTTATTGAATACCTGCCATGGGCCCAGTTAGACTCAAACCCTATGGGAACTCACAGAACAAACGAGAAAAATACATTGTTAGAGAAATGAAGAGAACTATAGTTTGGGGTGGTATTTTAATAGGAGGTACACTTGGTTCTGCGAAAGCATACTAGGTAGAGTCCAGGAGGGCTGCCTGGAAGAAGAGACTGGTACTGAGCAGGATCTGGAGCAAGGAGTGGGGCAAGCTGGAGAAGAGCATCTCAGGCGGGGGAAAGATTGTAAGAAGAGGGGAAGGAAGGAATCTGGCTAGAGGGCGCACGTCCATATGCGTGCACTCATGTGTAGGTGTGCACACGTTTGTGTGTATGTCAGCATGTGTGCTCTTATGGGCATGTGTGTACATTTGTTTCAAAGATTGGGGGCAGAAAGAAATTGAAGAACGAGAGGCAAGAGAATGAAGCTAAACATGCAAACAGCAAGTATATTGTGAAATGAAATGTAGCAAATACTCTACCAAGAAGTTGGATTTTTTGCAAATGTTGGGAGACTCAAGTAGATTAGTAGAAAGGTCAATGTTGAACTATAGAATTAGCATGAAGAACAAATCTGCGGCAGTTGGCAAGGCCCAGCTTAGTAAGTTTTGGGAAAATGGAAGGGAGAGATGACACTGCTGTCTTCTGTCAGAGAATGTTTGAACAGCCTGGCTTGGATGTATCACCATAGTCTCTCCCTGGCCCTCTTTTTTCTGTCCGTCCTCATCCCAGTCAGATTAGCTGGGTGTGGGGAAGAAAAGCTTGGGGTCAGAGTAAGGAGGCAGAGTGTGGAGGGTGGAGATGGGGAGGTTGAATGAGGCTGAGCACAGGACAGCCCCTCCTCAGGGCTGGAATGGAAGAGCTGAGAGCCCCCTTGAGCTTTGCCAAAGTGACAATACAAGAATGAGGAGGCTCTGGCAGACACTCAGTGGCCTTTTTCTTTCCTTTTGTAGAACACACAGGTCAGGTGCCTATGCCCAGGCTCTCTGCAGGGGCTCCAGGCAGGGAATAGAGCCGATAGGAGCATAAAAGGCACAGCATGGAAACTGAACATGGTGCCCATGGAGAGCTCAAGGACGTGCTGGCACATCATTGTGCATATGTATTGGAGGTGGAAGGTGTTTTCCCACTCAGTTCCCTCTGCTGGGCTGCAGAGCCTTGGAAAGCAAGGTCTTAGGTTCTATTTCAGATAGTGAGCAAACCTGTCCTCTGCCCAGCTGTCTGCCTGGCCTGTGGCGTGTACTTCCCAAGGATTCTCCCTGCAGGTCAGGAGGAGGAGAGCAGTTGATGTTGAAGATAAGCATCTGTCCCTTTCTTCTCTTCTGCCTCAAGGCATCTTCTTTGCGGTGGACACGGCAAGGAGGAAGATTGAACAGAAAAGGGGGTTTCAAAGCTGGGTGCCTTGTGTCTGTGTGTGTGTATGTGTTCAGCAGATGAAATCAGATGAAAAATAAATGAAAGAAAGAGCTCTGTATGGAAAAGTGTATGTCCATCCAGGAGTATTAGGGGCTGGATGTGCAGGACACACCCAGGATCACAGTGTGTGATGCAGCCACCAGCTCTTCAGGGATTCCACATGGACTTGGCTCCCACAAAGCCTGGTTCATCCCAGTGGACTCAGAAACAGTCTTTCTGTGGCCTGAAGTCTTCAGCCCCAGGTCCTAGCAAGGATCTCTGAGTGACCCCAAGGGTAAAAATACCTCACAGAAGAGAAACACATAACCCCTGACCTTTGAAAACTTCTGTAAGTAATTTCTCTCCTTTCAGATTCCAAAGAATGCTAGGCAGAGAACAGAGAAATTAGTTATAAATAGAGAATTCCTGGTGGTGGTTTATGATGAAACAGAATATTTGGATGTAAAAGAAGCAAACAATTAATGATCAATCGAAAGCTATAAGTATCTCTGGAATTTGAATGTAAGTTGAAAGGGAGCTTTTTAAGAAAGGGCCTTTGTCATCTGTGCCCCACTCTGCACCTGGGGTAAGAGAATGTTCCCTGACACAGGGACAGAGCCCTTAGATTTTTGCTGCCCAGCAGTCACGCCCTGCAGGGTGGTTAGCACATTAGGAGGCCCTTTCCTTGCAGTCATGGGAACTGGCAGTGCCGAGAAGTTCTGGTCCTGGGAATAATGCAACCCAGATCCCAGAGAAAGTCAAGGCTGGCGATCCAGGCCATTTCAAAGTCCCGACTCTAACTGTTGCATATGAATCAGAGCTTGGTCCCAAAGTGTATATAAGTGAAATCATATGGAGACCCTCCAGGTCAGCAGTTCTAGAACTTAGTGGAATGAGCCACAAGGAACCAAGACACCTGGTTGCATTCTGGTATGCTTCAGCTAGAAGGGTCTCCGTGGCTGGACAGCCAAGCAGGCAGGTGAGCAGGCTCTGGCTCTGTTCTTTCATCCCCTCTGAGGACCCAGACTTCATGTGTGATGAGTTTTAAATATCCATCAAATCTGGTGCATAGAACAGGCCAGAGCCAACATGATCTAGGGGCAAAGGGGCCTTGGTCCGTTAGGTACCAAATACATCTAGGCATCCAAACTTGGGAAGATTGCTCAGGAATCACACTTGCATTTGTTAGGGGGCTTCTTGGCCTCCAGATTGAGGTATGTTTCAGAATGATAAGAAAGCTGCTGAGAAATTTTATGTCCGCATCCTTCTCTGGCCTTCTGTGTTTAGCTGCTTGTTAGAGTGTCTCCTTGCAGGACAGTTTTTGGGTGCCCACTCCAGACAGGCAGTATGAAAGATTCTGCCTCCCTTTGTGTCCGTGAATCTCCAGGTATTTCACATGCACAACAAAAGCCACCTGTTTATTTCCTCATTCTCACCTCTATCCCATGTGGGCCAGCTTTTACCTTCTAGGCATGTGGTACTCCGACTAAGTCTGCTTGATTCTTGTCCAAGTGGGGTCAAATTCAAATGCTCCAGGCGGAAGCCCTAAAGTTGAATTATTGACAGAATGGCCAGTGTCTCCCACTGCAGCAGGCAGACAGATTTCTGGCTTCAGCAGGTCATTTACCACCCAACAGTTGAAGCAGCTGGAGGGCTTCAGAGGGGATGTTGGAGCAAACAGTGTAGGAGTTTATTTTCCTGAATCCCAGGGTATTAATTAACCAGCCACCTTCTTCTTGAACTTGATCTGTGAACTTGAGCTTGGCCTTAGCATGCTACGACATGATGAAGGAATGGTGGCTCCAGGTGTGTCCTATGCTCTCTCCTTGCAAGGGAAACTTGTCATGACATAGTGGGTATTATAAGACAAGCTGGGGGGCACTGTCAACCAGGGTTCATTCTAATGCAGCTCTATCCTGGTAGAGCTGGACACCAGGGTTCCAGGTAGAGGACGCCTTGTCAGAGGCAAGGCAGTGGGACAGCAGCCTGGGAGACGGGATGGGTTCGCCTCCACTATACTCCAAGTGGCTCAAGAAAGATGTGTTCTCTTCCCAGGCCCAGGCGCGGTCAGTGAGGTGAACAACGGCTCCTTGAGGAGGGCAGGCTGCATTTGGTTATTACCCCTGCTGGTCTTGCACCTACTTCTCAAATTTTGATGCGAGTGCCACTCTCCTCTGCCGGGGACAAGCTGCCGCCACAGCAACCACCAACCCACAGCGACGGTGACACCGACAGCAGCCAGAGCATACCCGATTTTTCATAAGATATAATCAAATGAAATTCAGAGACACAAAGGAGAAAGGGACACACAGTTGAGGGAGGGGAACCAAGAATACTTTGGGGGAGGGAAGCTAAAAAAGAAATTGGAAATTGCCTTGCAGATATTTAGACACAACCGAGTTTTCTTTCTTTTCCCAATCGGGAAGAATGCACAGCTGGCTTCGGACCCACCCGCGAGCTGCACTGCGTGACATTCTTGTCGCCAGGGCAGGCAAGCGCTCAACCACTCTGCCCATTCAACTGTCCCTACCACAGAAGATTCTGGAATCGGCCATTCCAAATTCAGTCCATCAATAGAGTCCGCCGTGCAGACCCACACATGACTATCGGAGGCCCCACTAGACTGCCACCATGGAGTGTGGTATGAAACGAACACTTTTTTAAAAAGCAAAGAAAAAGGAAATGGAAAAAGACAGCCTGACAGCAACAACTATCTCTCAAACAACAGTGGCAAAAGAATGGTTAAACCTTGTTTTATGTTTGTTGTTTTTTTTTTTTTTCATTTTACCGCACGGATGTCACAGATAATAAGGGATTCTGATTCATTCTTAATTTTATTAATTATATTTTCAGATATGAGTCTAGAACTTAGTGCAAAAACAAGACAAAACTAAAAAATACACAAGAGGAAGGGGTGAAGAGAAATATGTTCATTAAACGTTAAACATGGATAGTGTGCTTTCTAACTAGGTTTACAACTGGTGGATACGACACTGGGCATTAACCACCCCGTCAGGATTTGGCATATCCACCAAAAAAAAAAAAAATACTCGATTTAACCAACATCTCCACCAGCGCTACAGATTTCTCCTTATTCTGGCATTTAATGCAGACAATATTATGCTATCTACATCCTGTCTAGAAATGGAAAGCGTGATCTG
Organism: Tamandua tetradactyla; assembly: GCF_023851605.1. NCBI lineage: Eukaryota > Metazoa > Chordata > Mammalia > Pilosa > Myrmecophagidae > Tamandua > Tamandua tetradactyla. The sequence continues at coordinate 3,790,918 of NC_135334.1, read as the reverse complement.
CACTGTATCTTGAGTTTGTTGGCTATGCTTCTTTTGATGACATATATTATACAGTATATATATATATACATATATTTTTTTTGTTAAAGTTCTAGCCATTTTATTTCTCAGCAGGGTCCTTTCTCAGACATTACTGCATGCTGTATATGGCGTTAGCTGTGTGTTGGTCTCCTAAAAGATGATAGAGTTTACTGGTAATTGTGTAATCAGCTCTTGCGTTTTTATTTCCTTGGGTTATTTACATGTCAGAGACGTTTATAAAAAGTGAAAAAAAAAACAAGAAAAAAACAAGACAAACAAAAAACAACTAATTGCAGGCGCAGCTTCTCCTTCCCAGGTGTGGCTCTGTGAAGCCAAGGTCTTCACAGGTGGCATCTTTCCCCATTGTGCCGCGGGGTATTGACAAGCAGCAAGCGACTGAACAGACTAAGCCATCAGTAGCCACTTGCTTTAGCCCATACGGGATTCTCTGATGCCTTCGTGACCACTGGAGAATTTAATCCTCTTGGTTTACTTTATTTAATTTTCCAACTTTGTGTGCGTGTGTATGAAAGAGAAGAAAATGAGGTTTTTAGGTAATCTTTTTTTTCCCTCCCCAGAAGTCTGGGAAAACAACGAGGCCTCGGGGAGGGGTCCTGGATGTGATGAGGGAAGGTGGGATTGGGGGATTGGGGAGGGAAGGGTTGTCTCTGACTTGACATTAAAAAGTGTTCCATGTCCCTCTTCACTTTTGGTGTGTTACCTCATTCTAAAGGGTGGGCGGGGGGTCAGGTTGAAGAACATGGAAGAGGATGGGCTCCTGATGGTTAAGAAAACACCATCATCCCATAACAGAAGCAAGGGGAGGGGTTCCATGGGGACCCTGACTTCAATGCCTTTGGAAAGTCATGAATGAAAGTGATCCATGCAGCTTCCTGCCTGAGTTCAAACACTTCACCTCACAACTTGGGCAAATGTCAAGTCCAGCTAGGGAAAAAGATTTTAGGTATAATCATTTCTGGCTTTCAGTAGGGTGCCTCTATTGTACACACACACACACACACACACACACACACACAAATGCAGGCACACATACTCCTGAAAACCTTGGGAGTTGAGTGTGAGTAATCCTATCAACCAGTGATGGAGGAGCTCTCTTTCCATTACACTTGCTTCCTGAAACTTGCCTGCAGCCGTGAATTAAGAGTGGTAGATTTTAATACAAAAGAATGTTCAAGTAGTTCTCAATGGTTCTTATTGATTCTGGGAATTGAATAAGTAGCTGAAGATTCACTGAGAGGCAGTAATGAGGTCAGAGTCAAAATATTCAGGAATTCCTGGTTGTATGTCCTCAGAGTACTGTCAGTAACACCTGAGAAGATTTTGGAATGTTTGGAGAAAAGGCATTTCATTTCCAGCTCCTACCAGCAAAAGTAGAAAAAGTTGTTGACTTCACATTGCATTCCACTCTTCTGCCCTAAATGCCACCAGCGTCCATATAGGCCAACTTGTTTCCAATACCATGGTTCCAAACAGCCTGGCCTCCTTAGAATGAAAGTAGGTGAGGGAGAGTTCCTGCTTTCCTGGGCCAGGCACTACTTTAAACACTGATTGGGGATTTGGGAGCAGATAGTGTTTCCAGGCAGTTTCAATTACTTACAGCTTCCTAAGTAAAATCCCAGAGGTAGTACTGAATGAAATGCACTAAGACTTCTGGATGATGAAGCGGCACTTCCCAGGCTTTCCTGGGAAAAGAGAACATAGCAGCACACAACCTCCATTTGAATCTGAGTTTCCTCTTTAATATCTACCAAACATACTTTAGGTCACTCTGTCGCTATCCTCTTCTAACTCTATGGGTCAGTTGTGGCCAATTGTGTAGAATGCCTTTGATGGTTAGATCTTAATTTTACCTATTTGCCAGCTCAGTCATCCATCTTGTCTTTTGGTTCTTTTAATGGCATTTTCCTTTTAGAACCAATTGTACCATGAGTGAGGAGTTTACCAGATAGGAAACCTTCTAATGGGTACTAGCATAAGCTCAAATCTACGGAGATTATAGTCTTTAAAAGGAACTTCTCCAAAACCTACAAGATGGAGAATTCACCCTGTCAGGCATTCCAAAAGATGTGGAATTGTGTCCAAGGGGCTATGACTTTTAAAGGTTCTTATAAGGCCAATTTTCAGGCCTACTTCTCAGGAATCATTAGCTTGGCAGGAGTAAAGTAAATTACTCTGAATATTGCCTGCAGTTATTTTGCTTGGTACTGGCATCAAGAAAAGACCATTCTTACAGGCTGGTCCAGATTACCAATGAGCTATACTACTAACAAGACAGAGATAAGGCCCTACCATACACTAAGATTTCCCCACTACCCGTAACATGAACACTTTATTTGGGGGAACCATGATTTAGGTTGGACAAACTTCTATCCCATAATAATCTTATAAGATTGGGAGATGCATGGGGGATTGGGGATGTGCAAACCTTAAGAAAACCAACCCAACACTCTTTTAGAAACCCACTCCATTGCTTTTCAGACTCACAGATGTGTAAGGACACTTAGGTTCTTATCATTAAATCTTGCCCAGATATAGTCTTCTAAATAATGAGCTCAGATGCCTAATTTGAAGCATTGTGAACAATTGTCCAGGGGTTACCCTACTGATCAGTGGCACATCCAAAGCTGGAGCTGTGCTCATGGTTAATTTGCCATAAATGATGGTTATTGTTTCTGTGGGTGGTTATGGTGATGATACAGATAGCAACGGGTGATAAATGACAATCATTGCTCTTCAAACTGGAGATGAGTTAGCAAACGAACTAATGCAAAAATCATATCAACGTTTATTACATTTCCTTGGGTGGCACCACCTTTATCTTAAACCTCCTGAACCATGTATTTGTAAGGAGAGAGAGTAGCACCAATCAATCACAGGTATGACCCTCAAATGTGTAAATTAGTTTGATTAAAAATGCAATGTGTATTCAGTGAAACATCAGCCAGCAATTTTCTATGCTTATAATGGTGAGCTACTTCTTACTAGAGGTGAAAAGCTTATGTAAAAGGAGGGATGTGAAAAAGCAGATGGTCCTTATTCATGATGAGCCTGCATGCTGTTGTGCAATAACTGGCCACATGTATGTGCACATAGCAATCATTTGTCCTTTATCAGATAGGCAATGTAAAATACTTGATGTCATAGGTACCTGAAAGAAGAACTAAATATTGCATCTTTTAAGCACATAAAAACAAAATACTAGAACTTGATCATTGGGAGTTAATTGCATTGTTGTAGCTGTTGGTCATCAGTGCCTCAATCAAGGCATTCTGAAGTACCAAATTCTTAATTCAATGAGTCTCCAACTCTCTCCCCCTCCAAATGATAAAGATAAACTAACATATCCATGATTCATAGTAACTGAGATTTCTGAGTCTCTGCAGCATTGCTCAGATCCCCTGTCTCCAACAACTCCATACTTCTCCACTCTTAGTTCTGCATATCATTAGAATAACACAGCTCATTGTAGGGGATACTCCCTCATTTTTTAGCTTAAGCTGCAATCTCTATCTGATATATTTTGGTGCTTTTCCTGTGTGGAAGAGAATCAGTTTAGCTTTCATTTATTGCATGCTAATTTTGCTCTGATGTGAGGTTCCAGATAATTCAGGTGTCCGGTTCTGGCATATCATGAAAGTATTTGACTTTATTTCTATACTTTCAGGAACCTGAGTATTATTTGAAAACTATTCCTCTTCCAGGATGTCTATTTGGTTAAAACCTCTTTAAAATATTAGGTGGCCTTGCCCTTTGGTTCTAGTGAATATTTGAGATGGAATTTCTGAGGTCAGTGCATATTTGGGGCATAGCACTGAATTCCTAGTCAGTTGAACAAGTTAATTGTCATTAGTTAATTGAGTTCCCTTTCCTTAAATTATTTCTGTAACTTTTGATTGTAGCAGCATATACACAATTCAGAATTTCTCATTTTGACCACTTTTAAGTGTACAATTCAGTGGTATTAATTGCATTCACAATATTATGCTATCATCACCAATATCCATTACCCCAACATTTCTATCGCCTCAAAAAGAACCTCTGCACAGCTTAGCTTCCCTTATCTTTAACACAGGATGTCATGGCATAAGTTTGCTAATATTCTTTCTGCCTTTAAAATTCAATAATCAAGGGATGCCAGATTATATATGATTTCTCCAAGAACAATTTGGGAAAGAAGCATTCCTGATAAGTAACATTTGAAGGTGAGAATCTGGGCAAGCTCCACAGCCAATTAGTTATCTTCACTTCAAGAATGGCTCCTATGGAGGGAAAATACATAATCACAGCTGCCAGATATTTGAACTAATTTCTTAAAGAGAACTGGAAGGATGGACACTGCAGCACTTGGAGATGGGCTTGTCTAATAAAGTACAGTGGCATTTTCCTAACAGGAAATTCTGGTAGCCCAAACGGTTGTTTATTCTTGCTCTCTATAGAACACATATAAAACAAGAGAGAATAGCCGTCATATTTCTTCAAGTCTGAGAAAGTAAAAGATATTGGGGCTAGGCAAAGTTCTCCAAGTGTTCACTAAGGATTGTGTCTATATTTGTGTGTGTGAGTTGTGTTGTGTGTATGGGACTTGTCTTGATTACTTAATTACTTAATTTTGCCAAACAGATGGCACATGTTTTTTCCCAAGATTCATCTTTAAAACAACAGACAATAGTAATGAAAAGAGAGGTCTCCAGATAAGGTTTTCAAGGCTATGACATCATCTTGAGAAGTGTTCTGTTCAAGGGCCCAGAAATGTCTGTGTTGGTTTCATTTGATCCACCCATGCGCTGTTGGGATCAATTTTCAGTTCACGGTGTCCTCTTCTCATTTCAATCCTATTCCCTAGACTATATCATTCATTTTTAACCTCCTCTGTGAAGATCCTGAGGTAGTAAGAGCCAGTGGACAAAAGATTGAGCCTGCATGGAGAACAGGGAGTCCTGGCTATTTTCGCACATGCCTGCACTCATTTTCCTCTGAGGCTCCCAAATCCTACTCTTTTTTTTTTTTTGCAGCGCAGGCTCTGGGAATTGAACCCAGGTCTCTGGCATGGCAGGCAAGAACTCTGCCACTGAACCACAATTGCACTGCCCAAGGTTCCCACATCCTTTGAAGCTTAGCTTTCAGAGTGAATAGATGGACCACGTGGAAAAGTTCCTCTGCAGATATAAAGTGTGCTACCTATGCCAAATGTGGGGAGGAGGGTCTTTGTCTTCTCTCAGAAGGATGAGGGAGAAAGCACAGGAAAAAGATAAAAATACTTCATGACTTCACAGAGTCAAGTAAGCACCTGTCAGTCTTTTCATCAAGGACTTTGATTCTTCTCATACAAATATGGTAACTCAGAAAGGGATAAAGAGACAAGACAAGTAGCAATATATGGCATCATTAAATACAAAATTATTATTATTTTTTCTAAGTGTCTATCTTATAGTTTAACAAACAAGAACAATGAAAATAAAAATAAAATGACAAATTAAGTGGTGGCGGGAAATCCCCATAGATTAAAAGTTGCCATTGCATATCCGGGGTGAGGAGTGTCTATATACACATATCAAATGTGTTCTGCTGGGCTAAAAATAATTTTTTAGAGAATGGAGGCATAGTCCTGCTTCCTTGCCCCCCAGCTCCAATTAGCACCAATCCCAGACAAGTTCTTGACAAAGTTCAATCAGATTTTGCATATTAGAGGTAGCATGTGCTATTGCACCCTGATTTTCCCCCAGTTCTTTGAGGACCAAGTGTGGGTAGAGTACAAAGAAAAGGAAACAAGCAGACAAAGGCGTATTTCAGGCCAAATGGGAACCTCTGCTTACTGTGGGACCTGTGACAAAATTGTTGTACTTCCCAGCCTCTCAATTTTTTGGTTGGTAAAATAAATGTTGGACAAGTTGATCTCAGAATATCTTTCTTGATATGGCATCCCCTGGGTCACCTTCTTACTCTTCCATAGTTCATATCCATTTCTTTAAATATGAAAGTCCACACTGGAAACTAAGACAAAAATTTCAGGCAGATGTTGGCTTTGTGGAAGATAAGTAAGAGTTATCTCTATTCACACATGACTTGGAATAGTCTTTTTCTCTGGCATGACATAAAGCTCAAATAGCCTACCATTCTTAAATTTTGGAACATTAGACTACTTTTTAAGAATCCATGAGAAAATACAGAAACAATGTCAATGCAAAAAAATCCACCTAAATATCAACACACAAACTGCTTTATGGAGTTTCAAGTAGCTTGTGGGAAGTAGCTTCAAACTTTGCTGGTAAACCCCACATTAAAAAGCCACAGTGGCTCAGTGGCAGAGTTTTTGCCTGCCATGCTGGAGACCCAGGTTTGATTCCTGGTGCCTGCCTATGCAAAAACAAACAAAAAGATGCTAAGAAATTTCATACTGAATTTTCATATAGGCTGTTTGCAGTTTTCAAGTATACTCAATAATCACCACTCCTTAACTAAGAATTGCATCATATATGTTTTGATTGTTAAGTAAATAAACTAGTACAGTATCCTCCTGGATAACTAAGGGGTTCCATATGGATCAAAACCCAATCCTTAGGAGCCAAAAGTGTAATGAAATAATTGCACAAGCTCTTTGGCCCCACACTATCTTAGGCTAACTGACTCCACTTGTTGCATTTCTTTACTCAGATGATCACACCAGTTTAGATGAAACCAATTGTTTCTGTGCTTTTATTTGTAATAAATAGCTAATGCAACTGACTCTCCCTGCCAGCCAAATAGCTCAGATCTCAGAATGAGCTAAGGAAAGCAAATCAAATCGGCACTGTTTCATACCATGCCTTTTAGACAGAAGGTAGTCAGGGCGTTTTACTTAATAAAACCTAATTCACAAAACCCTCCTGCGTGTTAGAGTTCCAGAATATTAGGACACTTCATCCTTTGAGCTAGCATTTTCTTCCTCTTGTTCTAGGTATAGGATGCCTCTAACCCCAAGGGTGAAATGTTTTTGGTTTTTTTTGTATTTATTTTTTCATATAATGAGAATTTGATTGAACCAACACTAAAATAGCACATAAGTACAAGGGTCAGGTCTAGTTCTGAGCATGGAAATCGATATTCCATGGAGTAATTCACTAGTCAGAAGTAATCACCATAAACACAGCTATACAAGGGCAATAAATCCATTACAACCTGTCGCTTGCCATTTGTCTCGGGAACCTCAATACCAGGTTTTACAAAGACTTCAGACATTCTGGCCTTCTCATGCTCAGGTTTGCATCAATATGTGTCTTTTTGCCCAGCCACATACAGAATTTCTCTTTTAAACGCTGGCATGCTAGCACAATCTACATTCATGTCTCGTCATTCCTTGTCTTGCAAAACATTAAAGAATATCATTTAAGTGGGTCCACGGCATGGAACAGGTTAGGCTTCTGAACCCCGTGTATCAAATCTGCATTTGTGAGTAGCAGTAGAGTCTGTTTGATTAGCCTCAATAGCAGAGTAGAGGCACATACCTGCACTCGCAATGAGAAAGTCTTTTGGACTAAATAATCCACTAACCTACATGCATGCACATCTTCTTTAGTAGCACTTTCTACATGTTTTTCTGTTTGTCTTCATTCTTCCTCCCTGCTCTTCCACTACTATAGTAGTGATATTTTATTTGCACTAATAATCGAAGAATCTAAGAAGAGCCAATTTGGAACAACGATCCATTTCATAAGGCTGTGCCAATACAGTCTTGTCTACACTAGACATTCAGAGAGTAACATGACTTCCATGAAAGAAATGTGATCTGATTGGGCCGCCCCTGGGAATGAACATTGTCTACATAGACCTTGAATTAGATGTCCAGTAACCTGACATAAACATCAGTGTTAGGGGATACGTTGGCCTCTGAGGCAGCTTCTATACTGGAAGTTGCAGCAACAGACCCTAGCTCTTTGGAAATAGCCAATAAAATTGGTTGGATCTAGGCAAATTTAATCAACTTCAGCCAGATTAGATGCATGGACAGAACAATTATCAAAGAACTGCCAGGCTAGGCTATTTCAAAAGTTCCTTGAGGGAAGGGAGGAGATCATATGGAATTCTAGTTTCCCAGGGGCTAGTGGCTTCTGACAATGGGCAGTGCTCAATACAGGGTCCTTGAAAGTTCTCACTACAACATAAATAGCATACCAGGACTTTAAAATGTCCTTTTGGGGATGTTAGTGCTCTACAGAAATTTGAAAGGAGTTTGGTACACTTTTCTTGTTGTCTTTGACCTTTAAATTTATGTAAGGACTGTTTTTTATCCAATTATTTTTCCTTCTTTCTCTCTATATAAATATAAATATAAATATATATATATATATATATATATATATATATATATATATATATAATCTTCTTTCTGGTACATTTCTTCCTAAGAGCAACCAAAGAGGTTTTAGAAATCAGTGAAGCAAGCATGGAAAAGATTGACCACATTTGGAACTGGATGAGAAACTACATGCATTCCTAATATGCCCATTATTTTATTGAAGACCTAATATGTTCCAGACACTGTGCTAGATGCTGGGGGTGAAATGGTGACCAAAAGAGAAATGGTTCCTGCCCGAAGAAGTTTACAATACGGTGGGGAAGAGAGAGGCAATGATAAAATTATCATTCACAACTGTGAATGTGCTTTCATGTGAGAGGACAGGGTCCTATGAAAACATACACCACAATGAGCTGATTGGGGAATCAAGGGTAATTTCTCAATGATGAGGCAAGTGAGATTTTCACTGACAGTGAAGGATGAGGAGTTCACTGTGTGAATTGGAGAGGAAGAGGAAGAATCTCCAACCACAATCACAAAGGTCCCAACGCATGAGGGAAGACTGCATGACAAAGAAAACCTTCATCTTCAACCTTCTTCTCACCTTCTTCTCTTATACATCATGTTACTCTACTACTTTTTTCAGGTGCGGTGAGCCTTCATATTTATAACTGTTCACTAACCAGTATAAATGTCATTTATCTCGCATGCACTTTTACATGCAATTTTTATGCCAGGATATTGTTTTTTAGATATAAAAGTGCTATGTACTCCAAGATGTAGACTATTCTGCAACCTTAACACAGCACCTTTGAACCACTGCTGGAGCTTATAAAAATTAAATTTCTTGACCCTTCCAGACTAGAAGTTCCTGAAGAAGGGACTATAGAATGCATGTTCTGAACAGGTTCCTGAGGTGATCTTTCAAAATGAGTAAATCCAAAGCAGAACATTTGATTCTTTGAATTTATCTGAATAAACACCTAAGATCCGTCCTTGATGTCTCCCTTTCTTTCGCCTTCTACATACATCAGAAAATGTGTATCTCCTATGTGAATGGTTCTCCCAACCTTTGCACCATATTCATCCAAACCCCCATTATTGCTTGAACTATTCTAAATAGCCCATTACCTATTATATGATGGTTTCTAATTGATCTCCCTGCTATCCCTGTGTTCTCCCTCAGTTAGATTAACACACATACACACAAAAAACAGTTTATTCCATGCCCCTGTTGTAGGTTTTGACTCATTTTAATTCAATTAATCTCTGCAACTCTGGTTTGTAGGTATTTCTGTGAACCTCATTTACAGGGGAGGGAAGTTAGATGGAGAGAACACCCAAGGTCCCCAAAAGGAGAAGCTAGGATTTTAGACATGGGCAGTCTGGCTCTGGACCTTATAAGCCTGCCCCCTGAATCATATCATCTTCCATACATATCAATTTTTTCCATTCTAAGATGCGCATTTTTCCACACATAAAAATCTTTGACCTTTGTGTCTTGCAACCAATGGCAGGTTATAGTTTAATTGACAGAATGTGTTTCTCATGGTTCATAAAATAATGGTGTGCCTTACTTGTGATGGCTTATTTAAGCAGATGAAATACAATATTTTTGGAATGACCAATGGAGGTAGGAGGTCAGTGGTCTGAACCGCACACCTCTGCTTTAGTCTTTGCCTTCAGAGGATCAGCATGTAGATGGCACATAGATAACACATTGACTACTTCGGAAAAGTTGAGACCTACCTAATACCCTTAACAAGGTCAATTATTTATGACCTCAATCCACTATATTTAAACTTATTTAATGAAAAGAACTTAATACCAAATTTGCATTAGAGTAAATCACCCTTTGTTTAACGTTTCTCAGTGACTACTAAATGTTCAAGCAGTAAAATACTTCTTGCAAATTGTCGTGAGATTTCTTAAAGGCATTAAGCTCACTCCATTCCCCACACTCTAAATGATTTGAATTAGATGTTCCTGATTTTAGTACCACTGTCACCAGTGTTATTCTTCTTTGTGAGCATACACTTCAAAACACATCCTGATATTTTCTTGTGTTAGAGGGAAAAAAAATCCCCATTAGGTAGAGGTGACAATTGCCTTTCTATTTGTCTGCATGCATTTTTTCCATTACTTCAGGTGGATGATATGGCCTGTACATCTGAGGGTTTGTAGCATTATAAACAACAGGTTTATGAACAGCCCATGTAATAGACACTAATAGTATGATTAAAAATAAAAATCCACACCCACGTATTGCTATGCAGTTTACTGAGGGCTTTCACATATTTGACCTCATTTTATAATATGGCCCACTACACTCTGTATCTTAAATATATTTCTCTCTGAATACTCTCTGCACTCCGGAAACAACTCTTCTAGATGGGCTCAAAGTCATGGGGTGCACAGCCTGCCTTCCCTGTCCCGGAGCTTGTTCTCTCTGCAACATCACATCAGTTGGAAGACTCAAGTCATCCTGTGCTACTATAAGGGGCATTGAAAAGTCTGAGCACTTTGAAAAATGTCTAGGATCAACCTATCACCTCTGGGGAATTAAATTTCCAAAGAAGAAATGTAAGGCTCAGCCCTCACTCTCCCTCCTTCTTGTCTCCCAAGGACTCATAAGCATTTCCATAGCTTCCCTGCTCTGTTGAGATGCATTTCCTAGGAGAGAGTTCCTGGTGGGCCAAATAGTGCTAGGACTAGTTTTCATGCCCAAAACACATCCTCTGTGGTTAACCCGGAACTCTTGAGCAAGAGCAAGTAGCTAAAACCCATTAATACAATGTGGGTAGCAGCCCTTCATGTTAAATGGGATTAAGAGCCCAGCCATTAAACAGAGCAGTAGTGCCAGAGACTTTAAGACCCTCCAGGAACCCACAACCTCTGGGAGTTTTTACTTTCAATTCCATTTAAAGCCAAGATGCATTCATCCCGCTGGCGGCTCCTGAGTTGCTGCAGAGGCTTAGGGAGAAGCTGTTATGGAAAGCCAAGGTTGTTGCTAAGCAAAGGAAGTCTCAGGGAGGCCACTGACAGAGTAAAAGCAACACCTGGTTAAATTGAAATTGACATGAGAACTCCTATCGGTTGTAAGCTGCTTTTGTGAGGGTTAGAGTTTCACTCATCTAGTATTGAAAAGGCAATAAGCATGGAAAAGTGCAGTACTCCAGACATGCATCTCCCTAGCAGGTGGGTGCTGGCTGCACCTCAGTCTTCACCACTTCAGTCTCATTTTTACACATAAAGAAGCAAGACTTGGGAAAGTCAAATGGAATGGCTCATTATAATTTACCTGTCTGCAAGGGGTTGGGGCTAATCGCTTAAGAATTCTTTTAGGATGGTGAATGCAACATTCTACATAACTAACCATGGCATGTAAGGAGGTGGGAGAACAGCTGATGGTGGTGATGCGAAATATGACAAACCACAAGGCTGAGCAAATTTTGTTTGTGTATTGCAGTATGAGAGGATCCTACATCATTTTCCAGCACTCAGATGCCAAATGTCCCCTATGCCATATGTCCCCTATGTGCCCTATGGCTTGGGTGAAGGAAGCAGTCCCTGCAACTCAAAGTATCTCGTGCAAGGAAGCTGGATGGAGGAAATGGCTTCTTCCTGGGCAGCAGGTCTTCAGAACCCTCGTGGGGATAAGAGCAAGCTTCTTGGCATCTGCTGTTGAGGCCATTTTGCACCAGCACACCCTGAGATGACAATCAATCAGCAGACCTCAGTTTTCTCTGGTAGCCTTTCCCATGCACTCATTATTGTGCTAGGGGCATCAGAAGTTTCAGAAAAATAACTCATGGTATTACCCTCAAGATACTTCTTACAATAGCTTCTATAGGTAAAGCAGAGATTTTATTTTTAATAGCAGAGTACAATGAAACACCTGGTGGTGTAGCACAGACACTAAAGACTGTAGATGTTCAAAGCAGAGAGAGAGAGGGAGAGAATGTTAAAGGGTGGGGGAAGCCATTGAGTAGACTTGAGTCGGGTTGCAGAAAGACAGATAGGATTTGGATAAGAAGATAAAGCATTCCAGCTGGGGAAACCACAGGGGGAAAGCGCAAGCTCAGAGGTGGCCATGAACATAGCAATTAGACCTCTTTTTCAAGTGAAAAGAGGTAAGAAGAGATGGCTAGAACCATGTATCCCTCAATCCCTTACAAACTGCCTAACTCTAACACACATTATCACAAGCCGTAGACAAAGGGAGCATAATAGGAAAACACATCTGGCTTTTACTGTAAGGCTTGACGCCAGGCCCCCAGCCCCTGAGCAGGACTAGACCTCCTGTGAGACACTACATATGTCTTATTTAGAGACACTGCACTAGAAACAGGAAGAGTTGCTAGAATGTTGTATTTTACTGGAAAGCAAAATACAGTGAGAACTAGCATAGCAAGGAGAAAAGGGTGCATTGCATCCTCAGATCTCATGCTTTAACAAGAACCAGCTGACAGGGGTGTGAACCCTTTGACAGTAAGTATGGCACCCCTTTGACCCATCAGGACAGATGTCAGCCCTTTCAGAAGCATGTTTGGGAGCCCCTGCTTGGCCAGGCCTTAAATGTTCACTGCAGAGTATCTTCTTTTTCCCTCCCCGCCCCAACATCACCTCCCTACCCTATGCACCTTGCTCTGCATCCCTGGAGGCTAGCTGACCTCCAAGGCCAGTCTTGACTAGGCTCCCCTGTCACTGATCAGGGTTGACTGTGGGAGGCAGCAGCCAGACAGCAGAGAGGGGAGGGCAGAGAATGGAGTAGTCATTCCTTGGGTCTCCTCCTTGCTGGGCTAAGGTTGGCAGTGGCTCTGTGGCTCCCTGAAGCCCTCAGGTTTCATCAGGGGCCTCTCTCCTATGGTTATACTTCTGAGCCAGCTCTGATAAGCCCTCCATGCCATTGAGCCTTCAGGACCAGGGATAGTCTCAGGTCTCTGCTATTGCTAGACTGGGGGTATTGCACCATCCCTACTCTTTTCCTCTTAATCTCACTTCTGTCGTCTTTTTGTGAATACCAGCTTTTTCGTGCAAAAACCCTAGCTGATACAAACATAGCTGAATTTTGGGAAGGCCAAGGAGATTCTGGGGAAGTGATAACTCGGTTGTCCAGAGAAGACAGGGGTATTCAGAGGACTGGTAGCAGTGGCTGTTTGCCAACTGGTAGGGAAGCACTTCAGTATTTTAGTAATTGCTGCAATTGTACAGGTAGGTGCTGGCTGTATCTCACTCTTGTATCATTTTTACAAATAAGGAAACCAAGACTCAGGAAGGTCAAATGAAATGGCCCATTATAATTTTCCTGTCTGCAAGGGTTTGGGGGTAACAGCTTATGAATCCTTTTAGGATGGTGAGTGCCACGTTCTATATATATAACCGTGACATGTAAAGGAAACATGTAAGAAATTATTTCAAAAGGGTCAGAACCTTGGCTGCATTCATGTTCTTTACCTGTGAGGGCCTTTTTTTTCCCCCTCCAACTCAATGAATTTAGCTTCTCTGCTCCCTGGAAAGGGCCTATATTATTGCAAAGACTTTATTTAATTCTTTGTTTGGGCACAATGTCTAACATATTTGGGGCATTTAACAAATGTCTCTAAATAGCAGCCTATCTATGGAGGGGTCTGTGCTGATGGGACCGTTTGCTGTTTCATACAGTATAAGGGACTGACATTTTTTCCACATAAAAATGTGCTTACTCTACATGGTGTAAGACAATAGACAGAGCCCCTATGGGGTCCTTCCCAGGCCCTGGCACCCCAACTGTGTGAACATACCCCCTCTTGTCTAATATAAATCCCTTTAGCCAGATTCACTTCTTGGACTAACCTTGTGCACACAGTGAGCAAAGAAATCCGGTCTCAGGGCAGGCAGGAGCAAGGAGCAAAACTGAATGCCAACTAAGCAAAGACTCAAAGCGAAGAGCTGATAGGCAGAAGGTTGGACCCATTGCAGTGAAAAGCAAAAGAATGTGAAGACCTCGGGAGTGAGAAGCAGTCATTCATTCACTGAAGGGGTAGATATTGAGCCCCATTGGTGTACAAGGCACTGTGTCAGGCACAAAGAACATGTGGCCTGCCCAAGAGAGTTCTTCAGTTCAAAACGGATGGAAAATGAAATAAAGTCAGTATAATTTGTTTGTTTACTCTTTCACCCACTCAGGGAACACTATGGATGTGCTGATCACTTGGTTTAGGAATAAGATAGCTTTTTTCCCTGCCTGCACTATTTTTGCATTCTAGTAAGGGCTAGAGGTAAACCAACAAGTTTTTCCAATAATTATTCAATTACTGTAGAATTTTTTATATAGTTTTTTTTTTTTTATGATGGGGGATTTGTTAGGATTGAATGAGTTGGAAAATGTCTGGCCTATAATAAGCAATGTATAAGTGTCATAGAGGAAAGGTAAGTTTAAATTAAGAGAGAGAGAGAGAGGAAAAAAAAAATCCCTGGGGACCTGACCTACTTTGGGGGATCAGAAAAGGCTTCCTGGAGAAAATGGCATTGAAACAGAGATGTAGAGATCAAATGGGGATTAATCAGGCAAAGGTAGGGATGAAGGTTCAAAGACAGCCCTACAGTAGAGGGATGGTCTTTGTGAAGACATTGGGCTGAGTGGAGGGCAGGTAAAGAGAAGAGAAAGGTGTGGGATGAAGCTAGAGACCAAACTGTATGAAGTCCTGTAGGCCTTGGGCTCTCCATAGACAGTGGGAGGTAACTGTGCCTCCCAAGAGAGTCCCAAGTCTCCTACTATGTATCCAGGATCCCCAAGGGCTCAGGACAACTCTTACGAAGGGAATCCCAGTTAGACTGAAGCCTCCTTGATATGCCTACTAGGTGAGGAGAGTCTGCCTGTGTCCAGTTGCATCTGAAGCAAGGAAACCAGACAAACCCCAGCTCTAGTCAAAGCCGTGGATGCTAAAACAGTGCCTTTTTCCTAGTAGCACATCTATGCATGCTGAGCATGCCATCCAACAAAGATATACTCAGTGGAAGATTCACAACTAAATCATCTAGGGTCTGTTCTAATAAAACAATTTAATTTCTATCATCTGGTGAATGGAGCTTCCAAGTAAACAGAGAATTGGAAAACATAACCTCAAGTTCCCAGGCCTCTCAACACACAGACGTGAGATGGAAGAGTATAATACTATGAGGGAGGAGGACCACTGGGTCCTGACAAAGCACCTGAAGGGTAAGAAGCTGCCTCAATGCCTAATGTGAATAGAGTCTCCCTGGGGAAAGAAGGAAGCACCTCAGAAATGGTCAGCAGATACCAGTTTAACCTCAACAGCAAGGTAGTCCTGTGCTGGTTTGATATGTAGCCTAGAAAAGTCTATACGCTTTTAATCCAATCTTGTGGGGACAGACCTATGGTTGGGTGGGAAGTTGTGATTAGGTAGTTTCTATGTAGATGTGGCCTGCCCGTTCAAGGCGGGTTTTAATCCTCTTGCTGGAGTCCTTTCAGAGAGCCCAAACAGTTTAGAGAAACTGAGAAACCCCAGTAGAAGCCAGAAGGACACACAGGAGCTGAGAGAGAGCTGCTTGAAACCAACCCAGGTGAAGACAGCTGACCGGCATGTGCCTTCCCATATGACAGAGGAGCCCGGAGGCAACTGGCCTTTCTTCAGTGACAGTATCCTCTTGTTGATATCTTATTTTGGACATTTCCATGGCCTCAGAATTTTAACTTGTAACTTAATAAAAGTTTTTTATTACAAAAGTTTTTCCTTTGTAAAAGCAAATCTATGTCTGGTGTACTGCTTTAGCAAACCGAAACAATCCCCAAAGTCAGATCTGGAATTATTCAGCAGCAGAAGTCAAATCTGTTCAGGCCATTCTCACAGTCACAAGCTATGAACTATTCCACAATACTCTCCCAAGAAGGAGCTGCTGCCTCCATTTTCCCTGTACTCCAAGAGGCCTAAGCCCCCCATGTTGGCACTGCCAGGATACCCCTTTTGTCAACACTTGATCACACTGGCAAATGAAGCGATTCTGGTAGCCACAATCTCAATGGTAAGAACCTGCCCTCTTTCCCTGCCTGGTGGCTAGCATCTCCAGAATAGCAGCACTCCTCTTCACCCCTCAAAAGCAAACATCTTGCTTATCCTTTTCTTGGGAAAGACAGAGTTACCTACTCAGCCCCTATTTTTCTAAAGGAGGCTGCATTCTCCAATGTGAGATTTCTTCTATGAGAGATTTCCTTCTTAATTTTAGTTCATGATTCAAAATGTTTGAGGACAGTGCCCTAGCTAAGGAAACTAGTTTCATGAGAGTGTGCTGGTTAAGATTTCCACTTCAGCCTTGCTGGAGTCACAGACAATGGATTTATCCTCTTGCCTCCAATAACTAAAAATTGGACTAGATTTAGGAAAATCAGTGTTAGGTAATAGGACAACAAAACCAAAGCAGTGTAAGGTGACGAGGAGGGACACAAATGAAGGGAGGCCAGTGATTGCCTCAGTTTCCGCCTGAAAAAAAGTCTCTGGGCTTCAGTGAAGGGAGCAGGCACCCAGAATAGGGCAGTCTCTTGTGCTGAGCCAGAATTCTGAATTTAGGGAGGACTAGGCCACAAGAATTCAGAGGACACAGTGTCAGAGGAAAGAGAGGTTCAGAGATAGAGAACTCCAGAGATCTCTAGAAGGTTCTCATCAAGACTTCCTCTGAATACTGATCAGCATATGTATGTATTGAGACAACTTCTCAAGTATAGCTAAAGATCTTCAGAAAGAATCATGCAGAAAAATCATCAAGAATTACAGCAGGACTGGGAATAATTTTATTTCCCAATAAGCAAAGAGGACAGTCTTCTTTCCACGTAGTTGACTTTGAAAACAACATCAGTTGCTTAAAGCAACAAACATGCATTGCATACTTATGTGACAGTCCAACCTGGGTATCCCTGGTCAGTCCCAAAGTGGGAGGAAATCTACAGGTATTCATGAACCTAGGCTGGGAGGCCTTGGCTATATTCAATTTGTTACTTCCATGGTGGTCCTAGGCTTTGCTGTCTACCAACAGATGAGAGAAGAAAGAGACAGTGAAGAAAGCATACCCATTTCTTTACCACTTGACCCAGGTAGCAATGAAATCAGTTCCTAATTTGGGATGATGTAGTCACATTGCCCCACCTAGATCACAAAGGCTCTTGAAAATGCACGTCCTGGTTGGGCAGCCAATTCTCCGGGCCAACTCCCCAGCAAGGAAGGAAAATGTGAGTCTCGGGGGTAGTGTAATGTTCCTGCTATAGACAATAAGAAAAGGAAGTGCTGGCAGAGGTGGGAGCTATTTCAATATACCGTTCCTGAAACCCAAGCAGAGGGGGTAAAGTGGAAATTAATACAGTAACCATCTAAAGATCAAATCAGGATTCTGGAAAATTACCCTCAAACAAAAACTACGGTGTTGATCCTCTACCATCCCACTGCAAAGTCACAATCTACTCAACCAAACCAATATCCAGCTTCAACTAAATTCTGGTTATCTGACGTGGAGACTTGAAAATTCAGTTGCTATTTTACACTTGATGCTATCATCAACCTTTCTTCCATAGCCATTATTTAAAGAAATAAGTGGTAATTTCATGATGTTTCAGCAAAGTAGACAAAAGAAAAGAAAATGCATTTTCTTTTGCACCTACTCAGGGACAGATGTGTTCCTGCTAATTGTCATTACTGAAGTGTCAGAGTTCAGGAAAAGCATGTGTTCAACCTCTTCTCTGAAACTTTTCTCGCTACTCTGTGGTTTCTTCGGTCTGGAGAGGCCTTCTGGAGGGTTTCAGTAGTAGGAATCCCAGGACGGCTTCAAGATAACACATAATCCACTTTTAAGCAATGACCTTGATGTAGACAAACCTTCCCCTGCAGCATTTTTTTTCCGAGTGCTATAGATCAAAACCACTGAAATGCTTTTTTTTTTTTTTTTAATGTGTTTCAATCTCATGTACATTTCCTAACATTCCTTTAGGGTTATTCTGCTCCAATAGGCTAAGTCCTGACTTCAGCTACAAAAAGACTTGGAGAACTGCTGCAGCTAAAATTGCCCTTTGTGAATATAGAAAGTCCATTATTTTTCTGAATACTGTAGCTGGATGATGGCGGCTGAGCCTACACTGGCTGTGGAGTCTGCAGGGCCTAAAGTTCCTCAGGAATTGATCTGCATCAAAGAAAGTATCAGGCCTGGGAAGACTTTTTTCTGTTCCAGGGCCCAGGGAAAGATTAGAGACAAGTCACTGGAAGCCATTGTTGAGATCTGCTTCCTATTCCAGCCCATAGAATAAGTTTAGGCCCTCGGGTGAAAAGATTTCTCATGCTTCTGTGTGAAACATTGCATTCTCCAAGGAAAACCGAGATGTTATGTCTTCTCTGGGATTTTATTTTGGGATTTTATTTTACTTATTATTTTCTTGCAACCAAATATAGAACCCCCAAGAGGCATCAGCATTCTCACAGCGCAATGGAGCTGCCATGGAAATGCGGAGGTGGCTCACCCAGCACTGCTGTTTCCCCATATCATCAAGGAAACCATTCCAGCATACCAGGAGATGATAAGATACATGAGCAGAGAGGAAACTAGGGAGGCTTCAAGTGGAGTTGGGGAAGGAAAGGGAGTGTGTGGTCCCATGGTTAACCAGGTAGGATAAGCCAGCAGTATTTGTGTTACACTTTTGGTGATTGGATGCAAGGTTTAGGGGATTCTGGTATGGTGCCCATTTTCACCATGCATGAGTCCATATTTTTAGAATAGAGTTGAATGTGTATTTTTGCCACAGCTGCCAAATTGCTGAGGGGCCCCACAGAGTTCAGACCTACCCTTCACCAACCATCATTGGCACATCACACCAAGGTGTTGAAATTACTTTGATATGGGAATTGGTGCCGATGAGGGTTATCCTATTAGAACTTGGATATATCAGGCAAGGAACAGAGCTATGCGATTTTTTTTTAATGAACTCTCTAATGTGGTAAAATATTTAATAATCTCTCAAAAGTATCAGGCTAAGAAAGGCTCTGGAAGTTAATATGACTGCCAGTATCTATGGATACTGGATTTCTAAAATGATGGTATCTGCTCTTGAGTTAGAAGGGAACTCTACGGCAGACATTCTAAGATGACACTCCCAAGCCATTTAGATAATTCAAGACTAGCAGGTCCCAGAGGCAAAGAAGGATAATATTAAAAAGATTTAGAGCACCTTCACTGAAGGTCACCTGTGGCCTGAAAACTGCTTATGCTCCGTACCTGTTGCAGAGGACTTAACAACATTTAGGCAGTGACTCCTACTGTGGAAGCCCATGGAAACTTGCGTGGTGATCGTTTAACACAGAGCACAAGAGGCCAAGAAGACTGGCCCAGAGTTGACCTTGGACAAGCTGCTGCCAACATGGCACAGAGTGGAAGCAAAAGATGGGGATGGGCAAAGGGGTTCAGATGGATCTGTGGACATTAGACTCTTTCTACTAAAATGATGGTGTGACCTGAGTTTTCACTGTTAGTGATGTTAATTATCAAGGCAGAAGAGAGAAGAAGAAGGCAGAGGGAGCAGCAACTGAATTTTCACAGGGAAAAGGATCAAAGTGGACCCCGCACACCGTGAGTGGATGTCTGTTGCGAAGGAGGGGAATCAGTCTTGCTCTCCGCATCCCTTTACACCCAGTGTTCTGCTCTCAAAAGGAGTATAAGAACAAGCAAAACAGTCAAGGAAACCACCCTCTACTACTGAGAAAATTATGATTCAAGTGGAGGTAGTTCTGGAAAAAAGCACAAACTTTCAGGAGGGCCAGGATTGAGTTCTTCTGAGTGGGTTCTATGCCGCTGCTTCTACAGCAACAAGGTCAAGAGCAGTTGCCACTCAGCTCTGAAAGAGGAATACTTCCAGAAAACCCTAAGACTGTGAGGGAAAATACTATCTATTTTCAGTGAGGTAGGTGTATTAATTTCCTATTGCTTCTGTAACAAATTACTTCCAGTGTAGTAAAACAGCACAAATCTATTATTATACAGTTCTGGAGACCAGTGGTCCAACATCAGTCTTCCCGAACTAAGTCAAAGTGTCAGCAGGGTGGTTCCTTCTGGTGGCTCTAGGAGAGAATATCTTTCCTTGCCTTTTCTAGAAACTACCTGTGTTCATTGGCTCTGGCCTCTTCCTCCATCTTCAAAGCATCATATTGTCTTCAAATCCCTCTCTGAATCGCTGACCTGCATGTCTTTCATCACATCACCCCCCCTAACCTTTCTCTTATAAAGACACATATGTGGAGCCCACTTAAGAAAATATCCCATCTCAAAGTCCTTACCTTAATCACATCTGAAGAGTACCTTTGGCCAACTAAGGTATCCACAAGTTCCGGGGATTAGATATCAATATATTTGGGGGGCATTTTTCAGTCAACCTCAATAGGTCAAAGTGTGGTAGAATATAAAGATATTGGAAATATATCCTTGGTAATCATGGAGCAAATATCCTGCTGGAAGGATGATGGTAAACCAGGAAGGTCCAAGGCAAGGGCCTCTTCATTACTTTCAAGTAAGGGAGTTAGGAAATCACTTCTGTGATGGATAGGCTCTGGTGTCAACTTGGCCAGGTGATGATGCCCAATTGTCTGGTCAGGCAAGCACTGGCCTAACCATTGCTGCAAGGATATTTCATGGCTGGTTGATAAGCCATAAGCTTAGTTTATTAAATCATCAGTCAGTTGATTGCAGCTGTGGTTGATTACATCTGTGATCAACTAAGGGGGTGTCTCCTACAAATGAGATAATGCAGTCAGCTGGGTTGCAGCCAATCAGTTGAAGACTTTTAAGGAAGAAGAGAGAATTTTCACTGCTTCTTCAGCTAGTGAGACTCTCTTGTGGAGTTTGTCAAGAACCTTCATCAGAGTTGCCAGCCTTATAGCCTGCCTTACCGATTTTGGACTCATTCATTCTCATGGCTGTGTGAGACACCTTCATAAATCTCATATTTACAGATATCTCCTGTTGATTCTGTTTCTCTAGAGAATTCTGATTAATACAAGTTCCTCATATTAGGTATTTTTCCTCTGCGATTGCTTGGGACTATGGAGAGGAAATGAACAATATGAAAGTTGGGCAGAAAGACTTCACTGCTAATGTCAACCATCAATGATAATAGTGATAACAGCATTTTGTTTAGGACAGTGTGGATAGAGCGCTGTATTATTTTAAGTAAGAAACTTCAAAAGTATAATATGGGGTATAGGTCTCCATCTAACCACATAGGAGACAGTGATGCATTCTTAAAGCTCAGACCTATGAATGAAGAGAACTGGAGCTTACAGTTTGGTGTAGGAATTCATGCCCATCCATCTGGCCAAAAATGATTTCCAGGTTCACTCTCTTTGATTTGAAAACAGCTGTCAGCTTCAAACCACAGAGGTTCTGAAAATTACTTCCCCAGGATAAAGGCTAGTAGGTAATGACTATAGCATTCATTTCAGAAGAGCTGGTGCTAGGGTAAGAAAGCCTGGTCTACGTGGTACCTCTGTGGGGGAGGCCAAATCCTCTGCTCTATGACCAGGCTACATCAAGTCATCTGGGAATGGTACATAAAGAGCTGCATCACCTGCATTCCTCTTTGAAAGAAAAAAAAAGATATGATGCTCAACCATGGGGAGTGTGATCACCAGACACCCTCTAATGGTCACCTTCTGAGCCCTGCCTCCTTTCCGAGGGCTACACCCTTCTTGGAACAGGCCACATCCAATAGCTGAGGGAAGCAGGAACTTAAATGTATAGCCACTTGGAAGTGAAGCAGAAGACTCTGGAAGTCAGCATTCATTCCAGAGCTCTCCAGTGGATTGGCCAAGGTGTTACTGGCCCTGAATCATGTCTCAAATTCTCCCTCTGCCCAATAGTGCTTCCTTCCCCTTCCCTTCATGGGTATTGACCTCCAATAAATATTTAGCACTCCAAACTCCATTTCTGTGTTTGCTTTTGGAAAACTTAGCCGGTGATACTGGGATATTTGGGGAAGGCATTGCACACATGTACTTTTCAAATGAAAGCCAACGTGGCTAAGAGCCCAGCCTTAGAAAATCAGGAGAGAGCACTTGAAGCCCTGAAGCTCCAGAGTAAAGGGATCTGGGTAGCAAGGGCATTCCTTTGAGTAAAAGTAAAATCTATAGGGGTAGGGCTTGCTCAAAACAAGAGGTCATGGGAAGAACTGGATCTGGCCATGTGTGCCGTGCTGGCAAACTGCTCAGGACCCAGCCCCCTGACACGTTGGTGTGCTTTAAGGAAATAAACTGTATCTTTGAGCTAAGAAAGCAAGAACCTTGGACACCAAGCATGTGGCATGCTGCAGTGATAAAGGATTTTGATGGCAAAAGTCTCTCAACAGCACAGACAAGCATTGTCCTCCTTAGTAATAACAATACACTGCAGCCAGAAGAAACGGTACCAGACAGGAGGGTGCTCCTGTTCTTTCTCAGTCCAGCATTGGAGAGAAGAACTGTTCCTGTTTTCTCTTTCCTCCCTCCTCTTTCAGACTAGGTGGTCCTTAAGATCCCCTTTGGGAGAGGATGTCCTTAAGAAAACGAAATATGGCTTCCCATTTTGGGGGGGTATGAGGGTTTTTCGATCACCAACTGGAAAATTAAATGTTTTTTTGCACTCACACCAGTGAAGTAGGTCATAAGGGTTATATTTAGATATTGAAATTGTCACTATCACTAATATATAGTAACAAATTAATGATGAGACTCAGAACTTCTATTTCCTAAGTGTGTAAGAAAAGTTATTTAATTTTCTCTCAGTATTAAAGAGGTTCGAGGAATATGGGTTATAAGTATGCAGAGTGCGGTAGTGGAAAGAGATGCTTAAATTACGTCTCCAGAGATAGAGATTAGATATTGGGAATAGACTCACCCCGAGCACAGATGGATGGCCTGGTGGCTCTCTGCTCTCCCCTCTGGGTGTCGGGAACAGGTTGCTTACATGGGACATTGGGTTTCACCTCTCCATGGAAGAGCTAGAGGGGCTCAGATCTTGTGTTCACACTGCTACTCTTTCCCGTAAGTTGCCATCAATTACTCTTACAACTAACCTTATGTGCCATCAGTGTGTGTCACTGTGCACCTACCACAATATGAAAATCGCGGTGTTAACTTTTATAATTATCTTTCTAAGTCTAGGTCTCTGGAAATGTGCTTCCTTAAGGAGTAGTGGCTCCGGTATGTTTTTGCTGAGTGGTTCTGCTTGTTGATATGGAAGTTAAGAGTCTTTGCAGAAGGGTCCAAGTGAAGATGTCTCACTGGGGAAGAGAATCAGACCCAGTCAGGTCACAATGAGTTAGCTGCCAACTGGCTAGGGCCCCAGCAAAAGTGAAGCAGACCACAGGGCTGCTACTCTTTCACCTGGGGCCTCTGAGTGACCTGAAGGAGGCAATAAGAGGAAAGGTATAATCTCTAGGCTTTCTCACAAGCTGGTCAGAGTCCCTATATCTGCATTGGAAGCAAGTAGTCTTCAACTGTCTATTCTAATTAGTGGTGTCACAGGCAGTTTTGAGGCATGCCACAAGCAATTTGTTGATTATAATAAAGTAGCAAATTTTGCCAATGATTTCTTTCTTTATAAATTAGATTAGTGTATTAGGACTTCTTTGGTTGTAATGAGAGATAGCCAAATTGAATTAGCTTAGACAAAAAGAGAAACCTTTTACAAGCTGTAAGTAAATCCTAGAGCAAGAGTGCAGCTGGATGCTACAAACATGGACCTGGGAATCAGATGTCGCGAATGTATGCTCACTCTATCTTTCCAATCTAATTTTCTCTGCATGCTGGATTCATTCTTTATCACAATCAAGTTTCCTCTGCGTTGCAGGAGACAAAGTTACACACAGTTCACAAGCCTTGTGTGTCACAGATTTGGCCAACAGAGCATCCTGGGTCTCTCTTCCTAATTTCAGTTTGAACATTTCTAGGGAATTAGTTCTACTGTTCTATCTTGGGTCCTGCAGCCACAATGAAAACAGTTAACTGGTGGGAGATGTAGAGCATTCCTATTTACTTCATTCTACCAGAAGCTACATCAGCAGCCTACATCACCCAGACCTTATCTCTAAATCATTCACATAGCTGCTTCTTTAGTCCAGTCTTCCACCCTTCTTTAGCAGCCTTTATATTTTGGTCTGAAACTTGCAGACTCTCAGCACAAACTCCCCCAGTGTCTTGAACTCCTGACCTAAAAGTGATTTTCATCTTCTTTTCCTAACTGCCTCTAAAGATATATCTTACTGTTGTCCTGTCTAGAATGGATGCTATTTTTCTCCCACTGTCCCCACCTCCAAATACTTCATCATCTGGAAGAGTGCTTGCTCTCCACTGCTGTCTCCACATCACTTATTTTTCCTCCTTCCAAGTCCCTAAACCGGGCCATCAAGCTATACCTATCAGTTCCCCTCTTTGTTCCTCCCATCTATTGATTTCCTCATCATTTCCAGTAGTTCATTAAATATTTGAACACTTACTTCATTATCATCCTCTCTTACCCCATTCTTCCATGTCCATGAAGACAGCTCATCGAACATACTTCTGTCTCAGATTATATATGGCAACAGGAGAGGTTGCAGAGGACAAGGAGATAGAGTTAACTCATGGGATCAAGGAAAATGTATTAGAAGGTAGTTTTCAGTGTGGAGTGAATAACGTGTGGATATTGAGTGGGAGATGCAGGGAAAGGTATGCCAGAGGGAAGAACAGTATCAACAAACTTACAGGAACTGGAAACAGCCTCCCGCATTTGAAAAATCAAGTCATTTTGATAAGCTGAGACATAGGGCGGGTGAAAGGTACAAAGGAGTGAGAAAATATTAGAGATTCAAATTTTGAAGAACCATCTGTGCTCTACTTAAGGAGATTGATCCTTTTCCTGCTTTTGTAATAAAGGATATTTGAATGGTTTAGCACACGTGTATGCCTTGATCACAGTATTTTACATATTGAACAATAATCCGCGGTTTACTTCTCAGACTCTCTCCTTTAACTGTGAATCCATGAGGGTGGAAGCTGTATCATCTTTACATCTTTTCTACCTAGTGCAGGGCACAGCAGGTGCTCAGTGTCTGCTGGATGAAGCAATAGACTTTTCTTAGCTGTCTTTAAATTGTACTACCCATTCAATTACTTATAAAGAAAGGCAAAGACAAATGCATTGCGAGTTACAAATAGTAGACTCACAGACAAATTTTAGGAACCCAGTCAGTCTTCAGGCCTGCAATAAAGGCTTTGTGACTTCAGACAGTCTTAAAACCTACTCTAGAGCACCATGGCTAAACTTCCCTTGGTTGAAGAGCCTGTGAATAGGGCTTGTACTTACATGGCTTTACGGGTTTACAGTTTGAGAGGTGTTTTTCAGGCACATTATTTTATTAAATCCTATCCTTCAAGCTCAAGAGACATGAGAGGTAGATCTTAATTATCCTCACAATGAGAAAGGAAAGCAGAGATTTTAAACCACTTGTCCAAGGTCAAAGAGCAAATACGTGGTAGAGCTCCATAAACTGGAATCATGGGTTCCAAGTCCAGTGACCCCTCCGTTGCCTCGTGCAGCCTCCATCTTACAGCAAGGATGTCTGACATTGAATGGACTGCAGGTAACAAGGGAGGTTTTTAGATGGCACTGTTAGGAAAATCCAAGGTAAAATCCTCCTGCGCTAAGAAGTATGTGAATTATCTCCAGAAACTGGCACCACTTTTATCCTTTCACTGCTTATGCTCTTGGTCAGCCCCTTGTATTAAATCTGGTATGAATCTTAGTCTTTCAAGAGAGATGTGCAGAAATGTAAAAGGGACTCAGTCTATTATGTCTGATCCATGAAAGAATGATTGAGGCAGCATTGTGTTCACCCGCTCCACAGAGGTCAAAACCTCACAGGAAATTAGCAAGTTGCTGCCACACAAATATAGGCTAGACCCAAGAAAAAACTAGCTGATTGTGAGGGCTGTGGAAAGCAAGGGCTGTCTTTTCAGAGCAGGATATGAAATCTCTATCATGACAGATTTTAGGAAAAGGATAAATGCAGTTTGGCATCAGTTAGAAAGCCTGGAAAATGAAGGATATTTCCAACTCATCCAAGATATGGCTGGGCGATGGTGACCCTGCGGTTTTTTCTGAACGTTACATTTTATTCGTTCATAAGCCCTCTCAACACTGTCCCCCCTCCACCATGTTATGTGATTGTGAGATTGGCTTACTACAAGGAAATTTGTTTTGTTCTCTTAATTTTATTTTTGCAATGTGAAGCATGATAGAGGTTTCCATTCCCAAAGAAAATCTTCTGTCTGAAAAGTGCCACCTGTTGGTGATACCAAGGCTAAGAGAACAGAAAGCAGGAAGGTGACTCGCCTTTCCGCCTACTTCTGGACTTGATTCTTCACCACACATGTAACCACACTGGAAACACCCGCGTTTGTTCAAAGGTATTATTTTTGTTTTTATTTTTCACTCTTTATCACTTGCTTTAGCACTCCTGTTTTTAGCCAGAAGCTAAGATGCATTTGTGTTCGGCTCTGCACCATAGATCTCAAAACTGACACAGACTTCCCCCTCTCTACATTTAGACACCAATCTTTGATTAATTTTTTCTCTAACTATTTAAATGAACATTCCTTTAAATGCAGAAAATTACAAAATACTATGAGCAAAAGACCTAAATAATAAACATTAATATATTTTCAATCAGATGGGTGAAATGGGATCTTGTCTTAATTTGTAAATTACTGATCACTAGTAAAAGGTAGCATTCTTTAATGCTTACTAGTCATGTTGACTTTCTTTTTTGTGTATTTCCTGTATGCATCACTTGTACATTTTTCTATTGCTGTGTTTGTCTTTTTTATTGCTTTTAAAATAAGTATTTTATATGGATGATGACCTCTTGTGTTTTATACATACTGTGAGTATTTCTTCCAGCTCGTTGATTTGCTTTTTACCTTGTCTACAGTAGATTGACCATATAGATATCTACATTCTGATATAAATTAACTTAATTGTTTTATTTAAAACGTGGACTATTTTAGTTTCACCCCTTGTTTAAGAATTCCTTTTCTATATCAAATTCATAACATATTTATCTGCATGTTCTTTTAGTAATCTGATGATTTAGCATTAAATCCACGTGGAATTTAGTTTACGTGGGATAAGGAAGGGATTATTCCGTATGCCACATGAAAAGGAAATTATTCTGACATATCTTTTAACTATGTGTCCTTTCCACATTAATTTAAAATACCAATGCTATAAAATTATAAGAATTTTTAATTCTTTGTTCTGTTTCTAGGTTTTCTATTCTGCTTTGACGATTTCTTTGCTCTATTCTTATACTGTTTTATGATGCTGTTTTATTTAATATAACTTTACAGTTAATTTGATATGTAATAAAGTCTACTGTTCTTTTTTTTCATTTTTTTAGATTCGTATTGATTATTTATGTTCATATACCATTTCATTTTAAAAATAATGTTTTAAGTTCCACAAAAAGTCCTTTGTGATTATGGTTGGAATTTCACTGCAATTGAAGATTATACAGGAAGAATTATATATTTATGACATTAAGTTTCCAATGGAGGGTATAGCTATCTTTCTATCTAGGTCTTCTTTTATGTTATTCAGGAGTTTTATATATTTTCATAAGACCTACACATTTTTTGTTAGATTATTCCTAAATATTTTTTATAATATTTTGTTATTGCAGTAGAGTTTATCTTTTCTTCTGCATTTTTTCATTGTTCTTTCCTAGAAAAAAATATTATTCTTTAAAATACTCCAATGATATCCAACAACCATATTGTATTTTTCATCCATATAGATTATTTGGTTTCCTGCCATAGCAATCACATCACTTAAAATAAATCATGAAGAGTCTCATCTTTCCAGTCCTAAAACATCTTTTCTGTTCCTCTCTTGTCCTATTTTATTGCTTAAAAACTACAGTAAAATGTGTAATATTTATTTGTATCCCAAATATTTATTTAAGAACCCATCATATGGGCGACCCTACTTAGATGACT
Source organism: Tamandua tetradactyla (assembly GCF_023851605.1). NCBI lineage: Eukaryota > Metazoa > Chordata > Mammalia > Pilosa > Myrmecophagidae > Tamandua > Tamandua tetradactyla. Next base: position 3,762,568 of record NC_135334.1, on the reverse strand, counting down.
ACAATGCACAGTATATAAAATAAGCAAGCATTACCTCTCTCTTGTAGCTCATATTCTAATGGGGGAAAAAAGATTAAGATAAAAGCATTATATAGTATGTTGAATATTCATAAGTGTTACAGGAAAATTATAAAGCCAGTTAAGGAAAATTATAAAGCTAAAATTATAGCAGTTAAAAGGACAAAATTTGCAATTAAAAATGGTATTATCAGGGTGGGCCTTAAGAAGAAGGTGGCATTTGAGGAAAGACTTGAAGGAGGTGAGGTTTGACTAGGCACTTCTCTGAAGGAAGAACACTTGGCAACTGGATTCTCAAACAAGGTTCAAAGCAGCAGAGAAGGTGAGGAAAAGAAGTAATCAAATTCCGGGTTTTCTGTTGAATTAGATGTTCGTTTGTTTTTACTGAAAGAAGATACCGAGAATGGATTATTCTCAGATTTTTAGCCTAGGCAATCAGAACGAGAAAGATCAAGAATAAAAGAGAGTAGTGGAAGAAGATTGAGACTCCAGCTTTAGACATGGACAGCTTGAAGTGTTGAACTGACATCCAAATAAAGGTGCTGATATGGCAATTTGATATGCAATCTGCAGCTTTTAAGAGAGGTCTGGGTTGGAGGTGAAATTTTTGGAATCATGGCAAATAAACAGCATCTAAAATCATGAGACTAAATGAAATCATCAAGGAATAAAGTCTGAGCTCTGGCATATCACCAAATTAAGAGATTATAGAAAGGCTGAGGGACCAGCAATGGCAAGGGAGAAAGAACAGCCAAATAGAGAGAAAGGGTAAGAAATATGATAGTCAACATAGAAAACAGCTTTGGATCTTGTTGCAAAAGAAAAAACACTGTTTATAGCTGTAAGGGGAAGTGAGGTATAGGGAGAGAGAGAAAGAAAGAGAAGAAAGAGAGACAGCCAGAGAGAGAGAGAGAGAAAGAAATTATAACATGATTCAAAGCCTATGGAAAATATCCAATAGCAAACGTGAAAACTAATTATGTAGGAAGCAAAAAATAGAATTGCAGAAGTGATATCCTCAAGTAAGTTAGAGGGAATGAAATCTAGTATACAGCTGGGGAGATTGGTTTAGACAGGGCTAATAGAAATTTCTAATCAAGTCATGGAAGTTTTCTTCTGTTTCTACTCTGCGAAGAACTTGTTTTAATCATGACTGAGTGTTAAATTATATCATATTATTCTCTGCAAACTGTTTAGATGTTCACATTCTTTTCCTTCTTTATTAATGTGGTAAATTACCAGCTCAACTAATACTGAACATCTTGGCATTTGTGAGATAAATACTACTTAATCATGATGTATTTAGTAAAACATTAGATTTTTTTTTCAATATTTTATAAGAACATTACTTCTATGTTCATAAATGAAATTAGTTTAAATTTTTTGCATGATCATTGCCCAGTTTTGGTCAACACTGTATATGCTTAAAACGACTTGGGTACTTTTGCCTCAATCAAAAATATATCCTAAAAAACAGTTTATATAAGACAGGATACTATGTTTCTTGAGGATTTGGTGATGGCTGTAAACTGTCTAGTACTGATACCTTTATAGGAGATTGTATATTACTGATATAATTTCTGCATAGTTATTGGTAAATTCAGATTTTCTTCTTCATTAGGAGTTAATTTTGACTTCAAAGGAAGTGAGAAATGAGCTGCTTCTTATATTTTTTAGATCATGTGGACAAAAATTCTATGGCATTGTCTTATGCTGCCCAGAAGTTCATAGCAACTTCTTCTCTTTGTAACTTCTTTCTTGTGAGCTTGTTTTGCAGGCAGTCATCTTGACTGAAAGTGACATAACCTGAGCACGTGCAGAAACACAGTCTGAAATACTTAGATGGCCTCTGAGATATCAGGAACAAAAAATAATTTCCCTTGGAACCATAGTTGTGTGAATCAAGAGGACTGAGCAGCAAGACCAGCAAGTGAGGTTCTTCAACCAGGAACATCTGACCTAAAACCTGCCTTACCACATGTGGACAAATCTACCCCTGGCCAATCAGACCATGCCAAATCAGCCTTCCCCATAGCAGCACTCACCGCCTATCCCCATAAAATCTCCCTTAAGCTCCCAACCCAGGAAGGCAGACTTGATCCTTGCGTCTTGTCTTCCTGCTGGTTGACATCACAATAAAGCTCTTTCTTTGCTCAACATCCTGATGTCATAGAATTGACTCCTATATGCATTGGACAGTGAGCCTTTTCCTCGATAATATTATAATAATTTTAAATACACACCATACCTGATGTATGTGACCATTTCCATCTTCACTGTCTTATAAAGATGTATGTTTGCATACAATGTTTTCAAGATTAATCTTGTCGGCATTTATTTTGACTTACACAGACAATGTAAGAAGAAATGTCTCACATTACTTTTCTAATTCCATGGGAATGTATATGCTTGGGTTAAATTATAAGAACATCTTTGAAGAGTTCATTAGTGGACATATATTAAAAGATTTATGAGTAAAATTCACTTTCCATGACAAATATGAAATAAGTAAATATAATTAACAACATCAACAACTAAAACAAACATTGGAAGCATCATAGTCTTGAAGCTGAATATTATATTCCATGGGATAAATATGAACTATTTTGGTTGTAATCGCCTAGGAGAACTTTTTGTAAGTATACTAGCCAGGGAAGCAATTTTATGACAAAATATAGTAAAAAAAATAGATCAAATTAAAAAAAAAAACCCACAAAACTTTAATCCAACTGGCTAAAAAGTTCTTGTATCTACAACTTCTCTACTTGAAAATTCTCATTATTTAACTAGGATTTCTTCTAATTTCACCAAAGTTAAATCAAAGTGTTGGGAGAGCTTATAATTTTCTACTTCTACACCTCTCTCTTTTTTTTCTTGAAGTTTTGCTATACATTTTCTAGTCTGTTATCATTCAAAGAATTATAATTGCCTCAGGTTTGGTTGAAAATTTCTATAGATCTACTTGATTTTTTCAGTGTGAATAATTTTTGCTTTAATTTTTATTATTTCCTTATTGATTTTGTGGTTTCTTTTCATTGATCTAGATTTGAATTTGAATGTATATCTCACTAATGAGTAACTCAACTTTTCAATTTTCTTATTTTTTTTAATGTGTACATTTAAGATTATAAAATTCCACTGAAAATGTGTAATTTCCTTTAATTACTGCTTTAGCTGAAGTCTACAATTTAACTATGCACAGCTTTCTTTGCCATTCAAATATAAATATTTCATAATTCTATTATGATTTCTTTAATTCATAGCTCATTTAAAATTATCTTTTGAAGTTACAAAATTTATGGGAGGGAGTTGATATTCTGTTTTGATGATATTGTTGCCTTCTGTTCTAGGAACAGTCTGCATTATTTATTTTCTTTAGAATTGGTGATAAATGTTGAAATATACATATAAACCCCCATTATAATGATGTCCTGGTATAACATGGCTTTGGATCTTAACTAATAGCTTCTGTTCTCTTCTGAGGCCTCTTTCATACAGAGGGGCAAGCTAAAAGCTTTATCTTTAGGGTTTGGGGGTTGGGGAGAATGAAAGGCAGTGTCAGCTCCAAAATAAAACCAAACTAGGTTGGATCTGCGCGTCCATGATCCCTAGGCCTTCAGCCAGCGCTCTATTTTCAGGCACATTCTTATAGAATCTCTACTCCAATAGCTCTTTGATCCCAACAAGACATTCAATATATATAAACCAACATTTTTCACTACCAATGGACTCCTGCATGCCCTTTTTACCATGTCATACAGCCTAGAAGCCATAGTCTCACTGCAATCACTCTAGTACATATCTTTAATTCCTTTATCCCCATCTCTTCCTTCTTATTCTCTTAGATCATTCCAAACTTTGTTAAATACTGTACTATCCCTTTCTCTATTTTATCCTGAAAAGTTGAAGATCACTAGAGAAATGTATACCAACCTACTATTTTACTTTCCCAGCTGCTAAAGCAAATGTCATGCAATGGATTGACTTCATGACATGAATTTAGTGGCCTATAATTTCGGGGGCTAGAAGGCTCACTTGCTCCAAAGGTCAGTATCACCTGGCTGGCTGGCCGTCATTAGAGTTCCTTGGTTTTCCATCAAATGGAAATGCACATGGTGATGTCACCTCCTTTTTCCTCCGAGTTCTATTGACTTCTGGCTTCTGGCTGCTCCCCATGGCTTCTCTATCGTCTGATTTTTATATTTTGACTAAGCCCAAGAACATATCCAAATTGTGCTACACAATTCAATCTACCACACCTGCTAATTGGTCTTGTTTCATATTTATGACCACAAATCTCAAGGGACTCTCAGCACTATGCAGATATCTTTCACTGCCTCTCTGATTGATTTGTAATTCCATCTTCACAGATGACTACTTCACACATCTTCCCTCTTCAAATATTCAACACTTTCTTGCTTTTCTCACTCTTAGCTGATTGCCTTGCTTATTATTTCACTAAGAAAACAGAAATATTTCAAAGAAAATTTCTTTATTTTTCATCACCAAATCTATAAATGTGTTATAGCTGAACAAACAGTGTGGGTCTCCTCAGATTCTCTCAATAACCCCTGCCTTCTGGACCATGCTTCTGCTACCAGCAAGTAACCAGTCATTTTCCCTGGAAATATGGGCCACAAGCTGCATGCCCATAATTTATGACACTTCCTACTGTTTTAAGAATTGAATAAAGCACTAAAAGTTATGTGGTCTGGCATTGCAAGTAGTCGCTGAAGAAGCCAAATGATGCAACCTGCAAACAAGGGAGATAAAACCACAAGGGGTGAAATTTGACCAGTGGAAAAGAGTAGACATGATTGAACTAAGCAGATACATTGGTTCACATCCTCTCTCCCATGGGCTACTGGTAGGTATAGTTTTTACTTTTAGCCAATCCAACGAGTCCTTTATATTGAGCCAATGCACCTGTTAAACAGTCCGTTGTATTTTTCCTCTGCATCATTGTAAGTGGGACCCTATTAATTAAACATTACATGCATTGGTTTACATCTCTCTTTGTTTCACTTCTCTTTGCCTCACCCTTATCGATCTGGAATCAACACTTTGATGTTTAACTCAGCCTCTGTTATCAAGGAAAGTCCCAACTAAAACAATCAATATTGGAAGTAGAATCTGGAAAGCATATCCTCAGGAATGTTTATAGTTGAGTGGAGTATGCACCTGTCTAAAAACAATATAGAATTTATTGCAGATGGTATTGGGATGATCATAAACCCTAGAACTGGAATTCTCTAGATGTTCATCAATGGCTACTTGGCATAAAATGTATTGAAGAGTAGGTTTCCATAGCAATCAGTATGGGAACCATGGAAATGATAAGGCTTGCATAGTAGGTGGATTTGAAAAAGTAATAGGCTCACGACAGTTATTTGCCAACTTGTAAAGCATGTCCTAAAAGCGAAGGTCCTCTGTCAGTTTTGAAGGAGATTCTAATGTTCTGCAGTCTCAGAGTAGACTGAGCTGAAAATGAGTTCCAAATCTGAGTTAAGATGACAGATATATAGAGGGGACTAAATTGTAGCCATAGAATTCTTCTTTTATCAAAGCCAGGATCTTAATAGTGAAAGAGTGTGATCCACAGACCTGGGGCACAATCATTTTTATGCATGAATCTTAGAATAGTGAAGTCACAAATTTTCTTGAATATTCTTGGCAGGAAAAAGGGAGTCTTTTCTGTCTTCATATAGAAAAATAGGCACCCTTTGCTGGGAGACCATGTGATAATCTCACCTAAGGTATGTGCCTCACAAGAACATCTCACTCTCCAAAAGACCCACTTTTAGCACTTCTCATTGCCTCCAGGCCAAATCTAAGCACAGTTGCAGGGGGTGGGGCAGGCGTTTCTCCAAGAAGATGTCGTCTACATACAGAAAGAATGTCAGGGGTTAGTAACATGGATACCAAGAACCTGGAGAACATTTGTGAATGTAGATCTTGGAAGTGTCAGAAAAAGTTTGGTGATTCATGATAAGGCTAGATAGTGAAGAATCATTAGCCAGGGGTCAATATTTTGACAAGCACTTCTGTTATATATCCTAACAAGTTTGTTTCTTGAATCCTGGACTCAACACTGGTCTGTATTGAAGTAAAAAGTAAGTAAATAGAGATGTCTGTTTTGAAGAAGGAATCAGAAAACTCCGGAAAGTAAGAATGTTAATATGTATTTATGATTTATGACCTTGGAAGGTACCATCTGATGCTATTTCACAGGAAGGCCTGGAGGACACATACCTCACTAGAGCAGTAAGGAATATATTAGTGAGGGGTATACAGGCATTGTTGGGAAGCTGAATAACAGCTATTTTCTGAAGACTATGGTAGATTTTAGAGGTTGTTACCATTGACCTGGCCTCTTTAATATCTATTTCAATAATGTGTGCATGCAAAAGCAGAGGGCATGTGGCAATGCATAACCATCATAGCAAGGTGAGTATAATCACTACATTAGATTGTAAGGCTGCCTTCACCCACAGGAACATATGGTGGTAGCTAATAGATCATGGTGTTTCTAAGGGCAAGAAGAGTAAGGGTAGAAGGACAGGAAAATAGGGCATTATTCAATTTATGTAATCAGGAAAAAATAAAACAGAGAGATAATAAGTAGAAAGTTGGTGTTAACTCTCGCAATGGTGAACCACAGCCACTCTTCCTACTTATCAGAGCGTGGCTTGGTCATAGAGTCAAAACTCATTGTATGAAAAGGAGAATTAACTCTTCAAATGACCTCTTCAGGAACTACCTGGCAATTCCACTGCAAGTATTTGAAGTCAATTTTTTTCTGATTCTTTCCCAGAAAGGTCGTGAAGAGAAGTCCCTATTATGCAATGGAGAAATAGGTATTTCTGGTCTTGGTAGCTATGGCATCTAAAATTACACTAACAGCATGGAATAGCAAACACCAACATGGCCCTATTAATTAGGTTGGGGGGCTTGTAAAAGTCAATTGATAAATCAGTTTTGTCCTGAGGTTCTCATTTGTGGATTCCTTGAGGCAGCAGTTTCACCTGTACTTACTGCCCTGAATCTGAACGTAAAATTGGGATAGATATTCCTAACATCTAGGCAGAACCCTCACTTTGGTTTTCTGACCTGTGGAAAAGTGGATGATAGTGTAGGAAGTAACAAGTGTAAACTTGGAGACTGCTTACCCACCATCCCTGCTTCCATTATCGTATTGTATTCCTGAAGAAAATGAAGAGAATGATACAGCAACCAAAGACAGAAAAGATGCAAGGGTGATAGACCCTATAATATCTCTTTTCAATTTACCAGTTTAACCCCTACAATCAGATCATGGTAGATGACTGTGGAACATGAAATAATTTATTGAATTGATAGTCTCAATCACAGCTGTTGCTGAAAAGATTGACATAGTGTCTGCACTTGGTATGGAGCTAATGATTTAGCAAATGCTATTGTTTGTTGTCTTAATTTCTGATAATGGAAAGCAGTTTGGCTTTATAAGACAGGAAAAGTGGTATACATTACTGCCTTGCTTAGAGGCATGATAAATATTCTGCTTTATATCATAAGTAGAACCTTAGAATGATGCTTCTTAAACTATCCCAGGGCCTAGGATCAGTTTTCAAAATTTTCACTGTGCACATTTTCTTTTTCTTTTTTGTTTGTTTACATTCCATTCATTCACCAACCAATGCTTTGGTGAAACTCAGACACAAAAAGTTAGAAGTTGTAGAAGTGTGGAAATGACATTGAATTCTCTAAACACTCTCACTGCACACTTTCACTGTCTGAGTTTCTGTGTTTATCTTGTGTTTTTTTTTGTTTGTTTTTTTGCATAGACAGGCATCAGGAATCAAACCCGGGTCTCTGGCATGGCAGGCTGGAAGTCTGCCTGCTGAGCCACTGTGGCCTGCCCTGTACTTATCTTGTTTTGTACTGGTAATAAACAGTTCATAGACCATCAGCAGTCCAGGATAATACGTTGAGTAGTACTACTCTAAATGCCTAAATGTTTATTTATAAAATATAGAAAATGTATAAAGAGAATACAGAAATTTTGGAACATGGCACAACAGTGAAAATTTTAGGCACCCTAAGTCCTATGTTCTGTGATATGCTGAGACACCCTCTCTCAAATAAGGTAGAGTTTGTTGCATTTTGTACTACCTTTCACTAAATAGGAGACATGGCAATGGGCTGTTCTCTTTGGATTTTGGACATAAAATATGCTTCATTTGGGATATTGCTTTGGAGCATTTATTGAGTGCTCTCAAAGGCTGCACTTCTACTCTTACATAATTCATGTGGTAGACTGCCTTTGGTGGACAAGGATGTTCTGTGGATTTTGGGTGAACTATAACAGTTATAGGGAAGACACATAAGATTCTACAGAAAACACAGGATTTCTGTATCAGAGAACAACTTTCCATTTGAAAATCAGCTTCTTGTGAGATACAGGGGAAGAGCAGAAACTAAGCACCTAATCACAGGAAACATACTGACTAAGTAACCTGCAATGGCAGGGGAGCACAGAGAACAAACACAGAGGCTCATCCCAAGCTCAGCTTGAGCTACAACTGCTAGCATTCCATCAGCATAGGCTAACCTAAAGTCAAGGTACATCAAAATGCACTCTACCCACTTTGAAGTCAAAGCAAGTCACATGAGCAGGTCATGGAATGGGGAAGTATATTCCTCCCATGGAGGTGAAAGCAGTGAATATTTTTGGATAATAGTGTAATCTATCACACCTACCAAGGTATAAAGCTGGAAAGGCTGAACAGAAATCCACCATGGAATGCAGGTGGTATATTTTGGACCAAGCTCCAACAGAACAATCTACAAAACATAAATATGCTATATGAACAGATGTTTATCTGCATTTGCTATACTGCCTTCTTGCCCTCAACCCACAGTTATGACCTCTTTGTGGTGTGAAGAGGTCATAATACTCAGTTGGCAGAAAAGGAGAAGACTCTGAACTTAATCCCATATGTGTCAGTATGCTGCCACACTAGAGTCCACCCAAAGAAGGTCCTGAAGGACAGGAACAAAGGGAGACCTTCATAGGTTAAGGTAGAGCTAATCATCCTCTCTGTATAGAGGGGAATGTGGCCAGGAGAAAAAGGTGCAGACTGAATCCTGGGCAAATGGCTTGGCTGATTGGTCAAAGTCTTAAAGGGATAAGAGTAGAAGATCACAGATAAGGAATTCTGGGGCAGAGCACATGGATGGATATCTGGAAGTGGACACAAAGATGGGCGATCTTTTTACCTCATATTAATGCCCAGTAGAGCACATCTATTGCAGGGTATCTCCCCAATAACCAGATGGGGAAGATTTCTCCAGTACCAGCCTTTTCCTCAGCCATCCTAATTCAGGCAAATGGGCCATGGTGGTAGAATGGATGCTGTTAATGGATCCAGGGACCACTGGGACCACTCACACCATGCTATATTTCTGATATAACAGAAAATGACACATAACACCATTCCTTAGGGCACCTCCCGGCCATTTGGCAGAGGTCAATTCCTTTGGACTGTTTCCATCTTAGAGGAGTATAAATTTGTCTTTATTAGAATAGATATAATTATATATGTGTGCCTCTACCATCACCACCATCCAAGGCTTTCACAATACCCCATCTTGATGGTATAATAAGCATTACTGAAAATCAGAGAACACCATTTACAGAAAAGGAGATTTGACAATGGTCTCATTACCATGGAATATACTAGTCTTATCTATTGCATCACCCAAAAGCAGTCAGCTAAGTAAAACAGTGTGATAACTAGCCCACTGAAAACTAAGCTAAGGTAAAAATAGTGTGACTCTTATCTTCTGGGATTTGGCATATGCTTTAAACTCAACCACTAATATATGGTTATGTATCTCCAAAAGCTAGAATATATGGATTCTGGAACTAAAGGTTGGAAAAGGGGATGAAATTTCTCAATATCGTACCTAGTGGTCCCTTGCAGAAATTCTTTCCTTGTCCCCTCGACCTTGATGTGCATTGAAGGAGAAGTCCTGATTCACAGGGTGTGAAGTATTCTCCTAGGAGATATATTAAGTACTCCAGTGAACTGGAAGCTGTGACTCCCATATGGATAATTTGGGCTTCTCAAGTTAATGGAAAAACAGGAAAAGAAATGAGTTATTGTAACTGGTAGGGGTAATTGGTCTTGTTTACCATGAGGACTAAAATTGGTACTACATGATAGGGTCAAATGAGTATGCTGGCACCCATGAGATCATTGGATGTCTCTTAGAATTTAATGTGTTTTACTAATTCAATGGGCAATTCTAACAAACACAACCCAACATATGAAAAGGAAACTAATAACTCAGAGTCTGGGTCATGCCACCAGGCTCATACTCCTGAGCAGCTGAATTTCTGTTAAAGGGTAAGGGAACCACCCTTTAGGGGACTGCCAGTAGAGGAGAGAGATGGTGGGCATTGACTGTAGCCATGGGACCAGCTGCAACAGTATGTACTGTACTTGCATCATGAACCTTCTTTCCTTAAGTGTCCCAGGAATTCACAACTGACCATACTCTTAAAGGAAACTCTGAATGATTATACTTGTGCCCCTTCCCTGTTCCCTGGGGAAGGCATGAAGGTATCATTTCCCCACAACACATACATGAACACGTGCACACACCATGGTGGCCTTATATTGGAGGAAGTAAACTGAACATAATGGGAAAATATGCAAAATATGAATATAATGGGAAAATGATACAAGAGCGAAGTTGCATGCTTCCTTATAATCTCTGTCCTGCTGCCAAACCCTGCTCTTTTGCCACTGCCAAGCAGCTGTTTGCTGAGTGTTTACAGCTCCTCCCAATACTTCAAAATTTTGCTTCAGCATTACACTGCATGCACAATATCTCACCTCCTAAGTATGTATCAGAAAGGTCAAACAATGAAGGCCAGAATTTCAACAGATTTTATACTGTATAGCAAACTGCAACCAATGGAAAACTGGAGATGGAAGGACACTGGAGAATTTAATGGCACCTTTCCTCTCCCCTGTGGACTATTCCAGGGATAGTTCTTCCATACATACTGACTAAAGAAGACCCCACGGTGACAGCAGCTGCTTTGTCTCTTCGGCTTGCACTCACTGAGAAGTAGCAGCCAGTATGGTAAAGCATATCATTGCGTCATCATTTTCCATCTCTTCTTGCCGTACTTCACTTTTCCCTCTCCCTTACTCATCTGGGCCTGCACCATTCAGATAAAGCACACTTCAGTAGTTCTTGTGTTCTAAGGACTCCTGGTTAAGATATCAGACTTCATCTATTCACAAACATCCAAACTTCCCTCTTCTTACAACAAATAAATTATCCTTACATTTGTTTGAACATTGCAACCCTCTGTGTTAAAAGGTCACATTTCCTTTTTTTCCCCAGTCAGACTCAAAAGTCTTTGTCTTGCAACTATTTCCTTTCTCTCCTGCATTACTACTTCCTTTTTACTGGGTAATTCCCAATAGGCCACAAAATACTCTAATGTTTCCTATCTTTACATATCTATCCCTTGTCTTCACCTCCTATAACTCCTACACATTTCTCAGATATCCATATAGAAAAACTCATTTAAATAACTCTACTGTCTCCACTTCCTCTTCATCTATTATTTCTTTAACAATTACCCTCACCATTTCACTGAATCTACATTAGTTGAGGTCTTCAAAATTAATTTTACTGCCAAATATACTGTTCAAGGCTAGTCCTAACCTTGTTATACCTTCTGATTCTGCATTTGATCTCATTACTCACTGCTTCTTTGAAATACATTCTTCACTCAATTTCTAGAATACCACTCCTTCTTTTCCTTCCTACCTCTGTGGATGCTCATTCTCACTCTCCTTTACTTGATTACATTATCATTTATTTCTGGTCCCCAGGTGTTGAGTTCCAGATCACTGCTCATCTTAATCTATAATTTCTTCTTTGATGACTTCCTGCAGACTCTGGTTTCAAATTCCATCCATGAGGGCAGCCAAATTTTTGTCTGGAGCCTCAACCTTTCCAATAATCTCCAGACCAATATAGCCAACCACCTTTTTGTTGCCTGCATGTTTGAGAAAAAATTTGAGTTCCTCATGTTCCTTAAGATACACACACACACACTCACACACACACACACACACACACACACACACACACTCTCCCCTCCCTTCCTCACTTTCAGTATAATGTGCCACATTTCGCCCAGGTATTCAGTAAAGAAACCTAGGGGACATTTTGGTTACTCTTTCTTAGCCCCATTCTGCTATTAATACACAGCAAATCCATTAGCATTCTCTTAAAAGTCCTAGATCCAACTGTTTCTCACGGTCTTCACAGATACCACCTAAGAGAAGTTATCAAAATGTCTTGCCATGATGACTGCAAGAGTTTTTCAACCTGTCTGCCTTCTTTCTCTCTCTCCCTTACAATCTGCTTTTCACGTGGCAACCAGAAAATGTACTTTAAAAATGCAAATCGTCACCTCATTTCTCCTTCATAAGCTTCCAGTGATTTCTTAATTCACATAGGAAAAAACAAACAAGGA